>NC_132923.1:64111495-65490988 GCF_047675955.1 Chlorocebus sabaeus
TAAGAAGGCCTACTTGTGGAATCAATCTGGAAAAATAGCTGTCTAAGAAAATCATTTGGAAGCTGTAGCTGGTTAAAGATAACAGGTTGTTTTTCAAGAACAGTCCCTTAAAGTTAGAGATATAAAATCTCATTGTATAGGTTTGCTGAGCAATGACACTCCAGCCATCAACAGAAACCCAGGGATCACTTTTATCGAATTCAATTCTCATGATCTTAGATCATATTCCATTAACTTGACTTGAGTCAAATCAATTGAATGCCACAGACATGTACTACTAAATTCTGCATTTCTCCATCTTAGGTCAAAACATTTGTTAGCTCTGCCAGTGGCTAAAAGCACTTAAGTAGAAACAAAAATAGACTGAAGAATAGGGGTTGGGGTTGACAGAAGATCTATTGTCAATCCTACCCTGCTTATCCGTGTGTTAAAATATGTCTGACCTATTTTCTTCTGTAAAAAGTCATTAAAGACAATATTTATTCCAGTAGGTATCAGGTAGACTTTGAGCAAGTACTTGAAGCTTTCCTTCCAAATCTCTCAGAATGCACTTGACTTATAACGGGCCTCTCATTTTGATCATCCATCACTCTGAAACTAAAGCTGCCATTCAATATTTGGCACTTAGGGTGCCAAATTGGAAGATTTTTATGTGTCCAAATGGGGATAAGAATGGAGCTGCCAAAATTGTACTCACTTGTGACTTAAATATCCAAGAAAGAAAAAAATAATGCCATTAAAAAGTGTGTCATCTCCTCTCTATGATTCAGTAATGAAAACCTGTCTGTCAGCTGCATTCTGTTTAATCATTGGAAATGGTGTGCACTATATCTGTGAAGTCTAAATGGAAAAAGTTGCCACTGCAATTGCAGCTTCCTCCTACCAATAAATCAATGTAGAAGAGGAGGGGAGAAAGAAGGCCATCTGACAGCTCTCCATCAAAATGCCAATCATAAATTAGCACCTACAGAGAACATATCACATGAGACTGTCTTTTCAGGGACTCAGAGTTAAATAATGAACAGAGATACTTTAGTTTAAAAAGGTTGCAATTGCAGAGATATCAGAGATGCATTTAATGACAGCAAAGGGAATCACCCAGTGAGAAATTTCAACGTGTCTCCGAAAGGAAAGCTGTATACCTGTTCTTGACTTTGGACATTTGGAATGGTTAAGATGCTGATAAGTTTTACAACTGCAACTAGAAACAGACCCTGACTTCTTTCACTGATAGTATTTCTTAAGACCCTCCCCATAATATAAGACAAATTTATTGTTTTCTCGTTTTTTGAAAGAAAGCACCATTGTGTAAAATATGATTTTCAACTTGATGGCAGCATGCCCAAGTGATTTAGGTGATATTGGATTCTTGCATAGGTTCACTGCGTAAACCTAGAAAAAGAATGCTGGTTTTGACAGCAGGAGAAGGCACATTTCCTTCCTAAATCATTAAGTTAGAAATATACTTGTTCAAAACATATGTTGTATTCTATGTTTCTTAGATTTGGCATATAAATTTTAAGAGTTGATAAAAGATCAAGTAAGTTCATATTTTAAAGAAAAGAAGAACTACATATAATTAAAATACAAATTATATTAAATTACTTTTAATCTGATAAATACATTAAAATGATATATGAAGTTACTGACTTTGTACTAGTAAAACGAAAATATGAGTTTCTTTTCTCTCTTCTCCCATAATATCTGCAAAGTTTCAAGTATCTTCTACCTTGTGACCTTTATTATTTTTCAATAAAGTGTGCTATAACTTACTTACTTGTTTTGAAAAAATAAAAATGGTACTAAAAATAGATATTATGCTATCTCTAAATTTGCAAATGTGTTCCTTTAGAATTGGATTTTTATTCTCAAAAGACTCAATTTATATCCTGTCATGATTAGGATTATTACAGGCATTTCCTGACATCTTAGTAACCTGTTATAGAAAGACATGCAAATAGTCCCTTAAAACAATAAAAACAGAACAAGAAGATACCTGAGAACAAATGAAGTTCAAATTCTACCAAATATGGCACTATTCCTCAGAAAGCCTTGATGATGTTCATTGGGCCTCTGCTTGAACATTTCCAACAAAAACGTATGCATTATCTCCAAAGGATGCTATTTTATCCCTGGGTAATTATGGACATTAAAAACATTTCACCTATAATTGAGTGAAATACAAATAAAAATAGTAAAATTTTGCCTGTGCTTTTGATGTGTCAGTCAGGGGCTCTGGGGTCCATGCTTTTACCCCCATTCTATACTTCATTCCTGTTGAAATCAACCCCAGAGCCAAATAATTATCTCAGCTATCTCAGGTGGTTTAACCATGGTCAATAAAGCAGAACTGTTATCTCATTGAATCTGAAAAGAAAACTTTCATTCAAATACTAACATTTGGATATTTTGTGTATCAGATTGTATCCTAAAAAGAGATGTTAACTTCAAATGGGTAATTTAGGAGAGTTTATTTAAGAAACTGTTAAAAAGTGTGGGCAAAATTACAGATGACCAACAAGAATTGGTGAAGCACTGTGGAGCTTGCAACAGGAGACATCTTGCCTCCTCTAGGCCTGAAGGGGAAAGAGGAAGGAGAAATTACTGTCACCCAATGACCACAGTTGTAGTTGCTGGATAGTGTAGCTTGGCAGGAGCTGTGGCTTTGGTAAAGACCAAAATGGCCCAGCTGGAAGAAACTAAAAACTATATGCCCTGTTTGTATTATCTTTCTGCCTTTTGATCTCCTGTCAATGGCTTTTATTAGTCAAACACAATGACAAGCCAGAAGCAAAAATGCTCACTGATGCAGTCCATTCATATTAGCCTCCCCTGGCCACAGAACAAGGTAGAGAGAGGTGAAGAGTGGACAAAATAAAAAAAGTGCAAATGAATATTAGCATACTATGTACTAGAAACTATGATACATTGTTACAATTGCTTCATGGACTATGTAAAAAGGTGAACATATATCACCAAACATAAACAAAAAGTGTGCCTATTTTAACAGTTACAAGTTAAAAAAATCTATGGGCTGGAAGAGGTGTGTGTATCTACTGACACTGTGGGCATTATTTCATTGTTTTATGAATAATTCAAAGTTTTACCTTTCTTTGAACCAACTTAGTTTCAATGCATTGTTGCAATATTATTTTAATCCCCCATCCCTACACTAATAAACACACACACACACGTATATGCATATGTATATGTAACTAACCTCAGCAATGAAAAGAACTTACGTCCTCCCTGTCTTTCATGACAACCTGTTCTACTTTGTTTTAATCCTAGACAAAATAATCCTAGCCTTTTGTTTACAAATTAATATTGAAGCTTTCCTTCTTCAATTATCATATTGCTATTGTTCCTTCTCTAATCTTCTTACCCCAAGTTCACCAATGACTAGAATTCTACCTTAAATTCTAGTTCCTCAATTTTTGAGTTTGTAACAATAGCTCCCCTTGTAATAGGGATCTCTAGTTCCTAACACAAATTTGTCAAACCAGGTATTGTTATTTGTGCCAGTAATTCAGTAACTAGGCTTTTGTCTTATTTTTCATCTCCTAAGGAGTATGTTTTCTGAAAGGCAACACAATTTATGCCCCTGAAAAATCACAGGATCTGTGTGGCTGTTTCCTCAATATCTTACGACAGGACCTGGCATTATTTCTGATATATAGTAAACATTTTAGATGTATCTTCTGACAGCAAATGAAATGTTGCCAAACATTGCAATGTCTGCTCACTAGTTCCCTAAATTGCCCCCAAATACTTGCCACTTGCACCGTGGTAATTGTAAAGCTATTCTTATTTTATTCTCTGATATGGTTTAGCTGTGGCCCCACCCAAATCTCAACTTTAATAGTGTCTCCCAGAATTCCTATGTGTTGTGGGAGGGACCCATGGGAAGGTAGTTGAATCATGGGGGCCAGTTTTTCAGGTGCTGTTCTCTTGAGAGTGAATGGGTTTCATGAGATCTGATGGGTTTATCAGGGGTTTCTGCTTTTGCTTCTTCCTCATTTTTTTCTCTTGCCACTGCCATGTATGAAGTGCCTTTTGCCTCCCGCCATGATTCAGAGGCCTCCCCAGCCATGTGGAACCATAAGTCCAATTAAACCTCTTTTTGTTCCCAGTTTCGGGTATATCTGTATCAGCAGCTTGAAAACAAACTAATATATTTTCTGTTAGGGATATATGACTCAACTTGAACAATGGACATTGATGTTTCTGCCTCACTTGGGCATTTCAATGAGTCCATTCTCTCAAATTCTGACCTACACTTAGATGTGCTTTTTCATGAATATATCCTCAGAATAGGAATCTCCAAGCCAGAAAACTTTTTGTCAAGCTCCCAATTTCACCCAATTATGCTACTTATGCCTACATTTCTTTGGCTTGGTCTTTCTCAACCCAAAACTGTCCCACTACCCACCTAATTATTTCAAATCCCATTGAAATGTGTTGATTGTTTTAATTAAATATTTAACATCTAAGATATTTAAAACATGTCTCTAAGCCTTATGAAATAACAATAAAATAAACAGCACCAATACCTTTGAGGTTTCCTTTGTTCATTTCTATGATTCTATTCTCCTTTCCCTACCAACCCTACAACCACTATCCTGAATTTTGTGATTATCATTTTCATTTCCATGCTCTATTCTCACACATACACACACAGCCTATATTTTGAACTTTATATAAATGGAAGCATACTTTTTACAAACTTCAACAACTTCCTCTTAATGGTAAACATCTTCTTCATTATGTTTATCTATGCAGATGGATGCAGCTGTAATTTATTGATTTTCATTGGTATATAGCAAAATGCATCTCAACATTGAATCTGCTCTTCATTCAATTAGCTCTGTGTGTGCATTTTTGCTAGTCCTCATGCTTGTTATGGACAAAAGGACTGCCTAGGTTAAGGCAAGTTCAGGTTGTTACACACTTCAGTTTTGTGTGAGTGAAGAGAATCTAAATCTAAACGAAGCTTAACACAATCACAATGGTTAAGTTGATCAGATGCAAAGCAAATCATCCCCACTGACATGCTCTGAAGTCACTTTTCCCCATGCAATTAAAAATGCCTGGCAGGGACAAGAAAATAGACTTCAGAATCAAATTGCCAGGGTTCTAGCTATAATTTTGAAAGTCATGCAGTCTCTCTCTCTCTTCCTCAATATGCTTGTTTGTAAAACTAAAGTGGTTTATCCTCAAAAAATGTGTATGAGGATTGGACAAAATAATCTATGTGGAATATGTAGACTATATTCTATGTAGAATATAAGAAAATACTCTATGTGAACTATAAATAGGGTAAGTTTACCATGAAGATAATATATATTTCAAGTGCCCTAGAGAGGTCCTGGCAAGGGGTTAGGATTTTTGCAAAATTTTGAAAAGAAATAAGTGGGTTATTTAGAGTTAATAAAGACCTATAACTTTTTTCACTTACTCTTCTCATTCATTATACTTTCCCTTTTCTATGATACCACTGGAGCGATATCTACTATATGGGAAATTTTGCTAAGGGGAATTTTGGTTAGGACAATAATTTGTCTGGATTTCTTGGGGTATACTCTTGTGATTAGAAGTCATTTTCTTTATGGTTAGATATAGTTAGTCGTGGAATTCATGGTAGATATGTAAGCCATGAAATTGTAGAAGTGGCTTCCAGAAAAATTCTTGCTACGGCTCACTCTGCAAACTAACCCAGAGTTTTGACCTCTAGAAGAGGGACGAGAGGTTGAGTCATAATACGAGAAAGTGTCCTCTGGCCCATGGCAACAGAAGTATGTGGATAGTGGAGAATAAACAAAGTTAGGGAACCAAAAGCAAACCAGCAAGCAATTCTTCTAATAATATGTGAAATGGTAAAAGCAAAAAATTCACTTTTCCTAAATGCCAAGTGAAAATGGATTTTGTTCTTCTGCCAGAAATATATTTGACAAAGCTATATACTTTTATTAGGTGAAATACAAAATAAAACAATGTTTGTTTGTGTTGTTATATAAATTCAGTAGAAATTACTGTAGCAATGAGAAGTGAATTAAAATAATTTTCAGGCCATTCCAAAGTCAGCAATTTATTAAGCAAAAGATTTTACTACAAGTAATATATAGGCTTGACTAATTTAAGAGTCCAATTAATTAATGAAGCTTTTCTCATAGCAAAAAAAAATTGCTTTTTTTTATAAATTCAACACAAAATGCTGATATAAGCCACTGCAGTAAGGAAACAGAGATGACAAATTATTTCATAGGTATTGTTAATTCAAAGAATATTAAAGATGAGTAACTGCACAAAAATACCTAAAATACTCCTCAATCTTACAATAATATATTAAAGAAATTTTGTAAAAGTTTTTCCAAAGTTGACAACAATCCAAAAAGTTACATGGCATTACCAAAGATGAATTATTAGGCTGAGAGAATCTTTTCTAAACTATCATTAAATAAAACCAGTAATCCTAATGGAAAGATGGAATTACCTTTCTCTTCTCCCTTTGAGAAAACAAAATGACAAAATAGTTGTCATGTGAAGAAATAATCAAAGAACATAAAACCAAAAAAGTAGATTGTTAGAGCTGTTTTAATAAAATGTATTAGTTTTCTGGAATTGTCCATGTTTTAGATTTGTTAGACTTTTGAAACTATGTAACTGTAAATGATTTATTTTCTTATTCCAAGTAAATATTCACATTCATACTTAATTTTGTATGTCTTATTTTGTATTTTATTTTTACCTATAGAAGATTTTCTAAATTATTTAAACTTCTTACCACACAAAATCTGGATTTGTATCTGTCATGTAGTAATCGCTTGATAAATGTGAGTATTCATAACTATTATACACCTATATGCTATATTATATTGTACGTATATACATGTACATATACACATGTATGGGCATGCAAATATATAGATGATTTCACATTTTTATGTATTTAGAGATGTTAATGAAAAAATGTACATTTTTTGGAAGCATTCATTTTTAATTCATGTAGCCTCTACTTAAGTTCTAGAGGCATAGATGATGTGTCTTAACTTTCTGTCTTTGCACTCTGTGAAAAATTTCTATGCCTTTTTTATGTGAAAAGACATAGAGTTAAAAACATTATCATACACTTAAAAAATTAAAAGTTTTTATCAGATACTTGAATCAGGAATCACAATAATTAAAAACCAGAAACACAAACAAGAAAAGACACGTTTAAAATAAGAATGCATTTGTGAATACATAGTATGACTGTTTACATGAAATCTAACATGTTTGCCAAACTATCAAGGCATTCCACAAGCTTCTGAGTTATGAGTGGAGACAAAGTTTATATTTGAACACTATCACCTAGAATTTTACTCGATAATATAAGAAGAAAAAGTATTTTTACCCCACTGTGTTGAACACATTGTCTTGAAAAGAACTGGTATCAATTTTTGAAGCTTCAAGAATAAAGCGTAAAGTAAAAATACAGCTTGTCAAAAAAAACATAGTGTAGCTGTTTGTGATACTGCAATGAAATAAGAATTTCATGTTATTAAAGCAGATGACAGTTCAATCTAGTGAAAACAATGGCGTTTGAAAAGTACTAGACCTATCTATATAAAATAAGCTTATATTAATATGCACACAGCATGAGTATATACACAAGTTAATATTTCAAGAGTTAACATTCTTGGCATTATTCACAATTTAAATTATAAAAAGCATTTTTGTGGTGGCTTTACAAATATTTTTAAATGACTATGTCACAGTTGTGTCAGGTGGTTTTATATATCGCAAAGATAGTCATTTGGCACAGCATGAAACAAAGTGTTATTGCTGGGTCTACTGCAATATGGTATCATTTGTTCAAAGTCCTTCATATAAGTGGTGTTTTAGGAGGAAGAGTCATAAACTTCAGATTTAAAAGGCTTGACTCTGAACCCTAATTCTGTTCTTCAAAGCTGTGTGACTTTAAGCAACGGACTAACTTCTCTGTACCATTTTCCCTGCTATAAAATGGACAATAATATTTGTCTTTCAGATGTATTGTGAGGGTTAAAGCAAATATGATTAGGCACATTACTGGCCACATACTGTCACATTCGGTGGAATTTCAGGTTCACTACTTCTTTTCCCTCCCACACAAGTTCATGGGAGGAGAAAACTATCAGAAAACAAGGCAATAATAGTGATCTTTGAGATGCACAATTTGTTTACAATGTAAAATTATAGGTTATTTTTCCAGAGTAGGAACAGAAATACTAAAATCTCTTTCCAATGCTTTTGAGCTTTGAGGAATCTTGGAGAAAATTACCATCGACATTGTGTCTGTTAATAATGTAATTAAACATGTCACTGACAAAACATAAACACGTATGTTCAATCTTAGATAACTAGTATAAGGACAAGAAGTGTGCTATAGAGTCTGTATTTTTTCTGCAATGAGTTCACTATACATATACTTCAAAGAACTTCAGCAGTAGTAGATACCTGGCAGATAATTTGGGATGCTTGTGTTTCCCATACATCAACATAACATTGCTGAGAGTTTAAAGTTTCTCTTTTTCTATGCCTGGGAAAGAAACATGGTCAGCACTGAATTGCAGAAAACAGTTCAAATTAAACAGCACCAATCATGTCCCTGGCATATATAGTGAATGTTGTACATGATATTTCCACGATCCTTCCAAAAATTCTGTGATGTATCAATTTTCCACTTTGGGTGAAGAAAATAAAGTACAAAAAAATAAGTAACATGCATGAAGTTATACAATTAATAATAGAGAGAAATGGGAATTAAATATGAGTATACATGGATCCAAAGGGTACAGGGAAAGATTATCCAGAAAAAGCATTTCAATAATTTACTAAAAACCATATAGTTTTAAAGAAAACATGGTAACTGAAATATCCTTTGTAAGATGTCAGGAATTAGTTGCATGTAACCATAAATTCTGCAGTCATATATTAAATGCATATGATGTACAAGTCACATGTCCCTCTACAAGGAATTATCTACATTATTAGTGGTTAAATACATACAATAGGGAGCCATAATAATAATTATAATGAGGGATGAAATCTGTTAAAACAAACAATAAATGAATTTCTGTGAAAGTCCAGATGAGGAGCCAAGTAAATATTTCCATGGAAATACAGTAAGGCTTCCCAGAAGAAGCAACATTTATATCAGATCTTAAAAGATATAAAGCATATGTAAATATGTTTTATTTCAAAGGATAGATAATATAAAGCATATATGGTTTTGTGTTTTAAAAAATATTTTTTGTAGAGAAGAAATATTTCTTAAAAAGCAAAACTGAAGTTTTTTGCTACAGATTAGAGAATGGCATTTGCAGAGATTTAGAGGTAGTTTAATTAAAATATTACATTGGTTATAGCCACATGAAAAGATGTTGGTATTAATGCCTTCTCAGCATAAAACTTAGGTAAGATGGGATAAAATTTTTAAAATAAAAACATGAATTTTAGGCCACAAGGAAATCAACCCGAGCAAGCAAGAATTTTATAACTGTTTATTCATAGTGCACTGCTGCATCAGATCAGAAAGTGAGTTTGTGATATTTTTGCCCAGGGACACTCTCATCCCTTAGAAAATAGGCAACAAAGACCTACAGTTTTAGTGGTAGAGGTAGGGGACTTAGTTCAGAGAGAAGAACAGCTGGAAATTTAAAGGGACAATTTTGGGAAAAAAAAAAAAAAAAAAAGCACTTAGGCTGAGTTAAGAAACTCCCCACATATTTCTCTCTGCTAAAATATATATGCCACCAGAAGATCCTAGAGAGCCTGAAAAAATTAAAATACTAGCCATATTTTTGAATTTTTAACAACTTCAGAAGTTTCCTTCCACCTAAACACAAGCCATACAGTAAAGAATAAGCTTTACTGGATTCTAGTATCTAACTATAACCTCCACTCAAACAAAGCATTGGCTTAAGGATAAACTGAGAAGAAGAGATATTTCCAGAGAACCACACTAAACTATGCATCCCATGATGGAGATAATGTTAACAGTTTGAGTTGAGACAAGCTGATTCCCTTCTAAAGCAAAAAATAAACAAACTTCTGAAGAACAAAACAAAATCAAGAGTTGCTACAATGTATTATCTACAATGCTCAGACAATACTTAATAACTAGTAATTTTACCAAGAGATTACTAGACAATCAAAAAAATTGATACATATTCAAGAGTTTAAAAAAGTCAATCAAAATTTATTCCAACTTAGAGTTGGCAGAAAAATCCTTTGAAGCAGCTTTTATTAGTACTTCAAAGAACTAATGGTAAATATACAAGAAATAATCAAGTTAGGAATCTCAACATAAAAAAAACAAACAGAAGTTGTGGATATAAAAGTAATGTCAGTGAGATGGCCAATTAGAAGAGTCACCCAGTATTACTAACCTCAAAGATTACAACTAGAAACGATTCAAAAACAAGAATACCAGGCTAAATACACCAGAACTTTAAAGAGAAGCCTAATTGAGAGAAGTTACAACCAGTAAAATAATAATAATAATAATTTCAGTCTGTGCCAACCCCTCCTGTAACCTGACATAATGCCATTCACAGATAATTTTCGTAGACTTATGGTTACCAAGGTGAGAGGAGGAAATTGGAGGGGATGTTCCATCTCCCTGCTTGTTTAGGAATCTTCATGGGAAGGTCACTCGGATACCATCCCACAGGAACCACTGGGAATGAAGGAGGTCTAGACTACCTGGGATGAATTGGGAACAAAGAGCAGGATGTTGATCACAATGACGGGTACGCAGACCTTGGCGGTTACTCAACACTTCAATCAGCAGGGAAACCATGTTGAAAATACTAGCTGATGTCAAGGCACTTCAGGGGGCACAATTTAAATGGAGTCCCAAACCCCTAGCTAGATTTTTCACAAATCTCAGAAGCTCTGATGGAGCCTTCCCTTGGTTTGGAAACAAAATTTTGGAATTAAGTTCCGGTGCTTGCTTAACACTTCTCTAGACTGGGAAACAATAGCAAGGAAGCAATATAGTTCAGGACAATAATTAAGCTGTGGTGCTCACTTTAAGTCTTCCCCAAACAAAGATATGATGACAAGACAATGATTTAGCTCCAGGGCTGTGATTTAGTTCTGGTGATCACTGTAAGTTTTTTCCAGAATGGAAAACAGTAAAGGCCAGCATTTATGCTCTGATACTAGAAAGTAAATGTCTAACACCACCAAAGAACACTTGCAAAAACTGAAAGAGATGACTGTCTCCACAAATAGGCTGTCATCAATGTCAAAATGCAAGAATTGTGAAAAGTCAGGGAAATATGAGACCACCAAAAGAAACAAGGAACGCCACCAAGAGCTCCAGTAATGAAAGAGCTGAAAATCTGTGAAGTTTCTGACAGTGAAATCAGAATCATCCTCTGAAAGAAGATCAAAGAATCATTTTTTAAAATGGATGAAAAAATAAATAAAATTTGAAAACCAATTCAGGATGAAAGTGAGAAATTCAATAGAGAAATAAGTTAAAAACAAAACAAAACAAAATCTTAGAAATAAGTAATACAACAGCTTAAATAAAAACCTCTTTAGAAAGGTTCAGCAGGAGACTTGATCACACAGGAATTAATTAGCAAGCTTATAGATAAAGCGTATAAAATTATCTAATCAGAGGAGAAAAAAAGATTTAAAAACAGTGAAAAAGGCATACAAAATTTATGAGACACCATCAAGTAAACTAATTCCCATATAATTGGAATTCCTTAAGGAGATTAAAATAGAAAAGGCTTAAAAAGCATATTTAAGGAAATAATGAAAATATTTTAAATCTAGAAAAAGAAGAGGAAGACAAGATCATCCACTTATAGGGATCTCAGAAATCACCAATTACTTTCAACACAAAGAGGAATTATCCAAGTTATATCATAATCAAATTAGCAAATCGAAATACTAAAAAAAAATATTCAGCGGGCAGCAGGAGAAAAGAAATATAACACAAGAAATGGAGTCATTATATGGCTTTCAACAGACTACTCAGCAGAAGACTTGCAGACCAGAGGAGAGTAAGATGTAGTATTCTAACTGTTGAAGGAAAATAAAACCTGCATACCAAGAATACTGCAGCCCAGCAAAGCTGTTATTTAAACATGAAGGACAGATAAGTGCTTTTCTAGATAAACAAAAGCTGAAGGAATCGATCAAACTGGATATATCATACAATACATTTAAAGGGACGTTTTCAATCTAAAAAAAAAAAAAAAAAAAAGGATGCTACCAGGTAACATAAAAAACCTCTGAAGGTATAAAACTCACTAGTAAAATAAGAAAGCAGAGACATTCAGAATACTCTAATACTGTAATTTTGGTAAGTAAAACACATATCAAACTATAAAGACCAAAAGCAAAACTATTGAAAACAACATAACTGCAATGATTTGTTAAGAGATAGGCAATGCGAAAAAAGTAAAATGAAGCGTCAAAAGTCAAAATATAGGGCTGTAGTATTAAAGTGTAGGATTTGCTTTTGACACTTTTCTCTGAGATCAAAGTTGTTGATAGTTTCAAATAACATGTTATAAGAAATTTTTTGTAAGCTGCCTGATAACCATGAAAAATACCTATAATAGATAAAGTAAAAATAAATAGCATGGAATCAAACATATTACTGGAGAAAAATCACTTAACCTTTACCACAAAGGAGGATAATAATAGAGAAAAAAATGAATAAAGAATCTACCAAAAAATTCCCACAGAAAACAAATTACAAGATGGCAGTAGTAAACTCTTATCTATCAATAAGAACCTTGAATAGAAGTGGATGATATTAACCAATTAAAAGTTATAGAGTGGCTGAAAGGATTTAAAAAATGAGACCCAACAGTTGCTGTCTTCAAGAATATCACTCCTTCTATAAAGACATGCAAAGCCAAAAAATGTAGGGATGGCAAAAGCTATTCAATGCAAATGGAAAGGGAAAAAGAGCAGGAATGGCTATACTTATATCAGATAAAACAGACTTTAAGTCAAGAAAGGTGAAATCACAAACTACTTCAGCCATTGTGGAAAGCAGTTTGGAGATTTCTCAAAGAATTTAAAACAGAACTAATATTTGATCCAAAAATCTCACTACTGGGTATATACTCCCCCAAAATAATTCATTTTATCAAAGACACACACACACACACACACACACACGACATATGTGTTCACTGCAGTGCTCTTCACAATAGCAAAGACATGGGATAAATCAAGGTGCCTATCAACAGTGGATTGGATAAAGAAAATGAATTACATATACACCATAAAATGTTAGGCAACCGTTAAAACAAACAAACAACAACAATAAAAAACAAAAATCATGTCCCTTGCAGCAACATGGATATAGATGGAGATTGTTCTCAGCTTTTTTGGTTGATTGGCCATTTATAACTGATTCCATTTTGAAGCTTGTTGTTGGTCTGTTTACGGAATCCATTTCTTCCTGGCTCAGTCTTGAGAGGGGATATGTCCAGAAATTTATTCATTTTTCTAGAATTTCCAGTTTTTGTGCATAGAAGTGTTCATAATATTCCCTGATAGTTATTTATATTTCTGTGAGGTCAGTGGTAGTATCCTTTGTTGTTTCTAATTGTGTTTATTTTCTTTTATTCTTTATTAATCTAGTTAGCAGTCTATTTCATTAATTTTTTCAAAAAACTAACTCCTGGATCCATTGATCTTTTGAATGGTATTTTGTTTTCCAATCTCCTTCAGTTCAGCTCTGATTTTGATTATATCTTGTCTTCTGTTAGATTTGTGTCCTTTTAGTTACGATGTTAGGTTGTTAACTTGAGATGTTTCTACTTTTTTTTTTTGAGATGAAGTCTCACTGTGTCACCCAGACTGTAGTTCAATGGCACAATCTCAGCTCACTGCAACCTCTGCCTCCAGGGTTCAAGTGATTCTCGTGCCTCAGCCTCCTGAGTAGCTAGGATTACAGGCACCTGCCACCATGCCTGGCTAATTTTTATATTTTTAGTAGAGACAGAGTGTCACCATGTTGGCCAGTCTGGTTTCGAGCTCATGACCTCAGGTGATCCACCTGCCTTGGCCTCCCAAATTGCTGGGATTCATATACAATTATGTTATTCTTGAGTATAATCACCCTATTGTGCTATCAAATAGTAGGTCTTATTCATTCTTTCTATTATTTTTGACCCATTAACTATCCCTGTGTCCCTCCCAACAAACCATTACCCTTCCCAGCCTCTTATAACCATCCTTCTACTCTCTATGACCATGAGTTTAATTGATTTTATTTTTAGATCCCACAAATATATGAGATCATTCAATCTTTGTCTTTTTGTGTCTGGTTTATCTCACCTAACATAACGATCTCCAGTTCCATCCATGTTGTTGCTAATGACTGGATCTCATTCTTTCGTTATTGCTGAATAGTACTCCATTGTGTATATGAACCATATTTCCTTTAGACATTCATCTGTCAATGGACACTTAGGTTGTTTCTAAATCTTCTCTATTGTTAACAGTGCTGCAACTTACATAGGAGTGTAGTTATCTCTTTGATAAACTGATTTTTAAAAAATTATTTGAGGTATATACCCAGTAGTGGAATTGGTAGATCACATGATAGCTTAATTTTTAATTTTTTGAGGAACCTCCAAACTGTTCTCCATAGTGGTTGTACTAATTTATATTCCCATGAACAGTGTAGGAGAGTTCTCTTTTCTCCACATCCTCACCAGCATTTGTTATTGCCCATCTTTTAAATAAAATCATTTTAACTAGGGTGAGATGAGAACTCATTGTAGTTTTGATTTGCATTTCTCTCATTACCCATGATGTTGAGCACCTTTTCATATGCCTGTTTGGCTTTTGCATGTCTACTCTTGAGAAATATCTATGTAAACCTTTTGACGATGTTTTGATCCGACTAATAGATTCTTCTTCCCAATAGAGTTGTTTGAGTTCCTTCTACATATTCTTGCTATTAACCCATTGTCAGAAGGGTAGTTGTAGTTTGCAAATATTTTCTCCCATTTTGTGGGTTGTCTCTCCCTTTTGTTGATTGTATCTTTTGTTGTGCAAAAGTGTCTTAACTAGATGGGATCCCATTTGTCCATGTGTGCTTTTGTTGCCTGTGCTTGTGCAGTATCATCCAAAAAATGTTTGCCCAGACCAATATCGTGAATATTTTCCCAATATTTTCTGGTGGTAGTTTCATAGATTAAGGTCTTAGAATTAAGTCTCTGGAGCTCTTGTAAGGCATATTTGGGGGTAATGAATTCCCTCAATATTTGCTTATCTAAAATGTATCTTATTTCTCCTTCATTTATGAAGCTAAGTTCATCCAGATATGAAATTCTGAGTTGGAATTTTTTTTTAATAAGAATGTTGAATATTTGCCCCAATCTTTTCTGGTTTGTAGGGTTTCTGCTGAGGGATTTGCTGTTAGCCACGTGGGCTTCTCTTTATAGATGACCTGACCTTTCTTTCTAGCTGCCTTTAACATTTTTTCTTTCATTTCAACATTGAAGAATCTGATGTATGTGTCTTGGGGTTGATCTTCTTGTGAAGTGTCTTACTGGTGTTCTCTGAATTTCCTGAATTTGAATGTTGGCCTCTCCAGCTAGGTTGGGGAAGTTCTCATGAATGATATTCTAAAATATGTTTTTCAAGTTGCTTACACTCTCCCTGTCTCTTTCAGGTATATCAGTGAGTCACAGATTTGTTCTCTACGTAATCCCATATTTATCAGAGCTTTTGTTCATTCATTTTCATTACTTTTTCTGTATTCTTGTCTGATGGTCTTATTGCAGTAAGCCAGTCTTTAAGCTCTGAGATTCTTTCCTTCATGTGGTCTATTCTGCTATTAATACTTCTGATTGTATTATGAAATTCTTGCAGTTTGTTTTTCAGTTCTATGAGGTTGGTTGCATTATTTTCTATGCTGGCTATTTTGTCCGTCAGCTCTTGCATTGTTTTATTGTGATTTTTAGCGTCCTTGGATTGGCTTTCGACATACTGATGCATCTCAACGATCTTTGTTCCTAACCATATTCTGAATTCTATTTCTGTCATTTCCGCCATCTCAGCCTGGTTCAGAGCCCTTGCTAGAGAGGTGATGCAGTTTTTTGCAGGAAGGAAGGCATTCTGGCTTTTTGAGTTAACAGGGTTCTTGTGGTCATTCTTTCTCATCTTTGTGGGCTTACGTTCCTTCCATCTTTACAGTTGCTGAACTTTGCTATACATATCCTATTCCTATTTGATGACCTCACAGATTTGATTGTGGTATATGGTGGATTTAGTCAAATGGCTTTGTTTCTGGAAGATTCTAGGTGACCGGCGCTTGATTCCTATCTCTTGAACTGCGTGCTCTAACTCTGGGACTTGTATTGTGCCTCGACTTTGTTCTCTGGCTTCTCAAGGTTAGGAATGCACAGTGCTAGGGGCGCTGATCTGCTCCTGAACTATACTCCAATGGGTGGTCTCAGCCAAAGCATTTATAGTGTGGTGACAACAGGACTCCTCCCCATTTGCATTTGCCAGCAGCAGCCTTTACACATGGCAGGGTGCATGCTCCTTGGCTGTGGCAGGGTGCTAGTGGGTACCGGGGGAGGGGAGGGCCTGTCTCCATGGCGACATTCACCTCAGCAGAAGCAATGTGGTGGGGGCCCCTCCTGGGAACTGCGTGCACAGTCATGCTGGTGATGGTTTTGGCACCAGGCAGTCCACTGAATGGTGCAGGTCTGTGTGCTTTTTCTGTGTGCCACCGGCACGGGTGGTCACTCAGGGCCGGGGAAGGTCCGCTGTTCTCTGTGCATAGTTTCACTCCCATGGCTGGAAGGGGCACTGGCAGGAACGGAACAGGGCTGGCTGGCACTGTGCCTGCCAAAGCTCTGAGTGTGATGGTGTGGTGCTGGGGCGGGGAGGTGGACTACACTCCCACTGCAGCGGTGGCAGGGCAGAGTGCTCACACACATGCGCTGACAGGTCAAGGAAAGCAAAACCCACTCACGTGCACATGCGCTGGCAAAGCTGTATGGTGGCTGCTGTGGGCCCGGGGAAGCTGCTGTGTAGGGAGGGAGAGGGTGGGCTTGTGAATGGCTGTGAGGGTCGCTTACTGAAGCTCTCTGCTGGTTAGGCATGGTCCCCTGGCACAGAAGCTATGATGCAGGCTCCCAGGGCACCCGAGCTGCTCTGCAAGCAGGCAACTAGGCCAGGGGCCATCGGAGAGGCAAGCAGACCAAGGGGTACTCAGGTCAGACTGGCCCCATCTGATGGGCAAGACTGCCCTCCAGAGTTCAGTTGCAATAGCTCCCCTAGAGCTAAAGTCTCTTAAGGGAGCCAGGGGAGCCTAGGGGAATCGCCATCCCTGGCTGTGCTCCACTGCAGATACTCTGGCTCCAAACCCGCGGGGCTTCACATCAGCTGCCTTCCATTCCTGTAAGCAGTATTCCGTTCCAACTCTGTGTCCCTGGTGCAGACAGGTCCCCTTCCTGAATTCCAGAGGCCTGTAGCGAGAGCAGGTAGCACCTTGCTAGTTCTCCTTGCTAGAAGAATTCATCCATTCTTCTAGTCTCATTGGGACATTTATGACTTAATCTTATATTTAGAAAAACCTAAGGATTCCATCAAAGTCTGGTAGAAATAATTTTTAGGCCGGGAGCGATGGTTCACGCCTGTAATCCCAGCACTCTGGGAGACCGAGGCGGGCGTATCACGAGGTCAGGAGTTCCAGACCAACATGGGGTGAAATCCTGTCTCTATTAAAAATACAAAAATTAGCCGGGCTTGGTGGCGTGCACAGGTAGTCCCAGCTACTCAGAAGGCTGAGGCAGGAGATTCTCTTGAACCCAGGAGACGGAGATCGTGGAGCAGAGATCGCGCCACTGCACTCCAGCCTGGGCGACAGAGCAAGACTTTGTCTCAATAAATAAATAAATAAATAAATAAAATAGAAAGAAAGAATTTTTAAAAAGTAAACTTTCAGATTATAAAATCAACTTATAAAATCAGTAACATTTGTATACACCAAGAGCAATTAATCTGAAAAAAAAAAAAAAAAAAAAAAAAAAAAAAAAAAAAAAAAAAAAAAAAACAAGAAAACAATTCAATTTACAAACAGGTCCAAAAACAACTAAATAAACTAGGAATAAATGTAATAAAAGAAGTGAAAATCTATACAATAAAACTATTAAGTGCTGATTTAAAAAGTGAAAAGAACACAAAAAAAGGAGAGATATCCCATGTTCATGGGTTGGAAGAATTAATATTGTTCATAACTTTCATACTACCGAAAGTGATCTATATAGATTGAATGCAATACCTATGAAAATACCAGTGACGATCTTCACAGAAATAGAAAAGCATTATTCAAATTTATATGAAGCCACAGAGAACCCTGAATCGCCTAGGAATTTTCAGCAAAAATAATAAAACTTGTGGCATCACACTATCTGATTTCAAAGTATACTACGAAACTATGGTAACCAAAGTAGCATAATATTTGCAAAAAAACACAGACACATAACCCAGTTGAACTGAATAGAGAACACAGATATAAATTCACATGCTTACAACCAACTAATATTTGACAACAGTGCCAAGAACATACATTGGGGAAAGAATAGCCTCTTCAATAAATGGTGCGAAGAAAGCTGGATATCCACATGTAGAAGAATGAAACTAGACTCCTATCTCTTGCCATATGCAAAAATCACACCAAAACTTAAGTAAGACTTAAATGTAAGACCTGGAATTATGAAAATGGTAGAATAAAACATTGGAAATGTAAAAGAAATATTGGAAATGGAATGGAATAATGGAAATATTGGAAGTAGTATAAGAAAATTGGAAATGGTTCAGGACATCGATTTACACAAGGATATTTTGAGTAAGTCAACAAAAATCAAACAATAGACAAAGAGAATTTCATCATGCCAAAATATTCCTGAACTTCATCAGAAACTTCTGAATTTCATCATGCCAAAAATATTCTGAACAGCAAAGAAACAATCAATGGAATAAAGATACAGCCTACAGAATGAGAGAAAAGATTTATCTGGCAATAGATTAATGACCAAAATGTATTTTAACAAAACAAACAACTCAATAGAAAAAAAACCACCTAATCTGTTTTTAAAAATGGTCAGAGGATCTGAATAGACATTTACCAAAAGAAAACATGCAAATGGCTAATAGGCACTTGAAAAAATGCTTAACATAATTAACCATCAGCAAAATGCAAATAAAAATCACAATGAGATATCAAAGGAGATAGTAAAATGGCTATTATCAAAAAGACAAAAAAAAACAGATGTTTATGAGGATATGGAAAAAGGAGAACTCAGGTATTGGTGGAAATGAAAATTAATACAGTCAGTATAGAAAGAAGTATGGAGTTTTCATCAAAAAATTAAAAATATATTTGCCATGTGAACCAGAACTCACACTGTCATACATATATATGTATATATCTCAAATGTGTGTATATATACACACACACAAATATATATATATCTCAAGTGTATATGTGTATATATACACAAATAAAAAATCAGCATGTTAAAGAGATATCTTCATTTTGATGTTTATAGTAAAATTTTTCATAATAACAAAGACATGAAATTAACATCAGTATCCATTAACAGACAAATGAATAAAGAGAATGTATTATACATGCAATAAAATTCAACCACAAAAAAATGAAATTCTGTCATTTTCAGCAACATGGATGGAATTGGAAGTCATCATATTAAGTGAAATAAGTCAGGCAAAAAATGACAAATTTCAGTTGTTCTCATTGATATGTAGGAGCTAAAGGTTGATTTCATGGAAGTAGAGCATATAATAATGATTACCAGCGGCTGGGAAAGTTTCAGGGAGGAGAGGGATGAAAAGAGGTTGGTTAATGAGTAAAAATACAGAATTAGATATAGGTAATAAATTTGAGTGTTCAGTAGCACAGTAGGATGACTACAGCTAACAATAATTTATTGTATATTTCAAAATAGCTAGAAGAATTGAAATATTCACATCACAAAGAAATAACAAATGTTTGAGACAATGAATATCCCAATTACCCTGATTTGATCATTACATATCGTATGCATGCATCAATATAACACATATAACTCATAAATACATATACTCATTGTGTATCAACATTTTTTAAATTCTGAGATAAAATATACAATAATTGAAATGAAAATTTCACTAAATGACTCAACAGCAGATTGATAAGGCAAAATAAATCAGTAATTGTTTAAAATAGATCAGTAGATACTCATTTCAAATTACAAAAAGAAAAAGAATTCACATAAAATTAAGTCACAGATGTGTGGGAAAATATCAGATATTTTAGCATACATTTTAATAGCTTTCCAGTAAAAGATGGGTGGGGAGAAGGCAGAAAATCATTTGAAAAGAAGTTTAGTTAAAAATACAAACCAAAAACCATACTGATCCCAAGAAACTTATCCAATCTGAAATATGATAAACACACTAAAAAGAAAAAGAAGGAAAAAGCAGCACCCACAGAGCTAGACATACTAACATAAAAATGAAAAGCTTGGCCAAAGGAAAAGAAAAATTAAACCTCAATTGCAGAAAAACAATGATATGATTAACAGTTAACTTCTTATCAGAAATGACAGAAACCAGAAAACCTTGCAATGACTTATTCAGGTTGTTAAAAACAGAGGAAACAAACAAAAACATAAAAGCTGTCAGCAAAAGTCCCACATTTAGCAGAACTCTTTTTTTACAGGTGGTTGTGGAATAAAGACAATTCAAATATAAAAAATACTGATATAATTCATTGGTAGTAGAATTCTACTTAATAAAAAAGCTAAATGAACTTCAGTGGGAAAAAGGTTACATTAGATCATAATTCATATATAGAGGAAGAAACTAAAACTACTGGAAATGGCAAATATGGAGGTACAATTTTTAAAACATTAGGTATTTTTATTCATATATACCTATAAGAATATAGGGGTGTGTGTGTGTGTGTATATATAGGTATACATATGTGTATATACAGGTTTACATATGTCTATATATAGGTATAGGTATACATATATAGGTATATATATGTAGGTACATATAGGTATATATACATATACTCATATATATATTATACATATAAGTATTTTATGTTTAAAACACTTGTACCTTACCTTATCTTAGTGGGCATTGAATTATTTTACCAAATTGATTGAAAAAACAACACAAAAAATTTAAATGTCTATATATCAAGTAAAATATTTCATTACTAATTAAAAATATTCCCTGAAAGAAAAGTCTAGGCCTGGTGACTTCATGGTTGAATTTTATAAAACTATGATGAAAGTACTAATGTCAAACCTGGACAACCTTTTTTACAAAATAGAGAAAAAAGTTTACTTTCTGACTAATTTTGTTAGTTCAGTACCACTTTGTCACCAAAGGCAGAAAAAGACATCACACAACAGAACAAGCAAATAACAAAATAACTATGAAACAATATCACAGACTCTCAAAGATGTGAAAATCTTTAACAAAATGTCAGTAAATCTAACTCAGCAAGAATTAAAGTATTACCAAGTGTATGCAAGGTTGATTTAAAATCTGAAAAGCAATATAATACACTATGTTAACTGAATAAATTAAACATAAGATAATATCACAACACAAAAACATTTGACAAACTCACGTATTTAGCATGGAAACGCTTAAAAACAATAGAAATCACCTTCTTCTTCCTGACAAAGGACATACTAAAAACTTAAGCTATCATTTTACTTCATGGTAAGACTGATGCCCTCCACTGTCTTCCCTTCTGAAAAGCAAAGTTGTCTGCTTACACCAATTCCACTTAAGAATATTGGACATTCTAGACAGTGTAATAAGAACAGATAAAAAATATACTCACTCATATTTGAGTAAAGGATGTAGAACATGATCGTGCATGTAGCTATGGAAATTAATACATGATTTTAACAAGATCAATATAAAAATCAGTTTTATTTCTATCAGCAACAACAATCTGAAAATTAAATTAGAAAATTAAATAGATTTTATTGAAAATAGCTTCAGAAAAAAATGGAAATAATAAGTTTAAGAAAATATATTCAAGACCTACACACTAAAAATCATAAAATATAGCTAAGATCAATTACAGAAGACTTAAATGAATGGAGGAATACACCATGATCATCAATTTGGAGACTCAATATAGATAAAACATCAAATTTCCCAAAGTGATATAGAGATTTGACACAATACCAGTGAAATTCCTGGCATTGTTTTGTGGAAATTAACAAGATTATTCCAAAATGTATATTTAAACTCTTTAAATTCCTTTTATTTTATATACATTTTAAAATAATTTAATATATTTTTTATGCAAAAATCATAAAAACAATTTAAAAACAAGATTTTAGAAGCAATAAAAAACTTTGCTTACAAAAAGATACAAGATAATGAAAAAGCAGTCACAAAGTGGTTTAAAATATTTGCAAAGCATATATCTAACAATATATTACATCAGTATAAAGAAAGAATACTTACAATTTAATAATAAGAAAAAATGGCTCAATAAATAATGGTCAAATATTTAAAGAACCACTTCCCAAAAGAAGATATGTGAATGACCAACACACATAAAAAGATGGTCTACATCATCAGTCATTAAGAAAATGCCAACTATAACCACAAGGAGATTCTATTATACATTCCCTAAAACAACTAAAAGCGAAGAAAGCTGACAATACCATGAAGATGTAGAGAAACTAGAATCTTTGTATATTGGCTGATGGGAATGCAAAATGGTACAGTCACTTTAAAAGCAATTTATAACTTCTTAAAAAGGTACACAACTGACCAAGCACCTCCCATTTTAGTTATCCACTGAGAAAAATTAAAACAGATGTCAAACACAGATGTGTATTTTAATGTCTTAAAAGTATTGTCTATTATAGCTATAAACTTGTAAACCATTCAAATATCCTTCATCTGATTAATGAGTAAAGAAAATGTAGTATACCTATACATCAGAATGTTATTCAGCAATAATAATAAATCAACTACTGATACAAATAGCATCCACCATGAAAGAATCTCAAAAATAGTACACTAAGTGAATCCAGCCATACTGTATGAATCCAGTACATACTGTATGATTATATGAAATCCTAGAAAACGGGGAAACAGTAAAAGAAAGTTAGCAGTTAACAGGATTTGGGGGATTGGGGCACAGATGTAACGCAAAGGAGCATGAGAAATTTCTTTGAGGTGATGGAGGTGTACTAAAACTTGATTGTGATGGTTCTCATATCATTCTATTCACTTATCAAAAATAATTAAATCCTGCACTTAAAACATGTGAATTCTATTTATAGAAATTTTATACATAAAGATATAACAAAATCAGGAAAAAAAAATCATGGATGAACTATTTATTCCCTCAAATGTCTAATGTTTGACCATTTAAATATGGTGCTAGCTCAAGGTTTTTCTCAGATGCCTCTTATTAGAGATGCCCGTTTTGTCTATTTTGCTGAGTATTTCTATTCTATGTATTGAAATGTGTTAAATGATTATTTTGCATTAATTGAAAAGTTTACAAGAAAAGTTGGTTTTGTTTCCATTTTTAAGGTGATGAATTGCATTCATGATTTGAGTAGGAATCAACCCACAGAATCATGATGTATACTTATTTATTTTTGCTGGTTACAACTCGTTAATATTTTGTGATAGGATTTATACATCTTTTCACCTTTGGGCTATTAGTCTGTAATTTGAGACATCTTTTGGCATCATGATTATCTCGGCTTTTTTAAAATCAGAAGAAAAGTGTTAGCTTCTCTATGATCTGAAAGTTTTTATTCAATTGATGTTCTTGCGTCTTAAAATGCTTAGTAGAATTCATTCATGAAATCAGCAGGATCTGTAGTCTTCTCTGTGTAAACATTTTAATAACATTTAATTCCTTTTTAATAGATTACACGTGTAGTTTTTTTTTTTTTTTGTCAGTTCCACTAATTTGTATTTTCCATAGAATCACCTTTGTATAATTGTCAAACCTATTGGCATCGGGTTGGTTATATTTCTTTATCATTTTTTATGTCCGTAGGAACTTTAGTGATATTCTATTTTTTATTCTAGTTATTGGTAGTTTGTGTCTTCTCTTTTTTGTCTTAATCTTGCTGATGATAAGATTGGTCAGCATTATTAATTTTTTTACATAATCAACTGTAGGCTTTGTTATTCTCTCTATTTTTTCTATTTTGTTAATTTCTGATCTTATCCTCAATGTATGCATTCTTCTACTTAATTTGTATTTAATTTGCCCTTTTTTTCTTAGCTTCTCAAATGGAAGTATAGATTACTAATTTTCAACCTTTTTATTTTTAAATTATATAGATTTGAACTTATGAATTTCTTTTTAAACACTGCTTTAGATACATCACACAAATTTTGATGCTTTGTTTTACCATTTTTAGAAATGTTTTCTAATTTCCCTTGTGAATTCTTATTTGACCCAAGAGTTACTTAGAAGTATGCTGTTTACTGCTCACTTGGGCAGCATATATACTAAAACTGCAATGATACAGAGATCATTAGCATGACCCCTGTGAAATGATGGCATGCACATTCATGAAGCATTTCAAATTTTTCACAATAAAATCGTATAGGAGCTTAAGGATGAAAGAGCCAGTATAAAAAAGAACCTAATAGATCTGACAGAGCTGAATAACACAATGCAAGAATTTCACAATGTAATCACAAGTATTAACAGTAGAATAGATCAAGCAAAGGAAATAATCTCAGAACATGAATAATGGCACTCTGAAATAAGACAGTCAAACAAAAATAAAGGAAACTAATCATCATGAATGAATAAAACCTCTGAAAAATATGGGATTATGTAAAGAGGCCAAATCTATGTGAATCATTGGCATCACTGAAAGGGAGGGGAAGAAAGCAAACAACTTGGAGAACATATTTCAATGTTTTGTCTATGATATCAGATATCAATATAGGATATCCAGGGTATAGGAAACATTGTCCATGAAAATTTCTCAAACCTTGCTAGAGAAGCCAACAGTCAAATTCAAGAAATACAGAGAAAACCTACAGGATTCTACACAAGAAGACTCTTTGTAAGACATATAATTATCAGATATTCCAAAGTCAAAATGAAAGAAACAATGTGAAAGGCAGCTAAAGAGAAAGGGTAGGCCACCTACAAGGGGAAGTCCATCAGGCTAATAGTGGACCTCTCAGCGGAAACCCAAGAAGTCAGAAAAGATTGAGGACCTATATTCAACATTCTTAAAGAAAAAAATCTTCAACATATAATTTCATATCCAGCCAAACTAAGATTTCTAAGTGAAGGGGAAATAAAATTCTTTTCAGATCAGCAGATGTTGAGAGAGTTTGTTATGATCAGACCTGCCTTACAAGAGATCTTGAAAGAAGCAGTAAATATAGAAAGATCACTGCCAGCTAATACAAAAACACACTTAATTATACATACCAGTGATACTATAATGCAACTGTGCAAACAGGCTAGCATAATAACTTAAAAGGCACAGAGTGGCAAGCTAGATGAAAAATCAAGAACTTTTGTTATGGTGTCTTCAAGGGACCCATCTCACATGTAATGACACCCAGAGGCTTAGAATAAAAGGATAGAGGAAAATCTACCAAGCAAATGGGAAATAGAAAAACGCAGGGGTTGCAATCCTAATGTCAGACAAAACAAAGGTTAAACCAACAAAGATCAAAAAAAGACAAAGAAGGGCATTACATAATGTTAAAAGGTTCAGTTCCACAAGAAGACCTAACTATCCTAAATATGTATGTACCCAACACAGTAACACCCAGATTCATAAAACAAGTTCTTAGATAACCTGCAAAGAGACATAGACTGTCACACAATAATAGTGCAAGACTCCAACACTCCACTGACAGTACTAGACAGATAATAGGTGCAGAAAATAAAGATATTTAGGAACTGAAGTCAACCTTGGAGCAAATGGATCTGGCAGGCCTCTGCAGAACTTTCCACTGAAAACCAACAGACTATACATTCTTCTTATTGCTACATGGCACATGCTCTAAAATTGGTCACATAATTGGACATAAAACAATCCTCAGCAAATGCAAAAAAAAAATAAAAAAACCTGAAACTATACCAAACACACTCTCAAACCACAGTACGATAAAAATAGAAGTCAATCAAAACTAATGAATTACATGGAAATTAAATAACATACTCCTGAATGACTTTTGGGTAAATAATGACATTAAAGAAGAAATCAAGAGGTTCTTTGTAAATAATGAGAACAAAGATACAGCATATTAGAATCTCTGTGACACAGAGCTAAGGTAGCGTCAAGAGGAAAATTCATAGCATTAAATACCTGCTTCATAAACTTAGAAAGATCTCAAATTAACAACCTAACATCACAACTGAAAGAATTAGAGAAGAACAAATCAAATCCAAAGCTAACAGAAGACAAAAAATAACCCAAATCAGAGCTGAACTGAAGTAAATTCAGACACAAAAAAACCATTCAAAAGATAAACAAATATAGGAGTTGGGTTTCTTTTTGGAAAAAAAAATAATAAAATAGGCTACTAAGCAGATTAATGAGGAAGAATAGAGAGAAAATCCAAATAAACACAATTACGAATGTTGAAGGGGATGTTACCACTGACCTTCCAGAAGTACAAACAACCATCAGAAACCAAAAAAAAAAAAAAAAAAACACCCAGGACCTGACAGCTTCACAGGCAAATTCTACCAGATGTACAAAGAAGAGCCACTACCATTCTTATGGACAGTATTCCAAAAAAATTGAGGAGAGATTCCTCCCCAGCATTATCCTGATACCAAAACCTGGCAGAGATATAGGAAGAAAAGAAAATTTCACACCAACATCCGTGAAGAACATGGATTCAAAAAATCCTCAGCAAACTACTTGGTAGGTGAATCCAGCAGCACATAAAAAATTAAGCTACCACAATTAAGTAGGCTTCATCTCCAGGATGCAAGGTTGATTTAAAATATGCAAATCAATAAATGTGATCCATCGCATAAACAAAACTAAAGACAAAAACCACACGATTCTCTCAATAAATGCAGAAAAACCTTTTGATCAAATTTAACACTGCTTCATGTTAAAAACTCTTAATAAACTAGGTATTGAAGGAACATACCTCAAAATAATAAGAGCCATCTATCACAAACCCACAGCCAACATCATACTGAATGGGCAAAAGCTGAATGCATTCACCTTGAAAACAGGCATAAGACAAGGATGCCCTCTCTCACCACTTCTATTCAACACAGTATTGGAAGTCCTAGCCAGAGCAATCAGGCAATAAAAAAAATAAAGGCATCCAAACAGAAAGGGAAGAAGTCAAACTCTCTGTTTGCAGACATGATTCTGTATCTAGAAAACCCCATAGTCTTAACCTCAAAAGCTCCTTCAGCTGATAAAAGTCTTCAGCAAAGTTTCAGGATACAAAAATCAATGTATGAAAATCATTAGCATTTGTATACACCACCAACAGCCAAGCTGAGAGCCAAATTAGTAACACAATCCCATTACAATTGCCACAAAAAGAATAAAATAAGAATACAGATAACCAGGGACGTGAAAGATCTCTACAGTGAGAATTACAAAACACTGCTCAAAGAAATTAGAGAAGACACAAGCAAATGGAAAAACATCCCATGCTCATGGATAGAATCAATATCATTAAAATGGCCATATTGACTAAAGCAATTTACAGATTCAATATGACTGTATTAAACTACCAATGATATTCTTCACAAAACTAAATAAAATAAAATAAAATAATAAAAAAATTAAATAAAATAATTTAAAATCCACATGAAACCACAAAAGAGCCAGAATAGCCAAAGCAATCCTAATCAAAAAGTACAAACCTGGAGGCATCATGCTACCTGACTTCACACTATACTACAGAGATACAGTAACCAATACAGCATAGTACTGGTACAAAAACAGACACCTAGGCCAATGGAACAGAATAGAGAGTGCAGAAATAGGGCCATGCATCTATGACCATCTGATCTTTGACATGACTGAGAAAAACAAGCAATGGGGAGAAGACTCCCAATTCAATAAATGGTGTTGGGATAATTGGCTAGCCATATGCTGAAGACTGAAGTTGGACCTGTTCCTTACACCATATACAAAAATCAAGTCACGATGGAGTAAAGACTCAAATGTAAAACCCAAAACTATAAAATCCTGAAAGACAACCAAGGTAATACCTTCCTGGACATAGCAACAGGCAAAGAGTTTATGACAAAAAATACCAAAAGCAATCACAACAAAAGCAAAAAATTGACAAATGAGATCTAATTAAACTTCTAATTAGAGCTTTTGCACAGCAAAAGGAACTATCAACAGAATAAACAGATAGCCTACAGAATGGGACAAAATTTTTGCAAATACCTAACAAAGGTCTAACATCCAACATCTAAAAGGAACCAAAACAAATTTACAAGAGGAAAAAAAAAAAAAAGAAAACATTAAAAAGTGAGCAAAGTACATGAACAGACACTTCTCAAAAGAAGACATACATGCAGCCAACAAGCATACGGAAAAAAAAAACTCAATATCACTGATGATTAGAGAAATGCAAGTCAAAACCACAATAATATACCACCTCACACCAATCAGAATGGCTATTACTAAAAAATTGAAAAAATAACAGATACCTGAAAGATTGTGGAGAAACGGGAACACTTTCACTCTCATTGTTGGTGACAGTGTAAAGTAGTTCAGTCATTGTAGAAAGCAGTATGATTATTCCTTAAAGACCTAAAGGCAGAACTACCATTTGATCCAGCAATCCCATTACTGGGTATATACTCAGAAGAATATAAATAATTCTACCATAAACACACACACACACGGGAATGTTCACTGCAGCATCAGTAACAATAGCAAGACATGGAATCAACTTAAATCCCTATCAATGGTAGAATGAATGAAGAAAATGTAGTACATGTTCACTATGAAATGCTATGCAGTTATAAAAAAAGATCATGTCTTTTGTGGAAACATGGATGGAGGTGGAGGCTATTATTCTTAGCAAACTAATACAGAAATTGAAAACTAAATACCACATGTTCTCTCTTATAAGTGGATGCTAAAGGATGAGAACTCGTTAACACAAAGAAGGAAATAACAGACACTGGGATCTACTTGGGAGGAGGAAGTGGAGCAGAAAAAAATAACTATTTGATACTAGGCTTAATACCTGGGGTGATCAAATAATCTCTGTACAACAAACCCCCATGACATAAGTTTACCTATATAACAAACCTTCACATGTACCCCCAAACCTAAATAAAATTTGTACAAAAAACAAAAAAGATGTACTTTTTAAATTTTCCAAATAATTGGGGATTTTCTAGATATCTTAATTACTTGATTTTTAATTAATTCCATGGTGCTCAAAACATATTCTATAACTACTTTTTCTTTTTGTAATAGTTATTCCAAATAAGGTGAGGTGGTAACTCACTGTGGTTTTGATTTGCATTTCCACAATATAAGGGATGTTGAGTATTTTTCATGTACATGTTAGCCATTTGTATGTCAACTTTTGATAAATGTCTAATCGTATATTTTTCTCATTTTTAAATCAAATATCTGTTGTTTGGCTATTGAGATTTTAGAGTGCCTTACATGTTCTGAATATTAACTCATTGTCAGATTTAGTTTGTGCATATTTTCTTCCATTTTGTAGGTAGTCTCTTCACTCTGTTGATTGTTTTCTTTCTCTGCAGAAGCTTTTTAGTTTGATGTAATCTCATTCATCTATTTTTACTTTAATTGTCTGTGTTTTTGAGGTCTTATTCAAAAAATCTTTGCCCAAACCAATGTCATAAAGCATTCACCATACATTTTCTTCTAATAGTTTTATTATTTTGGGTCTTACATTTAAGTCTTTAATCCATTGAAATGCGATGAAGATGTGAAGAAAGGAGAAATCTTATATATTGCTGGCAGGAATGTAAATTAGTACAGTCATTATGGATAACAGTAGGGAAGTTCCTTTAAAAAGTAGAATAACATGGGACTACCATATGATCCAACAATACTACTACTGGGTATATATTAACGAAAATAAAATCAATATGCCAAAGAAATATCTGCACTCCCAGGTTTACTGCAGCACTATTCACAACAGCTCAGACATGGAATCAACACCTAAGTGTTCATCAATAGATGACTGGATTTTTAAAATGTGGCACATATACACAATGGAATACAATTCAACCATAAAAAGAAATGAAAACCTGTCATTTGTGACAACATGGATGAAACTTATAGACAATGTTAAGTGAATTAAGCCAAGCACACAAGGACAAATACTGCATGATCTCACTTCTACTGGAAATTTTTTAAAAATTGATTTTTAGAAGTAGAGTAGAATAGTAATTGCCAGAGGTGGAGGAGGGGAGGGAGGAAGAAGTGTTAAAGGGACAGGTTAGTCAACAGGCATACAGTTATAGTAAGATAGGAGAAATAAGTTCGTGTTTTATTGCACAGCAGGATGACTACAGTTAACAATAATGTATTGTATATTTCCAAATGGCTGAAAGTGAGGATTTGGCATGTCCTCACCACAAAGAAAGGACATGTGTTTCAGGTGATAAATATGCTAACTTCCCTGATTTATTACAACAGGTATCAAAGCATCACACTGTACCCCATAAATATATACAATTATCATGTCAATTTAAAACAAAACTTTAAGCATTTATTTTGAAATATATTGAGACTCACTGAGTGTTATATATTGAGGCTAAACATAAACTGTCTCAGTTTTCATTTTATCTAAGACAATACATATAAAAAACGTACTTTTTTTTATTATTATACTTTAAGTTCTAGGGTACATGTGCATAACGTGCAGGTTTGTTACATATGTATACTTGTGCCATGTTGGTGCGCTGCACCCATCAACTCATCAGCACCCATCAACTCATCATTTACATCAGGTATAACTCCCAATGCAATCTCTCCCCCCTCCCCCCTCCCCATAATAGGCCCCGGTGTGTGATGTTCCCCTTCCCGAGTCCAAGTGATCTCATTGTTCACTTCCCACCTGTGAGTGAGAACATGTGGTGTTTGGTTTTCTGTTCTTGCAATAGTGTGCTGAGAATGATGGTTTCCAGCTGCATCTATGTCCCTACAAAAGACACAAACTCATCCTTTTTTATGGCTGCATAGTATTCTATGGTGTATATGTGCCACATTTTCTTAATCCAGTCTGTCACTGATGGACATTTGGGTTGATTCCAAGTCTTTGCTATTGTGAATAGTGCTGCAATGAACATATGTGTGCATGTGTCTTTATAGCAGCATGATTTATAATCCTTTGGGTATATACCCAGTAATGGGATGGCTGGGTCAAATGGTATTTCTACTTCTAAACCCTTGAGGAATCGCCATACTGTTTTCCATAATGGTTGAACTAGTTTACAATCCCACCAACAGTGTAAAGGTGTTCCTATTTCTCCACATCCTCTCCAGCACCTGTTGTTTCCTGACTTTTTAATGATTACCATTCTAACTGGTGTGAGATGGTATCTCATTGTGGTTTTGATTTGCATTTCTCTGATGGCCAGTGATGATGAGCATTTTTTCATGTGTCTGTTGGCTGTATGCATGTCTTCTTTTGAGAAATGTCTATTCAGATCCTTTGCCCACTTTTTGGCCAGGCCAGGTGGCGGGCGCCTGTAGTCCCAGCTACTCCGGAGGCTGAGGCAGGAGAATGGCATAAACCCAGGAGGCGGAGCTTGCAGTGAGCTGAGATCTGGCCACTGCACTCCAGCCCGGGCTACAGAGCAAGACTCCGTCTAAAAAAAAAAAAAAAATAGAAACTACATTAGTTTGATTCTTGGATTACAAAGTACACCTGTATTCCAAGTGGCTTAAACAGTAAAGGGGAATCACTGGCTCATGTAACTTGAAGGTCCAACGGTTCAGTAATGTCATCAAGAACTCAATTTCTTTCAGATTCTCTGTTGTGCCATAAAAAAATCTGGCTTCACTCTACCTCTGGCTTCCCTGTAAGTCCTAATGTGGCTGCCAGCAGTTGGGCAACATGGTACATTCCCATCCAACAGCACAGAGGACATCAAATAAATATCTGACTTTCCTACTACTTGAAACACTGTGAACAGGTCCCTGTGTTCAGGGGAGTGTCATGTTATAACTGGTCGAAACTTGAGCTACGTGAAATATTGTGGAAAGAGGGATGGGATAGCCGTGATTGATTTAAACAACAGGGAGCCTACTTATTGTGACAGAAGTGAAACTAATATCACCCTAATCAAAGCAGATACAGATGGGAAAGAATAGAATGAGTGCTGAGAAGATGACAAAAATAAAGAAATAGAATTCACCAGTGCCAGGATGTCTTCATTCAGTCTATTCATATCTAGAAAGCAGACTCAATAGACTCCAGCTTTCATCCTCACAAGTGGAAGAGAGGTTGAAGATCACTAGCATTTGAGTCCTCCTTGGAATGAATGGGCTCTACCCCTGTTGTGGAGCTGTCAGTAATGATGGTATAGGATTGAGCTATATTAGTACAGAGTAGAGATAAAGTAAAACAGAATATTTTAGAGATGCTAGAAGTTCTGATTATGACCACAGAACAGAAAAACAGGTTTCAACAGGTGAATTTTCAAAGCAGTTTGGAAAAGAAGGAAACCTCCTTTAATCACTGGGTATCTCTGATTGCTTTTGAAGAGCCCCCATTTTAAAAACATTAATATTCATCCAAGTATATGAGAGCACCATTGTTAAGTTGTAGCTTAGGATTTTTCTTTTGGAGATAGAAGTATATCTTGCAAGTGTGATTACAGTTGGCTGCAAAATTTGCTTAAGCACAAAGAGTATGAACATATCAATAATATTTTGTAACAATAAAAAGAAAAACAGCAATGGTAAATGCTCACATTTAATCGAGTATTGCTGTGTAGTAGCAAGGAAATTTACATGTGTTTACATATTTGATCCCCATAATTCTGTGAAGCAACTGAGATAGACAGAACTTAAATACCTTACTTAGACTCCAGGTCAGCATGCAAAAAGCATAGCTGAGAGATGCTTGCAGGCACTCTGACTTTTGCATTCATCCTCATAAGTATTGATCTCCATCTAGGAAGTCATATAAGATATTTTTCATTAGCTGTTACAAAATGTATATGTAAACTGATGAGATTTGACTGAAAATATGATTCTACATTCATCATCTTTTTTGATCCTTCCTGTAGCCCTGAAAACTTAGATTTTGTAGGATTGGCACAAAATATTGGAGGCTGAACACAGTTAATTAACACAGATCACATGTACAGGGGTTCTGGAAAAGATCCGTATATTGAGTTTATTTCACAGGAATCTAGGTGCCAAGCTATAATAGCATAATTATATACCGTCTTCAGAGATATCTCCCCAAATTTACAAATGAGTTGTACATTTACTGAAACCAAAAGAATGGGAAGAAAATGTAAAATAAGCTAGAACAGGGTGGGAGTAGAATAAGAAGCAAGTTCAGGAAGCTGAAAAAAGATATTAAAATAATCACCAAAAGAAGGATATAGGCTTGAATAAGATATAGAGCTGAGTACAGAGTCAGAAGAAGAGAAAGAACCATGGGAAAGAGCATAAAATGTTAGGTCAAACTTGCATGTGGATAGACATTCTTGAAGTACTAAAAAGAAAGGAAGGCTGACCTTTGCGACTTTAATTGTTCTATGTATTCATAATGGAACATCCATTTAAGAATACAGATAATAAGTAGGCGACTTCAAAAACTCAAAACAATAGTTATCTTTTCTATGGATTTTTCCAAACCAACAATATGTAAGTACCAATTTATTCTTTGCTTCCTTTACTTTATTTACCTCCCACCCATTAAGTTTCCAGTTCTGCACTGATGTTCTGTTATTGCTTACTCTTTCAATCAAAAACTCCTGGGTGTTTAGAGTGTATTCAGTTCTATGCTTAGACTCTGGTTCTAGAGATGACAAAAATACAATTCCCCCCCTATTTAAGCTAACAGTCCTTTAAAGGAGACAAGTATGTTAATCATGAGATCACAATTTAATGAGTGCCATGAATGTAACACAGGAACGGATTCCTGATGTACTGACTGGAAACATTTGATAAATAAGTATTTAAAATTAACATGAGATGAGATTAAAAAGAGCATCTGCTCAGAAATCAGGAATCCATAAAAAAAGAAAGAAAGAAAGAAAAAGATTGGCAAAAAAGGAACCCAGCAAAGCAGAGCAGTCTCAAGAATAACTGAATGCAGACATAAACAACCAGAGGGCCTGAACCAGTTTTCTTATCATTGCCACAAAAAGAGAATAATAACAATAAAGACAAATGGCAGGGTCACCAACTCAGATATGAAAATTGCCAATAAAAACCAATACATCAGACATATTAGAAAAGAAACTTTGCTTTGAGAATGAATCATAGACCCTTGTGATCACTGAAGCTTGTAATATAGCTCTAGAATATTTCAGCTACTTATTATTCCATCCTATCAGATTTAGAAAAACGACAGGCTGAATGCTCAGTCTGTCTAAGCTATTTCAGAAATTAATTCCAAATATTAAACCAAATAGAACTGCTGCAAAATATAAGGAGCATACAAGTTTGCTAAGCCTGAATGGTGATAATAAAACTTGCATGGGTGCTACAGTGTTCTAATCAATGTCTAATTGACTTACTAATTAAAAAAATTCTGTCATGTAATTTTTCTATAGCTCAAAAGCCTACTAAAATCTGTGAATTTATTTTTGAGCTAGAGTTTATAGTCAGACATTTGTTATAGGTCAAAAAGTTCAACAGCTACTTTAAAAATACATTTATATTTTAGATAGGTTCTCATTGACTGGTAGTCAGCCAACTGCCAAATTTTTAGGTATTATTTTTCTAAAATAAGTCCATATTAATTCTCAACTGACATAGCACAGCTACTTGACCAACATAGTAGACATCAAAATAATGAAGGATATGGATACTTTATCAAGTAAATTAAAGAAAAATACTAAGCCTTATTGTATCTTGAATAGGTGATAAGCAATGTTATTCTGAGATTTAAAAGATTGTATAGATATACATGCACATGCATGTATGTATAAATAAATATATACTCACACAATTTTTTTCTTGGAAAGCAGGACTTCTCCAAGTGTAAACCCAGTATATTGAAGCAAATCATATAAATCAGCCAATTTTCTTGATTTTATAAGGAAACATATTTAAATCATACCAAATGCATGGGAATTTATCTTATTTTATAATAACATATATCTAAAATGTCTTCTCTTTAGTTACTTCCATTTTACAACACACACACACACACACACACACACACAGACATCCTTGATATTTGCCTATGTACACTAAGTAAAATAGTATCCCTATTTGCCGAGTAGTAGTAAACAGAATAATTGATTGCTAAGATGGAGCCCTCTATTGCCCACAAGAAACCTTCTCCATGAGCTTAACATGATCCCACACACCTGCTACCCTTATTTAATCTAGAAATAGACACCTCACTGAATCTGAGTCACAATTTCTCCCAATGAATGCAGATTTGAGAGTAAGAAATATTATGTTGAGTCATAGCCAAATTGCTTTAATGGCTTTTCTCTTGAGTGAAAGTTAAACCTCTATAGAAACCCTGAAAGATGCTGTGTGACTTGATTTTCCAACTCCTTTTTGTATTATAGTGATAGGTTTTAAGCAAGTATCTTTCTAATAAATTCCCTTTTTCTCTTTATGTTACCAAAACATTGTAACGAAATACATTCAAATCAAACAGTTGGGTTTCTGGTTTGTTCCATTATTTTGCTCTATGCACACACCACCTACCTTATTCTTACTAAAGTTCCACCTGTTATTAAACAAAAATCAAATGATTTATCCTTCCTGCACGTAAGGAGGATGGCACATCTCTGTCCTCCAACCCTACAAAAAGTTTCTTCTCTGGGCTAAATAATGATAATTTCTTTTAAAAAATTAATGATTTATTTACCCCCAAGTTTTCTTTACTATTTACTTTATAAGTTCCATTTTAGTTCAGTCTTGCTTGTCTGTCAATACCAAGAGTTTTAGATGTCTAATATGAGAAAGAAGAAAAAGAGAGAAAGAGAAAGAAAGAAAGAAAGAAAGAAAGAGAGAGAGAGAGAGATAGAAAGAGAAAGAAAGAAAAAAAGAAAGAAAGAAAGAAGAAAGAAAGAAAGAAAGAAAGAAAGAAAGAAAGAAAGAAAGAAAGAAAGAAAGAAAGAAAGAAAGAAAGAAAGAAAGAAAGAAAGAAAGAAGGAAAAAAAGAAAGGAGGGAGGGAGGGAAGGAAGGAAGGAAGGAAGGAAGGAAGGAAGGAAGGAAGGAAGGAAGGAAGGAAGGAAGGAAGGAAGGAAAACGGAGGGTGGGAGGGAGGGAGGAAGGAAGGAAGGAAGGAAGGAAGGAAGGAAGGAAGGAAGGAAGGAAGGAAGGAAGGAAGGAAGGAAGAAAATATCCACTGTTGCATATAGTGTATGTCACTATATCAAATCCCAGTACATCCAAGAGGCATAGCAAATTGTCAAAGGGCTTTCATGAATTCTGTGACATCTCCTACGAGCAAATTTTCCTTTTATTAATTGACTTCAAAAGAACAGCCATTGATAGTTATTAAATATAAAACAAAAAAGCAAATTTAGCTTCCCCAGAAAAGATAACTTATGAGGAAGTATGTAATTGTAATTGTTGTATTTGGCTGCTTCGATTCCCCTGCAGGACAGAAGAACTTGTGCTCCCATCTGCGAGGAGTGCTCCTGGAAGATAATGCTCAACTATATGTTTCAGGAAACCTCAGAAAATTGCCCTTAGTGAAGAGCCCTGCATTGCTCAAGGTCACATCTCCTTCCTGAAGAAACCTACATCCAATGCCTGGTTAATATAAAAGTTTGGACACCCAGCCTCCTCCCAACAACAAAAGGCCACTGAAGGGCCATCTATCTATTAATGGCTCCAGGGCTCTCATATAATTGTTTGCAAACTTGTTGAGACTGCATGCCTGCAAGAGCTTCTCTCACCTCCCAGTCCTATCTCTATCTCTTTCTTCTGTAGGTGCTGACTCTGACTGTACTTCCTAATAAACTCCTAGCATTTTAATCTCTTTCTCAGAATCGGCTTCCACAGAATCCAACCTGCAACAGATACCTAGAAGAACAAGATTAATTGAGAAAAGCATAGTCAGGCACCGACGACTCATGACTGTAATCCCCACACTTTGGGAGGCCAAGGCAGGAAGATCACCAGAAGTCAGGAGTTCCAGACCAGCCTGGTCAACATGGTAAAATCCCATCTCCACTAAGAATACAAAAAATCAGCCGGGTGTGGTGGCACATACCTATAATCCCAGCTACTTGTGAGGCTGAGGCAGGAGAATTGCTTGAACTTGGGAGGCAGAGGTTGCAGTGAGCCAAGAAAAGCATATATATATATTTAAGTAAATAAAAATGTAATAATACCCAAATAGTAGCTACTTGATTCTACTAGCTCTTCAATTTATGATGTGCATCATACTAAATATTTTTCCTGTTAACACTAAATGCTTTACATGCTAATACTAAACACCTTAATTGCATTACTTCTGAGCTTTTTGTATGTGCATTATACTGCACGGTTTACTTGCATTATCTTACTTAACCTACATAGCAACCTTATACATAGGCATCATTATTTATCAGTTTTACAGATGAAGACAATTAATGCTTAGGAAGTTTAAACAACTTGTTCAAGATCAAATAGCCAGTAAGTGGCAGAATCAAGAGCAAAACCAATTAAGTTTAATTGCAAACCCACTTATTTCACCACTTCCATAGGTACTATCCCAGATCTCAAATCAGAAGCAAAATCTACAATTCTGCTTTTTTCTTTTTTTTTTCTAGGAAAGCAGGCTTTCTCCTGTTGCAAGCTCAGAATCTATAATTCTGCTTCTGACTTGAGGAATGAACCTATAACATGGATACTTTCTGTGCTACATTCCTTTCTTAAGTTGTTGGCTGAAAGTCCAGAGTTGATTAGAACAATTCTGGTCACACATCTGACCAGTAGCAGAAGATACTTGCTAATAAGTTTTCATATGCTAGTCTATAATTTGGGTGCTGGAGCACTTTGCTTGTTTGGTGAAGACAAGATTTTGCAATGCACAGTTCAATGTGTTGAATTATTAGTGGTCACTCTTCAGAGAGTTCAAGGTTTAGAGATAGAGAATATTATTGGTAGAAGACATATAAATAAATGATTACTGTTGGGAGAATATATTAATCAAGTCAATCACAAGTGAAAAAAGACAAAATTTTCTCCTTAACATTTTCAGATATGATTCAAGCTAATTTTGAAAAGTTCTAAGAAAATTTGCATAAGGTTTGCATGTCTGAGCAATGTAATCAACATTTAATCAATAAAAATAAGCTTAGACTCAGGTTATTTTTCATGTTTCTTTGACTTATCTTTTCTAATTAAAAGATAACTAACTTATAATGTGTACTAATAATATGGAAAGACAGAGTGAACAATATTTCCTTTTCTTTGTCTCAGTGCTTTTCGTTTATTTGAAACAAATATATCTAAACATTATGGGTTTCCATTTAATATGTAAAAGTTTACTATTATCTAGAACAAGTACTTGAAAAAATAGAAAAAAATATTCTAACTCTAAAAGAGTTAATTAAGCCACATTAATTTTGTTAGATAGTACAATTTCTCAATTGTAGAGTACGTTTTATTTGAATAAAGTCAATATACATCTCAACCAAAATAAAAAATAAAATCAGCATTTCAAATTATATTTTTAGAGATACAATCATACAATATTGCTTAAGCAATAAAATATTGAGGTACGAAGTATTTTCACATTGAGCCATCCCTTTAGAGCACCTGGATAACAGATTTCATGCCTTCTTAAAGAATTTAAAAAAAAAAAAAAAAGAATTTTAGCATTTAGAATAGAAGATATATTTAGTTTATTTCACTTAGAAGGAAATAATATTTCATTTCAGGTTATCAATGTAGAGAAACTGTATTTGCAAGATAATCAAATGTATCATCTATCAAGCAGAATCATCAAGCTATACAAGCCATGAAATTGGAGTAAATCTGTCTTCTGAAATAGAAAAAGAAATACAGAACTATTCTTATATATTACCTATTTATATTGGCACATGTGCAATATAGAGAAGGTCTTGTTAATTCTGGGCTTTTCTACGTATTTCAGTGCATTTTAATGTTAGTTCACCTTATCAAAAGATCTGAAACTATAGTCACTGAATCAACAGAAATATACTTTGTTAGCCATTTTTATTCAACTGAAATGCATAGAAATTAGGTTGCCTTGGATATGTAATCTAGGTCAATACACTGGAATAAGTTTTGTACTTGAAGCATGCTAGCAATCTATAAATGGAAGCGTTTCTCTAGCTATCCAATTGACATATACACAAAGTTTGGGGCAACCCAAGATTTTTTAAAAATAGGATTCATTATGTTAATCAAATAGAGGAAGAGGTTAAATAAATCCCCTAAAAATTCATAGCTATCCAACATCATGATGAAGGTTCAAACCTCATGTACTTTCCAAAAGAAGATATTTGTGTTTGAGAAGATATTTTTACTTTGTGTTAAAAGAGTTATTTTTGATTGTAAGAAAATTCAGATTATAGGAGGGAGGCACAAGTGTATTAAATTTTTCTGAGAATGTGATGATTTTATTTGAAAATTTATGGCATTCTGCTTGGCATAGAAAATCATTTGGTTTCTGCTCTATTTCCAGGTGCCCTTCAATTAAAAAAAAAAAAAAAAAAGAACCTAGAGATGTGGAAGTAAGGTGTAGACAAAAGATGACGATGACTTCCACAAGTTTAAAGGGATTTGTTAGTGGGGCAATCTTAGTAGGCCAGGTAAACACATGTTGTAATGGATAGGAAATGTCCACTAAATCAATGAAAGCCATTGAACAAAATATTATATAGCTAACGTATTGATTTATTTTGTGTAATAATTATAAGGTGCTTTATATGCATTATCACATTTAAAACACTGATAACATTTTAGGAGGTGTTTACTGTCCTACTATTATCATTATAGATGAGGTAAATTACACTAACAGAGATTAAATGTAACGGGACACGAAATAGGTAAACACTTACATTGCCCTCTTCTGCTTTTTAAGGAGGATTGTTTCCCTGCTTCTTTAGTATATCTCACAAGGTGCTTGACTCAGATTTGCTCTGCTGAGTGCTAAGGTGAAGTCTGAGGAAGAGAATTTGGGAAGCCAAAAGAAGGATAAGTTGCTTTACATGAGACAGAGAAACACAGATGAGTAGGAAAGAGGGAATGCAGAGGTTTGGAAAGAACAGTGTTGCAACCCTTTGAAAAAGAGATACATTGAGGGAAACTGAGAGAGGTGTGAGAATACCCATCGAGGTGTGAGTAACCATAAAGGGTGGAAGTTTTGACAAAAAGATAGTCATAGTCCAACAGGATTTTTAGGATGTTTGGTGATATAATATATCCAGCAGTGTCTCCCAAATATTACAGGAAAGGGCTGTCATTTTCTTCAAAACTTTGTTGTAAGTTGGGATTATCATTTATACATTGACTTGATGAGATTTTCTTTAAAGAGAATTCAGTAGGCTCAAAAGGTAAATTCATTGTCAATTTTATCAGCAAATTGTCCAAATTCACACAACTAGTAAGTAGTAAAGCTAGAATTCCATCCCATCTATCTAATTTCCAGCCTCTACCATTAATCACCTCCTTATATTGTTTTTGTCTCCCAAGCACTTCTCTTACCTCTGGAGAAAAATGTCTGCTTTCTTTAAAGTAAAAGCTCTGTCCATGCAGCTAAGCAGCTAAGGGCATGAAGAGCCACTGATACAGGCCAACTCATCAGTCGATTATTGAGGTACTGAAATATATTAAATTATTACATTATTATTTATTTATTTTTAGAGAGAGGATCTTGCTCTGTCACCCAACCTGGAGTGCAGGGGTCTAATCATGGCACACTGCAGCTTCGACCTCCTGGGCTCAAGCAATCCTGCCTTAGCCTCCCAAGTAGCTGGGACTACAGGCCAATGCAACCACACCTGGCTTTTTTTTTTTTTTTTTAAGATGGGGGTCTCCTTATGTTGCCCAGGCTGATCTTGAACTGCTGGCCTCAAGCAATCCTCTCACCTGGCCTCCCATAGCCTTGGTATTACAGGCATAACCCACCATGCCTGGCCTTAGTCATTAAATTATATGCTACTTAAAACATCACTTCTTGTGGCATTGCTACATCCAACCAGTTATTTAAAAGTACCGATTTTAAATTCCAATCTTATTCGCTGGAACAAGACTTTTGGTATAGAAGATGGGGATTCCTCCCTCTGCCCCCAAGGGAAAAAAATTTCAAATCTGGGTAAACAAAATATATAATAAAAAGTAACTACACTTTCTGGAAGAAAATAGATAGATGTCAAATGAATAAATGTTGAAAATCTATACCAGTGGAGGCAAAAGTACTTTAGAAAATCATTAGAGAATCAATATACATGAGCACAGTTTTAAAGAACAATCAGGATTTTTCCATATGAAAAGGTAGTTGTACAATATTAGAGGGATAGAGACAAATATATAAAGAGAAAGACACTTGTAAAAATTGCAACATTTTTGAAGACTAATGATAAACTCAATTTTCTTTCTCTGTTGATAAACTCCTTTGTGTTTGAACTGTAGGTTTTAGCTAAGGTTATTTTACTTAGCCTTCTTGTTTCATTATAAATGTTGTTAACATTTGGAATAACTGTGGCTACTTATTCAAAGAATTTGCGTCCACCAGGATATATGGAGCTCCAGCTAAATCCAAAATGCTAAAGCATATTTATTTTCATTCATTTTTAATCAAATAAAACAACTAATAAATAAATAAATAATCTTAAGTAAGGATTACTAGTAATTTAACAATTTTATGAAACTTTTTCTGAAGTTTTAACATTTCCAACATTTTGCTATCTTGCATTCAACCTATGACTCAAACGAAGATTTGCTTCATCAAAAATTTGTTTAATGCTCTTTATGTGAATGCAAACCTGAGTTTTGAAGTCATATCAGCATTCTCAGACCATATTTTCTCTTGATTGCTCTGCCTAGGTTTGCTAGAGTATTAAGTTTCTCAAACTAAAAGAATTTGACACGTTTTCTTCTAAAATCAATTTTTTTACAAATAAATCCCTTGAAGTTCCTATTAGTAACAGTGATTCTTTCCATGTTAGTCTGCGCATGCCTGCCCTAACAGCGAGGGAATACAAAACGGCTTCTTTTGCATTGTTTAGTCCACCAAAACAGCTGTTTATGATCATGCTGTATGTTCATATTTAACAGCTCTTCTCAATCCATTTAGCTATTTCTACATATATTTCAAAAAGAAATTAATGCTTTTCATAAAATATTTTGAACTTTCTTCTTTCAAAAATATGTAGTGCAACACTAGAAATATATAATATTCCCCCACCCAATGTCAAATGGTTTCTAGTAAATTTCCTTGAAAAGGCAGATATCCAATAAATTTGTGTTGATTTATTACTCTTTTCAGTTAAACAATGTTTGTAATAAGTAATCTCTATAGTTCTTTGAGAGCAAAAGGGAAAATTGTGCCTCTATGGTTTTCTTAGGAATGACTCTCTTCAGTCAGATCACGATTTGAGTATGAACCAACCAGAGAGTAGCAGAAGCAACGTTTTCTCATTTCCATGTCCAGAAAGATACATTCCTGTTATCCTCCTGAAGTCAGAGGATGAAATCATAGTCAATGCATCTTTGCAGATAAACTATTAGGTACATTTTTCTTTGTCTATAGAAATTAGTGGAACACAGGAAACTACAGCTTGCTATCCCTTCAATCCATTGGGAAAATTGTTGGGTAAGAGGGTGTTCTTGCATGTATGTGTGTTTCAAACTTCATTTGGGTCAATTTGTTTTCTGCTACCACCAGTATAGTAAGTAGCATTTGTATAAATCAAAATTATATGAGGCTCTAAGTTTATCAGGGATAAGAAGCTTTCAGTCTTTGGAAAATCCATCACAGTGTTCTCAGTGAATAATCAAACTGCATAGCTAAGGAGCTTAGATATACTGAAATGTAGCCCACTTTCAAGAGAAGGAAGGGAAACTAAGCTCTACTTCCTGGGAAAAAAAAAAAAAAAAAAAAAAAGGTATTTGTCTATATTATGTGGGATTTTTCTCCAAAGATTTCTTTCTACTCTCTTATTGATTTAATATTTTATTTATATCAGTATGGATTCATGAATATTAATTTTTTTGATTATAATTCAATACTATGCTATTTATTCATTGTGTATTCTGTTGCTAAATTGTTCTACCACATGCTTATGGGAGCTCTCTCAGGTTGGAGCCTTGTGTCCATTTGACATGCCCTCATCCTTTTATTCCTTGAACACTTTCTTACATTCTGGTACTACAAAATGCTCCAGACTCATTGTTCAGTTTTCCCACCACAGACCCAGGATTGACTTCACTTTTAATTTCTGAAAATAATTTAGTAGACATCTAGGCTCCATCTCCTCAAGAAACTGTGGACTCCTAATATCTTGAGGTCACTAAGAGAATTTTTGCAAGCTTTTTGTCTCACTGAATCTTAAGAGTCACACCATATATGCACCATTCTAAGCCTGACTCAAAGTTCTCATAACTGTAATGTCATTTTATTATATTTAATTTCCTCCCAGTTCAAATGTCTGCTTTCTCGTGAGAACCTTTTCTATCTGTCAGGATCTTAGAATGAAACATATATCATGCTCAATCTTGTCATTTGAAGAGATTTTGATAGTGGGAATAGCTTGCTATCCCCTCAACCCCTTGGAATGGGTAGAGGGTGTTAACACATACACACAAAAACACCCTCTACCCATACAGGGTTTAGTAAGGTATAATGCAGTGCTCTAGACCTAGTAAAAATAGGAAGCTATTATTCTAAGCCTTTAACACCACTGGAGAGAGTGGTTACCAAAACCTGGAGAAAACAGCTGTATGTGGAAAGGTTCTGAAGAAGAATGCAGCAAGCTCAATAAAATCAACCCATTCTTTTGATCACTGTCTGCTTCCACTTTCAGATTTCCTACTAGAACCTTTCATTGGCTGAACAAAGACAAAGACAGAAATCGAAGAAGGTCATAGAAGCAGTCAGCTTTTTGGTACCCAAAGTTGTTGGAGAAGGGTACAGAGCGGTAAATAAGTCATATGGAAGACAGGCAGTATTTTCTTATTTTAATAATAAGTTTAAAAATCCCACTTCTTGTACTTCCCTTCTGTCTGATGTCATCAGTATTTTCAGATGCCAACTGGGATCAAGTTCAACACTGTATTACTGAAGAATCCAGATTATCTATATTTCATGTGCCAAATGAAAGAAAGAACCCTGAAAATAAAACAATATGATGATAATAGTAATATTTTTTAAAATAAAATTTATGGTCTAAACCCTGATCATTAATGGTTATTTCATGTTGAAGCCATGAGGCCTGTTCATGTTGAAGCCATGAGGCCTGTTCTTCATTGAACATAGGGAAAAGGTGAAATCTTTTCATGTATTTATTTATTTAGCCAATTTATACATATAGTGAATTTTAATTAGAATTTAAGAGTATGCCTTCTTACTATGCATATTATTGGGGCTATCTGAATTTTCTTTAGAATTGCACCTCCAATTTACCATGCCTTTTAGGTAACTCTATTTTAATTACTAGTTGAATATGATGGGTACATTTGATTGTTCTCTCTTTTGATTTTTGGAAAAAAAGAGGGAGAACTTAACTTCTCAGATTGCTGAGAAAAATAGAACTCATGAAAATACACACACACTGACACACATGTCTTGAATATCTTTGCAAAGATACTGTAGAGGAGAAAAGTTATGTTTCCTTCTTTCATGAATATCACAAATTTCAGTAAGAGAGAAAATCTGAGCATTTCCCAAGGTAATCTCTCTGCCAGCCATCATATTATTACTTCCTAAAATCTTTGCCATCCCACTCTGTTTTCCACCTTCTTATTCTTAAAATTTCCAAAGCTTCACCAAATCCTCATTCTCTGTTGATGGCATACCTTAGAAAGAGTAGAAAAGTGAGGGAATGGACAGGAGATACATTGGGGGATTCCCTACCCAATCTATCTATATTAGGTATCTGTGCCCTAAATTAACAGTATTATTTCTTCACAGAGCATTTTATTTCTCTCATAATTTTTCAAGTTTGCATTTCTTTGTTTATTAGTTATTGTTCGTGTCTTCAACTAAATTTTATCAAGAGGGTCCAAGAAGAGTATTCAAAGCTATATTCAAGTATACAATACAGTGGCTGGCAATAGTGGATGCTCAACCAATAATTCTAAAGTAAACTAATGAATGTAACATACATCTTGCCAAGGAATGAAAATAAACAAGAAGAAATGGATGGGTAGAACAGGAGCAGGTATAGTAAGTTAAACTTGAAAAAACAGTTAAATTACAAGTTAAACATGAAAAAAAAGTTAAATCCATGATATTAAGAGGGGGTCAGACAAGTCTCATTAAACTCTCCTCTCTTTGGAATTCAGACACAACTAACCTGCATTAACATCAAAACAGATATCTTAAAACAGACAAAACAAACTCTTTGTAGCGATAAGATATCAAATTCTAACCTGCCTCTAGTATAACGTCATATGACAGAGACCAAGCCCTGAAAGAAATTGAAGTATTTTACCCCAACATATATTTCATGACATATTTTGATATGGCCTCACAAAGCTGTCTCTTGTAGGGAAAATCTACATTCTGTAGAAAAATCACATTTGTTTTCCTGGTCTTTTCCTTATCCAGGAGAGATTTAACTAAGAGTCTGATACCTTTTAGAGTCTGATAAGAGACATTTATCATTTATTCTATCTGATGCGTGCTACCTGGAGGTTTCATCTACACAACAAGAACCTTGGCTTCCACAAGCCCCTTTATCTTAAGAACAAACATTTCTTTCTGCTAACTTTACTCCTTCAGGTGGAGTTTAACCCTTTCAACCAATTACAATTCAGGAAAACTTTAAATCCATCTATAAGGTGGAAGCCCCCCATATCACTACTTTGAGATGTCCTGCCTTTATGGAATGAACCAATGTATATCTTACATATATTTATTTATGTCTCTGCCTGTAACTTCTGTCCCTCTAAAATGTTTAAAACAAAAATGCAACCCAACTACCTTGGGCACATGTTCTCAAGGTCTCCTGGGGCTATATCATGGGTCATGGCTCTTAAATTTAGCTCAGAATAAATCTCTTCAAATATTTTACAGAATGTGACTCTTTTGTTGACATAAGTTACATTCCCTGAAGGTCTAAAATTGTCACCACATAGGAACTCTTTCATTTAGCTTATATAAATCAGGCAAAGTCTTGAAATCATAACCAGGTGAAAATTATACAATTGCATTGCTCTACCTTTGTTAGCCAATACTGACTCTGCCTCTTTTGTTTTTTTCCTTTTACCATTTTGCCCTTTCTTACATTCTACCCTGGTTCTGTACTTAATTACTCATTCTTGGACATTCATAAGAACTCATTCTTTCTACATTTTTCATCTGATATTGTTAGAGTGGGTAGGTTGTCAGACATGGGCAGAGCAGGAAAGGGATCCCCAGCCCCCAACCAGAAATGTCAGGTGACCATCAGGTGATGATCAGGGGGTTGTTACATTGTTTCTCAAAATAATAATCAGTCACAGCCAGTGCCAGGGAAAGGCAATCTTCCAATAGATAGAATAAAACTGAAACTGGTAATCAGCAGTTTCCCAATAAGACTTCAGGAATTAGGCAAGTAGGGTCAAGCACGAACATTAAAAAGGCAAAATGACAGACTGGTATATGGGCTTCTAGGGATATTCAACTGTTAAGGGAAGAATGCCTCAAGTGAGCACGCATACAACACCAATAAACACACTGTGCATGTTTGCATGCTCTCCTCCCAGGTGCTAGTAGGCCTCTGTGCATGTGGACAGCTCACCCCAAGAGAAGAATCAGAGAAGAAGGGACACAAGGCTCAGAAGTATGCCAATTTGTAAAATCCTAAGTTAAAGATCATACTATCACTTGATATCTTAAGTCACCTGTTTGGCCCTCTTCCGAGTGTACTTTGTTTTCTTTAATTCTGGCATTACAGTTTGTAATAAACTTTCACTTCTGCTCTAAAAGTTGCCTTGGTCTCTCCTGCGTTGTGCCCCTCTGCCAAATTCTTTCTTCTGAGAACGCAAGAACTGAGGTTGCTGGTAGCCCCATATGAGTTCACCAGCAGTAACATACTTTGGTGCTGCATGACTCATATATGTTCCACTGCTAACATACTTTGGTCCACACGACTCTGATACATTCCCTAAGTGGTAAGACACCTCCACATCTCACCTTCTTTTTTCCAGGGGCATTAAACCCCTTTACGTGGTTTTCTTCTCACCTTTCACTCTCCTGCTTACTAACCAACTATCAGAAAGATTCATCTTGGCCAAAAGTGGCTCTGTTCACCCAGGCTGATCTTTTAGCTCACTGTGACAGATGGCTGATGGCGGGTAGAAAGGACCTTGGGGTCTGCACCTAGTAGAACTGAGATATTTAATGGCCCTCCTGACAGGAGACTCATGAGAGCGGTAGGACTAAAGCCTAACACCCGGCAATATCTGGGGTTTCTTCTGCTTTTCCAACTAAGATCAGCTCTTTCTCAAGAACTTGCACTACCTATTATTCTGTTTTTCTCTGTATGTGTTCTGAAACGGCATCGCATACCTGCCAAATTGTCTGCCTCAGGGGCAAGTCTGCCTCTTCTCTGGCTGCACTTTGCATTCCACATGACTTCTTAAACATATACTCCTTAAACATACACTCCCTGTTATTCAGGCTCTTGCTGTATTTGCTTGGCTGCAGACATGGGCTGTCTCGTTGCTACCCTCTGAGATTTATACTTGCTTTTACCTTACCAGCTTGGATACCTCTAACCCTCCCCCTATCTGCTGGCATATTTCCAGGACAGACACTATCTGGGATCCTGACTTTGCCAGCTCTTTATGACTTACTTACACTTTTTTTTTTCCTTATGATGCTCTAGGGTTAAGATTTTCATAGGCTTTTCTGCCTGCATAATGCCTCACTCTGTGGCCCTTTGTGGACCTCAGCTGCTTGTTTTTTGTTTTGTTTTGTTTTTTGTTTTTTGTTTTTTAGTTAACATCACTTTTGGAGGAGGGGAAATACTCTTTGTCATTTGCAAGTTTTTATCCCCATGTCCTCCAGAGGTTACTACTCTATGTCAAGAGTGCAAAGGAATTCTCACTTAAATCCCAGGGCTGCTGTTTTTGTGATCATATGAAGGCTTTATATGAATATTCCTCTAGCTTCCTCCTACTTCCTCCTGTAGCCTGCATTTCTCTGATCAGTTCCACACCTTCTCAATATGCATCAACACCTTCAACGTCATATTTGAAGGGTGGGAAGTCCAAACCTTGGCAAAGGTGGGAAGTCCAAAGTGGCAGTTAGCTGAAAAACAGGCTTCTCATCTACTACTACTTTTCATCTTTAAAGAACACAAGAAATGGGAATCTAAGAAAAGAGATAATCAATTTGTGACTAAAATGCTCTGAGCAAGAGTCACTATAATGTCCTGGAGAAAAGGACATAGGCCAACCCAAGGCTGCAGGTGCAAGAGATACATAGGACAGAGAAGATGGCTGCTCTTAGATGAACATATTATCATTATAACAGAGATTAATGCAAGGTTAAGGGTACATGCTAAGACTGGTTCATTCCAGCACCCCAGGGATGAACAGGGGCTCACTGTTCACTATGTTATCTCCTCTGATCCCAAGTGGGTAATTGTGACAAGATGAGACCAAGGTTAACGGTACATGGTAAGACTGGTTAATTCCAGAATACTAAGAACAAATGGGGAATGCCCTATTCAGGATAATAGAAAAGTAAGAGGAGATGCCTTCTTTTTTCTTTTTGTTTTTTCTCTTTGTCCTCTCTTTGCACACACATAACCAAGTCTACATACCACAGGACATGCTACGTGGATGCATCCCCCCAAAACTGAAAAGTTTGAATCTTCCAAACCTTAAACACACACACACAAATACATGCACACACACACACATACATACACACACACATGCATACATATACACACAAATACATACACACACATGCACACATACACACACACTCACACACTCACAAACTAGCTTTCCTTTGTAAAGCTTTTTGGTATAAAAATAAACTGAGAGTAAATTACATAAGTCAGCCTTGGAACCCAGTGCCCCTGCACAGTAGGTCCTTATATTAGCTTTCTGGCTTTTTGTTTTGTTTTGTTTTTGTTTGTTTGTTTTATAACTGAGGGTAGAATAAGGAGGATAGAGCACAGAGCTAATAAAAAGGGGAAATGCAGGGACAAGAGGCAGGCTCAATTATTGGCTGTTTTACAAACCCTCCAACCCCCTCTTCAGGTTTCCCTGAGAATACTGTCTCAGGTAACTGCCATTGGTGTGGGAAGCCAGGCCACTAGAAGGCAAACCACCCTAATGGTGTAAATGGGAAAAACCCTGGATGGCTCACCCCCTCTGCCATAAGCTAGGCCACTGGAAACACGACTTCCCTGAGTGCCAAAGGACCCCCAGGACAAAATTCCAACATCTATTATTCTTGAGTTGAAGGGGCTTTCTGTTCTAGCTGACTTCCAAATCAGACAACATAATCAACATAACATGGGAAACTTTGGAGGTGTCAAGTAAAATTATAAATTTCCCTTTGGGGTTCAAGAGCTGCCTATATTATGCTTATCTTCTTCTCTGAGCAACTCTTCTACAAATCCTGTTGGGTAATGGGGACAAATGACACCTCCTCCCTCCAAAAGAAAAGATTCACACCTCCTTGGTGCAAAAATATACTTTTCCAAGATGAGTGCTTGGTTAATATTTACCCAACCTCTAAATTCATCTTTTTCTCTATTTCTCTGGAAAAGCTACCTAAATCTTCAACCAATAACTTGAACCTTGATACTCCTGCCTCAGGGGTTTAGAAATAGCCCACACTTACTTAGAGAAGCTTTAGCAAAAATGTAACAGAGCAACCTCTTGAGAAGGGATAATTTCTATAGTATGTAGACAATTTGTACAGTATTTCTACAGCATCTCTATCTGCTCCTCCTTCACAGGACTCACAAGGCAATATGTTGTACAAACCATAACTTCTAAACAAGGAAAATTACTTTTGACTAATTCAAAGGTTGTAAAATATAGGTATTTCTGATACAGAAAGTTATAAAGAACAAAGATTTTTGTGTAAGAAAAGAATCTTGAATGATAAATTCTTGTACTAAACTAAAATGACTTATTGTTTAAAAAGAAAGATGTTTAGGACAAGTCAGAAAGTCCAAGCAAGTCATAATTGCTCTATGTAAGTTTAAAAAAAAATCATGAAAGGGAATTTATGAAAGAAATATTATACAATTTTAAATGTTATTAGGCCTACTAAATACTTCATAAACTGTGATTATGATTCTCACTGTACAACTTCCCTGCTTTAAAGCTAGGTAAGGCCTGGAGACATACAGAGTTATTCATGCCTTCTAGCTATGCTGGAAAATGTCAGACCTTATCTGCACTTTTGTCTGGTGTCTTGGCTCCACACATAGTACATAATTAAAATAACTTATTTACCAGGCTTTTCACCAAAATAATAATTGCTAACAGTTAACAGTGTAACATGTATGTGGGACTACTAGAACAATAGTTTTACATGTAAGGCATGTAAGGAAACTAGAATGATGTGCTTTCAGTAAAAAAATATAAGAAGGCATGAGAATGTGGATTTGTGGTGTAGTTTAGAGGGTTAAAGGATTGTTTTAGAAGGTGGTTTTTTAAATCCACTATAGGACTCTAACAGGTGCTCCTAAATGCACGTTTCTGATAACTGTGGAGATTGCGACATTAGAATAGAGAAAAAAATCTTTCAGGACTTTCATGGAGAGCTAAAATGTTCATGAATATCAAACAGAACAGGAGTTAACTGCCTGAAATGTACTAATTGAAGATTAAAATAATCCTTTTATGACTTTTTATTTAGAATGTTATTAATCCTTTGTTATTAAAAGCTGAGAAAACTTTACTTTTTAGCTATTTATAATTTTTAACAATTGTGTAAAGTATACTTCTATATATAAACAAAATTTGTAGCATATTTTTCTCTATTGGATTTCCCCCAAATTTGGAAACTATATGTGAGTATTCTTAAATTCTGTCAATACAGTAAGAATCTGTTTTGTTTTGCAACAAGAAACAACTGGAGAACTTGGTTATTTTAACAAGACTTTGACTGGAATGGCAAGCTTTCCTTAAAGGCACCCAATTTGGCTTATAGAGCCAATAAAAGCCTTTCGGGAACTGACCTCATACCTTATCCACATAGATCCTATACAAGGTTCCTTACTGTGGTAAGTAAAGAATGTTATTTTCTGACAGGCCCAGGAGCCCCAAGTTATTTTGGCACCTCAATAGGAGAGAAATTTACTCAACACATACAGATATTTGATGACACAAACTCATGCACATGCCCAAGGCTTAAAAAAAGTCTTATCTGAGATTCCTTATGGAACAAAGTTCCATCAAAGCCAATTTAAAAAGGAGCCTACTTGACAAATAATTATTCTTGCTGTGCTTTATGCAATAATCAGGCCAAGTATAATAAGACTAAAATTTATTTTGCAAACAAATTAGTGCTATAATTATTTGTATTTAACAAAAATCAGGAATAGGGAGAGAAAAAATATGTTTCAAGAGCTATGGTATACTTGTCACTAGATTCTAGTCTCATTGGTTGTTTTGAGTTTTTGTCTGCAATTTAGACTCTCCCCGTTTATTCCTGTGAACCAGTAAGTAATCTCTGGCTGCAGCTCAGTAAAAAACAAAGGGATGGGTAACGTAAAAATCTGGATCAAAATTCTAACTCTGGACACATATTGAACTTGGCTAGGAACACCATAAACCAAAATCTTAGCAGGCATTACTGTAACCACCAGCTATGTGAACATGTCAGCAGCCTTGCAATTTTTTAAAGCTGTCCTCACTCCTATTTTGTTTTGACATTCTTCTAAATCTAATAACATGATTTGTCTCCTCTAGTCTTCAGGCCATCAAGCTCCAATTTATCCTCACTGAGGAATACTGTCCTCTAAATATTAAGAATCAGCTTTCTACAGGGGACCCTCAGACTTCCCAACAGTGGGACATGAGAAAGGCAAGATCTTGCATGATCTCCTTTGGACCTGGTTGGATACCACTTTCACCAAGTCATGGAGCCAATTCTTCCCTGACAGCTAGCAAGAGGCCGAGACCCACAGAACCACCACTACCACTTCTCTATCAGTAGAAAGCAATTTCAGAAAGATGACTTTCATTCATTTTCCCATAAATATTGTGGTATTGGACTCTTCAGTGGGGGAAATATTACAGTAGGTAGCTATTTAGACATAAAGAGAGCAGGAAAAGTCTTTCCCCATCCGCAGTCAAGAATGTCAGACAACCATTAAGTGATGGTCAGGTGGTTGTTACACTGTTTCTCAAAATAATAATTGGTCACAGGTGTCACCAGGGAAAGGCAGTCTTCTAATAGATAGTATAAAACTGAAACTAGTGATTAGTAGCTTCCTGATAAGACCTCAGGAGTTAGTCGAGTAGATTCAAGCATGCATATTAAGAGGCAAAATGGCAGCATTTAACTGGTATATGACTGTATTAGTTCCTTTTCATGCTGCTGATAAAGACATACCCAAGACCGGGCAATTTACAAAAGTGAGAGTTTTGATAGACTTACAGTTCCAAATGGTTGGGGAGGTCTCAAAATCATGCAGAAGGCAAGGAAGAGCAAGTCACATCTTACATGGATGGCAGCAGGCAAAAAAAGAGAGCATGTGCAAGGGAACTCCTCTTTATAAAATCATCAGATCTTGTGAGACTTATTCACTACCATGAGAACAGCATGGGAAAGATTCACCCCTTCCCACAACACATGGGAATTATGGGAGCTACAATTCAAGATGAGATTTGGGTGAGAACACAGCCAAACCATATCATTCCAACACTGTGCCCTCCCAAATATCATGTCCTCACATTTCAAAGCCAATCATGCCTTCCCAACAGCCTCCCAGTCTTATTTCAGCATTAACTCAAAAGTTCACAGTCCAAAGTCTCATCTGAGACATGACAAGTCCCTTCTGCCTATGAGTCAGTAAAATAAAAAACAAGCTAGTTACTTCCTAGATAAATTGGGAATACAGGAATTGGGTAAATAAACCCATTCCAAATGGGAGAAATTGGCCAAAACAAAGGGGCCACAGGCTCCATGCTTGTCCAAAATCCATCAGAGCAGTCAAATCTTAAAGCTCCAAAATGTGGCCTAGAAGGGTAAAATGGTTTAATGAGCCGGGCACAGGGGTCTCCTGTGTTGTGTAGCCTAGGGATTTGGTGCCTTGACTTGGTGCCTTGTGTCCCAGCCACTCCAGCCTTGGTTGAAAGGGACCAACGTAGAGTTCAGTCTGTGGTTTGAGAGGGTGCAAGCCCAAAGCCTTGGCATCTTTGACATGGTGCTGAGTCTGCTAGTGTACAGAAGCCAAGAATTGAGGTTTGGGAACCTCTGTCTAGATTTCAAAAGATGTATGGAAATGCCTGGAAGTCCAAGAAGAAGTTTGCTGAAGGGGCTGGGCCCTCATGGAAAACCTCTGCTAGGACAGTGCAGAACAGAAATGTAGGGTGGGAGGGCCCACAAAGAGTACCTATTGGGGTGTCACCTAGTGGAGCTGTGAGAATAGGGCCACCATACTCCAGACCCCAGAATGGTAGATTCACCAACAGCTTGCAGCATATGCCTGGAAAACCCACAAACATTCAATGCCAGTCCATGAAAGCAGCAGGGAAGGAGGCTGTACCCTGTAAAGCCACAGGGACAGAGCTATCCAAGACATGGGAACCCACCTATGACCTAGATGTGAGGCAAGGAATCAAAGATCATTTTGGAGCTTTACGATTTGACTGCCTTGCTGGAGTTTGGACTTGCATGGGGCCTGTAGCCCCTTTGTTTTGGCCAATTTCTCCCATTTCGAATGGCTGTATTTACCCAATTCCTGTACCCCCACTGTATCTAGGAAGTAACTAATCTGCTTTTTATTTTACAGGCTCATAGGTAGAAGGGACTTGCCTTGTTTTGGATAAGACTTTGGACTGAACTTTTGAATTAATGCTGAAATGAGTTAAGGCACAGAGGGATTCTTGGGAAGGCATGATTGTCTTCAAAATGTGAGGACAAGGTCATGAGATTTGGCAGGGGCCAGGGGTGAAATGATGTAATTGGGTTGTGTCCCCCTCCTGAATCTCATCTTGAATTCCCACTTGTTATGTGAGGGACCTGGTGAAAGGTAATTGAAGCAAGGTGGCAAGTCTTTCCCATGCTATTCTCATGATAGTGAATAAGTCTCACAAGATCTGATGGTTTTAAAAAGGGGAGTTCCCTGCACAAGTTCTCTCTCTCTTTGCCTGTTGCCATCCATGTAAGATGTGACTTGCTCTTCCTTGCCTTCCACCATGATTGTGAGGCATCCCTGGCCACATGGAACTGTAAGTCCAATTAAACATTTTTCTTTTGTAAATTGCCCAGTCTTGAGTATGACTTTATCAGTAGCATGAAAATGGACTAATACAGCATGTGTATAACTTCCCAAGGGAAAAATCAGGGGAGAAGGGACAGACACAAGACTCCAAAATTATGCTAACATATAAAACCCTACATGAAATTTCAAACCATGCACTTGCTTTCACAAGTCACCTGCTTGGCCCTCTTCTAAGAGTACTTTATTTCCTTTTCCTTCTCCAAAGCTTTTTAATAAACCATATTAGTCCACGTTTGCATTGCTATAAAGAACTACCTGAGACTGGGTAATTTATAAAGAAAATGGTTTAATTGGCTCATGGTTCCACAGGTGCATGGTTTTTGGGAGACCTCAGAAACATTGCAATTATGGCAGAAGAGGAAGTAGGTATGACTTACGTGGCTGGAGCAGGAAGAAGAGAGTGAAGGGGAAGGTGCCACACACTGTTAAACAACCAGGTCTCATGAGAACTCATTCACTATCACAAGAACAGCCAGGGGTAAATCTGCCCCCATAATAAAATCACCTACTAGCAGGCCAATCCTCTAACACTGGGGATTACAATTTGACATGAGATTTTCATGGGGACACAAATCCAAACCGTATTATTAACCATGTTAGTCTGTTCTTATGCTACTAATAAGGATATACCTGAGGCCGGATGTGGTGGCTCACACCTGTAATCCCAGCACTTTGGAAGGCCAGCGCAGGTGGATCACAAGGTCAGGGATCAAGACCATCGCGGCTAACAGGGTGAAATCCCGTCTCTACTAAAAATACAAAAAAATTAGCCGGGAGTGGTGGTGGGTGCCTGTAGTTCCCGCTACTCAGCAGGCTGAGGCAGGAGAATGGTGTGAACCCAGGAGGCAGAGCTTGCAGTGAGCTGAGATCACGCCACTGCATTCCAGCCTGGGCGACAGGGCAAGACTCCGTCTCAAAAAACAAAAAGACATAGCTGAGGGTAATTTATAAAGGAAAAAGTTTTAATTGACTCATAGTTCAGTAAAGGATACAGGGGAGACTTCAGGAAATGTAGTTATGACAGAAGGGAAAGCAAACCCTCCCTTCTTCACATGGTGGCAGCAAGGAGACATTCAGAGCAAAAGGGGGAAAAGCCCCTTATGAAACCATCTGATCTCGTGAGAACTCATTCACTGTCATGAGAACAGCAGCATGGGGGTAACCACCCTGTAATTCAATTACCTTCCATGGGTTCCTCCCATGACACATGGGGATTATGGGAACTACAATTCAAGATGAAATTTGGGTGGCGACACAGCCAAACCATATCATAAACTTTCATTCCTGTTCTAAAACTTGCCTCGGTCTCTCCTTGTTCCTCATGTCCCTCAGTTGAATTCTTTCTTCTGAGGAGGCAAAAATTGAGGTTGCTGCTGACTCATATAGATTCGCTGCTGTTATATTTTGAACTCTAAAACATATTCCTAAGTAAAAATTTGCATACGTAACTCATGCTTTTAATGAAACCTTCGATTGTTCACCAAGACACATGGAATATATGTAAGTACTAACATTCAAAACCCTCCATAATATTGTTTTGGCTCAGTTTCACTTCACTTCTCTTTCCACAAATTCTTGACATGTTATACCCTTGCTGAATATGTACTGTTCCCTGATAATACTCTGCAATTTCCAACCTGCATACCACTGTTCAAATTTTATTTCTGGAAGAAATCTCTTTCTACTCAAATCCTTCTATCAGTACCTTTCCACATTGTCAATTCCAGCTTAAATACCAAAGGCACAAATCTCTCTGGTGGTATCAGCTCCTTTAAACCTTAAGGACTGTCCCTGATCCACACAACATTATTTTCTCTGAGCCTCAGGCACATGGTCTTTGCATTAACTAAGCTGCTTACCTTGAACTATCTCATGTTCTGCCTTAAATCAGTTCCTGATTGGCAGAGCTTCTGACTTTGTGTTCCATCTTTCCTTTGGGTCTGGTATTTGATACTGCTCCTCTGGATTTTACTTTTTGTTGTTCTCTGCAGCCTCCTTTCAGAATCTTTTTCAAAGCTATACTACTTGATACTCTCCTGGGTAAATATTCCAATCAGCCTACCCACCTCTACGACTTTATACAACAGGGAAACAACTCTTGAATCTTCGTCCATGAACCATTCTCAAGATCTATAACCTTACTCATCTTTGAATTGCTAAAACACACAGTTTCTGACAAAATCAATAGTCATTGCATGAATGGATGCATGAATTAATGCATCTTTCAGTTTAGTTTAATCATCTTGTTTGTTTCTTCATTTTACTTTGATTTGCCCATCTTGACAACACTTTACCAGTGTCTGACTTTTTCCCTACAAATCTGTGCTGGTAACTGTACCTTCCTGACTGCACCACAAGCCTCTGGACAGGGAACAAGAAAGCAGACAGGAGGCACGTGAATTGTTTTCTTCTCAGCTTGGCACAATGCACTGTGACAAAGAACATTAAAAGAACACTGTGAAAGAACAATTTATTGAATTTCAAATTGGAAATTTATACATAATAGCACATAGAAAACTAAATTAGCGTGAAATGAATAGACTTGCCCTATTGATAGAGTGGTTTATCCAATAATGGTTTTAACTGAAAGTAAAACAAAGCTATTGGCATTATGTATTTAATAGGTGATTTTGATTTTCATTAAGATCATATACTGCCTTTAACATCCTGGGCCAAGACTACCCAGCATGTCATCTGGGCTGTCCCTGCTTCTGCTCATCTCCTGCTACCCTCTTTGCCACACAACAGCACAGGTAAATATGCTTTCAGTAACTATTATAGAAGGCGTCACATCTTTCTCTGCTCATGTCCCTCCACTGGTTTCCCAGCTGTCTCAGAAACAACATCCGAAGTTATTACCTGGCATCATATCCCAACACGATCCACCTCACTAGCTGCTCTCCAGTCACACTGGCTTTCACATTGTTCCTTGTATCTGTTAATCTCCATATTTTATTATTTATTTTACTTTTTTTTTTTTTTTTTTAATGATTCTCCCTCTGTCGCCCAGGCTGGAGTGCAGTTGCACAATCTCGGCTCACTGCAACCTCCGCCTCCTGGGTTCATGCCATTTTCCTGCCTCAGCCTCCCGAGTAGCTGGGACTACAGGTGTCTGCCACCAAGCCCAGCTCAATTTTTGTGTTTTTAGTAGAGACAGGGTTTCACCATGTTAGCCAGGATGGTCTTGATCTCCTGACCTTGTGATCTGCCCGCCTCGGCCTCCCAAAGTGCAGGGATTACAGGCGTGAGCCACCGTGCCCGGCCAGTCTCCATATTTTAAATTTTCTTCTGAAAGTCTCTTGGCAATCTCTCTCTCCAGAATTCTTTCTCTCCAGAATCCTCTTGGTTCATAGCCTCCCTTGATTCAGGTTTTTGCTTTGATTTTACTTCATCAAGGGGCCATTTCTCTATTCTATCTTTAGATAGAATAGCCTTCTGACCACTCTGCCTAAAGTACCATTCCAGAATTCCACCTCCTCACTGTTACTCTGTTTATTTTTCTTCACAGAAAATATCACCAGCTGATGATACGTATTTGTTTACTTTTTATTATCTGTCTGCCCCTACTAAAATTTAAGCTTGATAAGCAGAAATTTAATTTTGCTTCACATTATTTCCTCAGAGACTAAAAGACTTCCTACACTCTTTGGGCTAATGGTTTTCCTAGTTAATAAACTGTCTACTGTGGAAAGGTTAAGCATTTTCACTGAATATTCAGAAATATAATAGGTAACAAATATTTGTCAAATGTAAGAATAAATAAAAAATTAATGCAATTTTAATGCAGTAGTCACGATCATGTCATCATGACAGTGTGTGTTTATTAACGTCTGTAACATTGTCATGCCAGTTCATCCACATCTGTGCTCACATTTCAATTATTTATGTCCATGTGGAGTTAATGTTGAGCCATGCTATCTAACATGGCATACTATCACAACATTATTGAGAATTTAAAATGTGCCTAGTACAAATGCAGATGTGCTGTAAGTGTAAAATGCACAACAAATTTTGAAGATTTAATATAGAAAATAAACTAAAATATTTTATTGATAACCTTTTAATTGATTATACACAAAAGTACCAATATTTTGAATATATTAGATCAAATGTATCATAAAATTAAATTTACTTTTTTTTTTTTTTTTTTTTTTGAGACGGAGTCTCTCTGTATCGCCCAGGCTGGAGTGCAGTGGCCGGATCTCAGCTCACTGCAAGCTCTGCCTCCCGGGTTTACGCCATTCTCCTGCCTCAGCCTCCTGAGTAGCTGGGACTACAGGTGCCTGCCACCTCACCCAGCTAGTTTTTTGTATTTTTTAGTAGAGACGGGGTTTCACCGGGTTAGCCAGGATGGTCTTGATCTCCTGACCTCGTGATCCGCCCGTCTCAGCCTCCCAAAGTGCTGGGATTACAGGCTTGAGCCACCAAATTTACTTTTTTAAATTTTAACCTTTCTTAATGTGTGTGTTGGAAAATGTTAAATGACATATGTGATTCACATTATATTTCCATTGGACAGTGCTTTGTGCAAATGAAACTTTGCACAAAGTCAAACTGCTAGAATCAAAATTGCCTACTAAGTACTAGATAGCACAGTTGCATTAAAGTTGATAAATATATTAGATTTTATGAAACCAGTAACTTTAAGTCAATCTACATTTAACATTACAAAGTGTTTGATTCTACTAATAATCTGACATGCTTATTTTATCAGACAAGAAAAACTATTTAAACTTTTCTTGTTTCTATATATTTTCCATGTTTCCATTTGTTTGCCTTTACTGCTTAAAAAATTGAAAATCAAATTTAACTGTCAGTCCTGAGTTTCTGATGTCATCATTTCCCTCTTTTCTTTCTGTGGTTTCTAATTATTTTCTTGTATCTTTAAAAATACTTTATGCATATAGTCATACCATCTGTGCTCTTACAATATAAGGAAATATAGAGAAATTGTAACTCATTACTAATTAATTTCAAAACTTATAATCAATGTTATTATATGTCTATTTTACATTTCGTATGCTATATATATTTAATAAGTTAATCTCATTTAATTATGACAACAACCATTCTGAAATACTCAGAGAATGAACTGAAGTTTTGGTATGTTTAATATATTTCTGCACACTTGTGATAAGTTACAGATTGGATAGATGGTAAATCACTATCCCTAACAGAGTCAACTTTGTCATTACAATGGGGCAATAGGCTGATTCAACTTCTCTGACTACATTCAAGGATTCACCCAAATCCAAAATTTCAACACCAACGTAAAAACTATATCAAAGGGCTACATGTACTCCATGTTTATTGTAGCACTATTCACAATAGCAAAGATATGGAATCAACTTGAGTCTATCACCAGATGAATGAATTTAGAAACTGGTATATATATATATATACACACACACACACACACAGTGGAATACTATCTGGCTATAAAACAGAATAAAATTGGCTGGGCGCGGTGTCTCATGCCTCTAATCCCAGCACTTTGGGAGGCTGAGGCTGGCGGATCACAAGGTCAGGAGATCGAAACCATCCTGGCCAACATGGTGAAACCTCATGTCTACTAAAATACAAAAAAAATTAGCTGGGCATGGTGGCATGTGCCTGTAGTCCCAGCTACTCAGGAGGCTGAGGCAGGGGAATTGCTTGAACCTGGGAGGCGGAGCTTGCAGTGAAGCGAGATTGTGCCACTGCACTCCAGCCTAGTGACAGAGGGAGACTCCATCTCAATAAAATAAAATAAAACAAAATAAAATAATGTCATTTGAAGCAACATAGGTAGAACTGGAGGTCATTTTGCTAAGTGAAATAAGCCAGGAATGGAAAGATAAAAGTCACATTTTCTCACTCATATGTGGGAGCCAGAAAAGTTGAGCACATTGAAGGTGGAATCAGATACCAGAAACTAGGAACGGCATATGGGGATTAGATATAAAGAGAGATTCTTAGATAGGTACAAACATATAGATAGATAGAAGAAATTGCAGAGTATGGTGATTATAGTTAAAAATGTATAGTATTTTTCAAAATACCTACAAGAGAGGACTTAAAATGTATTCAATATGTAGAAATAATAAATACTCAGATGGTGGATACTGTAAATACTCTGACTTGATCAGAGATTTTTTTTTACCTCAGCAGAAGTTTAAAATAATTCCCTGTTCATTGGTTGTATCACCTCAATTACTGCCTACACGTAAAATCTGCAAAGGAAAGCACAAAGTTCCTGTGACATCTTAACATTCTCAAGCAAAGGTACATTTGAGGTCCTAAGTATTGGCATTATATGGTATTTGAACAATCAGAGATATACTTTGAAATTTCCTCTTAAAGCAAAACCAAGTCCCGATAATAGAGTGAATTTACCAGGCTGTTTTACCGATTAGTATTACATGTCAATGTTAACTGAGCCTCCCATCCCAAAGGAGATGAACAATGCTTCATATGTATATCACACCTTTCACACAGAAGACCTTCAAATGTCTTCCTGGTTTTATCTAGAGATTGCTCACCCACCACTGATATGCAAGCACCTATGGGATTGAATATGACAGCAGCTCCACAGCACAACAGCATTCAGGAAGGGAGCTGGAAAAATAACTTCTCAAGTGAGAGTAGCATGAACAATTTTACATGGGCAGAAGGTAATTGCACCATTGGAATTTAGCCAAGATGTGTGTGTGTTCACATTCTTCTTTTTACTGGTTCCTGAGTCTGGCTAGATTAAGTCAAAAACCTTTCATGCAGGGGTGGTGACTTCTTCTGGGCTCCATATGTAGCCTGTATTTGCTTAGACAATGTAAATACTAATGAAATAATATGCAAATAAAATGCATCCTGTGATCTTGGCCTTATAATGCTGGCCGGGGTCTGGGCATTGCATTATCAGTAAATGCTATGCTTGTCCTTTGTTCCAGAATTGACCACTTGTTTGAAAATTATCATTTTGATGTTAATAAAGGGCCTTTCATAGCCACCTCAGGTCTCCTTAGCAGCCATCCAAAGAGGTCCATGCCAGAGGCAAAACTGCTTTGTAAATAATCATCCCTTCATTCAAGGGGTGCAGATGAAAGCCAGCTCTTAGTCGTTTTAAATAACGTGTTTGCACAGTTAACCTCCCTCCTGCTGTAAAAAGGTTAGATATTTTCCACGGTAATTTTGGATTTCTTTTTATTCCTTCACTTTCTTTCTCATGGAAAAAATAATTTTTGATGAAGCCCAAAGAAAAAGAGAATTCAATTATTGATCAGTGTTGCTGATTGCAGAATAGAGAAGTATATTTCATAGATTGCATTTGAGGTGTTTTTAATTGATTGATTCATTATTTTTTCAAACACAAAGGAGAACTCTGGAAAAGCTCTTTTTGAAGCCAAGGAAGTCGTGAGAAGCTGTGTTCAACTATTCTGTTGTAGACTAGTTGAAAAGCACAGTGGAAAAGTTTTCTTTCAAAATACGTATTTGTTTTTAGCTTTTCCTAAAAATGTTTTTAAACACATGCTAAGGCCCCTTTACCGAATTAATTTATTGCAAAGAGCAACGTACAACTCCAAAGCAGAGGTTTGAATGCTGAACTTTAGTATTTATAGAAGGCAAAACTATACACACATGTTCTTACACACAAATGCATATTTATGCATACACATAGACTAACAAACAGCCTTGAAACATGTTCTACCTAAATTTGGTTAAGAAGATTGTTTCTTATATTTCCAAATTGATATTAATTATACTACCTTTATATTTTTCCCTGTTTCAATGAATATCACCAGAGGCAAAGGAAGAGTTAAAATATTTGGCTTTACTTACAAGTTTACATTGTGCTTGATCATAAATAATGCATATGCATACAAGTATGTGTATTTATTGTGGTTGTATATGCATGTGACATTAAAATATCCATTTATATTTATTTCTATAATTAGTTTTGTTGCTGCAGCTTAGACTCAGAGTTCTTGGCTCTTGGGTAAATAGAAATTAACACCAGTCCAAACGGAAATGTTTCTTACGCACGGTTTAATAGGCTTGCAGCTCGAGAAAAGCAAGGGAGTAGCTCTCTCAAGGGCCTGGCTCTTGTCATTTTAAGGGAGCTGAGGTGAGAAATGGTGTGACATGTAGACACGTAGAGTTGGGGAACTTTTAGCACCTACTCAGTTTGTTAACTTGTTTCTTCAAGCGTCTGTGTTTCGTTAGCATGCTAAATCCGCCGGGTGTGTAATTTGTAGTATTATAATGAAATTATAATGAGGGAAAAACTCAGTGAAAAGTTAGCACTAGAGTCCATCTTGTCTTTAGCTAGCTGGGTCTGGTCAGGTTTTTAATCAGGAATGCCACATTCCCACTTCAGTAATCTTGGAAGAAGTAACTGAAGAAGATTAATAGTTAGATTTTTCCTTTTATGGTTGGGAATTCATCTTGGTCAGCTATATTGGAAGGGGGCAGGTTTCTGCTACAGGAATTGGGTCAACTTGTTAAGGGAGGCAAGAAGGTAAAGGAAGAAATATGCCCAGACATGTGAGGACCACTAGGATCTCAATCACCACGTATCATGTCTACCAGACTGAATCTCTTCCTGGTACTGTCTCAGGTTTGCCCACAGGCCTTCAATTTTCTTTTCCATCTAAAATTTCTTCTTCAATTTCACTGGGATCACTCAGATCATTTCACATACACACATACACACAAATACACACACACATATATAAAATAGTATGTCTCTAAAAGTCTTAAGACTCATTTAAAGCATTAACTTCAGAAACAAATGTTACAAATTTTTTTAAATACATATTTTAAACGTTTAACCATTTGAAATTTTTTTACATCATTTCGTTTTGTGAATTCTTAATAATAAACTAATTAATTTTTATTTCAGTCAGTTTGCCATTTTCAATCAGATAGACTGAAACAAAATGTCAAATACTTGTTATATATGTATACATTTTAGTTACTATCTGTTTCTACCTTTTAACATCTTCTGTCCAGATTGATTTTCCTCTGCCCAACTCTCATCACATTGATATGGGGTGGATTTTAATTTGGTGCTATCATGTGTAGTATATACGTTAATTTTTCCCTTTTGTAAATGTTTTGTTTTTCTAAAATGAAAGATTTGTTTGCTTTTTTTTTTTTTTTGCTTTAGATAATGAAGACCAAAAATAAAATTCTAAGCCCCCTCACCAACTGAATGGGACGACTCCTTTTGACCTAGGGTTTTCCAAAGTTAACCTGAAATCTAGTTCAGGCCATGATAGGACAGAAAAGTCAGAAATGCCTCATTATACCCTCCTCCCATTGAAATTCACGCACAACTGACCAGTATTAACATCAACATTAAAACAGAGAAGACTGAGAAACAGACTCTTTGTATCAATAAGACACCAAATTCCAACCTGATTCTAGTATAGCATCATATGACATATAGCAGGCCCTGAATAAAATTGAATTATTTTTCTCCCAAAATATATTTTTTGACATATTTTGAAGTAGCCCTTTAAAGCTGTCTCTTGTGGGCAAAATCTACATTCTGCTCAGAATCCCCTTCACTTTCCAGGTATTTTCCTTGAGCCAGGAGAGAATTAACTAAGAGTCTGGCACCTTTTCCTGTCTTATAAGAAACATTTACAATCAATTGTCTCTGAAACCTGCTTCCTGGAGGCGTCATCTGCATAATAAGAACCTGGGTCTCCACAATCCCCAATCTTAACTCAGCTATTCTCTTCCATTGACTCTATGTCTTCAAATAATAACTCTTTCAACAACTTGCTAATTAGAAAATCTTTGAATCCACCTATGACCTGAAACGCCCTGCCCCCTTGCTCCCAGTTGTCCCACTTTCTGGATGGAACCGATGTACACCTTATGTGTACTGATTGACATCTTATGTCTTCTAAAATACATAAAACCAAGCTGTAGCCCAAGCACCTTAGCAACATATTCTTAGGACTTCCTGGGGTTGTGTCAGAGGTCACTGGTCTCATACTTGGCTCAGAATTAATCTCTTCAAATACTTTACAGATCCTGACTCTTTTTGCTGACAGTAACAAATTTTATATTTTATTATATTTAACTCACATGTATCTTACACATCTTTTGTATTTTTAAGTAATTTTCTATTATTATTATTATTATTATTATTATTGAGACAAGGTCTCAGTCTGTTGGTCAGGCTGAATGCAGTGGTGCAATCATGGCTCATTGCAACCTTGACTTTCCAGGCTCAATTGATTTTTTGTGCCTCAGCCTCCCAAATAGCTGGAATTCTACAGGCATGCACAACCACACCCAGCTAATTTTTGATATTTTTGTAGAGATGAGGTTTCATTATGTTACCCAGGCTGATCTTGAAGTTTGGTCCCAAGCAATCCTCACACTTTGGCCTCCGAAAGTGCTGGGATTGCAGGAGTGAAGACTGTGTCTGGCACAGTACAGTTTTCAAAAGCCTTGTTGTGGGATTTCTGTGTGCCTAAGCTTCTGAGGTATTTTAAGCCAAGAGTATTATGGGACTGCTGTTTTGATGTTTTTTGCTAGTTATAAAAGCTAGACTCAGTTATTTTTCTTCAATATGTTAAAAAGTCTACTCCTTTGTTTCTTGTATCTAAATATTGCTCTTGACGCATTTGCTGTTAGTTAAATACTAATTATTTTGTAAGTGATATCCTGTTTTTCTCTAAAAACTCTGTTTTTTCTGTTTTTTAAATAGTTCTCCAGGCACCCTTTCAGTCTGATGTATTTCATCTTCTTTTCATTCTGATAAATTTATCTCTATTATTTCTTTAAAGAATTAATTCTTTACATTAACATTTTCCCTTTATTGGGACTCCTGATGGTGCTTATCAGGCCTCTGAGCCCAAGCCAAGACATCACATCCCCTGTGACTTGCACGTATACGCCCAGATGGCCTGAAGTAACTGAAGAATCACAAAAGAAGTGCAAATGCCCTGCCTCGCCTTAACTGATGACATTCCACCACAAAAGAAGTGAAAATGGCCGGTCCTTGCCTTAAGCGATGATATATCTTGTGAAATTCGTTTTCCTGGCTCAAAAAGCTCCCCCACTGAGCACCTTGTTACCCCCACTCCTGCCCGCCAGAGAACAACTCCCGTTGACTGTAATTTTCCTTTACCTACCCAATTTATCTCCCTTTGCTGACTCTCTTTTCGGACTCAGCCCGCCTGCACCCAGGCGAAATAAACAGCCATGTTGCTCACACAAAGCCTGTTTGGTGGTCTCTTCACATGGACATGCATGACAGTGCTTTTATTCCTTTCATATCTTTTAACTTTTAAAATTATTTACTTATTTCTGTATTCCTCCCTGCTTTCTTCTTGGAGAATTACTCAAATTGACCTTAAAATACATGAATTCATTATGTTATTTTTCCAAAATATTTTCATTTTTTAAATGTAAACTTGTATGTTTTCATTCTTAAACTTGTATGTTTTCATTCTTAAATTGTATAATTGATCTCTTTTATTACTTGTTTTTCTTTAATAACTTTCCTTAACTTTCCATGTATATTATGCTTATTCAAAAACGTTTGTCCACATTTGACTGTCTGGTGCATCCGATGATACTCCTTTTCTCATTTATTAGGATTTTTTGAAGCGGATGGTTTCCTCAGATATTTGTCATCTTGATCTCCGTGTTTTTAGGTCCTAAGTGATACTCTGACTTCCTACCATTTTTTCTGATTTTAGCTCCATCTTCATCCTCCTTTCAAAAGTATCTTTTGCAGATAGTTTTTTCATCTTTGAGGGCATCTCCAGTATAAATCAGGCTTGCCTCTCAACTTTCCGCTCTGTTACTTTAAGATGGAGTGTTCTTGGTTTGGCTAAGTGATTTATAATCCATCCATCTGCTTTCCAACGTACAAGATTTTGTTGCCATGGTCTCTTTTCCTATTTTCTCTGAGACTGTATGTTTAATTTATTTCTTTAAAAAACATCCTGATTTTAATAGGTGTTTGGGAGGTAGCAGAGATGAATTACTGGTTCAGTCTACTATCGTTATTCAGAATTCTCTGGCTTTCAGATACCTTTCTTCTAGTTCCCATTCATGAAGTTTTCTTTGTCTTTCCATTAGAAAAATGATTAACTTGGACCGGGCGCGGTGGCTCACGCCTGTAATCCCAGCACTTTGGGAGGCCGAGATGGGCAGATCACAACGTCAGGAGATCGAGACCATCCTGGCCAACACGGTGAAACCCCGTCTCTACTAAAAATGCAAAAAATTAGCCGGGCGTGGTGGCGGCGCCTGTAGTCCCAGTTACTCAGGAGGCTGAGGCAGGAGAATGGCATGAAACTGGGAGGCGGAGCTTGCAGTGAGCTGAGATCTGGCCACTGCACTCCAGCCTGGGCGACAGAGCCAGACTCCGTCTCAAAAAAAAAAAAAGAAAAGAAAAATGATTAACTTATCTCCTGAGGATGTTTAATATTTGTATTTGAAGCTTATTACAATGTCTTCTGTCACAGGTCTTATATCCCTTAGTCAAATGTATTATTATATTTCTCTATGTCTTTAAACAAAATTTAATTAATACACATTGCTTTATTAATGCAAATTTACTTGTCAGTCCTAAAGAGACCATGAGAAACGAATGTTATTTACACTTTTACCTCTAGTGCCAGTTACATATTTTCAACAACAACAACAACAAAATGAAGGAAATAGCAACTACCTTCTTATGCTCTCTACTCTCTGGCCTTTATGCTTACCAACATCACTGTGTTGGTAAAAATCACTGGTTCTATTGTTAGAGAGATACTGTGTATCTAGGCCCTTGCTTATCACGACAAAATTCACAAATTCATCCTACAATGCAGGGACATAATCTTTCTGTTGTGTGCACAGATATGACTGTGATTATATCATAGTGGTAATAGTGATGCTTATCAAACAAGGAAATGTGTTTTCCTGTATAGAAAAAATAATCCACCTAGAAATAAAGCTACTCTTTCTTCAGTGCAATAGCTAATTCCCATTCTGTATAATGATATTTGTGCACATTGACCTAGAGCAGAGAAATCCTCTCAAATGTGAGTGCCTGTCAGGCTTATGTCTCTATTAGGTTAACCTGGTGTCTTCTTTTGCTATATATTTGGTGCTTTTTGCAAACCTAATTTCCTTTGCTTTATCTCAGGATAAGACATAGTGACTTCTCTAGTAAAGAAAGATATGGAAACCAAGAGTGACTTAGAAAAAAATTAAATATAGGAGGGTTTTAAAAGTGTTATTCACAAGCCTTCTATCCCTATGGCATTCATCAATGGCAGTTGCTGCATTTAATACTGACAGTTATTAATGCTATTATTTGAAAGTTGTAATCATGAGCAATAAACTTCAAATTTATCTCTCATCAGACTTTAAAAGCCACTGCCCAATGTTAAGCAGTAAAATCCTGCTTAAGGTAACCAGAGCTGTTGGAAGAAACGGGCTATTATCTAAGCAAGTTTTCTTTGAAAAGATGCCCATCGATAGGCATAATGGTCTTTTAAGCATACATTTAGCTTAAAATTTGGTAAAATTTGTTTAAGCTCTTTCTTTAGATCTGTTTTATAAATCACATCATTATATACCCTTTAAGGGCAAATACTGTATGTTCAGTATGCTTGTATCCTCACGGACCTAGCAGGCTATCTTACATGGCATGGCTATGGTTTACTAATGAGAATACTGCACATGATGGGGGTGATACAGCCTTCAGAAAACAGCATGTAGCACCAATGTCTACACTAATGATAACTACAATAGCTGTGATTTCACACTCACGTATTCCAACAATCATTGTTGGGTTACTGATGATGGAAAATAAATCACTAAATTTATCAAACCCTTGCATCTAGGATTCTAAATGCAAATTAAGTTTCACTGTTTCCATGCACTTGTATAAGATTTGGAAATGAGGAGTTAGATGGGGTTGTTCCTTGTTACTTTGGCTTGTGCTGTTTGAAAGAAGATTGGTAGAGACCTGGAGTTTTTCTGGAATGCCCGGTGATTCATTTGCTAACAGCTGAAGGGTAGTAATGTCTTCAGGTCCTTCAAATGCTGTTACTGTCCTTTGATCTTGTGACTCATCTGACGCAGTAGTGGCTTCCTGGCCCCACACCTTCCTGGCTGCATAGTGTGAATAGCAACTTTGATGTATTAGTTTGAGTTGTGGCTCTGCAAGATTTGAGCATGCTCTCCCAACCCTTCATGAAATTTTGTAAGCACCTAATCTCTTGTGTTACATATGCTCCTGCTTAAAATATTTCTATTGCTTTTTATTACCTGCTACTGATTCCTGACTGTTACAACAGCTAATGCTTTCTAAATGGTTACTATGAGGCAGATGCTACAAAAAGTAAATTATGTAGATTATCTCTGAAATATTAATATTTTGTAGTTGAGAAAACTGAGATCCATAGGCCATATTTGCTAGTAGAGGGAAGAACCATGATTGGAACCAGGGTACAGTCAGGAACAGGCCTCTTCTGAGACTCATTACAAAAAGTGCTGTAAGTAATTAGTTATTAATCATTAGTTATCAAGATAACTAACTTTTGAGTAATTTACTTAGAAATGTAAAAATAAGTGATTTATTGGATTAGAACATTTCAGAGGCCATTGGTCTGTCAGACTGACTTATATACTTTCTTGAAAGGAAGGGGAATGGATGGAATTATAGCTATAGAAATGTGCATAACCCACAGTATATCTCAGTTATGCCACAACCATTAGGAACATAAGATTTCTGCGGATTTTATTTGACATGTATGTCCCATTTAAAAGTGTAAGAATTGCTGTTTGATACAAATGCTTACATATCGACTCATGCACAAGCAGTATAGCATCTTCGATCATTTTCTAATTAATTATGTGATGAAAAACAGAATCAGTTGTGTGCAAGTGTGCATGTGTGTACATGTGTGTTTGTGTGTGTATGTGTGTGTGGGGGGGGATAAATATATATGTATTCCCCAGAAATATAAACTGAGATAAAATTTGTAACTAAAAATATAATGTCATTTTGGTAACACGTACTCAGATACCAGAAAGTTCCCAACAAAAATTTAGAAATGGAAACCTAATAAAAGTTAATGCCAGAAAGCCTCTGAGAAGGAATAGACATATGATTTTCAATGATATGGAATAGAATATTTGAAGGAATAGACATATGTTTTAAATGATATGGTTTGAGAACAATAAGATTTATTAATAATCACCTAAATAATATAAAAATAACAAATTAGTTAAGATAATAGCTAATATTAATGATAGCAAAATAATTCAAAGTCTTAAGGACATGAGACCATAAAAGTTATCTTCTTATTCACATACTAGAACAATGCAAGCACTCTTGGTGAGAATCTCTCCAAATCCATGATTCAAGGAACCTGGGTGTGTTTGCTGGTTGGTTGGTTTGTGAGCAAGATCTAAAAGTGGCATTCGTTATTTCCTTCATCACATTCATTACAACTTAATATGTTCATAACTAACCAAAAAAGAGTCTGGGGTACATGTTAAAGCTCTATGTCCAGGAATGGGCTCAGCTTATATTTTGTGGCACTTAATCCTAAATATTATGTGGAAAATAAATCAATGTTGCTTCTCAGAAATGTCCTGAAAAAGTGAACACAGTAATACAGTTGTTTCATTTTTAAATATCCAAATCGAGACAGCAAAATTATAATTCACCTAAAGCATCAAAAATATATCAAAAATAGCCTTTCACATAAATAAGTTGATGAGAATTGTGTTTCTTTCCATGATTTTCTGTGTTCCCAAAGCTTGGTAGTTCTGTCAATGCAATTCCCAAACTATGAAGCAGTTTAATTCTGCAAAATTTACTAGGCTTACTAGTTATTCTTAAACAAAAGTTGTTTGAGCAATAGTTAGAACTTTTTTTCGGGAAAAGGTTCTCCTGTGGGACATCTCAAACAAATTACTTTCCAGAGGTGGAACTCTAGCACTTACTTTTGGAAATCACTTCAAATGATTATGATGCGTACATCTTAACCACATCTTAACAACCCCTCCCTTCTCCTCAAAGAAACTCCATAGTTGTTATAACAACCATTTTGAAACTTCTAATTTCCCAACTTTTTTTTTTCAGGAATGATAAACACAAGTAGATATTTATCTAGTGACCACTACAGTTTGGTTAAAAGAATAATACTTTCCAAAAAATATCAGCAAGTTGAGTACCTACCACGTATCGCTTTCTATTCTCTTATACTAGGAAATATATGAAATGAGGTGCTGTATTTTGCCCTTGATGCTTGTAATCTCTTTGCAAAGACATTTCTGAAACCATTATAGAAAAAGACTGCCAGAGAAAGTGTGTGGTCACTGAATATTACTTCAGTACTCTGTAATTCCTAACCTCCCTTGCAGTGAGATTGACATTCTATGATTGGTACTTCCCAATGAAACATGACTAAAGTAATTAAAGGCAGTTTAGGAGCCCCTGTGGCTCTTCTTTGTCTCTCTCTTCCCTTGGGACCAAATACCTTAGATGGCTTTACTGAAAGAAGTGGGAGAGGGGCATTTAACTGTGGCTTAAGCATATAATACATATGTGTCTGCATGAGTGTAAAATTCTTCACTGAGAATCCTCACTGAGATTTTGGGATTTGTCTTTTTGGATGACAATATTGGTATATTGACTAATTAAAAAGTCTCATATAATCATGTGCTAACTTATCTGGGACAGAAACAAGTAACCTACATTTAAAACACAGATTATTTATTAATGCAAAAAACTAGTTGAATGCGTTCTGTGTGCCATGATTTTTCTGAAACTACTGATACCAAAAAAGTAATACGTAATGCTATCTTCAAGGACAGATGGAGACATAAGCAAAATGAGTTGAAATAAAATATTAAGGGCATTTTATTGAAATGGATTCAGCATAGAATGGGGCCCTAAGTAGGTAATATTCATTTATGCCTGGGATTGTGTGAGTCACCCTCTAGTACAGAAAAATAATCTCTTAATTTAAAAAAGAAACAAAACATTTTTTTCACCAAAACATTAATTGCCTTTGTGGTTTAGTTCATCCAATATTTTGAATAAGTGTTAATAACTTACACCTTAACTGATGCTATTTTTATTGTCCTCCCCTAATTTGTGTGTTTGGCCAGGTGAAATCAGCAGAATCAGTATCTAATAGAACTATTGTTTGTACAGGAATACTTTTAGAATTGGAGCATAGGCAGAGTAACCACATTGATGACATTCTTACCTAGCATGGACTCTCCTGTTAATGGAGCTTCTATTTCTAATTTTATTATATGCATTTGAAAAGGATAAAAGGAGAACATTTTGCAAAATGAAAGAAAAAGACACCTAATTTAAGCATGCTAGGGGGTGGATCCAATTTTCATTTTGAATAGAATATTGCTTCAGTAATTATCTTACTATTTAAGAACAAGAATAATTAGTGTAGTAATCTCTAGTCTTATAGTACTCACAGTGCAGAGGTGAAAACATTATAATCTTGAGTATATTGTAGAGGTTTAATTATAAAGTTTACATGTAAATGAGACAGCCAAGTATAAAGGGGTCACTGGAGAACCTCCAGCCAGCCTGTGTACTTGGAGAATGGGGTGGAGCCATGAAAGTTTGCACCCTTTGTGGGGGGGGGGGGTGGGGGAGGGAGAGCCTGACCTCTCCTGATCCAGTGTAGTATCTGGGATTCAAGCTATGAGGTGGGAAAACCAGCTAGCAGGCTGATGCTTTCCTGAGAGTTCCTGTTTCTTTTTTTTTTTTTTTTTCTTTTCCCCTAATAAATTCCATTTTTCTCGCCCTTCTAAGTGTCTGTGAGCCTAATCTTTCATGGTCTTGTGACAAGGACCCCATCCTTAGCTGAACTGAAAAAGTCCTGCAACATAGAGATGTATGCACATTTAAGTGACATTTTTGTAGCACATAAGTATATACACATGCGAAATAAGTAGATACATATTTGTTTTCTATTTTTTTCTGAAGGGAAAGGGTAACTTTTGGCAAAGAAATATTACTTTCATATTTGAGGAAATCTTTCAAGTATAAAGAAACTCTGAAATGGCAATATTCCCAAGTCATCTTAACATTATCTAATTTCATAGAAAAAGCTTTTTCAGGTATTCTATAATTTAACATCTAATATTATAAAGTTGAATTAAACTTGCTGAAGAATTTATCTGTTTTTATAAATATATAATTTCTATTACTATCTATGTACAGGAAAATGACTAAATTTGTCCCAGGAATTTTGCCATTATAGGAGTATTTTATATTTAGACAAAAAATGATATTTTCACGCACCAGAATAATCTGTTTCAATTCACCAAATACATATATATATATAACCAGTTGTCTTTTTTCCTAGTCATGGTGGACACTGGATATATGTCTAGGAATGGAAAAAGACATTTTCCCATTTTCTTTGGTGGCATAAATTACTGGTGATGATTGAGGAATACAACAAACTGGACTGTTTTTGTTGTTGTTGTTGTTGTTACATCATTTTTACAAATCTACTTGAAGATGAAAAACAGGTTATTGTAAATAAGTTTCTAAATTCTGGGAATTTGAAATTTGAAAACTCATACAACAAAACACCAAATATATGCTACCAACTGACAAAATACCCCACTTTTCTCTCTCTCTACTTCATAGGAAATTTTTTCTCTATTACTTCAGCCAAGCTATCTCTGAGATATTTCCTATAAAAATAACAAAGGTGTAGCTATCGACATGTACAAAAAGAACCTATAAATTGAACAAAATATTATATGTTTTAGCTTATCAGTTTTAGAAATACCTTTTTTGTTTAGTACAAAAATTGCATAATCAGTTCCAATGGATTACTTCAACCAAGTTTTATGTCACCTACTCTATGGCAGATGCAACGGGGAACACAGCAATGAACAGGGACTGCCCTAAAGAGAAGCAAAATTTGTAGCTTATATAATGAATAGTGCGATACTGATTACAGTATTCAATATGCATCCAATTTCTTTTTGTTTCTTTTGTAAGTCATTTGATTTGCAATTTTACAAAGATAACTGAACATAGCATTAAAATCATAAAACTCAATTTACTAATTTATTCATTTGTTCAATAGATATGTACTGGGGCTTCTGTATGTCAATGTATCCAGAATTAGCTATACAAAGATTTAAAAATACAACATATTCTACAATTCTGTGGAACTTACACCAAAAGGAAAGACAAGCTTTAAATAAATAACTACACAATTAAATTGTAAATAGTCATAAGGTTAAGTTATTTTATCATTAAGTCAGGCATTTAATATGTTTAAACCACATTGGGTGACATAAAAACACTATATGATTTTTTTTTTTTTTTTTTTTTGAGATGGTGTCTCCCTGCCAGGCTGGAGTGCTGTGACATAATCTCAGCTCACTGCAGCCTCTGCCTCCCAGGTTCAAGTGATTCTCCTGCCTCAGCCTCCCAAGTAACTGAGACTGCAGGTGCCCACCATCATGCCCAGCTAATTTTTGTATTTTTAGTAGAAACAGGGTTTCACCATGTTGGCCAGGCTGGTCTTGATCTCTTGACCTCCTAATCTTCCCACTTCGGTCTCACAAAGTGATGGGATTACAGGCATGAACCACCACGCCCAGCTATGATTTAATTGTCATATCCTATTAGGTTAATGGATATTTTCCTCATTATTCATATGAATTGACCGGTGCTTAGGGAGGCGATGTAGCTGAGCTAGAAACAGTGTGGTAAGCATCAGAACAGGTATTCAAATCCACAGTTTTCTAAGTCCAAACGTCCATCTTAATTATTATGCCATAGTAAAACATAAAAGGCATTTTCAATTTTCAGAGAAACTCCATAGGCATAACTTCATATTTGATTGGAAAGTTGTTATTCAAACTCAAAACTCCCTGAATTCTGCCAGACATTTCACTGATGTTCACTATTAAGTTGGTGAGTAGGTGAGAGCACATATGTGTGCAACAATATGACATCCAGGCTCTATGCAGTCAGAATCTACAGGTCAAAGTGAAAGAGGCTATCTTTCTACTTTATCAGATCAGATGCACCATTAGCCTACCCTAAGAGAGTAGCACAATTCTACAGAAATCTGTTTGCCATATTATCAGCCATGCTACAATAAACATTGAAATGAAAGGATTTACTCCTACTTTCTACTTCTTATTTGTTCCAAGAGATAATAACAACTACAGTATCAGCTTTGAAAATGTGTGTTGGGAGTCATATTACATAACCCAACCTATAACAATGATCTTTAATAATTTACTAAAGATTAATCTTCTTTAGTAAAAATAATCTATGTATAACAACTTGGATTTATCAGTATGCTCTGGTTTAAGGTTTTTAAAAATATAACACATAGGAAATAATTGAAAGTAAATGAAAAACTTAAAAACCATTAGATAAAGCAAAATTGTTTTTATTTGCAGTAATGACACAATGAACTACTTTTTGACACTTTTATCATATGAATATCAGTCTTTTATAGCATAACATCCATTACTGTAAATCCTATGCAAATTTATGCTACAGAATGTGTAGAATGGAACCTGGACCTTGAAGTCAGAGAGATGAATTCAAATCAAAATCTGCCTGATACTACCAGTACAAATTTGATAAGTGTTATAGACTGAATTGCATTCCCTCAAATTTTGTATGTTGAAGCCTTAGCTGCTAGTGTTACAGAGGGTGACTGTATTTGGAGATGGGGCCTTCAAAGAGTTACTTAAGGTAAATGAGGTCACAGAATATAACCCTAATCCAATAGGACTTGTGTCTTTCTAAGAAGTCAGGTGCTGTGGCTCATGCCTGCAATCCCAACACATTAGGAGGCTGAGGGAGGAAGACTACTTGAGCTCAGGAGTTTGAGACCAGCCTAGACAACATGAAGAGACTTCATCTCTACAAAAATAATAAATTAGCCAGACATAGTGGCATGTGCCTGTATTCCCAGCTACTTGGGAAGCTGAGGTGGGAGGATTGTTTGAGCCTGGGAGGTAAAGGCTGCTTCATTCTAGCCTGGGAGACAGAGCAACAGCTTATAGAAGAAGGAGAAGGAGAAGGAGAAGAAGAAATAGCAAGGATGTTCACTCATTGAGAGAAGGTCATAGGAGGACATAGAGAAAAGGCGGCCACCTACAGTCTAAGAAGAGGGACCTCAAAAGCAACCAAACCTACTGTCACCTTGATTTTGGACTTCCAGCCTCTAGAACTGAGAAAATAAATTTCTGTTGCTTAAGAGACACAGTCCTATGGTATTTTTTGCAGCCCTAGCAAACTAATACAGCAAGTAACTTAAACACTTCATATGTCAGTTTTCTTATTCACAAAGTGAAAATAACAGATCCAACTTTCAGAGATTTTATTAGAAGGAAAAATACTATATGTAAATTCCTTGCCACACACATCTGAACATATATATGTAAGTATCTCCCAGTGCCATATTCTGTATAAAATACCAAGCAATGTCAACTCAAGTTTGGAATCATTTAACATTTGTTCCTCATAGTCTATTTTCTGTGAATTGAATCATAACATGCCAATTTATTAACATAATAGAGAATGGCCTTAAAATACTCACAAAGACTCTCCATGAATTCTACCATTTCATTGACTTGTCACAGCAAACAACAAGTTTGCCATTTCAAACCATAGTTCTGAATGTGTATCTGTGGTATGGCAAGTAAGGAACTAATTAAGTATGAAATTACCTTATATATCTAAAGCTGTGTCTGCTCACCTTTAGGCATTTTGGGAATCCACCTAATGAGATATGAGTTTTGCTCCACAGGACAATCACAAAGCTCATTAATGCTCATTAAAACATAAGTAGTATTCAACGGATTCAGCGAAATCTCACTGTATTTTAATGAACATCTGAATTATCCACTGGAGCAAAACCCTCTCAAGGAGAAATTCTTGTTAATGTAAAAGGAAAGTGCAGGCCAATACAGATAGTAAATATTGTAAATTTAACTACATGTAGACACATCTGTGAAAAATAGAAAACATATTCCCAGAAGTTCATCTCTTAACAATTAAAAATAAACCTGTCTCGGTTGATTTGACAAGCATCTGAAATACTAGAGAGAAGTATTTAGTGAAATCACTAGATTCTTTGTCAATAAGAATGTTTTCAATTGTTTTTCCCACATTGGATTTAAGAAAGTTGCAAATCTTCTGTTTTATAACTCATGTTGAAAACACTGTAGGTAAATGATGAATAAATATTTATTAACTGAGTAGATAAGTGACTTTAATATTAAGGTCTATATATTCATTTACATACATATAGTATTTTTCTGCACAAATATTTGAATGTCTACTGTGTGTTAGACACATACTAGCACTGAAAGTAAGAGTGATCAAAACAGACAGAATCTTAATGTCACAAAGCTTATATTCCTAAGAGAGAAAGAGGTGATAAACATGTAAATATGGAACCAGTTAATAAGAAATATAGAAAACATAAAAACCTGGTAAACGTATACATAGTAGAGAGAGAAGAACAAGCACTGTTATAGATAGGGTGGATGGAAAAGGTCTCTAAGAAGTTGTTATTTGAGCAGAAACAGGAATGAAGAGTAAGCCTTGGGCATATGTGAGGGATGAGCTTTAGAGACAGAAGGAACTGCAAGTATAAATGCCTAGAGGCAGCAACAGACTTAGAGAAATACTCATAAGCCCAGTGTGCCTGGAATGCAGCGAGGCATGAAGAAAGTCACAGGTGATGAAATCAGAGCCATAATCAGGAACAGTGGCACCGATTTTCAGGCTTCCAAAAGAATCTAGATTTTATCTAAGTGGGATGGGATCATTCTAGAACTTTGAGTAAAATAGTAACTTGATTTTACTTCTATTCTAAAAGACTCTGACTTCTACTTGGAGAAAAGGTCCTAGTAGTTTGGACAAGGGTAACAGTGAAGCTGTTGAAATGAGGATGACAGGAGAGTTGGCAGAATTGAATGATGGATTGAATATGGTGTGTGTGAGAAAGGAAAGGGCCAGTGGATGACCTGAAGGGTTGTAGTCTAATATACTTATTGGCCAAATAAATTTTTGACATTTTTCAAATAAGAGCTTTTTTTTTGTCTCAAATAAATTGATATTAAAACCAAAATAGGACAAGTACAGTGGCTCACACCTATAATCCCAGCATTTTGGGAGGCTGAGTTGGGAGAATCACTTGAACTCAAGAGTTCAGTACCAACCTGGGAAACGTAGTGAGACCCTGCCTCTACAAAAAAATTTAAAAATTAGCTGGTCATGCTGGCACATGCCTGTGGTCCCAGTTATTTCTGAGTCCAAAATGGGAGGATTGCTTGAGCCCAGGAGTTCGAGGCTGCAGTGAGCCATGATCACAACACTGTACTCCAAGCTAGTGATAGAGTGAGACCTTGTCTCAAAAACAAAAATAGAAAAAAAAAACTCTCACAAAACAAATATAAAATGGAAATAAATAAATATTATGTTAAGAACATAAATTATAAATGAAGCAGTTCTCATGAATCAGTGCCAGGACCAACTCTGTTCTCACTCAGGATGTTCTGCCTTAAGGAGCCATTCTATTTCCAAGATTTAAGAACTATCAGTCCTCACATCTCCCAAATATTTGAGGAGACTTCAAGAAGTACTTGGCAAATATAATTTAAAAATGTAAATAAGAAATATAAATTTTCTCAACATAAGCTCCATGAGGCTTAAGACTTCTAAGTGATGATACAAGCCATTTGGTTCATCCCTAAAAACCCAAGGTTCCTGAGAATTTGACTATGTCAATGCAATCTTTTCATATTATTGAATAAAGAGAAATGAGTGCTCTTTAAAGATTTTTTAAGATTAGGAAACAAAAAGAAGTCAGTGGGGGCCAAACCAGGACTGTAAGGTGGATGCCTGGTGATTTCCCATCAAAATATTACAAAATTGTCCTTGTTTGATGAGAGAAATGAGCATGAGCATTGTTGTGGTAAAGAAAGACTCTCTGGTAAAGCTTTTCCAGGCACTTTTCTTTTGACGCGCTAGTTAACTTTCTCAAAACACTCTCACAATAAGTAGATGTTATCTTTCTTTGGTCCTCCAGAAACACAAAAAGCAAAATGCCATGAACAGCCCACCAAAAACTGTTGACATGACCTTTGCTTTTGCTTTGACTAGACCACTTCCACCTCTTGATAGCCATTGCTTTGATTGTGCTTTGTCTTCAGGATTGTCCTGGCAAATCTGTGTTTCATCTTCCGTTACAAATTTTTGGAGAAATGGTTCAGGATCTTGATCCCCCTTGCTTCAAATTTCCATTGAAAGCCCTGCTCTTGTATGCAGCCAAACTGGGTGTAACGATTTTGGCACCCATTAAGTGGAAAGTTTGCCTGACTTTATTTTTTCAGCCAGAACAGCGTAAGCTGAACAAACTGAGATGTCTGTGGTGTTGGTTATTGTTTGTGCTATTAATCATCATTCCTCTTCAGTGAGGTCATGAAAAAGATGAATTTTTTTCCTTGTAAATTGACGTGGATGGCCTGCTGCTGTGGGCTTCATCTGCAATATTGTCTAGTTCTTTCTTAAAATGAGTTATCCACTTGTATTGTTTTAGGTTGCTTTAGGGCATTTTCCCCATAAACTTTTCATAAAGCATCAGTCATTTCACCATTCTCCTACCCAAGCTTCACTACAAATTTCATGTTTGTCTTGCTTCAATTTTAGCAGAATTCATGTTGCTCTAATAGGGGCTCCTTTAAAATTAATATCTTATTCTTCTGAGTGCCTTAAACTAGATCTTATTCAGACATGTTATGACAAGTTATTATAAGTTAATTGGGAGGCAAAAAAATTGGAACTTCATTCATAGATTTTCCATAATGCATATTGCCATGAACTATGACCCCTCATATGATTTCTTTTCTGAGTTTCAGAATGCGATTCTTCTTGAAGTTGTCTTAGATATCTTAAAATTATAATGACCAAAGGCAAATTCTTAATATTCTACCACAAACATGCTCTCCTGAGATTTTGTTAATAAAAGTCACTTTCATCCTCCTAGTACTAGTACATTGGAAATCCCTCTTGGTAGCTTTCTTCCACATCACCTAGTTCTGTTGATCCTATTTCTAAAATATATCCCAAATGGAACTGTTTTTTTTCTCTCTCTCTGCTTACACTAGCTTACTCGAAGCCATCATCACTCCATCTCTAGATTACTTTTCTCCCTGCTCCAAACTAGCCCTCTGAATAACTTCTTCTCTCTACAGTAATTAGAACAGTCTATTAAATTTTGATCAACATAGCTTTAATATGGAAGATGAAGTTTCATATATTAGTAACAAATGATAGTAAAAATTATTCTTCTGCACTTCTGATGTTTCTTCCTATGAAGAGTCATCAATTAATGCAACTCTAGGATTCTCTTCACTGCCTTTGGCAAGTTTTGTAAACTTTGAGTAATATCCGTGTATGTGCAGCCAAAATCTGTCTGTATTTCTGGAGAGTCAGTGTACCTATAGAAATCACAGTTCTCTTTTGCTCTTCCATGCCTTATATCATATGTGGACAGATCATTCCCCCTGCTCTAATTCTCTGTGTCCTGGACTGGATAGAATTCAGTATGAGCAAGCTCATTTATTTAGTCAACCTAAAGTTATATCTTCAATTTGACCTCTAATGGTAATTAAGTGTTGCTTTAGCTTACATGTTTTTTAACTTGTTCACAACCTGAGTCGGGAAGAGGACTTCTACAGGCAATAAAATCACTGATTACTTATTTTACTTTGTAGCACATTCCTTGTACTAAGATGATCTTGAGGAGTTCATCATATAAAACCTTCGATATGCCCATAGATGGTAGCATTGACAAATAACATGAGGGAGAGAAAGGCAAATCTAGATGCAGAATAAATGTCTATTTCATTTAGAACAAATTACTGCCTCTCACCTATGATGCAAAGGATCCCATGTAAGCAATTTGCTAGAATATTCTATAGTGGTTAATTTGAGCTGTAATGCTAATTTGGGGACTATTCTTAGCAAATTAAGAATTCAGAAAGATAACTCAGGTCATCTGTGTGGAGTAACGTGCCATTTTGTTAAGTCTACCATAGTCTATATTCCTGCCCCATGACCATTTTGATGGTATATGCATTAATCAAGCAATAGGCCCTTAGTGGAAGAACCGTAACCGAAATTAATGGTAAGTCATCCTCTGCATATATGACTATTATCAACAGTGACAATTTTTACATGGGAAATAATAATATTCAGGTCTTGGTCTATTCAGAGTAATCTATCTAGAAACTACTCACCCCAAATTATTTCACCAAATGTATTCCATTCTGCCAGATTACTAAACATTGACTATGAATCCACATAATTTCTAAGTCAAAGCCACTTCTCTTTTCAAGCAAAGTGCCAACAGTTGGGAGAATATATAGGTATCTTCAGGGATAACAACATGAAAGCAACTGAATGTCTCATTTCTCTGGTAAACAAGATTTTACTTGTATTCGCTGGGGGAAGGTCTATGCAAACATACCTAAAATCTGAGGAAGCTGAGAGGCCAGAGAAAGAAGTTAATAAATCCAGGTCTTTCAAAAGAAACATTTATAGGGGCATTCTTTAGCCTCCATACTTGTTTTACTTCTCAAACAATTGCTTATAAACTTCTCATGTGATTTGTCCTACATCAGACTTAGTCATTTAGAACTCCATTCTATGATGTAATTAAATATCCTTCTGATTTATTTACTTTTTAACCAAAGTTATGCAAAATCTGCTGTTGTTTGTACTAAAAAAAAAAATGATTGATACAGCAACAAAAGTTACCCCAAATAGGGTATCCATGAATTTAATTAAGACATTAGAATCTTTTGAAGACTTTATCTTTATAAATTGTGTCCATTTAATAATACAATTTTGTCAAGCTTGCTTGCCTTTGTGTCAGACAGTCAGGTAGCATTCAGTTTAGAATTAGCAAATCTAGGATCTTAGAAATAGCTTTTGGTAATTCTCTGGATATTGTCTAATACAAGTAATGACAGTGAAGATATAATGAAGGAGTTAAAATTTATTAAAGTCATAATTTATGTCTGTCTAAGCCCTTTAATTCATTATTTAAATGTGTGTGACAACCCAACGTAATTGGTACATTATTCTCAATGCACAGATGATAAAACTAAGGCTTGTAGAGGTTAAGTAACTTGTCCAAAGTGGTAGCTGTGTTTTAGCAGTATCATTACTATTTCTTTTAATATCAATATGTCCTAAAGCCAGTTTATAATTTATTTCCAAATCTAATGCATTTCCTGTGTTGGTCAATTATATCACACTTCTGTTATTAAAAATGTCTTTCTGTATTTAGAGAACTAGTAGAGTATAGTAGTTAGAAGCCTATCATTTACACCCTATTACCTTTTTTGAAATACCAGCTCTGACATTTTTTAGCTCTGTATCCATTACTTCACATCTCTGACCTCAGTTTTCCATCTCCTAACTGGAATAACAATAATGTCTATCTTATAATGTTGTTGTGAGGATAAAATGGATTAGTGTATGTAAGTAAAGTCAGCTTTGCAAGTAAAATTTTATAAATATCGGTTTTGTCATTGCTGTTTATTATTATTAATAGCATTAACTGTGACAAGAAGTATAGCTAAGACATAAATAAGACTGGTTTCTACTTCAAGTGACTTCCATTCTTATGGAGGAAACAGACAGGAAAATATGTCATTACTAAGTATTATTTTACCTAGTAATATACATATTAGAGGCATATCCAATAATAATGAAAGAATGACAACATGTGTGGAGGAGAAGAACTAAAGCTACACTTAAGGTTCACACAATACTTATTAGAAGATACAATATCTGAGTGACTTCTTCTAAGAACACATATATTTAGCCAGGTGAAATTTAGTTTAGGATGCTAATAAAACCAGAGAGGGTAACATGTGCAAGGGTACTGTGATAAGAGAATAAAATGGTACATGGAAGAAATGCAAGTCCTTAAGATGGCTTGAAAATACATTATGGGGGAGATGAGATGAGAATTCAGGTCAGAGATAAGCTGAAGTGTATCATTAAAAAATCACATTGAGAAAGGTAAACTATTTCCTAAATGCTAGCTGTCCAAGGGGTTGGGGGTGGGGGTTGTATTAAGAGGTTTTAAGTAGAAGACTGACATGATCCACTAAAATTACTTTGAAAAAAGATCATACTGAAAGCAATATAAATAATGGATTGAGGGGAGAGGATGTGGCACAAAATTTAGAAAAACAGATGCTATTTAGGGGTCTTTTGATGCCAAAAAATAAAAATAAGAAAATAAATTAAATGATGTAATCTGTAAGAAATTAACAGTGGGAATGGAAACAAAAGCCAGATTCAGGTGAAACTAAGAAATTCGATCTAATTAACTTTGATAGTCAACCTGGCAAGGGAAAAAGAAGTGGCAAGGATGATTTATAAATTCACGTTCTTGCTACTGGATGGATTTTAATTTTATTTATAGAGATAGAAACATAGAAAGAATAGAAAGATTTGGTGTGAGATATAAAGGAGTTTTATATATATATATATATATATATATATGGCACGTTGCGAAACAGAGGTGAGTGGATCACCTGAGGTCAGGAGTTCAAGACCAGCCTGACCAACATGGTGAAACCCTGTCTCTACTAAAAAATACAAAAATTAGCCTGGCGTGATAGCACGCACCTGTAATTCCAGCTACTCCAGAAGCTGAGGCAGAAGAATCTCTTGAATCTCCTCCCTTCTAGGGGGAGGCGGAAGTTGCAGTGAGCCAAGATTGCACCACTGCACTCTGGCCTGGGCAACAGAGTGAGACTCTGTCTTGAAAAAGAAAAAGGGAAGAGAAAGGAAGGGAAGGGAAGGGGAGGGGAGGGGAGGGAAGAGGAAGGGAGGGGAGGGGGCGAGAAGGGAGGGGAGGGGAGGAGAGGAAGAAAAGAAAAGAAAAAGAAAAAAGAAAAAGAAAAGAAAAATGTAACGTCATACATGTATATATCAATATGTCCAATAGAAATATTGGGATAAGTCTATGAGTCTGCAATTCAGAAGGAATATTTGGCCTGGAAATCCATTTGGTAGCTAACAGCCCATAGGTGGTAGTTGAAACTATGAAACACATAGAATTTCCTCAGTGAGACTGTGAGGAGTAGGAAGAGGGCCAAGAAAAGGACTTTGGGAAGTGTGAATGAAAAAGCAGGCAGAAGTAAGGGAGCCAATATGGGACACAAAAGGAAAACAACAGGAATGGCAAAGGAAGAGAATGTGGAGCAAAGGAAAGAAAAAGAGACATTTTTAATAATAAAGTGATTAAGCAATATGAAATATTTAGTAACTAAATTGTCACTGGTGAATCTATGGAGCATATTTTCAATGGAGTATTATAGGTGGAAGATGGGTAGCAGAAGTAGACAGAAAATACAAAAAATAGAGGAAGAGTTTGTAAATTGTGCATGGCATTTTAAGAAGTTAGACCATTATGATAGAAAAAGATAGGGGAGGAATATAGAAGGAAATAGGGAAACTGACAATGAAAAAAAAATGCCTAGAAATAGGGTAATATCTAGAAAGAGATATAAAGTGGACATAGAGATTTTTGTGTATTTGTTACTTCATTTTTAAATTATTTGCACTTTAACAAAGTATAGCTGATAAATTAAAAAGTATATATTAAGTGAAATAAGTCAGACACAAAAAGACAAACACTGCATGATGTAAGTTTTATGTGAAATCTAAAAATGTTGAACTCAGAATCAGAGAGTAAAATGGTGACTTCCAGAAACTAGGGCATGGGAACACGAGGAGCTGTTGGTCAAAGGGCACGTAGTTTCAGTTATGCTGAATGAATGAGTTCTGGAGTTCTAATGTACGGCATGGGGACTATAGTTAATAATACTATATTGTATAATTGAAATTTTCTGTAAGAGTAGACTTGGTGCATTTATTACTTCAAATGAGGAAATAGGCTGTGTATTGAAGAGAAACAAAAATAGACAGGTAGAGTTTAAAGATTCAGTTGTCAGAGAAAACGATGGATCCAAGTCCCTGAGATAGAGGAAGGGTTGAGATGCAGAATACTGGTAGAAGTATTTTGTTTATGTGGAAGAAACGACGTTTCCACCAAAATTGAAGGAAAAATAGTAAGAATGAGGGTGTATGTAGATAATTTATACCCCCTTGATGTTGATAATATCACAGGTACAAAAGCGAATTTTGATAAGATTTCGGAAAGTCAGGAATGCATAATTGGAAGTGTCTGTATGATATGTGTACAGGAATATACTAGAGCCTAAAATGAAATAATGCATGTATCCAAATGACTAAAAAATCTACAGTTAATTTATTATGAAAAAAATGTGTGAAGAAATTTTGAGTGGTCTATAAAAATTGAATACATTAATAAGTTACATTAGCATAGATGACTCATGCTTAAAAGATCTTTTTTATGGAAGAGATACTTATCATATTGCTCACTGACTGTATAATAGAATTTAAATAAATTAGGCCTCAGCTGTTATCTTCATTTCACAAAAAAAGCATGATATTATAGCAGAAAGGGGCAAATTATATTTCAATAACTGGAAGTTCTTAATATGACCAAAATTATGTAAATTCTACCAACCATCAATTTTCTAGGAATTTTAGTCTTCATGCTAATTCACAATGTATTTGCAGCTGGCTTAATTCTCCACTGAACTACAGAAAAATATGGCTCATTGAACCAGGTAGTGCCATACTGGCACAGTCCCTTTAAGAAAAGGTAAATATATTTGGCAAATTTCAGGACTATCTTAGAAAAACAAGCACCTCGGCATCTTATGTTTTATATGATCAGTAGGACAGTACTGCATTTAAGAGAGACAATGTACCATGTTACATACTGGAAAGAACATGGTCTCTGCATGCCTACAGTTTCAGTGGCAATGGTGCCACTTGTGACTTTGTGCATTTACCATCTCTGAGTCTTGTTGACTTCGTTGACAAAATGTTAATGACAATGCATATCATCAGTCATCAGGAATTTTGTGAAACTTTTCAGATATATTCGTTTCTTTTCTTTCTTTTTTATTTATTTATTTTTTTTAACAAGGTCTTGCTCTACTCAGCCTAGAGCACAGTGGCGTGATTATGGCTGACTTTAGACTCAAATTCTTGGGCTCAAACCATACCCCTGCCTCTGTCTCCCAGGTAGCTGGGACTACAGGCATGTGCCATTATGCCTGGCTATTTTTTAAATTTTTGTAGAGATGAGGTATTGCTATATTGCCCAGGCTGGTCTCAAAACTTGTGGGCTAAAGTGATCCTCCTGCCTTGACCTCCCAAAGTGCTGGGATTATAGGCGTGAGCCACCTCTTCCAGCCTCCTATTTTTTTAGATGGTAGAAATTTGCACATTATGTTTGAATGATTGCAGAAGAGAGATTAGAGAATGGAAAAGTTAAGATTAAAGAGAGAGAATGTATATTTCAGTGTAAAAATCTATATCTTTGTCTGCTATAATGAAATACCATAAACTGGGTAACTTATAAAGATCATAAATGTATTTCTCATAGTTTTTAGACTGGGACATCCAAGAACAAGACTCTAGCACATTGGGTAAGGAACAGCTTTCTCACAGATGGTGCCTACTTGCTGTGTTCTCACATGATGGAAGGGGCAAGGCATCTCACTGGGGTCCCTTTAATAAAGGCATTCATCCTATTAACGAGGGCTCCTCCCTCATGACATAATTATACCCCAAAGACCCTGCCCCCTGAAATCATTACACTGGAGATTAGGATTTCAAAATATGAATTTTTGGAGCATACAAATATTAGACAATAGTAATCTATGAGAAAACAGGAAGAGATTAGATATCTAGAATACAGGTAAGATAATAGTCAAAGAAGAAATGATGTGTAAAAGATCCCAGGTGTATATTGACCAAATAATGATATATTCTATTAAAAAATAAGGATTATTAAAACAACAGTGACAATGTACATGAGTTCATTAGGGTCTCTAAATGCCTACAGATATGCTATTTTTATTCCCAATCATTGATTTAATTCTTCTTTTCCTTTACCATATTCGTCACTTTCAGCATTTGTCAGTAGTAGTGAAATTACTACCACATTTTCCCCCGCATACATGTTATTTTAATAAATGTATACCCCATAAAATGCCTTGTTATTTTTCTAGCTATCATTCAAATATTCATGCCCAATCTCTTTATTCTGATGTGTCCAAAGAACAAACATATAACATGATACATCTGACTGTAATCAGCCCAGTATCCTGGCCTAACCTGCTGAGCCTCTACTGTGGACTTGACAAAATCAAATACAGTCTTCTTACGAAAATGGAGGCTAAGAACCAATTTCACTCAGAGGTGAATATGGTTTGGGCATGTAATATTACCAGTTCTCTGTTTCTGACCTAGCAGGAGCAAGCAGTGTTTCTGAAAGGAAGAATAAAACAATAATTAATATTTTAACACTTAGAGAATCACCAATAAAAACCCCAAAAAATTTTAAAAACAATTTTTATACAAATAAAAATTAATATTTTAATATTTAAAGAATCATCAATATAAGGTATTGAAATAAAAGGAAAGTCACAAGAAACAGAACAAAGCAAACAAAATGCTTAGGGTATTAAATAGAATGCAAGATGAATTAAAACTGAAAATCAGCCACCTTTAACACACACATACACAAGAACTTAAAGATTATATCAAACCCATATTTGTCAATTCCAGATTATCCAATGACACTGACTTTGTTGAGAAATTGGAGAAGTTCTTTATATGCATCCGTATTACCGACTAGCTAGATCAGTTTTTAAGTGTCTTAATTATCCTTATAGCTATGATAGAATTATTGGGCATTTTCATACACAGCTGGAGTATTGGTATAAATTGGTATAATGTTTCTAGATGGTATTCTGAAGTATCTATCAAGCTTATAGAAATCACTTTTTTAATATAATAATTCCATGGAGATAATTAAAATTTTAAAAAAGTTTAGCTGTATGTTTCTGAGAGTATCGCTTAACAAAATGAATATTAGAAGTAACTCAAATATCCCAAATAATACACACATATGCACACAGAAATGCACCATCCCTGTCTATTTTAATGGAAAGCAGTCAGTGGAATTTAAGCTACCAGTCCTAGAGTTTATTACCTTTATCCTTCAATAATTCTTTGTATGGTCTCTTAATAAGTATTTAATTTTCATTTAGAGTCATACTTAAAAGAATGGCTGAATAATTATTTTGCCTTAATCTTAATGTGTGATTTTAGTCTTCTGACTGCTTATAAAAGAGCAAAATGGGGGAAAATCACCATTTCAAGGAGTCCGAAGAATTTAAAAATGTGTGACTTCCTTCATTGCAAATTAATTTTTATGTATATTTTTAATTTGATAGACTGACATTTTTCTAATCTTGACTACATGGATCAGTAACTCCCACTACTTAGCCAAGAGGTTAATGAGAAATTGATAGTAATAACAAAAAATATACCAAGAGGATTTGTCCTGTTTCTCCTCATCCAAAATAATAATTTGGAGCATCTATCAAGCACTTTCTTGAAAGAGAATAAGCTATGCGAAATGCCAATTGTAAAGAAAATCATTTATAACTTAATGACAGACAGCCATCATGAGACTGCTTTGTTAGAAACTTCCTTTGTGTGTTACCTATTGCCAAATATACCATAGAATTACAGGTTTCTCTCTCTTCAATGTGCACTTAACCAGGTACTTTTTATTGACAGAAAAAAAAATTAATCTTCTGTCTTATTTTGTATGGCTAAATATTCAAGAACGCTATGACTTAAAGTCGTGGCACACACATAAACACACATACACACACACATAGACATACACAGATACTTATATACATACAGTGTACACACTTAAACATGTATAATATTCATAATATGTGGTATATTATGTTACATATTGCCATATTTAATAAAATCAATATAAAAATGTTTCATATTATGAAATATTATTCAGTGCTAAAAAATACTATGAATCCATGAAAAGGCATGAAGCTCATATGCATATAACTAAGTGAAAGAAATCAATCTGGAAAAGCAGCATGCTCTGTGATTCCAAATATACGACATTCTTGAAAATAAAAAATCTAGAGAGAGTAAAATGATCAGTGGATGCCAGTGGTTGGAGGAAGGGAGGGATGAACAAAAAGAGCACAGAGGATTTCGAGGGCAGTGAAGCTACTTTACATGATGCCATAATGTAGGTACTTGTTATATACTTATCAAAGCCCATACACTGAACAACATCAAGTAAGAATCCCACCATAAACTATGGACTTTGGATGATAATGATGCGTCAATGTAGGTTCGTCAGTTGTACAAATGTATCACTCTGGTGCGAGATGTTGGTACTGGGAAGGCTATCTACATGTGGGAACAGGGAATGTATGGGGTGTCTATGTACTTTCGGTTCAATTTTGCTGTGAACCCAAAATGGTTCTAAAAATGCAAGTCTATTAAAATAAAAAGTGTCACATATACAACTTGGATTTATCTCTCTCAAAGCACAGCGTGGTAGAAGACAGCATATGATTTCTTTTTTAAGAGACAGGGTCTTGCTGTGTTGTCCAGGCTAGAGTGAGAAGTGGCCCTTCACTTGGTTTGCAGAGTCATCGTGTACTATAGCCTAAAAGTCCTGAGTTCAAATCATTTCTTCTGCTCAGCCTCCTGAGTGGCTAAGAAAAAAGGCATGGTGTATCCAGTGAGATATTTGATTTTACTTCCCAGATAATTTCTTCTAACATGAAACTTACAACTTGGAATATTATTTACAGGTCTTGAAGCTCCCTAAAAAATTCCAACATATTTCATCACTGCTGTCAAGTTTCCAAAATACTGCTGCAAAAAACCTAGACAATGCCACCTTTATAACAAATCGATAATGAATATGTCAAAAATCCAGCCATATTAGCTCCACCACTAAACTTATTTTAGGATAGTTTGCAATTTTGCATTTTCAGAATATGTTAAACTGATTGATTTCCAGGAAAATTGCTTTTATTAGAAATTTAAACTTAATTTTTGTGATATTTCTATTCTAGGGAGTGTAACTTTCTCAGTGAGAATTTGCTTTCTGGGGAATATTAGGGACACCCCCATGTCTTGCTTTGTTTCTAATTTTTAGAATGCATTTGAAAACAGGTAATGAAGACACTGCCTCACAGTTTAATGTGTTGATATACACAACCTTCCTGAGGTGCAAATGCATGTAGTGGGTCACTTTCATTAGAGTCCCAAAGACTTGCAGCAGCTGGACATTCCTTTTTTCTACCGCTTGGAAAACACTCTCAAGACATCTTTGCTAATGCTGACCATTCTGCTTTGTGTATTGAGATTCTAAAATGTGCTAATTACCCTGGCTGGAATTCAAAATCTGATCTACTTTGCCAGGAATAAGACAGTAGTCCCTAGGATGCATGGAAGGAAAAAGCTAGCCTTCAGCTTGTTAAGCCACCATGCGGGCCACTTCATCATAGGAGTCTTTATGTCCCTAGAAGCCAAGAAAGATTTATAGAACTGCTTACAAATTAAAAGAGATGCTGAATAGGCAAGAGCAGCGGCTTCAACTCACTGCGAACACTGTTGGGAGAATTAGTTGTTTACCAGACTGGGAAATTGCAAATGCAATTGAGCACAATATGAAATACAATAACCTGTAATCCCCACAGTGACCACATACCCACATACCTGCAAGGTTAAAATTGACTTTTGACCTTAGAAATACATATACATATATATATGCACACACACAAACACACATGTATACACATACATATATATACATGCATGCCTTTCCTTAATGTCTGTGTACTTTCTGTTCAGTTTTGCCGTGAACCCAAAATGGCTCTAAAAAAGAAAGTCTATTAAAATAAAAGTATCACATATACAACCTGGATTTATCTCTCTTGGATTTATCTCTTCTCAAACATTCAAAGCAATAACAATAATCTTGGTTCCCTCACCAATTTTTTGAAAAAAATCAATAATTTTCAAATTGTGAGCATTTCTACATTGCTAGGTTTTTAAGTGGAAATTACATATGCCAAAAAAAGAAAAAAAATGCTCCAAGGTACTGGCTCAATTATTTTGCAAATCTTTTATTAAGTGGAAGAAAACATTTGGATCTTTTTTCTGCTCCCTTGTGCAGTGATTAACCAAGTTAATTTGCAAAGTTGAAAGTGTTCTTTTTGTATTGCTTCTCCTGTATCAATAGCCAAATCCTTGCTGCAATTGTTAAAAGTTTGAATTTTTAATAAATCTTGCTGCAGGTCTTCATTCACTATAATTCATGTTAACAAGATTCAATGAATATTGCAAATGATCATTTTTCTTGTTATTCAAAAGCTACTCACTAATTTGGCAAAAGGTTTGCCCACATCTGATTTACTTAATACCCGAGTAAAATTAGATAAAATGAAGAGAATTATATATTAGCAAAATGTTTAATTTAGGTCCATGAGGCTGCTGATTCAGGCTTTCCAACAGAGCTGGCTGCTAAGGCTTGGCCCAGAGACAGCAAACACTCCATTCTCTTTCCTGGTCTTTTCATCAGGTTCCAGGATAAACTCCCTCTTCTTTCACTCAGAGCTTTGACCTCACCAAGGTTTTCAACATTTTTTAACCTTCTGGGCCATTTTCACCACATTACAAATTGATTATAAACAGCCTCAAGTAATAACAGAGGAAATGGTTGTTGAGTGCCTAATATTTTTTCATTACTGAATCATACGGACTTCGTCAGAGTTTTGGGGGAGGGGAGAAATAGCAAAAATGTATGCTCTATTATCAATCACATAAAATTTGACAGGAGATATATCAAGAAACAATGACAATACAACAAACGATGTATTCAATTAAATACTAAATTATATCATGTCATTTGAGAGGTCTAACAATTCTAAGGAAATGTTTTTGTCACAGGATCCTGGGGTGTCACTTTGCCAGCCAGAAACCTCTGTGGCGAGCGGGTGTTGCTCAGGCATGCTGGGCTTCTTCCACCTACGCACCTGGCAGGCTGCGCTCGGCTCGCACTACCATGCTGGACCCCACACCTGTCAAGGGCGAGACAGGTGCGGAGTGGCAAGGGTTATGTGGGCGAGTTAACATGGGGTCTGGCCACTGTGCATAGCCAGTAGCTACTGCGGCAGAGCAGGCAGCTCTAGGCACCAGCACAGGTGCTGGCTCAGGTGCCAGCTCCATGCGAGGCTGTAGCTGGACCAGATGTACCGCAGGTGGTTTCCACTGTGCACACCTGTGGAGGAGGGAAACATGGTGGTACCCAGAAGCTTGGAGATGCCAGGAACTGCAGAGCCCCAAAAAGGGTGTCACAGCCCTAACTCAGGGAACTCCTAGGTCTCGGCTTCCTGAAGAGCTGCAGCTCTTCCCTCCTTCTTGTCACCGGCAACGTGGGAAGCCGGGTTGGGGTTTCAGTCCTGCTTGTGTTACAGCTTTTTCAGTCCCGCCAAGACAAGTCCCAAGTTCTTGTCTTGCATCCAGGAAGAATGAGGTATGTGAACAACTGGAGGGTGAGCAAGGCAGAGAGGAGCTTCACTGAATGACAGAACAGCTCTCAGGAGACCCAGAGCTGGTAGCTCCTTTCCACAGGAGCAGGTCGTCTCAACGAGCGTCTGGCTCTTAGTGGAGAGGAGACCTAAGTGGGTAGCTCCTTTCCATAGGCAGGTCATCCTGAGCCGTCCAGGAGACCTGAATTGGGTAGATCCTTCCCACAGCAGGTCATTCCCACGTCTCTCTGTGAGTCTGGGTGAGTCCGGAGTTTTTATAGGCTTCATAACGGAAGAAGTGCATTCTGATTGATCCATGGGCAGCCATGAGGCAGATCTAGAAAAATCACCGTAAGTTGCCGACTCCACCCAGAACGGACAGACTGGCCGCATGCTTCCGGCCGTTTATGGCTTGAAGGTGGGACTTCACTGGGGACCCACCCCTTTCCACCTAGAAGCCTGTCTGCCTCCTGCCACCATCCATCATGTCATCCAGGGTTCCCAGGCTGTTCATGCCAACGGGCTCCTGCCGGCCTGTACTGAGCTGGCCTCAGTTCCCCTCAGCCTCCCCTCCATGTTCATCAGTGCCCATAGTCCAGAGGGCACAAAGGTAACAGGGGGCTGGCATGTCAACAGCAGCCCGAGCACATGCACACCTGGCTGGACAGCACCCAGTCTCGGCCTCAACTTTGCTCTGAAATTGGAGCATGCACCAGGACTTGGGAAGAGTCCAGGCAGTGGAAGAAGACACTTCTGAGCCTGCGCGGGGCATGGGGTCGGGGGGCACTTCCCCAGACTCGGAGAGTGCAGACATGTCTTGGTTCACAGCAGCTGGGTAGCTGCAGCTGTGTCCAGAAGGGCGAGGCTTCCACCCCGCCAACTTGGAAGGGGGTGGGTCTCCCACCTATTCCCAGCTCCTGCAGGCTCCGCGGGAGTGCACAGTCCAGGTTGTGCCTTCCCCACTGCAGCAGGCGTCTTCCCAGCAGCCAATCCACACGGCCGTGAATGCCATCCCTTTGTGGTATACCTACAGCCTTAGGTAGAAATAAACTTAGAATAATTATCTCTTGAATATCTTCTAGTAATTAATTTGTTCTCAAATTACTCTAAAACAATAAATAAACATGGTAGTTTTTAGTGACTTGAAAGAGTTTTTGGAAAGTATGTGTTAGGCATAGTGAAGAAAAATAATGAAATTTTTCCTGTGTTGAAAATTTCACAAAATTTAAAAACTTAGGATGAAGTAAATATTCTATTTTCTATTTTTTTCCTTTTCTAGGAATGTTTTCCATAGACTTAAGTATAATCCATGTGATTCTTTGTGGCTCTCATTTTTCCTCCTTTTAAAAAGAAATCTCTACAGTGGTTTACATATGCCTGTCCCTCCACTGAATGTTAGGTTTGTGGGTAACAGTTAACACATCTCTTTAATTTCGTAGGTCTATAGATGATAAGGAACATATGTGGGGAGCTGTACTTAAAGAACCACACTAAACGACTTTCATCTACACGTGAATTTGATTTAGATGATGAGAGTCCAGGCACTGAGCTGATGCTATAATGGATGATACTTTGGGGAACTTGGAAAAGGCAGAATATATTTACATGTGGGAGGGAATAAATCACTGAGAAACCAGGGGACAGCTCATGGTACACAGCTTATAAAAAGACTCCCAATGATCCCTACTTTTTTATATAAAAGACTGCCTATGTGCAATCTTCTCTTAAGTGTGGACTGGCTCTAGGGAATATAATATAACAAAAATGACAGGATACCATATCCAAGATTAGTTTGCAACAATACCATGACGTGTGTGTGTGTCTATGTCTGCGTCTGTCTCTGTCCCTCCTGTCTCTCTCTCTCTCCCTCTCTCTCTCTGTCTCTCGCTGGACCCTCTCTGTAGAGAAAGCACACTTCAATTTTGAGAGCTTTTCTATGGAGAAGTCTACATGGTATAAAAACTGATATCTCCAAGCAACATCTAGTGAGAACCTGAAGCCTACTAACACCTATGTGAGTGATTTTGGAAGTATATCCTCCCCAAGGAGAACCTTAAAATGACTGCATCCTCATTTAACATCTTTATTAGGCTTTTATTTGGCTTACAAGAGATCCTCAGCCAAAGGCATTCGATTAAGCTGTTCGGTCAGAGATGCTAATTTCTGGAATCACTTACAGAATAATTTTTTCTTCTTTACTCTGCCTTGCAAATTCAAGCTTTCTTCTGTTTCTTTGAGCTGTGATCTGAGACTCCTTAATTCAGTGATTCTTCAGTGCAGAACTTACGTTCTTCTCCCTGGTGTCTGAAAATTACTCAAGTCAGTAAACCAGGGACATTTTAGGGTCCACTTGGGTTGTTTTCCTTCTGTCAGCAACTGGAAATTTGTGTTGCTGTTGCCTAATTTCCGAAACCGGTGTGGCAAATACTGTCTTAGTTACGGCTACTATAACAAAGTACCATAGACTGAGTGGCTTAGAAACTACAGAATTTTATTTCTTACAGTTCTGGAGGCTAGAATGGGTGACAGTATGGTCCAGTTCTGGTGAGGGACCTTTTCTATGTTGCAGATTGCTCCTTTCTTTGTATCCTCTACTTGCAGAAAAAGAGCAAGAGAGGTCTCTGACGTTCTTTTGATAAGGGCATTAGTTCCATTCAGGAGTGCTCTAGTCTCATGACCTCTATACCTCCCAAAGGCCCCGCCCACTAATAGCATTACACTGTGTGTTAGGAATTTAATATATACATTTTAAGAGGACACAACAATTTAGCGCATAAAAATATCTTGTCTCTTTCTTTTCTTTCCTCTTTTTTCTTCCTCTCTCTTTCTTTCTCTCTCTCTCTCTCTCTCTCTCTCCCCGCCCCTGGAGAAGCAAGTCTATACCACATGTTCATGCTTGAAACATTCAGCAAGTTTTTAATTTTATCTATTATTTCTTTAATTCCAAAAATTTTATTTCATTCTTCAATAGTGCTGCCACCTTCAAGACTGTCTCTTGTTCCTTTAAACATAGCAAAGACAGTTGTTTTCATGTCTCTAGTCAACATTAAAACACTGGTATATTTCTACAGTTTGTTGATTTTGATAGGTTTTTTTTTTTTTTTTTTTTTTTTTCTTTAGATGGAGTTTCACTCTTGCTTCCCCAGCTGGAGTGCAATGGCGCGACCTAGGCTCACTGCAACATCCGCCTCCTGTGTTCAAGTGATTCTCCTGCCTCAGCCTCCTAAGTAGCTGGAATTGCAGGCATGTACCTCCACACTTGGCTAATTTTGTGTTTTTAGTAGAGATGAGGTTTCTCCATGTTGGTCAGGCTGGTCTCAAACTCCTGACCTCAGGTGATCTGCCCACCGCGGCCTACCAAAGTGCTGGGATTACAGGCATGAGCCACCGTGTCCAGTCAATTTTGTTAGGTCTTAATCTTGTAGTTCAAGTTTCTTTTCCCTATAGCTATCTTTGACTGTGTGCTGGATATTATACTTTAATAGCTGTATATAGCTACTAATACAAATATAACTACACATACAAATAATTTATTTCAGAACCATATTGGATATATATTATTTAAGAGAGAATTGTGTTTTTCTAATTTGGGCAACAGGCCTGTAATTGAACAAGATTACCTTAAAACAAGTTCAAAGACTGAAATTCCCTGGATGATCTCTACTGGATTAGAATTAAGCAATATACACAGGAGATTAACACCAGACAGTAATTTCACAATGGCTTTTTTTCTTCTGACTTACTCTGATCCTGTGAGAGCAGCCATTTGGTATCTCATTTTTATGGGCATGGTCTGCTGTGAGACCTTGCCCATTTATCCACCTGATTTGAGTAGTTTCTTCTTTTTTTTTTCTTTTTTTTTTTTTTAATAATTAAAGCTTCAAAGACTGTCAATATAAAGGTGCTAATTTCCCTTAAGGGTAGATCACTGACAAGTTTGTTACCTCTCTGTTTTATTCTTCCTTTTACATGGCCTCTAATAATTGTTTCCTGTTTTGTCATCCCTTACAAAATTAAAAGTATTTTATTAAAATATTTCATTCATTATTTTTAGATTTTATTTTTCAGCATGAGTGTTGACTTGCATGACCTAGCCTACTGGTATGAACAATATGAAACAATTGAACATTTGCATGCCTTGATATTCCCATTTGTAAAATGGAGATAAAGTTTCAGAAAGGTACTAATTAAATCAATTGAAATAATATATAAAATTATTGAGAAAATATAAAGCGTTTTTCTAATATTATTAAATATTTTAATTGTTTCATTAACTAAACATCATAGAGGGTGTTTATGGGTCTAGCAATAAGCTATCCACTGGGACTGTAAGATAACTGAAACACAGACCGGATTCTTGGAAGAATTTGTTTTGCGGTATGAGAAGTAAGCAACATGAACCAGAAATAACTTCATAATGCAATAAATAATCCAATTTTTATAAATATATAGATATGCTAATAAATTACATACAATAAAGATGAGCATAACAATTCTTATAGAAGTCAGAAATAGTCTTTAAAGGGTATGGTAACTGGGCTCAGTTTGGAAGTTTGAGTGATATTTCATTGGTCAGAATAAAAGGGAGAAGTACATGGCTGGAAGAAAAGTTCTTTGGTGCAAAGTCATGAAGTCTGGAATGGAAGTGGTATATTGGGTAAAGATCTGAAACATCAGCAACAAGAGAGATCTTAAAAAGAAATAGCAAAAAGTATAAGTAGGATAATCTGGAATCAGATTATGGAAGGTTTTGTATACATATTTCAGCCACTTGAACTTAAGCCTACTGCCATAAAGAGATAATAAAAGTTTTAGTGAAATGAAGTAACAAAATGAAATTGTGTACCTGAAATCTGTATTTGCTGAGAAAATGAAGGGCATAGTGGGAAAGCTAGAAATGGCAAAGTGGGAAGTCCATTTAAAGTTGATTAAAAGCTATGCATTCCAATTTATATGTGGTCACTGTTCAGGTAAAAGATTAAAAGATTCTGAACTTAGGCAAGAGCTGAGGAGTTAGGAGAGGAAAAATAGATTAAAAAGACATTTGGGAGGTAGAGGAGTCAGAATTTGAGTAATCAGTTTGAATGGTAGTGAAATAGGAGAAAAGCACGTTTGGATAGGTTAGTATCACATGACAGAATCTTCACTAGAATGCTCCAGGGGTTTGTATAAGTCTATAAGTGACGAGTGACCTTAATGCAAACATTAGTAAAATCTATAGGGTAGAAAAGTTCACTCAGAGAGATTTGTAGAGTTAGGAAAGGAAAGGTGAAAATATGGAATTTGGGAACTGTGAATAGTTAGGGGGCAAGAAGAAAGAAAAAACAGATGAAATGTTGAGACAGTCTAGGCAGAATCTTAGGAAGAATTCAATGTGGAGTGCAGACCCAAAGGAAGAAAGGAGATTTCAGAAGGAGTGGACAGCTACATTAAAAGTTGCAGGGGAGTTAAAATAGAACAAGTTGATCGTTAGAAGCAGCAATTTTTGCAATAATATCAGAGTTGGTGTTAGAGTGAAGTTGATTTTATAGAAAAAGGAAGGAAGATGTATAGACAGCAAGTATAGATTTCTCTTTTTAAAAGTTTTAAATTAATGAGTGAGTGTCTAGATGAAAGGGTGATTTTTAGAATATGAGGGACTTCCGCATGCTTTTGCATTTGAGGATAAGTCCTTAATGAAAGATTCTGCATATAAAAGTGAAGGGATGGCCGAGGCGCGGTGGCTCACGCCTGTAATCCCAGCACTTTGGGAGGCCGAGACGGGCGGATCACAAGGTCAGGAGATCGAGACCATCCTGGCTAACATGGTGAAACCCCGTCTCTACTAAAATACAAAAAAAAATTAGCAAGGCGTGGTGGTGGGCGCCTGTAGTCCCAGCTACTCAGGAGGCTGAGGCAGGAGAATGGCGTGAACTCGGGAGGCGGAGCTTGCAGTGAGCTGAGATCGTGCCACTGCACTCCAGCCTGGGCGACAGAGCAAGACTCTGTCGCAAAAAAAAAAAAAAAAAAAAAAAAAAAAAAAAAAGTGAAAGGATATAATTGAAGAAAGACAGTGATGAAAAGCAAGAGAAATGTTTCCATTGTCAGGTTCATGAAATGGTTTTGTATTTAGGAGTGATTCATAACTCATAGTGTGGTAAATATTATCATGGGCATTAGAAGTAGATGTAAAATTGACTGTACAATAAAAAGATAGTGCCTTGATTGTGGTGTAATAATATAAAGAGTCAGACCTCCCATAAATGTGGTTAATTGAGGTAAACTCCCAATTAATCTTTAGGCAAGCTTCTCAGTGTGAATAAAGAAAAAAGTAAGACAATGGTCCTACTGTCATGGGATTTACATTTAGTGTCTTTTAATCACAGAGCAAATAACTTTAAAATTTTCCAAAGTTAGGTGCACAGAAATACGTTTCCATACTTTATTTTACTTATGTTCACTTTTTAGTAGTTAACATACCCTCCTACAATATTTAAAAAGGCTAAAAGTTATTACATATTTTACTCCCATCCTTGTTTTCCATCCACCCATTTCTCTGCTTAGAGGTATTCAGTGTTATTAGTTTTACTTATACTAGTTAAGATAATACATGCTCACAAAAGAAAATGCTTACAAAGGCACAAACACACACACACCCCATAGATGGTCATACACTTGACCCTTGGACAATGCAGCAGTTAGATGTGCCAACTCAGTGTGAAGTAGAAAAGCTGCATATAACTTTTGACTCCCTCAAAACTACTAGTAGCTTACTGTTGGCAAAAAGCCTTATTGACAGCATAAACAGTTGATTAACACATACTCTGTATGTTATATGTATTATATACTGTATTCTTACAATAAAGTGTGGTAAAGAAAATGTTATTAAGAAAATCATAAGGAAGAGAAAATTGACTGACTTATTATTCATTAAGTGGAAGTAGATCATTATAAAGGTCTTCATCCTCATCATCTTGACATTGAGCAGGTTAAGGAAAAGGTGGAGGAAAGGAAGGGGCTGGTCTTGTTTCAGGGGTGTCAGAGGTGGAAGAAGTTGAAGAGACGAAAGGGGAAACAGAAGAGGTAGACACAGTCAGTGTACTTTTATGGAAATACTGTAAATTCTGTCTTTTTATTTATCTAGAAATGTTTTTATATGGTACCAATCCCTCTTTGACTATTTGCTTAGTTTCAGTGTCCATATCATGGAAGGGTACGTGTCATAAAAGAAGATGAAAGCAGTCTGGAATAACGAGAACACTTCTGCCTGAATGTATAGTGTCAGTTTGTTTTCTGGCACTGCTTCTTCTACCGCTTCTTCCTCATCATCTGGCTCAGGTTTGGAAGCATTCATCTCCATTGAGTTGTGTCTTCTATCTACTCCTCTGGTGCGACATCTGTTAGCTCTGAACTGCTTCAAAATCTGTCTTGAACTCATTCGAGCCCCTCTGCACCCACCTTTTTGCCATATCCACAATTTATTTGTAAATCCTGTGAAGTCATGCACAACATCTAGACACAGTTTTCTCTAGCAGGAATATATTGTTACAGACTTGATAGCTTCCACACCAACAACAATGGAATCTTCAATGGTGTAATTCCTCCAAATGTTCATGAATGTTTTTTCTCTTTCAAAGTTATCTTCCATAGTGTGGAAATATTCTTTCCATAGATTATCATGTGTAATGACGTTTCAGTTCCTCATGATCCCACGATATAGAAGTTGAACTAGGATGGCATGTTTGGGAGCAAGCAGACCACTTTAATATCTGTGGTGTTGAACTCATGAGGTTATAGGCGGCCAGGGGACTTGTCCAGTATCAAAAGAACTTTAAAAGGCAGTCCCTTACTGACAGTGTACTTCCTGACTTTAGGGACAAAGCATCATTAAAACCAATTCAGAAAAACAGTTGTCATTGTCCAGGCCTTGTTGTTGTACAGCCAGAGACTGGCAGCTGGTGTTTATCTTTTCGCTTCGAGTCTCAGGGAATTAGTAGCTTTACAGATAAGGGCAGTCGTGATCATAAACCTGACTGTATTTGCACAAAGCAGTAAGAGTCATCCTATCCCTTCCTGCCTTAAATCCCAGTGTTCACTTCTATTCCTTACTAAGAAATGTCCTTTGTTGCATTTTTTTTTTTTTTCCCCAGAATAGGGCATTTTTGTCTGCATTCAAATTTTGCTCAGGCAGATATACTTTCTCCTCAGTGATTTTCATAATTGTGTCTGGGAACTTTCTGCTGCCTCTTGACCAACAGAAGCTGCTTTTCCTGTTACGTTAACATTTTTTAAGCCAAACATCTTTCTAAAACTATCAAACCATCCTTTGCTGGCATTAAATTCTCCACCTTCAAATCCTTCACCTTCATTTTGCTTTAAGTTGTCATATAATGACATCATTTTCACTGATAATATTAGAGTCTATACGTATGCCTTTCTTATAGCAATCCTCTACCCTTATAAAAGCTACATATACAATATAAAATTAGAAGTTATTTCACAAAAAGTACAAAGTTTTTGTACCTGCTGGCAGAGCTGCTGTGACAGTCATGAATTTCCTTTTCTTTGCTTACAGCAATCCCTGGGCTGGGTTCCATTTCTCTTGAAATGGCAGGCAGCAGAAATTTATTCAGTTGAGCCAGCTATAGACCTCAATCTACAGCACAGATCAAATCATTCAAATTTTTTCTTGTAATGTCATGATTTTTTCTTCTTCCTGGTAACACTTTCGGCATCACTAATGTCATTTTGTATTTGTTCTATGGTGTTATTCCAGGTTTATGGTACTGCACAAAGCATGATGAAAAATAAGCCAGAACTGCAAAAGGTCACTTTTTACTAACATACACAATTTACCAAAGAGAAGAACTGTGCGCTGGGAGATGATTACCTTCACATGGTGTTTTAAGTGGACACTAACAACACTTTAGCTCACCACAATAGCAAGAAGAGGGGACTACAAAATTATTACAGTAGCACAGTATTTACTGCAATTAATTGCCTACTGTTATTATTTAATACTGAATGTCCTTTTCACTGCAAATTCCACCAGGTACAGTCTGTCAGTGTATACATACATGATTTGGGTATATTTTATGGTAGTAAATAATAAAATTGGCTGGTATCTACATACATTTTATGGATTCATGACATACCTTTTTCTTAATTTTTTGATATTTCTAGGTTACATGACTCATCTCTTGAGTTTTTTAAAATTGTCATGAATCCCCAAAATTTTTCCAAAATATTCATTAAAAGAAAATCTTATATAGATGGACCTGCACAGCTCAAATGCTTGTTGTTCAAGAGACAACTGTGTTATATATACATGCTTAAGTGTCTTGGAATCTCACTTAACATCATATTCAATAGAATATTTTTATTTTTTGTTTCTTAATATTTCTTTCAATCAGTATGACAATGTAGTCAATCATTTCAACATAGTTAGACTTTTAGGCTATCTCTAGTCTTAAGCTAATGTTAAAAATGCTGCAAATAATTGTGCATATGTCATTTTACTGACTAATCTTTTAATTTTTTCCATTATTTTTTCAATTTTATTTTGCTTGCTTCTCTCATCTTGCTTTGCTATACTTTTTTTTTTTTTTAGCCCTATCCATTTTATTTTTTGTTAACATAATGCAGTGAGAGGGAATTTTATTCCTTCTTCTTCCTTATGCTTGCTAACTGTTGCTTCATTTTCTCCTCTCGCCTTACTCTATCTTTAAGAACTCCTTAAAAACTGATTTATTTTACTATTAATAAAGGCATTTAATATATTTCTTTTTTTCTTAATTTTTGGCAAATTGTTGGACCACAATTGAATCATCTCTTTGGAAACAGCTTTCTTTTTGAGCTCATTTGCAGGTTGATATTTTTCTTTTCCACAGTCGTTGATATTGTTTTGCAGTATACATCTTGTACTGATTACTTTTTGATTAACCGTCTTTGAATATACGAAGATTTTCTTCCCCCAGCTATTTGCTGTGAAGTGCTCAGGGTCATAATTCAGGAAGTTAAAACTTTTTTTTGGATGACCAAGAGTTGTGTAGATGAGTTCTTTCCTATTTTATGTCTCTCTACATAATATTTATTTTATTTGACCACCAGCACTGAATGTGTCTCTCTGGTTTGAAGTGCAGAGTGCTTCCTGAAAATATAGCTACTTTTTATAGATCTCATCCAGCCCTTCTTTCCCTAAATCTCTGAACTAAACAAGGTTGAGCTCCTGCTTTCAGCTTTTATACCCATTTTTTTTTTTCATTTCGCATAAAGTAAAATTTTGGATTGTACCTTCAGGGATTGCTCCTCAAATTGAAATGATGATTCTCTGTACTCCTCTGAGCTCTTTCATATCTGAGTATTTGATATTTGGAAGACAATATTTTGGGATAGCTGTCTCTTCTTCCCCCTGCCTTAATCTTGGGACATCATCTTACCTTCAATCCTAATCAAATACATTATGCCAATTTTTTCATAGATACTATCTCAATAGTTTCTTGCAATATTTTTACTTATAGTTTAGAAGATAAGAAGCTAAGCCTGAAAAAATAATCTTTCAACTTTTGGTCAGACAATTCAGAAGTAACTAAGCCAAACATTCAAACCAGGTATGTCTGACTTCAAACACCATTCTTTTTTACCATAGACAACACTGCTATAGAAAATATTTTTCAGAAAAATACAGTTAATGATGGATATTGAGGTAAAATCCAATCTATGATACTATTTATGAGTTAGAAATAAACATAAATAGATAATAAGTATGATAATATTGTTACATTTGTACTATGAAAACATTTACTGTTTTCTAACATTATAAATTGAGGGATGTACTTTGCAACTTAAAGTCTTTAACATTTATGGATTGATTTTGCCACCCACAACCACAGCTCCAGGTACCATTACAAAAGAAAACTCTTTAAAATGACTTTATGACTTTTATCAACTGGCCAAATTCCTAACACATAGGTGGAAAAATAAGCACCCTACCTTAAACTCGATGTAGAAAAAAGTATTACATAGCACATAACAGCAATAGATAAAACTTACTCAAAATCTTGATAAATAAATGCTCCACTGAGCAAAGCACTTGCATTAAGCTCTCTTTCAAACAACAGTCTCTTTCTCATTAGATTACTGAATACCAGTGTGACCTGTTTACAAAACAATGCAATGGACAATTTGATTTGAAGTCTACCTCACCTTAATTTAGAATAAAAACACACTTTTCCTCCTCTTCGTTCACATGTTTAAGTTAGTCTTTGGTGGTGCTGGTGGTGTTTAATAAGGATTTTTTTAGAGGCCTAAAAGGAAATGCTTTCCATTTTAGAAAAATGCCTGGAGTTTCCTGGCTGTATGTGTGATAAAGCAGTATATAAATCTAAGTCGTTGTTGTTGTTAATGGGATCTGTTCGCACAAAACGTCATTGTATGAGCGGCTTTTATGCTGAGGCTGCCAACAGGAGGGAGGGAAGTGGAGATTTTACTCTTGCTTTAAAAGGAAATAATCAGTCTGCAGGTGGCTGCATAGTGGGATAAGCAAACGGACTAAGTGTAGCACATGGTTTTCCGCACAGAATAACACCAAACAAGAATGAACCAGATAAAGATCTTTTGTACAAGCAGTGTTCTAAAGAAAAGCTTTGAGCTCCTAACTCCTCATGTTTATGCAGGAAAATCATGGTATGCTTAAAATTAGATTTTTCTCCACAGGAACTTCTTACTATAATGTAGAACTGAAGCAGTATATAATTTTAACACTTCTATTCTTCCAAATCATCTTAACCAATTCTGAATCAGTGTTAGGATGTTATCGGCCAAAATGAATCCATGCTCTTTGATCTGCACTGTCAACCCTAAGATCAGAGTCAATTCTTTTTTTTCCCCAAAGAATTTGTCCAAGGTTCAAAGTTAATATACACTTTTATTTAGCTCTAAATAGGAAATAATTTCTTGAAAGGAGAAAGTAGGCTTAAAGCAGTGTTGAATTATTCCAAAGAAATGCATTATTTCAGGTTTTTCATAATCTTTTATTCAACTCAACATTATTGTGCAGTTGAAAATATTTGGATCACCCCATGGAATTTGGAAAATATGTTGCTTCAAGTCTGTAGGACAATGAAATCAGGATAATTTCAACTCAGTCTGATTATCAAAGGTAAGTACTTTCTTGAAAAATACTGCCAGATACCACAGCTTGCTGAGGGAAAAATGAGAGATGCCAAAATTCATTTAAAAATACCCCATGCATGTGTTTGGAAAAGAGTTTTAGCAACAACAAAGGTGTTCACTGTTATAAGATGTTCAGCCGCTTACCTCTAGCTTCAGAGAGTCTATTCCCTGTTCTTGTCACCTAACTCTCATGTTGGGAGGCAGCTGAGTGGCCTCCAGGATAACCATATTGCAGCACAAAAGAAAGAAGATGAGATGGAAGAGTTCCAGCTTCAGCCCAGCAGAGCCTGTGAGCTGGTGCCAAAGATAACAGAGTAGCATCAAAGGCTGTATGGGACAGCTGCACTGGCAGGGAGCTACAAAGGCAAAAGAGAGAGGGAAAGGGAGGAGAGAGAGACAGACAGATAGAGAGACAGAGAGAGAGAGAGAAACAGAGAGAAAGACAAAGACAGAAACAGAGAGAGAGAGACATTGAGACAGAGAGAGAGAGAAAGATACAGAGAGGAAGATCTTGAAATATTTATACTGTAGTATCATGAGTTCTAAAGGACGCAGGAGAAATGGGATGAAGAGATGAAAGACAACAGAGGAAAATAGAGAAGATGGATAGAGGAATAAAGGAGGGAAAGTAAAGAGAAAAAAGGAGGAAGAGAGAGAGAGAAAAGTAAAAACAAAGAAGGGAGGATGAGAACCCTGTGCACGGTGACAGAAAGCAAGGCTGCTGGACTAATTTAAAGGTTCTAAAAACAATGAAATGGATCATTAGGAAGCTGGTCATATATTTAGGTTCCTCCTCAAGCAATTGGGAGGGCAACAATCAGCTCTTTTGTTACAATTTCCTTCAGGATTTTTTTGTTAAATATGTCAACCACCAAAACAACAATTGCAAAAATAAAAGAGAATCCATGCTGAAAATAAATCAATTCTAACTTTGTTAGGGAGTTTAACAGTAGGTTAGGGAAATGAGGAAGGTACTGAGAGTGTGTGTGTGTGTGTGTGTGTGTGTGTGTGTGTGTGTGTATGTGTGTGTGTGTGCGCGCACTTCAAGTTGCTGACAATATATTATGGAAATGATCAGTTATGAAAGATTAGGTTAGCTAATGAAAAACTAATAGGTAGAATATTTGATCTACAGCAGGGATTCTCAACCAGGGCCATTTTTTTGCTCTCCAGAGACATTTGACAATGTCTGGATACATTTTGATTGTCATGACTGCAGAGTGCAACTGGCAGTTAGTGGACGCAGGCCAAGGATACTGCTAAACATCCTAGAATGCAGAGGATAGCACAACAGAGAAATACACAACCCAAAATGTCAATAGGACAGAGGAGGTTGGGAAACCTTGATGTACAGTTAGAGAGACGTATGTTTAGATTTGGATTAAACACTTTGCTGGTTGTGTGACCTTGGACAAGTTATTTCAGTTTTTTGTGTCTCGGTTTCGTTATTGTTAAAATGGAGATAACATTATTTCTTCAACATAGTGTCAACCTTAGCCCTGTGTCTGGCACTAGATGCAGTAGCTATTATTTCCTTTTTCTTTCTTTCCATAATCTAAGTGTGGGATGAAGTAAAATAAAATAATAGCAATTAGTGGATAAAATATACCCCAACTTTTTTTCTACTATGTATGGGAAGGTTAGGAATAATGCCAGTTTTCATAGCACATAAAGATGCCATAAATTCTTGCCAAAACAAACAAGTAAATAATAGAAATGAAGTTCTCTGAATAAATTAAATGGGGGGCCTTTTCTTAACTGAATATATTAATAAAATATAACATTTTTATTGTTTTAACATTTATACTCTTGTATTCAATGCCTTTTCTCTTCATCTAAACCCTAGGCTATGTTCTCATCTATAGGCACAGTTTCTCTTTTCCATGATGTACTGTAATTCCTACTGTGCTGTAAGCTTGTGGAAGTAAACTGAGACAACCCAAACGAGAATGAACAAATGCTATTTATTCACTACTTGCTACAGCAAGGAAGTAAGTCAACATTACCTACATTTGGCACAGACTCAATGCCAGGCAGAGGAGTGGGAAAGCTTTCTCGTAGGGAAAAAAAAAAAAAAAAAAAGAAGGATTCAGGTATACCTTGACTGGGGATGGTGGCATAGGCAGGCTGGAAATGGAGTAACTAAAAGTAGTGCATTCTGTGTCATTGGTTAAAAGCGATCTATTTGGTTTTCTCTGGTTGGTCCTAAGTTGGAAGTAGCAACAAAAATTGGGGAAACTGTCAGCTATTGATCTGATCAAATACTGACTGTTTGAGACTGAAGACTACAGAAGAGGTGATTTGGCTTCTTGAGCTAGTTGCTGAAGGCGTGAGTCAGAATTCTAGTTTAGTATATGATCCGGCTGCTGTCCATTTGACTATTTAGCTGTTCAAGCTCCCAGAAAAGAGATATAATGTTTATCTTACTCTGTTTCCAAAGCTGAATTGAGCAAGTTAAAAGTAACAGTGACTAAAAGAATGCAAAGAAATGCCCAGTAGTGAGTAAAGGACTTGTGTTCTAGATTATATTCCTTTCTTTTAGTACTCATTTTAGAGATCTCCAGTAGAATAGGTGGTAGTTAAAATAGAAAAATCACATGAAAGCAGGACTTCCGATTTCCAAATAAATCACATGGATCTAGGAAAAATACATACATTTTATTCAACAAAGATTTATTGAACACTAAATATGGATTTAATCCTTTGCCTGTAAGGAGTTCAGATTTTATTGAGGGACAGAGACGCATAAAAAGACAATTATAGACGTATGCTCCTGGCCTTGATAGAGTAGCAGTCTAGATTTATTCTCTTGCCTCAATTAATTTAAAAGCAGGACAAAATATATAAACTTGTTTTCAATCATTGAAGAGTAGGCAGCTCAGCAGAGTGACCTTAAGAGAAGGAAAATAAAGTAAGCATAGCAATTGCCCAGCTTGCAGCTTGGACAGTTCAGGTAGACGTTAGAGCACAGAAGACCCCAAACGGGGCCCAGTCACCTCCCTAAATTGATGAGACAGAGTTTATTCAGAGCGGTCCCTCAAGTCTCTAGCTGAGTAATGGTCAGTAAAGATAAGTAAGAAAACCACCTGAGGCTATGAAAAGAAACACACAGGAAAGGGCAGGTAGGATAATGATCAGCGTTGACACAGGGGTTTGGGAACAGTGTGTTCTCACCAACCAGAGTAGAAAGACCTTGAAACTCATGGAGAATTGAATAGAGTATTCAGAAAGGTCCACTTTGTAGACAGGACAAAATGCATGTACCACCAAAGGAAAATAAAGTGAGCATGTTGAACCTCATAAAATTTAAAATGTCTTCTTTTCACATGATGTTGTCAAGAAAATGAAGAGGCAAGCCAGAGACGGGAAGAAAATGTTTGCAAAATAAATATTCTAAAAAGGGCCTGTATCTAGAATATATAAGAAATTTTTACAGTATAATAATACTAATAATCTCCCTCCAAATAATTTGTACACTTTAGCAAAGAAGATATATAGATAGCAATTGAGTACATATCATATAGAGATGCTAAATTTCCATTGTCATTAGAAAAATGCAAACTAAAACCACAGCATACCACTACCCATTTATTAAAATAGCTAAAATGAAAATGGCTGCTTATCGAATTGTTAGCAAGAACATAGAGATTGAAATTCTCATACATTCCTGGTGAGAATGTAAAATGGTACAAGTGTTTGGGAAAACAGATTGGCATTTTCTTAAAAAGTGAAATATATACATGTAATATATCATGTTACATGTATATACTTCACTTTTTATATCACAAAATGATTTTAAATCACAAAATGATTCTGCCACTCCATAACCTTGAGAGGAAAATGAAAGCAAATGTCCACACAAAGACTTGTATGCAAATGTCGGTAACAGTTTTATTCACACACCAACTTTCATCAAAGGTGATTGGATAAACAATTTCGGGTCTTTCTATGCAATATAAGTTCTACTCAGCCATTGAAAGGAACTGTCACTTCTATGTGTACCAACATGGATGAAACTTAAAATAATTGCAGTGGCAAAGTCAAACAAAAAAGGAATTATGTTCTATGTTTTCATTTATATTACATGTTTAAAAATACAAAATCTTCTATTGTGACAGAAAGTAGATTGGTGCTTGCCTGGGGATGAGGTAGGGGAGGGAGAGGAAGGGATGGATTACACCAGGGCAGGAGGACATTTTACAGAATGATGAATATGTTCTCTTAGTTGTAGTCATGGTTTCATATGGGGTGTGTGTGTGTGTGTGTGTCAAGACTCACCAAATTTTACACATGAAGTATGTACAGTTTATTACATATCAATTATGCTTTGATAAAAGCTGTAAAAACCGATCGGTTTATTCCTGATCAACAATGTTCAGGTACATTTCTTTTCTTCTTTATGGACAACCTTATTTCTTAGTTTTATCAAATTAGTTTTATACTATGCTTTAGTCACCTTTTTTCTTCTTATAATATTAGGTATTCTTGTTCACTCAACTTAATAAAATATGCAAGCTTAATATATTCTCTATTTCAACAATTAGAGGATATATAACCAAATTTACAGCAAGTTTTGAGGAGTTTTAAATATTTCTGCATGGAGTTGGGTAGGCAGCAGATTGATTTACCTTGGAGAACAGATACTTTTCGGAGGTAAGAATAAATTTCTAAAAAGAAAAAATAAACCTGAAAAAAATATAAGTTTAACATTTTTTATAAAATTAAATTTGAGATTCAGAAATACGTTCATCAAGAAGTTGAATACAGATAGTGACTTCATGAGGTAAACAATTTTAGTATGGTTTGGGATTGGGTTTATGATGTGGAGAATTTTTAACATAACCAATCATTTCAGTTGCACATATTAGGTATACATCTAATAAGGCCAAATTTATAAATTTAGTAAAATAAACAGGATTACAATATTTCAAGTGAAATGATATTTTTAAAGCATTAGTCACTTTTTAATTAATCATGATAAGCAATAGATATTGATTTGCAAATGAATACCTTTTTATTTCTGAAAGCAATATCTGCATGTTTTATTAAAAGTAGTAGGTATTTTTATAAATCAAAAATTAACTTATAACTCGATTTATCTGTTATATTGTAAAACTGAGCAAATTACTCAGATCACGAAAACAAAAAACTTTGTCAAATTGTTACACAGAAATTTCAAGCAATAGTGTTTGGTTAGTCTTCACTCTCCCAGTTAATTGTTGTTATCCCCAAATTTTGTGTGTAGACTCTGTTTTACAATTGTTAGGAGCCACTGTATAACTGTATCTTTGGCCTTATTTTGCTAGTTCCTCCATTTGCTTTGGATGCTATAACGTTTTATTTGCTATGTCTGAATTAATAGCTCTGTTCCAATAACAAACTAAAATGTTCTCCAGGCAACTTCAATATCCTAAGGAAAACATGGTCCAAGCAATCTATTTTCTGACACTCTTTTACACTTACCCATCCACAGTGATGGAAAAAGTGACATAGTATAGATCTGCAAATGACAGATTCCCAGTCAGGTTTGTTTCCCCAGCCCTAAACTCACTTAGCAACTCAGACCAAAGAATTTGCTGATGATATGCTATACATATACACACAGCCCAACTTAAACACATTCTCTGAAAATCAAAATGACACAAATGTCCTAAGAATCTATACATAGTTAGAGAACTCTTGCAAAGCAGCAAGAAATAAAGGTTAACTCTTCTCAATCATGTTCTTTGATATTTCAGCTTCTCTGACCTAAATGACTCCTGCTTCTTAAGTCTGTTGTAACCCATGTACTGAAACACATCCACAAAATCAGAAAGATGCCAGAAAAAGACATCAAATGAAATTCAAAACAGAAGATAATCAGTGAATTGGTAAGAATCAAATTCGGCAACTCTGAAACATGTATATGATGGGAGATTGTAAAACAGTGATAAGAGAGTCAGTGGACAATAACTGATTAAAGTAAACAAGTTAATATTTTCAGAATAATTTACTTTGCAATGTTATACAAATCTCTCGACTAGAAAAGGCAAAGCATCTTCATAATCTAATTATTTCAAAAATTATATTAGCATAATAATCCAGTGCCATCCTTGCTATGGTATTGCTATTGAGTGCTTCAGTTGCCATGACGGCAAAATAATTTAGAGAAAGTAGCTGTTCATTTTTGTAAAGAAAGCTTTTTAGGGTATCACAGATAAATAAAATATTTTGATTGAATAAAAATGGTTGCTATAATATGTTAGTACAAAATAATCCCAACGAAAACACTTTTAAGTAATTAATTACTTGATATCTACAATGGAATAAAGCACATTAAGAACCTTATGATAAGGATTAAAACACAAAATACCAAACAAAGGAAAACTTCAGTGACATTTTAAACATTTCTGATGTTTCAGCTTAGCGCTAAAGTTAATGATATGCTAAATGCACAGTGTCTTACACATGGTATATTCTCAATACATCTCCATTGAAGAAATGGAAGAAAAAAGTGCCCATATAAATCCTATAAATCTTAAAATTATATTTATTCTATTTTTCTCATTGCTATTGAGTTTCAGAATGTATTGTGCTATGAATCATATTTCCATATACTCCAGTAAAAATTGAGTATGTGCTTATATTTTAAATAATTAAACATTAAAATATTGACATAGAAAAGTTTTACAATGAAATGTCTGTAAGGAATAAGGAATATAATCAATGCATTACAGATTTAAAGTGTTTTGGTTGAGGTCACTAGAGTCCAACCCTGAGCTAAATCTATTTCATTAACTAACGGCAAAATATTGATTTAAGCTCCAAGAAAAGCTGAAAGGATAAAAGTTACGTAATGCTGAGATTAATTTAGTTACTCGCAAATCACATGGTACCAAATGAATATTTGTAAAGAAACCTGACAGAAAAAGAATTTTAATAAAATAAAAGATGAATTGTCTTAATTAACTTCAAAGAAGTGTAGTAAGCAAAACTTCTATCACATATTCTCTGTCCAAAAGAGAGATAATTATGAAAACAAACTATTTGTTAAACGATATTTTGGGTAATTTATATTTATTAACTCTGAATTCTTACAACATCCCTAGGCATTTGCATATTTTATAGGGGGAAAAATATACCAAAAACAAACCTTTCGTGTTCATCCTATAGGCAATCTCACTGTAGATTCATTGCAACTACTCTACACTGCCCCTAGGTTGTTACAATTTATGGGAGTTTGGTGCCAGGAGGAACACCAAGATCTAAGCTGTCATATTTTTGGCAGATTTTTTTTGTCATGCATTTTTCACTTTCCAATGGGCAAAAACTATAAGACCTTTTTTTGACAATGCAATTCCTGTATATTACCTCTATATTTCAATATTTTTATGATGTATAATTTGAGGCATTTTAAAAAGCATTATTAAATGGTATTACTATAATTCAGTTTGAGGCAGAGTGATATTTTTCATAGCATCTCTGGGAAACATCATGTGCTTATTAGAAGGGAAATATTCTGACATCAATACCTTTAGGCAGTTTGGTTGAAAGAGAAATGCATTTGAATATGATTCTCATAATACAGACAATCATAGCTGCATTTCAAGTTCAGAAAGGAGGAACAGCTTTACTCCTAAATAAAAATAGATATTATGTCAGAAGGTTTTAAAATCCATGCTCTTTAAAAGCTACAATATTCAGAAGCCTAGAAAAATAATCTGATATAATCCAAATAAACACCCCTGTGTGTCACATAACCTTTAATTATGATCTGGCAACTGTAATTTCACCTAATTAGAAAAGGTGAACCCAATTTTGAATTGCAAATTATATCTTTTATGAAAGCTTTTATGAAATTAAGTCTTCCTTAGACTGACAGACTCAGTCAGTATGGTCTGAGGTGCCCTATGATGTGACACTTTTGATAAATCAGTGAGCCATCTCAAAAAGCTTCTAGATGGAACCAGTTACTGGTTTTAATGCTAGTAGGTATAGCTTTCCAATTAAGACTTGCAGTATAATGTATGAGGGTTGGCACTCTAACCCCTCCAATCTCCCTGAACTCTTGTTTTCTCATTTGTAAATGGGGATAAAAATTTAAACATTTAAATGAAATTATAAGAGCTAAACAAGAAATCATAGGAAAATACTCTGATAGGCACTCAAATCATTTTAACTGAATTTAGTTGCAATTAATTCAGGATTGTATGCTTTTGGCAATACACAATTCTACTTAGAGTAAGGGAAATCTTTGTTAAGAATAAAAGCCTAGACTATTTTTTAGTTTTACAATATACAGAAATTAAAGTTTCACAGGTTGATTATGTAATTTTACTCAATAAAAATAAATTGAACAAAAAAGAGTAGAAGTTTTAAATCCCTAAGATCTTTAAAATGACTAGCCTAATGAATTTTGGTTGAACAAAATGTTATTTAAAATATATAAGTAAATAAAAATCCCAATATTCTATTGAGAGTAGCAACTAACAGATATTTTTGTGAAAGAATTTATTATGAAATTTACATAGATGAGAGGAAAAGTTTTAAGATCCTATATATTAAAGGCACAGTCCAGGCTTCAGATTTCAGCTATTTCAAGCCTTATCAAAAAACTGACATTGTCCTAAAATTGAAATTATTTATTTAAAAATAGGCATCCTAATCAAACCTTCAGAATCTCTGAACGACAACAACAAAAAAATCATTGTATTAAAAGAGCAAACACAAAAATATATATTGAATTATTTTTTCTCTAAAGTTTAAAAACACAACCCAAAAAAGTTTTTTTTGTCTTTACTAGTCTATAGATGATTTCAAAAAGTTATTAATGCAAAGCTTCATAGATTTTAATATGCCTAAATAAAATTGAGAAGTGAACCTTACTACTAGGTCTCATCTTAGTAATGTATTGTTTTGTAGTTCTGTTATCTAGTGAAAATAAATGAAACAAAACACCAGCGTGACAGCAAGCACAGATATTCTATTTCTATGTTTTCTACCGGTGCTCCCAGAGAATAGAAGGTAGACATGAAGAAAAAAGACTTTTGGTAAATGTGAGAGTCTTTTAGCAGAATTTAAGGTGTTGTTTTTCAAATATAATTTCAAGAGAATTTTTATAAACTTCTCCCTACTATTGCAAAAGGCATTCTGCAGAAAATTCATCATCATATATTGTGCAAGGAGAAATACGGGCATTAAAATGTTCAAAGAGTGTTACAACTTTTAATTTTTTATTTCAGATGTGTTTGGACAATGGCTGGAAGAAAAAAATACATACAGTTCATTCAGTCTATAGTAAAGATAGAAAGGTTTAAAGGTTGAAGCTTGAGGAACTAGCAAAAGATCTTGTGAACTGTAACAAATATATGTAGAATATTCCATAAATTTAAGAAAAGAATCAATATTATGTTAAAAGAAACCGTTCTTGACAGGAATAGCACAAGTACTAGTCTCACAGCTTCTGGATAAAGATTGAGCTATGTTCTTTAGGCAAGGAGTTGTAATATACATGAGAACATGTTTCAATAATAACTATCACGTATGAATTGATACTGTTCATTCTAAATATTTATCATTAAACTTAAGCACTAAGCAAAGTCAGTCATTTTTAAGATTTTATTAACTACAGAATGAGGATTTATATAAGATCCACTAGAATATAAACAAATGAAAACGTTTTACTATAGGTCAAAACAGAAGAAAAATTTCACCTTCCCCTGTTAATCTAAGGTCAGGAATAGGTAAAAACATTAAACTTCATCTAACCTATAAATTCCCATTAAAATAATTCTCATTAAAAGTAAAAAGAAGTTGGTTTGACAGTTTTAATTATCAATAAATTAACCAAACACTTTAGTATGATGTTGATATATAGCAACAAGTACTCAAATATTAATAGGTTTTGAGCTGACCACCTTGGAGTATTTCATTTTTGCTAATAATGATAAATAGTATTTTTGTAATATTGTAAAGAACTGGCAGGTAGAAATCATATCTGTACATATTAAAATATCAATAATTCTGTTTCTGTTTTTATTTAGTCACTACTTCATTTTAGTCCACTAAGCTGAAATTACTTGCATAGGAGTTACTGAGGTCTGACAGCTATGTTGGGGAGCACTTGCAGTCAAGAAAAATAACCTAATAGAACTTTCTTGTGAGAGTTGCCAAGAAATTTTTTCTATGGGTGATACGCTTTCTTTCTCTTTCTCTCTTGTTTTTTTTTTTTTTTTTTTTTTTTGATACTGAGTCTCACTCCGTAGCCCAGGCTGGAGTGCAATGGCGTGATCTTGTGTCATTGCAACCTCTGCCTCCCGGGTTCAAGTGATTCTCCTTCCTCAGCCTCCTGAGTAGCTGGGATTACAGTTGTCTACCACCATGTCTGGCTAATTTTTGTATTTTTAGTAGAGACAAGGTTTCACCATCTTGGCCAGCCTGGTCTCGAACTCTGAACTCAGGTGATTCACCCGCCTCGGCTTCCGGATTACGGTGTGAGCCACTGTCCCCGGCTGATACACTTTCTATATAATGTACTCTTTCCTCATTTTTTTTTTTTTTTTTTTTTTGCTCTGAGTACATTGCACATTTTCTTTCACATAAAATGAATCATGCATTCATGAAAGTCAAAAACAGGTGCACTTTTCTATCCTACAGCTAACTCACAGGTTTTAATTACTTCGCAACCCTTGAACATATTCTTTTTTAGAAATATGTGACTGGATCTTTCTGACATTAACAAGTGCAGGAAAATAAATTCAGGTTTTTCTTTATTCCCTCTATTTGCCCATATTAAACAAGGAAATAAAACAAGTAAATGTGAAAAGCAGAAGCACACTCACAAAGATTAACCACATATCTGATGACTTATTACTTTATATTAAATCATAAAGACCTTAGGAAAATGTATTTTTATGTGTCTTTTAGTGCAGTCACATTCATTGCCAAAATTAATGCTCTTGCACCAGACTGCATGGGTTCAAATCTTGCCTCTATTATTTATTATCTGTGTCTACTGGAGCAAATACCTTCCTTTCTTTGATCCTTTAGACTTCTGAGTTTATAACTTGGGAATAATAACATCTATCTAGTAGAGTTTTGTGATGTATACATGAATACAAAAATATTGTTAGATCTGTTTTTGATATATAGCATATTTTCAGTAAATATGAACCACTATTATTATGTGACTTGGATCTCTCAAACAGATTGGAAGCTACTTTGTGACAGTGGTAAGGAATATATCTATTGCTAGTCTGGTACTCTTGGTATCTCCAAAAGACACTAAATATTTCATGATAACAATGGTATTGGCAACAGTAACGACATTGTTACTTGGCCATACATGTATTAATAATAATCATCTTAAATATAAATAGAAGTGTTAGTCAAACTTTGAAGCCTTGAATGACATGACTAATGCATTTAGTTGGGTAAAATGAACAGTGAATGCACACAAAATGAAATAATAAGTGAAAAAATAAGGAAACAGAAATGAGAAAGATATTTAAAAAGGGAAAGAAAGGCAAATAGTAGAAAATGACTGATGTTTTTCTCATTGAAGCCTCTCCAGCCCAGAATAACCAAGAATAAATACAAATTCTCCAATCAGACACACAGGAATGAATTATAAACAGTACAGTGATATTCATCCTAAAATACTTTTTTCCTGAAAGAAGTAGTTGCATTTGACTCTTATTACATATAAGTTCATGACTTTGAAAAAGAAAAGCTGTTTTTTTTTTTTTTAATAGTTGTGTTTGTTGTGTTAACATTAATTTTTAAAAACCTTCCTAGGCAACAGTGGGCCAAATACTAAAGAAATTTGAAAGCTCTATCTTTAATTTGTCCCATTCATCTTTAAGGAATTTTAAGAAATCTCAACCTAGTAATTTTTTGTTGGAATAAATCGATGGTGGAATTAGATGAGCTGTTTTCATGCCTAAAATATTCAACATCATTATCATTCAAAATATTTTTGAGCACCTACCATATAAGAGCCATATTAGAAGTGACAGTAGTATAAAGAGACATGATACAGTTCTGCCGATAAGGGGATAATACAGATTGTACCTGGAATGTAATAAATAACACAGATCAGCAAATGGTAGGTATGAGTGATATAAACTAAACTTTTTATATGAGTTCTACTTGCAGAGTAGAAGCAATACTGTTGTTACTGCTGCAAGTTTTCTCTAGAAAGGCTTTTCAACAAGTATATACCTTTTGATGAGTATATTTGTTTCTGTCACAACAGTATTATCAGTCTACAAATGGGAGGTGATGCAATCAAAGGATTATGAGAAGTAAACTATAAATGTTTACGATTTCTGCTCTGCTCAAGTGATGAATCGGCACAGTAATATTTTCAGCCCTGAGTTTTAGCCCAGGTTTTGCAGCTAAGCTAAAGCAGTTTCCAATCCAATTTTATAGCAATATAGAATTTCTTTCAAATAACAGTGATGATCCTCCAAAGTTAAACTGCAATGTTCATCTAGTTTACCTCTTGTTGAGACAGAAGGAGTTGCATACACTTTTGAGGATATAGGCTTCAATACGGTTCCTTAATGAAAGTGAAATTATCCAGGAACATGTAACGTGATGTGACGTGGTTGATATGAGTATATTTAGGAGACACAGGAAAAAAACAAGAGGGGGTTATGATCTCTAGAAAGAAAGAAAATGTGTGTCTCAAGCTATATATTTGTCATATAAAACAATCCCATACTTAGATTTCAAGCAAAATATTACATGATACTAGAGCAGGAAATACAAATGTTATAATGCTACCTTTATATTTTCTAAAACCCCAAATTGCTAAAAAAGAAAAAATGAATACCAAAGATTTTGCAACAATCTTACAAATATAAGCAAATTCATGGTCATCACCAGGAAATTAGATGCAATCAAACTATATGTCAATTGTGGTTCTTTTTTCTCATCATGCTTAGTCCTCAAATCAAATTTCATGAATAATTCGGGAGTCTGATTTAATACAATCATGAATTCTAACATTGAGGACATTAAAGAATGTCTGCTGTCTAGCCCATGCTTTACCCAGACTAATAAAACAAGGGTGCTTAACCATTTTTACTCATACTTTCTTGTTGTTTTTCAATAGATTCCCTTATGTGCCATATTAGAAACAAAAGTTTGAAAAATGTCAAACCATTTCTTTCCTTGCATGGAAGTAGAAACATCAGACGTATCTGAACTAAATAAAATAGTTTTATTTTGATTAGACTTCCTTTGGTAACTAATTCAACTATAAAGAAATTAAACGTAACATAAAAATTTGAATAAAGTAGAAATAAATATATAGTTATTACATTAACTACGGTGCAGGTAGAATACAAAAACCATCCCAGTGAATGTAAGAAATATAATTTAATACAAATAATTATTAACTAGAGATTGAAGAATTCAGAAGACAAATTGGGAACAACACTGCGGGGTCAATGAGGTAACATGTGGAGGGAGCAGCACTAGCCATGATAGAGTTCTAAATTATTAGAACGTAGTGACTTGGAGCAGGGCTTCTCTGGAGCTTAAATTGAGACCTGTGACTGGTGTTGCTAAGATCAGAGGAGGTGCCCTATGGGTCTGGCATACGGACCTATGAGAAGCATACATCAGTGAGCTGGTGCTGTTGTCTCTGACAGGCTTCAAATCTGGTTTAGTAAGTACTGGGGGAAAATGTAGGGTGGAATCAACTGCCACTGTAAAGAAATGTTGGTGGGTGTTATTGACAAGACCAGAAAGCAAGTAGAAAGCATGTAATGATAGCAAAGCCTTCCTCCTGCTGCTGTATAGTTTCTTTCTAGTGCCCTCTATTGGCAGATCCTGATAGGAAGGTAAGCTGGCAAAACAGAAATGAGGTTTACTGAGTCTCAGATTCAGAACCATAGGAAAACTTTTAAAAGGATGACCTTGAAGCTGAAAAGCAGAGGATATTGTGACCAAATGTATGCCAATATTCAACAACTTAGATGAAATGGGAAAATTCATCGAATGACACAAACTACCACAATTCACTTAAAATAAAACACACACACACACACAACAGATAATCTGAGAGCCGATTAGGAAATGAAGGAATTGAATTTGTAGCCTGTAACGTTTTCAGAAAGAAAATTCCAGAGCCATATAACTTTACTGGTGGACTCTACCGAACATTTAAAGAATAAATGATACCACTTCTACATAATCTCTTCCAGAAAATTAAACATAAGGAAATTTCTTCTCAGCACATTCTGGAAGGCTACCATCACCTTTACACCAAAATAAGGAAAAGACTTTACATGAAAATTTCAGGATAATATCTATCATGAACATAGACAAACATGTGCTTAACAAAATGTTAGCAAATCAAATTAAACAAAAATAAGATTAAAAAAAGATAAAATAGGCCGGGTGCGGTGGCTCACGCCTATAATCCCAGCACTTTGGGAAGCCAAGACAGGCAGATCACCTGAGGTCAGGAGTTTGAAACCAGCCTGGCCAACATGGCAAAACCCCGTCTCTACTAAATATAGAAAAATTTGCCAGGCGTAGTGGCAGACACCTGTAATCCCAGCTACTTGGGAGGCTGAAGCAGGATAATCGCTTGAACCCAGGAGGTGGAGGTTGCAGTGAGCCGAGACTGTACCACTGCACTCCAGCCTGGGCAAGAAGAATGAAACTCTGTCTCAAAAAAAAAAATAAATAAATAAATAATTTTTCAAAAGATAAAATATGATGACTAAGTGAGTATTAGCTCAGGAATGCAGGAATGCAAGCAGATTTAACATTCAGAAGCAAATTAATTTAATTCACTTTATTTACCAACTGAAAAAGAATACCCACAAGATAATCTCAATAGGCAGAGATTGAAAACCTAACATTCATTCCCATTCAAAAGCCTCAGCAAATCAAGAACAGAAGGGAGCTTTCTTTGACCAATGAAGGACATCTACAAAAAACCGTATAGCTAACATCATATTAAATCATGGGAGACTGAATTATTTACTGCTAAGATTAGGAAGAAGGCAAAGATGTCCACTCTTACCAATTATTTTTACATTGGACAGGAGGTTCTAGCCAGTGCCATAAGCAAAGAAAAAGGAAATAAGTCAGCAAGTTTGAAAGGAAGAAGCAAAATATTGTTTTTCACAGATGACATTTTTCTATGTAGAAAATTAAATGAGGTATATGAAAATAAAAGCCATGGGAACTAATATGTGAGTTTATCAAGTTTGATAGAGATGAGATAAATATGCATATAAATGAATTTCATTTCTATGTACTAATAGTGAAAAAATTCAAATTAGAATTAGGAAAGCCATATATTAGCTTAAAAATATGAAATAGGCATAAATATGATAGAATAAATGAAAAACTTATACACTGAAAATTACAGAACATAGTCAAGAGAAATGAAAGAACACCTACATAAATGGAGAAATATAGCTTGTTCATTGGTTGGGAGAACTCAATATGGTTAAGATGTCAATTCTCAAATTGATCCATAGCTTTGATGCCACCCTAATTAATGTTCTCACACACCTTTTTGTAGAAGTTGATAAGCTGATGCTAAAATTAATATAGTCATATAAAGAATAGCCAAAACAACTTCAGAAAGAACAAAGTTGGAAGACCAAGAGAGTTTAATTTTAAGACTTATTTTAAAACCACAATTACCCAGAATATGAGAGTGACATAAAAATCAACAAATAAATCAAGGAGACAAAATAGAGATCTAGAAATAAACCAACTCATAAACTGACAACTGATTTTTGACAAAAGTGCAAAAGTAATTCAATGAAAAAATAAGAGTGGTTTCATCCAGTGAATATTAATATTAAAAACAAAAATAACAAACTTTGATATATTGCTCTTACCACCAAGAAAAAAAATCAAAATAGGTCAGAGACCTAAATGCAAAACCCCAAATTATAAAACTTCAATAAGCAAACTGAGGATTAGTTGTTTTGATTTTTATGTAGGCAAAAACTTCATAGCTATATCACCAAAATATGATATTTGAAAGAAATGTCTGAAAAATTGGACTATATAAAATTGTAACATTTTGCTCTTCTGAAGACACTGTTTAGAAAACGAAAAACCCAAAGACTGAGAAATAATGTTTGCAAATTACATTTCTGATAATGGACTTTTATCCAAAATATATAAAGAACTGTTAAAATTTAATTATAAGCAAACTGGTTATAGGAATGGAACAAAATATTTGACTGGAGGCTTCATCAAAGAGACTTCTTGTACAGGAGAAACCATTTTTTTTTTTTTTTTTTTGGAGAAAAATAAATACAGAAAGGTGGATACATGACACTAAAACACTGCAAGGCTCCAAAGAAAATGTGTAAGAAAAATATGAGTTGTCCAAAATAGGTCAAACGAAAAGTACTTTTTGAATCATACAGTAAAAATGCTAAAATATTTTTACTAAATTGAAAAATCAACATGGCATATACACTATATGAGTTCAGCGAGTTTTTTTTTCCAGTTTGCAAGCCATTAGAGTATATCTTATTTACACATGCTGAACTTTACATGAACTTTCCAAAGTCATTGTTACACTGAGCTCATAGTTCTCTTTCAGGGAAAGATAAAATGTCCTAATTTTCACTCTCAAGTTTTCTGAAAGAATTCCACGAAGTGTCAAGATAACCTCCTCTATAAGTGTATTGTTGATTTTGAGTGCTCTTCGTTTTCTCGATATTTCTGCTTATTGCTAGATCTGAATCACATGGGGCAGATTTATTATTTCCATCTAAAATTCTAGAATCCTCCCCTCTTAACAGTGGCTGTTTTATGTGGTTCAGTATAGCTTTTCTAGCCACAACACTTATGTCTGCAAAATAGTCGATTTTCAACAAATACGTGTTCATTGGCTGAATAAATCCTCTTCCATTTATATCTCGTAATTTTATTTTCATATATACATTTTGCAATAGGAATTCAATTTGACCAATAGTTGTATTCCAGAAGATTTTTCTGTACTTTACCATTGAAAGCTGGAGTTTCTACTAGAATAGATCAGGATCTAGGAACTAACAACTTGACTCCAAGGGTCTTAGAAGTTATGTTAGCTCTTTTAGGCTGAAAAGTAGGTATCTATCCAAATATAATCACTAGAATAATATGAAGCTATGACAACAGCGAGTCAAAAGTTTGAATCAAATGTTTTGTATGATTTGGATTATTTTTATACCTTTTTTCTATGTATTTTGACTTTTGTTTTCACTTTATGAAAACCTAAGAATTTGGAAAATACTAGCTTACCAAAGAGAGAGAACACTAAGAACAGAGTGAATCCCAATGGATTAGGTGTCAGCTTTTGTACCTGAAGAAGTATTTTCTAATGATGAAGAGCAGGGTGATATGCATACGTGATTTTAAAACCTTTCTTATCACAGCCCCAGGACCCCACAGATTCTAAGCTCTTATAATGTAACTACTGAGATGAAATATTAGGGGGAGTGGTTCCGTATCTGTTGAATCATAAAGCACCTGCACCACCAAATGATTTCAGGATTGGAAACTATTACATTACACAGTTGGTCTTCTTGTCTTTTCTCCCCCAGGCATTTTCTTCCACACTATATCTAGATAGCTTTCAGAAAACCACATAATTTCATCACATTTTCTCAAATTTTACAAATTTCACCATATTTTAGGGATATAATAGATATACAAATAAAAGGTACATATTTAGGTTATATATTTAAGTTTTGAAACATGTATATTGTCAGAAAATCATCAGCACAATCAAAATTGTGAACAAATATGTAACTACCAAATGTTACTTCATGGCCCTTTGTAATTCCAACCTTGTCCCTCCCCGCTCTCCAGGCAACTACTGATTTGTTTTCTGTCATTGTAAATTAGTTTGCATATGTGCATGTATGTTATATAAATATTACATATTTAGTTGCATTTTACATAAATGTCATTATAGAGTATTTACTCTTTTTAATCTGTCTTCTTTCAGTTATCACAACTAATAAAGATTCATATAAGTGAATTTATCAATGGTTCATTTGTTTTTATTTTTCAGTAGATTCCATTATATCAATATGCCCAAAGTATTTTTTATTTATTAACATGTTAACTTTTTCTTTTCTAAATTCTGGATAACACAAAGAAAGCTGCTATAAATTTTGTTTACAAGCTTTTTTTTGTTTTTTGTTTTTGTTTTTGGTTTTGGTTTTTTCTTTTTTTTATTTTTTATTTATTTTTATTTTTATTTTTTTAATTTTTGGCTAAAGGAGGACATTCTGGTAACTTCTGGTTTATACGTTTAAAGAGTGACTGAAAGACCTTGCAATTGTTGCTGGGCTGGATGGGTCTGGGTTTCCTAAGCAGTATGTGTACAGTGGGGACACCTTACACAGGTGTTTCTTCTAGCATGGTTATGGGGGGTTAACAACGACCAAGCAATGTATAGTATATTCATATCCAGCAAGGACGAAAGAGGTCCTTACCTGGGAAAAAGGTTGAATACAGCGACAGAACAATAGGAAAACAGTTAGTATTCTAGGAAAACTATTTGTCTTAAGATTTTTAACTACATTGACTTGCTTGATGAGTCCTCAAGCTTCGGCCGTGGGTAGACTAGTCAGCTGCCGGTGTGTGACTAGAGCAGGGCTTGTGGTCCTCAGCAGCAGCTTGGTCTCGTCTCAGGATCAGCCGGGTTGGATGATCTGCGTCCTGTTGGCCGGTCCACTTGTCCTGAGCTGCCGGTGTTAGCTGACTGTGGTGGATCCAAGACGCAACACCTGCAACTGTCTGTCTGTAGATGACTGAGGGTTGCACAGATGAAGATAAGCAGTATCTGTTGAGCTGTTTCTCCCTCTCACGCGTGCCATCTCTCTCCCGTGGAAATCCCACGGCGGGCGGTGGCGGCGGTGGGAGCCCCGGCTTGCCCACGCGTGTCATCACAGCAGTCTGGGAGGCCGATGTGGTATGATCGCTGGAGCCCAGAAGTTTGAGATCATCTCGATATGTCAGACGATACCTCAGCTGGAGTGGAGGTGCGCGATCACAGCTCACGTTCGCCTCCACCTCCTGGGGTTAAGAGATCCCCGTAGTCCCAGCTACTTGGGAGGTTGCGATCACCAGAGCCAGGGAGGTGGAGGCTGCCGTGAACCACGATCGCGCGCCTGCAAGTCCAGGGTGCGACAGAGTGAGAAGACCAGGCAGGCTAAGAAAGAAAATAAACGAAAATAGAAAAAGGAAGGAGGGAAGGAAGGAAGGAAGGAAGGAAGGAAGGAAGGAAGGAAGGAAGGAAGGAAGGAAGGAAGGAAAGGCAGGAAGGAAGGCAGGAAGGCAGGAAGGCAGGAAGGCAGGAAGGAAGGAAGGAAGGAAGGAAGGAAGGCAGGAAGGCTACAAGCGTTTGTTGAAACATAATGTTTCTTTTCTAATAGGTGTTAGATACTTAGGGTTAGAATGGCTATATCATGCGGCAGGTTTACATTTAACTATTTAAGAAACTGCCACACTATTTTTTTGTATCATTATATGAATAATACTTTGTACAGGCCGGGTGTGGTGGCTCATGCCTGTAATCCCAGCACTTTGGGAGGCCGAGGCAGGTGGATCACCTGAGGTCGGGAGTTCAAGACCAGCCTGACCAACATGGAGAAACCCTGTCTCTACTAGAAATACAAAATTAGCTGGGGTGGTGGCGCATGCCTGTAATCCCAGCTACTCGGGAGGCTGAGGCAGGAGAATCGCTTGAACCCGGGAGGCGGAGATTGCGGTGAGCGGATATCACGCCATTTGTACTCCAGCCTGGGCAAAAACAGAGAAACTCCATCTCAAAAAAAAAAAAAAAAAAAAACTTTGTATAAATAATTGTGCAATGTATATTCCTACCAGGAATATTTGAGAGATCCAGTTCCTCTAGATATTCACCAATAAGTATAGTCAGTCATTGTTTTTCCCCATTCTTTTTTTTTTTTTTTTTTTTTTGAGACGGAGTCTTGTTTCTTCACCCAGGCTGGAGTGCAATGGCGTGGTCTCGGGTCACTGCAACTTCCACCTCCTGGGCTCAAACAGTTCTCCTGCCTCAGCCTCCCCAGTAGCTGGAATTATAGGCATGTGCCACCATGCCCAGCTAGTTTTCGTATTTTTAGTAGAGACAAGGTTTCACCATGTTGGCCAGGCTGGCCTTGAACTCCTGAAATCAAGTGATCCACCGCCTTGGCTTCCCAAAGTGTTGGGATTACAGGCGGAAGCCACCGCGCCCGGCCGGTTTTCTCCATTCTAACAGGTATGTCGTGAAATCTAATTGTGAATTCAATTTGAATTATCTTAACGATTAATGATCTTGAGCATTTTTTCCTGGGCTTATTTAAATATATATTCATTGGACTTAAATTTGCAATCCCATACCTATTGACACAAATTTTATTTTATTTCTCACATTAAAATAGAGCCAGATTACCTGAATTATGTGTTTTTTTCTTCATGCTTTGTCAATAATGCACATAAAAAGAAAGAAATTAATATGAATACAAGTGCTGTGTTCCTTTTTCCACTCCCACTCCTTTTCTTTCCCCAAGTCCATTATGTACATGCTCGGACATACACATCTTCAATCAGTCTGTAACCAGTCTGTCACTTTGAAAGCTCAACTTCGCTCTCCTGCTTTGCAGTGCTATTCACACCCTGCCTAAGTCAATCATAGGAAATCTTGCCATCTACAACGCAGTAGACCTTATATCTGTCAAAAGAAAGAAAAAAAAACAGGACTGCACATCTCAGGAAAGACTCAAGTTAAGGTCAAAATCATTCAAAATCACTGGCACTGTCTTTTTACTATACTTCTTTTTGAACATGCAAAGCCAAATGGGTCCAAGATGGAGAAATCTTCCTGTTCACTCCTAAACTGCAACATATTCAGAAGTGGACAAAAGTAGTTTGCTTTAAAAATTATGTGCTTATACGAAAAAATTGCAGATAAGAGGAGCGATACCTTCATCCGTGTAAAATAAAAACACTTTAAAAAATAGTGCTCAATATCATATATGCATATATATGTAACATTTATATGTATACATAGGTACATACTGAAACAATTACTGATAAAGGCAGACATCTGGTAGTGTTGTTTATCTAAAAATCATTTAAAAGATTAATTGCATTTATCAGTAGAGAATTTAACATTTTATAAAGTGTGCATTTTAGGAATTCACGATGAATAAAAGTTTTGAAATTTGATAAAACAACAAGCAGTCATTGCTGGTTTTTTAAAAAATAAAGCATTATTGAAATTAATGTTTTATTTTATTAATCTCCAATTTTATTGTTTTTAAAATGACTTCTTTAAAAGATAGAGTCTCGCTGCATCAAACAGGTCCACAGACTATGCCCTCCAATTCTATTAATAAGCAATTTATTATTTTCTGTTAAATATTCTTGTCTCTGTTGTAATTGGTACAGAATGTCTATTTGTAAGTCTCACAGGAAAAGTCCCTACTACAAGTTTTGCCATCTATATTTGCAATTCCATGTCATATTCTGCAATTTATAAAGTATTATATAACAGATCACACAATATGATTGCCTTTATGCACTTAGCACTTTAAGTAGGTCACTATTCCAGGACAAAACAATTTGAATACAGTTAAGTTAGTAAAATAATTTTTAATAAATTGAGCTGCTTGATCCTATAATCTATTAGTTTCTAACCTTTTGGGAGGACAATGCACTGCACTGAATATCTGATTACTTGCTCTGGTTCGTCTTCACAAGAAAAACCTGTGTATCATGATATTATATACATTGAATGTTAACGTAATTTCAGGATATTCATTGAATGAACATAGAGTGCTGAATCTGTGGAATCCAGGTTAACCAGCTCCAAGACTGCAGCATCCAGGTGTGTAACATAGGCATTGCGTAAGGGCAACCAAATGTAGTGGTGATGAAGTCTGTGTGTGTGTGTGCGGGCGTGCACGTGTGTGTGTGTGCACGCGTGTGTGTGTGTGTGTGTGTGTGTGCATGCGCGCGTGCGCGGTAGAGGGGTGATGTAATACAATATAAATGCAATTGCAAGTTATAAATTCTTTGTAAAACCCAAATTTCTTGTTTGTAATATTTAAGCTATTTCTTGTTTATCTGACAGTGTATTTGTATATTTTTACCCTAGATATACAGTTCTCCACATTTAAATAAACCTAGACAAATAAGAATTTTCAACCTGTGTATTCAATGTATTTACTTACGAATTTCAAAAACATTGAAATTATCCTTTTGCATTCCTCTCCTTATTTTCAAATTATTGTAATTAGGAGAGATTACATTTATTCATTTCTACATGAACAAATTTTACCCAGTTTCATGTGACTAGGTCCATGAGATACTGGGAAATTGAAATAGAATATAAAAGTAATTACCACTGGGAAAGTTTTGCTTTCATGCTACAGAATATAATTGTCCATAAATGTAATTTTCTTGCTATTAATAATCGAGAAAACTCCAGTACAACACAAAATTTCATGAACAAACTTTTAATAGGAAGGAAGAGCATTTCTCTGTTTCTTCTTCTCTTTTTATTGCTATCATCCTCCCAACTGCAAGTAGCTTTAAAGCTCTATCCTCAATCTTCTATTCTTTTTATAAATCACTTTTTAATAGCTATCTGTTGATTTTTGCTACCCAGCATCTACTCACTCTATGTTTCTACATATCATCTTAGATATTCTCCGATAAAATATTTCTTCCCCATTCTCTCTCTCTCTAAGTGCTCTGAGTAGGACTCTATTCCTAGCTTCAGAAATAGAGCATGTGACCTATGTTCATTCTGGCCACAGTTAGTCATTTGGGACACAAAATAGTTTGGGCCACTAACGCACTATGGACTTTTATTTATATATTTTTAAATGTAAACATTTAATTTAAAACTAATAATTTACCAATGAACTAATTAATCTCCAATAAGTCTATATTTGGTAACTGTACTTTTTTGGGGGCTATAATGTGTGGCTTTTAACATACTCATGGGGCTGTACAACTATCACCACAATCTATTTTAGAACATTTTCATTACCCCCCAAAAAAACCTCATGCCCTTAAGCCATCACCCCTCAACCCCCAGTTGCTCAAGCTCTAGACAGTCAATAATCTATTTTCATTCTTCGTAGATTTGTCTGTTCTGGACATTTTATATACATAAATAAAGTTTTATTGGAACACATCCACACTCATTTACATATTGTCTATAGCAGCTTTTGCACTACAACAACAGAGTTGAATTGTTGTGACAGAAACCATATGTCTCACAAAGCTTATGTACTTTTAAATTACCTTTTTTGAACATTATTCCCTAAATACACTAACTTATTTTAAATCATGTATTTCTTTAAAATAAGTCGAAATGCAAAGGAAAGTTATAAATTAGACTGAATACATAATCCTTTTGTAGTGGATTGATTACAGTCATTTTGCCAATTTGTTCATGCCTCCATGTATCCTCATTGACTCTGGAGTTGGTCATGTAAATTGCTTCCGCAAAAAAAAAAAAAAACAAAAGGTTAGTTTAAAACAGCAGAAATTTATTGTTTTATAAGTTCTGAAGGTCAGGCATATACAATCATTTTTACTTTGCTGGAATTAAGGTTTTGCCAGGGCTGCGACCTCTTCCTGAGACTCTAAGGGAAATATTGTTCCTTGATTATTCTAGGTTCTGGTGGCATCCTGCATTCCTTGACTTATGAAAGCATCATTCTAATCTCTGCCTTGTAGTCATATCACTTTCTCCTCTTCTCTGTGAAATCTTCCTCTGCCTCTCTTATTAAGAATTTGCAATTTCACTAAGGGCCTCTTTGGATAATCTATAGTAACCTCTTACCTAAGATTTTTAATTTAATCATATGTGCAAAATCTTTGTCACATAATGTAATATACATAGGCTACAGGGGTTAAGATATGAATAGATTTGAGGGTACCTTTCTCAGCCTACCACAGAATTAATATCTCATTATCATCAGGAGGAAGTGTTTCAAATATTTACTATTTTATATTGGACTTGTTCTATTTTTTAAAAATACTCCATTTTAATGATTAGAAAGTTTCTATTTCCATTTGGAAAAAGGTTTTCTCTGAATGAATTTTGAATTTTTAAAAATAATTTATCCACATTTGTTTAGATTATTATATTTTTTTTCTCTTTCCATCTATTTTCATTGTGAATAACATTGATTGATTTTCAAATGTTAAACTAACTTAGCATTCCTGGAATAAATAACAATTTTTGATGTATTTTATTTTATATATTTTTACATTTGATTTGCTAATATTTTATATAGAAGTTTTGAATTTTAAGGGAGAGAATTGTTTCTAATTTTTCTTTCTTATAATGGCTGTAGATAGTTGATATCAAAGTTTTGCTGTTTATATTTAAAAGATTAAGAAGTGTTTTTACTTTGTATCTTTTTGGAAAAATATGTATGATATTTATATAATTTTTCCTAAAATATGTGTATGATTTCTTGTGTAAACCAATATGAATTTTCTCTGTAAATAGGTACTTATGGGTACTTAATATAAATAATAAACAAAGACTTTTTAAAATATTCAACTTTCTGTTACTTTTTGTGTCTGCTTTGGTAAATCAAACTTTTCAAAAGATGCATTATTTTTATCCAGAATGTCAAGTTTATTATTACAGATTTGTTATATGTAACATATGTAATTCAATAATGGTTTGATTATCTTCTCAATTCCATGTAATGTAATCTGTTTTTTCTCCCTTTTTATTTTTTTCCTTAGCAAGTAACCAACTTAGATATATTCTAAAACATATTTTCTCTTTGCTTGATGTTTGATTTTATATTTATTATTTGAGTGCTTATATTTTGTTTGGATTAGTTGGCATTTATTTTTCTTTTTTCTTTTTTTTTTTTTTTTTTTTTTTTTTTTGAGACGGAGTCTCTCTCTGTTGCCCAGGCTGGAGTGCAGTGGCTGGATCTCAGCTCACTGCAAGCTCCGCCTCCTGGGTTCACGCCATTCTCCTGCCTCAGCCTCCCGAGTAGCTGGGACTACAGGCACCCGCCACTTCGCCAGGCTAGTTTTCTGTATTTTTTTAGTAGAGACGGGGTTTCAGCGTGTTAGCCAGGATGGTCTCGATCTCCTGACCTCGTGATCCGCCCGTCTCGGCCTCCCAAAGTACTAGGATTACAGGCTTGAGCCACCGCGCCTGGCCGGCATTTATTTTTCTTATTTTATGGACATATATCATTGGAAACAACATAATAGCTGTACATAGAATACATGTGATGCTTTGATACATGCATGCAATGTATAATGATCAAATCAGGGCAAGTGGTATATCCATCATCACAAACATTTATCATTTCTTTGTGTTGGGAACATTCCAAACCTCTTTTAGCTATTTTGAAATATGCTGTAAATTCATGTTAATTATACTTGCCCTACTGTGCTGTTGAACACTAAAACATATTCCTTCTACCAAACTGGATTTTTGTACTCATTAATAAACCTCTCTTATCCTCCTTCCCTCATTCTCTTCCTAGTATCTGGTAGCCACAATTCCACTCACTACCTCCTATGTCCAATTACTTCAAACATTTCCCTCTCTGTTTATTTTCTAATGTATACAATTAAAGCCAAACATTTTCCTCAAAGCACTGTTTTAGCTACACCCAACAAGTCTGATGTAGTATTATCTGATTATCACTCTGTTCAAAATATTTTCTAATATTCACTCTAAATTGTCACCTGTGTGTTGTTTTACATTTTTGATTTTTACTTATTTTTTGTTTGGAAGATTAATTCATTTACATTAATTGTAATTACACAGAGTGGTTGATGTCTACAGTTTTGTTATTTTTGACTGAAAAACTTATTCTAAATCCTTATTCTTTAATTTCTTACACACTTTTATATGTTTCAAATATTTTGCTTCATTTTTTCCTCTTTCTAATATATTATTTATACATTCTATCACTTTTAATAGTTGCAGTAGAGATAACAGTTTGAATCTGTGATGTATTGCAACTTAGTAAAATTAGTATTTGTCAGTTTTCAAAAACAATTAAATCTGAATTTAATTTTATCTCTGCTCTTTGCTTTACATTTAACATATACTTTAAAATCTTCCTTTTATATGTTTAAACTCCACAAGAAATTATTATTATAACTCGGTGCAGTCAATATGCATTTATAATTGCCTTCATTTTAATCCACTCCTTCATTCTTCAACTTTATTTAAAGTTTATGTTTCCTTGAGAAATTATTATGTTATTGTACTTTAATATTTCTTCAATTCAGGTGTGTTAAGCAAGAATGTCACATTATATTTTTCTGAATGTAATTTAGTTTGCTTTTTAAATTCTTTCTTTTTTATATACAGACTTGTATTTTGGCAGTTCTCCCTTTTCCTCATGATTTTAAGGATACCACCCCATTGTTCAAGGCCTTTCATAGTTTCCATTGAAATGTTAGCTATTAGTGTTGTTGCTGTTACAGAAATAGAATGTATTCTTTTTTTCTCCGGCTACTTTTAGGATGCTATTTTTGTACTTGAGTTTCAGCAGTTTGGCTATAAGGTACAAAAACATATCTGTCTATAATTTATATTGTATTTATCCTGCTTGTGTTTTATTGAACTTTAATAGTGGATTAATGTTTTTCAACCACTTTTGGATTTTATCTAACAATTTTCAGATGTCAGTTTGTTCCTTCTCATCTTTTCATCTGGTCCTTCAATTACACATATTTAGAATGTTTCAATGTCTCTTCCATATGCCCCTTTTCATTTTTATGATTTTTTTTTGAAACAGGATTTTGCTGTGTAGTGCAGGCTGGAGTGCAGTGCCATGGTGACTGCTCACTACAGCCTCAAACTTGTGGGCTCAAGCAATCCCACCACCTCAGTGTTTTCAGTAGCTAGGACTACAGGCATATGCCACTACATTCGGCTAATATTTTATTATTTTATTTTATTTTATTTGTAGAAGTGGGGTCTTACTATGCTGCCCAGGCTACTCTTTAACTCCTGGCCTTAAGTGATGCTCCCACCTCAGCGTTCCAAAGTGCTAGGATTACAGGTGTGATTTTTAAATTTTTTTATTCTTTTAATCTGTGTTTCAGCTTAAAATTTGTGGCAATTATACAAAACATGATTACCTTCAATAATGACAATCAACTGTGTGTGTGTGTTTCCAACCTTCATCTCCAGTCCTAACCTCTCACCTTTAGTACACCTCTACATGCCCTACTATATTGAAGGCATTCTTATTTGAATGATATATTATCACTGTAAGTAAAAATTATTTCTTAATTATTTTCTTCCTATTATTTCTGACCAAAAATGATTAAATTTATTTTGAAATATTCTATTTATCTCCTATTATTAGATCTTTCACAAAATTAGGTTGATTATTTATTCACAATAACTTACTCTTTACCATTGCCCTTATATTGTTTCATCACTGAATGACAAGTTTATATTATTAGCCCCTTAAAATATTCTGTCCATGTCCCTGTGTTTTGTTGCTAGGTAACACTTCTCTGAAACATTCTGCACTGATCTCCTCAACCTGTGGGAACAATATTGATAAGGAGAGACCTGAAGCCCAGGGCAGGCCAAAAGAGATGCTAGTATAACCCATCAATACAGTGCTTAGTCAGAGCAAATTTTAATCTGTTGGTGAGGAGTCAGTGAAGCAGGATTCTATACCACCTCTGATGACTAAAGCAATGACTTAAATAGGAATTTCTACCTCTGGATTTTGGAACTAAAATATGAAATAAATTAGGCTCTGTTGTACAATTTCATTGGGTAAAGATATATAGCTTATAGATAAATCTTAATAAATATTGACTCATAAAACAGGACACTGTTTTTTGTGACATAATTTTTTCCATTTCAATAACTACTGCTCTCTGTTACTGAAATAAACTTCTAAGTATCGGTTCCCTGTGAAAGAAATCATAAAGTTCCTTCATTTTTCTTTCATCATGTGTTATAATTTTCACATTTTTAAAGTTTATATTCTAATCTTCTACAATATTTGTAATTTAAAGTTAGCTCAACCACTTTATTGCTTCTTCCTCAAAAACTACAATCAGAAGTCCTTTTGCATCCCCTGTGAATATCCACACAAATACAACTAAGAAGATACTGGAGAGGAAGAAAGTTGAACCCAAAACAACAATAACACAATTGAAATTTCCAATGATAAAAAAGAACGTGAAACTGATTGATCAACAACCATCAGTAGCCTATCCGCACTGTATCTCCATAAATAGAGAGACTTCAGTCACTTGAATGAGTATAATAATATGGCACATAACCCCCTAAGTCTGCCCAAAATGTCAGATTAGAGATCCAGGCCTTATACCTAACAGAAAGCTCTCTTGCATAAATCAGAGATTGTACTTTTTGAAATTGCCAGTATACTTCTTCTATCCTCCTCCTACTGCTTAATAACTATAGGTCCCAGAAAGAACAAAAAAAAAAAAAAAAAGAAGAAGAAAGAGATAGGCAAGGGAAACACTATACTCCTCAGAGGTAAATTGTTATATATAGGCAGACAGAAGAACTCAGATTGCAAAGAAGATTGTAATGATTATTGCACTTCACTTGGTGGGTGTTAAAGAGCCAAGAGAGATAGGAAATAGAAAGATTAATACTAATAGATAACATAGATTAGACCTGTACCATTATTATGATCTAAAAATAGATTATTTATATAAACACAGACAAGCTGTTTATAATTTAAGAAGACAAAATCTTCTCAGACTTGCAAGAGATCAGACACTAAGCTGCTAAATTATGCTGCTTGAAAAGCAATTGCAAAGAACATACTACAGCCCACTAAGAAATTAATCAGAACTAATGTCTTTGTAATCCAGTTGTCTAATACTAAGTCATTTATTCATCCATGCAAAAACCAGGTATTTATTGGGCAAATTTGGTAAGTATACATCAGTGTTATAAACAGACTTGCCGATATCCTGGATAATAGAGACAGGAGAAAAATAATCCTAAAACAAATTTACAAACAGATACATTATAAAAATTATCGAGTGTTGAACAGTAAAAACAATGAAATCTAGACTTAAAGTATAGTAGATAAATAAAATAATAATGATGGCTAAATATATAATAAATTAAATGTAACAATAATATGCATATAAAATTTTATACTTTAACAAATGCCGAGAAAAAGGAATGATATTTGAGTGTAGGAGATTGTGCTGCTTTCTTTCTTTTAGAAAGTGACTATAGTGAGGTCATTTCATTACAGTCCTTTACTGGCACTGAAACTGTATTACTGTATTAATATATGGTCTTGCTTTCTACTACTGTGTGGATAAATTTTCCAGGTACATGTCTACTAAAATGTACTCCTTTACTTTCTCACTAGATTCAATCCATTCCAGCAGTTGTCCCTCCTCCCTTCTGCATCTCTGTCATGTATCATCTTTCTTTCTCTTTCCCCACCTCTCTCATGTATCATCAATTTTACTCCTGCTACTAGTCTATTCCAAACAACAAACATGTTGCCATAGGGCATATTACAAATAAATAAATACTTCCTTGATGTATATTTTTTCCCTAAATAATCACTACATAGAATGAGAATTTGTCAATAGTTATTAGGGGCTAATGGTTGTGGTAAGTTGTAATTAAAAGTGAATAGCCTAAGGGAGTGTTTTAAGATGAAGAAACTATTCTGTATCCTGATAATGATGTTACATTACACAAATCCATGCCCATGTTAAAAATCAGAGAATGTACACCAAAAAGTTTGTATTACTGTATATTTATGTGAAAGGAAAATAAAATGAATAATTCAATCAACAATGGTACTTTATTAATTATGAATTGTAATGCACTAGATAACAAATAATGCAAAAATAAAGGAAATTTTATTAATAGCAAAAGAAATGAACAAAAACTTAGATGTGTTTGGAAAATTTGACATGTGTCTTTTATTCATTGACGGAGAAACTGTGAGGTGTTTAGACCATTTATATTTAATACGATTATTGATATGCTTGAGCTAAATCTATTTTGTTATGTTTTTTATTTCTCCCGTTACTTTTTCCTTTTTTTGATATTTTTCTGCCACTTTTGAATTAGTGATTATTTTATTAATGCATTATAGCTCCTTCATTGGCTTATTAGCTATTGTGTTTTTGTTTTTGTTTTTATTCTTTTGAGATTGCTTTAAGGTTAGCATTATAATTTTTAAATTCATCAATGTATATCTTAAATGATATTAAACTATGTTACATATTGTGTGAAAGCCTTAGAACAGTATACTTTAATTTCTTCCCTGCTGGATTTAGTGTTACTGTTGTCATACATTTTACTTCCACACATATTATAAACGTCTTGAGGTATTGTTATTATTTTTATGTTTAACATTATCTTTTAAACTGCATTAAGTCATAAGAAGAATAACCTTTATATTTACTAATGACATTACCATTTCATAGGCTCTTTATTCTTCTGTGTAGAACCAGATTTCCATTTTGTACTGCTATGATTCTGCTTGAGAAACTTTCATTAACATTTCTTGTATTGCATCACTTTGAGTAGTAACTTTCAGCAACTGTGTGTCTGAAAAAAGTTATATTTCTCCTTTATTTTTGACGTGATGCTTTTTACCTGATTTAGTATTCTAAGTTGACAGATTTTTTTTTTCTTTCAGCATTTTAAAGATGTTATTTCGCTGTCTTCTCATTTGTATTGTTCCCCAAGGAGAAAAGTGATCTTATCCTTACCTTTGTTTCTGCATAATATGCCTTTTCCCTGACTTCTTTATAACTAGTTTTAAGCAATATAATTATAATGTATCTTTCGTAGTTTTGTGTGTGTGTGTGTGTTTCTAGTGTTTAGCTTTATTTATTGATTTACTTACTTAATTTCTTGGGTCTGTGAGTTTATGGTTTCCTTCCAAATTGAAATGTCTTGAATTATTATTTCTTCAATATTTTCAGTTTCTCTTCCTTTTCCTTTTCTTTGGGGACTTGTTGGTGAAAAAAGTCAAACTCTGTAAAATATTTGAAGAGGATTATTTTGAGCCTCATATTTGAGTGATCTTGGCCCCCACACAACCTGAGGAGGTTCTGAGAGCATGTGCTCAAAGTCACTGGATTATAGCCTGCTTTTACACCTTTTAGGGACACAGAAGTTACGGGCAAAGACATATACCAATACATGTAAGGTATGTATCGGTTCAGCCAGAAAAGGTGAGACATCTCAAAGTAGGGGTGGAGAGTTGGAGGTTGAGAGCTTCCAGGTCACTGGTGGATTCAAAGATTTTCTGATTGGCAATTGGTTGAAAAAATTCAATCTATGCCTGAAGGTTGAAATCAGCATAAAGAAATGCTTGAGTTAAGATAAAGGGGGTTGTATAATTCAAGGTTCTAGTTATGTAGATCAACCCTCTTAGTAACAGCAGGCTTCAGAGAAAATAGAAAACAAATGTCTCTTACCAGATCTTAAAAAGCAATATCTTAGATTAGGAAAAGACCTGGGAAGGGAAGGGAATTCTCTACAGAAAGCAAATTTCCCCACAAGAGAAGACTTTGCAGGGCCATTCCAATATCTGTCAAGGAAATATATTTTGGGATACAACACTTTGATTTCTTTAGGGTTTTTTATCTGTCATGTCATGCCATATCAGAGTCAAGTTGGAATTTGGTATTCTATTTCTACAGAAAGTCTTATGATCTCTCTATTAATGTTAATGCTGGTCAGTTGTGCCTAAATTCCAAAGAGAGGAGGTTATAATAAGGCATATCTGACCTCCCTTCTTGTTATAGCCTGAACTAGTTTTTCAGGTTTACTTTGAGAACCCCTTGGCCAAGAGGGTGTCCATTCATTTTTTTTTTGAGGAACTTAGAATTTAATTGTTCGATTACAGCCTCTGATTCCACATTTATTAAGTCTGTTGGAATTGCTTCCCAGGTCACTGATTACCTATTAACTTTTTGCAGTCTTTTTTCTGTGTGTTGTTTCAATCATTTCTATTGTTATGTCTTTAAGTACACACATCTTTTCTTCTGCACTGTTGAATACATTTTGATAATGCCCTTTACTGTGGTTTTCATATCAGACATTAAAGATTTTATCTCTGAAATTTCCATGTGGGTTTTTGTTCTATAAATTCCCTGCCTCTTACTTTTACACTTTTATTTTTTCTTATCTTGGTGAGGCAAAATAACATAGGGTTATTTCATTTTACATAAATTTTGCCAACTTCTGAGGCTCTTTAAACCAACTCCCTATGAACTGTGAGGTTTTCCAAGTTTCTTTGATCGGAACAGGCATGATTCCAGCCCTGTGTGTACTGAAGACACAATTTCCTCTAATACTTTCAAGTGATTATTTCCTTAGCCTTGATAGTTTCTTCACATGCATCAATTGGTCGGTACTCAACTGAATATTCAAGGGGAATCCTTAACACATCTCTAGAGTATTATTCTATGCAGCTCTCTCCTCTCTGGCACTCTGGCCCTGAAATTCTAACAGCTTTGGCTTCTGTGAAATTCAAATCCATTTCCTCAACTCAAGGAGATTACTTGGTTCCTACTGGGTTACTTTTCTCTTCATTGCAGCTGCAAAGCTTCTCTCCAGGCATGAAGTTTTGTCAGTGTTGTGGCTTTGTCTGTTTTTTTTGTGTGTGTTGCAGAGACTACTATACTTAATTGACTGGTAACCGACATCTTGAGTGCCATTGTTTCCTACATTTTGTCTTTTTTTTTTTTTTCAATTGTTTAAAATGAGATGGTAAAACCAGTCCCTTTTACTCCATCTCAATTTGAAGCAAATTATATATGCCTTCAAGAAATAAAACTATACATATGTATTTTATCATGTACTATGATATCAGTTTTGTTTAAAATGTGTATTTGTTTCTGTGTATGTATAATTTTAACATTAACAGTGCTTATTTATCTCTGGATACTAATGATGCTTACCTCTTTGCTTTTTTTCAATGTTTAGAATTTTCTACAATGAATGTTTACTATTTTTATAATTTAAAAACAACAGTTACGTGATGTTTTACTCAAAATTAGAGTTATGAAGCTGTTTACACCTTTGTTTGTAGTTTCTTTTGTCAATGTTACGAATGTTAGGTCAAGAAAAATGCAGAGTTCTAAAATCAGTTTAAGGGTTAGGTTTTCTTGGTATGTCTTATGATAAAAGAGCTGACAGCTCATTATAAACATTGCTAAACAGGTAGGTTTGAGATAAGTAAATTGATCAATTAACCTTCTGCTGTTATCATTTATTCTCCAGATTCATTGTTGCAGAATGATGTTTAAATATCCATGTGTATACTAAAATATGACTGGTGTGGTTAGCAAACTAAAAATCAATCCAAATAAACAGTAGCAGGAAGGATGGTCTTCTTATTAGCTGATAATTAATATAAATGATGCACATCAGCTTCCTAATTATCTTATTATTATTTTTTATTTCTACTATTATTTACAATTTCTAAATATTTCAACACAGTGTAAGTTTCTATGATATAAAATGGTCAGTATGACCTGCTTTCAAAATAATTGCCAATCAATTCAGTCTATTTGAGTGTTTGGCCATTCATTCTGATTACTAAAGTCTTCACAAGAAAGATATTAATCCTTTTTCTTACAGTTTATCAAGAGAGGCTCAGGAATATAATTTTGTTAGTGTCATTGAAACCTGGTGGTATCAATACCTTGTTGCCTGTTTTTTAATGTATATATTTTTTCATTTACTCGTATACTCATCTTTAAGAATGTATTTCTTAAAGTTAGTCTATATTCAAACTATTCAAGGAAATGAGTATAAATTCATAGATAAGGACACTAATTCATGGCCTGGAAAGGGGAGAGAAAAATACTAGATAATTAAAAAGCAATGTTTGCATGCAACTATTCCTTTTCAAACTACTACGGGAGAGTATATGTCATTTTCATTAATAAATAATCCATATTTGCACAGAATTGGCTAGGTATTCCACAGTTCTAAAGGGCAAATGCTTTGTGTAATGTGATTTACCTGATAAGGTAGGATTGCCAATCTGACCTTAGGAAAAATTGCAAACTCTTTGACAGGTTTTTCTTCTGATGCTTATTTGAGACTCACACCAAAGTAAAGTAGAAATTTGGGACAATACTTTAGACAATTAAGATTGTTATTTCATTACCCAAACAATTGCCTTAATTCTCTAGTTTATTTTTTATGTGTGGGTATCTTGTTACTAGTGTAGGAGTTTTGTGTGAGTGCCTGCATGTTATGTTTTAAATAATTCTGCTAATATGGATGTACACACTTTGGAAGCCTGTCAAGGGATTCTTCAATAGTATGGGAAGGGGGAGTAGTCTTGTATTCCATTTAAAATCTTTATATTGTCATCATCATGACATACTTGATGTTGATGTTCAGGTCTTCAAATCTTTAATTAAAAAAAAGATCTATTATTTTGTGTTTCTATTTTCTACTTAAATTTTGAACAAACAAAGAGTAAGTTGCTAGAAAAAATAATTGTGTTTACATACTGAAACCTTTAAATGTCTACCATTATGTTAATTTTCATTTCTCATTTCAGAGTTATAATATATACACTTGGACATGCAAAGCTTATGTATGTAAAATATTCCAAACCACATAAATAAACAAAAAAGTTTGCATTATTAAAGATTATAAATGAGAGTACTTCTTGTAAGGAATAATTCTCACCTGAATCATGCATGAAATAAAAATCAATGAAACAATGTGAGACAACTGTGCAAGTCTTCTTTAATGGATTGTGTCTTAATAAATACTACATTCATTAAAAACCTTCTTTCAAATATATTATCTACACTTTCACCATGTCACTTTACCCTGATTAGAAAATTTCACTTTACTGAAGCATGAAAAATGAATGTGAAAGGAATGGAATACCAAAATATTAGTTATTGTCCACACACTAATGTGTTTTTAATTCTACTTTAGATCATAAAGGAATTAGAGAAATATTTTTATAGCTTTGCATTTTTCTAGAAATGTTTCCAAATTTAGATTTTGCTTTATTCTAAGTAAAAGTAAATAATAACTCCATAGTAATATACATTTTAGATAATATCATCAATCATACAAGTTTATGAGTATGAATAATAATATATTATGCATATATAAACTTCTCCCTTAATGAAAAGATATTTTTCCTTTTTAGAAGCTAAAAATAACCACATTATTTATTTCTAAATATATATATATATATGAAAAAACCCATATATATATATAGTTTTCTTATTTAGTTCTTAAGAGGAATAAATATATCTGATTTAGAAAAAATGAGAGAAAATTACTTTTCATTATGATTTTTTCTCTATTGATTTTTCATTAAATCAATTTCTATGTTTCTATGTGATAGCTTCCAATCCATTACAAGAATTTTTTAAAGAAGATGATACACATAACAGCATTTATAAATTTCTGAAATACCTGTTCAATTTAGTATATTTCACGTTAGCAATAAAGGGATAGTCTTGTTAAATGAAAAAGACAGTAAAATAAATTTTAAAATTATCTAAATAAGTTATAATATGACTAAATATCTAGATTATAATATAATGGGTTTTTATCAATTGGTTAGGTAATTTTTCTAGTAAAATGTTTTTTAAAAAACAAGAAAAGATGATTAAAGAAAAAAATTACAAAGAAACATCACACCTAAGATCAATACTCGTCTCATATAAATTCAGATTTTGTTAAGTTTTTTTATTTAAAGATTACTCTAAAAAGAATAAAAATTCAAATGCCTACAAGAAGTAAACGACAAACATAAAGGGTTAAGTTAGACATATAAGAAATATAATGGGGTTATTATATGAAATAATACTTAATATAATGGAATATATTAAGTAGTGGAGAGAAAATTTGCTGGTGGCCTGGATATAGGGTGTGATAAAAAGAAAGGAGTCATAAAGGTCTGCAAGACTTAGGTCTGGACAAATAATTAAATAGAGTGAATATGCAATGAGACAGGAAACACAGAACAGATTTGGGTACAGAGAAAAATCAAGTTTGATTTGGAATATGTTAAATTTGAGATGCCCATAAGAGCTTCGAGAGGTCGAGCAGGCAGGAGAATTCGTGTCTCAGTGAAGTGAGCTGGCTAGGAATAAAAATAAGTTAGCCATCAACTTGCAGATGTGATTTGAAGTCATAAGGCTGGATAAGATCACCTAAGGAGTTTATATTGTTAGACAAAAGATTTAAAAACTGAGCCCAGAGGTATTCAGATCTTTAAACGTCTTCATAATGATGAGGAAACAGCAAAGGAGTCTCAGAAGACCAAGTGAAGGAAAGAGCAAAAAGAGAAATAGCAACAAAGTGTGTTTAATCCAACTGATGAGTCCTAAAAGATGATGACTCAGAATTATTCATTACCTTTAGCATTTGGGGAGTCACTGGAAAACTTAACAGGGTTGTTTTACTGAAGTGGCTTGGTTAGAAAACAAAACCTGATTGAAGTGAATGCAACAAATAATGAGTGAATAAGAACTAAACAACATAATTACAGAAACTTATTGAGGTCATTTTTCTGTAAGAGGTTTTGATGCTGGAGGAAGATATGAAATCCAGAGAGAGTTTTAAAATGTGTAAAGTATGAGTTGTCATGACATTTTTGTAAATGGTTAGGCATAATCAAATGGGAAGAAAAATTGCTAAGGTGAAAATGTGGCAGAAAATCCCATGAGTGAGGGAAAAGAGGTGGATGCAGAACGGACAGGAGTGTGAACATGGGCCCCCCCATAACTGGGGAAGGTGGAGTACAGGGTTACAGATGCATGTAAGTGTGTAGAATTTGTTGTGGGAGAAATATAAGCATGTCTTTGCTTGCTTCTATGTTCCTAAAGAAAGAAGAAGAAGGGTATTCATCAGACCCTGAGGAAGAAAGGGGGCTACAGGGGTCTTAAACAGCTAGGGAAAGATTAAACTAGCTGCTTCAGAGGCTTAAGGATAGATTTGGCTAGCAAACTAGTAGGATTGCTAGGCAGCATTGAAGGATATTTATAGTTTCCAGTCATCAATTTAAAGTTATCTCAGGAAGCATGGCTGTGGTGTGTGTGTGTGCGCGCGCGTGTGTGTGTGTGTGTTGGTAAATTTTTACTTTTATTTATTAACTATTTTAATTGTACGAATTGCATTTATTATGTACATCATTATGTTTTGAAATATATATACATTAGAAGATGATTAAATCTAGCTAATTAACAAATGCATTATCTCACGTAATTATTTGTGTTAAGAACACTTAACATTTGCTCTTTGCATTTTTCAAGAATATAGGCTGTGTGTGGTGGCTCATGCCTATAATCCTGACACTTTGGGAGGCCAAGGAAGGGAAAATCACCTGAGCCCAAGAGTTCAAGACCATCCTAGCTGACTTAGTGAGACCCTCGTCTCTACAAAAATACTTAAAAAGAAATTAGCTGTGCATGGTGGTGTGGTCATGTAGTCTCAGCTACTCTACAGGTTGAGGTGGGTGGATCCCATGGGCCAGGAGGTCAAGGCTGAGGCAGAGCCGTGATTCCTCCATTGCACTCCATCCTGGGCAACAGAGGGAGACCTTGTCTCAAAGCAAAAACAAAAACAAAAACAAAACAAAACAAGAAACACAATATATTATCATTAATAATAATCTCTTCATGCAGAATTTTAGGCTCATCAGGGCAGGTGTAGAGTTTGTGTAGACTTGGATTGGAATTTTGCCAGTCCAGAATGTTTATGTAAAGTAGGTAACAGCAGGTGAGTTGAGGACATACGAAAGAGAAGCACTCTCGTAATGGAAAACAGTATTTAAGCCTGATAAGAAAAGACGGAAGCATGATGAGGCTCATGGAAAGGGAAAAACTGGGGGCTCCAAAAATTGAAGACTGGACAGATAAGTGTGTTTTAGAACAAAAAAAGGAATACTTCTATTATAACTTCTAAAAATAATAGAGATCTTTTTATCAACTTTATTAAAATATAATTTACATAACAACAAATTCATTATTTTAAAGTGTACAGTCCAGTGATTTTTTAGGATAGATTTGTGCAACCATCACTATTTTCTAATTTTAGAACATTTTCATCACCTCAAAAGAAACCCTGTAGGTATTAACAGTCATTCTCCATTCATTCTCTCCTCATTCCCTGACAAAGATGACTCTAATTTCTGTCTCTATGGAGCTTTTTATTCTGCATATTTTACACAAATAAATACAATATACGGCCTTCATGATTCATCTATGTTATAGGACATACTAATACTTCACTCCTTTTTATGGATCAATAATATACCTTAGTATGGATACGCCACTATTTCTTTTTGTATTTATCAGTTGATGGACCTTTGAGTTGTTTCTGCTTTTCTTTTGTATTGGTTTCATTTTTTACTATTATAAATAATGATGTTATAAATATATATTAATGCATTTTTATGTATATGTTTTCAATTATCTTGTGTAAATAACTACAAGTGAAATTGCTGAGTCATATAGTAACTTTATGTTTATATTGTGAAGAGTCACTAAACTGCTTTGCAAATTGCAAAGTGGCTGAAATATTTTGGATTTTCCACCAGCAATCTATGATGGCTCTAATTTCTCCACATCCGTGCGAACATTTGTTATTGTCCATCTTTGTTTATTATTGCCATCCTAGTGAGTATGAAATGGTTTCTAATTATGCTTTTTATTTGTGTTTTCCTAACAATTAATGTGTTAAACATCTTTTCATGCGTTATTGGCCATTTGTATAGCATTATTGGAAAATGTCTATTCAAAACTTTTCCCATTTAAAATTTTGTCTTTTCATTGTTCAGTTGCATACATTCATAACATATTGTAGTTACAGGTCTATTATTAAATATATGATTTGCAAATATCTCCCATAAACATAAATCTCCCATTTATTTAGGTCTTTCTGAATTTCTTTTAGTGATGTTTTGTAGGTGCCGTATACAAATCTTACACTTCTCTTGTTAAGTTGTTAAATTTATCCCTGTGAGTTATCTTTTTGTTTCTTGATGGGTTCATTTGAACCACAAGCTTTTGCTCTTTTAAAAATATTTGATGAAATTAAATTTATGTTTTGTTTTGTTTTGTTTTTTTAATTTTGCCACTTGTGCTTTTGGTGTCCTTTCGGGTTTTCTTCTATGAGTCTGTAAGAATTACTTCTAAGAGTCTTAAGATTTTAACCCCTACATTTATATCTATGTGTATTTTGAGTTAAATTTTGTGTATGATTTGAAATTGGGTGTTTAATTAATTCATTTACATGAGGATACACAGTTGTCCCAGGACCATTTGTTGAAAAGGATATTAAGTGGGCCGGGCATGGTGGCTAAGGCCTGTAATTCCAACACTTTGGGAGGCCAAGGTGGGCAGATCACCTGAGGTCAGGAGTTCGAGACCAGCCTGGCCAATATGGTGAAATCCCATGGCTACTAAAAATATTTAAAAATTAACTGGGTGTGGTGGTGGGCGCCTGTAATCCCAGCTACTTGGGAGGCTGAGGCAGGAGAACTGCTTGAACTCAGGAGATGGAAGTTGCAGTGAGCCGACATGGTGCCACTGCACTCCAGCCTGGGCAACAGAGAGAGACTGTCTCAAAAAAAAAAAAAAAAAAAAAAAAAGGGAAAACGAAAAAGAAAAAAAAAAAAAAAATCAGTTGACTGTAATTGGTTATTCATGGACTCTCAATTCTAACTGCATTATTCTATGTGTCTACTCTTATGGCAGTATGATACGGTCTTGATTACTATAGCTTTATAGTGAGTCTTAAAGTGCAAATCCCTTAAATTTGTTCTTCAAGATAGTTTTGGCAATTCTGGGCCCAGCCCCTTGCATTTCCACGTGAATTTAAAGATCATTTTGTCAATTTATGTAAAAAGGAATCTTGCATTTAGACAGGGATTACACTTAATCTGTGGATCAATTTGGTATCACCATTCTAATAATATTAAATTTTCTGATCCATGTATATGAAATGTTTTTCCATGTATTTAGGTCTTTCTTAATTTTTAATATTTTGTAGCTTCAGTATACTAATTGTTTACTCCTCTTGTTAATTTGTCAAATTTATTCCTGATAATTTTATTCCTTTTGATATTATTGGAAATGAAATTGTTTTCTTAATCTCACTTTTGAATAATTCATTGCTAGTATATGCAAGTACAATTGTAAATAAATATTGACTTTGTGTCCTGCAAACCTGCTAAACTCATTGTTAAATTCCAGTTGGTGTGTGTTATGTATGTGTATCCACGCATGTATGTGTGTAGTGTGTGTGTGTGTATGCATATGTTCCTTAGGATTTTGTACATACAAGATCAAGTCATCTGTGAATACCGATAATTTTAATTTTTCCCCGCCTGTTTGTTTGGATGCCTTTTCTTTTCTTTTGCCAAAATGACATGGATCAAACCTTAGATATACTATTGAAAAAGAAGTAGAAAAAGCAGATAACCTTGTTTCCTTTCTAATATTAGAGGAAAATCATTTAGTTTTTCAACACAAAGTATGATGTTAGCTGTAGGGTGTGTGTTGATAGTCCATATCAAGTTGAGAATACATCTCTTCATTCCTACTTTGTTGAGTGCTTTTAAAATTAAAGGATCTTGGATTTTTTCTAATGATTTCTAATGATTCTAAGTCTGCAGCTATTAAGATTATCATGTGATTTTTGTTCATTGTGCTGTTAATATGGTATATTAAATTATGGATTTTCATATGTTAATCCAATCTTCCATTGCTGGAATAAATTCCACTTTATTATGTCATATGATTATTTATAGATGTTGCTGGCATAGTTTCACTGAGCTGTTTGCTGAGGATTTTGTATCGATATTCATAAGAAATATTGATTTGTGGTTTTCTTGTGATGTGTTTGACAAGTTTTGGTATCAACAGGTGAAAATGAATGAATAGATTTAAATTCATAGAACAAGCTGGAAAGTATTAGCTCCTCTCCTATTTTGTAAAATAATTTGTGAAGGATTTCTATTAATTATCCTGAAATGTTTGATATAATTCATTAGTGAAGAAATCTGAAGCTAGTATGTTTTAAAATTATTGTTATTATTACTAATTCAACTTCTGTACTTGTACAAGTCTATTCAGATTTTCTATTTCTTTTTTGAGACATTTTTAGGAGTTTTTGTCTTTCTAGGAACTTACCTACTTCATGTAGGTTATACAATCTATTGGCATGGAATTATATTGTTCCTTATTTTTATTTTTACTTTTCTAGTGATGTTCCCTCTTTCTCTCCTAATATTAATAATGAAGGTTTTCTCTCCTTATTTCTTGGTGAATCTCGTTAGAGGTTTGTCAATTTTGTTGATATTGTAGGAAAAAATCAACATTTAATTATTTTTCTATTATTTACTTCATTTATTTTCACCTAATCTTTATTATTATCTGTTTCACCTTTGATTGTTTAATTTGGTTTATGCTTCTTTTTCTCTTTTATTAAGGTGTAGGAACAGATCATTGAATTGAGATATTTCTTCCTTTTCAATATAGGTGGTTAAAGTTTTAAATTTTCTATTAAGCACTGCCTTTGCTACATACCACAGTGCTAGTGTTGTCTTTGAGCTTTCATTCATGTTAGTGCATTCTGTACTCTCCCTTGTGATTTATTCTTTAACATATTGCTCACTGAAACATGTACTATGAAATTTTTACATATTTGTGAATATCCGCAATTATCTTAATTATATTGATTTCTAAGTTTATTCCATTGTAGTCAGAGAACATTTTTTCATATTATTTCAACCTTTTTACAGTTATTGGGATTTGTTGTATATAACCTAACGCAAGTCTATCTTGGAGAATGTTTCATGTGCATTCAAGAATAATGTATATTATGCTGTGCCTAGGTTTACTGTTTTATGATTATCTGTTAGATAGCATGGATATATAATATTTTTCAAGTCTTTTATTTGTTTGTTAATCTTTTGCCTAGTTGTCTTAGCCATTATTGAACATGAAGTATCAAAATCTCCAATTGTCTTTGTTAATTTGTCTATCTCTCCCTTCTATTCTGTCTATATTTGCTTCACATATTTTGGGTCTCTTTTGTTAGGTGAATATATATTTATATTTGTTATTATAAAATGCCCTTCATTGTTTAAAGTAATAGTTTGCCTTAAATTTTATTTTGTCTGATATAACCACTCCAGCTCTCATTTAGTTATTATTCACAGAGTATCTTATTAAATTATTTTACTTTTAGTCTGTTGGTATATTTCAATATAGAGTGTGTCTTTCAGACAGCATACAGTTTGATCATGATTTTTTGAATCCATTCTGTTAATCTTTCCATTTTATTGAACTGCTTACTCCCTTTACTTTTAATATAATTACTGATATTGTGGAGTTGTCTCTGATATTTGACATTTTTATATATCTTATATTGTTTTTGCTCTATTTCTCCAGTGAAGCCTACTTCGGTGTTAAATAAATATTTCCTAGTTACCACTTTAATTTTTCCATTATTACATTTTTTAATAAATGTTTTGTTAGTTGTTACTCTAAGGATTAAATAAACACATTAAAAGCAAACAATCTACTTCATATTTACATCATATTAATTTCAACAGATTACAAAAATTTACTTCAATGTATCTCTATTTACTCACCCTTTTTGGGTCATTTTTGTCATTCAGATTAGACATTATACAAAATAATCAACAGATTTTCATAATCATTTTTATGTAGTTGTCTTTAATCATATAGAAGAAGAATAAAGTTACAACTAAAGTTCATTTGTATTGTCTCTTATACGTATCTATGTATTTACTTTTACTGGCGCTCCTCATTATTGTGTGTGGATTTGGGTTATCATCTAATATCACATCATTCGAGTCTAAAGAATTCCTTTTTGTATATATTTTAGTCTAAGTTGGCTAGTGATGAATTCTCTCAGTTTTATCTCAGAAAGTCTTAATTTCCACTTTTTGTGAAGAATCGTTTTATTGGATACATAATTCTTGGTTAACAGTCTTTAATTTTTCGGCACTTGGAATATGCCATTCTATGAGCTTGGCTCCATTGCTTCTGATCAGAAAAAGTATTGTTAGTCTTGTTAAAGATATTTAGTAAGTGACAAATGACATTTCTCTTGCTGCCTTTAAGATTTTTTATTTTGTTTTTGGCTTTTGATAGTTTGATTATGATGTATGTGAATATATATCTCTTTTAGTTTATACTACTTGAAATTTGTTGAGTTTCTTGAATGTAAAGGTTAATGTTTCTCATCAAATTTTGGAGATTTTTGTCCATTGTTTCTCTAAATACTTTTAAGTTTCCCATTTTGTATGTGTATATTTTTGTTGGTATGCTTGAGGTTATCCCACAGGGTTCTGAGGCTCTGTTCATTCGTTCATTTTTATGTATTTCTTTTTTTGTCTCTTTAGCTGTTTAGCAGACTGGATAATATCCATTGTCTCTGTCATCCAGGATATACTCTGTCATCCAGGCTGGAGTATAGTGGTGTGATCATGGCTGATTGCAGCCTCAACCCTCAGGCTCAGTTGATCCTTCTACCTTAGCTTCCTGAGTATCTGGGAATATAGGCACACACCACTATGCCCAGATAATTTTTGTATTTTTTGTAGAGATGGGGTTTTGTCATGTTGCCCAGGCTGGTCTCAGACTCCTGGGCTCAAACAATTATCCTTCCTTGGCCTCCCAAAATGTTGGGATTACAGGTGTGAGATACCTCACCCAGGCAATTACTATAATTCCAATTTTTTCTTTATAAAATCAGTGTTACAGAAACCACTAGCTCTCTCTTCTGTATAGGCAAATGGGCTATATTCAAGTTTTTCTTAAAGGTAAGTGTGACCATGTGACTTCATGCTATTCTATTAGAATGTGAGTGGAATTGTGGATCACTTTCATGTATGTCCCAGAAAATCTTCCAGTAGAATGTGAGTGGAATTGTGGATCACTTTCATGTATGTCCCAGAAAATCTTCCAGGAGTACCCTTCTACTCTTAACCTTGTATTCTATTGAAATGGTGTTAATTATGATGACCCTAAAAAACACATCTTTAAGATGGCAGTGACATCATTAGCCTCAGTCTCCTTGAATAATGTCTTGTAGAAAAATATTCCCCCTACCACCATGCCCTGCAACTGTTGTGAATCACTTAGCAAGAATTACACTTCTATTTTATGTAGCCATTACATCTGAGGTTGTTTTGAAGAGGTAAAGTAACATGCTGATGTAAAAATAATGTAAACTATGTGGTCTTGTCTTAATGATTAAGAAGCAGCCAGCAAGAGAAAAAACATTACAGGTTAGAAATCTGAAGACCCATCTTATACAATGGCAAAATATATTACAAACTTTCCAACTGGAAAAACATAAAAGTCAGTCCATGTTACCAACAGCTCTAGGAAAAACAGTTGGAAAAAGAAAACTCTCAGTGAATGTAGATACCTTTGCTGCTTTTGGCATGGTAATATGATATAGAGATGAGCTCAAGAAAATATTGACATATTGGCAAAGTGAAGAATAAGTCTCTCAAAAGGCTGGCAAAAACAACTAATGATGGATCCTAAAACGTAGACGATAAAGTTGGAAAAGGCTTTGAACAACAAAGTTCTATTAACGCTTCTTAAATCCCGTTTAGGTCTGTGGTAAATATCAGATACAGGGTTTATCTTCTCACTTAAGACTATTTCTGTCTACATGATCTACTTGTGGTTGCCATTAAGTAGTGAGAGGAAGAAAGTAATAGGGGCAACAAACATTAAAAATAAAGCAGGCTTGAAAAGTATGTTCAGGAGACAAGTCTGGGTGAGTTACCAGTACCTGAAACTGACTACTAGGAAATAGATTATTATCTATCATGAGTTTTAAGGTATATTATATTGCCAAAGAAACAAGAAGTCTGACCCCCCAAAATGTTTTTAATTGTTTAAGATGTAAATAAACCTTGGGCTTCCAAGTTTGCACCAGCAGGAAGCAGGGTGTAAAAGCTGTACTAGCCCTAAGCAAATTACATTCTCAACACTCACCACTGATGTGGCCATGAGGACTAATAAACAAGAAATAACTGCTCAGAGGACAATGTTGGAGCCACTGAGAACATTAACGTTTCTCTTTGAGACAATATTCACACTCTAACTGAACAATTTCCTTCATTGCCAGGGTAAGATTCTTTATACCACCTGTCCTACAAAATATTATCATTATTCTTCTCATCTTTACAATTTCAGTGTTTTCCCATCCTCACCTTTCCTGTTTATTTCTGCATGGATATCTTTCCCCCAGTCCACCGCTGTCTATTGAGTTTAAAGGTGTAGAAGACTTGTCTTGTCAGTTTAGAAATATTGAGACCAGAAGTAGCCATCAAACCCTGACCTACCAGTGAGGACTCTGCATCAAACAGAGATTCTGCACATTGGGCTGCGTATTGTTTTCTGCTTCCCTCAAAGTCTGCTGTGGCCATTGGAATGATATAAAGCCAATGGGATGTAAGCAAAAGTGATATGTGTCACTTACTGGCCTAGCCCATACAACCTTCCTCATATGCTTGTTTTCATTGCTAGCTGGCTGAGATACTGATGTCCAGAGCAACCTTGAAGTCAAGCATTGAATGTAAAGAAGTTGAAACATCTGACAGACTGCAGGTCATAACCTCCCTGCCTACCTATTACAGCCCTGAGATGTTATGTTTGTGACAATTAACTTTCTATTTCTTTCTTTCCTTTCATTTTATATTTATTTATAATAGTAGTACAGACAACCAAATATCTTAGACTTCAACTACTTTAAACAACTCCAAATATAAAACCATTTGTCTCCAAAGGCCAAAATATTTTATGATATTACAGTTTGATTAAAGAAAGAGAAAATTAAAATTAAAAAAAACTTTGTATATTTTACTATATATTAACTTCAGCACAAATATCTACCATATCAAGAAGGGTTGTAGGACTTTCATATTAATGCCTAGACTTTTTTCATTATTTTGCGGACTATAGGAAGACAGTGTAAATTTTTTCTTTTACTTTAAAAGGTAATTTACTTTAATAGATCTATAAACTACTTTATTATTGTTTAGACAGTTTTATTTTATATTGTAAGCTAAATTCCACAGGATGGGAGAATATTTATGTGTGTGTTTTGTTTGTTTACATTCTAATTCTCTTATTTGATAAAGAACTATAATACGATATGTCTTTAAATGGCTAGTTGTGGGCATGCTATTATCTTGGCTACAATTCTTTGTCTTTGGAATATCCAAGCTAAGCTATTCCACTGGTCTGTTAAATGATATTTATGACTTTGAAAGATTTCTTGTGCCTAATAGCATGTGCCTTGATAACCATCATGAATATTCCTTTTTCCATGGCCTTATGTTCTGAGGGAACAGTAATTAAAATATAAAATCATAGGAGAAAGTTCCAAAAGATATATCCAAGTTGACTTTTTTTAACCACTCTTCCACTCTTCTAAGCATCCTAAGTCTGTGAAGCCTTTCAAGACAAAAGATGAATTTTTAAATCAATAAAATCCTATAATGATTTTTCTTTTGCATTTTTATTCTATTTCCCATACACAAGAAGAGATGTAAGCTGCTCTTCATAAAATAATCCTGCGGATAGATGAAAAAACTTTGTGTTATAGCTAAGAAATTTCACCATGTGAAAGAAAGGCCTAAAGTAAGCAAAAAAGTATAGAAAAGTGAAAACATGAACTCTTCTGTGGCGTACATATTTACTTTCTTTGTGGTCTATTACTTTTTGTTCCCTTTTTTACCAATCCTTTTCTGCTGTAATTGTGGAGAGTAAGACTGACAAATATTGGCTGAGAATATTGCCAGGTAGATAAATATCCTAATATCTGCCTATTAGGAGGCACAGAATCACAGAGAGAAAATGGCTTTTTAATGGCACAATGCAATATAAACCCAACACATTGGAAGTTAAAACGGATGGCCTCTCACTTCCTTGGATAATATCATTGTTCAGAAATTTCTCCTCAAAAGAACTAGTTGTCACCAGAAGAAATATTTTAATGCAATCAAGTAAGCCATATATATATTATATGTATTAAAAATTCATAAAATTCATAGTGTTCTCTTATCACATAAGATATTAAGATATTTATCACAATGAATTCTACAGGCTTCGCAAAGGCCTGTTGTTATATGCATTAGAAATATGATCTTTAATCACATTCAAAGTATTTTACAGCAAAATAAATTTCAGTTATGTGACTGTGACACAAATTAACTTTTTTGCATTTCATCCATATGTCTGGGTTCTTTCCAGATGCCTCGATTCCAAGAAGATATTTACAAAATGCCTTAAATACTGATTAAGCTGAATTTGTTAAAGGTTATCTCCCCCCCACACTAATCTCACTAGATTATTAATGGACCTGATTTCTTTTAAACCTAGTTAATAAATTGCACCATAGTTGTGTTCTAAATGTTGATTTTTGCATACATTTCACTTGTTATTAATTTTAAACACTTTCTCCAAAGCAGTACTTTAGGCTACAAAATTAGATTTATAAAGGTAGGTTGTTTCTTGAAAACTATAAACCACTGAAAGGAAAGTAATAAAACTAACTGATGCTCTACACCCTTCTCCCGTAAATTCATCAAGAAGCATCAAAAATTCCCTAGATGATTTTGAAGTTATTGAACATCATTAGAAAATGAAAGAGTGAGTGTGCTTTTATGTGGCATTTAATTTAAATGGGAGACCACGTTTCTGATTTAATCTAATCAGTATTTCCTTCTGATTGCACCATTGTGGTAGAAATCTAAATTAGGGTAGAATTAAACTTTTGAAATTAATGTTTTCAGCAGAAACAGTAAGAGAGCATTGGAAAGAATGAAAGTAATGATGGGGTAAAGAAGTATGGAAGAAATAAAAAGTAAGGAAGTGAATAAGAAAGGAAGAATCAGAAGGTTCAAGATGAATAGTTATTGTGCATATTCTTTGCTGTGGATATAGCAATTAATGCTCTTATATAAGCAATCTCAGTTAATCTTAGAGCAACCACCTGAAGAAGGCAGGTGTTTACAATTCTGTTCTATAAATGGCTGTACTGGAGCAAATTGTAATAGAATAAAAGATCTTTTATGCAAAAAAAATCATAAAGTTGTTACTGTTGATAGAAGTCAGTTTAATCTGAGAATCATGAAAATACAGCAGAACAATAGATGCATGCATTGAACACTTAATTTAATGGAAAATATTAGACTACATTCATTATTGGAAAAAAAGGCTTTTTGGCATGGGTTGCTGATTTCTTCAAGATCTGTCTCACCAAGACAACTAGAACACAGTGTTATGATTTCTAGGTTTTGTTCATTTGTTTGTTTGCTAAAATGAAGTGAGAAATTAAAGATATTTGTGAAGCATTCCAAATTCAGAATCGTAGGTTTTTATTTATCTCAAATATTTTGAATTTGTTGATTATACTAATTCACAATCAATTTTTAGAGATGCCTTTATAATGCTTTCCAAAACATTATTTTAACACAAATAGAGTATTTTTTCACAGTAATAACAAACCAGTTTATACAAAGTTTAATTAAATTATCCAATTACATGGTTTATGATATATTGGAAAAAAGATCCTTAGTCTTTATATGGCTAAATTTGTGATATTTTAGAGAGAAGTATAATGTTGGAGTATTCAGCATGCAAGAGGAACAGTAAATGGAGAGAAGGATGGTAGAAGTTGGTTATGAGCATTTCAATTGTAATAAAAGCTATTATTATTCACTTAACGAGTGTTAAGTCCTGTACATATCCTGTCTCTGATTGACACAACTCTATGGGATAGGTTTTATTACATGCACTTGAAAGATGTAGAGACTGAGTCCAAATATTCTTTCCAGATTGTTATCAACCAGCATAGAATGCTTAGTTAACTGCTCAAAGACATGAAGATAGAATATCATTTCAGTCTGATTCTAAAGCTCTTAACTACTACCAGTAAGCAAGGAAAATGAGGCGACTTTCAACATTTTGGGCATGCTCAGTGTAATGACCATGAAATCCTCCTCCCAGATTCCCCACTGCAGGAAGTGTAAGTGATTGCTGGTCCAATCTGCAGTGCTCTGAAATTCATCTTATTTGAACCAAAGCCATGGTTTTTAAGGGTTCCAACGAGCCGATAAGACTGAGGAGGACACTGAAGATACTAAGGCAGGACTACTGCTGGGAGATGATGGACTCTGCTAAAGAATCCAAGGGAAGATTTTGACTATGCTTTAGCTCCCCATCAGCCTTCTTCAAACATTCTCAGAACTGCAGTACAATCGACAACCTTCCTTCTTTCCCTCTTTCCCTCCTTCCTGCCTTCCTCACTTCTCTCTTGCCTTCTTGCCTTCCTCCTCTCCTTCACAGGGGTAAAATGTTCTTTGCAGGTTCATGGTTTTCACAGGCTCCACCAGCTCGCTTCCCTTTTCTCTTGAGTATTTTTTTTCCAATAAATCTTTTTCATAACAATTCCTTCCTGGATACTGTTTGTTGAAGAATTCAGACTAATAGATTAGACAACTCTTATAACTGTGAAGAAATAGTAGAATGTTGCTGCATGGATGTTCCAAGGTACCTACTTATGAAGGAAACCAGTGTTTCATTGTTTGACATGGCCTTCTTTAGGAAGACCACCTCTAATACACTCACATAAGTTAATTCATCTAAAGACTAGCGTACAATATACGTATGCTTTGATTTTGATTCTCAGTGAATCCTTGGTTACATCTAACCAATTTGTCTAGCTGATTTTAATGTATCTTGCATTTTTCAATCCTACTCTTTAAAGTTGAATTACATATTCTGGGCTTATTTTACAGGTTGGATGTGAGAATTAGATAAAATGATTGATAGATATGATGTTCCTTGAAAGTATTTTAAAACAATCATACAAATATTAGTACACCTGAATTTCTTTATTACATGAAGAAGCATTCAATACCTGGAGTCTTCATTAAAATGTAAATAAATATACTTATCAGTAGTAAAATTATTACTGGAGTAAAATGAATGCTCTCTTAAGTGGCAAAAGAAGTAAAGAATAAAAAGATAACAAAAGTCCCTTATATACAACTCTAAGTTTTGTAAATTATTCTCCAAAGCACAAAATACATCATGTCTTAAATATACATACTGGCAGAGGCTGGGCGCATGACTCATGCCTGTAATCCCAGCAACTTTGGGAGGCTGAGGCGGGTGGATCACCTGAGGTCGGGAGTTCGAGACCAGCCTGACCAACATGGAGTAACTCCGTCTCTACTAAAAATACAAAATTAGCCAGGCATGGTGGCAGGCACCTGTAATCCCAGCTACTCTGGAGGCTGAGGCAGGAGAATCGCTTGAACCCGGGAGGTGGAGGTTGCAGTAAGCCGAGATCATGCCATTGCACTCCAGCCTGGGCAACAAGAATGAAACTCCGTCTCAAAAAAAATTACATCTCTATATATAATTTTATATATATATATACACACACACACACACAAAAACACACACACACACACACACGTACTAGGGGAAAACGGGGGAAGGGTAGCATGGTGTGGAAGACCAGGAGTTGTGAAGTTACATATTTTGGTGAAAGGGCCTGATTTGCCTATGAAGCTATGGGACTCTCGGCACCCTGATTTCCTCATATAAAAATATGAAATGATAAAATTACTTCAAAGATTTGTTATAATACTTAAATAATTCACATACCTAAATTATTCAAATGATGTTTATTATATTGTAGGTGCTTCATAATGTTATTTCCATTTTCTTGCTCAGGTTAGTGAATAAAGAAAAAGAACTGCATCTCTACACAGACAATAATAAAGATAATGATAGCTGATACTTAATATTCATCTTCTGCATGCTCTAAGAGAAATGCTTTATAAATGCTATTTTATTTACTTAAAAAAATTGTATAGGATTAGCATTATTTGCTTGATTTTACAGTTGAAAAATCTGAGTGTCATAAAAATGAAGTCCAGGGTCAATCAGTAAATAAGCAGGGAAACAATTGCAACTTGGTATGTCTGGCTTTTGACACCTATATTTATAATCCTAACAATAGAATTTTTATAGGAGACTGAGGCATGCTTAGGATAAGGTATGGATGATGCCATAGCCCTGCTCTTACTAGAAGTCCTGGAAAAAGAGAGTGATAATGGGGCATGCTCCATCTCTCCGGGAGCACTCATAAACTGCCCTCCAGCTACCACAAAACCAAGGAGATTGTCCTCCCTGCAGGAAGAGTCAATAAAAGTTTTCCTTTCTGTCACCCTACCCACAGTCATCTTACACTTGGCCTTCCAGGAAGTGATATTTAATTTTAGTTCATGCCTGTACCCTAGGTCTTCATAATACTGTCTCTCTACTTGTTCATAGTGAAAACTGTAAAAGAATCAAAACTTCATCTTTAGAGCGAAAGCAGAGAGCCTGGAGGCAAGACATTATGCAATACTTATATCCAGGTGGGTTTAGTTATTCAACGAGTGCAAAGGGTAGGTCGCCTAAAAGTAAGAAGAGAAATTGTAATTCGAAGAGAAAAAAAAAAAAAAAAAAAAAAAGAAATCTGACTTGCAGAAGCTAATGTTAAGCTTGTCTTAGCCTAATTTTATTTGTATTTACCTGAAACTGTGTCCCTACCTGGAGATCAGAGAGATTGGTAAAATAATTTTCATTTAATACCAACAAAGTTAGAGCCATTATTTACTTACATACTTCTGAAACAACACAGGGATATTTTTTGAGGTTTTGCCTGTTGTGATGGTGGTAGTGGTGATATTTACAAAGAATAGTTAAAATGTAGTATCTTTATTTTTATTATCATTATTTTTACATAGAGTGATGATATGGCAACTAATATATAGTCTTCATAATAAATTGTGGCATGAGGTGATTTTTAATTTTCTATATCATTTCATGCTTGTAACTATGTTTATATATTATTCTTATAACACAGACAAAAGTTAAAGGTAAGAGAAGTGAAGGAATTTTGACAAGAAATTAGCAGACAGAACTAAGGCCAGCTTGTTTGTTTGTTTGTTTGTTTTTACAATAAAACCCAGGTACTTTCCACTAAACTACACTAGATTTATGCTTTAGAATGTCATGTTGTTGTTGTTGGTGGTGGTGTTTTTCTGTTTGCAAACATTCCAAAGACACAAATAATTTGAAGTTAATTTTATATGTGCCGTGTTTTTGCTTTGTTTATGGGAAAGTCCATAGTAGTATTTTTCAAATTATACATTGAAATCCCTTAATACATTATGAAATCTATTTAGTAGTTGAAGATCATTTTTTGATATTAATAGAGCTTAAATTATGTAGGAATAAGACTTTTGATTTTCCAGTGTTATATAACAAGCTACTCTAAAACTTAGTGATTAAAAAAATCATTAGCGTTTTATTGATTTTGTGAGTCCAGAATCTTCAGACAGAAAGCCTTAGGGAACAATTGTTTCTGCTTCAAGTAATCTGGGGCTGGGGTGCCTCACATGGCGGATGAATGACTGGGGTTTAGAATAGCTAGGAACTGGTCAGGTCTCTCCCTCTCTGTCTGTCTGTCTCTCTCTCATTCTCTCTCTGCCTCACATCCCTCTCTCTCCTTCACTCTCTTTTATCTTCTTTCTCTCTCTCTTTCTTCCTCCCTGCTCACATGGACTCTTCATATAGTCAGCTTGGGCTTCCTCACAGTTTGGTGGCATTGGGAAATGTGGCAGCCAAGGGCATCAAGGGCAAATGTTGTAAGAGTCATGAAATAGAAAAAGCTACTCTCTCAAGGCCTGGGCCAGAAAAATGGCACCATATCACTTCAACAATGTTCTATCGTTCAGAGCAGACACAGAGCCAACAAAGATTCACAGAGAGAAGATATAGAGCTTATGTCTCTAGGAATGGAATTTCAGGAAGAATGTCTAAAATATATGCAGACATCTTTGATTTGCCAAAAAATTAAGTACTGTTTCATAAAGCTTTTGTTTCCGTTACACAAATGTGAGTATATACTTGTTTAAGTTATAAAATAAATACTTTTGGTGAGACAAGTTCAAAATGTTCTGAAAGCTACTATAGTTCCATGTGCACATTAATTGAATTTAGTGGTCCTGTTCAATTTTACTTTATTCCCAAAATACACAACTTAATTTGATTTACTTTATTCAATTTGTATTCATTGTACAAAATAAACAAAATATTTAATATGACCAATGTTGTATATAGTATCCGGTTTATATGTTAAAATTTCTAGATATGAAATAAGGCAATAATTGCCATTCTGAGCATATTTATTTCATAATATTTTCAAATTCCATATTCACTCCAAATATTATTTGTAATCATGAGTTTGAGAGGAATAAAATATTGCAGTTTGTATTTTTTTCTAACAAATGTGAAAAGTAATGGATAAATAACCAAATCATGATAACAAAATTATAGGTATAAAATAATCAATGATGTAATTTGTGAAACAATTATTCTAATAAGTATTATAATTTATTTGTAGATCCCTCTGATATAGATACTAATTATATACAATTTACAAAGAATTATAATCTGAAGAAGTGTAATGCTCAGATCACACAGCTGATTGGTAGACTTGAAATCCAACACCAGTAACATATTCACAAACACTATGCCATTCTGTTTCCTGAAGCTTTTCTGAATTTCAGAGCAGCAAAATAGTTCTTCATATCATCTTTCTATTTGATCATATAGACAAAGCATATAAAATGTTCTAGATGCTACTAAACCATTACCTGGATTTATTAAATTCTTTAATGTGTTAATAAGGCATTATCAGGTTGTTTACAATGCTCTTAGAGGAATAAAAGAAAATCTCCTAAAAATAAGAGGACATTACAATGATCATTTAATCATCTTCAGATTTAAAAAGTCTCAGAAAGAAAATCTTACTAGTATTATTTTAAATATTCAGAAAGGGAAATGCTGTGAATCAAAATAATTCATTATTTCAGCCAATTGTATTAGAAATGCACTTCTTGTATCTACTTTCATTTACTTTATTTCCACAGTCCGTATTTTAACTCTAAGCTTAGTTGGGGCAGGGGGAAAGTAATAATCAATCTCTAAGTAATACTCGTTCATACATTATTAATAAGTTTTTATTACTGGGGAATGATTTTTACCAAGATATGTTAGGGGCCACTTAAAAGGTATTAAATGTTTACAGTAAAAAAGTAAAAATGAATAAATAAAATATAAACAAACAGATTCATGAAAAAATTATTTTAACAAATAGTTAAAGTCAGTATTCTTCATGGCATTTTATATAAACTGGAAGCTTATAGAACCAGACACTGTGATGGTAACTTGGAACAATCTATAGGTGGGACATACATAAATTAGATGAAAGGTAGCTAAGTTATTGACAAGGGCTTGAAGTATATTATTTGCCCTGCCTTTTAAATTCTGTTTATCCTTCCATTAGTTTTCTACCACTGTGTCACAAATTATCACAAAAATAGTGGCCTAAAAGAACACATATTTATGATCTCACAGTTTTCATAGGTCAGATGTGTAGTACAGGTTATCTGGGTCCTCTGTTAAGGTCTTGTCAGACTGAAATGGAGGTGTCAGCCAGGGTTGTAATTCTCATTTCAGGCTCAGGATCCTCTTTCAAACTCACTAAATTCATCTTGGCAAAATGCATCTTCTTGCAGCTGTACTGTTGCTACCTGTTGGTCAATGATCACACTTAGCTATTATCAGCCACCCACATTTTCTTGCCACTTGGCTTCCATAGGCAGTCTGTAGCATAGATACTGTGTTCTTCTAGATTAGCTAGAGTCAGTCTTTTTGCCACTCTCTAGTCTACTAAGGGGGAAGTCACATATTTGTAATATAATCACAACAGTGACTATCTCATCAAATTCACAGGTTCTATCCTTCCTAAAGGGTGGCATATTATACAATGTATGTAGAGCAGGAGGGTGGAAACCTGGAAATATTAGAATTCTCTCTATTCCAACTGTTTTACTATATGATACATAAATGAAAAATAAACATTTACTAATTATTGTGCTAATACTTTAACATTTGTATATCTGTTTATACTATGAATGTGTCATTTAATAGTCACCATGGGTGTAAAATCAAATAAAATATATTTCATGTTTTCCTAACGCATTACACTCTTGTGATGAAGAAGGATAACTAAATCAGCAACTATCCTGGCAGATGTTATATGTTTGAGGTAAAGGTGCATTATCACAAAGGAAGGTAATATAATTCAGACAGGAGGTCAGGAGGTCATTGTAAATTAATATTTGAAATAAGTTTTAAAGGATATGGGAAATTTGCAGAATGAATATATATATATACATATATTTCATATATATATGAAATAGAAGCATTCCAAGAAGAGAAACAATGTTGTAAGGAGAAAAATAAGAAATAATATATGACATATTTAAGTAGTATAAAGAGTTTGATATACATGAGGTAAGGGTGCCTATAATGTGAATGTAGCCTTAGCTGTAATCCCAATATTAATAAGATCTATATTAATTTAATTACAGCTAGGATGAACTATATTGAGTTAATTAGAGCTGGATCACTGATGTCAGACTGAATTATGTTTTAACCAATATTGGTGGCTGAATTCAACATCTCATGCAGCAGTAGACAACTTTGATAGTTCCAAGAACAATTTTTTAAAATGTATATAAAGCTTCTTTTAAGGCGTAAGATAGTTTTTCCTCCAAACATCGATTATAATAATTCTTGCACTATATACTAATCTTTTGAAAAGAACAAAAATTTCAAACATTATTATAATAGGTAAAAGAACTAACAAATGTAGGTTGCATATATATGATGTCATAGACACCTAATATTAATCATAATGATGTCTAACATTCAAACTAAAGTGTTTGAGAAAGAGGCAAACGAATGAATGAATGAATGAGTGAATGAATGAATGAATAAAATGTGAGCACTCTCTCCTATGTGGTGATCAGGAAACTGCCATTATCTCCAAAAGGATAAATAATTTTAAATAGTTTACATCATCATAAAGAATTTCCTTTTGTCATTTTTGTTTTCCCAACTAATTCTCACTTATCTAACTTTCCATGTTTTTTAATCTTCTAAAATGACACAGTTTAAATCTAGATAAAGTCTTAAAGTCAAAATCAGAAAAGTCTTAAATAAGTGTCTATGATATTATCAAGACAAAATGTAAGGAGTGTCTCTTCTTTGTTCCGCAGCTAAGGCAAGACAGTATATCACTGTGGCTAAAGCAGGAATGCCGGAGGCAGGCTGACTGGGTTTGGATTCCTCCTCTATTAGTAACTGTGTGGCCATGAGATGATTACTTAATATCTCTGTTAAGTGAAAATAATACTACTATCTAACTCTTAAGGTGGCTGTAAGCAATAAATTCGTTAATATATGCAAAATGCTTAGAACTCTGCAGCGCTTAGAAAGTTTTAGCTGTTTGTTATCAAGGAAACCAGGGTTGTATTGAGATGAACTGAAGGAAAACACAGGAGCTGGAAGCTGTTATTGAATTGGGTGGAAGCTCCCCTCTCAACCCCTGTTAAGTTTGCCAGAGTCAGATTTAGTGCAGAACATGGCTGTTCTCCATAGAACAGAAATGTCACCAGCTGTTTGTGGTCAATAGCTAAATACTCTATGCTGCCATTGTGGTATACCAGGGCCCGAAGGTGACATGGCCACCGAATGGCTGGGTCTTGAAACTAGTAACCCATTGAATATTGGAAAAGGGTCCCAATTGTTTAAAATGCCATTTATTAAAATGGCTTCAGTATATTCATTTGTCGTGTGTGTGTGTATGTGTGTGTAGTTTAGCTATAAATTTTATGTGACGTTATAATCAACCAGCCAATTCAAATTTGCAGTAACGAAGAGAAAAATCATGAGATAAAAGAACAACAAGAAATAAAGAGATAAAAGAACAAACGATATAAATCATGACATCTCTTTCACATCAGGTTAAATTCATAATCCATAGTTTAGAATTCCCTTTGGCCAGTGACAATGACAAACCTCTTCCTCAGAGCTTTTAACCCTACTTTTGGACAGTGCGCTAAAGCCTGCTAAGGATGAACAATTGCTTCACAAAAACAGTTGCCCTCAGAGGCATTTTTTAGCCTGTATCTCTAATGGAAATATATAGTAACTTAAGAAAGGGAAGAGTGCTAGGAAGTGCATGAAATGCACTTGGCAGTGAAATGTGGCCTTGACCATCACGCATTGCCCTGCCTCCAAAAAGCTGCCCTTTGTTTTACAAGCTTATGGTAGGGGACTATCCAATGCTTTCTCAGTGACACACAATATTTCACAAGACTGTGACACCTTTTCTGGCCTCTGCATACATCTCCCAAAGCAATTAAAATTTTCAAAATAGTAGCTTTAAAAAAAAGCAAATAAATAGTTTAAAAAACCAATGAAGAGGATTAGTGTGAGCCATATCCTCTTTTTTCATATTTACGTTCAGAATTTTAATGGCACTTGACTCTGAAATCATTCCAGTAAAGCGGAAAATTAATATTTTAATATGTCTACCACTTCAGCAAGTAGAAATAAGTAAAGTGGAATAAGTAGTAGAGAAGAAAATGTTTTAGTATTAACTCTATTTATGAATATTTATCACCCCTACCCATCAAATATCTGTCTTTCAGCATGCCCATTCACTTCTATGTAAAGTAAATCACTGCGGAACACACATTACCAATTGTTTTACATTTTATAGAAAAGAGGGTGACAATTTCCTTTTAATATTCTTTTGATTAGATTTTGTCATAATTTTTTACTGAGTGAATCCAAAAGACTGAAACATAGGTAATTAAAAAAAACAACAACATTATCCAAGAGTTTTTTCATGGAATGACATAATTTCTTATCAGTTTTTCTTCATCTAGAGGCGAAATGACAGAGAATCAGGAAGGCATAAAAAGGGCATAAAATGACTGCTGTCTATGATGCTGTCTGGAAATCTGTTTTGCTTTAGGGTCCAGTGTTGCAAATATTTGATTCATATGACTGTGTTTTGTTCATACTGTGCATTCATTTGTTTAATTTTATGAGAAACAGGCTGTCCAAGTGATGCGTTAAAACAAATAAACTATTAAAATTAGCCAAAACAAACAAATTGTTACTATTAAATGAATCTTTGGAGTACACAAATGGAATTAGATTTTTTAAACCACGTATAAAATTATTATTATAGCATCATATCACTATTATCATTATATCTATTTTTATTGAACTTTATAGACTACTTTATTCTAGATCTTAGTATCTTTCAAAAATACATTCCAAATGTCCCCACTACCCCTTCCCATTTATATATACACATACATACACTTATATGCACTTACATATAGTTGAACACCCCCCCACCACACACACATTTGTAGGTAAAGCAAAACTATCTGTATAATTCATCTTTAAAACACAAGTTACCGAAATTGCTATATTGAGCTTAATTCCAGAACTTTACTTTTTTTTTGAAAATGGATAAATGTTTCATTTACTATGAAGACAGGAAAATAGGTCCAAGAGACTACTATAGATAGGAAATAAACATTCTTCAACATGCTCAAATACGAAGATAATTTTTACCGAAATTATTCCTTATAAAAAGCAGAGTTATTTTATATCCTTAAACTATTTTCTTATCAAAGGACACCTTCTCAATTACTGTATTCTGAACAGTGATGTTTTTTGGGGGAAGACGCAACAGCCTGAAATTATCTCAACTAATGGTAGTTTGAATTTCATATAAGTAATAGAATTTTAAAAAGAAGAAAATTTTAACAGAGATTTAACAGTTATTTATAGGGGAATTAATTCAATAGTTGCAAGTTTGAGGTATTTTAATAATGAAGCCTTTTAAAGATCAACTTAGAAATGGATAACAGAAGCAGTGAATGACATTGAAAGACCATAAATGTAGATCCTTGAGACCAAAAAAAAAAAGAAAAGAAAAGAAAAGAAAAGCAATTGCCCTCATGCTATGTGAATGATATTCTGTGACTTGGGATAATATTCCTGTTGGTTCAAAAAATATTGTATCTTACATACTTAGATGGTAATAAAAATGAAGCTGGGAGTTATCTGACTCAATATATGCTTCTAGTGGTAATGAGAAAAGTGATGTTGAAAGTGCATGTGATAGTTACAAAAATTACTTGGTGAATTGAAAGGTAACTTTTAAAAACTAATTTATTTCTTTGCATATTTAATGTTAAGTGCTTATGTAGTCAAGTTAAATACTATCAATAGATATTTACATTGCTAATGGTATTTATCGAATATGTTACTGTATATATATTCTTGCTAAAATAAGTGTATGTATGATTGGTTAGTCTCAGTTAGAAAATCAGGTTATTTATGAATACATAAAGTATTTTAAAGCGTACATAATTAAACTTGAAATAAATTAAAATACTTAATAGTATTATCCTGTAGTTCTAATATTTTTACTTTAAGCAGATGCCTGGTTTCCAAAAGTATGATCCGTCCAGAGCACTATCACTATTTGAGACTGATAAACTTTTCATGCTTTATAAAATAGGAGAATAAAAATTTCATTCAATTCAACATCTTCTACAAATAAGGAGTGTACAGCACTATCCAAAAACAAAGGAATAATTCTAGGACAATAAATTTGGGATAAGAAACGGTCCAAGTGTGATTCTATTTTTTTTCCTCAGTTATCATTTATACCAAAGTGTATAAAAGGTATTCTGTGATCTCCAGGGCATACACATGGGCTAAGGATGACACGTATACTGTGTAAAAGCATTTTCTGACCATAGTGGTTCCATAAACTTATGAAATACCACAGAGGTTTATAAGATCTGAAAGCTTTCAAATGAGAACTTTCTTCTAACTTTTTGGTAGCCAGTAAACTAGGATATCAAAAAGACTCTTAGAACATAACAATTTTCTCTCTGACTTAGGCTGTTGGAGGACACATAGTGGAAAGAACACATAAAGAGACTGGAATTTGAATCTCGTCCTGTCCATTGTCACTTTCAGTGTAACACTGGGCAAGTTACTTCACTCATTTTACAAAATAATCCAATAACACCAACCACACATAGTTGTGAGGGGAACTTCAATTAGTCAATGAGTATTTACCAAATACCTAATATGTGTCAGCTACTGTGCTAGGTGCAAGGAGAAAACAGCTATTATATTTAAAAAAAAAAAAAAGAAAAAAAGAAAGAAAGAAAGAAAGAAAAAAGAAGAAGAAGAGAGGAGAAAAGAAAAGGAGCTTCTATGCCCACCTGTAGAGAGTTCACAGTATATGAGGGAGGAAAAATTGTAAACAATTGATAGTATTGCATCAGTCTGTTTTCAGACTGCTATATATAACGATCGGAGACTGGGTAACTTTTAAAGAAAAGAAGTTTGATCGACTCACAGTTCTGCATGGCTGGAAGTTCTCAGGAAACATACAACCACAGTGGAAGAAGAAGGAGAAGCAAGTACCTTCTTCACAAGGTGGCAGGAGAGAGAGAGCACGCATGGCAAACTGCCACTTTTAAAAGCATCAGATCTCGTGAGAACTCCTTCACTATCACAAGAACATTATGGGAATAATTACTTCCTACCAGCTCCCTCCCTCAACACGTGGGGATTATAATTCGAGATGAGATTTGAGTGGGGACACAGAGCCAAACCATATCAAGTATTAAATGAGATAATGGGAAAGACACTTTATTAGAGAATATCCCTACGTCTTTAAGAACATTCTATAGGGAATAGTCTTAGATTTGGTTCACCAAAAGGGGAAACTGAGGCAAGGACTTAGTGTATTTGAGACACACTCCCAGGGGGCACATGTGAGGAAGAGAGGAGGTAAGACAGCAGAGTGATAAAAGCCATTGAAAAGTGTACATTAATGATCCAGATACTGCTATGAGTTACTGCTGCTCAGTCCCACTGAGAATTCTCTGAGAAACCATGAAGATCCTGACATACAATCATCGCACGAAATAACCTTTTAGGAAATGAAATAACTTATCCACTGACTACCACTCCTTAGTTGTCCCTAAGCATTTGAACTTCCCTCTACTTACAGGTTACGCCCAGCTTGTGGCTGAGCAACTTCTCTGATATCGTCTGGTAGAAGAGAGTTAAAGGTGTCTGAAATTGACATATTTCAAAGTGCAAGAAACTGTCTATCACAGCCTCAGGAAATTCAAGTGGGCAAAAGGATATAGGGTGTGACTTTAACAGTTTCTGCTTCAAGACATTGTTGAGATATTTTATCTACCAAAATTGAGTGTTATACTTTTTCTCCTATAGCTCTAATCATCAAACACACCTTATTTTTTTATATAGTTCACTTTGATCCTACACCCAACAAAGAAAATGTCTAAGAAGTGTGTTAGTTGCAATTTCCAATTAAGTTGAACATATAGTAAACTCTAGGGACAATATGCATCTTTAATTTCTCATTCAGAGCTCCTGCTCAGCCCTGAACTAGCAACACCAATTCTATAAAAATAAGACGTTCATCCAGCTTTATGTTTTTTTCAGCTGTTGTTATCCATTTGGCTCCATGAAGTTCTGCTTTACCCACTCCTGTTGTCTATCAAAATGGCTACATAGAGCAATAGTTTAACTATCTCCAGTAATTGTTTCTGATGACAAGCAAGGAGGTCATTGGAGTGTTTCTAAGGTACTGCTAATCAGTCAATGAAACAGTCAGAGGATACCAAAAATGCCCACCTAATAACAAACATTTACAGAGTCCTACAGCTTGACAATGTGAAAAAAGACAGCAGAGTTGGAGTCAGATATATCAGGTTTTCAATTCTTGCTTCCCCTTTCCATTAATGTTTGACTTTAGGACTTTGAGTAACCTCTTGGATCCCCAGAAAATCTTACTGGAAAAAGAGTGATACATTAACTATCTTATAGTAATATGATGAAACATAGTGAAATAACGTATGTAAAATGTTATTTACAATGGCAAGTACATGAGATACATTCAATAATGAAGGCTATCATCATTGTTAATGGCAGGAATTTTCAAGTGAGTCATTATGTTTATATACCACAAACTATAAAGATGATATTGACAAATATTATTGAAAATTATATAACAGGTAGATGATAAAACTATTATAATGTTCCTTAAAGACAAATATAATGACTTTTCCAATTTTTTTCCTGCTGCACACTACATTTCTTCAGTTTATTATGTGTTTACTCCTTAGGGTTAGGAGAAGGGAAATAATTTTAGCATTACCTAATAGGGAACTTATATTAAAAAGAGGATCCTTATCTAAATTTCAGCCGTTATGAGTATGCCGAATATATCAGCAAATACGTATACTAAATCTACCTAAGGAAAGTATAGTTTACTGAACAACTACTACTATTACTTATTATGACTTTATACTATTAATAAAAGTATTAATAATAAATATAATATGGTAGATTTAACAGCAGTACTTTGAACTTTTGATATGTATTTTATGTTACTTTGAACTTTGATTCTTTAAATAACATTTCTGAAAGTATATATGAGTCTGACTAAAAACAGAAAAAACAGTAAGAAATAATATTGACTTCAATCTCTTTCCAAGGGAAATAATCATTTAATTGTTTGAACCAATGTTTCTCTTTCCTTCAGTGTACTTAGAACTTTCTGGTTCCTTTTCAAATATATGTGCTCTCCCCTTGAAATAAACCAGCAATAACTTATGTTCTTTTGTTATTCCTCATAAGTGATAATGATGTTGGTCATTAATATTTCCTGCTTAAACAAGCAGTATTTCCAAAACCATTACCGTGTTACTTTCTTTCCTTCTATACCGACACCCAAGTATATTGGAAGTAGCACTTTTGTTTCTTAAAAATTAGTTATAGTTCCTCATGTTGATTCATGCACAGTGACTATCAGAAACCATTGCTTCCTTATTTATTTTTCAAGACATCAAGTTTACTTATAACAAATTAGTTAAGATGTTTTGGAGGCTTTCCAATTGCCCACCATTTGATAAAGGTCATCATTCACTAGTGTAATAGTTCCAGAAAATTGGTACCTTACTTATGATGGGCATTTTTCTTGCACAGAATCTTGCAGGTTACACACAAGACCTGTATAAGTAGGAAAGAGGAAAATGATTGATGATTAATAAAAACATTACCTACAGGCTGACAGCGCGAAAGACTAAGGATTTACACTAAATTGGAGTGAAAAATGCCTTACCACTACAAAAGGATAGCAAGTACCTGACCTCAAATGGCAAACAGAAAAAGAGCTCTATGTTATTTGACAACAAAAAAATAGATAAATACTATTCTATTATTTGTATATTAAGCACCAATTATCTAAAATATAATCTGTTGCATGTTGTGGCGACTCTGATGATGAATAAGAAAAGAATCTTAACGCACTAAATTTGTTTTACAAGAGAAATCACAAATATATTCATATTCTTTAATAGATTTTGTTAAAAGGTAAAAAGTTCCTCATCTTTTCTGACATGTATATCAACCATATTTATCATTCATTCATCTATGTAATTGAAAAAATATGAACATTTATAATTTCTTATAAGCTTCTATTTTTACTACCAGGTAATCAATGAATATAAATATAAATGTGTTAGAAGAGGATGTTCCTTGCCATGTGTATTAGTCCATTTTCATCTTACTGATAAAGACATACGTGAGACTGGACAATTCACACACACACACACAAAAAAGGTTGTTTGTTAGACTTACAGTTCCACTTGGCTGGGGAGGCCTCACAATCGTGGTAGAAGGCAGGAGGAACAAGACACATCTTACATTAATGGAAGCAGGCAAAGAGAGCTTTTACAAGGAAAATCCCATTTTTAAACCCATCAGATTTATGACAATCATTCACTATGACAAGAAGAGCACAGAAAAGACCAGCCCCCATAATTCAATCATCTCCACCAGGTTCCTCCTATGACATGTGTGAATTGTGGGAGTTACAATTCAAGATGAGATTTGGATGGGGCACAGCCAAACCACATCATTCCGCCCAGGCCCTTCCCAAATCTCATGTCCTCACATTTCAAAACCAGTCATGCCTTCCCAACAGTTCCCCAAAGTCTTAACTCATTTCAGCATTAACCCAAAAGTCCACAATCCAACGTCTCATCGGAGACAAGGCAAGTTCTTCCCATGAGCCCATAAAATCAAAAGCAAGTTAGTTACTTCATAAATACAATGAGGGTATAGGCATTGGGTAAATACAGCCATTTAAAATCGGAGAAACTGGCCAAAACAAAGGGGCTACAGGCCCCAATGCAAGTTTGAAATCCAGCAGGGCAGTCAAACATTAAAGTTCCAAAATGATTTTCTTTCACTTCATGTCTCACATCTAGGTCATGCTGATGAAAGAGGTGGGGTCCCATGGTCTTGGGCAGCTCCAACCCTGTGACTCTGCAGAATACAGTCTCCCTCCGGCTGCTTTCCAGGCTGGCATTGAGTGCTTGTGACTTTTCCAGGTACATGGTGCAAGCTGTCAGTGGATCTACCATTCTGGGGTCTGGAGGATGGTGGCCCTCTTCTCACAGCTACAGTAGGCGATGGCACAGTAGGGACTCTGTGTGGGAGCTCGGACCCCATATTTCCCTTCTGCATTGCCCTAGCAGAGGTTCTCTATGAGGGCCCTGACCCTGCAGCAGACTTCCACCTGGGCATCCAGGTGTTTTCATACATCTTCTGAAATCTAGGCGGAGTTTCTCAAACCCCAGTTATTGACTTCTGTGTACCCACAGGCTCAACACCACATGGAAGCTGTCAAGGCTTGGGTTTGCACCCTCTCCAGCCATGGCCCAAGCTCTACATTGTCCCCTTTCAGCCCTAACTGGAGTGGCTGGGAGGCAGGGCACCAGGTCCCTAGGCTGCACAAAGCACAGGGACCCAGGACCTGGCTCTGGCCCATAAAACCACTTTTTCCTGCTAGGCCTCCAGGCCTGGGAAGGGAGGGGCTGCTTCAAAGACCTCTGACATGCCCTGGAGACATTTTCCCCATTGTCTTGGGGATTAATATTCAGCTGCTCATTACTTATGTAAATTTCTGCATACTGCTCACTTGAATTTCTCCTCAGAAAATGGGAGTTTCTTTTCTATCCATTGTCAGGCTGCAAATTTTCCAAACTTTTATGCTCTGCTTCCCTTATAAAACTAAATGCCTTTAACACTACCCAAGTCACCTCTTGTATGCTTTGCTGCTTTGAAATTTCTTCTGCCAGATACCCTAAATCATCTCTCTCAAGTTCAAAGTTCCACAAATCTCTAGGGCAGGGGCAAAATACTGCCGGTCTCTTTGCTAAAGCACAACAAGAGTCACCTTTGCTCCAGTTCCCAAGTTCCTCATCTCTATCTGAGACCATCTCAGCCTGGACCTTATTGTTCATATCACTATTAGCATGTTTGTCAAAGTCATTCAACAAGTCTCTAGGAAGTTCCAAACTTTCCCACATTTTCCTGTCTTCTTCTGAGCCCTCCAAACTGTTCCAATCTCTGCCTATTACCCAGTTCCAAAGTTGCTTCCACATTTTCAGGTATGTTTTCAGCAGCACCCCACTCTACTGGTACCAATTTACTGTATTTGTCCATTTTCATGCTGCTGATAAAGACATACCTGAGACTGAGCAATTTACAAAAGAAAGAGGTTTAATGCTCTTACAGTTCCATACGGCTGATGAGGCCTCAAAGTTATGTTGGCAGGCAAGGAGGAGCAACTCGTATCTTACGTGGATGGCAGCAGGCAAAGAGAGCTGGTGCACGGAAACCTTATCTCATTCTTTCAGTTCTCTCATGTTAATAGTTCTACATAATTTACTGTATTTCACTTCCCACATATTTCATGCTGTCTATTTACTAGATTAGTATATGTCTGATCTAGTAAATGTATAGTGGAGTTCTCCTGTTATATTTGTTATATCTTTATTTGCTTATTCAAATCCATCAATTTATCCTGCATACACTTGCTAATAACGTTATTTAGGGCATACTTGTACCTTGTGCTACTTATTATCATTAATACAATTTTTCATTACAAAGTGATTTATTTTTCTTACATAATTTTTTGTATGTTCATAACTTTTAATTCTTGGTGTCAAGAATATAGTGGTAAACACAATGATAAAAATATTTGTCTTTATGGAATCTAAGTACTAAGGAAAAGAATTATAAATCATAAACAAGCAATTAATGGCTAAGAATTCATACATTTTTAATATAAAATATTAAGTGATAATCCCAAATTGACAAATATTATATACCGTCAGGCATTGATAAGGGCTTAGAACAAGAAAAGTAGCAAAATGAGAGTATTTGAGAGTGACTGGATTGGGAATGTGTGGGACTATTTTACACAGAGTTATTGGTTAGGAAAGGCCTTTCTAAGAAAGCTTATTTGAATAGAAAACAGAGTGAAATAAAATAATGACCCATGCACATTTTTAGGGCAAAAATGTTTCAGGCCAAATGACAGCTTGTTCAGAGGATTTAAATTGGGCATGTGCTTAATATGTTAAAGAAACAATAAGGAGATATTTAAAGCAAAGTATGTCAGAGACTAATACTTAAGATTTTATTCTTTAAATGTAAAGGAAATCTTCTAGAGGGTTTTGGGCAGAGAAATGACATAATCTCATTTATTCCTGAAAATGTTAATTTTCTATTGCAGCAGGGAAAATAACTCAGAAAGACAGTTGCGGAAGCTATTGCCAAAATGCAGGCCAAGATGATAGAGGCTTAGCTATTCCCGGGGCTTCTTTTGTTTCTAGATAAAGGAAGCTCTTAAAATGCAAGACTGATGACATTTATTTTCCTAGTGCCTAGAAGAGGACATGGTATAAAATAGGCACTCAGCAGAACACCTCATGAGTCAGTAAAACAATGGAGACTTGACTAGAGTTTTCGCCTACAAAGGAAAGCTAAAGAGTACAATTTTCTTGAAATATATTTTGTTATCAATTGTAAAATATGCCAATATCTCAATACAATAAATGGACATAATGTACTGAGGATAGGTGGTTACTTTAAAAAAAAAAAATCACACAATGCAGCACATGAACATTTTAACATGTGAAGGTCTTTGTTCTGATGCACTTTAATATGTCACTTAATATTAAGATTGATAACCGAAGATGAAAGTATTATTAATGCAGAAGGACAAAAACATGCCATATTTTAAATCAGTCCCTTTTCATAAGGGTCTTATTGTACCACAGCAAATTTCAAAGAGACCAAGACAGAAGATGATTCTAATACCATCTCTAGCTGGTTGCGTTTTGACAAAATCTTGAGTGTTCTTCTAGGAAGGGAACAATATTTGGTTTGTGCTAGCTAACTCAGAGGGTTATTATGAGAAACCAATATGGTGAAGTATCTGAAGGCAATTTGATAACTTTAATGTGCCACAAAGTTATAAACTATTACTATGCCAACTAATTATCTAAAGTTAGTTAATGTGGCACATGTGACACATGTGACAGTGACTTGATTTCCCTGGTACTTTCGATTACTGCTTTATTGCCCTACATATAAGAATATCAAATTTGTTTTCAATCCTACTCACGTTATTTTTACAATTAGTGGCTCCCACCGACCACACATCATCCGGAGAGCTCATTAAAACTCAGATTACTGGACTCCACTCTTATAGTTTCTGAATCAGTACTTCCGGTTAAGGTCTGGTATTTTTCATTTCTAACAAATTCCCAGATAATGCTGATGCTACTCTTCTGGGGGCTACATTTTGATAACTACTGCTTCTGGGGATAGTGACCATGTAACAGAGTTAATAAAAATGTTTATTTTTTGGTTTGAACTGAAGTATCTCTCAATAAATTTGTACACAGAAATTTTTTGGAACTGTATATGATAACTTCTCACTGACCAAGAAAATAAATGCTTCAAATGAAAAAAGTATTAAGGTAATAACACACAAATTTGAACATTTTGAGGACTGGCATACTCTTATGTTGAAACTTCCTTGTATGAGCTAATAGACATGAATCTAAATTCCAAGTGGCAGGGGCAAACCCATCTCTTACTAGAGTTGAAAGTTGAAATTACATACCTATTATTCATTATATTAAAATCACTGAGGTGTAAAATTATAAGTGCAATGTCAAGCACTATGTATTATTGCTTTATTCAGAAAAGTCAAAATCTTTTAAGTATAACTATTTTTGATGATAACATTTTTCGTGTCTTAGTTATGTTCAAGGAATAAACTCATCAATAATTTGGAAAGTGGTTGAATAATTTGTTGGGAATATAAGAAATATTCTACCAAAATGCTTTTGGGGAAGTTTTTCAGCAGTCATAAAGACAAAAGAACCTATAGTGTGACATACGGAAGATCTTTTCTAGTCCATCCTCTCTGGTTAAAAAAATCAGTATCATTTAGTGGAATACAAATTAAGGTTCAAGAACCAGATTCCATTTCCAAACCCTTTATTTAAATGGTATATTCCTTACTCTCCTTCTTTCATGGTGTATTATATTGCTGTAAGTTAGCATCAATGATTGCCTTATCCTTTGTACAGAAGCATGGTACAATCCTTCTCTGGCTTCAGATGGGTTTTTATATATTTTCAGAGAGAAAAACAAAACTATTCTCCAAACCTCTCCCTGAGTCAGAGCCATCCATGAACAAAGAGGTATGTTACCTATCTAAGAATGAGAGAGAAGGGGCGTGAGGTAGAAAAAAATTTCATTTTTTTCTGTTAAACAAACACATTTCTAGAGCTATTGTCTGTACTAAATATGAGTGCTTCATTCCAAAGAAAAGTTTGACCTCCCCAGTACCCAAACATTTATTTGTCTTTCATGAGTTTATTCAATTTTGATTATGTCGCAATTAACTTGAAAATTTACTAAGTCCAAGGCCTTAAAAATGAATCGAGAAAATACAAAGTAGGAGGGCAAGATACCAAAAACTACATTTTGTTCCAAAGAAATGGAAATTCTGTTCCCAAAGAAAGGGAAGAATAGACCTGAATGCTGGTATGAAGAGATCTACTCCTTCTATGTTTGTTTATCTGTGAGGGTGTGGTTGTTTAGCTGTTACCTTGAATTTGAGCCGGAAGATATATTAATATCCAAGATAATTTTGATAGAATGCTGTCACTCATTTTAACACATGCATCTATTTTTCTTTATGGAGGATTCATGTGTCTGGACACATAAAACCATTGGAATTTCAGAATCCCCATGATGAGTCTTTAGCAAACTTGTTAGAAGGAATGTTGAGGAAAATAATATCAGATGTTATAAAGAAACTCAATGGTATTCTCCCCTTCTAGATATTCTGTATAACAATGAAAAGCAATTTGCATATGCTAGAGTCTGTTTCTTTAGTGGTGATTCACTTCAGTGGAGTTGTCATATTAACTTGGTTCTCCTCTGAGAGTCCTTCCCCTCAGCTGACAACATTAGTGTTTCCATTCTGAGTATGTCAATTTCATCAGTTCAGTTTCAGTTTGTGGTCCTAGGTATGCATTACACCCAGGTGCCAAAAGTTGGGGAAGATTCTAGTGAAGCTTAAAAACTGCAACCCAGTGGAGACTAGAATGACTAATCTTAGTGCTACTTAATCAGAATTAGTTTTCTACAGGTGACAAACCACATTCCAGTAGACGTCAGAGGATTGGTGACTGTTTTCAAATGCCATTAAAAGGATAATCACAGAATTATCCTTTTAAATTCATTTCTAAAGATGTGCTTATATGCAATAAAAACGTAAGTTTTACAGTTTAAAACTAAGCTAACTCCCTTATTAAGTCCTTCATCTTCCATCTCCTATTGTTTGAAGAAACAACCAACAAGCACAGTACATTCATTAAAGCAGCCTCTTTTTAAAGTGTTTTGAGAATATATATGCCAAGAAAGATTTAGAAAAAAATATATACCAATAGCACAACCTCTCCCACACAGGAATAAATAGGTCTGATTGCTAATTGCTGCAGAAAGTATTGATACAATGTATAATTTCAAATGCTTATTCTAGCATTGAAAAATCTATATATATTTCCATTAGAAAACAGGGACCTTTATTGAGCCAATTCCCCCATGGCAAATCTCAAGCTTGCAAACCAAGACTCTCGGCAACTAGCCATGTGTCTTTCTTCCTCCGTCAGAGAAAAGACAGGCTTCAGAAATTGTACTAGTGTTCCTTCTTCTTTGGAATTATAAGAGTTTGGCCATATTATTCCAAAAAGATAATTTTCACAAGTAACAACAATGAAGAACATTGAGGCACGGAATGCACAAGATACTCTTTTTTTTGGTCTTGAAATATTATGCATATTCTACTTCATAATAATTCTCATGGAGGGTAGAAATTGAATTTCTCAGGACCTCAAATGAAGAAAAGGTGTCATAATTTGTTGTCATTATTGTCTCAGTTGTCTCAATTTTAAGTATAGATAATCAGAACATATTACCTCCTCAAAGAACCAACCAGGCTGTGTGTCTGGATCTTAATAATAGAAAACATGTTTGACCACCAAAATGCAGGGATGGGATGAGATATGCAGTATTTGTGTGTGTGTGTCTGTGTGTGTGTGCACACACATTGGGTGATAGGGGTCCTCTCCTATTCAGACTTAAGAAATAAATGAAAGAAAGAAGTCTGCATTGTGGCAGAAGCTGAGAAGACAGGAAAAATGATATTTAATTATTGCTTAACATAATTTCAAGATATTTAACAGTATCTTGAAAATTTAAAAAAAAATGAAACCTATTTTTTGTGAATGTCTCTCTTTGAGTTTTGATTCTTACACTCATTCTTTTACATAAATTGAGTTTTGATTCTTACACTCATTCTTTTACATAAAAACTAATTAATGAATTTAGGATCTAAAAAGAAACAAATATTACTGTTGCTGTCTCACATTTTGTAACAAATGACTGCAAAAGAGTAGCTTATGATATAAATCATTTATTTTGCCCAATTCTAGGGAATTACTGGCTTAGCAGTTCTTGCTCTGGTTCTTGCGTAGGGTCATCCTGAAGCTTCTTCACTTGCATGTCTGGTACCTGGATTAGTAAGTTTTCAACAGGGAGCAACTAGGCCTCATCCACCATCTTTCTCTCTATGTGGACTTTACATAAGGTGGCTTCATGGTTCCTGGACTTCTTCCATAGTAATTGATGGCTCTGAGAGACAGTGTTCAAAGGCTGACCAGGAAAACCTACATGGCCTTTGCTAACATAGTCTTAGAAACCATGCAGTGTCATTTCTCTCACATTCTATTCATCTTGGTGGTCCCAAAGACTAGCCTGTAGAGGGGACACTGACTTTTGATAGGGGATGTTTACAAGAATTTACAGATATGTTTTGAAAACAACTGTGGTAGTTCCCTCTAACTTCTGGCTAGAATTACTCAGAACATCTATTTAAATATAACTGTAACCTGATAACCCAAACACAATCAATTAGAATTCCCAAGCACTTTAGCTTAGATTTTTTCTTACACTACTAAAATGTAAAAAAATTCACGTCTATATTTTCATTGTTGTTAATTATGTCATGCTCTAAATTACTTTTCAGTTGAGTATTGTCTATATAGGCCATATGAAACAACTAGTTAAGATTTTTTTAATTGCTTAATGTACAGACCTGGGTAATTGAGACTTTGAGACTTAATTTTTTACATTAAGATTATAGCTAACACATTTGTCCGACTCTTTTCCAAGCACTTTAATTCATTGTATTTTTCCCCAATCACTATTAAATAGTTGTTGTTATTATCCTCGGGTTACAAATAAGAAAACTGAGGCCCAGAAAGGGTAAATGCCTGTCAAAGATCACACATTTAGTAAATGGAGGAGTTGAGATTCAAAACCAAGCAGAGGGCTCTAGTGACCATAATTGTCACCTCATAGTCAGTAAAACCAGCTCCTTTATAGGCCAGAATGCAATTCGTTCTCAACTATAAAGTAACATGAAAATTAAATATATTCCTATGATAATGAAAAGTAATAGCTTAGACCTGGGGATTTCTACAAGATCTCCAGGTGTCACAGATATCTGTTCACTTTGTTCAGGATTATTTAGCTTGTGCTACAGACAGATGGCAGGCCTCTCTGTCAATTCCTTTACATATGTATGTATAAATGTATGTATCTGTCTGTCTATCCATGTAGAGATTGAGCTCTCCAAGAAGAAGACTCTGAGACAGAGTTTAGGGTATATAAAATTTATTAGGGCAGGGCGCAGCGGCTCACGCCTTTAATCCCAGCAATTTGGGAGGCCGAGGTGGGAGGATCACTTGAGGTCAGGAGTTCAAGAACAGCATGGCCAATATGGTGAAACACCATCTCTACTAAAAATACAAAAATTAGCTGGGTGTAGTGGCACACGCCTGTAATCCCAGCTACTCGGGAGTCTGAGGCAGGAGAATCACTTTTACTCGGGAGACTTGAGGTTGCAGTGAGCTGACGTGCCACTGCACTCCAGCCTGGGCAACAATAGCAAAACTCCGTCTCAAAAAAAGAGAGAGAGTTTATTAGGAAGTACTGTAAGGATTTACAACTATAGGGCAATACAAAAGCAGAATTGATCAACAGAAGAAGGTATATTCTGAGACAGTCATAGCAAAAATGCCAGCTAACTCCAGAGGAAACTCTGAAGCTAGGATGCTGCTTTACTATACTGGGTTATGGCAAAGGCACCAGGTTTTATAACCCTGTATCAACTAGCTGTTGGATGCAGGTTACCCTCAAAGAGAAGGCATGGCCTTAGGCAAGGCAACTTTCTTCAGCTAAGGGCACTGACAGGACAGGGCAAGTATGATAGTCTTCATATGTCAGTCACACTCCCAGCAGCTGATAGAAGAGGCTCTCCAGTGCCGAAAGGGAGACACACATGCATGTATACACACAGTATATGTATATTTATTTGCAAATTGCAGATATGTGCTTCTTTGATTTGCAATTTAAATATTTCTAAAGTTAATTGTTTTATTTTTAAAATAAGAAATATGTATAGAAGTCCAAATATATTTTATTGCATCTCATTATTTTCTTGTTCTCCCCATTTTTGAAATGTTTCCCGGTAAAAATAATTATTTTCACACAGTTTATTCTCTATTTATTTGCATATGCTTCTCTTTGATATAAAGAGATTTTGGTTTCCAAAGATATTCAAGAATTTCAGGAATTTTCTAAAAACATAAATGAAGAAAATCAAGACACAGGGAACAAAAAAAATTAAAAAGGGATGAAAACAGTGGCAAAGCTAATATATTCATATTTTTAAAAGGCTATGAGATGCTGTACACTTTCTAGATATGAGGTGCAAATTTGGTGCTGGGCTTCTGAGCAATGGTAATAAAAGAAAATAAGATCCATTACAGGGGCCAATGTCTATGAAATTAAAAATATACCCAATGCTCATGGGAATTGTAAATTTTCCTGGTACTGATACTTTAGAGAAATTTAGCCTTTGGCTCTTCATACAGTTTACTTTTTTCAACAAAAATTGATGTTTATATAAAAAGCCCTATACATAATCAAGTAGAGACTTGAATACCTTCAAATTATTGAATATAACTAGAAAGACTACATAGCATAATGAGGGCAGTAGCGTAGTAGCAATCACTGCAGGCTGAAATAATAAAGAGAGAATTCATGTAGGAGGTAGCATTTAAACTAAGCCTTGAAGCATGATTTAGAGAGGTGACAGGCAGTTATTGTTTAGGAAGATATTCCAGCCAAAGAAGCTAACATGCATAAATGTGTGAAAATAAAAGAGAAAAGGCAAATCATATTCATAAAATTAATTACATTATATGCCATTTCTTGATATCTTGGATGCAGCAACTTAAGATTAGTGAGAACTTAAAATGAATATTAAAACATTAGCAAAATAAATCAGTTGAAAACATTGTTTAGGCATAGAATTAGTATGACTAAACTATTTTTATTTTCATTAAGTTATTTCCAAGCCAAAATGCAGTATTTCAAAATGTAGCAGAAAAACAATTTTAACTTTGATATTTTGAAGACAGCGCTCTTTTTTAAAATTTGCACCATAAATTGGAAAGGAAGATTAACCATTACATGGTGGCATCATCTAGGCAAATGGAAATTTTTCCTGATAAAAATTTTTTTTAATTATAATTCAGATTGAAAATTGATTCATAGATGTTTTGTTCAGTTTTACTACAGAGGATTTTTTTTCCTTTTTTGTGCGTAACCTTCCATTGATTACTTCAATTTTATTGAAATTTATTTTTAAAAATACCTAATGACTGTCTTTAAAAAATCTGTATTGGTTGATTAAAATAACTGTTAGGAACAAAATAAAGCTACTTCTATTTGTATTGGACATTTTAATAATGATGCAAAATAATGTTACTGAAACATATCTACTATATAAAACATTTTTCCTATAGAAATAATGTAGTTATGAGAAGTTCAAAAATTAAGTTATTGGATTTTACTCTACAACTGCTAGATAGATTATAATTTGAAAAATAATAGAATGGAAATTGTAATAAAATACGTTTCCACCCCACAAATACTGAAGTAAGATGTTATGACTTTGGGGCAGATATTGACCAAGCAAAGTGACATTTGTATATATAAATAGTAACTTGCACGTAGAATCCAGTATTTAGTGCCCTGCAGGAGTGAACATGCACAGTAAATAGAATTCCTTTCAACAATGTTAATTACAGAAAACGTTTACATTGTCCTGTAATTAAGCAGTATGTCATGAAATATACAGATGTTTTTCTTTTTTGATCTTGAGTATAATGTGGATTACTCTGCAGCCAATTTGAACTCCGTACTACTTCTAAAACAAATAACTGTTCCCGTAAGTCTAATTCTAAATCCTTTAAGAACTAAAATACATATATTTAGAGCAGATTTCTTGTAGATAAGATAGATATTTCCCACTGCAAATGCCAGTAAACCTTCCTAAAAATTATCTTGAATACATTGTTCTCAGTAAAATAGGCTGTCATAGAAGCCACTAAAATCTTTTTTTTTTTTAAATGCAGTCACTCATGTTCCCTGCTTGCATTCACTTTACCTCTCAACTATTCTTGTTCAAGCACCCTTTTCCCCTGCAATTATATTCAAACCCAGGTTCTAGACAAATGATCCTCCCTGCCAACATAACCCTCTGAAATCACAGTCCTTATCCTTTTTGTCACAGCTCCTCACAAAAGGAGGAATACGTGCCTGGAATTGTGCTAAATACAATTCTCTTCTTGTTACAGTTTAAGATAGTCCAGAATAAACGTTCTGATTTCTAATATTATAGCCTTATAAACATTATTGTTAATTATATTGGATGAACACACTAAAGTGTCCATTGAATTATCAGGTGAATATTCAGTGTTCCTTTATTTATGAAGTTAAATATTTGCTTATAGTAAACTATGATTAGTGTAAAACATAAAATTTTTATTGCCTTTATTACAAAGTTCAGTAGATTTTACTCTATAAATGCACATTTTTTCCAAAAATTGGAATACAACAATATAAAGTATATTAAATCCATAATGCTTACGTTTTAAAAAGTCATGCCCTCTTCTGAAAACAGAAAGTTTATGTTCCCTCTATTTGTATTTTTAAAATATGCTATTTTGCTTTCCTAATATAAATCATATTCTAGCATATGCATACCTCCTCATCATCAGCCCCTCTTATGTTCTAAGTCCCCCAGTCAAGTATGGACTGCAGAATAAATCGAAAGTTGTATGTGCATCTTTCTTCCATATTCCATTTTATAATGTACAAACCACCTGTAAACATGTTATTTCATTTGTTCTGAAGCAATAATCTATGTCCCCAGGGAATTAAGTGGCACTTGCCTAAAGTGACAAAAGGCAAATAGTGAGGTCAGAATTCCAATTCCTAAAGTTGTTCACTTTCCATCATACCTTTTATGTTTACTGTTTGCAAAGGCTTTCTGGCTCTCTCAGTGAAGTATGTAAAACATCTATCATAGTATGGAACCAACAAATACCTCTGGTTACTTCTCTTTTTTAGTTTAAAGTTCAGGAATGCAGGTTTTTTAAGAATTTCAGTGGAAGTTGTCTATAATCATGCATTATGCCAGTAATGTATTTGTGAGTACATTAAATATGCATAACATAATTGGATATTTTTGTAGGTTTTCCCATCTAGTCAGATAATGTAATTTATAAAGTATTCCCTGTGTTTGTTGATTTTTTAAAAAATTCCCATATTCTCAAATTTATATTGTATGTTTTACCAGCCTACAAAGTCATTTAATTTAACCTAAACATTTACCTTTTCAGATAATAATGCAACACACAATGGTATCAGCATCTACATTTGAATATCAGATCTCAGTTTACTGTTAAAACCCAGCATCACTTCAGTCAGGTAACACTGAAAAGTTCACAGAATTAAGCCACTAGCCAGATGTGATAATTGCTATTCCTTTACTATGCTACTTTACAATAGGATCTTTATCCAGGTAGCAAATTTGGTTATGCCAACAACTACAATAAGTTCTTTTCAATGTAGTATAGTGGTAATGGTAAGCTCGAACTTAAGGTAACAGAATCTTCAAATTTTGCCTCCCCAGATGTTTATACTGACATTATTTTTTTTCCACAAGAAAATATGTATATTGAAGAAAACAACTTTAAAGAGCAGTATTTCATTCTCATAACTCTAACAACATTAACAGGTCAGGTTTTGAGAGTTGCTGCAGGCTGCTTTAACTATTGTCAAACTCTTTGACATTAACGTATATTGTTTTACGTTATTTGGCATGTAAGGATAATGGCTCCAAATGCATTTCCACTTCTTAGTGAAAACATACACAGTTCTCTGCTATTTTGAAATAACAGTGTTAGGAATAATTGTATTTTTTACCATGATGGCTGTTTCACTAAATTTTTCACAATTCACTACTTCCACATGCTGATCTAATTTCTTACAGAAAATAATTTTGTAATTATCACATGAGTATCGCATGAGCTTTTGACCAAACAAGGAAGAATACTCTCAATTATGCTATTTCAACATTTCCTCAATATTTTACCAGCACATTTTAATGTATATTCGGTTAAAAGAGTCAGAGCAAGCTCATTTCCTGCTACGTAATTCTCATACACAAAGGTATACATTGGTTAGAGGCATTAAGAAATACATTGACTAGATTCTCCAGCCCCTCTAATAATTGGTAAATTAAGGAGAATATATGTGTGATGCCCAAATGCAGAAGTCAGCTAAGAAAATCTAAAGAGGAGCTTGTATTTCTAAAGATTATACATGGTCTTTACTTGCCCTTGTGGCCTACATCAGTAAATTTGCACATAATCTTGTTTCCTAGTGGCTGCCCCCACAGCAAAGAAAAAAATCACACAGGGTAAGTTTCCCCCAGAGACACATAGAAGCCAATAATCCTGCTAACATTTGCTCCTGTATAAAAGGCCAAGCCTGCACTCTAGTCAGGTAGCTACCTAACATTTCCCTGCTGTATTTCCACAATGAGGAAACAGGATACATGTTTCCACTCACAGGACTTGAGGAAGCAGTTGTAAGAAATGTGGTATCCAAATGGAGAAGAAAAGCAGTATTATAGTCCATCATTATGATAAGATATTCTAGTAAAATCAAACTACTCTCTATAAATAGGCAAGAAAAAAAAAGGCAGTCTTTGTATAATAAGAGGTGGGGTAGAAATTTTCCTTTTGCCTAAATCATGAAAACTGCATCAAAGAGATGCAAAGTACCTACTTTCCAATAAAACATTGAAACAGTGGAGACTTAGGGAGGAGTCAATGCTGCAGTTTAAGCTCAAGACCATCAGGCTAAAGATCCAGGAAAATTCAATGTTTCTGTTCAAATCTGAAGGTCATCTGTTGCAGTATTCCCTCTTGCTGAATGTTAGTCTTTTGTTCTGTTCAGGCCTTCAACTGATTGGATGAGGCTCACCTACATTATAGAAATAATCTGCTTTACTCAAATTCAACTAATTTAAATGTTAGTCTCACTCGAACACACCCTCACGGAAACATTCAGAATGATGTCTGACCATCTATCTGGGAGCCACGACCCAGCCAAATTGACATATAAAATTAATAATCACAATATCTTACCATGATGTGACTCCTGGTGGCTTTTCCTCATTTAAATATCAAGTGGAGGAGGCAGTGACATCGATGATGATGACTTGATATGAATGTCTGGATTTTCTGTCAGTCACGGGAAACTAGAAGTAGTTCTATATGAGCCCCTTTGCTGGCACCGCCACGTGAAGTTGTCCTGCTAGGTAAAACACACTGCCACAGGCAGAGGGCTAGACTGCCCAGGATGCCTGAGGCAGCTTTTCCAAATCAGGGAACTATATATACAGTGAGGAGAACAGCAGCTCCAGGAGAACTTACTTATGTGCCCAGTTCATTAGAACACTTACCACACAGAGGATATCTGTGGTGGCCAAAAAAAGCTGTTGCAATTAACCAACAAAGAAATCTACAAAACTGGTTAATAAAGAGGCATTTGTAATTTTTCCTCTCCTATCAATGTGCCCTAGCACACACTGCAGGACACCGAATTTACAGAAAACAAATAGAGGAGGTGTCTCAATAACAGACATGTCTCTTTCCTTCTTTCTTTCACCTATGACTGTGGAGGGATGAGGAATAATAATTTCAGATAACAAAGGAAGGATAAAAACTTTGAACTGAAGATGGGGTTGAAATTTAAAACTATATTGATTTGTTCTAATTGAAAGTGATAGCAAGTTTTAAAATCTGCTGAATATATTTTCAGGGATAATAAAATGTATTGCAGGATATGGCTAAAAGGAATGACTAGAGTAGAACATAATATCATGTTTATACCTTACTAATTTGGACCCATTAATAAACATATGTACCTATAGGTAGAGAGGCAGTGCTATGTTAGCTACCTGTGGTAGCCGAAGCCCCCCACCCCAGCAGGCATTTCATCCCTCTTATTCTGGAGACAGCAATCTGTTTCTTTGGAGAATTTCTCTAAATCCAAATGATCCTTCTGAAACTATCAATCATAGTGTCCCTCATCTCAGCCACACACCCGAGCATTTGGCCTAGGTTATGTCAATCATAGTTCCACTGGATCATACATAGCAAATAGCAGAGAGGGAGATATATGACCTGAGCCTGAGCTACTAGAATCCTACCTCGAACTTTTACAAATAAATTTTGAAGGGTGTATCAGGGTCTACTCAAAAGAAATAAACTGTGCCAGTTATTGAACAGGATTATTTTATATAAATATATTGTTAACAAAGTAACTGAAAGGATCAAAAGAGAGCTGTAAGGTATTATGGAGGTAGCAACTGTAGAAAGTAGCTATCATCCTTATAGCTAAAGGAACAAAGGGAAGAGGTTAGAATAATTAAAATGTAGAAAGTTAGAGGATGGGTCCCAAGAGTTGAAACATGGACTACAGACAGTCCTCTACTTGCCTTGGATTTTCTTACAACTTTTCAACTTTACTATGGGTTTATTGAGCTATTAAAACGCATTTTTGACTTAATGATATTTTCAACTTACCATGTGTTTATAAGGATACAACCTCATTGTATGTTGAGAAGCATCTGTACTGAAGAAGAGGAGCTGCTTTGCTGGTGTTGGTATCTCTGAGTTTGGAGGAGCAGTCTTTGGGTCTGGGACCCAGACCTATAAAGAGTGGACACAGGCAGGTTGTGTTGGTATCTCTGAGAGGCAAGTAATGAGGCTCAGTATGTGAGTGTGGAGGAAACTGTAAACTGAATTCAGCTGCTGCTGTAGGAAAGCCCTGCTACTGCTGGGAATTGTTGTTGGGGTAATGCCCATAGGAACAGGAAGCAGTCTAGAAGTACACAGGGAACAAACAGAAAAGAACAAGTCTTCCTTCTTCCTTTTCCAGCCTTACTCTCTCCCTCTAGTGCCCAGGATTGGCAGAGCTTCACAGGGAGCCAGCTGAGAAAGCAAAAACGTAGCTTGCAGAATCTCAGCACCAGAATTGCAAAGCTGAATGAAGAAGGGTGGGTTCAAGCTGCTGAGAGACAAGAACTATAGAACTGGTGTGGAGACATATGCTTCCTTTTAGATTATGAGATGAGATGAATCTATGTATTAAAAAAAGCTATTTCTTAACATGTCTCAGTTAGTCATATCAAGAGAGGGGCAGGCTCATACCAGCCACTTAGTGCCAGAGGCTCTTGTTGACCAGTAATCTCTGATTTTTAATATAATTGACTACATGTGTGTGACTCGCTTTCCTTATAAATATGTAGAGTGGGGCCGGGCGCAGTGGCTCATGCCTGTAATCCTAGCACTTTGGGAGGCCGAGGTGAGTGGACTGCCTGAGCTCAGGAATTCGAGACCAGCCTGAGCAACATGGTGAAACCCCGTCTCTACTAAAAATACAAAAAATTAGCCAAGTGTGGCAGTGTGTGCCTGTAATTCCAACTACTCACAAGGCTGAGACAGGAGAATTGCTTGAACCCGGGAGGCGGAAGTTGCAGTGAGCCGAGATCATGCCATTGCACTCCGGCCTGGATGACAAAGCAGGACTCCGCTTTAAAAAAATAAAAATAAATATATATATATATATATATATATATATATATATATATATAGAGAGAGAGAGAGAGAGAGAGAGAGAGAGAGAGAGAGAGAGTGACTCCGGAGGATGTGACCTTTCTACCAGAGTCTATCTTTACCATCAGATACACTTGGCCTAAGCACAATTCTCTGTGGAATAACGGGAGTTCGGGGAATTGGGTATGCTTCATTTATATTTTTTTCCAAAAAACTCTATTTTAAATGTATACTATATGACATTAGCAAAGTATGTGCCAGTGTAATCTCTATAGGACAGTTAAAAGCTGTACAGGCATATGCCCAGGATATTGCCAGTCATATCCTGCTACATTAAGGAAGTTCATCTACAGTAAGAGTCTAAAAGAGGAAAGCAAGGAGAAAGATTATTGACCGAATGCTGTATCCTCCCAAATGTATATGTTGAAACCCTATACTCCAATGTGATGGCAATGGGAAATGGGGCCTTTGAGAGGTAATTAGGTTTAGATGAGGTCATGAGAATAAAGCTGCCATAATGTTAGCATTCTTATAAGCTTCCTCTCTCCATCATGTGAGGGCACAGTAAGAAGTTGACCATCTGAAAACTAGGAAGAGGGCCCTATTCAGACACTGGGTCAGCTGGCATCTTGATCTTGGACTTCTTAGCCTTCAGAACTGTAAGAGATAAATGTATGTTTTTAAGCCACCTAGTGCATGTTATTTTGTTATAGCAACCGGAGTTAAGACCAGAGGCAAAAGTATAAAGAAGAAATAATGGCAAAGAAAAAAGTTCTTAAAAACCTAACTTGACTATTGTCTGTGACCTGCATACAAGACAGTTCTTTACTGAACTCCATGTGTGATGTGAGCCTATACATACCTTTATTTGCTAAATTAGTTTGAGTGGATGACTGTAAATAATCTTGAGTAATACATGGGATTTAAAGCTTAGGACACGTTTTTATAAAGGTACTTCCAAAACAATAATGATGCAATTTGTAAAATGATTTACCGAACAAATGATGATGAATCTCAAATATTCTTTTCCCTAACCATATGGCTTATTGGACAATAAATGAAGATCAAGGACACAATAATCCTTCATTTTACGTAGCCATGTTCTATGTTATAACAACAGTTCAAAGTGGCAATAGATTTAATTACTGGATTTGAAGGCAGACACAAAACCACTTCAACTTCATTAAACATTTAAAACAGCAATTTTCATAGATAAATTGCCATGGAATAGGACAAACTTTTATTTAATGAACTGAGGTTTATATTCAGTGGTGAAACTCACAAAACTTGGAATCTGTCCAATTCCTGAATTTCCACTATGCCAGTCCTACTCAGGGAGCAAAGCATTGCTGTTTGGAAGGAAGAAAAAAAAAATTGATTGAGCAGAGCCAGGGGCCAAGTCTTCAGAAGTTCACATTCACTTTCCAGCCTTTCAGAAAATAGTCTAGAAATCATGCCTTGTCTAGTTGAAAGTGAACGCTCCTCTGAAAGAAATACAAACTGTGCACTGTCATGTAGTGCCCATCCAGATCTTACATGCATGAGGTGAGGCTCATGATATTGCTCAAGTAACTGCAAATGGTGCCCTAAAATAACCAACACATCAGCTGGTACTTCTTCTTCTTTCAGATAATGGCTTCTTCTAACTTGAGTTGCATTTCCAGAAAAATCACACATCAGTTCAACAATCCCCGTTGTAACTGTAGACAACCATCTGAGATTTCCTGGGGAAATATGTAAATTATTACCCATACAAATTTTTGCCAATTGTTACCAATATCCTCAACTTCAACTAAGTTCTAAAAACCACATAGATTTTTAAGAATGTTTCCATAGTAATTTGCGTTGCCATTTTCCACAATTTACAATTTCAAACCTTCATGTGCCCCAAATTTCCAACGTCCTCCATTGCTGTAAATCTCAGCTATTGGGTTGCCTCATACTTTAGGAAAAAATAGAAGCAACAAAACAGGAACTGGTTGATCTTGCCAAAAGCAAATACATCAATGTATTGCAGCTACAACTATGTTCTCTTATTTCCATTTCCATTATAATGATGAATTTATCTCTTTCTTAACAATAGCTGTTTCTCCATAAGCACTGAAAGGCATGATTACATACCACCTTTCTTACAAAATTAAACAAACGACAAATGCATAACAGCAAAAAACTTAAAAAGAAACCTTAAAAGCAATAACCTTCTTCAATTATGTTCCTATATATCTACTTCATTTATTCTGGAGACAAACATCTAAATAGAATTCTTTAAATGCATTATGTCACTTTGTGTGATTTCTTACCTGCCATGTAATCAACTTTCCAATGTTTCAAATTGTTTTTCTTAGAAATAAAACTTTAAAGCCCAAATTGAAAGCCATTTGTATACTTTTCCCAATTTCATTCTTTCTCCACCATTCTCAGAGGCATCAATTATCCTGATATTTTTGTGAATTATTTCCTGCTCATAATTGTTATATTTTTACTACATACCCACTGTATATACAAGCATATGATTTTTCATTTTTATATTATACATTTTCTTCATGTATTATATATTACACATAATATAATTTAACTCTCACTATATGAGTATATATGTATATATATTAATGTTTATATATGTGTATATATCTCGCTATATGAGTATCTATATATATTAGTTTTATCCATTTTGGGGAGCCCCAGGACTACTCAGGTTACATTGATTCCATACATCTTCTCAGCTGGAATCATGACTTTTAAGTACTACATATATTCTAAAAATTCATAAATTTACCTTTCATGTCTGACATTTCCCTGAATTCAACAACAGTGTACACAATTGCCTGCTTGACGTCTCCCTTTGGATGTGCAATGTTTCTCAAACTCAAATGCAATTCTGAAGTTCTAATGACCCTTTAAATCTCCTCTCTTCTCTATTTCCTATCTTTGTAAATGGTAATTCCATTCTTTCATTAATTCAAGTCAAACATCTTAGAATCTTGGTGGAAGTTTTCCTTGAGTACTTTGCTTTTTATTAATTACACTCACTTTCAATAGACCCCATAGGGGTCTCCCTGATCTCATGACATAATTTTCTATCTGTTTTCTCCACTTCCATTAATGCCCAGCTGCAAACCTTTTATCAACAAAGTCATCTTTTAAAAATATGTTCAATCATGCCACTTCCCTGCTTCTCACTACATCTGGGCCCTGCCTCTCCAGCCTTTCTGTGACCTTCTCTCTGCTCAAGTCACAACGGCTTCTTCTATCATTCTGCAGACACAGGGACTTGACACAGATTTCCAGAGCAAGAATAACTGCCCTTCCCTCCACCACCACTTGATTCTAGGAATTCTAATTGTCTGTCTTCATATATCAGCTTAAACATTTAATTGATATTACCTTAAATCTACTGATGAGTTTCTGACCCATATTTTTCCTTTACTCTGCTCTTTGAAGATAATTATTATTATTATTTTTTTTTTGACAGAGGCTCGCTCTTTTGCCAGGCTGGAGTGCAGTGGCACAATCTCGGCTCACTGCAACCTCTGCCTCCTAGGTTCCAGCCATTCTCCTGCCTCAGCCTCCTGAGTAGCTGGGACTACAGGCACATGCCACCACGCCCAGCTATTTTTTTTTTTTTTTTTTAAGTAGAGGCAGGGTTTCATCATGTTGGCCAAGATGGTCTCAATCTCTTGACCTTGTGATCCACCTGCCTTGGCTTCCCAAAGTGCTGGGATTACAGGTCTGACCCCATAATTGTCTTAAATTATGTTGTCTGTCATTTATATTTCTTAAGATTCCCACTTTTAGTTTTGTTTACTTTTGATTTAAGTCAATCTATTATTAAGATGCATCGTATAGTTTGTAGCTATCTCTCATTCGTTTTAAATTCGGGTAATATTTCAGCATGCCAATTTATAACAGTTTACTTGTATTTTTTTTAAGATAAGTTTTAGAGTTGTTTCCAGATTTTTGTTCTTGCAAACAATGACGATACATACAAAGATGTTTCAGTCTACATGTGTGTAGACAAAATTTTGGCTTTTGTAATTTGCTCCTTGGAGATACTTTCATAAATATATTACATGGCTAAAGGGCTTTGCAGATGTAATTAAGGTTACCAATCAAATGACCTTAAATTGGAAAGATTATGCTATGTGGACGGGCTATGTGGACTATGTGGATGGGTTTAATATAATCAGAAGCATCCTCAGAAGCAGAGATTTTTCTCATTCTGATAGCAGAAGAGGAAGTCAGATATTTGAAGCACAAGAAAAATTCAGTTTGCACTTGTTGGCTAAAGATGAAGTGGCAAGAAAACAGGGACTTTAGTCATACAACTCCAAGTAATTGAATTCTGAGAACAATCTGAATGAAATTGGAATTGGAGTCTTAACCAGAGCCTCCAGATAAAAGGCAAGGATAGCAAATAATTTAATTTTGGTCCTGGGAGGACCTCAGCAGAGGACCCAGCTGAGCCACCTTGTACCTGGACCTCTGACTCACAAACCTGTGATATAATAAATGAGAGTTTTAAGTCACTAAATTTGTAGTAATATGTTTAAAAAGCAATAGAAAACTAATACAACACGTCTAAGTGTTTCTCTTGAAGTGTAGTGGCTCTTTGGGTCCAGAGGGTACATCTGTGATCTTCACTAGTGAATTTTCAGTTTCCAGCATATCTCCTGCTTCCGTTTGAACATTTCATATGTACTCGTGGACTAAATGAGTGAACACAAAACTGAAGTTTATAAATGTTTAAAACTACAGAGCAGAATTGGGTATGATATAGAAGGACAAATAAGATAAAAATAATTTTAAAAACTTGATTGCATTACAATAAGAAACAGATAACTAATATTTGTGAAAATATAACATATCAAATAACAACTGTAAGTTATGTATTATCTTCAGTGCCAACTTTATATATACAAACTTGATGGCAAGACCAGGTTTATTACAATTCAAAACATTTTTCACAAGGAAATTATATTATAAGGGGACAATGAATTCTCAATATCACTTAAAAGTACCAAATTAACACATAGCTTAATTATGTCTATAAACAATAGATGAGAGAAATAAGGATCAAGTCATAATCATAGCAAAAGAGAAATAATGACAAATCATAATAATAGTAAAACCACATATCAGCAAATGGCAGAAGTATGGTTGGAAAGTAAAGTTGAAAAAAAGATAAGCAGTTATTTTGATACAAGTGGAAATGATGGTAGCTTCATATGGCAAAATGCTACCATAAAATAATAGACTTGTCACAATATGTTTTGTGGTTTAGATGAAGTGGCCAAGAGGCTAGAATCGAGGGCACCAATAAGGCCTTTGTATTTCATTCAACCATCGTTGAAATAAGAGTAAATCTCACTTGTGACAGTTCCAATAGATACACCTCAATGATTATTTGCCTAGTGCTTAATGATTAATTAGATTAAAACAATGAAAGAAGAGAGATGTTAAGGTTTTTATGAACATTCATTAGGCAGTGAGGGTATGTTGAAGACTTGGAAACTTCTTCATCTTAAAGTTATAATTAAAGAAAAAAAACCAGGTCATTCCCTATTCTGTTCCTTACGAAGTAATCTACACAGCTTGATTTTGTGCAAGAATAGTTTCACTGATTGTCTAAACGTATCTTTAGAATTTTCCCATTATCTCCTCATTTTATACTCTGCAAAATTTTCATCTGTTCTACATCCTTGCAGATCAGGTTCATTTTTTTTTGTAGTGAGTATAATTTTCTATGCTAATATACGATTATTTTGACAAATTGATCATACACCATTCTTTTTGTCTTCCTTTGGTTAGGCAGTCCATATTTCAATTTAAAGGTAGCTGAGTAGTTTTTGTTGACAAGACCACACTTCTTGCTACATGAACAATGGAGGCAGGATCTAAATCCAAATTTCCTTAAGGTTTCTTTATTTGGTTAAGCTAACACTGAATTGTTGGCTAAGCTATAATTGAGCTAAGACTTAACTACTTAATTATTTTGTTTCAGCATGCTTTGTAGTACTATAAAAATGTTTTATTTATTTTCTCTTTCCCTGCTTTATATATTCTATTTTGCATATAAGGTTTTATTTTGCTAACCACCTTTTCTGCATCATTAAGCCAATGCAATATCACTGGAATGTAGCATTGTATATTTACATTTAAGAAACTAAAACTTTATATTGTGCCATACTTATATCACAATTAAAAATAATATTAAATTCTTCTATTTCTGAATTTATTCTATATTATATAACCATTTGTTTTCTTAAATATTAATCACAGTTTAACATACTATGTTATTTTCAATAAAATATGGGTTTCAAATATATAGAAAAATAGAGCAGAAATTATGCATGTTTTTAAAATGTATATGAAGTTTTTGGGGGGCAAAGGGTTATTTGTTCAAAAAAACAATTCTGAAAATTACTTTAAAAGCAATCAATTTCCTATATTATGGTTCATTAATTACCTGTAACATTTCTTAAACTTAAATGAAAATCTAAAACAAAACTTTGCATGGTTAAAAAAAGCTATATATATGGAAAATTAATTAATGATATTTAATTCTATTTAATTTTATATAATATATATGTTTGTAATATATCCACAAAACCTAACTGAGCCTGTGCTTTATAAATATTTGTTGAATGAATATATGTGTGAATGTATTAACAAATCCAACTTACAGCAAATGGTCATTACTAAGGTCAGTGCACACTTAGATCTGATAATTAAAATGCAATTATAAATTATTACAATAAGCATATGTTGATAATCTTTAGAGCATATGCAAGCAAGTATTGGTTTTTGAGGCCATAACTATGTCTTTTTTGCTAGAGAAAAGTTTGGTGAACAATCCCTATAAAAGCACATATTTAATCAGTTTAATGCTATTAGAATTGAAAGAATAAAAAACAATGAATTTAAAACATTACTTAATCTGCTTTTTTTTTCCCCTCTTGTGCAGTGGTTCAATAAAACCTGAAAGAAGTTATTTTGAAAGAGTAGATTAAACCAAAGATCTACTATATTGGTAATCCTAATAATTGGGACTATATATTAAAAAAGAAAAGTTGCTGCTATAAAAACATGTTTGAATTGTTAGAATCCCAAAAGTATTTATAATAGCATCCTCAAAAGAAGAGTAGTAGGGAAATTGCTCTTAGATATTACTCAACTTCAAAAAGGCTTTTGAAATGATATTCATTTGAAAAAAGAAAGCTAACCTCAAACTGTACTAGAAGCAACATGCTGAAAAATCAATTAGAAATGCATTCTAGAAATAAGGTAAGAAGTAATAGAATAAAACTTCTAGAAATTATCTTAGGTAGGTACTCATAACTTTGAGATTGGCACAGATTCCTTAAACAGGATACAAAAGATCATTAATTATAAAAGAAAAATGGATAGATTAGATTTTATCAGATTTGAAAACTTTCATTTATTAAAATACACTTTAAAGAGATTCGAAAGGTAAGTTTCCAAGAAAGAGAAAATATCTGTCATTCAAATATCCAGCAAAGGATCCTCATTCAATAAATCTTGTGAGTAAATGATAAAACAAATTAACCTTCTTAAAAAATGAAAAACTTGAGTAGGTTTTTCACACACAAAAACAAGATAATTCTAGTGGCCAACAAGCATAGGAAACAGTGCTCAATGTAATAAAATATTAAGAAAATGCAAATTAAAATCACAATGAGATACTTCTATATAGTCACCAGAATGAATACAACTTAATAAAATTTACAATACTAATTGGGGGCTCATGAATGGATCGATAGCACTCTCATTCACTTCTGATGGTGATGGAAATTGTACAGTCAGTATGTAAAACTGTTATCGGTACCTTCTATATCTAAAGACATGCATATCCTATGACCAAGCAATTCAATTCCTGCTTCGGCACCTCATAGAAATTTGTGTGTGTGTATGTGTGTGTGTGTGTATATATATATATAATATATATATATAACATAGACATGTACAGAATGATCATTAAGAATAATTCACAATAATCTCCATCAATAATAAAACAGGAAATAAACATGTTATACAATATATGCATATAATAAACTATTATACAGTTATAGAAAAGAGTACTATTTCTAGCAACAGTACATATCAATCTCATAGATTAATGCTGAGCAGAAGAACCTCAAACACAAAAGAGTATGTCCTATATAATTTCATGGTAAATGTCAAAATCAATTGAAATCAATCAAGGTGATAGAAGTCATAATAGTGACTACCTTTAAGGTATATGATGACTGAGGAAGAGGCACAGGAGAGGGTTTTGTGGTATAGATTATTTTCTATGCCATGCTCTTGGCACTGTTACCTGGTGTGCTCATGTTATTAAAAAAAATACCAATTTGTAAACTTAATATTTATAACATTATTAAATATATTTTGCACTTCAATAGAAATCTTATCTATGATCACTTCTATTAAGTGGATAAAGCTACTTCTTAGATGATTGATGCAACATTCAACTTACTAGTGTGCAAATATCTGGTTATATTAGCCAAAATTGTGACTATGTTGTAAAGTCATTGCAGTTCATAAATCAGATAATTTGTAAATCTTACCTTCTTAATTTTGTCTCTTGGGTTATAATATTGCAAGATTTATACTTCAAATTAGTCAATTCCCTTTCCATTTTTTGTAAAGAAATCAAGTTTTAATGGAGGTCTAATTAACGTGGTCTTGATTTAGATATTTATGACTTGATTTGGATTTGTAATATAAAGAAAAATTCTATTCATTACCAAACCATTCTTTTGCACTTACTTATATAAGTTTATATTTTAAACTGATGTGCCTCTTCATACCTGTTAATAATAATAATACATTTATTGGTTATTTACTATGGGCTATGCACCAAAAGTTAAACATTTTATCCAATTAGCTCATTTAAAAACCATGGGATTCTATGAGGCGGCGTTATTATTTTGCTTTATATAGAATAAGGGAAACTATGATGTAAAGAAGAACCATGCCCAAGATTATAACATCTGCCAGGTGCTAGCACTTGGTTTCAAAGCAAGCTGTCCCAGCAGAAAGTCACAGGCCTAACCATTTAGCTTAATTCTAAGGAACTAGTCCTTAGAGGTATCTGCCCTACTTAATTCTAGAGATGGTAACAGTTAAAGATCAATTGTAGCATCTTGATGCTGTCTTTACATAGCTTTCTCCTTATTTACTTAAGTGGTCTCAATTTGTTTCTTATGCATTTAAGTGTTCAATTATGCTAATGCTCTTCCCCAGGGATTTGCTCTTCCCTCTCTCTGCTCTTTGTTTATGTGATCTCAGAGGCTTCCCTCATTGAAGAATAAGTCTAATTTTTCTCCTGATGAATTTATCATACTAAGTTTTCTTGGGCTGTATTCTCTGATATTGCTTTTTCTTATAACAGAGATTCAGGTATGGGCATTCCACTGTTTTTGAAATTTTAACAGCTCCTTTCTATAGAATTCTTATTAATTGATACACCTGGATGCAGAGAAGTACTGCAAGTGCTGTTGACATATACTGATGGTTTCACTTTGTTTCTACAGATGTGTCTATGATGCTCAACCTAGTTATCTCTTCAGAGCAACATATATCATCAGTTTTTAGAAAACTGTATTACCATTTAAGAAGTATTTTGTTTCTAAGGTCTCAGAATAAGATTTATGCATCGTTTCCTGTAGTTTAGGCTGATAATGTTTGACTGGATTACGAAACAGATTTTAAATGTTGACTGTATTACACACTGCATAGTTAGTGTAAGGCTTGGGTGTTTTGATTGCTTGTTTACATATCAGATATGTGCCGTGTATTCAGTGATGGTACCACTCTCTTTTATATGAGTGTAGTGCCAAGACTGGCAATAGAGATCCCACATAGAGAGAACAAAGACGCATGTTTTGTTTTGTTTGGAGTGGACACAGAATGCCATCTATTGCAAAAAGTAAAACAATTACATATTTTGTTATATTTCAAACATTTTATCTTACCCCTACTGCCATCCTACTTTAATTGTCAAAAATGTTGGTATGTCTTTTTAAAACTGGAGGCAATTCGATTCTAATTGTAAAAAAAAAAAAAAGAAAAGAAAAAAGAAAAAAAAAGAAAAAAACTATTTTATGTCAATAAAAAATAAAAAACTTAAAAAATATTATTCTGTAAGTCTTCTTACTTACACGTTTCTCATTTTTCCTGTGCCTCTATACCTAGAATATAACATCCTCAAAGATAGAAACTATACAATTTTTTTCTCTCCACGATTTTTAGTTTAGTCTAATTTCTAATTCTCTTAGGTGGCAGATAATGTTAGTAATAGCATTCCTTAATTAACCTGGCAATTGCATAATACACCCTTGGGTGATGCCTTCTATAGTGAACACAATGGTAGCTGTATGTATATTTGCAGCTACTTCCTTTCTCTATGCCTTCAAGCCCTTTGATTTCTCACTTACCTGAATATTAGAGTGTCACATACTTCAAACAATGAACCAGCAGAAAAATCTACACTGCAGAGTGAGGGGCCCCACCACTAATTCAACCACAATTATGGGAAATGGGGAATAGTCAGCAACAGAACTCTGGGCAGTAAAGCAAACGGTTTGCATTAAAGCTGTCTCTTGGCAGGTGAACAGGTCTTAGCCTCTGGTTTAAGGTTATGAATAGTAAAGGTGGGTAAGAGATGGGAAGAACTCTTCAATTGAAGTGAGTTGCTTATTAAGAGCCGTGCTGATTGCGAATCCCAGTTTTGTAAACTAGTTCTGATGGCAATTAGAAATAAACTACTTCATGGTTAACTGTAGGCAACTTTATTCTTTTGCATAAAGAGCAAAAGAACATTATTTCAATTTATATATGAAAAAAAGAAAAGAGTGAGGAAGCAGGCAAATGATACAGTCAATATGTAAGCAAAGGAAACATGTTTGGAAGAGTAAAGGCCTTAAAGGGGCGGGGGAATTTGTAGTCTGGAAAAATCAGAAGCTCGAATATCAGAACAGGGTATGAGTTGAGAGTCAAATCACAGTCAGGCTACACTGATACTCCCTAAGTATTGGCTATAGCTCCTCAAGTAGTTTGCAGATAATAGTCAGAACTGACACCACAAAGGGGCAGGACCAGGCCTACATACTAAGGCCATGTGATTTCAGCTCTGGAGAAATCGATTCAGAGACTGGAAAAATAGACAGGGCTGAAAGATGGGAAAAAGAACTAGTTTTATTTTTTTCCAAAGGACATTTTATTTCCCAAAGTTGTATAAATTCCAAGAAGAAAATCTTGGACTTGGAGAAAAATAAAATTTAGGAGTTGTCCACAGATTTATTTTATCATTGCTATCAACCTCATTATTTAGCTAGATGAACAGTTGCTGTGCTGTTTTTTGCCCATTGACATATTTATCTGGGACTGATTTTAATATCAGGGTGAATTCAAGTTAATGCTTTACAACGAATACCTTTAACATCTCCTGACCATTTTTGCTTTTCATCCTGAAATCCAATGGTATATTTTATTCATAAATTCATCATCACTAGAAATTTTCTAGAATAAAGAGTGATGGTAATCTCAAACTTACAAACTGTGGCATTGCAAATTTTGTCATATTACCTGGGACTAGATCCTCTGTGTTTCAAGGGTTTTGCTTTGAAGCTATACTTATGGGACATTCTCTACATAATTTGCTTTTACCACTTTCAACATTTGGAATGCAGTTTAAGTACCCTTTCTTAATCTAACAAATAGTACAATATGTGAGATGCTAACTTCATAAAAATATTCAAGTTTCCTGTATGAAGGACTGGTACAATTAATGATTTTGCTTAATTTATAGCATTTAATTATATCAATGAATATAATCTAATTCTTGTTTTATTATTTCTATTCATTATGTAATCATTGACAATAATTTAACAAGTGTAATGCTTCATATTCCTCTTATAAGTTTAATTACCTGACAGATCTGCGCCTCCCAGTTTCACTAAATTAAACAAACAAGAATGTGACCTTCTGCAGCAGTGTCAAAACTGTAGGTGTTGATGAGCAACTCTCTTAAGTTCATTGTCACATTCAATTAATTTCTGAATTACACCAAATTGATTGAAAAATAATAGAAATTTAATAAATAATTTTACCCTTGTTAACAAAAATATTTTCTGAAGTACACTTACTGAATACATATTCTGTTTTACATATCAGCAGTTTATAATTGAGTTCATCAGCAGAAATTTGACATATGCCACAAATGTAAATTTTATTAAGAATGGTGAATATTACATTAAAAAGTTTTACATGGAATTAATAAATACTTGGCAATTCTAAATCAGGGAATGCACCAAATTTAAATAATTGTGTGATTCTGAATAAATATTAAATTTATATCTATCAAAACAGTGCCTTTTATTGAAGTAATTTAAGTACTTGGAATTGCCTCAAGAGTATTTTAATCAACCTCTGGTATACATTATTGCCACATCAGAAAGATGGGTTTCAAGTAGCTACAAGAAAAGTTTATACTCATGGTCTGGCTGCCTAGCACTAGTCTAGTCAAATAAGGGTTAATAAAAATGTGCATGTGTTCCTGGGAAGAAACCTCTTTAAATGCTTCTCTAATAGAAGATGTTCTAACTATAAGGCTTGAGAAGAAATGAGCTGCATATCTAAAAGACATTTACTTTTGCCTTTTGTATACCTCATTCAAATGATCTCTTGTTTTATAGACACAATCATAGATAGTTTGTCAATTGGTATATCCTCACTGCAGTCTAGTTACCAACTGTGGACAGTTCAGTTTTTCAATGAATGTGAGTTTCTCATTAATAGTGATGCTGATTGTTAACCCTAGTTTTGTAAGCTAGTTCTGATGGCAATTAGAAATAAACTACTTCATGCCTTAACTATAGGCAACCAGAGCACCGAGAAATTCTGACTAATGAAATCAGTTTATTGTCTGATTAGTCTGAATGTAATTCAAGGATTTACATTTACAAAAGCACAGGTTGCAGTAACCATAGTCACACTGAAGTAAGAGTGTAACTGGTTTATATTTTGTATAGTACACACAGATGTAAACAAATTCTTCAAACAAATGCTCCTGAGACATGTAGTTCTACTTTTCAAAAATATAGAAATGTATATTACTGCATTACTTTGGTTTCCATAAGTGTTTGGCAGACACACCTGATAGCAATAACTTAAGCATACTCTGAGAATAACCCTATGATCTAAAAAAAAAGTGTGTTCAGAGTTCCGAGTTAAGAAATCTGGGAGTGGCCAACCTGGAGACTCATTCCTTATCTATGAGGAATGAACCCTGGTCCATTCCATGGAATGCAGGCCACATAGGGGATCAGTACCCTTTCTTCTGCATTAAATGAAGGTTGCCAGGTGGAGGTTGCTAGCGGGAGGGTGCTATGTGAAAATGCTATATAAACTGCAGGGTTTTTACAAGCAACTGTGGTTCTTCTGTCCAGCCTGCCACCACTGGACCATTAATAAACTCTATTTGGTTTTGCTGGCTCTGGGTCTCTTCATCTTCTGGAACACTGTGCCATCCCTCATGAAGTCAATAGGGATCAGCACAACAACTGGCATGCCAGCCAGAGGTGAAGAAAACACTATAAGTGGTAAAACAATGGGATCCATGAGATCAGGGAAGAGGAAATCCATGGAGGAAATCTCAGGCAGGCCATCGATGTTTAGATGGGGCATGATAGCCACTCTTCTTGATGGATGGGGCCTACCATGTGAGTTCAGGGATGCCCCGAAAATGCTGCAGGGTCCAGAAGAGCCATTGCAGTGGGTGGGATCTAACTGAAAGTCAGCTGTGGCAGCCATGGTTGGTTGGTCACTTCTGACTGCACCCTGAGCAGCCACTGAGGCTGAGCTCACAGCATAGGTGAGAGTCCCTTAGTGATGGGATGAACTGCGACTAGAAAGAGATGCCAGATTAGCCCAGGTTGAAACATTGGAGACTTTACTGTCTCACCTGTGAGCACAGGATGACAAAATAGAGACCCTGGTTTGTTGGGTAACCCTTTGAAGGGTTGCTGACTCCCATGTCAACGGGTTAGGGCTATCATGACTGAATTGTCTTGGGATCCTAAGTCTTGAGACCCAGTGGAGAGCCCTAGTGGGGAGGAGAATGAGGAATGAGATGAACCCTGGAGGTTTCTATCCTCTCTGCCCATCCCATAGTCACTACTATGACGGGAGTAGCCCTGCAGAACTTACCCCCACCTTAAAGATGACCACAATGTGGGACTATACTGCTGTGGAATTGGTTGAGCCGGGAAATAGGTTCAGGCAGAAGGGGAGATAATCAATTGCAGGGTGGTTTATCTGTCTATGGGACATGGGAGCAGAGGGTATAATGCCTTTCAGACTCAAGATGAGTAAAATGACACAAATCACTCAGCCCTGAGGCAGCACCCTTATGACATCAATAATTAGGATCAGGCCATCCCCTTCCTTAGCTGGATGATTGTAGGCTACAAGGCAGCCTGGCCAAAAGAGGAAGACATGTCCATGTCTCCTTTGAATGGCAGACTATGGAGGAATTGCAGGACATTCTAGAGGAATTAGGGATGAAGCATGTTATCTATGCTGAACATTACGAGGCTACAAAAATGATCTTTTTACTGCCAACATGAAAGATGCTGTCTTACAGTAAGCACTTAACTAGTGGTGTGTCACAGTAGTGTGTATCCTGAGCCCCTTGATAAGACAGCCAGTGTCTCTGGTAGCCCAAGCAGCTTCCAACTTAGGGGAAACAGAAAAGCTGCATAAGCAAGAGATGTGTACTGCTGGAATGAAAGACAAGGGAGCCAAAGGAAAGGATATGGCTAAAGGGCTCATTAGCATCACCTGCTGACAAATATGATGCAACCTGGTAGTGGCAGGGACACCTAGAGTGGAAATAAATAAACAACCTAATGCTGTTCTACTCGGATTGTGGCAGAAGATCAAGCCAGAACAGAGCTTCACTAAGGAGCCTCAGGTTTACACACTACCTTCTGCAGAGGGATGACAGATGCCAACCCCTTTAGACTAGGATATAGGCCAAGACCTGGGAATCTCCATAAGAGCAATGGTGGTCAGGATGTCCGGGGACCAGAGGCCATATGTAGAACTAACTGTATATTAGTAACCTAAGAATAAACAAACTGTGCATGCCCTAGTAGATACTGCAGCCTAATGCACTCTCATATATGATAACATTCATCTGTTCCAAAGGCCAGTAACAGCAATAGATGGTTTTAGAAAGGGGGCCATGAAAGCCAGACAGGTTGAACCAGTAGTACGAGTTGGGAGACTGCCACCAAAACTCAATGTAGTATACATTGTCTCCATCCCAGAACGCATCTTGGGAAAGGATATCTTATCAGGCTTGACCCTCCAAACAACTGCTGAGAAACTCTCTAAGAGTTAGGATGGTGAAGCAAGTGATGAAGTGATGAGGGAAACTCAAAACGGACACCGGTGGTACAGCTGTCAGTCCTGCAGGGAGTAGCAGTGGGGTGTGGGCATGATAAAATCACAGGAACTTTTAAGGAGTTAGCCCAGGTAGGCATTATAAGGTCAATGCACAGCCCATACAACAGCCCTGTAAAGCCAGTGTGGAAGCCTTATGGGACATGGAGAATGACAGTAGGTTATTGGGAATTAAATAAAGTGGTACTCCAACATATGCAGCAATATCACCTCCCTTCTGACGAGGGTAGAAGCAGTGTTTGGCACATACCATTTTGTTATCAATTTAGCTAAAGCCTTCTTCAGCATCCTCAATGCCCTAAAGAGTCAAGACCAATTTGTATTCACCTAGGAAGGAGAAAAATGAACTATTATCATCTTGCCCCTGGGATATTGCATAGCCCCACCATCTGCAATGGTCCAGTAGCTGCAGATCTCAGTGGACGGACTGCCCTGGAGTGGGCGCATGTTTTCCATTACATTTGATGATATCATGCTAACTTCTGAGTCTTTTTCCAGCTTACAAACTGCAACCCCCAGTTTTCTGCCTCACTTGGCAAAAGAGTATGGGCTGTCAATGCAAAGTACAGGGTCCAGGTTTATCAGTTAAATGCTTGGGTGTCATTTTTTTGGGCAAGACTAGTCACTCAGTCTGTGGTCATAGATAAGACGCAGGCCTATTCATGTCCTACCACACTGAAGGAGTTGCAAACTTTCTTAGGTCTTGTAGAGCATTGTCATCCTTTTATTTCCATCTGGCCCAACTCCTTAGGCCCTCATACAACTTAGTCAAGAAGAGGACTGTGATGGTTAATACAGTGTCAACTTGATTAGATTGAAGGATGCAAAATATTGTTCCTGGGTGTGTCTGTGAGGGTCTTGCTAAAGGAGATTAACATTTGATTCAGTGGACTCGGAGAGTCAGACTCACCCTCAATGTGGGTGGGCACCATCTAATCAACTGCCAACATGGATAGAATAAAGCAGACTTGCTGAGTCTTCTGGCCTTCATCTTTCTCCCTTTCTGGATGCTTCCTGCCCTCAAACATCAGACTCCAAGTTCTTCAGCTTTTGCACTCTTGGACTTATACCAGTGGTTTGCCAGGGGCTCTTGGGCCTTTGGCCACAGACTGAAGGCTGCACTGTCAGCTTCCCTACTTTTGAGATTTTGGGACCCAGAATGATCCACCACTGGCTTCTTTGTTCCTTAACTTGCAGACAGCCTATCATCAGACTTTACCTTGTGATCGTGTGAGTCAATTGTCCTTAATAAACTCCCTTTCATATATATATATATATATATATATATATATCCCACTAGTTCTGTTCCTCTAGAGAACCCTGACTAATTCAAGGGCCCACTGGGATTGGTCTAAAAAAGAGAATGAAGCCTTTGAACAAGATAAAATCACAGTGAAAGAAATACAAGCCTTGGGAGTTCTACCACAGTGAGAGCCTGTTAACTGGCCAGTTACCCTGAGGGGGTTGGGTGGGGCCTATGGGAGAGGAAAGGACATCAAAGTGTACCTCTAGCATTCTGGTCCCAATTATGGGAGGAGCTGAAGTTAGATATAGTGTCAAAAAGCAACAATTCTGTGCTACACTTTATACCTTTCAAGTGGAGGACATTACAAAGGGGGCCCTGGTGCACCCGGTACCCCATAGCAGGTTGGCTAAAGGATACCTTTCAGACACCGAAGTCTGGGAAATAGACACAGACTATGGCCAAATGGCATGCATACGTGCAAGAGAGGAGCATGTTAACTAAGAGCCTCTTGAGCACAGAGCTCCTTTTGGTGTTTGGTCCTGTCCCCTGTGTGACAACTAACTGAAGGGCAGTCTTTGATTAAAACCACTGAACATCGACAAATTTCCTCCTTTGTGCGGTAGGTGGGGTGGGGGTAAACAGGGCCCAGTTCCTGACCAGGACTGGTATGCAGATGGCTCATCATGAAGCAGTCCCTGCTCTTGGACAGCCATGGCCACCTACCTGTCCACTGATAGGATCTGACTTGATACCGGTAAAAGACATAGTAGCCAATGGGCTGAGTTGGAAATGGCCTGGATGGTCCTCCTCTATGAGCAGACCCAATAGTCCTATGTATTGATAGTTGGGCCATCTTTAAAGGACTCATGATATGGCTACTACAACGGGAAGCAAAGGATTGGACAGCAGCGGGCCACCCACTTTGAGGCACTGACATGTGGAAAGACACACATTCAGGGGATGCATACAATCGTGTGCCTTGTGGATACCCACACTGCATCTACACCACCTGGAAATCAACAGGCAGATGAAGTAGCCTGCGTTCATCTCCTTGTGGAAGCCCCCACAGAAGATGTAGCTCACTGGCTGCAAATAAAGACAGGATATCGGGGACAATGTACCCTTCAGGCTATAGCAAAGAATCAGGGCCTGCCACTAGACACAGTACACATCCATTAGCAATGTCCTGCTTGTGTGCAGGAACTCCCCAGGTCCTTGCAGCATGGTACTGGACAGAATGCCAGGGGCCGGGGCCCAGTGCAATGTTGGCATGTAGACAACATCGGACCATTGCCTCTTTCTGATGGCTGCCACTATGATTTAACTTGTGCAGACACATGCACGGGGCGACTGCAGGCATATTCCAGCAAACATGCTGCCCAGAAATCCACCATAAAAGGATTAGAGCTGCTGTGTGCAGCCTATAGTGTCCACACTGATATCGACAGTGACCAGTACAGGAATATGCAGAGGTCCTGGATATCCATTGGCATTTCCACCTGCCATACAACCCAATTGAACAGATGAATGGACTGTTGAAGCAACACCTCTGGCAGGAGACACACTCTCTGGCTCTGCAGACATGCTGCTTACCAGCAGCCATCCACACCCTGAATAAACAAGTTCTCTCATCAGCCCAGCACATACTCTTCTAATGCAAGGACCTGATACCACCATAAGGATCCAGGTAGAAAGTATAAGGGACAGTACACCTTTACCCTAAGCTGGTACTTTCGATAACCTGCTATTGCCCTTCCCACAGGACCTACCCACTGGGGAGCACAATAGTATGTGGCCCTGGAAATGGCAAACCAGCCCCCAATAGTTCAGCTTTGCTGCTCCATGAGAGGAAGGGCCTAGAAAACCACATACAGGTCACACCTATTTTATACCCTACCCTCTCTCGTACTTTTAAAACAATGAATTCTTGTCCTCCCTTGTGCAAGGAGACAATCATTTTATAATGGAACATTTTAACACCCCCATTGTCTTACTCTGGCCTTTTGTAATGCATCACAGATGGGGAGGGGAGGCAATCCATTTGGTATTATAAATCAGACACCAGGACACTGACAGGGGTGGTGATGTCTCAGAATGTCCATAAATGGTGTGCAGCAAACCTCTTCATCAACTGGGTGCAGATGGTCTCTCTCCAGAAAAAACCAGCCTGTTGGTTCTGTGAGGAGCTGCCTCTCTCTTCCACTGTGGGCCCACCATGGCACATCCAAGCAGCTAACCTGAGTATTTGAAACCTCTTCTATATGTGGTATAATGACCCTCACTTGTTTCTCTTTATCAACAACAGCACCTCATGCAGTGAATTCCCTACGATTAAGGAGATGAGACCACATATTTTCCACATAGTGTGGGAGCAAATTAATGTTATCCCCACTATGTGGTAGGCTGTATACAATGAGCTAAGGTAAATAAGGGCAGTGCATACACAGGTAGTGGGTTGTGTACCCTTGTTTGCAAAATTGTATGACTTTGGACACTTTAAGTGCTGCCCAGGGTGAAACCTATGCATTAATTAAAACTGAATGTTGTCTGTATAGCCCTGATTACTTTCACAATGTAACCCAGGCCACACAGGCCTTAGGTACCCATATTTCTGTTATAGAATCTCTGTCTCACATAACCATGTGGTTTACTCAACTCCAAAGCTCTTAGAAAAACTTTGCATACAGTATGATTGTTATTAAATTTATTATTCATTGTTGTTGTTGTAGTTTGTATTATTGCTGTGGCATCTGGAAACAGTGCTCCTCCACATACCTGACTCCAGGGGATATCATGGAAGAATATTGTGATGAGAGTGTGAGGCCCAGTCAAGGGTATGTTGGTGGAGAGACTGTTTGGCAGATGCACCCGACAGCAATAACTTAAGCATAACCTGAGTATGACCCTGTGTGACAGACACACCTGACAGCACTAACTTAAGCATCCCTTAAAAATGACTCTATGGCCTAAAAACAATGTGTGTTCAGAATTCTGAACTGAGGAATCTGAGAGTAGACAATCCAGATTCATTTCTTATCCACGAGGAATGAACACGGGCCCATCCTGTGGATCTCAGGCCACACAGGGAATGGAGGAATTTTGTTTTTGGTAAAATGAAGGTTGCTAGGCGGAGGGCACTAAGTTAAAATGCTATATATACTGCATGCCTTTTATAAGCAGTTGCAGTTCTCCTTCCAGCCCTCTGACAATGGACCACCCTCATGTAAGTTCCCTCAATACACTCTATGTTCTTGTTCCTAGGCTCCAGGTCTCTTCTCCAACCTCTTGGATGTGGTACTATCCCCATTGAAGTCAGTAGGGATCTGGCACAACAAGCCATATCTGTGAGCCTGAAACAGAGATGTTAGAATCCAGGAAAGCTACTAGAACTTGCAGTCTGTGAATTATGCCACAACTGTAGGTTGCCTAAGGCAGTCACCTGGGTCACCTTAATGGTGAGAGTCACTTTGGCCTCTAGAGAATCCTAAAGGTTAGTTTTCAGAAACATGCAGAAAGAGGGAGAATATTAGAAGAAGCAATCATTGTTTGAGCCGGCGACTCCCAAACTTTAATGAGCATAATAATCATGTGGAGGATTTTAAATAAACATTTTTTAATTCCACCCCCAAGAGTTTCTTTTTCAGTAGGTCTGGAATAAGGCCCAGTAATTTGCATTTCTAACAAGTTCTCAGGTGATGTTATGCTGCTATGTAAAGACCACACTTTGAAAAATACTGGTTTAAGCAAATCAAGCTTCATTCTCTTTCAGGACTTAGAGTGTAAAAGGGGAAACAAAAATGTAAAGAAATCAATGATTCATGACCCATTAACAAATAAAAGGCAGATAAAACATGACATTTGGGCTGGATATACCTGGATAAAGTTAATACTAAGCTAATTATTCTTTCTATTTATTATCAATGATTTTCCTGGGATAATCTATTTTCAAATGGTGATGGGCAATAACATACAATGCTGCAAATTGAGTAGGGATTACATTTATAAAAATCATCTCCTTAACTATTTGGAGACTTTTGCCTTTTCATATAAATTTCAAGATTTCAAAAATTCTATTTCAGTGAAGAATGTCACTGGTATTTTAATAGGAATTGCATTGAATCTGTAGGTCACTTTGGGTAACTTGGACATTTTAACAATATTAGCTCTTCCAGTGCATGACATTATTTGTATCCTCTTCAATTTTTTTTATCAGTGTTTTATAGAATTTGTCATAGAGATCTTGCACCTCCTTGGTGAAGCTTACCCCGGGGTATTTTATTATTTTTTATAGTTATTATAAATGGAATTCTTTTCTTGATTCTTTTTCAGATAGTTCACTATCGATGTATACAAATGCTATTGATTTTTGTATGTTGATTTTGTATCCTGCAGCTTTACCAAATTTATTAGTTCTAATGGAGTTTTTGGTGAATTCTTTAGAGTTTTCTCTGTATATGATTATGTCATCTGTGAATAAGAATAATCTTGAGAAAAAAGAACACAGCTGGAAGTATAATACCACCTGACTTCAAATATACTACAGAGCCATAGTAACCAAAACAGTATAGTACTGGCATCAAAACAAGCACATAGACCAATGGAACAGAAGAGATAACCCAGAAATGAGTTCAGGCATTTACAACCAACTAATTTTTGACAAAAATGCCAAGAACACACATGGGAGAAAGAACAGTGTGCAATAAATGGTATTGGGAAAACTGGATCTCAACATGCAGAAGAATCAGACTAAGATCCCATGTTTCATCACATACAAAAATCAATACTAATGAATGAAAGAATTACATGTAAGACCCAAAACTGTGAAACAACTAGGAGAAAACATAGGGAAATGGTTCATGAAATTGGATTGGGCAAGGATTTATTGAATAATACAAGGAGCAGAAACAAAAATAGACAAATAGGAGTACATGACATTAACAACCTTCTGAACAGAAAAAAAACAGTAAGTGAAGACATAATCTACAAAATAGGAGAAAATATTTGCAAACTATGCACTGACAAGAGGTTAATATTCAGAATATATAAGGAAATCAAACAACTCACTTCTTAAAAGAAGACACACAAGTGGCCAACAGATACGTGAAAAAATACTTGATATCAAAAATCATCATAGAAATTCACATCAAAACCAAAACAATATATCACCCCTCTCCAGTTAGAATGGTTGTTATCAAAAAGACAAAAAATAACAAATGCTGGTGAGGATGTGGAGAAAAGGAAATTCTTAAACACTGCGGGTAGGAATATAAATTAGTGCAGCCATTTTGGAAAACAGTATGACAATTCCTCAAAAAATTAAAAATAGAACTACTGCATAATCTAGCAATCTCAAGAGTTAGCATATATCCAAAGGAAATAAAATGAGTACATTGAAGAGACATGTCTACATCCACGGTTATTGCAGCAGTATTCAAAGTAGCCAAGATAAGGAATCAACCTCAACGCCCATCTAATGATGAATGGACAAAGAACATATGGTACATATATGCAATGAGTACTATTCAACCATAAAAAATAATTAAATCCTGTCATTTGTGGCAATGTAGATAAAACTGTAGGGCATTATATTAAGTGAAATAAGCCAGGCACAGAAAGACAAAATACTTAATGATCTCACTCATATATGTAATCATAAAGTTGATATCATATAAGTAGAGTAGAATAGTCATTGCTAGAGGCTGGGGAGGGGAAGAGAAAGGGGGAGGCCAGGAGAAATTTTTCAACAGGCATGAAAGTACAGTTACACAAGGCAAATCCATTTTGGTGTTCTATTACACAACAAGGTGAGCATAGTAAATAGTAATACAGTGTGTATTTCAAGGTAACTAGAAGAAAAGGATTTGAATGTTATTTTCACAAATAAATGATGAATATTTAAAGTGGTGGATATAGTAATAACCTTAGTTTGATCATTATATAATGTATACATGCATTGAAACATCACATTGTACTCCATAAATATGTATAGTTATATGCCCATTTTGAATAAAATTAAATAAAAACCAAAACTTTAAGTAAGTTTTTAAATCAACCCTATTTTGAAATGATATTTTCGAAAGGCAACTTTCTACCAAATTGTCTATATAAGTTAAAATTCTTTTTTAATAAAATAATCACTTTTTAACTTTTTTAAGTGGGATAATTTTAAGCAAAGGAAAAATATGCAATTTTTGTAACATGACCATATGGGCTTAATCCTTCTCAAAATATCTGTTTAGAATCAGTAGGATTTTTAACTGCATGATGGTAATTATTTCATTGATTTGACAGAGGTTCCCACAGCTACATACCTTTGTCCCTGTGTTGACTTCTTAGCAATCACAGTGAGCTACTGAACACCTGTCGGGAGGGAAAAAGTGTAATGAATTGTGGGAAATAACATGAATAAAACACCCTAAAATCTAAAACCTCAGTGCCTTACAATGTGTTTTAAGTTTCTCCTCTCTTTTATATTTCTCCGTCTCTCCTCATCTCTCTCAATATCCTACCCTCTCCTTTCACAAAAAATATTAACAGATACTGCAATCTCAAAATTACACCTGAGAAGTTGCACTAGATATTTCTCTAATTCTCCACCTTTTCCATTTCCCTCCTATTTCCTTATCCTGTTCTCATCTTTGCCTTTCGTAGTGACCAATAGCTGGCTCTGGCAGGTATAGTGGCTTATCTTACTTTCATAATTGGTGCAGTCAATCAAAACAGGCAATTAAAACTGTACTTTTATATGTATCTGCATGCATCAATCTTTAATGCATTTCCCAAGGGGCAGCTGAATCTAAAGGTGATGGGAGTATGTGAAAAAATATATACACATATACAGGATGAGCACTGCTTATCTAAAATGCTTGAGATCAGAAGTATTTTGGATTTAAATATTTTTGGATTTGGGGATATTTGCATTTATATTTTAAAATATCTTGGGGATAAGTCTAAACACAAAATTTATATTTTTCATATCCTTCTTACACATATAGCCTGAAGGGTAATTTTTACATTTCATAATTTTGTGCATAAAACAAATTTTGACTGCAATTTACAACCTATCACATGGATCAAGTGTAGAATTTTCCAGTTGTGGTGCCATGTCAGCTCTCAAAAACTTTCAAATTTTAGAGCTCTTTAGGTTTCAGATATTTGCATAAGGGATGCTAAACTCATACAGGCATACCTTAGAGATAGGAGTTTGTTTCAAGACCACCACAATAAAGCAAGTCCCCAATGTTTTGGTTTCTGAGTGCAAATGAATGTTATGTTTACACTACACTGTAGTCTATTAAGCGTGCAATAGCATTATTGTTAAATAGTGTTCATACCTTAATTAACAAATACTTTATTGCTAAAAAAAAAATCTAACCTTCATCTAAGCATTCAACAAATCTTGATATTTTGCTGGTAGAGGATCTTGCCTTCATGTTGATGGCTGCTAACTCATCAAGGTGGTGGTTACTGAAGGGTGGAGTGACTGGAAACTTCTTAAAATAAGGCAGCAATGAAGTCTGCTGCATCTATTGACTCTGCCTTTCATAAAAGATTTCTCTGTAGCATGAAATGTTATTTGATACCATATTACCCAGAGTAGAATTTCCTTTAGAAATTTAGATTAATTGGAGTTAATCCTCTCAAACCTTGACTCTGTTTATGATTTAAGCTTTTGTAATAAACTTCTACGTTCTTTGTTGTCACTTCAACACTTTTCACAGCATCTTCACCAGCAGTAGATTCCTTCACAAGAAACTACTTTCTTTGTGTATTCATAAAAAGCAACTACTCATCCCTTCAAGTTTTATCATTAGGTCATAGCAATTCAGTCACATCTTCAGGCTCCACTTCTAATACTAGTTATCTTGCTATTTCTACCATATCTGCAGTGGTAAGGTTTGGCTGTGTCCACACCCAAATCTCATCTTGAATTGTAGTTCCCATCATCCCCACATGTGATGGGAGGGAGCCAATGGGAGATAATTGAATCATGGGGACAGTTACTCCCATGCTGTTCTCATGATATCTCACTTATAATATTGAGTGAGTTTCCACAAGATCTGATGTTTTTTATAAGGGGCCTTTCCCCCTTTTCTCAGCATTTCTCCCCCTTTGCTCTGTACTTCTCCTTCCTGGTGCCTTGTGAAGAAGGTGTCTTGCCTCCCCTTTGCCTTCCATTATGATTGTAAGTTTCCTGAGGCCTCTCCAGTCATGCTCAACTGTGAGTCAATTAAAGGTCTCTCCTTTATAAATTACCCAGTCTAGGGTATGTCTTTATTAGCAGCATGAGAATGGACTAATACATGCAGTGACTTCCTCCACTACAATCTTGAAACTCTCAAAGTCATCCGTGAGGTATCAAATCAGGTTTTTCCAAATTCCTGTTCATATTGATATTTTAACCTTCTCCCATGAATCACAAACGTCCTTAATGGCATCTAAAATCGGGAATTGTTTCCAGAAAGTTTTTATTTTACTTTGGCCAGATACATTAGAAGAATCATTATCTCTGGTAGTTATAGCATTATAAATACCTATTTTTAAACAATATGACTTCAAAGTTGAAACTGCTCCTTCATCCATGGAGAAGGATGTTGTGTTAGCAACCATGAAATAACATTCATCTTCTTGTATATTTCTATTAGAGCTCTTCAGTGCCTAAGTGCATTGTCACTGAGCCATAATATTTTGAAAGGAATCTTTTTTTCTAGAGCAGTAGATCTCAACAGTAGGCTTAAAATACTCAATTAGCCATGCTGCAATCAGATGTGCTGTAATCCAGGCTTTGTTTTCCTATTTATAGAACACAGGCAAAGTATATTTAGCATAATTCTTAAGGGACCTTGGATTTTTTAAATGGTATCTGAGCACTGGTTTCAAGTTAAAGTAACCATCTATATTAGCCCCTAACAAGTAAGTCAGTCTGTCCTTTGAAGCTTTCAAGCCAGACATTGATTTCTCTCTACCTGTGAAAGTCCTAGGTGGCATCTTCTTCCAACAGAAGACTGTTTCTTCTACAACGAAAATCTGTTGTTTCGTGAGGCCACCTTTATTAATTAGCTAGACCTTCTGGATAATTTCCTGTGGCTTCTACATCATCACTTACTGCTTCACTTTGCCCTTATTATTATTGAGATGATTTATTTCCTTAAATCTCATGAGCCAACCTCTGCTAGCTTCCACCTTTTCTTCTGCAGCTTGTTCTCCTTTTTCAGCCTTCATAGAATTGAAGAGGGTTAGGTCTTTGCCCTGGATTAAGGGAATGTTGTGGCTGGTTTGACCTTTTATCTAGACCATTAAAACTTGTCAGTAATAAGGCTTTTTTTGCATTCTTATTATTTATTGGAATAGGATTACTAATTTACTTTGATAATTTTTTCTTTGCATCCATTACTTGACTATTTAGCTCAAAAGGCCTAGCGTTAGACTTTTCTTGGCTTGCTATCTGTCTTCCTCACTTAGTTTAATCATTTCTAGCCTTTGGTTTAAAATGAGGGCTGTGCAGCTCTTCCTTTCAGCTGAACACTTAGAGACCATTTCTGTGTTATTAATTTCAATATTGTTGTGCCTCAGAATAGGGAGGCCCAGGGAGAGAGAGAGGAAAAAGACTTTAGGTGAATTGGTCAGAATACACGCAATATTTATTCAATTAGGTTCACTGTCTTATATGGCTGTTTCATGGTTCTCAAAAACAACTAAAATTGTAACATCATATATCACAAATCACAGATCACCATCAGAGAGGTAATAATAATTAACAAGCGTGAAATATTAGGAGAATTAACAAAATGTGATGTAGGGACACAAAATGAGCACATGCTGTTGAAAAATGGCATTGATAGGTTTGCTCAGTGCAGGGTTGCCTAAAACCTTCTATTAGTAAAAAGTCCAGTCTTTGCAAAGTGCAATAACATGAGGTATGCCTAGGCAGTCACAGGTAGCCGATGATAGGGACAGACAAGGACTCCAGGGAAGGTAAAGTAAATGTGGGAGAAGTTTGTTTGTTAATTGATTAAAATTGATCAATAATTTAATAGGTAGCATTTAGAGAAATGAGAATTGTTATCGTTCTTTTTATTATTTTTGAAAGAACATAATTGTAAGTCAAGAAAATGTGGATTACCTATAGTGCTCACTGTAATTCAGTTATTTCTCCATGAAATCAGGTGGCTTTAAAGGACAATTAAAATCTTTAGTAGTTTGAGAGGAATTATCCATGGTAAAATACAGAAAACAAACTTTAACATATGATCTCAACAGAGGCAGACATAAGAAGAATTATTATATAATTACTTTGGATTTGCATATTACATATGCATAATTATGGGCTAACAAATATGACAGGGTCAAGTAGAAAAAATGTAAAAACATCACAACCTAGAGTTAATATCCTTAATACATAAAGAGAACTTAAAAATCATAGAACAATTCTTTTAAAAATAAGTAAAAAATGCAAGCAGATAATTTTTAAAATACATTGTTCGAAAATGTAAAGAAATTTAGACTCATTTTCAACTAAAGATATATACAATGATATGAGAAACCATTTTATTTTTACAATCAAAATGTCAATAGGACAATTTTTAAGAAAGATTTAATTCCAGTCCCAGTCATTTTGTACAAAACATAGAGCTTCCCTTACTTCTTGTATAATGAGGAAATTAATATTTTCCAGCATAATCAGTTTTGCATAAGCACTCTCATACATTAGAAGCAGAAAGAAAAACTCATACAAAATTTCAGTAGGAAAATTTAATGATTTGTGCAACAAACTATAAAATAAAAATTTTTAATAACTTTCCTCCATCCACACTGTCCTCCTAAAAAAATCCTGTAAAAATTGCTAGCATGCACATTCAGCATAATTTTATTTATAATAATACAGTTAACTAAAATATGGAATGTCCATGTTGCAAAATATGTTCACTATACTTGATATATGTATTACTGTATTTGAAATGTCCACTAAAGGAATAAAGTAATTTATAAAGCTAACATAGATATATATTTATCGACATGGTAAAAGAAGCACAGTGTATTCTATTGTGAAAATAATGTCCAAAACAATATGCCCATTGTTCCCTATTTTATTAAAAAGGTATATATGTTAGAAAATACATTTGAAGACATTATAAGCATTTTTTTCTATATCTATTTGGTGTGAATTTTCAATGGTTTTGTTAAAAACTAGAACAAGTAAATCTTTTTTTTTTTTTTTATTTAAAAAGAAAGAATCTTATCTGTCATTTCTATAACACATTCATTGGAATCTTTTATTCCTAAGATCAAAACAAAAAACTTACGATTACATCTTCAATTCACCCAGACCAATACCATCCACTTAAAACAACTAGTTTGGAATTTGTGTGTACAGTAGTGGTTATGTTATCACGTCACCTGCTACCTTTGTTAAGAGATGCATTTATCTATGGTGTTGAGATTTCTTATTGTTAGAGATATGCAGGTTAACATTACTAGAATTAATCATTCTTAATAGAGACTTTAAAATAGGTAAGAAAAAGGTTGACCCAGCATTGATTTCCTTTAAGGTTTATAATATTTAGATCTGCTTGAGATTATTTTCATCAAGTTTGTGGAAAATTTACTGAAAAATAAATCTTAACACAGTTCCAGCTTATAAACTATCACATTTTTGTCCAGAACTATGTAAAATATTATTTTATATTAACATTTCACAATGACCTTTTAGCAGTCTTATTATGGACAGCTCTAAAGCTAAGCTGTCATGTTAATATAAGTATTGCTGGTAAATCATTTAAAATCATTTAAAAACCTTGTTATTTACAAGGTTTGTGCTAGAGCATTTCCTATACATTTGATGACTTTCAAAATGATAAGCTGCATTGCTAATAGTTAATAAAAGAAGTTAGCAGTAAATATTCTCTTCTTAGACACATTTTTCATTGAAGAAGAGATTTCTACATAGCTTGCTCCAAAATGGGGTTGAAATATACCTATCTGGTCCATTCATCTACACTCATTTACTCACTTCTTCCCAGGAGAGGAAGAATGGCTGATCTGATCTTACTATCCATTGGGTTATGTATCTAATGGACACAGTTAGGGTTCTATATTATCCTGTTATCATTGATACTTCCTATATATCTGTCTGCCCATGAGTCATTGAGATAAGCCAAATACTTGGGCTTTTAATAATTGTTCTTAATCTGCTTAGGGTCCAAGAGAACGAAAGAGTGTACAGATTTCAAGGTTTTGACTATGGAAGGAGAAGAAAACCCGATTTCAGTCTTGCTTTTAGCCACGATCTCTACTTTTGGATGTTGCTGGTTAGGTCGCCCTCCTCTTTTCTCTGTGATGTCATCATCTATCACTCTTTTCACCTCTCTCATTCCTTGCTGTGCCACAAACATGCAAAAGATATTTCCTTTGTCTGGAAATTCCTTACCAAAGTATTCATTTTCTGCCCTTCTCTGTTCTGATGATATCAAGATATCGAAGGTAATAGGTAACATGGTAACACAACCACTGCTCTACACACAAAGTCCAAACAAATCATTTTAACTGGATGCTACTGTTCTGGATGAAATGAAGATGCAGTCATATTTTTTTGACCACTCTATCGAAGAGTTATCCCCGTGTCCCATCATGCTCTAGTCTCCTCAATCTGATTTATTAATTTTCCATAGAGATTACCACAATCATACTTTTTGAGTCAACCACAATTGAATTGTTTGATAAATGAAAAAAATGAATGGGATGAATTTAAAAAACGGGTTATTGACTAGTCATTCATACAGCAGGTAGATGGGTTCACGTTTGCTCTCTGGTTTATTGGTTTATTTCTGTGCTTTATTCATAGGTTCCTGAAGCCTGAAACCATCATCAACCAGCATTACCTCATTTGAAATTGGCTCTAGATTCAGAATTACAAAAATCCTTATTTTGGTTGTGCGTTTCAGGTACCACAGCCATAAGGGAAGGATAGATTTTATGAATAAATATAAAGAGGATAAATTTCTTTACTTACAAAGGGAACATAGCATCTTATTGAAATTAGGTGGAGAGACAAAAATATATTTAATGGAACTTTGCAAAAAGTAGTGCAAAAGTAAGAACTTAAATGCACAATCCAGGAATTATTGAATCTAAAAGTAAATAAATAAATTTTGTTCAAAATTCAGTAAAAAAAAAATACTTCAAAGAACAGATTTTTTAGAAAGTAAAATGAAATGAAGAAAAATGTGTTCATTCAACTGGGATAAGAGAAGCCCACACTTGATAAAAAGAATTTTAATATATGAAAGGAAAAGTAAGTATACCTACATGTAACTCATGTTATTGTTTGAACTAGACAAATGAAAAGTTGACACTATTCCAAATTGATGGAAAAAAATGAAAAGGGGCACAGTCTCAGAGTTATTTTGAATAAATCTTACAAAGCAGTCAAATGTCAAGAAAATATTGAGAGATACCCCTCAACAGTGGCATAGAGTAATTTTAATCCCCGTTTTCATGACTGGAATGACTGCACCTGGGAGTTATTAAAAACTTTTGGATTTGAGAAGTGTCCTCAGCATGGAATATTTCAATCATTTGTAGGTGAATTGAAGGCTACAGATGTATTATAGACAAAAAGCATGTATTTCACATGCCCTGAGGTAACATTTTTGGGAAATATTTGAAGTTTAGACTCAAAGGAATATACACCAAAAATTACACGTACACCATGAAGGAGAACAAAAAAATAGACTGCAGGCTTGAGTTATAAGCTGCCTTCCCAATAGAGATTCCTTCTGTAGAGTATTACCCTACATGAGGAAAATGGGACTGAGACAATTCCCATACATGATAGGTGCATTTGCATTCAGAAGTCATAATCTTCATATGTTTTTCCATATAGGGCTCCATTAACATAATTCAAGAGAGGATGCTAAGACACATATATCTGTTCCAAAAGGCAAAGTAGAAAAGAAAACAAAGAATTACACTTTTATTGAGCAAATAGATTTTACTTTATATTTAGTGGGGAAGAAATGAGGCCAACTTACAAAACAAGTAAAATATTGTGAAAACACAGCCGAGTTGGTTTGAAAAGAGTGGAAATGGCAACTGAACATGAGAGGCACATCTCTGAATTTCTAAGAAGCTGGGAGTGTCTTAAATGCCATGCACTGAAAGAGGAGGTTGTATGCATACATAAAAAGTTTCCCAGAAATATTGAAAGAATTTCGTAAAACCAAAAATCGAGATTGTAGATTTTTCCCAATGGGAACAAATTAAAAGAAGTTTTCCATGGACACTCCACAAGCTGAACAGTGTCCTGGTGGCACTAAAATATTTCCTTCCTTATATTCTTTCTCTCTTTTCCCATGTAATTCCAGCTAAATGTTCCCGGCATGTAACAGCAATATTGATCTAGCTAGTGTCTTTAATTTGTTTGGGAATATAATTGGATTTGAGAGAATAGATACGGAAGTTGAAATTTTTCTCACATCTTCTAAATGTTTAGATGGAGAACTTGCCATGATGTTCTTATGTTGTATCCCTTTTCTAAAAATTAGAAAATATTAGCACTTGATGGTTGAAGTAACTCAAATATAGAAATTGCTAAGGAAACTCCTTTTGTGCAGGAAAGAGCTATGAGGAGGATAAATATGAGGCTACTCATATTTATTCAGCCATTCATTCTATCAAAAATTATGTTCAAGACTAACGGAAGAATAATATAGGTTCTCAAGGTATATAACATGATTTGTAAATATAATCTGTAGCTCCATGACAAGGTCAGATTTTCATTTCATTGTAGTAAAAAACCTCTTTACTGGTTTTCTAACAAAGGAATTATCAATGGATGAGAATGCCACAAAAATCTAATAGAGAAAGTGTGACTTTGTCACATCAATATACATTGATTGACATCTACCAAATTGTTGTTAGCCTAGAAGAAACAGCAGCCAAGAGAGATGTATACATTTTCTATAGCTGCTAAAACCAATTACCATAAACGTAGTATCTGAAAACAAATCAGTTTGATTATCTTACAGTTTTGTGTTTCCTTAGTCTAAAATGAATCTCACTGGAATAAAATCTAGGTGTTGGAAGGGATAGATTATTTTCTGGATACTGTAGACAAAACAAAACAAAAATCTGCTATCTTGCCCTTCCGGCTTCTAGAAGCTACCTGCATTCTTTGGGTCATGTTCCCTTCCACCATCTTCAAAGCTGAAATTGCCTGTCCAGTCTTGCTCACCTCACATCACTCTGACACCTTCCATAGTCACATTTCCCTCTGACTCTCTTCCACTCTTGTGATTAAATTAGACCCTCCTGGATAATACAAGATTATCTCTCTAAAGTCAGTTAACAGGTGACCTTAATTCTATCTGTACCCTTAACTCTATTTTGCCAGGCTACATAACATAATCATAGGTTCCTAGGATTAGGACATAGACATCTTTGAGTAGTGGGAAGGTTCATTGTTCTGCCTACCATGAGAGGACTTCTACATATGAGGTGAATTTGTATGCCTACAGGCAAGACCAAGTAGGAATGTTTATTCCTGTTCAGAAAGATTCATTAAGAGAGTCAGACAGGATCTCGTCTTGTCTCCTAGGCTGTGCAGTGGCACAATTATGGTTCACTGCAGCCTCAAACTCCTGGGATCAATCAATCCTCCCACCTCAGCCTCCTGAGTAGCTGGGACTTCAGGCACATGCCAGCACACCTGGCTAAGTTTTTTTGTTTTTTGTTTTTGAGACAGGGTCTTGTTATGTTGCCCAGGCTGGTTTCAAACTCTTAGACTCAAAAAATCCTCCTACCTTAACCTCCCAAAGTGCTGGGATTACAGGGGTGAGCCACCGCACCTGGCCAGTTTAAAATATACTCTTAAACTTTGTGTCACTATCTCACAACATAGTTTCATAAAACAGCCAAAACCGGCAAATAGATAATAAATGCTACAAAAACAAAGTACAATGTTTCTAAAAAAGGCACAGATGCTAAAAAGTTCTGAAGTATTTAAATGAGAAGATTTTATTTGATTTGTGGGATCAGCATTATTAAGGAGGGTTGTAAAGGGGTACTTCTAAGTAATTTGGTTTTAAGTGTCATTTTTGACTAGTTCATTCAATTAAGAATTGACAGTCAGCATAGTTAAGTAGAAAGAGCAAAGACTTTAGTGTTTTGAGGAACCTCGAGAATTGAAATTCCAGATGTTCTAATCTTCTCCTATTTCTACAAGTCTTAATGTCTCCAAGCCTAAATTTACTTTCTGTAAAGTAAGGAAAGTAGATCTAATCCACAGAAATGTCTGTAAAATTAAATTAGAGATTAGTATCTAAAGCATCTAGCACACTTCTTGCCATAAAATAAATTCCCACTGAATAGTAACTATAATTTTAAGCTACTAGCTAAAATAAACCCCATTGTATGTAATTGTATTTATTAGACATATACTTTGAAAATACCAGGTCTTCCATAGACACTAATATCTTCTGCTCTAGTTTCATTAGATTACATATGCCTGTCATTTTCACTGAGAATATTCTGAAATCAGAATATTCTTTTAGGCATAAACTCTCACAAAGTATCTGATTCTTTTGAGAAGTATATGATTTAAAGTTATATTGTGTTTCTATTCTCAAGATGCAAGTATTTACAGTAACTGTAGAACTATTACAGTATTGTGACTTTGATATGTTTAACCAGTACAATAATATTAAATATATTAGATGATTATGTGTCTAGGAAATGATGATTGTACGTAAAAATAAAATTGTTTACAATAAGAGAGAGGCCAGGCGCAGTGGCTAACACCTGAAATCCCAGCACTTTGGGAGGCTGAGGCGGGCAGATCGCTTGAGGTCAGGAGTTCAAGACCAGCCCAGCCAACACGGTGAAACTCCCCATCTACCAAAAAAATGCAACAATTAGCCAGGCATGGTGGTGTCAGGAAGCTGAGGTGGGAGAATCGCTTAAACTCAGAAGGCAGAGGCTGCAGTGAGCTGAGATTGTACCACTGCACTCCAGCCTGGGTGACAGAGTGAGACCCTGTGTCAAAAAAATAAAATAAGGGAGAGTGGAAATAAACTGTAACATAACTAGAAGTGGCAAGGCAGGTATATGCCAATTTTTCAGCAGGATAGTTGTCTTTGAATCCAATGCTTCTTGCAGTGCCTGGAATATCCTAGATGCTTAAAATGAAATAAGTTCTTGGAATTGAAGTCAGAGTTTTTATATCATGTTCATTATATCTTCTCATACTGCAATGGGCATTAATTGGTGCTTAGTAAATGGTTGTGGGAGTTGTGACTAACCTGAGATAAATGTGAGACTTATCTTTAACTTTTTCACATTTTTAGTCTGAATTTTTTTTTTACTCCTGTTCACAGTTTGCTGGATTCTGATTTATTATTATCTTTTAAAACCATTGTTTTTCAATATATGCCTTTCATTAATATACCTGAAATCTTAATATGAAATCAGACTAACCACCAAAACAAACGAATGCTCAGGCCAACATTCATTCAGATCCAGCCTAGCTTCCACATCATCTCTGCTACATAAGAGCATCGTAAAAGTAATAATATTGTATGCTTTTGTGTGTCTTGTGTGTTCAACTAAAGGGACAAGTTTTACAGGAGCACTAGTAGTTTGTCTGTCACGGATACAAAGGAAGCAGGAAATATGTTTTAGTGGGATGGCCAGCACCTTGAATTAGGCTGTATTATTACCTCTATGACACCTATTGCTCTTTCTGACACACTCATGCGTAAAGTGTGTAGATTTCTCTCAGCTCTTCAGAATCCAAACAGACTGCATGAGCAAATTGTCCTTTCATGCAATGTACGGTAGTTTCTATAAATTATGGACATTTTCTAATTATTTTCTTTGGAGTCATGTTTCTTCCTTGGTTGCTTCTGACTAGAGAGCCTCACAATAACTTTCTCTCTCATCCACTTTTGTTGTTTTCCATTTATCTTCCTATGCAACTTCTAACCATGTAGTACCTAATTTGTAGAAAGGGACAAACAGGTGGCCTGTTTGAGCTGTGGCCTTGAAGTCAGGTTCAGTGAGAAAGGGGACAGGCCAACCAACTTCTATGGAAAGAGAGCTGCATTACAGGAAAGTGGTTCAAGCAAGAAATCTATCTGTAAAGCAGTCATGGGCAGCTATCTAAAAAGTTATTTGCATGAAGAAACTGTGTGGTTAGTAGTGTGTAAGATAAAATGAACGTAAACAAGTATCATCAAGGCGAAACATGTTTCAAAGCAGCTAAGTCTTTGAGTTGGTATTCATTCAATCATTCATTTCACAAACGTTTATTTAATGTCTACTACATGCCAGTCACTGTTCTTGTATCTGAGGAGATCACAGAAACTTACACAAAACAAAAGCACCTGCGTCAATGAAACCTTTATTCCAGCGGAGGAAGCAGAAAATAAACAGTAATATCTGAAGAAATACAAAACAGGATAAGAGGGAAGAATTTGTGGCTACCATTTTAAATAGTCAGGGAAGCTCACTACCTCTCATATATAACTGAGAAAAAAGGTATAAATTTAGTCTTTTTTACTTTGCAATAAATATTGATACAATTTTTGAGAAATCTTTCTTTTTCTTTCTTTCTTTCTTTTTTTTTTTTTTTTTTTGGTGACAGAGAGTCTTGCTTTGTTGCCAGGCTGGAGTACAGTGGCACGATCTCGGCTCACTGCAACTTCTGCCTTCTGGGTTCAAACGATTCTCCTGCCTCAGTCTCCAGAGTAGCTGGGACTACAGGCGCCTGCCACCCTGCCCAGCTAATTTTGTATTTTTAGTAGAGATGGGGTTTCACCATATTGGCCAGGATGATCTCGATCTCTTGACCTCGTGATCCACCAGCCTCGGCCTCCCAAAGTGCTGGGATTACAGGCGTGAGTCACTCCGCCCGGCCAAGAAATCTTAAGGATATTTTGGAACTGAATAATGCCATGCCTTCAATTATGTATTAGCTTACTTAAGACAATCAGCTCTCCCCATTAGGTTGTGTGGATAATCTGGTAGAAAGTATTCTATGCTCCCAGTGGTTTGTAGAGTGTGCAATTCAGCATCTGCTTAACAATGAAGACTGGCAGAGACAACAATTCCTAGGAGGATAGAGGTAGAAAAGTTTTTTTGTTTGTTTTTGTTTTTGTTTTTGTTTGTTTTTGAAAACCTGCAGGAAAAATTGAGATGGATTTTAAACCAAGGAAATAACCTCATCTTTTGTAGCATCTTCATCCCTCATGTCCTGTTGTACACTCCCTACCTCGACCTTTCAGAAACCCTATCACAGGCAGAAGAAACCCCAACCAGTGAATCAGACCTGCAGTCCTCTAGGTTTGCAGTGTTTTAGAAATGTAGGATTGAGGAGAAAGAACAATTCCGTTAGGTATGTCAGGCCAGGATGTGATTCTATAGTTCCAAGTTGGTATTTAGAACCCATTTTCCAATAGTGATGTTATTATACAAGCTACTTAGGGCTTGTGGTAATACTATTTATCCACCCTTTTAGTTATTTTCATAATCTTCTATTTAATCTTATATGGTCATATACATACATAATTGTATATATCATGCACATATATTTTATTTATGCTTTCTTAGAGTCTCTGAAAATTAAAAAAAAAAATAAGGTGGAGGCTAACTTGAAAAACAGCCTAAAACCACAACACATGATATTATTTATACAGCAAAAAAGCTCCATATTCCAAACAAATAATAGCAATGTATTCAGAGAATCTACCTGTTTGTTTAGTTGGAAACAGTTTTATAGTAGAGCTTCCGAATAAAATTACACTTAGCTCTATATAAAGATCATTGGTAGGAATAATTACCCATAACATTCACACAAATACAATATTGTTCTGTACAGAATGAAGAAACCAAAAAATGACTAATTTCCTCCCAACAAGTTCAAATGATACACTGCCAATATAGTTGCTCCCTTACTGTTTTTCCTTCCAAAACGTCTTTAAAGCTGTAGTGTCAGGAATAAAATATCTCATAAAAAATTTAATAACATGAGTTATTTTGTAGAAAGAAAATTAATTCACATATATTACTAAATGAAAGTCCCAAATGGTAAAGCTCTTTCTGGAAAAGGTTATTTGTAATGACCAAATTCGTCACTGTTTGGAAACTTGTAAAGGTCACAATAGAAGGTTTTCACTTGTTTTAAATAAAATTCTATATTTTAAAAATAAATATGCTTTTCTTCCATTTCATAGAAATATCAACGCTGTTTGCACTATAATTTACTTTTTGAGCCTCTGACATTTACCCAGCTGACTGTCTTTGGAGAACAATCTCTTGCCTGAGAAGCACTCTAGGTAAAAAAACTGTCAATTACAAATTACTGTCTGATGCATTGCAAAGTGCAGGAACTCTTCAAATCCAAGTAATGACCTTGTTAAATACTTTTGTGTCTACTACCTCTAACTTACACCTTAAACAGAGTTTTTATATAAATACAGAGCGATTTGACTAAAAAAAAAAAAAAAAAAAAAAAAAGACTATCAAAGAAGAGGAGTGAAAATAATGAAAATATTTCTGCTATAAAGCTAGTAATGGAGTATTTCTTTTTTCTTTTTTTTTTTTCTTTTTTTAAGAGACAGAGTCTCTCTGTGTCGCCCAGGCTGGAGTGCAGTGGCGCCATCTCGGCTCACTACAAGCTCCGCCTCCCAGCTTCACGCCATTATCCTGCCTCAGCCTCCGAGTAGCTGGGACTACAGGCGCCTGCCACCATGCTCGGCTAGTTTTTTGTATTTTTAGTAGAGACGGGGTTTCACCGTGTCAGCCAGGATGGTCTCGATCTCCTGACCTCGTGATCCACCCACCTCGGCCTCCGAAAGTGCTGGAATTACAGGCTTGAGCCACCGCGCCCGGCGTAATGGAGTATTTCTAAGTTCATAAAATGTTAAATTAGATTTGAAATATTGTGAAAACAATATATTCCCTTGAGGGAAATATATTTTATTCATAAAATAATTAGAATCTTGACTTTTATATATATATATATAATTTGAATTAATTGCAAATTTTACAGGTTTAATGATGTAAGGTGAATGGATATATAATTTATTAATGTCCATATTTTATATTTATTCTGAACACATCTTAATACATATACTACATCAACAAGATAGATTCTTCAAAATTAAAGTAAATATTTTCTAAGAGTAATTTAAAGTGATTTTAAAGAGAAAAAAGGAAGCCAATGCAACATAAACTGATTATCAAAGAGAAATGTTTCTCTCTTGTAACTGACATTATAAATTGTATACTTACAAATATGTGGTAAAACACGTGAATCTAGTTTGTGGCTTTAGTATCATGTACATTTACCAAATTTTACTGTAGCATAAACTTGTACCTCCAGTAAATTTATTAAAAATATTACAAATCTATAATTGAAATAATAACTTTTCCAAAAAAAGAATTTCATCTTTCAGTAAAATTTAATGTCAGTTCTGGAATGAATGATATGTAAATACCTTTATATTCATACAGCAATCCTCTCCAGAGGAAAACAAAAATGAAATTCTCCTTATTATGGCTAACTCTTACTTTAAAAGTTTGCTTGGAAGACTTGGAATCAACCCAAATGTCCATCAGTGACAGACTGGATTAAGAAAATGTGGCACATATACACCATGGAATACTATGCAGCCATAAAAAAGGATGGGTTTGTGTCCTTTGTAGGGACATGGATGCAGCTGGAAACCATCATTCTCAGCACACTATCACAAGAACAGAAAACCAAACACCGCATGTTCTCACTCATAGGTGGGAACTGAACAATGAGATCACTTGGACTTGGGAAGAGGAACATCACACACCGGGGCCTATCATGGGGAGGGGGGAGGGGGGAGGGATTGCATTGGGAGTTATACCTGATGTAAATGACGAGTTGATGGGTGCTGACGAATTGATGGGTGCAGCACAGCAACATGGCACAAGTATACATATGTAACAAACCTGCACGTTATGCACATGTACCCTAGAACTTAAAGTATAATAATAATAAAAAATAAATTAAAAAAAAGAAGAAGAAAAAAAAAACCTCACAAACTTTTATACAACTTATTTTCATTTAATTTACTTACTCTAAACAATTATGCTTGAACTCTTCATGAAAATTTTATGAGACATTAAATAAAGCTGGCCAATATCTTAAAAAAACAAACAAACAAATAAACAAACAAAAAGTTTGCTTGGATTTAAACAAATAAGAATTTATGTTTTAAATATGTACCTTTTAAGACTTATTTCCATGTTTTAAGATAAAGGAAAATATTGTTCAATTATATTTTCATTTTATAGAGCTGATATAGATAGATAGATATACATATACACACAGCATATATACATATCATTAGAGCTGATATATATGTTTGTGTGTGTATATATATGTGTTTATGTGTATATATAAAACACATACAAAATATGTGTATTTTTGCACTCACAGTGAGGGTTCAAATATTTGTTTCTTGATTTGTCACTTTTCTGTATCTAGTGAAAGCACTATGATCAGTTTTTTTATTAGTCAAATAGATCAAATAGATGTTCCACCTCAACTGTATGATAATCTGCAAACACACATGTGTTATTTTGGGTCATACTTCAAAAATGATTTTACAGGCTGGGCACGGTGGCTCACGCCTGTAATCCCAGAACTTTGGGAGGCCGAGGCAGGCAGATTACCTGAGGTCAGGAGTTTGAGGCCAGTCCTGCCAACATGGTAAAACTGTGTCTCTACTAAAAATACACAAATTAGCCAGGCATAGTGGTGCGCACCTGTAATCCCAGCTACTCGGGAGCCTGAGGCAGGAGAATCGTTTGAACTCAGGAGGCGGAGGTTGCAGTGAGCCGAGACTGAACCATTGCATTCCAGCCTGGGCACCAGAGGGAGACTTAGTCTCAAAAAAAAAAAAAAAAAAAAAAAAAATTATAATAATTTTACAGATCAGGATTGGTTTGCATAATGAATGCAGACATTCATTTACACCTTCATTAATGCACTCATTCAAAAACACTAGGTCAATTGCTAAACAGAGTTACAATTCCAAATAAGCCAGCAGTTCTCTCTTCCAGGGCATCATAATCTCATTAAGGCAAACAAGTAAACAGGAAATTTAAATACAATGTAAGAAATGATATAATGAAGGCAAAGTAACGGGGGCACATCAGAGAGTCAGTGGAGGGGTTTAAGACATGCTTCCTAGAGTATCCAAATTCTAAACTAGATTGCAAGGGATTAGCAGGAATTGGCTAAGAAGATGGTATCTACAGGTGACATTAATACTTTTGCAATGAGAACGAAGGTTAAATACAAAGAAGTGTGTCATTTGTAGTTTCTCAATTCTCTTGCTTTATTATTACCAAAGTTTTATCTGAACAGTTTTACGGACTTTAGAAAACAATTTTACATATTTAGACTGGCAGTGATTTCTGCAGATTCTGCCTTGGCTTGTTGGTTTCTCTTTGAGCAAATGAAACTTTAAGCAGCTCATTTTGTGTTTGGTTTCCTAATTCCATTTAAAGAATTCTCAAGTATTAAAAAATATTATGATAATTCAGATTATGATTTAAATAACATAAATTCTCAAAATTAAGATTTTTTTTAAAGCAGATTATACTGTGGTGCTATTGCTCGTTATGAGTTAAACATCAGACTTTTTCTTTCTCTAGGCCTAAGTCTAAGTATTGCATACTATTGTGGAGCACATGATTATCTGTCAGACACCCACAACGTGTTTCAATGTTATGATCAAAAGTATACCTTCTCTCATCTGTTCGTTCTTCCTTGTTATTTTCCTTAACTTTGCTAGCATGGAGGGCATCCTTATTAGAATGTTCATTAAACAGAGGTTTCAGCACCGCCTGTGTTAATAAAGTCATCAAGCATTCCTTTACAGGCATGACAGGGAGACTGCTCATCTATCATGAGTGTTTCATTTAGTGCTACACAACCAAGAGCTCCAGGAATAATGCCAGATTTTTTTTTTTTAATAGGATTTCAGTATGTTGGAGTTTCTCTCACTTTAAGATCTGTACAATTAGTAGACTTACTCACCTGTGTATTCTCACAGTAACCCCTGACACACAGGATACAAACACCTTGATTAGAGTTATTTTGTAGCTTTCAGTGAATAACTCAGAAAAATGTTCTGCTCAATAACCTGTCCATGTCACCCAAAAATGGACAAAGAAAAAAAAATCTTCAAAGTTCCAATTAAAACTCCCTCTGCTAAGGACTTTGCAAAAGAGTTAATCTCTCTATTATAATTTTATTTTTTGGCAAGTCATCACATGTATTTTTGAAAACATCAACAAAAGAAGGTTACTGTTGACCAGTCTCACGAAAATCTGTCTTAAGTAATATCACGAAACCCATTCAAACATCTATATGCACACTTAGATGAGATGAACAATCTAATGGTAGAGTTACCTTAGTCTAATCATGGTATAAAAATACTATTTTGAAACAGATATAGAAAACTGCACATATCTGTTCTTTAGAAATCAATGTGATCAAATATATACATTTTGTTGTTGTTGTTTTTTGAGACAGAGTCTAGCTCTGTCACCCAGGCTGGATGGAATACAGTGGCGTGATCTCGGCTCACTGCAAGCTCCGCCTCCCGGGTTCAAGTGATTCTCCTGCCTCAGCCTCCTGAGTAGCTGGGATTATAGGCATGTGCCACCACGTCCAGCTAATTTTTGCATTTTTAGTAGAGACAGGGTTTCACCATGTTGGTCAGGCTGGTCTCGAACTCTTGACCTTGCGATCTGCCCGCCTCAGCCTCCCAAAGTGCTGGGATTACAGGCACGAGCCACCGCACCCGAGTCTATATTCTTTGAGAGAATGCTTTTTGGCTGCGGTGAATCAAATGTTTCCTTCTCCAGCCTTAGGACAGAAAATTGGCCATAATGAATCCCAGGTAATGTCCTCAGTGCCTTCCCCATCAGGTTTAGATTGAATAGCAAGATCGTTGCTTCTTGACAACCACACATTGCACACTGTTTCAGATAGCACCCTGTGGTCCTAGAGACAAATATTCAAACTAGGGGTATCCTGATAGAAAGCTGGTTGCTAAGTGGTAATCCTTCCATTGAAAGAGCAGCTGCCACCATACTCTGGGACAAAAGGTTTGTCCTTGAAATTAAGAGACGTAGCAAGTATCTATGACTGGTTGTTTGGAAGTTTGGATGTTCTAGCCTTGGAAGTTTGCCAAGAGCAAGTGTTTCATTTTCTTTTGGAGCCAGTCATTAGTCTGGGCAGCATGAAGTTATGTTTGTCCTTACCCAACACCAACCTGAGTCTCCATCCCTAATCTTAAAATTCTTTATCCAGTTTCCAAGTTAAAAATCAGAAATGCTTTCGTGTCAGTCTTTAACATTTAAACTGTCAGGTTAGGAAGAAGAGATCAGCAACGTGGCTGGGTAGGAACTGATCTTTGAAACCAAAGATCCCAATAAACAAAACACTTAAAATGCCATATTTGATAGGAATTAATATTAGATAAAGAAAGGGAGGAGCTGAATTTCAATTTTTGTCCACGAAGTTAAAGTAAAGCTATAAAACAGTCACAAATTTAGATTGCATGCATTTAATCACATGTGGTAATAAAATGTAATAGTTTTTCATTATGGTCACCATTTTGTGATTATGGTGCTTCGCTTTCTTTTTAGGCAGCTTTCAAAATTGAGATTTCTTTATTATTTCAATCAGCAACTAAGTGTTGAGCATCTATTATTTGTTTGTTTATGGATAATCTCCTCCTCAAGTACGGGGACTATGTGTCTCTAGCATTTGTGTCCACAGTTCCAAGCTAAAGGACTGGCACATAAAACTGGATGGGTAAATATTTGACAAATGAATGCAGTATGCTAGGGGAGAAAAGATATTAAAGAAGATGTAGTCCTCAAAGAATATATATACTTTTGCCCTGAGAACGACACATAAATAGATAATTACAGTTACACTCTATGACTGAGGTCTACTGCCAAGTGCTCTGCAGTCCTAAATAAAACCTGGAACTTAGGCTGGGTATGGTGGCTTGAGGCTCATGCCTATAATCCCAGCACTTTGGGAGGACAGATCATTTGAGGTCAGGAGTTCGAGGCAAGCCTGGTCAACATGGTGAAACCCTGTGTCTACCACAAATACAAAAATTAGTCGGGTGTGGTGGCACACACCTGTAGTTCCAGCAACTCAGGAGGCTGACACAGAGAATGGTTTGAGCCCGGGAGGCAGAGGTTGCAGTGAGCTGAGATCGTGCCATTGCACTCAGCCTGGGTGACAGAGTGGGACTCTGTCTCAAAAAAACAAACAAAACTACAAACAAATACAAATCTGGAACCTAGAAACCAGCATCCTGGAGTAGGTGATATTTGAACTAAATAGCATTCATTTTAACTTAGAAAATGTTTTGAAAATAAGCAGAAATCAGATCAAGAAAAAGAGAGGCTTAACCATGGAGTGACAGCAGGAAAAGAACACAACATAAAGCATTTGGAAATGGTATACAGTTGTATGTGGTTAAAGAGGCTGCATGTATTTATGTAAATGATTTTAACTAATGTTAGAGTGATAGGCAAGATCTATCTAGATCATGAAGTGCTGTCATTTTTAATTGAAGAAAATTGACTTCTTCCTGAATGCCAGGGAAAAATCAAAGAACTTTAACAAAGAAAAAGACACGATTTTTTTTGCACTTAAGAAGACTACTGTGGCTTCAGGGAGGTGTGGAGCTTTGATAATGGCCAGGCAGGAGACAGCAAGAACAGTCAGGAGACTAAATGTTACTTTATAATTACACAGAGTAATGTGCTTTCTGCTCATTATCCATTTGTAATTGTTTAACATAATTTCATTGATGTTTGTATCAAAATATTTATTTCAAAATCAACCTACAATTTTTAAAAGAATTTTCCATAACTCCATCCTGTGATAATAAGTTTATTTTTAATTAATGGGAATTGACACTCATTTTTGTTTAATAAGGCAATTTTATGTTTTAAAATTTTAATTAGAAATAGTGATGTATATAGTGCACAATTTGGGTATTAGCTAGCCTGGGCCAGATAAAATTTGTTACCTTAACCTGAGCACTGCCATACTTTTGAATTTTCTTCCAAAGCAAATGTAAACAGTGCTCCTCTCAAATTTCTCCCATCAATGACTTTAATTAGTGATTAGTGGTTACTGCTTGTGGTTTCTGCATCTCCTCTATTAATGAAAAGTCACAAACTAATGATTACTTTAAAATGTGCAAAAATGAATCATCCTTAAAAAATAACTTTTTTTGTTACTACTCTATACATGCTGCTCTCAAAAACAAGATGTGGGGTAAACTGGAAAAAATAAATAATGCTATACTAAATTTTTGTAACCATTTTTCTTTCTGGGAAGTGAAAAAATTATATTCATCAAAACCACACTCCAAAAGGGTGACAGCATTGGTTTTTCCATCCCAAAAACTTAGAGTTTTATATAATGTAAATGTAAGTGGTTAGTCAATTCAGGTCAGTCTAAAAGGGACAACAAAGTGACATTTCAATTTAAACAGAAACTACTATAGCCAACCTTAATCAGATTTTCTAATAAATGAGTTGAGGAAGAATATTTCATATTTCTTAATCCAAAAATACCAATTGTCATGACTCTGTTCAAATGCCACACGACACAATATGAAAATAATCATGAATTGAATGGAATATAAATGTGTTATTCTAAATTGCAGATTCTACTCTATTTTTGTTTTCTTTCAAACATTATTCAATCATTCAAAATGTACATTACTTAATAAAATTCAACAACCATTCATAGGACTCTTACTATAGTTAAAGTGTTATATTTTGATAAGTGGCATAGACAGAAAGAGGAATTCATCATGTATAAAGTCATTCATTCACTAAACTTATTGCACTACTGTTCTGCATTAGACTCTGTAGTAGAGATTGGGGATGTGTTTCCAAGAAAAGAAAGACCTTGTATCTGACCTTAGGAAGGAACAGAGATATTAATCAAATAATCTCACTAACAAAGACACATTGACAACTTTGCTAAGTGGTATGAAGAAGAGATATACCAGACATATGCGAAGGGATTGTCTAGTCAAAAAGGTTAGGGCAATCTGACATCTGAGGGATGAGTTGCACTTACCAAGTTACTGGGGAAAGGGAGAGCAGCTAAGAAAGGAAATAGCATATGTAAATTCATTGTTTAGGATAAATAGGATGAATCATAGTGACTACAATGAATAAAAAAGATCTGGGTGATTGGGATGCAAGGTGCTTAGGATAGGAGATTCCAATGGGAACCTACTGAAGAATTTTTAGCAGGAGTGGGAGAATTTGTGGAGAGAGCTTCAAAAAACAATCTAAATTTTTTTTTGAAAATACCTCCTAGTTATTGTGCGAAAAATAGATGCTTAAAACTCAGAGCAGTAGGTCCAGTCATGAGGAACAGTGTGAGGTAGAGATGAGCATCAGGGTTGATTAGTCCTTGGGTATGGTTGAGATTACCTAGGAAAAGGAAATGAAGTCAGAGGGGAGAAGACTTTGGATTGAGTCTTGAGCAACTCCAGATTTATTAGCTACATTAAGGAAGGTGAGCTTACCAAACACAAGGAAGGAGTAGCCAGAGGGTAAGGAGAAAACTAGGAGAAAGTCAGGTCAAGAAAACAGAGGAGGAAAAGTATTTAGGAAGACAGTGGTTAACTATATTAAATGCTACAGAGATTAGAAACAAAATAAGTACTTTTTAAAGCACATGTAAGGCTTATCAACATGAAGTCATTGGTAACATTGGTGAAATTATTTCATGGGATTATGATGATGAAATCCATGTTAGCATGGGTCAAACAGTAAGTAGGAGCAAAGGAAATTGAGACTGTGGAATAGGCCACTACCTGTTCTGGCTGTAAAGGGAAGAACAGAGATGAGACTAACTGGAGAGGAAGGAAAGGGAGAATAAAGTTTGCATTTGGGTTTTTGTTTTTGCTTTTCGTTGGTTTAACTACATGAATTTGGCTATTTTTAGGATCTCTGGGAAGATGAGAAAGAGAAGTGGAATACACAACAGAAAGAAAGGATAAGCTTGTCCGAGAAGGATAAACAGCCTATGAGTACAGGAATAGATGGAATCCAAAGAAAGGTTGGGAGATTTTCTCGAGACAGGAGCATGGAGAGCAACAACACTAGTACAATGGGATTTATGGATATGCAGGAATAATCTGGAAGATTCCATCTGATGGCTTCTACTTTTATTTTCATAGTGTAGAAGATGAGGCACAGGTCAGATGGATTGTTGATTCATCCAAGGTTGGGTTTGAAATAAAGACAAAGCTCTAGGAGGCATAAACAATATTAAGAGTGTCACAAAGTGCAAACTAGTGGAGAGAAAATACAGCTGAAAATATTGACAGAAAGTAGAAGGGTCAGTAAAAGGAATAAAGTCAATGATTACATTGCAGAATGATTGTAGTGACAGTATTTGATTAGGTACTCTGAAAGGAGTGATGCAGTATATAGCCTATAGTTTATCAACAAAACATTGTCCTAGGAGATAAAGGAATACTTCTAGAGTTCAAAGAAGGGAAAAAGAAGTTTGCAGAAGATGTCACTGCAGCCCTTACAGAGTTGAAGGTTTGAACATATAATACTTAAATTGGTGGTAAGAGTGCTTAAAGTAGGGGATAGAATGTGCTGTTGGACAGGAGGAGAATTCCAGGTAAGATAAGCCCAAGAAAGAAGAAACAGTGACAGATTTCCCTGTAGTATTATAATCAGCTCAGGTTAGCTGAAGCAGAAGGCTTATGAAGGAAGTACTAAGATGATGTTTGGAAAGGTAGTTTGGGATGCAGATTGGGTAGGGCTTTCAAGAAAGGTAGAGAGTAAATGCAAATACATTTCATTGTTAAAGTTTCCATAGCGAAAAGCAAAGTCAGCAGAGATTTCCAAAGAAGATGTGAACAACAAGTAGATTAAAAAATGGAATGTATTTGGCCAGATTTTTCTGGATTAAAAAAGGCCAAATGTTGGTCTGCCAACAAAAGAACGATCAAGTGCTGCAAGAAAAAATATAAACACAGCTACACTTTGCTTCATTAAACACTGATTACCATCGACAAGTTAACCAAAATATTGGTCTTTTCCAATTGGCATGTTGTATACATTTCTGAAGCCAAAATCAGAAAATTGATCTTTAATGCAAAACCAGATACATAAGAGGCATCTGCTAATTTTAATCAGTTCTGGCACCGGGCTTCAAATAAGGGGCAGGCTTTGAAATAGACAACTGAAGTTTTCATAGTAAATTTACCATGGATACTATCAAAGCTCTTGATGGAACCAGTGATTCTATTTCTCTTTTTCACGTTCAGAGGATGCTGGAAATAAGGAAATTGTGAAGAGGCTGACAGTAATTAAAGGTCTTCCAGATTTTGTCCTTAATCTGGATATAAAGAAAGAGAAAGAGATTCAAGTTGGAAGTCAAATCAGGACTTTAATACTTCTGTTTTCCATGGAAAATTGCTTCTGGGGAAAGAAATTGAAATTAAAATGATTCCTTGATAATGCTGAATTGATCATTTGTTGCAGGTTAGAGAAAATGAATTGGCAGAATAAATACAAGCCATGTTTTTGTTCCCACCTACCAAGAAAGAATAGACCTGCCTTTATTTCAGGCAGATTTGGGAAGACTTTGAAAGTCATTCCTCAGCTCATATCATGTGATAATGAAAGGTGAATTGATCTATATTCCATTCTCTCTCATTTGAAATAGTTTCCATTTAAATAGGCATTTAAACATGACCATGCTATAATATCTTTACAATGGGATTCACTTCCTTTTTACGATCAATGTATTCTTTATGTAGATATTACGATACACACAAAAAAAGAAATGTAACTTTTGTAAACTTTTTAGAATACATGATAAAATTTATCTTTGAATAGTCTTTGAATAAAATATCTACTTAATAAATTCAAATACGTGAGATTATTTGGATTGTCAAACGTATTTAAGAGAAGTATCTTCTTGCTTGCCATTTAGAATAATCGTTTACTTATAAATAGAAAAAGTGCTCAGTTCAAATGATACTTCTGCATGCACTGAAGTAGTTTGAAGTATTTTAAATTAGCGAATCTTTGTTAACCATTGGTTTGTATTACAATAGATCCTTGAGAAGATATCTACTCTTTCAAATGTATTTTTGAAATTTAAAGCTCTTCAAAATGTTCTAGAGTTTACAAACTTCATGAATTTATTTTTACTGTACTTTCAAATTAAATGATTTGATTCAGTTTTGCTATATCCTATGTAATGAAAAATACTTTTATGCACTAAAATTGCTTTAATATTCTGCTATTCTTTTGAAATTGCATATAAAATGACAGCATTGAAATGATCATTTCACGTAAAGTAACAGTAACAATATTAATTTCATAATTATACAAAAAAAGCCAATTAACAAAATGCTTGAAATTATTTTATTGCTTTGAACACACAAATTTAACAGATTGAAAATCAAAGTTATAGTTTAATAAAGGAAGCCATTTAGATGTCAACACTAACATAATTCTGATGCCTCCAGGTCTGAGCCGTCGGTCCATCATACAAAGTCAAGGAACCTCTGAAAACCAACATGGCTGACAGTGGCCTCAAGTAACAGAAAAAGTACAGAAACTTGACAGGGAACCCTGCTGCCCCAAGTTGCCCGCAAAAAACATGCAAAGTCATTTTATTTTATAGCACTATCAAACTTCTGAATGTGTCCTCATGATGACCAGTTGTTTCTGACAACTTTGAGAAGAAAAACTGTAAAATCTCATTAACAATTTTATAAATATATAAGTATTCAGAAAATGATTAACAATCTCAATTTGTTTACCCACTGGGCATGTTTATGTTTGAGTAGGCCAATCAAAGAATTATGTTCACATCTTCAACATATGGAAGTTCCTGTCAGAATAGAGCAATTACTGCACTACAATTCTCAAAAGCCTGCTTTGGGCAACAAAAATAGCATTAGTTGAGAGAGAAAGATTCATTAAAAACAAACATACTGAGATTTCCTTGAAAATTTATTTAATTTAAAGCAAAATGGGGGAAGAAATTATCTACTTTGCATTTTATATATTCTAAAAAAATCAGTCATTTAAAATGTCATAAACATAAGAAGTTCTTTAAAATATTTATCAATTATTTTCCACTTTTTATTTCTTTTCTTGGCTTCTAAGAGATGAATTGCTTGGTAAAACCCAATACTGATTTGAATGCCACAGAAAATCTTTTCTGATTAGCAAAAGGAAGCTGAAGCAGGGAAAAGACTTGCTTCAGAAAATTATGGAAGGGCCAGGTGTGATGGCTCATGCCTGTATTCCCAGCAATTTGGGAGGCGAAGAGCAGAGAATTGTTTGAAGCCAGGAGTTCAAGACTAACCTGGGCAACATAACGAGACCCACCCATCTCTACAAAAAATTTTAAAATATTTAAATATTAGTTAGGAGTGGTGGCACATGCCTATATTAGCTACTTGGGAGGCTGAAGCAGGAAGATTGCTTGAGTCCAGGAGTTTGAGATTGCAGTGAGCTATGATCATGCCATTTCACTTCAGCCTGGGTGAGAGAATGGGACCCCATGTCAAAAGAAAAAAAAAAAAAAACAGGAAAAGAATAAAAATTATGGAAGAAACATTTCTGTATATAACACTGAGAGGTTAACACCGTAAGTATACACACATGTAAATATTCATCACTTATGCATAACACAAGCTTTGTTATATATGTACATCTTATATATATGTGTTATATATACATGTTATATATGTACATCTTAGAAGAAAGATATACATATAGACATTTATTATATTATATAGCATGGTATTTCAAAATATACATTTATTCTGTGCCATGATTAAGATTTTGTACTTTTCAACATGGGATCTTACTTGACCAATCAGAGAATTAACAACCAAAAGCAAGACTCATAGAGTTCTTGGTTATTATAAAATTGATACAGAGATATTGAAGGGGTGTATTTGAGTGCACTGGAGGAGATAAATTTTCCTTTGATTCTTTTGCTATGCAGTGTTCACTTCTGTAGAATGCTGTTGAGAGGTTAAGATGGAGATGACAAAAATCCTTTAAAATGGAACCATGGAGACGGTTAATAATTTTGTGGCAAATATTAATATATTAGGTGGTATGGTGAGGTGGCAGCTCAAGAAGAGAGATTTAGAGGGTGATGGTAGAGAGGGATAAAGAATAATTTTTATTTTGAATTTGGGAGCTATTACCATGTTTTAATGATGAAATGATATAATGGAGATGAAGATATTAATGACATTAGATACTGATATTATACTTGCAGAATGGAAGCCTCTTTGAAGAAAGTGTGGGAGGGGCAGATCCAGACCACAGGTGAAGGAAATGGGATACAACAACCAGGAGAGGATGAAAACATGAGATGAAAAATATGGTAAGCTTATAGGTAGAGAGTCAAGAAAGCTATTTTGTATTTGATGATTTGTATTTTCTAAATATCATATGGAGACATTAGCTTATAAATGACAGGAAAAGATTATAGGTGTTTGAGGAAGGAAGGTGGATAATTGCTGCCTTCATAGCTACCTACAAAAGGGCAAAAAGTATCACAGTTGAAATAATCATAGCCTGGGTCCTTTCCTACCTCTCCAATCTCAACTTACATCAATCTCTCTCTGGGCCACAAAGCTTCAGCCATGCTCATTTTATTTCAGTACATTCTTTCTGTCTATGTACAAGACATATTTTTACCCAATTTGGGGCTTTAGAAGATCAATCTTTTCCATAAAATACTTTTCTATCCAACCTCCACAATTTAGATCTCAGCAAAAATGTTTCCTCATGAGGGAGGCATCATAGGGTGTGTATAAAGTCCCCTCTCAGGATTTTCTATGTGTCATTAGTGTATTTTATTATTTTTCTAATAATATGCCTGACAGTAGTTCTCAATATACATTTGTTCAGTAAAGAAATAGCACTTAGAACTATCTGATATTTTCCTAATGCTTATTTCTTTATTCAGTTTTTGTCTGTTCTTCTCTTCACCCCTTGAAATTATAAGTCACATAAAAGCAAAGTCTGTTTTAGATTTTTCACTCATAAATCTAGCACCTAGAACAGCTCTTGTACATACAACATTACCAATGCACATCTCTTGATTAAAATATTAAAACATAAAATAATGCAAGTTCATTTTACAAGAATTTTGTTAAATTTAAAGGGATAACAGTCATCTTAAAGCAATCATGTGATTTTCTCCAAGAAGGTATAGATCAGGTGGGTTAGTTATTCACGGTTAGAAAACTCATAAGTGAGACAGAGGTAGGAAGTCAAGCAAGTTCATGGTGTTTGTGATGGATAGATTATAATGACTGGGATATAGAAGTTCGAGACAGAAGGGGCTAGTAGAAAGTGAAAGACAAGTATGGCTAATTAATAGGTAAGGTCAATATAATCATATCATTTTGTTGTTAAAGGTAATTAAATATGATAGCTAAAAGAACAGAAAAATATGATTGGAGAGGAAAATACTTGAAATAAAAAACCCAGAAGTGGCACAGTTTCTGGTAACGACAGGTCTGATTATAGCTTGTATCATAGGAAGTGAATGGCTGAAAATGAGTGAAAGAAATGTTTACAGGAGGTAAAGAAGTAAAGGAGCCAAGAGTACAGGAAGTTATATGTTTCACTTTCATGAATGTTGAACTGATGAAAATAAAGTCAAGAGTAATGATGCAAAGACTATGATTTATACATTGAATTTATCAGTTAATAAGAAGAATACCTAAGAGATCGGAGGTAAGAACAAGGAGGAAGGTGTAGTGGGTAACCTAATTGAATGGCATCAGCTTAAAAAGAATAAGGATTTTCTGTGTTTATCTTGATTTTTATGTTTGCAAACTTTAAAGGAGAAGGGAATAATTGGGAATTTGCAACTGCGAGCAAGGAGGACAAATTGCTTGTCTCTTTGACTTGACATACAGGAGCTAGAAAATTAGAACAGAAACAAAACAAAGAAACCTCCACAGACAGGACATCAGTAGAAATGGCAAGAAGGAGTCCATTGAAGAGAATACTGAAGGAGAGGTGCTGGAGTTAAGGTTGCTGTGGTACATTATAGCATGAGAATTGTGGTTTGAGGACTGTCTCCACACATCCTTTGGTGGAGGTAAATTAATTTGTTTTACCTATGAAAGCATTAAAAATGACACAGAAACTCAATTCCTATCAGTGTTCATAGTGGCCTCAAATCTAGCATTACAAGTAATCAAAGGTGAATAACTGGCATTGCTGAGTCAAAAGTTGGTTACTTTGTTCTTCTTTGCTACCTATCTATATCCCATTCAACGCAGAGAATATTAATATTAGGTACAAAGCTAGCCCTCAATAAGCATTTGTTCAATAAACAAATATGATTTACTATTGCCTATTTATTGATTACTTATTCCTTTACTTGTTAATTCCACTGGTCGGGGGCAGAAATCACCCCAACTAGTCTCAAAATATACTTTTTCAGCAAATTTCACATGCCAATAACTCCTTTTTATATAACAGATGTGCTTTTTGCTTTTGCATATCTGTGCCTAATTTTACTAAAATTGCTATCCATCATCAATTCCAGAAGCCCATGGCATCTTGTGACATTTGGAGATCAATTGCTAGGAGAGACAATTATGAAAAGCTTTGCTTTAATGGTCCTGTAATTGGTATTGGTATTTTCTACTTTTATAATTTACCCAGGATAATCAAATAATTGTTTTCAATTACAACATATAGAAATATCTATACCTATTTTCAGAAAATTGTTTAAATATTTCTCTGTAAAAGAACCATTTTTAAGGTTTTGAAAATCTGAAATTTGAGAACTATTTACTTTTCTGAGTACCAATGGGAAAAAGTCTGCTTGACTTCTTTCTAATGCTTTCTCTAATATGAAAAGTCTTCTGTATTATTAAAATAAGCTTTAAAAAAGGATAGTCCACACTATTAGTCACTTTTCTTGTGTAGCTGAGAAAACTAGCCTAGTAGAGCTTTGGGTTCACAGATTCTTTAAATTACATTTGTTGTAGAAGGGTAGATTACATTCAAAGTACAATTGTTTATAGACTTTGTTGTGATATGAAATCCTTGTTTCTGTTAAAAATCAAATTTTAAAAAATACATCTAAACAGTATGCACACTTACCATATGCAAACTTTCCGTTGCTGTGATTTAGAAGCAATAAAGTATAGTAGAACAAACAGAAGTGGTGAGGTTTTAACATTGAGTACATCACGCCACTCTTGTTTTCAAAGGAGTTTTGATTGCCAGGCACTGCCCAAAGAGTATAGCAACACAATGTAGGAAAATGGAGACATAGTTTCCATCTTTGAGGAATTTCCAGTTTATTAAGGGGTACAAGCAGAAAACAAGCAAGCAGGCAAGCAAAAGAAAGAAAGAAAGAGGGAAAGAGGAAGAAGGAGAGAGACGGAGGGAGGGAAGAAGGAAGAAGGATGGAAGGAAGGAAGGAAGGAAGGAAGGAAGGAAGGAAGGAAGGAAGGAAGGAAGGAAGGAAGGAAGGAAGGAAGGATAAAAGTAAAATTTTAGTGTGATACAGCATAGGGTTGTTGCTTGTTTGGGTTGCAGACACAACACAGGTTGCTCAGTTAAATTTTAATTGCAACATAAACAGTTTTTTACTCTAAGTGTGTCTCAATTGTATGGAAAATATATAAATATGCTAAATCAGGCAATCCTAGCACATGTAGGAAAGGGATCCAAGCTAAACTTCTTATGTTTAAGTGAAGGGAGCCTTAGTGAAGGCTAGTGAAGGGAGCCTTCACTAAGGACATAATATCTAGTTGAAGAGGAGGTTAGCCAAGTGGTAAGTGGGGAATGTACTGTACTTTACAGTAGGGAACAGTACGTTATGCTGTGATCTGTGTGTTTGTACCCCCAAACCCCAAATTCATATATTGAAATCCTAACCTCAAGGAGGTGGGGCCTTTAGAAAGTGGTTAGGTCATGAGGGCTCCACCTTTATGAATGAAATTAGTGTCCTTATAAAAGAATCCCCAAAAAGACCCCTCACCACTTCCACCATGTGAATATACAAGAAGGTGCAATTTCTGATGCAGAAAGTGGGCCCTCAGCAGACACCATATCTGCCAGTGCCGTGATCTTGAAGTTTATAATCTCCAAAACTGTGAGAAATAGATTTTTGGAATTTATAACTTCCTAGTATGTTATTAAAGCAGTTGAAATGAACTAAGGCAGACCAGAAGGGAAGAAAGGGTAGAATGCATTTGGATGGCGACAGCATGTGCAGTAGGTGTAACAGGAAAGGGGTAAAACAGGATATTGGAGTTATGCTGGGGCTCAGTCATGTATGGAGTCATAACTATGGTGAGGACATTTTAATTTATCCCATGTAATTTTTTTCTGATTTGTTGCTGTGTTATTACTTGGGTTATAGTTCAGAGTATAGATTTAATTTGAGAGGGTCAAAACTTGAAAAAGTTTTGGAGACAACGTAGAAAATATAACTGAGAAATGGTGATTGTGTAAACAGGACAGGTGGCAGCAGAGACAGAATAGTGCAAATTCAGGATCTATTTAAGGTTTAATATCAATAGAATTTTGTAATAGAACAGATGGGAGTAATAAAGGAGAGGGAAGAGTCAAGGATAACACCTGAATTTCTATAGGATAGGCAAGTTTGAAATTCTCTTAGCCAGGCAATATGCAGTTGATTCTTAAACAATACGAAGGTTAGGGGTGCAAACCTCCCCTTACAGTTGAAAATTCATGCAAAACTTTTGACTCCCCCAAAATTTAACCTACTGTTGATCAAAAGTTTACAGTAAACATGAACAGTAATGAACATATTTGGTATATGTTATATGTGTTGTATACTGTATTCTTAAAGTAAGAAAAAGAAAATGTTGTGAAGAAAATCACAAGGAAGAGAAATTATATTTACTCTTCATTAAGTGGAAGTGGATCTTCAGGAAGGTCTTCATGTTCAGTAGGCTGAGGAGGAGAAAGAAGAGGAGGTATTGGTCTTGCCGTCTCAGGCGTGGCAGAGGCAGAAGAAGTGATGGAAGTGGAAGGGGAGGGAGAAGAGGGAGACATACTTAGTAAAACTTCTGTTGAAAAAAAAAGCCACATGTAAGTGGACCTGTGCAGTTGAAATTCGTGTTGTTTAGGATAAACTGTAGTATGAAAAATATGCTGGAGGCAGTGGCAGTATGATGGGGAGAGATTTATAGAGTATGAGGAACATAAGCAACATCCAAGAGCAAATTTTTAGCAGGGAGTTAGTTACATGCCAGTGAAGCCCAGAAGAGAGATCTACGCTTTAGCAATAGATTGGGAGTACTGGTTGTTCATAGATAAATGTTTCTCAAAGTGTTATTCCTGAAGGCATGCATCAAAATCACTGTGGGTTCTTGTTAAAATTCCTGAACCCCAACTAAAAGTACTACATTTAACAAACACCCAGATGGTTCTTGCCATACTGAAGTTTGATTATTCCTGATAGAGATGATAGATGAAGGGTTGTACCTGGATAGTATCACTCCGGGAAAGTATAGTGTGACAAACATATATAGTTCAGATGATGTGGAGTACTACCAAAAGACACTGAGTCCCCAGGGAAACTTAGAAGAAGCTACCAATGAAATCTCACACATACACACACACACACACACAAAGATAAGGATGGTATCAGGGAAACTAAGGTTATAGGGTTTTAGATTTACACGTTTTAAATGAAAGCTCATAGAATAACTATACTGAATGTTTGTGTCCTTACCATGTTCTAGACGATATGATTCAGCGACTAATAGTTTAACCCCTGTATCTCCAGTACCTAACACATAAGATGTATTCCTCAATTTTTGGTTTAATGAATAAATGTAAATGTTTAAGCCGTGGTAATTGCAAACTGTGCAATTTGCCATAATGATATTATTTCAACTAGAATTTATTTTGAGGGAGAGGATACATTTTAAAAATAACTGTAAACCGTTCAATTAAATATCTGAGGTAAATATTTTCCACTTCACATTTCGTTCACTCATAAGTATTATCCAAGAAAAAGTTGTTACTTTATATATGCATATTTAGACTTAGATTCTGATAGCATTTGGACTGGCTAAAACTGTTGTATGTTCTCACTAAAATGGAACTATTTAGCTTTTATTCAATACAATAAGAAATTATTTAATAAGATGCTAATACTACACTTTCACAATGATTTATCTCCACTTTTTTTTTTTCCTCTGTATTGTAAATCTCTACACTGGCGATAAGTGTAGCAGCATTTCAGGTATGCATTAGATGAGTTGGCATACATAACACAAGGCTCTATATTTTAAAACACTTACAGGATTCAACTTTTAAAGGATAAAAAAGATGAAAGAAAAAGGCATAAAATGGCTCTACATATTATATCTGTCAGTATATTAATGTACTTAGCTTTTCAGCATCCCCCATTTCAATTTTGATTTGGTGACTCAGTGCTATTTAATTCACCACTTCCATTTTTAAATTCCCTCTTGCTTTTCCATTGCCCAGTGAAAGTTTAATTTGTGTTTATCCCCATTATTTAGCACATAAAATTGTAGCCTACAACAATGACGTAAGTATAAGGAGGCTATAAAATTATTGCAATAAATATCCTGGATATGGCAAGAAAAGACCTCCTGTCCTGAGAAGGAATATTCATGTAAATGAAACTTCCCTATATATTAGAATTTTAGTCAAAAGAAATGACTTTTCCCCTTCAGGTGAAAAGTCTGAATCTGCATTTAAATGGAAGGAAGAATTCTAATTCAGATTTCTGCTACTGGAATCAACAAAAAAGGAATCAGGTATAGGCTGAAAGTCTCCTTAATGTTATATTGAACCATATATATGTGAAAATTTAGATCTAATCAAGTATATCATATTAATTCTCTCAATGAAATTTCTAGTTCATCTTTAGTTCAGTCTTACTCCTAAGAATACAGTGCTTAAAAATATTCGTTCTAATCTCATTTTTATACATTTATTTTAGATTTCAGTATACGAAGAAAAATAATGTGTCTTTTAAAGTAACCTTAAGTATGAATCTTGATTTCATGAATAATTTTTCGTAACACTGTAAAATCTTCTAGAAACCCATAAAATAATAATAAAAAAAACTCATGTGAAGAGCCTTACATAATAAGATGCCATTTATGTTTATGCTATCAAGATGTTTACTTCTAACTCAAACCAGCTATCAATCAATTTAGAAATTATCCCTAACTCATGAAACTTCTACAAGTATGTAAGCTCCATAAAAGTTGGGCTACTTTCTGTCTTTTTTTTACCACCTTGTATCTTGTCCCAATAAGAGAATCCAGCATACCATAAGCACTCTCTCTGATGGGATAAATGAATCAATTAAATTGCTCAGCATTTTTTTCAGAAAACTCCCAGAAAGTCTAGCTCAGAATGTTCCCAGAATTCAAAATTTTAAAACTAACATCATGTATCAGAATTTAGAAATAGAAAGGACCTTAAAAAAATAGTTGATAGGCTTTGTGTCTTTCTCCCAGAGAAGAATTGGAAGCGCTTTCCTGGCAGAGGCTACATTTTGTTGAACTCCATATTTTCCACTTCTTCTACAACTTGCTGAGCACATAGCATAGTGCTCAGTATTTCTTGATTGAATCACATTTGACATTAGTGACTGCCTCTTCTGGGGTCTCACTTTTATGATAATATCCATGATTACGCCTTCACAATCTTTGGACATGCTGTCCCTTCTCCCTGAAATACCTGCCCTGCTGTTCTTCACTTGGTTAATGCCTAATCAAGCCACATTAACACTGCATCCTTTGAGAGAGAGTATCTTTAACTGTCATTCTCTATTTTTATAATGTTGACTTGCTAGGAAGTGTAGACTTGTGTGGAAGAGGATTCCCATCTAGCTTCTGTATTTCCTAGCCTCACTTGCATCTGTGAGGCACTGTGCTTTGTTCAGACGGACAGTAGCCCAACTTTCATGAAGCTCAGATACTTCTAGAAGTTTTATGAGTTAGGGATAATTTCTAATAGATTAGTAGATGGTCTGAGTTAGAATAAGCATGTTGGCAACATAAATAGGTGGTAAGTCATTTCTCAGAGGAAGTGATTATAAGTGGGTGTCTTCCCACTCTTCTTTCCCTATCCATAGGCTGGATTCAGAGGATTTGAGCTTTTAGGACATAGCCTGGCCATAAGACAGAAGGAGCTTGGATTTCATCTGAGTATGATCCACCAGTCTGAAAATACTAATTATATTTTATGCGTTCAAAAGATAAATGTTTATTGTGTAAAGTCATTATGTATTTTGCTGTTGTCATTACAGCAGTTAGTGTTTTCTTAACAGATACACATCCTATCTGAGGAACATCTTCTAAGTCCCTCCTATCAAAGGAGATTTAAGTACGTGAAACAAACTCCTGACCAGAGTATTAATCTAGAAGGGCATTGTGCATAACTAGAATAATACCAATTGGAAGGAAATTTCCTCTCAGGGTGAGTACTATATGTAAGTGGAAGGAATTCTTCTTAAGAGCTGCTTTGTGTGGGGGCAAAGGGAGGCTACAGACATTGTGCACAACTAGTAAAGGTTTTTAAAGTGGCCTGTAAAAATAGTCTGATTAATCGCATTTTCCTGTTTTGTTGAGAAATGCAGATCTGAGGTGGAACTGAATTGCTCAACAATTGCAAAACAAGGCAAAACAATACTCCTCTAAGCAATCCTTTCCAAATTAACCCTGTGTAGCACTCAGTCTTAATGCAGATTATATACCGAGTAAATATTTTACAATCATATTGGAACATGTGCCAAATTTTTGGCCTGCCAAAGCATTCATTCATCTAAGTTTGGCCTCAGTTCAGATATTCCATATGCTACATATATCATAATACTATGATATGTATAGATATGTGCATCTTCTGTTTGAAAGCAAATTTACAATCAGCATATAGCATAGTTTATGGAACACAATTTGTCCTGAAATATTTGTTCATTGATTAATGAAACAACGGGGATCATCTGTTCTACTATTGTAAAGGTATATATACTGTCATGATTTTGGAGTCTCCTAACCCATGTTTTGTCAATTATAACAATAGTCATCATATTACATATCTGAAAAGGCCTATATAAGCATCAAAATTATTTTTGTATATGAATTTAGAACACACATTGTTCAACCTAGAGAGTAACTATGGTTCATTTTAGTGTCATCATGACACTAAACGATATCTATCTATCTATCTATCTATCTATCTATCTATCTATCTACCTATCTATCTATCTTTTACCTATATAGCTGTCTAGCTATTTAGAGACAGGGTCTTGCTATATTGCCCAGGCAGGACTGCAATTCCTGGGCTCAAGTGATCCTCCCACCTCAGCATCAAATGTAGCTGGGACTACAGCTGTGCACCATTGCGCCCAGGTTACTATATGTTAGTTAATTAATAAAAAGGGACTTGAGTACACATGTTCATAACTAAAGAAATAAAGCAAAGAAAGGATACAAATTGGAATTAGAGTAAATAGAAAGTGTTATTTACTTAAAGAAGTAGACTGCAGTGGGAATGTCCTATAGGGCTTAATCGTATGGACTTTATAGCAATGGGTAGACATTTTATGGTGCCCTGGCTCTTGTTTTCTGTAGCCTTTAGAAAACTGTACACTTCCTCAGTTTACTCACTTTAAAATAAGAACAATAGTACTTGCCTCCTAGTGCTTAATGAGATTAAAATGAGATAATTTAAGTTCTTAGCATACTGCATGCTACCCTATAAATTATCAATACTTTGTGTCCATAATTAATCTCATTTGCTGAAGACAATTTATGGACTTCCTATTAAACTCTATGTTTAAACAGTTTGTGTATTTGAAATATGTATATAAAACCCTTGGTCTTTTCCTCGTAGTTATCATATATGAATATATATGTGTGTGTGCGTGTGTGTGTGTACATATATATATATAAATGAACATGATATAAGTTTATGCAATGGATTTTTCTTGACCCTCACAATATATAAACTCATTTCCATAAACTTGCAAGATGCTTTCAAATTTCTGTTCTGGAGAAAATAAGAAATTAAGATAGCACATCTGTTATAGTGACCTATGCTAAAATAGATGGGCTACAGACTAGATTGCTAGCTCCACTTCTGCCACCAAGTGCTAACCATATTTGAGCAAGTTATTTAACCTTCCTAAGCCAGTTTGCTCCTCTAAAAATGGCAATCAAAGAAATAGCTCCTCAAAATCTGGCTTAAAGCAAACACTGATATGAATGTTTTTAAAGTGTTTTCTGAATATAAAATGTCACATAATCCTCAGCCATCAAGAACAGCCTCAAATTTAAGGGCGTATGTTTCTAATTGCTATCTGCTACCATGATTATCAGAAAAAGCAAGTTGATTGATTAATTGATTGATTGATCATTTTGTTACATTAATCTAGAAGTGGGAAAAATATAATTTTATATCTCACCTGAAAGACATCTACATCAAATCCTTTTCCACTTTACAGTGCAAAAGTGTGCTTATGTTAAAGTGCCTCATTTACAGGAAAAAAATAGCTCCCTGCCAAAAAAGAGCAATGTAACATAATTACTCTTGGCTTGGAAGCCTACTATTAGTTTATTCAATGACATTCCCAAATAGGGCTGGGAGAATTTGACATGAAACATTTTTGTTAGAAAAAAAATCTTTCAGTTTTATGCGTAATATAGACACAGAAAAAAAATGAATGGTGGAAAAAAGCCTTTATTTAACAGTGACTACTTGCCACATAAAGTCCTTAGATTTCAAGCCTTTGATTCTATTTTGGGTTACAAATGAGTGGTACACAATATAAAAATATTTTGCAAAATAAAATCAGAAACTGGCAGATTATATAGCCAGCTACTGACCCATCCCTATGGGGCAACAGAATAGTGCCTCATTTAAGGGAGGAACAGGTGAGACTTGTAAGGCTCAGGATCTGGAAATGACCCAACATCTAGAGTGTAGTGTAAGATAACAATAAGCTACTGAAGAATATGGTGACAAAGCTCAAAGGTAGAAAAATAATAAATGCAGCAAATGAAGTTCTTATAGCATTCCTGGTAAGCACATTGGACTGTTAACATAGAGGTTTGTGGTTCAAGCATGTAAAGCGACAATACCTCTTTATGGAAGCAGTACACCCAATTTAAATTTTTAGATTTGGAGGTCACAGAGCCATTGATTTAAATCTGGTTTTATGACTTGCTAATTATGACTTTGGGCAATTAAATTAACTTTTCCAAGTCTCATTTCCTCATATGTAAAAAATAATAATAGCACCTAACTCTTGAGTTATGGAAATTAAATGATTGCATGATAAAATCTTCTCACATGGTTCAATGCATCATGTTCGTTGATACTATTGTTGGTTTCAGGGTAGATGTGCACAGGGCACAGCTCGGTGGTTGCTAATGAGAGCAAATTATGAGGTACAATGTTACCCCAAAGGGATCCCACAGTAACATGCTAAGAATTGGCAAGTGCAAAAGAGAACTCTTTGTCTTATCATACATGGGACTTAAATTTGAGGGAACCCAGCAGAAGGCCAATTTATGGGAAATGGAGTCACATGTTTATAGTATGAGCAATTGCAAAATTGATTTAGAAAGATGAGATTCTGGTAGTATAAGAGGTGCCAGCCAAATCTTTATTTCCTTACCTTCATGGTACAGATGAAGAAATAGTATGGTACAGAATTAGTAATTGACTTATCCAAAATTATACAGTAAGTGTTAGGGTCAGGTTTTCAAACAATTTCAAGAAGAATTTTATTTTTATAATGCTGCTATACTGGTCATTGCAATAAAAAAGCAAATGTAAGGGAGCTCAGTGATGGAAATTATAAGGATGCTATGCATAAAGCCAATAGCACGTGTTTAACATGGGAACAAATGTGGCTATACAGAAATTCTTTCTTGAATTGGAAGACACTGAAGAATTTTAGGGCCCAGCACAGTGGCTCACGCCTGTAATCCCAGCACTTTGGGAGGCCAAGGCAGGCAAATGACCTGAGGTCGGGAGTTCGAGACCAGTCTGACCAACATGGAGAAATCCTGTCTCTACAGAAAATACAAAATTAGCCAGGCATGGTGGCACATGCCTGTAATCCCAGCTACTCGGGAGGCTGAGGCAAGAGAATCACTTGAATCCGGGAGGTGGAGGTTGTGGTGAGCTGAGATTGTGCCATTGCACTCCAGACTGGGCAACAAGAGCAAACTTCCATCTAAAAAAAAAAAAAAAGAGAGAGAATTTTACTCATCCGTGAGCTCAAAATAATACAAACAGTGATCAAATATTCAACCTGAAAATGATAAAAAATAAAACCTACCTTAACTAGTAATATTACATTTGCAGCAACAGTTGTTACTGCCAATCATCATGTCATCATTATCGCTATTATCATCATCATTATCCAGTGGCTGATAGCATCAATAGAAGTTTATTGCCCGAAAAAGGGAGGGCATATGTTAGCACTACTTGCCTTCATTCTCCATTTTCATAGTCACATTTAAAAGATAAAATTGAAAAATCATATGATGACCAAAAGCCAGTTACCATAAAAGTGTGTCACATATTGCTTAGAGAAGACAATGCGAACACAATTTTTAAAAGGTTGTCATAATGAACAAGAATTTATCCTATTCTGTATTGCTTCAGGTAGGAAATCTAGGACTAAAGGGCAAAAGCTGACAAAACAATAGATTGGAATTAACCTAAATAAGAATGTTCTTTTAACAAAAGATTTCAGAAAACTATTAATAATAATTAAATATTAAAATAATAATTAAAATAATAATTAAAAAGTCATTAGCTGTGAGAATACTTTGATTTCAGTTTTTTAAGTTGACAATATACTATCACCTGGCATGCTAGAGATAGAATTTAGGGGATTAGGGGAGGATGACATAAGATTCAAGGAGATCTCAATTTGTTGCCTATTTCTAATTTTGAAGTGTCATTCCTTAATTTAATTGAGCAACCTTATTTCTCCACCTAAAGCTCTGATATTATGAAAGCATAAAACAGTTCAATTTTTGTGTCATCAAATTTAAATGAACATTACTAGAAAATATAATACCTACAATACATATAATAAATTGGTAACACAAGGTATTATTTTGCTTGCTTAGAGAAACGCTTTGAAGGCATCCACAAAGGGCTTTACAGCAGCTGAGAGAAACACTGGTGTCTCAGTTGTTCATTCCCTCAGCCACAATCACTGTTTTGAACTTGCACTCAGGAAATCACATTCTCTGGATTATCTTATACCTCACTACTCCTCCATCTTGTGTCTTTTGCTGGAATCTTCCCTTTTTTTGAATTCTAACTTTTGGAGTGCCCCAGAACTTAGTACTCTTTTGGTCTATTTACACTTATTCCCTAGTTGATCTTCTCTGTTCAGGGTTTTAACACTGTTCTCATCTACATACTGATGGCTCCCAGTGTATCCCCAGTTCCTCCTTTTCCCCTGAGTTTATTTGATAGCTACATATAGATTTCCAAGAAGCATTTTGAACATAGCACTTCCAAAACAAAGCTCTTGATTTCCTTCCAACCCCACGCCCTGTTTGTTTCCCCCATTCTAAAATGGCTCCACTATTACTCAGTTTCTTTGTCTCAAAACTCAGGAATCATCCTTTATTCTTCTTTATAATTACATAAAATCTATTTGTACGCCCTGTGACCCTAGCTTCAAGTCATATCCTTTCTACAAGCACACCAAAGGAACTCTATCATCATCCTAGGCAAATCACTGTCACCTCTTGTGTTGATTATTGCAGCAGATTCTTATTCCTTGCTTTCACTCATATCACCAATTTCCAACTTTACACAGAGAAGGCAGAATAATCTACTAAAAACTTAAATCATATTATGTCAATATTCTACTCAAAAACTCCTATGGCCTCCCATAACCTCTCATGACTAAAAAGCAAAATACAAACTCTTTATCATGCTCTACAGACCCCATGTGATCTAGGCCCTGCTTATCTCTCTGTCTTCATCTCATAAGACTCTCCATCTTATTCTGCTCTAGCCACACTGGCCTTTATCCTGTTCTCTGGGCTTGCAAGACTATCTATTCCCTTAGATCTTCAAAAGGCTTACTCCTCTCCTTCATTCAGACCTTTGCTCAAAGTCACCAAGTCAGAGAAACACCTCTACCGAGTCTTCAAAATAACACATCACTCCCAAACCCCACTCTGAAGCCCTCTATCAACTAACTCTTCTTTATTTTCCTCATAGAACTTATTATTATCCAAAGTATATTTAGTTATTAATTGCTTGTTTTTTATGATTTTTACTAGAACACCAGAAGATAAGCTGCATTAGAACAGCTAGAATCTTTGTTTGTTGGCTTTATTTGTTTTAAACACTATTATACTTCTTAAGGTTAAAACAAGTACTTGGAACATGGTAAGAATTAATAAAGGAATTAAAAAGTAATAAGAAATTTGGTGTTATATAAACTCATACTGGATACTACAAATAGATTTTATCTTAATGAAAAATTGGGATAAAGTATTGTCTTCTCCTATAATAAAGTTCTATAGCCTAATTTGAAGAATGACATTACAGTGTGATAATTTGAAATTTTACCTTTCTGACACTCAGAGAAAATGAAGAGCACCCTTGCTGACATTCACACCATGATATACCTGACAGAACAGGAGCAATACTCAGAATAGGACAAGGTCACTCAGCAACCACAAAAAGGTTTAAATACTCCCTTTCAATAACATGAATGATTGATTGCTAGTTTCCTTTGTTGTTGTTGTTGTTGTTGAGACAGGATGTCACTCTGTTGCCCAGGCTAGAGTGCAGTGTTGTGATCATAGCTCACAGCATTCTCAACATCCCAGGCTCAAGTGATCCTCCCACCTCAGTCTCCCAGATAGCTGGGATTTCAGGTATGTGCCACCATGCCTATCTGATTTTTTAAAATTTTTTATAGAGATAGGGTCTCATTATGCTGTCCAGGTTGTTGCCAGTTTCCTTTAAATCTTCCAACCCCTCTGGGTATAATTTTTTAACTTTAAAAAATAGACTTTACTTGTTAAACATTTTTAAGGTTCACAGTAGAATTGAGCAGAAGGTATAGATTTACCACATACTCCCTGCCCTCACAAATGCGTAGCCTCCTCCATTATCAACATCCCCCATCAGAACTGTACATTTGTTCAAACTGATGAACCTACATTGACACATCAGAACCACCCAAAGTTGACAGCTTACATTAAAATTCACTCTTGGTGATATGCATTCTATTAGTTTGGACAAATGCATACTGACATATATTTCACCAGTAGTATAGTATTATACAGAGCATTTTCGTTACCCTAAAAATCATCTGCACTGTGCCTCTCACCCCCCTAATTACTGGCAACAACTGATATTTTTTATGTCTCCAGTATATTGCCTGGAGTGATACAGTTGGAATCACAGAGTATATAGCCTTCTTAGATTGGCTTGTTTCACTTAGTAATATATACTTAAGTTTCTTCCATTTTTTTAAAATGATATAGTGAGTTCATTTCTTTTTAGTGCTGAATAGTATTCCATTACCTGGATGTACTGCAGCTTATTTATCTATTCACCTACCAAAGGGAAACTTGGTTACTTCAGATATAAGTTCTTAAGATGCCAAACCACTGTATTGCACTCACTTTTTGACATCATCAAATTCAGAACAGATTCTTGCTTCCTCAAGCTTTAGAATCTTCTAGTCTAATGAATTGAGGCTTAAACTTTACTGTTAATGATACTGGTTCATTTTAATGTGCTTGTTGGTATGTTGCTATTTGTTATTTCATAGCTTTCAAAAGTCATGCTAATCGTATACTTGTCTAGTTTAAGGCTATTTTAAAATATGTACAATATTATTCACAGCAATTAGTTCACTTAATTTTTATTATAAATCAATCTACTAAAAAAGTACAACTATATTTGAACTTTTCAATAGATGGTTGTGAGCTATGAAAATAAAAAATCATTGAAGTCTTTTTTAACAACAACAAAAAAAGAATCTTCCAGTCCAATCTCAAAGCTTCCAAGGCCATCCTATACCTCTCTGAGAGACTCCTGATGTTCCTCTGTGGTTCGTTCTTTCTTGATGCAGCTAATTTTGTTTCACTATGACTATATGACTATGTTCCTAGTAGTCAGTGGCTGGTAGGCATCAACAGAGTCAAAATTCCACCAAAATTCAGCTATAACATCTATTGCTGCAGAATAAGTCCTCTAACTCAGTAATAGTGTGCACATGTGACACTCTCTAAAAACCCACCTGTTCAAGACCAAATATTCTGAGACACAAGAAAAATTTGTGTTGAATCTGATCTCTAAATATTTCATTCAGTCCGGTAATTTTAAATTTATGTTTGATGTCTAGGCTTTTGACTTTTTACCACATTATATGTTTTACCTTACAAAATTTGACTTTTGGCATTTATTCTACCATCTGTTTGTACAGTTTCTTGAGTCTTGTTTGTCTATAAAAGGAAGTCAACAGTGAGAAGACAGACATATGGCCTGTAAGCTCATATTAGAGCCAGCTCCAAGTTCAGAAGATCTCATTAGACTAGTGCACTGTAAACAAACAGCCCTTGAACCACTTTCAAAATCTTATAAGAGCTTTCTTCTATTTTGCCTATGCCTCCATCAGTATTACGGTGATTTCTATTTTACTAATTGATGCATACCTGTCACTAAATAAGGTAATTTCACTTTGGAGAAAGTTTCAAACTATAATGGACAATTTTTGGAACTTCCTTCTTCCCCCACAAATTTAATTCATCCTCCATGGACTTCTTAGTCATTCTTTTTCTCTTTCTCCTGAAATATTCATTAAAATTTTAAGCTTCCTATGAAGAAGATTCCTAGTCCATGAACTTAAAACCCTAATCATATGTATATCCCTGTGGCATTGTTAAGAACTTCACAGATTCCAGGACCGAAAGGAACAAAAGGTTCACTGAAACATTCAGATTTGTCTTGTATACATAAACCTAAGGCCTCCCTGACCTCTATTGATTGGTGCATTTTTAGGTGGGGCCAGGAGATGCAAAACTTGCTTGGAAAAGCCTAATTGCAGGGTTCTGAGGAGGACTTAAAAAGTAATGCAATAAACCTTAATGAAATGGAATATGTTAGGGTACAGAGGTTGGGACAATCTATTTTAAAGAATATACTTCAGGTCTTGGCCGGTAAATTGAAACTGCATATTGGCTCACTCTTGCAAACAGCAAAATTGTAAAACCATAGAACTCAGAGATAGACTAATTAGTGCCTTTAGATAATATTCAGCATTAGGCCCCAATGCTGACATTTCCACTACCCTCTCCAACATTTTTGTAGATGGTCTAAAACCAGAAATTGTAGATTTGGTATCTAAACAAAATATTGAATGGTAGATCACTGTACAAAATAAACTTCAGCCTTTGGCTGAATGCACTGAAGATAATTTAGATGGAAAAAAATAAAAACAACCCTCAAACTAAACTTACAGATTTCAAAATAAAGCAGATGAATGTAGAATTCCCACAGCCTTAAGAAAAAATAAGAGTCATCTGTTCAACAAGACCTTTGCTGGGTTTGTAAGCAAAAAGACTACTGAAATATTAATTGCTTCATCTTCATAAAAAGGAGGAAAGAACTAAATTAAAATTTCTAAATGTTATGAAAGGGACTCCAAGGGAGACTGTAGCACATGATTTCCAATGATTCTGTTAAACCATAAAAGACAACCACTTCTAACAATAGAGAGGCAGAAGCAAAACTTTCTAAATAGCATGGGTACTATTCTGTCCTACCACTATTTTTGTGACTTTCTTAGGAATCTTCAGACTACTGGAGTGCTAGCATTTTCAACTACTCCTCAGACTGTCCCCATCTCTCAGCGTGTGACAATACCTCTCAACCTTCCCATGAGCCAACATTCATTCTTCCTTTGTGATAACATTCAAACAAATTTATTATTGAGAGATTCCTTTGTGGCAGCTTTCAAATCGAGCGTCTTCTAGATGGACTGTTTCCTGAAATACTTGAAATCTCTTGTACGTGACCCAAACACCATACACTAATAGTTCAAGGGGAAGTTTATTTTTTCATTCTTGGATACTTAACCCAGTCACAACTTGAGGGACTACTTGAGGCTCCTGGTACCTTCTAAGTCAAGGAGTATACTGATATCTTGAAAGTATTAGGCACTGATCCCATCTAAGTAATAAATGATTTATTTCATCCTCTACCCAGTCTTGCCCAATATCCTTTGAAGGTTAAAACAAAAGAAGGTCTGGATTTACTGTGGTAGGTTTAGCAAAAAGCTATCCTTCTATTCCTTCCACTAGGCTTTGTAACACAACTGTGTTGCTCATAGAAAAAAAAATTTTAGTATGCATAGATACCTGTTTCTGCAAGATTTTAGTATTATAAACAAAATTGTGATCCAGTGTTTTTCAGTGGTATCAAAGTCAAATATTAGTTTGTTCTGAGTACTGCCTAAATAGATTTACTTTGCTCTTGTGTACTTGTGCTATGTCCTTTTATTGTCCCTCTAGATTTGAACAGTCACTATCTGTTTGCCCTGTCATAGAAATATCAACACTTGCCAGGTCTATTATACATCAATTTTTTACAGAAGCCCCCTTCTACTTCTCTTAATCAAGACCTAAAGAGTATAAAATTTCATCGTGACATCCTTCTTTTACAATGTATAGATGATCTTCATTTAAACCTCAAAAGACAAAGATCTAAGATCATTTCCATCTATTTATCAAAAGCATTAATCCAGAAGAGGCATAAAGCCTCTAAGGAGAAATTGCCATTCTACCACTGAAAGTTTCTTTATCACATGATATATTCCAAGAAAGGAAATCTCTAATCTCTGACAGAATACACATAACTGGAATTTTTCTAGATCAACTCCAAAAGGCAAATCTGGAAATTTTTATGACTAGCTGGATATTGCAGGTACTGTGTGTAGTTTTTTTCTGAGCTTGCATATCATTTGTATAATTAATTCTTGAATCTTCTCTAGGGAAAAAAAATTCAAATGCCTTTGGTAAGTTAAATTATACCAATGGTCAACAACTACCAACTTTAGGATTGCCTAATTATCATATATCCTTTTCCTTTTTGACTATTGATATGCTAATCAGACACTGGATGTATACTGATAAAGCATATTTTCCTTAACCAAAAACTAGACTAGCAGCTATAGTAGATTTAGTTCTCGGGTCCCTATATAATTTGTTGGCTTTCCTTGCTGTGCAGACTGCCATTAGCAGAAAATAAGAAATTCTCAGTTAATTGGTTTACCTCCTATGAAATTTTGTTGCCTTCCCTTTTTATGTATCACTATGCAGTGTTATTATTCTAAACACAGCAATTCTCCTTCCTCTATCTAAGGAGGTATTTTTACTCTAGGTAACTATCAAAGTCTTTTCTAAGCTTTTGAAAAATTATTATAAAAACCTTGATGTAATTTTATTTGTTGATGCTACATACTTGAAAACAGATTCTGAATATGTCAGATATGCTATGGTGGCTCATATCTATTAACTCAGCCCAAATGACGGAGTTGACCATTGTCACATGGGTTTACCATCCATTTGTTAAAACATTTATAAGCAAACCATTACCCTACCCTCTCACTACACCCAGGAGAAATCCTCAGCTTTAAAAGTTAGATCATTTTAAATTAGAAAACTGAAGTTTGGCCCAACATCCCCATACTCATTTTACCCACTCATTAACATTTTTATTCAGTCGAGAATTATTTCCTGAGCATCTATTTCATATCATTGTTGAAAGCTTCAGAATATCTATGAAGGGGGACTTAGGTCTAAAGGACTATTTTTAAGTCCTTTGCTTGGCAAGAAGACTAGTATTACACAGGCAGCTGTTGATTCGGGGTGGCTCAAAGTGTATAATATCAGCCATGGAGGAGATTCTGGAGGTATTAAATTTTACCTCCTTTCCACTCATCTTTGCCAACACTACATGCAGTACTGAACTAGTTTTAAAAAGGGGAATGCAACAGAAATGTTCCAGGCCCATGTGGAATTTTCCGTAGTGTTTTCAAGGCCCCCGGTTAGTTGTCACACCTGGAGACTTCCAAGATTTCCCTAATTCCCTTACCTGATATTGTCACCAAAGGGCTAGTCAATATGTAATCTTCAACCAGTATCAGCCTTACTTAACATACCGTGCCCTATCATGAGAATCTGTGTATAGCTACATTTATGTTTCCTTAAACTGCTCAGGATAAATTCTAGGAAAAATGCCAAGATTTGCTAATCTCTTGCTGCTATCCTTGGAAATATGTCCCCTATAACACCCTGGCTGCTTTCCACCAAGCCTTTCCTATGCCGAGAACCTATACATCTCTAAGAACATTTCATGAGGATATGTTTATAAATTAAAATCTTCTACTACTCTCTACTCTGTAGACTTGTTACTGATTTTTTTTTTTTTTTTTTTTTTTTTTTTGAGACGGAGTCTCGCTCTGTTGCCCAGACTGGAGTGCAGTGGCGCGATCTCGGGTCACTGCAAGCTCCGCCTCCCGGGTTCACACCATTCTCTTGCCTCAGCCTCCCGAGTAGCTGCAACTACAGGTGCCCGCCACTACGCCTGGCTAATTTTTTGTATGTTTAGTAGAGACGGGATTTCACCATGTTAGCCAAGATGGTCTCGATCTCCTCACCTCGTAATCCACCCGCCTCCGCCACCCAAAGTGCTGGGATTACAGGCGTGAGCCACCATGCCCGGCCCCCTTGTTACTGATTTTTAAACTTAATTTTAGCTAACAAGAAATATTACTCACTGTATGCTAGAAGCCAACTGTAGGAAAGTAATTAGAAAGTCGTTTTGACTTTAAAAAGTAGTACATTATTGGCCAGGCGCGGTGGCTCATGCCTGTAATCCCAGCACTTTGGGAGGCCGAGGCGGGTGGATCACAAAGTCAGGAGATCGAGACCATTCCGGCTAACACGGTGAAACCCCGTCTCTACTAAAAAATACAAAAAAAAGTAGCAGGGTGTGGTGGCGGGCGCCTGTAGTCCCAGCTACTTTGAAGGCAGAAGCCAGAGAATGGCGTGAACCTGGGAGGCGGAGCTTGCAGTAAGCAGAGATCGCACCACTGCACTCCAGCCTGGGAGACAGCGAGACTCCGTCTTTTAAAAAAAAAAAAAAAAAAAAAAAAAAGGGGAGTACATTATTTTACAGATTCTAAATGAAATGGAATGAAAGAGCTTTTTATGAATCAAACAGTAGTTTAGAAAACTCTGCATGTGGCTGGGCGCGGTGGCTCAAGCCTGTAATCCCAGCACATTGGGAGGCCAAGACGGGTGGATCACAAAGTCAGGAGATTGAGACTATCCCGGCTAACACGGTGAAACCCCGTCTCTACTAAAAAATACAAAAAAACTAGCTGGGCGAGGTGGCGGGCGCCTGTAGTCCCAGTTACTCGGGAGGCTGAGGCAGGAGAATGGCGTGAACCCGGGAGGCAGAGCTTGCAGTGAGCCGAGATCCGGCCACTGCACTCCAGCCTGGGCGACAGAGCGAGACTCCGTCTCAAAAAAAAAAAAAAAAAAAAAAAAAAAAAAGAAAAAGAAAAAAGAAAACTCTGCATGTGCTTAAATAATACTTTACAAGTGTTTGATTTCAATCAATGACAGAATTCAAACAAAGCCCTCATTTGAAACTGAGAGGTGAGATCTGAGGCCTAAAATATTTATTTATAAGATACATCTTAAAAATCATCTGGTGAAAGGAGCTGAAGAACATCATGAACTAAGCCTACAGTTGGATATATGACATCACAGGAACATAGTAGGAACTTACAAAAAGTAACTTAATCATGTGGTCGGTATAGTTTTAAAGGATCCCTATTAATTCTAATATATAATAAAGGGAAACGTTTATTTATTTCACCTCTAAATCCATATAATCAGGAAATAATTGTGGCTACATTTCGTTTTAGGCTGGCAAAGCATCTCTACCAAGTATTCCATACCATAGGAATATTTTGGTGTCATTTACTGAGTGATTAAATTGCTAAGCAGCTCATATATGATCTCCATTCACCACCCAAAATGTTACTAAAATCATTATTGTAAGCATACATGTAGGAATTTAATGTTGTCCTTTGAAGGTTAAAACAAAAGAAGGTCTGGATGTTTCCTACTAAAAAAAAATGGAGGGACTTCAGTTATCTCAGAATATAAGACAGTAGAGACTATCAGTTTATTCTTTAGTCTTCTGGGGCAGTCGGGCAAAATGGAAAGCGAAGGAGGGAAAGGAAAATTCTGTTTAATTGTGGTTTGGGAGTTCAATATATAAAGTTACATGCCAAAGTGAGTAAAAGCATTTTAAACCAGTATGGTGTTTGATAGAAGTAAATTGCCTTATTTTTCCTACTTTTTCTGAGAGATCACTGAGCTGGATTTTCATAGTTTTTTTTTTCTCTAGTTCAGAATAAAATTCATATGTAAATTATTCTGATAAAAAAACAAGAACAAAGAGATTAGAAAAGACCCATTTTTTTGCACCAGGGCATAGGATAACTCTGAGTGTTTATACTTGATTCTATTTCTTCTCTTTTATTTCAAAACTAGGGAGTAGCTGCATTGGTATTTAGTCATCCAAGTATATTGGACAAATAGTTTTGCGGAAATAGATAGTTTAAAATGTTCGTCATGTATAAATACATTTTCACCTACAGATATATTTACAAAAATGCATGTTTACAATCAATGATCTTAACTCTGCACATGACTAAATTCCACACTTGCCTACAGTGTCTGTTTTCTCATTTACATACATATCTATATTCAATAATAAATCCATAAGAACCAATTTATAAACTATTTTTCTAGTAGATGCTACATAATTTTTAAAAAATATATGCTGGACATTGCCTTTCATTTGAGAAGGAAGATTCCTTTTACTCTAAGAAAATGGGCTTCTTTAGGCTGAACATTATCATTATTTTCTGTTCATTTAGATTTAACTGAAAGGGACTTTAACACAAACACATGCCTGTTTGCTCCTAAAGATCACTGTCATATTATAATTCTAAAGAAATCTTCCCTCCCTGATGGATTAGTCCAGATGTGTCCCAAACCTGTCACAAACTAGAAAAGGTTAAAGATCATGTAATTTCTGTGTTGGACCCTCTGTCAAGTTATGTTTACTGTCACCAAAAGGTTAGGCTAGAGAAGAAAAAATCAGGTTGATGAATGGTGCAGAATGCATGTCAATGAAATGAAAGAGATGGTGTGCACTTGTTTTCACCAGTGATAAGCCATCCAGATTTTGCCCTGTTACTTTTAGTGTTCAAAAGCACATTGCATTTAGATCTTGATCTTGAACACACTTAAAGCACTGGAACCATCAAAACAACTCATTAATATGTGTCCTTCAGTTGTTTGAAGATGTGGATATTTTCTTTTGTTGAGGTCTATCTCACTTCACTAGATATTACCGTCTCCAAACCTTTTTAAATGAACAGCCATAATTATGTTGGGCTCTGTTGTAAGAAAATGGTAGTAGGAGGAAAAAGTAAAAAAACAGAAACAATGAAATTTATTTTATTATTATTTATGTATATAATAAATGTGCTCTAATATAGAGATTTTCAAATACAGACCAAAATAGTTTTTCATCTCTTTGTAACTTGGTTAAGAATTTTTGCAAAACAATGGAAAAAATACCCACAATATGCAAACACTTTTTTTTTTTTTTTTAACAATCATAACTATACAGTGAAATGATGGATTTTAAACTACAGGTCTCTAAGCTGAGCCTATTCTTGTGTGATAGAAGATAAACAAGTTTATGATGCTGGTAATCTTCACAGTCGTAAAGAAATCTTACACTGTCTCAAAATAGTTGCAGGTAAATTGGGCCAGAGATAAAGTCTACATTTAAAAAAATTTTAGAAGTGATTTGAATTCTGTCTGAATGACTAACCAGTACAAAAATTAATAGTATAGTGTAGCAAAGTGCACTTCTTTCTTTCTGCCTTCTAAAGACATGTGGTTTCCTTTTATGTGTCTGTCCTGAAGGGCATTTTGCTTTTTCTCTTTACACTCTTCCTGGAATTTCAAAGACTCGCCTTATGTCAAATATCATTGTATAGATAACACTCGGTTTCATTTACTTAAGCTTTGACCTTTCTCTTGAATTCACTAGACTGTATACTTTTCAAAAAGGTGTTGTATTTACCAAAGTACAGTACCTTTCACAGTTCCAGGGATAAGATGACCTCTGAGTGGGGAACAAATTTTGAGCCAGGGTTATGTTAAGAATTAAATGCAAATTGAAAAAGAAGGCATAGATATGATGAAAATTTCATCCAGGAACTGGGGATGGTTAGAACAGAGCAGGCATTTGGGCTGTCTGGGTATAATGAGCAGGACTTCCAGTTATATATGGGCAGTCAGGAGGAGGACAGAGGAGGAACAGGGTCTTTCAGAGTTACTGCTGACAGGAGTGGAATGGGGTTATCTCATGTCACCCAATCTTAGGACACGGATAGTATAGCTAATTTGTTAGGACTGTGAGAAAACTGGGTTTAATACTGAATGTACACTTTCTTTCTTGTAGGCAAGGAGTGGTACTACAAAAATATTTAAGTGACTTACAAAGTTTAAAAATACTACCAAGTATTATAGTGAAGTTTTAATACAGTATATTTGACTTGAATGCCAATTTAATTTCTTGCCACATGTAAGTGATCCTCAAATACAGTTGCCAGACCAGTAGCAACAACATCACTGAGGAAATTGTGAGACATACAAATTATCAGGTCTCAACACAGATCTGATCAGAAGGTCTAGGAGTACAGCCTAGGAATCTATTTATTTAACAAGCTAATCTGGTGAATCTGATGCATGCGAAGGTCTAAACCGACTGCTATATACCATGCTGCAGCAAATATTCATGGACAGCCTCAAGATACTTAGGGTACAGAGATAAATAAAACAGGGGCTCTGCCCTCATGCTACAATGTATGGGGATTCAAAGGAAGAAAATACAAAATAATACTTTTAACAATTTCTTCCATTACAGAGTGGTTATGATAGAGACAGAACATAGGGAAATTCTGGGCAGAAGAGGGTGGGTCTGCAGCGAGGGCCCCACCCGCAGGCCTGGAACCTCGGCCCAAAGTGAGAACATACATTCCTGTTTTCCCATTCAAATGTTGCCCTTTCCAAAACCACCCATGGCCTACCCTGAACCCCCAACCTGTGCCCATAAAAACCCCAGGCTCTGCTGCCAGAGGGAGGAGAAGAAGAGGAGCAGCTGGACATTAAAGATGACAATTGGATGTCACAGAGAAGTAGCTTGACTTCACAGGGATGGCTTAATGGCATAGCTTCAGATTACCTCACAGCTCCGTCCCCTTTCCAGCTCCCCTTCCCTCTCACTCCTAAAGCCACTTTCTTTGACAATAAAAGCCCCTGCATTTACCATCTCCAATTTGTTCATGTGACCTCATTCCTCCTAGACACCAGACAAGAACTTGAGTGCAGGTGCAAAAGGCTGTCACGCTAACATTCCATTGAGCTGTCAACACTTAAGCCATCTGCGGATGGCAAAGCTAAAAGAGCACTGACTGTAACACTGCTTCTGGGGCTTCAGGGATTGCAGGCAATGCCCTAAATGCTGCTGTGGGGCTGGTACACAATTTGTTCCTGCCAGCACCCAAAAGCGATCGCCTAGGCTTCTGCGCCCGCTTACCTGCATGGTCCCTCCTGTGAAGGGTTGAGTGCAGCAGTTTTGAGTGAGTGTAGTTGACCCCTGTCAGTACCCGTGCACTCCAGTTCTTGCCTGTGAAGGGGTCAGGGAAAATTTCTGGCTTCAGGTATTATGTACCAATCCTATTTGGAAAGTAATCCTATTGTTCCATTTGGTAGATGAGGAGGTGCAGTGACAAAATAAAAGTTACCCAAATTTATATAACTGACTAATAAAAGGAATCAAAATTTTTCCTCTTTGTTTCATACTAAAAGAGTTTAGGTAATTATATGGTTTGGCTGTGTCCCCACCCAAATCTCATCTTGAATTGTAATTCCCACAATTCCCACATGTCATGGGAGGAACACGGTGGGAGGTGATTAAATTATGGGGGCATGTCTTTCCTGCGCTGTTCTTGTAATAGTGAATGGGTGTCATGAGATCCAATAGTTTTAAGAATGGGAATTTTCCCTGCACAAGCTCTATTTGCCTGCTGCCATCCACATAAGATGTGACTTGCTCCTGCTTGCCTTCCACCGTGATTGTGAGGCTTCCCAGGCCATGTGGAACTCTAAGTCCAATAAACCTCTTTCTTTTGTAAATTGCCCAATTTTGGGTATGTCTTTATCAGCAGCATGAAAGTGGAATAATACAGTAAATTGACACCAGTAGAGGGGGACACTGGCTGAAAAGATACCCAAAAATGTGAAAGTGACTTTGGAACTAGGTAACAGGCAGAGCTTGGACCAATTTGGAGGGCTCAGAAGAAAATGTGGGAAAGTTGGGAATTTCCTAGAGACTTGCTGAATGGCTTTGACAAAAATACTGATAGTGATATGAACAATAAGGTCCAGGATGAAGTGGGAACAGACAGAGATGAGGAACTTGATGGGAACTGGACCATACTGGACTCTTGTTATGTTTTATCAAAGAGACTGGTGGCATTTTGCCCCTGCCCTAGAGATCTGTGGAACTTTGAACTTGAGAGAGATGATTTAGGGTATCTAGTGGAAGAAATTTCTAAGCAGCAAAGCATTCAAAAGGTGGCTTGTGTGCTGTTAAAGGCATTCAGTTTTATAAGGGGAGAGAGCATAAACATTTGGAAAATTTGTGGTCTGACAATGTGATAGAAAAGAAAATCCCATTTTCTGAGGAGAAATTCAAGCCCTCTGCAGAAATTTGCATAAGTAACGAGGAGCTAAATGTTAATACCCAAGACAATGCAGAAAATGTTTCCAGGCCATGTCAGAGGTCTTCAAGGCAGCCCTTCCCATCACAGGCCCAGAGGCCTATGAGGAAAAAGTGGTTTTGTTGACTGGGCCCTGGGTACCTGTGCTATGTGCAGCCTAGGGATTTAGTGCCCTGTGTCCCAGCCACTCCATGTTAGACCATGGCTGAAAGGGTCTAACATAGAGCTCAGGCTGTGGCATCAGAGGGTGCAAGCCCTAAACCTTGGCACCTTCCATCTAGTGTTGAGCCTGAGCCTGTGGTTGCACAGAACTCAAGAATTGAGGTTTGGGAACCTACACCTAGATTTCAGAGGATATATGGAAATGCATGGATGTCCAGGCAGAAGTTTGCTGCAGGGGCGGGCTCTCATGGAGGATCTCTGCTAGGCAGTGCGGAAGGGAAATGTGGGGTCAGAGCTCCCACACAGAGTCCCTACTGGAGTATACCCTAGTGGAGCTGTGAGAAGAAGGCCATTATCTTCCAGAACCCAGAATGGTAAATATACTGACAGCTAGCACTGTGCACCTAGAAAAGCCACAGACACTCAACAGCAGCCCTTGAAAGCAGCCAAGAGGGAGGCTGTACCCTGCAGAGCCTCAGGAGTGGAAATGCCCAAGACCATGGGAACCCACCTCTTGTATCAGTGTGATCCAGATGTGAGAAATGTAGTCAAAGGAAATTGTTTTGGAGCTTTAGGATTTGACTGTCCTTCTGGATTTTGAACTTGAATGGGGCCTCTAGACCTTTGTTTTGGCTGTATTTACCCAATTCCGGTACTCCCATTGTATCTAGTAGGTAACTAACTTGTTTTAGATTTTACAGGATCATAAGTGGAAAGGACTTGCCTTGTTTCAGATGAGGCATTGGACTGTGGACTTTTGAGTTAATAGTGCAATGAGTTAAGAATTTGGGGGACTGTTGGGAAGGCATGATTGGTTTTGAAATGTGAGGACATGAGATTTGGGAGGGGCCAGGGGTGGAATGATGCAGTTTGACTCTGTGTCCCCACACAAATCTCATCTTGAATTGTAATTCCCACAATTTTCACATGTCATGGGAGGAACTCAGTGGAAGGTGATTGAATTATGATGGCTGGTCTTTCCTGTGCTGTTCTCATGATAGTGAATGAGTCTAATGAGATCTAATAGTTTTAAAAAAAGGAGTTTCCCTGCACAAGCTCTCTTTGCCTGCTGTCATCCATGTAAGATGTGACTTGCTCCTCCTTGCCTTCCACCATGATTGTGAGGTCTCTCAGTCCGTGTGGAACTGTAAGTCCAATAAACCTCTTTCTTTTGTAAATTGCCCAGTTTCGAGTACGTCTTTATCAGCAGCGTGAAAACAGGCTAATACAGGTAGACCCTCTCTTCAGTTCAGGGCACAATTCTAAGCATCTTTATTATAAGTGATAGCTTAAGGCTATACAGCAATAAAGACAGCACATATTTTATTGTGTTTTTCACTCCCCCACCCTCCTTTTTTGATTGTGAGGCAATCTTTAGGTAAATAATTATAAAATAGAAACTTCAGCTGGATTAAATTTAAAGGATTTCAATTGAGCAATGAATGATTTGTGAACTGGGAAACCCCCCAAATCACAGAAGATTCTCAGAGACTCCAGTGCAGCCACATAGCGGAAGAAGATTTATAGACAAAAAAAGAGAAATGACATACAGAAATTGGAAGTGAGGTGTAGAACAGCTGGATTGGTTACGGCTCAGCACCTGCATTATTTGAACCTAGTCTGAACACTCAGCAATTGATGAGCAGTTGAACTATGGCCACTGGGATGGGCCAGCATTCAGCTATCATTACAGGTCCACACTACTAAGTTAACTTTTCAATTTTTTCTGCCTATTAAGCTAGTTTATGGTTTAACCACAAGGACTCAAATATAGAAGTATGGAGTCTTTCTCAGGCCATATTTAGTTTGCTTTAACAGGACTCACGTATGTCAGCACATGACATTGTCTTTTTTTTTTTTACATTATTATTTTTCTTTTTTTTTCTTTAATCCTTGGCAGCAGGAAGTCATTTTTTTACATTATTAAATATCCTCAAAGAATTATAGCTCAAGGTCAAACTATTTAATTACTTTATGGTGAATATAATATGAGCTGCTTAATAAATTATAATTCATGATTTAGATTAGACATAATATATTCAGTCCATAATATCATAGTACTATAGCTACAGAAGAGATTTTTTAGCCCCTTTTAGCCAAATTTCCAAATTTACACATTTGAGCTTATACATTCCTCTCTTTCCAAAGTCTTATTACAAATGGTACATCACTTCTTATCAGTGTGAAAATATATAGTTGTTACAACAAATAATGCTTTTCTGGAATAAACTAATTCAAAGGGAAACTGTGTTATACACTTTTAAGTTGCAAGGTACCACTCCTAGAGAAGAGCCTCTTCTTCAGCACAGTCATTCCATAACAGCTATTGCACTCACAGATATCACCTATCTTAAAAAATAACAATTTTGAGAGAAGTAAATCAAGCCATTTTAGCTTTTCAGAGTTACACCAGAAGTAGCATTAAGATAATTCAACTGGGGACTATAGAGAGAACATGCTGCTTCTCCTTTCTCTTAAGCCTACAATATACAATAAGCTCCATGAAATATTATGACTTAAAAAAAATGACCAAAGGCTTTGGAGACACACAGCCCTGGGATCAAATCCTGATCCTACCGTTTACTAGCTGGATAAACTTAAGCAAGTTACTCAGGTTCTATGAGTTTCATTGTCCTCACTTGCCAAATAGAAATATTGCAAATTGTGAAGATTCATTGAGGTAACCAATGTATAATGCCTACCTATAAACCTCATAATTCCTCTTAACTCTCCCTATTTCCATTGTTTCAACTTTATACAGAGATGATATAAGACCCCTGGAGAGTGACTTTGCAAAATCTACATATTTGGAATCAAATGTCTGCATCTGAATCCTGGGTTCAAGTTCCATTGACCCTGAGGGCTGTGTGATTCGGTCTCACCTCCTAGGACTGCATGAGGGTTAAAGAAGATTATGCAGAATTAAGATGCTCAGTACAAAACTGGTACACACAAACACTAATTCAATTATTATTATTATTTTAATTGCTATTGTTATCATTCCATTCCTCCAGGCTGGTGGAAATGTTCCACCTATCATGGCAATAGGGAAATAGGTACAGTTGTGCTATTGTTAGGCACAGTGCAGCCTCATTCACAATGTTCTTAGAAGTAATTTATAATAGTCATTGGTAGTGAAAATAGCTGCACCAGTTAAGAGTATTATTTTCACCTGAAACTTATTTGGCAAGTCTTTCAATCCCTCATTCTCAGAACTCACAGTTTAAAAAGACAGATTATTCAAGTCATTAGGTATTTGGTCTGAATTCATTAAAAAAACATGGTTTGCCAAGTTATCCATTAGTATAAGCAGCATGTCTTTCTTTCCTTCTTTCTTTGCCTTCCTGCCTTCTTTCCTTCCTTTCTACTTCTCTCCTTCATTCACACATCCATTTAACAACCATTCATTTATTTAACAACTACTTTCCCATGGGCTCGGATATTGGACGGCCAAAGTGTGAATTGTGGCATCAACTTGATTAACTTTGTGACCCTACATAAGTGGCTTAACTTCCCTAAGCCTCGAATTCTCTTCTACCAACCTTAGGTAATAGTTGCATCTACCTCCAAGAATTGTTTTAACAACTAAATAAGATAATGAAAATCCTCTGGCACAGTGCCTGGTTCATAGAGCGCTCAGAACATTCGAACTATTTAGCTATTAAAAGCGTTATTTTTATTTTTAAATAATTTTATCATTTCTTCCCTTCATCCTCCTTCTATCACTACTACCTCCACAGCTACTCTCCAGCATTCTACCAAATGCTGGATCTGCACTGTCAGAAAAATAAAAACAAACCAAGCAAATAAAAACTCACGATCTCTGTCTTTATGAAACTCATAATTTGTAGGTAAACACATGATGTATAAAGAAACAACATTTTAAATATATTGTTATTGTTGATAATTCATTGAGGAAAAACATTTTGGAGGGATGATTAACAATAACTGAAGGGGGCCAATTTATGATGTTTGGAAAGAACTTCTGTGCCTTTCATGGATGTGTCATTTGAGTCAGGATCTGAAGACAAACCACACATGTGAAAAACAGAAGAGTTGAGATGTGTGAGACTGTGCAAGAAAATTTAGGGAGTGGAATGAGAGATGGAGTGTTAGGTCTTAGACTGTGCAGGTTTCCTAGGTAGGGAAGACAGTTAGATTTCATTTGAAGCATTTATTTGAAGCATTTGCCCTTATTCTTAAAAGGATTGCGTGTCTGCTGTTGATGTTATAATTTTTTTTTTCTTTTTCTTTTTAGTCTTTAAGTCTATTGAAGTGTTTATAGGGCATTCTGCTGTGCTGAACATGTACAAGATACAATACCTGCCATAAGAAAAGAAAGATAAATACACCAAACATCAAATAAACAATGTTAAAATCTTCAAATTATGCATCAGTTAAGATTTTAATTTACTAAAGCTGTTTTCTTAATTCCGTAGGCTTTGTTCACAGATGGCAATATTTAAATCATAGAGTTAACATAAAGTGATAAAAGAAAAAGATCTTGGTGTGTGATGTATCCAGTAAACCAGAACTGTGCAAACTCGCCAATTAAATTTGACAACTTCTTAAAACATTTAATCCCGCAGATGCAATATGACAATCCCGAAGTGGGAATAGTACATGAAATATCGCATCCTGCTCATTCACTTAGCTGTTATTTCTTAAGGCTGCACAATCAGAATTGCATTTAAGGAGTAGACAGTGAAAAATTAACTTAGTATACAGACACCAGATGCAAAACCTTGTCTTTGTCACTTAGAGGATGCAAATGGAAATCTTTGGATCTTAAACATTTCAAACTGGACTGTTTTTGTTTATTCTTGCCATTTTCTTGTTCATGTTAAAATGTGACAGCAGTAAGTTTCCATCCTCTTCTAAATGATTTTTTCCTCTGGAAAAACTTTCCAAAAATAAAGGAAAACACATAATTATGTTTTGCTGTTACTGGACAATCATCTCTGCATTTTAAAAGCTCTTTAACTTAGCCCTATGGTTTAAATCACACTTTCCAATAGCAGTAGTTTTACATTCTCTTCAGGTAGACATGTTGTTCAGTGCAGTGATTAATTGGGTAAGCCTGATCCCTTATATTCAGAGCCCACTTGTAAGTGGAAGTGAGAAATGAATTGTGCCAAGAGCCTTCAGTTCTATATTTATTAATATAGTAGATTACACAGATCATGAAAACAATCTTCTAATTTATAAGAGTCAATCTAATATCTTGTTAAACAAGAGTTATTATTATTGAGCTTAAACTATTGAAGTGTGTTATACCAAAGGGCCACTTCCCACATTGAAGAATACTGCTGTGAACACTAGCATTTTAACCACATGCTAATGGGCTCTCAGCAGCCTGATAAGTTATTGATTATCTCAGCTGGCATAATTCGTATCAGGAGAAGACAGTGTAGTTAACTGGAATGTAAGTCCTTCTCTTTTGCATCTTGAAACAGACTCACATCTGATCAGTCACTTTAGTCAGGACTATGGAAACAGACAGACGGCTTTGTCCACAGGTGAATGGGCCCTTTCTGAAAGGAGCAGTGCTGAGCCCCATTAAACTCTGGCCCAGAAAATTTCATCTCCTTTTGTACCTATTAATCTAAACAGTAACTGAAATGCCAGATGGAGAAGCAGTTCAAAGCCACTTGCTATTGTTCTCTTGCTAATATGAATGGTAAAATTAAACTGAATTTTCTATTTTGCTCATTTTTACCAAGACAGAACTGAAATGGAAAAGGATAGAGACTATATGTGATTACAAAAGGCTATGTTTTTTTTAAAGAAAACATTTGCACAGTAACAGCCAGCCATATTATTTTAAAGCATTTCTATAGAAAAGATTTTCCCATTGTGAATAATATTTAAACACATGCAAAAAATAATTTTACAAAGAATTTTCCCCATACAAAGTTGTGATCAGTGTGGTCTGTTATGTTCACTGGAGATTGGAACGCTTGCAATCTGTGCTTCAGCTGACACCTTTCTCCTCACATTACTGCTTTTTATAATGGGAAGAGAAATGTATGTTGAAAATTGTAAAGAAGTAATAAAATAGCTTTTAAATAAAGGAATATATTATTGTGAGAAAAATGTAGGCATTGTACATTGGCAAGATTTCATGACACATTGCTATGCCTATTCATTTGTGGAAATGTTTGAAATTGCTCAAAAGGGCTTAGTTTCATGTTTTGGAGGAATGGTGAAGTTGAGTGTGACAGCTTGCTAAAAAAGGAATAGTAAGAGAGAAAAAAAAAGAATGTTCTCTCGGTGAATAACTCACCTTTAAAAGGCCTCTTCAAGACATATTTAAATTATGTAATATTTTGCCAGATAGAGGATCAAATCTCAGTTGCAGCCACCTATGCTACCTAGTGTAGAAGTCTCACCTGATGTGGCTCATTAATATGAGCCTAGAGGGGCTTGCTGAATTGTTTTATCAGAAACTTTTTTTCTTTTGTCTGCCTAACTAGGATAGTAGCCACAGAAATTCTCATGGAATACAAAAATTGTTAAAGTGGCAGCATGTCTGAAATAATGAGCCCCTTAAACCAATATAGTATGATGGTTAAGAGTTTGGGGTTGGCAATCAGAATGCCTGTGCTTTAACACTAGCAGCGTGGCATCAGGCAGCGAAATTTAGTTCCATAACCCTCAGTTGGTTCAACAATAAAGAGGCATATATGTGATACCAGTTGTTTTAATAAGTAAAAGGAGATAATGCATGTCAAGTGTTTAACAAGGCTTTTAGCATTGATTAAACACACAACTATATGAATATTATAGTTCAAATTTCTTAGTTAACAGTGCTCAAGACAAAGTACTTGCACTTAATCACAATTATCCATATAAATAAAACCATATAACTAATAGCAATGCCAAGATTACAAACAAATCTCTTTGAACTAGGTTGCATTTTACACTGTATTATCTAGCAAATGTGAAATCAAGGTCTCACTTATATAAGTATGGTAAAATTTCATGGCACTTAAATATTTGGCTATATATTATACATGTATAATATATGAATATATTTATTCAATTATCTGTGACTGGTTAGGTCAGTCTACATAGCCCATTACTTCTATTAATATAACGTTGCTGTAGTTCATCATTAACGTTGCTCTTTCTCCTGACCACAGGCTTTACTCTTAATCCAGCTTTTCCCATTAGTTGCAAATATAGTATAATGTAGTGTCTCTATCCTCAACTATATTCTGATTCATGTGAAGATTTATCCTCTCCACCTCCCAGCCAACTTGGTAGTAGTGTTATGTTCATATGCCAATATCTCTTTTTGTTTTGTTTTGTTTTTACTGATAAAGCTATTGATTCTGTTTATAAAGCTTTGCTCCAAAGACTTCAGCACAGGATGTGAAATTTTGTTATCACCTGCCAGTCAGCTTAAATCATTAGTAATTAATGTACTATGGTCTTTAGCCAAAATCAAACTGATGGACAAACATAAAAAATTTACCTTCTTTAATATACCTAGAAAATGATGGAATTAGTGGATTCAGCTGATACTGCTATTCTAACAGCATTTGAACTTCACAACCTGTAACTGTTCCTTTTTCAGATTAGGAAAACAAAATTTAGAGTAAATTAATTGTCCAAAGTCCTAAATATAGTAATGGGAAGATTCGGTCCTAAGACTTTTAAAAGTTTGATGACTCAAGTTCAACACATCCAGGTCCTTACAAGTTCCTAGAGTACTTGTTCATTATATTGGATTACTAAGCTATTGATTTCAACACCTTTTCACTTTTACAAATTGATGGGTGTCATGTCAGTAGAACCTGAAAGACACTGAGTAAAATTTATAGCAATAAGTTTAGCACAAATTCTATTTTGATACTGTTTAGCTTTATTATTCAGTGCCTATCCATACTTTTTTTATTTACTGGCATGGACACATAATTCCAATTAAAAATGTATACACTGTTGGTGGGATTGTAAACTAGTTCAACCATTATGGAAAACAGTATGGCGATTCCTAAAGGATCTAGAACTAGATGTACCATATGACCCAGCCATCCCATTACTGGGTATATACCCAAAGGATTATAAATCATGCTGCTATAAAGACACACGCACACGTATGTTTATTGCGGCACTATTCACAATAGCAAAGACTTGGAATCAACCCAAATGTCCATCAGTGACAGACTGGATTAAGAAAATGTGGCACATATACACCATGGAATACTATCCAGCCATAAAAAAGGATGAGTTTGTGTCCTTTGTAGGGACATGGATGCAGCTGGAAACCATCATTCTTAGCAAACTATCACAAGAACAGAAAACCAAACACCGCATGTTCTCACTCACAGGTGGGAACTGAACAATGAGATCACTTGGACTCGGGAAGGGGAACATCACACACCGGGGCCTATCATGGGGAGGAGGAAGGGGGGAGGGATGGCATTGGGAGTTATATCTGATGTAAATGACGAGTTGATGGGTGCTGACGAGTTGATGGGTGCAGCACAGCAAGATGGCACAAGTATACATATGTAACAAACCTGCACGTTATGCACATGTACCCTAGAACTTAAAGTATAATAATAATAATAATAATAAATGTATACTATTCCTCTAGATTCTGTCCTCACAAATATAAAATCTCCGTACCTATGCATGAGTGATAAAATGTATGTTCTTGCTTTTTGCTTGTTTGTCTTCCTGATTGCTAGGTAATATGGCTATACTTTGCAAAAATATTCAAGTTAAGCAATATTTATTGGTAACCTAGTTTCCTGTAATCATTAAATTATTAATTTATTTGGCATTTTCTATTAAAAGGACCAAAAGGAAGAACAGTAGGAGATAAGCTGAATTTTTGAATTGTTATGAAAGCTTCTTCAGATCCACAATTTTTAAAATAGCAGGAAATTCAGGAATAATAGATTTTAACTCAATAAAATCTGCATGTGCCAACAAGAACTTGAGATCTTCAGTCAATAGGAACTAAGTTTAAGTACTATCTATAGGAACTGGAGCAAATGTTGTTATCCTGAAGCTTTCTAATTTGTAACAAAGATATAACAAAAGTAGATATTCCATTGTACTCTGACTCTCATTTTCTCTACTTTCTTCTCTATGGCAGTAACGTAACCTAGGACTTCATCACTGAGTGACTGTGGCTTTGGACAAATTACATTCTCTTCTTGAATTCATTATTCTCAAAAAGTTATTGCTAGAATTAATTAAAACATTGTAAATAAAGCCCCTAATGTAAACCAGGGCTCTCAGGCCAAATCCGTCCTGCTACATATTTTTGTAAATACAGTTTTATAGGAACATGACACACTTTTGTGCCAATGGCAGAGTTGAATAGTTGGGACAGAGATCTTGTGGCCCACCAAATCGACAATATTTACTCTAAATATTTAGAGAAATTTTGTCAACTACTGCCTTAATGTATTCCTAGCATGTTTCTTCCTTTCCTTTTTTGTGTCTTCCTCTCTCCCTCCCTGGCTACCTTCCTGCCTCTTTCCCTCATTCCCCTCCTTCCTCCCTCCATGTCTCTTTCTTTTCTCTCATTCCTCTGTTCCATCCTTCTTTTCTTCCTTCCTTTCCTCCTCCTTCGCTTCCTTTCTTCCTCCCTTCTTTCCTCCTTCTGGAAAACTGTATTGTCTACTATGTGAACCAAGCTCTAAGCTAAACTCTGAGAATATCGCAATAAGATCCAATGGCTATAACGTAGTGGTGGATATAGGCAAGTAAAAGACAACTAAAATATGGCGAGTGCAATGAAAAGACAATTAATAGATGGATGTCCTAATCAGGTTTTGGAGATTCAGAGAAGGCTTTCTGAAGGAAAAGATCTGTAAGGAGAAATCTGGAAAATAAGTGGAATTTAGCTATGTAAGAAGTATAGAAGGAGAGAAATGTTCCAGTAATGGGAATAACATTTGCAAAAGCATGGTAATCACAAAGAACACTGCGGTTTTCAGAAATTCAAACAGTTCAGGGTGTTGGGAGGTTTATGCAGAAGAGTGCAAAGAGGTGAAGCTGGACAGCTGAGCAAGAACTATACCATGCAAGGCATTGTAAGCCATGGTCCAGAGGATTGAATTTACTATACCACAAGAAACGCAAATGGAGTCAGAGGGAGGAAGTTTGTTGCATAGAAGTAACATATCCAAACTAGTCATTTAAAAATTTTATCTGGCTGTAGTTTTAGAAAGTGGATTTGCATAAATGTTGTTTTTGTGAAGACAAGTAAGATGACTTGAAATACTCTGAAAAACATAAACAAATGTAAGATTAGGTATCTGGTTAGAATTAGGGATAGGTTTAGGTGTGTTTGTTTGTTTGTTTTAGGAATTTGATGACATTGCCCAAAAGATCCAGGGATTAGTAAATCCTGCATTTCTAAGGAAAGTATCTATAGAAGAAACAATGTCTAAATAGAAAAAAAAAAAATACTGTATTTCTATTGTTGTTTACAAAGCTCTTATAAACCCAGGGCATATCATTCTTTATTCTCATATGTATTTTTTCAACACGTATTTACTGAATAGTTACTAGGCTTCAGAAACCATTCTAAGGATTAGGTAGATAGCAATGAATAAAACATTGAGCCTCCTTTCATGAAAATTATGTTGTCATAGAGATGTAGCGATAAATAAATAAATAAATACATAAATAAGCAGTGTGAGCTCTGATATAATGCTATGCAGAAAAATAAACAGGTACAGGATAGAACAAACATAATGGGAGGTTACCTGTTTTAGAAAGGGGAATCAGAAATGAAATCTTAATGAAATGATATTTTAACTGATACCTAAAAGAATAAATGTGGCACCCATGGAAAGGGAGAGTATTTTAGGCAGAGTAAATGCCATATGCGTGAAGGTTCAAATGAAGAAATGTGCCTGACATAATAAAGAATTAAAAAGTATTAGTCTCACTGGAGTAAAGTGATTAAGAGAAATAATTCAATGAGAAACAGAATAGATGGGTATGACAGACATATTAAGGGGCAACAGGAATTGGTGTCATGCTTGAGAGCAATGTAAACCTATAGAATCACTTGAAGCAGGCATTCAAATGATTATGATTTATAGTTTGATTGTTTTTACAAAAATATCTTGGGCAGATTTTATTAGATTTATTTCTAAGTATCTAATATTCAACAGCTATTATGAATTACTTTTTGAAGATATTAATTTTGATTGTTACTAAAGTAAAGAAATGCAAGTGATTTTTATATTAGTTTCCAATATTGTGCCAGCCTCTCTCAATTATCTCATTAATTGTAATAATTTGTACACGAATGGTCTTTTCCTTCCTGTTTTCTCTTTCCTTTTTTCCCTTTCCCTTTCCCTTTCCTTTCTCTTTTCTTCCTTCCTTCCTTCCTTCCTTCCTTCCTTCCTTCCTTCCTTCCTTCCTTTCTTTCTTTCTTTCTTTCTTCTTTCTTTCTTTCTTTCTTTCTTTTTCTTTCTTTCTTTCTATCTTTCTTTCTTTCTTTCTTTCTTTCTTTCTTTCTTTCTTTCTTTCTTTCTTTCCTTTCTTTCTTTTCTTTCTTTCCTTTCTTTCTTTCTTTCTTTCTTTCTTTCTTTCTTTCTTTCTTTCTTTCTTTCTTTCTTTCTTTCTTTCTTTCTTTCTTTCTTTTCTTTCTTCCTTTTTCTTTCTTTCTTTCTTTCTTTTTTCTTTCTTTCTCTTTCTTTCTTTCTCTTTTTCTTTCTTTCTCTTTCTTTTCCTTTCTTTCTTTTTCTTTCTCTCTCTCCCTTCCTTCCTTCTTCTCTTCCTTTCCTCTTCTCTTCCTCTTCCCTTCCTCTTCTCTTCTTTTCTCCTCTCCTCCTCTCCCCTCCCCTCCCCTTTCCTGCCCTCTCCTCCCTTCCCCTCCTCTCCTCCCTTCCCCTCCTCTCCTCTCCTCTCCTCTCCTCTCCTCTCCTCTCCTCTCCTCTCCTCTCCTCCCCTCTCCTCTCCTCTCCTCTTCTCTTCTTTTTCTTTTTTTTTCTTTCAAGACAGTGTTTCTCTCTGTTGCCCAGACGGGAGTTTAGTGGCACAATCATTGCTCACTACAGCCTCCAACACCTACTCTCAAGAGATTCTACTGCGTCGGCCTCCCAAGTAGCTGGGATTACAGGTGAGTGCCACCATACCCAGTTAATTTGTTTTTCTTAATTTTTTTGTAGAGATGGGGTCTTGCTAGGTTGTCAGAGCTGGTCTCAAACTCTTGGGTTCAATCAATCCTCCCATCTCTGCCTTCCAAAGGGTTGGAATTATAGGCATGAGCCACCACCATGCCTGGACCCTGTACATTAATTTTTTATGTTCACAATCATATTATCTGTACATATTGACAATTTAGTTTCTTCATTTCTAATCCTTTTAACATTCTCTTATGTTATTTTATGAGATAGGTAAAAGGATACATTTGTATTGTTCTCTATTTTACAGAAAATATATTCTGTATTTCCACATCGAGATGTTTGTTGTAGGCTTTCTATAGTCACCTTTTATTAGACTAATAACTTATTTTATATTCTAATCTTTATTCCTAGTTGATAGTAATTGGATTATTTGTATTTTACATTTCTTCTTGTGTCAATTTTGGTAGACTTATTGCAATAATATTTATTTCAATTAAAATATTATCAATTTAAATAAAATTAGAAAGATGTTTCTAATTTATTGGCATAAATTTATACATAGTTTTCTTTTTATTTTGTGTTATTTGTGGAGTATTTACTTTTGTAACTTCAAATATTGATTATTTGTTCATTTTCCCTTTATTATTATTGGTCTTGTCATAAGTTTATCAACTCTTTATCTTTTCAAGTCTAACTATTTGCGGCTGAATGGCTTTAGTACATTTTTTTGTATTTGATAAATTTCCCTCTTAAACTTATAATTTTATGAATAATGTTATTATTTTATTACATTATTTTTGGAGGATCATGTTGTTTTTTCTTCTTTTATTATTACTTTAGAAAATTAATGCTTATCTCATTAAGTTTTCAGGCTTGTTTTTTAATTATTTCATTCAAGGCTAAAAATTACCTTGAATACAGCTTAAAAATGTATTCACATATCTTTATTATAACTAAGTATACAGTATTTTCTAATTCCCTTTATGATTGTTTTAATGCTCTATGAGTTGAGAACTTCATCTCAAAATAAAAATTTCCAAATACATGAAAATTTTCTAGTTATATTTTAATATTTATATATCAAATATGTAATCATATCTGAGAATATGTATAATTTAAATCTTTTAAAATTATTTGAGATTATCTTTTGTTCCAGTATATATCCCTTTTTAAATGATCTATATGGACTTTAACTAATAGGCATTCTTCACTTGTGGAGTACATTATTTCAAAAATGTCCTTCAATTAAAGCCTGTATAATACTATTAAAATATTATTTATAGTTTTAAATATTTTTGTCTGGTTATAAATTTAAATTGAAAAGCATAGAATTATGCATTTATCCCTCAAATTTCCTATTTGTAAATATACTTTCAATATAATATTCTTTTTTTAGTATTAAAATAGATATGACAGCTCTTTTTTGCTATTTCAGTTTCATATTACTTTTATCTTGTTTTGTTTTCAACTTTTCTGTATCTTTAGGTTTTAGGTGTGATTGCTCCTAACAGCTTATAATTTGATTGGGATGTGTCTGTGTGTGTGTGTGTGTCTGTGTGTGTGTCTATGTGTTGTGTATTTATGTTTATGCAGTCATATAAACTTGTCTTTTAATTGGAAAATTTTGTACAACTAGATTTACTGTAACTACTGATATATTAAGATTTAATATATCTTTTCATGCTTCATATTTTTCCCATCTTCTCATGTTTTACTTTCTCTTCTTTCTTGATGATTTTTGTTGTTATATTAATCCCCCTGGCAGGATGTCTTCCCTATATTAGAATTTAATTATAAAATTGCATTTTTAACTTTTAGAAATTACATTATACCTTCATTGTTTACGTGATTACTAGCCTTTTCAAACAAAAACTTCACTTATTCGAGGCAGAGGGATCACTTATGGCCAGGAGTTCGAGACCAGCCTGGCCAACATGGTGAAACCCCATCTCTACTAAAAGTTAAAAAAATTAGCCAGGTGTGGTGGCGCACACCTGTAGTCCCAGCTACCCAGGAGGCGGAAGCAGGAGAATTGCTTGAACCTGGTAGGTGGAGGTTGCAGTGAGCCTAGATTATACCACTGCACTCCAGCCTGGACGACAGAGCTAGACTCCATCTCAAAAAACAAACAAACAAACAAACAAACACCTTTCCTTATTCTTTTTTAACCCCTCCATTCATTTGGCACTGAGTGATTGTACAAATTCAAGACACACTTGTAGTAGTTGGGAACATGGGGCTGAGTTTCCTCCAGTGGAGTGTGAGTTGAAATCATGTGTAACTTTTCTAGCCCAAGGCTGGTAATTAGATGTGATGCTATATATATTTCTTGTTGTGCAATCTGGTTCAGATTATAACTTCTCAGAGGATGAACAATCCTCAAAAAATGAAAGAAAGATCTGAGTCCCTGAAGCAGCTGGTAGATGAAATCGTCACATACTAGGAACTCCCTCCGTTGACTCTTATGTTATTGAGAAATAAACTTTTATATGATTTCAGTCATTATCTGTTTTTAGTTTATTTGTTACAAACATTAGTGTTATTCTTACTAATATAAAAATTGAATTTTGAACTTAGTTATTGCCATAACTAAATATAGTGTTTGTGGCATTGGCTTAGCAGTCCAATGTACTGCTAAGTACATTCCTTCCACATTCCTCAGTGGAAGACAATGAGGAAACAGATATAGCTGATTGAGACACTGAATATCTTTTTTATTTTTTAGCAAAACATTTGGAATATAAATTGGAATTGCTTCAAAGACAGACAAAGCGCCTCAAAGCTTCAGGAAAAAAGCCAAAATGTTAGCATATATTGATTGTTATTTCCTGTGTAGAGCAAGATTTTGAAGGAAGGAGAGTAGGTTGGGAGGAAAATATTGGCAAGTGTGCAAGCAGAAATAAAAGCAAATATATGGTGTACTGATTTTTCCATTTATTCTCCTTATGCCTCTTACTTATTTTCTTTTCACTTTTAGGAGTAGCATGATGTGATTTCATTTGTTAATGAATCTCATTCTGACTAATACATGGACAGTGGATTGGAGAAGGCCAGAGTAGAAGTAGAGACCAACTGAAAAGGTATTACAATGACAAAGATTAGAGAAGATGACCATTTGGAATAAGGGGAAACAGAAGGAAGTAAATTCATTGATTTGACATATATTAAGGGTATGTATGCTACAGTGTAAGGCCCATAGGCAAATTGAAAATGGAAAAATAGAAAGGGTGAAGGGATTATTGCCAAGATTCACAGAAACTACTGGATGATTGATGGTGACATTTCCTGAGAAGGAAAGATAGGGAGATGCAAAGTATTGAGGAAGAAAATTTAGAGTAATTTTTAGTTTCCATGTGTCATGTGAAGCTGGAAACAGGTTTAGATGTCTGGGAATGTAACCTCATCTCTGTATTGAAATATATTCATTCAGAAGATAAATGATGATTGGGATTTAGTATATTTTATTAGGTGGGAAGAGGGGAAAGAATCTGCAAAACATGTAAAGTCTGGTATTTAGGAAAGTATAACAGGAGCATGTAGTGCTATGAAAACAGAGGAATCAAGAATTTTAGGAGCAATAAACAACATTTATAAATAAATAGTATAAAAGGGGGAGATTAAAATTTAAATCATTTTGATACTCTGAATATGACAAACACTATGTAGTGCACCCAGGTTTTAGCAGCAAGTAGAATCATAGTGATTTTAACAAAAACAACTTTAATGAGGAGTTGGGGGTTATCGTCAGATTTTTAATGGCTTAGTGATTTTTTGAGCTTGAAGAATAATGTAAACATAAAGAGATTCAAAAAATGCTAGTTCTCTTTGATTTATTTTTTCTTCTCCTAGGCAATAACAATGCTTGGAGTTGGTCGGAGAAGAACCTTTCCCATTCTCTTTTGCTCCAGACTTTCCCAAAACGCAACCACTCAAGTTTTACAGGTGAGAGCAAAATATTGAAAGGGAAATCGCACCTGGCTAAGTTTTTCTTGAAACTTGAGAAAGTCTTAATAAAATGATAATTTAGAAATCTCATAACAGATTGAAATTTATTTAAAGTATGATACTTTAATCACAAAATTGTATTCCTTCCCTTGATATCATTTGTAAAATTATTTTGATTCATTTTAGAAATTGCATGAGTTAGATTTATATATCTGTTTATTTCTTTCCCACACAAACACAAAAATAACCCAGCCGTGATTACGTATTACTGACTGTTTATAAGTTGCAAATCTGCTCCTTAAAAATTCTTGGCATTTTGCTGTAAACTTAAAAACTTATCTAAGAAATAACATATTAAAAAATTTCTTGACATAACTCCAGGAAGGCATGTATACACATAATTTTTATTTTTACAGAAGATATTTTGTATTTTATATATATATACAGTCTATACTAGGGTAGGTTGAGGACACAAAATTTAAAGTCACTACAAAATATAGATACAACTATAAAGGCTTTATAGAAGTTATTAGCTCAAACCACCTTATGATATTCCATGAACAATTTTCTTTGGGATACATTTTTTAAACCATCATGCTTTCTTATAGGCACTTAACATCTATCTGACAAATCATACATCTTCCTTTATGCTTCATCTGAATCTGTATAATTTAGTTTTAAGATGCAGTTCTTACTGTAGATGTTTTTCAGGAAGTGATTTATAAGGTTGAACTAGCTCAAATTAACACTTCTTATCATCAATTTAATGGCATTTTTAATGTTTTAGTAATTTACGTTTTCTTTAACTGCTTAAGTAGATATAGCCCAAAATGCATCTTCTCTTCTTTTTAAATATGAATAACAATTACCCATTTCAATGAGTTCCTTCCCTGAAAGGTATATAAAGTGTTATATTTTTATCCTTTAACCCTACAAATACCCCGGTCATTTTCTAGCTTTTATTATTTACACAGCATTTCAGTTACAGAAGATGATAAGTGGGGAGATATACTCCTTCAGAACAGAGTATATAATTTATTTTTACCTGTAGAAAAAGTAATTTATTTTCAAATAACTCGTAATATTTGTCTTTCCAGCTATCTGACTATATAACAAATTTGAATGTAACATTTACATCGTGACCTCAAACCTTTTATGCTTTGTTTCATTCACTTATTTTTTTTCTATTGCTATGCACACTTTGTTACCATTCACTGAAAATCTTAGAACTCTTAGGTATATTGAATATTAATTAATTACTCTTTCTTGGCATCTATTAATTCTTTATATGCCAACTGACGTCCCTAAACTGGTATTTTTAATTATCATTTTGTGAATTCCAACAAAATATATAGGTTATATGATCTCTTTTGTTAGTTTTTATGACTTTTCTTATGGGTTATAGGTATATCTTAAGGCATTAATAATCAAATGTCCTTTTAGAACTCCTTATCATTTTGACCCCCTGGAAAACTAAAAATATTGACAAATCTTATTCAAAACTTCTTTCCTGATTATCACTTACTACCTTTACCTTCTTCATCTTCTAACCCTCTAACCGGTTTGTTTCGGTTTTCTTCTGTTTGGTTTTCCCCTCAAAAAATTGTAGATGCATTACCGTAAATTCTGTCTCATCCCCTTTCTTCCTCCAGCAACGCAAATATTAGATAGTAACCACTTCAAGCTTCACAGCTTACACAGTAAATTATAAAATCTGGATCCTTCTCAAAAAACAAAGGTCAAGTTGTATAATTAATTATAATTTGGTGAGGGAGGCTTCAGAGGACTTTTCTTAACTGTGGTGTAAAATCTATCCTAAATTTTAGAATATAGGAACAAGAATCATATATGGACATTGACATATTCTTTATAAAATTTTTGCACAGTTTAAAAAAATTTATTAAAAAATTTGCATAAAATTTAAAACAAATTTTGATGTTTTATTCAGAAACACTAAAAGAAGCAAGAAAATGTTTCCTAATTAAAATTGAGTTTCTTCATTTGTGGGCACAACAATGATTAATCATTGGAACTTTACTTTAAAAAGTGAAAAGTCAATTAAGTGGAAGTACATGTCTTCTTTCCTTTTGAGTAAGAATAGATAAATATCAACAATTTCTAATTCCTTACATTTCTCATGTAGAACAAACTACAATTGTTAACCATTTCTCAGCAATTTCTTTACTTAAATGCTATTTTTTCCATTGCACCTAATAAGAATTCTTCTTGGTAAATTTTAGACCACAAGCCTTCCACTTATCTATTATGCAAAACACGGTTGTATTTCTTAAAGCCATTCATTATAGATTTATTACCACTGGCCTCTATTTGTCTAGACAGTTAAATACTCCTGCCTTCTTCTGCTGCATTTTGCAAGAACTCATTACATTTATTTTATTTGGCACATGATCTCAGTTTTGGTTTTCACTTCCAGGTTCTGCCCTTTTATTACCCAATCTAGCTAAAACAGAAGGAAGACTGACAACTTTCATTTAACTGTCAGGTCCTTTTGGGGTCCACTAGCTGCAGTAAAATGACTCTATGTTGTACTTAACGAACCATGAAGATAGTGAGACCAATAAAAAAGTTTTCGTGCCCTTAGAGCAAGAGGCTGGTCTCATCTTCTATTAAAGCTGTTTAACAGCCCACAACAACTGCCAGACATGGGGAAAAAGGTGAAATGGCAATGTAACTGAGCTACTCACCTCCCATAATGAAGCATCTGTTCAAAAATATAGAGTGTTTTCTCCTTCTAAGGAACTCATAAGGCAAAGGTGAACCAGCAGTAAGGTAGACTCAATTAAACAATATGTGTTCTAATGGTAATAAGAGGAAAAGTAGGTTAGAAATAAACAGGAAAATGACAGGAGCTATTTCAGCAATTTAAATATTGTTCATTAGTGAGAATGAAAAGAAGTACAGAGCGTACCTACTGTTACAACAATTAGGTTCCATCCAATTTGGTAAGAATAATATTAAGCAGTAGATGAATTTTCTGTTTGGTTTGTAAACATAATAAAATTTCTGTATCATTTCTACATATTGCTGGAATTTGACCTGTCACTTAGGAATTGTTTCTCCTCTCTATGTTTGGAAACATTTGTTATTAGTTTAAGGAAACAGGAAAAAAAATAATTAGCATGAAAGCAGTTAGGATGGGCATGCTTTATGCTTTATTAACACAGATATATTTTTTTTCCTAGGAAGAATTTAAACATCTCAGGTTATTTTAATTTTTCATGATTTTATTCCTTTTATTCACCCCGCTTTTTTTTTTTTGAGACAGAGTTTCACTCTGTTGCCCAGGCTGGAGTACAGTGGCACGATTTCAGCTCACTGCAACTTCCGCTCCCCGCCCCGCCCCCCGGGTTAAAGTGATTCTCCTGCCTCAGTCTCCAGAGTACCTAGGATTACAGGTACACACCACCACACCCTTCTAATGTTTGTGTTTTTAGTGCAGAGGGGGTTTCACCATGTTGGCCGGGCTGGTCTCAAACTCCTGACCTCAGGTTATCCACCTGCCTCAGCCTCCCAAAGTGCTGGGATTACAGGTGTGAGCCACAGCGTCTGGCCTTTATTTCTTTTATCTTAAAGCTAAAATAAAGAGTTTAGTAATTTTCTTTCGTAATAAATGAAATAATCAATATATGTTCAGTCTATGTCTATATATGTTTAAATAAAATATAACCAGTAACTCTACAGTATCCACAGCTATATAAAAGTGGCCATGGTAGTTTACTTAAAATTTTAAGTAAAATTTTATTTAAATTTTACTATTTGTAGGTTTGATTCTCTGGATTATTAAAGTAAGTTTTCAGAAGTTACTATTAAAGTGCTGCTGCTTTCAGCAGGGTCATAGCTTGTTAAGTGATCACAAAACATGGCTACTTTATAGAAATTAAATTTCAGAAAAGTATGAGAGATATTACTTAGAAAAAAAGAAGTAGGAAACAGAAGGAGGATGAAAACAGGGCACCACTGACTTGGCACTGGAAGCTTGGATGGATTTCTGCCCATAATTGACCTCTTCACTGACTGCCTGATTCAAGGGACAATCTATGCAACCTAGAACCAGATTCAGTGACCTCATGTGAAGGGATTGGTCTAGAGCCTGAAGTGCTTCAGAACAGGCCAATTCTTACTGGAAGTGCTACAAATAGGGCTGCTAGGATGTCAGGCCTTCCTAACAATAGGGAATTGATCTTAAAAAAATTGTACTCTGTGTGTGAAAAATGGGACAATAAATGGGAGAACCAATTGGTAAATAGGAAGGCAGCGAAGGCTGATTAAAAAAAAAAAATCATCTTTTTTTTTTTTTTTTTTTTTTTTTAGTGTATGTCATAGTTTTTCATAGGGCCAACTCTGTGGATTAATGTGTGCTTTTCCTGTGAAGTTTTTACTAGTAAGATTTCCTTAAGAGAATTTTAAAGCACGTTAAAATCCTTCAAAATGGTAAGGATTTTATAATCAAGAGAATGCAGGGCATATAAATGTTAACAATAATTTGTTATTAGGTTGAGTTAATACATTTTAATCAAATCTTTCAACGTTTTTATTTTTCTCTTTACAAAGAAAGTGTCTGTAAAGTATTTGCCTTTAGTTGTCAAAACAAATGAAAAACATTTCTATTATTTTGCCTATAAGGAAACATCAATGCTTGTGGTTGCATACATCACTCCATTTATGTTATAAGTTTGTTTGTTTGTTTGTTTGTTTGTTTTTTATTTTTGGGACAGAGTCTCACTCTGTCACCCAGACTGGAGGGCAGTAGTGTGATCTTGGCTCACTGCAACCTCTGCCTCCAGTGTTCAAGTGATTCTCATGCCTCAGCTTCCAAAGTAGCTCGGATTACAGGCATGCACCACCACGCCTGCAGGTGTATTTTTAATAGAGACGGGATTTCACCACATTGGCCAGACTGGTTTGTTGTAAGTTTATATTAAGGAACATTTCCTTGGAGGATAAGAAAAGACTATCACTTAAATAATGAAAATGGAAAGGTATTTTGTAGGTTTGTATAGCACATGCCTGACCTACTAAATATGCATATAGAGATTTTGTGAGTTCTGTTGTTTATGACAGAAATATATCATGCCATAAAAGTTAAGTCTACTGGTGCCTTAATGAAAGGAGATTCGACCCCAAATTTGCATGTTCATCTAAAAATGCAGTGCATTTAAAATATCTTTTTAGCTTTTGGTTTGAATAACAAAAAATATCTGTTTTATTGGCCTCTAGCTATATAAATATAGTCAATGTTATTTGCCCTTTAAAATTCTTAACAAGAAAACCATTCATCTAATTTATACTGAAGCATTCTACAATATGCTTAGTATGTAATCATCTGCTAGCACCACAATAAATAGCTACTATGTATTCATCAGAAGTTGGTATTAATCATCAGCTTCTTATAATGGCTATGCTTATGTCTTTCTAACAGCTCCACTCTGTCAATGAAGTTATTGTGGACTAAGCTAAGAATTCCATTAAGTGCCTATTTTTCTAGAAGAAACACTTTTGTGAAGAACATGTAGACATATGCACACAGCCAATGTATAATTGCCTTATTATTTCATTGCCATAATTCTATTTTAGAGCTGGCTTCAGATATCCATATTTAAAATTAACCACTTTAGAGTAGGCTTGAGATTCACTCTTTTAAAGTGCATCAAAATATCATATAAAATAGGAAAAGCTTTATCAGAATATGAATTCTTTCTTAATTTAAGTCTCAGTCTTTCTCCCTTTTAGTGGTGGCCAAGAAGCCATTTGAATGGAAAGTTGTGAATGGTAACCAAGACATTTTTTCCCAGTGAATTAATCGACTCAATGGACATAAATTTTTAAAAAAATAATGCTTTGTTTATATTGATGGAGTAAATTTGGACAAGTAAAAATAATTTTAATCCATTGGTTTAAGTCATACATTTTGGTAAATATATAAATGACACTTCTTTTTTAACTTTTATTTTACATTGGGTGGTACATGTAGTTTTTGGTACATGGGTATTATATATGTAATGGTGGGGTCTGGGTTTCTAGTGTACCATCACTAAATATTGGAAATTGTACCTAGTAAGTAATTTCTCAACCTGTACCCTGCTCAACCACCCCCATTTTGGAGTCCCCAGTGATTATTACTTTCATCTGTATGTCCATGTGCACCCAAGTATACATATACACAGACCAAGAAGATCAACTCTATATCCATATACACACATACACATATTTCTATATTTCTATATATGTGTATACATATATACATATATATTTATATATACATGAAAGCACACAAGAAAGTTTCTAAGCAATTCCTAAATTTAAAAAATAAATACAATGTTATGAGAGTTTGAAAACATAATAAGGTCAGTGAGGTATAGAAACATTACGAATGGTGCATGAGATAGATGGCAATGAATTAATTAAAAGCGCTTAGATAGCTGAAAACAAAAGTCCTGGCCAGGACCAGAGATTCAAATGTAGGAATCTTGATGTGAAGTAGTGCTGGAAGAGACAATAAGGTGATTGGCTAAGCCTGTCTGCAACAATGTACACTGGGGGAAGGGCACCACCTTCAACAAATGGTGCTGGGAAAGCTGGATAGCTGTATGCGGAGGAATAAATGTGTACCTCTATCTCTCATCGTATACAGACATCGAGTTAAAATAGATTTAAGACTTAAATGTAAGACCAAACTTATAAAACTACTCAAAGAAAACATTGGGGAAATGCTTTAGGACATTGGTCTGGGCAAAAATTTGATTGGGTAAAACTCCAAATGCACAGGCAACCAATATAAAAATAGACAAACAGTATTATATCAAGGTAAAAAGTTTCCACACAGCAAAGGGAACAATCAATAATAAAAAGGCAACCTGTTGAAAGAGAGAAAATACTTACAGACTATCCATTCAAAAGATGATTAATAATCAGAATATATAAGAAACTCAGAAAAATCAACAGTCCAAAAACTAATAATCCCATTAAAAAGTGAGCAAAGAATCTAAATAGACATTCCTCAAAAGAAGACATATAAATGGCAAACTGGTATATGATAAAATGCTCAATATCACTAACCACCAGGGAGATGCAAATCAAAAGCACCATGAGAAAAGAAGTTGTAAGAAACATGGCACAAATGAAAAGAGGATAATACCATCGGGGCGGGGGGGGGGGGGGCGGGGAAGGGAGAGGAAGGGAGAGGGAGGGAGGAAGGGAAGAATAAAGGACAAACTCTCTATTCATTTCTTTATAGCCTTAAAAAAAAAACCACAAGATTTTAAAAAAGAAAGAAAATAGAGAGGCATTACTAAAGAAAATATTCGAATTCTATTTCACTTCTAGCAATACATTATTTAAGTTATTTTCCTATTTATCCAATGACTTCCATATCACTGTTTCTGTTTTTCTTCGCTAATAATCTGAAGGGTTTTTTAAAAAAGCCTGATTCTTTATGCTCTTTCTTTTTAAATGTGCATGGCTTTCCTAAGACATTTCAAGAATTCTAATTCTTTAAATATTTATTTGTATTCTCTTTCTCTCAATTTTTAAAAAATGAATCTGTAATTCCACATCTGCATTCAAGTTCTAGTCTAAATGCCTGTTCAATCAATGTTTTCATTGAATAGACTATTCCTATGCTGATAGGGTGTCTTTGCCTCCAATTCATAAGGCACAAAATGAAACTTATTAGATTTTCCCAAACCCCGTTCAATAACCCAACTTATGTATGTTAGTTACTATTTTGACATTTTGGTTTTCTTTCCTATTGTATTATATGAATCATGTTTTCCTATACAATCTATTACCAATAAATCACCATCCTAGTCTAACCCTGTCCACCTTTAGTCCTATACCCACAACCATGCACTCACACCACTGATATGATACTGAAAATATGACACTTATTAAAATGTTTCAATCAAATTTCTTATAAAAGAAGAAAATCTGGAAAGAAAATAAAACAGCAATACATTTCAAGGTAACTGTTTTATATTAATAGATAGTTTGATTACAAATTGTAATAAATTGAACATCTTTGAAGAACTCAAAGGCCCTGATAGACAATATTACATTTATAAAAACTGCCAGTTAAAGATATTCTTTTCTAAACAATTTTTATTGATGCATAAAAATTTATTTAAGAGGAGCATGTGATATTTTGAAACATGAATACCGTGTGTAATACTCAAATCACAGTATTTAGGATTCCACACTACAAACATTTATTACTTCTTAGTGTTGGGAAGATTTCAAACCTTCTCTACTTACTATTTTGAAACATACAATATATTGTTGGTAACTATAGTGCCTCTACTGTGCTATTGAACACTAGAACTTATTCCTTCTGTCTGACTGTATGTGTGTAGCCATTGACAAACCTCGCTTCACTTTCCTACCCCAGCAGTCTCAGCCTCTGGTAAGTATCCTTCTATTCTCTACCTCCATGAGATCATTTTTTCTAGCTTTCACATATGAGTGAGAACATACAATATTTTCTTTCTGCGCTTGGTTTATTTCACTTAACATAATGACTTCTAGTTCCACCCATGTTGCTGCAAATGGCAAAATTTTATTCTTTATTATGTCTGAATAATATTTCATTGTGTATATATACCACATTTTATTTATCCATTCATGCATTGACGGACTTTTAGTTGATTCCATACCTTAGCTATTGTGAATATACTGATTTGATTTCCTTTAGATAAATACACAGTAGTGAGATTGCTGGATCATATGATAATTACATTTTTAGTTTTTTGAGAAACCTACATACTGTTTTCCATAAAGGCTCTACTAATTTACATTCCTACCAACAGTATACAAGAGTTATCTTTTTTCTACATCATTGCTAGCATTTATTTTTGTCTTTTTGATAAGAGACATTTTAACTGGGGTAAAATTACATCTAATTGTGGTTTTGACTTGCATTTCCCTGATGATTACTGATATTGAGCTTTTTTTCCATATACTTACTGGCCATTTGTATGCCTTCTTTTAAGAAACGTCTACTCATATTATTTGCTCACTTTAAACTTATTTATTTTGTTGTTATTAACTTCCTTCTATATTCTGAATATTAGTCCCTTGTCAGATGAATAGTTTGCAAATGTTTTCTCCCATCCTACAAGTTTTATCATGACTCTGTTCTTTCCTTTGCTGTGAAGAAACTTTGTATACATTTTTAAATGGCCTCATTTGTCTATTTCTGTTTCTGTTGCCTGTGATTTTGAGGTCTTAGCCATAAAATCTCTAGCTTAATGTTTCGAGGTATTTACCCTATGATACTGTCTTGTAATTTTATAGTTCTGGATTTTACATTACAGTGTTTGATCCATTTTAAGTTGATTTTTGTATTCAGTGAGAGGGAGGGAACTGTTTTCATCCCTCTGCATGTAGATATCCAGTTTTCCCAGTACTATATATTAAACAGGGTGTCCTATTCCAAATTTAAGCTCTTTGCACATTTGTTGAAAATCAGTTGGCTTTAAATATATGGATTTATTTCTGGGTTATCTATAAACCAGTATAAATACTCCACTAGTTTCTGTGTTTGTTTTTATTACAATACCATGCTATTTTGGTACATTTTGAAGTTTGGTTTTGTCATGCTCCAACTTTGTTCTTTTTGCTGAGTGTTACTTTGGCTACCTGGCTTTTTTGGGGGTTTCATAGGAGTTTCAGGATAGTTTTTTTCTATTTATGTCTGTGAAGAATGTCATTGAAATTTTGAAAGAGTTGCATTGAACCTATAGATTGCTTTGGGTTGTATGGTCATTTAAATGATATTAATTATTTCAGTCCATAAACAAAAAACATCTTTCTATTTATTTGTGTCCTTTAATTTCTTTCATCAGGGTTTTGTAGATTTCCTTGAAGAAGGCTTTCACCTCCTTGACTAAATTTATTACTAGGTATTTTATATGTTTTTTAGTTATTGTAAATGATATTGCTTTCTTGATTTCCCTCAGCTACTTTACTATTGGTATAGAAGCACTAGATTTTTTTGTATATTGATTTTGTATCCTGCAATTTTACTTTTTAGTTTCAAGATTTTTTTTTGTGGTGTAGCCTACCTTTTTCTCAAATATGATGTCATTTGCAAGAAGGATAATTTTACTTTCTCTTCCGATATGATACTTCCATTTCTTTCTCTTGCTTGATGGCTCTGGCTAGGACTTCTAGTACTATGCTGAATATGAATGGTGAAAGTTGGCATCATTGTCGTGTTTCTCTTTTTAGTTTTTTCTCTCGGTATAATGTTAGCTGTGCGTTTGTCATATATGGTTTTTATAATGTTGAGATATGTTTGTTCTATGCCTAATTTGTTGAGAGTTTTATCATGAAGGGTTAATTTTATCAAGTGGGTTTTGCATCTATTGAGATAATTAAATGATTTGTGTTCCTTCTTTTGTTGATATATCTCATTTATTGATTTGCACTATGTCAAACTATATTTTAATTCCTGTGATAAATCCTATGGGATCATAATGTAGTATATTTTTGATGTGTTCTTGGATTCAATTTGCTAGTATTTTGTTGAGGATTTTTGCATCTATGTTCATCAGGGATATTGGTCTGCAGTTTTTTGTTGTTGTTGCTGTGTCCTTGTCTGTTTTTTGCATCAGAGTAATGCAGTCTTGTAGCATGAGTTTGGAAGTATTACCTTCTCCTTAATTTTTTGAGAAAGTTTGAGAAAAATTATGTTAATCATATTTTAAAGCTTGGTAGTATTCAGCGGTAACGACATCTGGGCTTTTTCTTTGTTGGGAAAAATTTTAGTATTCATTCAATATCATTACCCATTCCTATGATCATTGTTGGTCTCTTCTATTTTTCTATTTCTTTCTTGTTTAGAAAGATAAGATAATTAATAAACTGCCAAATTGACTAAGAAAAAAATAAGACTCAAATGAAATCAAAATAAAAAAGGAGATATAAAAGTGATTCCTCAAAGGTAGTTTTTCTAAATATTCAAATTCTATTTCTTTCTAGCTTAGAAAGAAATACAAAACCTGAAGAGACCAATAATGGTAATGATACATTGTACGTGTACAGGAATTTATCCATTTCCTCTAAGTTTTCCAGTTTGTTCATATATAATTTTTCATAATAGTCTCTGATGATCCACTGTCGTTTTGATGTATATTTTTTATTTTAATTTCATCTATTTGAGTCTTTTTTCTGTTAGTCAATTAAGCAGTTTATCAATTTTGTTTATCTTTTCAAAAAACTAATTTTTCATTTCATTGATACTTTGTATTGTTTTTATGCTTTTTATTTCATTTAGTTCTGCTCTGATATTTATTACTTCTTTACTTCTGCTAATTTTGGGTTCTGTTTTTCCTTGCACTTTTAGTTCCTGAAAGTGCTTCATTGTGTAGTTTATTTGCAATGTTACTGCTTTTTTGACATATGCACTTATTGCTGCGAACTTCCCTCTTGCCACTGCTTTTGCGGTATATCGTATGTTTTGATATATTATGTTTTCATTTTTATTTGTTTTGAGAAAACTTTTTATTTTCTTATTGTCAGCATTGACCCAGTAGTCATTCAGGAGCATGTTATTTAATTTTCATATATTCATACAGTTTGCAAAGTTTGTTACTGATTTCAAGGTTTATTCCATTGTCATTCAAGTAGACACTTGATATAATTTTGACTTAAAAAAATGTGTCAAAACTTGTTTTGTAGGCTAACATATGAGTCTATTTTGGAGAATGTCCCATGTATCCAAGAATATGTTTTCTGCACCTGTTGCATAAAATGCGTTGTAAGTATTGTTGGGTCCATTTTGTTCTAAAGTTCAGTTTAGATCCAAAGTATTTTGTTGATATTCTGCCTAGCTATCCTGTTTATTGCTGAGAGCAGGGCATTGAAGTCCCTAATATTACTGTGTAAGAGTATATAAATCCCTTTCAATCTAATAATATTTGTTTTATATATCTAGGTATTCCACTGTTGGATGTATATATTTAGAATTGTTATATTCCCCTGCTGAATTTATCCCTTTATCATTATTTAATGAATTTCTTTGTCTCTTCTCACTCTTTTTGACTCAAATCCTGTTTTATGTGCTGTAACTCTAGTTAGTTTTACTCACTTTTGCTTTCTGTTTCATGGAATATTATTTTCCATTTATTTACTTTCAGTCTGCATGTGTCTTTTATAAGTGAAGCGAGTTTCTCATAGCATATATCTGGGTCTTCTTTTTTAATCATTTCAGCCAATCTATATCTTCTCATTGGTGAATTTAATCCATTTATACTGAAAGCTATTATTGATAGGTGAGGATCTACTCCTGTCATTTTGTTAATTGTTTCTGGTTGTTTTGTATATCCTTAATTAATTTATTTATCTCTTGTATATCATTAGAGATTGGTGGTTTTCTGTAGTAGTAACATTTGAGTTCTTTCCCTTTCTCATTTCTGTGTCTTCTCCATTAGTAAGTTTCATGGCTATGTTTACATAATGATACATTTTTTTCATTCACTACTAGATGTAGGAGTCCCCTAAACATTTATTGTAGGGATGATCTATTGGTGATGCATTCCTTCAGTTTTTTACTTACCTTTGAACGACTTTATTTCTTTTTCATATTTGAAGGATAGCTGTGCAGGGTAAAGTATTCATGCCTGACACAATTTATGTTTCTTTCAGCAATTTGAAATATCATGACATTATCTCCTGTCCTGTATACTTTCTGTTGAAAAATATACTGTTATTCTGATGGAGCTTCCCTTGCATGTGACCTGATACTTTTCTCTTGCTCTTATTAGAATTCTCTCTTTGTCTTTGACTTTTGACAATTTGACTATAATATACCTCGAAGAAGACATTTTGGGGTGAATTTATTTGGTGTTCTGTGAGCTTCCTGTATCTGGATTTCTGTATTTACTCCAAGATTGAAGAAGTTTTCAGTTATTATTTTGTTTGATTGATTTTCTGTTCCTTTGCCAATCTCTTTTCCTTCTCTAGTGCCCCAAATTCCAATATTTGGTCAGCTTATGATATCCCACATATCACACAGGCTCTACTCTCTCTTTTTTAGTTTTTTTGTTTGTTGATTGGTTGGTTTTATCTGACAAGGTTATTTCTAAACACCTGTCTTTAAGTTCAAAAACTTTTCCTTCTGCTTATTTAGTTTATGATTGAAGCTCTTGATTTTTTTTTTTTTTCACTCATTCAATTTTTCATTTCCAGGATTTCTGTTTGGTTCTTTTTAGAATATCCATTTTGCTAGTGAACTTCTTACTCAGATCATGAATGGATTTTCTCATGTCTTTTATATTTTTCTATGTTCTCTTGTACTTCACTGATCTTAATATTACTAATTTGAATTCCATTTCAGACATTTCATAGATGTATTTCCCATTGGAATCTGTTGCTGAATAATTACTTTGTTCTTCTGAAGGTTTCATGTTTCCTTGCTTTTATATGTTTGTTATGTTTTTGAGATATCAGCACATCTTTAACAGTCATTTCTTCCAGTTCTATGGACTGGCTTTCATAGGATAAGATGTTTTCCTATAGATGCATCTATAGTATTGTTTTGGTAGGGTGATTTCACTTTGATTCTCAGTGAATAGAGTAGTGTTATATGCATATGCATAGAGAGTAGTGTAGCAGTGTTACAATTTCTTCAGCTGTAATCAGTGTTAGTGGTGTCTGTGAGTTCTTCAGTAGCTTAGGGTGTGGTTGTTAGTGGAGGCTATGATGTGGCTTTGCTGGGAATGGGGATGCCAGGTGGGCCAATCCTCAGGACCCAGTGGTGGTGGCAGTGGACTGAGTGTGCTTGCTCTTGGGCCCCTGGACATCATACAAACAAACCAGTGGTAGCAGGTCCAGGCAGGTTAATCCTTGGGCCTCCAGACAGCTTGCCCAGATGTTGGCACTGGCAGTAGTTACCCGGTAGATGGGTAGATCCTCAGGCCTCTGGATGGAGTATGTCATATCAGTGATGGCAGTAGCAGTGGTGAGCCAACCTTTGGTCTCCCAGGGGACATGCATGGGCACCAGTGGTAATAACAGCAAGCTGTACAGCCTAGTGCCAGGCCCCCATGCAGTGTGTGTGTGTGTGTGTGTGTGTATGGGTGGGTGCTGACTGTGTTGGTTGTAGCATGCTGGCAAGCCCATCCTGGAAGTTTGTCCCTGGAAGCAAGCAAGTCCCTGGAAGGCATGCATGAGTGTTAGCAGTGGTGGCTGATGTGGGTCATTCCCTAGGTCCCTGGAAGATGAATGTGAGTACTAGCAGAGGAGGATGAAGCAGGGCAGAGCTGTCATCAGGCTCTTTTTTATTTGTTTGTTTTTGAGATCGAGTCTCACTCTGTCACCCATGCTGAAGGGTGGTGGTGCAATCTCGGCTCACTGCAACCTCTGTCTTCTGGGTTCAAGCTATACTCCTGCCTCAGCATCCTGAGTAGCTGGGATTACAGGCGCCCGCTACCCTGCCCAATTTTTGTATTTTTAGTAGAAATGGGGTTTCACCATGTTGGCCAGGCTGGTATCGAACTCCTGACCTCAGGTGATCCACCCACCTTGGCTCCCAAAATGCTGGGATTACAGGCGTGAGCCATCGTGCCTGGCCTTATCAGGCTCTTTGATGGTACATGGGTGCAAGCCTCAACAGACAGCACTAGTCAATACTCAGGCCCCTGTGATGTACGCAGGTAACATCACACAGGGAAGTCCCATCATCAGGACCTAAAGAGGTAGAAGGTGTGTGTTATAACCACTAGCAGCAGGCAGGGAGAGTAAATTCCCAGGTTACTAGATGACATGTACAAAGACTGGTAGGGGCAGTGCCAAGTGGGGTGTATGTTTCCTCAGACTTCTGTATGGTGCAATTGACCACTGGTGATGGATGGGTCTGCTTGCACATGTCTACAATGACAACCAGAATGTGTCAGTCACCAGACTCTCAGACATTGTGCACAGGTCCCTGGAGAGAGGGGTATTGGGTGGGGTGGGCCTGTCCTCAGGTCCCTGATGGTGCACATGAACACAGGCTGTGGTGGGTAGACTGGGTGGATCCCCTACCCCCTGGACTACATGTGCAGGAACTTCTGGAGGTGGTGATAGTCTACCTGATGGTGTGTGTGGGTACCAACTGTAGCAGGTGGATGGATTGATCCCCAGACCCCTAGATGGTATAGTGGCACTGGCACTAGTGGCAGTGAGCATGGAAGACATATCTTTAGGCCTGGGAGGGCACCTGGGTGGTCTAGTCCCCAGGCTTTCTGAAGGACTGTGCAGGTGTGTAGTGGTCCTTCTGTTAGGAGGGTTGCCGTCAGTGCCAGTGGCCCCAGGAAGGTGGCTCTCAGGCTCTGAAAACGATACGCTTCAGTTCCCTTTGTCCCAGGGATAGCCTCCCCAGTTCACTTCATTAACCATTCCCTGGGATGTAGGACACTACGTAGATTGCAGTGTTGGGGACCTGGCAACACTGCTAGGTCCAGCTGTTGTCATAATGTTGTAGCCTTCTAGGTGAACATAAGGGGATGTTAGTGGGTCTCCAGGGATTTGGAGATGCAGAGGCTGTTGGGCCCAAGGGCAGGATATAGTCCGGTAGGGGTTGTGATCTCAAAATAACACAATGCTGCAGCCGTTTTTGGTCTCAGTTGGTGTTTGGGACCTAGTGTAGACTCCCTCTCTGGACCAATGTTATCATGTGAACTCTGGACAGCTCCCAATAAGGGGCTCTCCCATGGCTAGGACTGCAGCACTTCTCAGTAGGAATGTGGAACACTGATGACTTCTCATTTACCTTTTTCACACACTGGGTAGTTTCTCCTGTCTGATTAATTCCAGCAGGGCTGGTTGCTTTGCTTCTGCCCTCTTCTGTGCCTTAGAGGTACTTTGTCACTTCCCTGCTGAATTCTTGTGTTCTCTCTTAGATACTCTATTCAATGTGTGTTTATCTATTTGCTGTTTTGCTCCTTTTTTGGGGAGGAGGCAAGTGCCAGGTGCCTCTACTCAGCCATCCTGAAGCCCCCTCAGACTGTCACAGAGACATTCTAAATTTGCAACAAATTGAGTAAAACTTTTTTTTTACATTTTAGAAAAATATTTGATATCCTTTACAGTATTAACACATTTGATATATAATTCAGTTTCCTAAACAATGGATCAATCATAGTCAATATTACAAAATATTTCAAAATATAGAAGCATCATCATCATCATCTCAAAAAAAAAATCTGAGGTGTAATAAGCATCCAAATTTTGCTTGTGTCTCCTTCATTCCTTCTTGTATGTAGCATTAGAAAATTACACATTTTTAACATTAATTCCTGAATTTTGGTCTCTGATATTGTTTGTTTCTGTGTCCCCACCCAAATCTTATCTTGTGGCTCCCATAATTCCCATGTGTTGTGGGAGGGACCCAGTGGGAGATGATTGAATCATGGGGGTGGGTCTTCCCTGTGCTGTTCTTGTGATAGTGAATGGGTCTCAGGAGATCTGATGGTTTTAAAAACAGAAGTTTCCCTGCACAAGTTCTCTTTGCCTGCTGCCATCCACATAAGACGTGACTGGCTTTTCCTTGCTTTCCATCGTGATTGTGACGCCTCCCCAGCCATGTGGAACTGTAAGTCCAATAAACCTCTTTATTTCGTAAATTGTCCAGTTTCGGGTATGTCTTTATCAGCAGCATGAAATGGACTAATAGTCTTATTTTCCATATGTGTAATTGCTTCTCCCATTATATTCAAAATTCTCAAAGTTTTCAATCAAAATTAAGATCCATGCTTAGAAAAAAAACCACTGTGTATTAATAGCTCTTATGAAAGCAGGAGTTTTAAAACATTGATTTGTATCTAAAAGAAAAAGCAAAATTTGATAAATTTTTATCTTCTCTGTTGTGCTTTTTTCTGTCAATAAGTCTATCAAAATGGTACCCTTATTGAAAGAACATTACTATTTGTGACTATGCAAGTATTTTCGAGATTATTAAGAATTATCCATCTACTTTGAATGTGAAAATATCTTGAACTGGCTATTATCAAGCACTACGGGAACTAAATATGGTGCAAGTCACAGAAAGCACCGAAGACAAAACTATGGCATATTATCCATTTTTCTTAAGAAGGTCAAATATGTAGTAACAAGTTTCTTTTTTTCCCCAAAGATAAAATATTAGAGTATATGAAAAGAAAATGATAACCCTAACAGGTGTTAGTAATGTGAATCTTTGCCAAAAAAAAAAAAAAAAAAAAGACAAGATTTGACAATAAAGGGCTGAATTGAAACCAGCCCCCCAAATTTTTCTAAGTGACATGGCTCCATTCTCATGGCCATTTAGACCATACTCGTATTTTTATACCTCAGAAAAAAACATGTGTTTTTAAATGAGGAGTCCTCATTTTCTATTAAATTGTGCAAGTTCTCTCAGAATAACATTGCTTAATTCACATATTACTGCACTATCGATTATTTAGCCTGTAAAATTTACTGTAACTGTTTAAATGTTTCTTACTTTACAGCACAAGAAACTCTATGAGAAAAGTGAATTATTACACAAACTAACGTAGCAATGATGAGTGAGTTTCAGGCCCAAAGAAATCTGCAAATCTCTTAGCCAGATGTGTACAGTGAGTAAATCATATTATATTTTCATCAAAGGACTGGGAAAATTTTAACAATGTACAGAATGTTGGCAGTTTATACTGCTCATTAGGAAACAACAGCTAATGCCCCAGCCGGAAGAATATCCAGTTGATCAATATGACTTATTACAATGTGGGAATAAAGTGTCATCCCAACAAAGCAAACTATGCATGTCATTTTAGCTAGAGGGATACTCCTCAGTCTAATGAAGCAAGGCTGTAAAAATCAAACTAGGACTTAGAAACATTTCTATTATAAAACAATTAAAAATTTAAATTAAACATATGTTATAAAAACTCAGAATACAAGAAAATGATTAGAGAATGTAGCTTTTCTTTTAACTTATTTTTATTTTAACATTTCCCATTTTCAAATAGGCAAAGCTTACTGATATTATTTAGATCATGTAACAAGAGACCCTTAAAGAGTATTCATTATTTATTTCCAAATAAAATACTACAGTAGTAACCTATAGGTGAATGAAGTTAGATTAATATTTAGATGTTTTCTTAACATATCCCATAGGCTTATTCCAATATTGCCCTTGGTGAACATGCTTTGCACATGATTAACTACCTGAAAAGTAAAAGAAGAACAAAAATACAAAGAAATTCCTTGCCAAAACACACTGTTGTATTGATCTCCATGACTCCTCTTATGCCTATCTTTGAATAAGCATTACTATAATTAGTATCACATACAATTTTCTGTTTAGTTTTCATTTTCTCATTATAGACTTCCTCTTTAACTATTTATGTGTAGATATTTAATACTTTAAACATAATATACTATTGTAACAATATACCAAGAATTATTAATGGTCCAGGAAGTTTTTCTTCCATCTTTTTTATATCTCTTATGACACATAAGTCTATCACTATTTTTTTTTAAACATTTTACTTCCTTCATAGCTCTCTCAGATGCGCCTTGTTCTATTCATCCAAATCCCCATAGCCCCCACTGCCCCTAATTTTGGCTTACCATAATCTCTCACCTAGACTATTACAAGAGTTCTTTATTTGAATTTTTTAAATATCCAATTTAGGTCAGCCTCTTAAGTCTATCCCTTGAACAGCTACTCAAGGGAAGTGCCTATTTCATAACATCTAAAATGCCCTAGATTACAAATCAGCCCATTAATTATGAAGCACCAATAACATGAAATGCAGGCTGCCAACCTAACTACCATACAATCTATTCTAATCATCTAGAATATTTATACTTACTGAGATATTTTAACTTAGTATGTTATACATATTTTATCATAGTTCACTCTTGTGTATAAAAATATATTTAAAAACAATTGCTTACGGAATTTCTATATCATCTTCATATTTACAGTATGACTCTTCTGAGTCATTTTTTAAGCTCATACTTTTTTTTTTTTTGAGACGGAGTCTTGTTCTGTTGCCCAGGCTGGAGTGTAGTGGTGTGATCTTGGCTCACTGCAAGTGCCGACTCCCAGGTTCATGCTATTCTCCTGCCTCAGCCTCCAGAGTAGCTAGGACTACAGGAGCCCACCACCATGCCCGGGTAATTTTTTTGTGTTTTTAGTAGAGGCTGGATTTCACCATGTTAGCCAGGATGGCCTCGATCTCCTGACCTCGTGAGCTGCCCACCTCGGCCTCCCAAAGTGTTGGGATTACAGGCGTGAGCCACCACGCCTGGCCTCGGCCTCAGTTCATAGTTTTTAAATTGATGTTCTTCAATTCAGTGTTGTCCTCTGTGACATCGAGAGCATTGACACAGTAGCATTTAAATCTTTAGCTCTTAATTTAGTTGTTTATGTGTCAATTTTTAAATGGGTGGGGAGGTACGGTTTTCCTCCTGGGGTATAACTAAACAAATATTGTCCAAATACACCTTGCTCCAAATCCAGAGAGTGAGCCTGGATTATTTGAGTGAGACAGTTCTTGCCAATCCCATTTCCTGAACAGGATTTCTTTCTCATTTCCCCAGGCCACTGCTGGAAATCCTGTCACATGTGAATATAAATTTCAGTTGTCTGTGGGTTAGTTCAGAAAATACAATATCTTTCCTTCATGCAAAGCATGATTACATCCAAGATCTACTACAAAAATAAACTTTTATAATGTAACCCATATATAAGCATGAGAATAGTTGTGTGTTCCATGAAAGCCTCCATAATGAGGATTGTCCTGCTTTATAGAATTTCATATCTCCATTTTGAGAAAACAAATACCATGTGTCCAATCAATTATTAATAGAAATTATACTATAAATCGAGATGTAAGTTATCTTAAAGTGACATATATTAAATAATTTTTATATTTCATGTATTTAGCAAGTTAAGAATGTTATCTCCACTCTAGTTTAAGCTCTATTATACATGATAATCAATTTTTTCCTTCCTATTCTGTTAATTTAATTGGTAAATAAAAATAGTTTGTGGAGATCATTTTAATCGGTATGTTTTCATATCACATATAAGCTTTATAAGTGAATAAACAAATATAGGTGCCTTGTGTCATAATAAATTATTGGTTAAATATAGCTTCCACAGTTATACAAAAATAGTATTGGTATAATTTACAAAAATAGAGAAGTTGGACAGTTCTGTTTAGAAAGAAAAGATTATTTCAGTTCTCCACATATTAAACTTTTTATTTTTCATACCAATAATGATGAAACCAGCTCATAAAACTATGTTGCCCAGTTTTTATCATGAGTGTTTATTTTAAAAGGTTGACTTTGACTTTGATGTCTAATAGCACGCATCTAATTATCTTTGAAATAAATTTCTTCTTATTAGCTAATGTATTTAAAATTAGTAAAAATATGTTTATAACTATCACCATTTGGGAATTGTCAAGACAGTATTTACTGAAAGGCTCTGAAATTCCTTACTGAAATAAAAGATAAAAAATTGTTTTTCATTACAAATGCCTTGCTGGTTCTTTTCCTGGCATAGCCCAGGAAAGGAACTAGAATTATTTAAGCCTTTTGAGTAAGTGTTTGACATTTTCATACTTGGTGGAGATTTATCTGACATAAGTATGCAAAATAAGTTAAATGGAAGAGAATCTGGAATCATAAAGATAAATATAAGTATATGCAGGATAAAGTTAGTGTTGGAAATAATGAGGATCTCAGAACTAGATTCCAAACAGCAAAATTATGTATTATATATAAATTATATATGATTATATACAATATAATAAAATATATATAAACACTGGTAAATGAAAATATAAATATAAATTCAAATGACCGTATTTGAATAGAAAGTAAAACTAGAAGATTAATATTTGATTTTGGTTGTTGGTACGTTACAAAAATAGAGAAGTTGAAGACAGTTCTGTTTAAAAATATTATCAATTTAACTTTTGTTATATGTTATGTTAACAAAAAGTTAACATATTTAACTTTTCATTTTTCAGTGGTATAACATCCATGATTTAAATTGACAAATGCTTGTGTGCTAAGTGCTAGAAATTCAAAATTAATAAGATGATACCCAACTAAAAATTCTCAATAGATAAGAAAATTGTTGTAGAAACATAATAGGTTTGAACGTATGAGATCTGAAAATAAAAAGGAAATCTAACCTAGTCAAATGAGAAACAAATAAAGATAATAGGAAAGTTTCAATAAAACACTAAAATGCAGAAGACAAATAGTAAGAATAGAAATAGAATGAAGATAAGTGCTTTGGCAAAGTAGAGGCTCCACAACTTAATGTTAGTGTAATCACTCTGTGCATGAATAAATAAATTAAATGAGATAATAAAGAAATGGCATTGAGATTCAAACTAAGTAGTTCACTAAAGTATTCAGCACAGTGTCCAGAAAACAGATTCTTAGAAATTATTGGTTACTTTTACAGAGGTTCATTACAGAAAAGTGAGAAAGAAAATGTCAAGTCAGATGTTAGCATCTATTTTAAAAAATCTTAAAATACTCAAATAATTTGCCAAAGACTCAAATAGTTTATCGGAAACCTGCAAAGGCATAAAAGTATTTCATAGTGTGTCATAAGACTGTGGAATAGATTAGTTTAATATACAGAATAAAACAGTCAGCAATGTATAATGTTAAAGCAGATAACTACTATGGTTTTATAATCTCAATAACAATAAAAACATGGAGACAGAGAGACCTCAGTCATCAAATCCAAGATTTGTCTTGAAGTGTTTCTATACTATAGCATTAGTGCTAAGATCCTGGCTCTGTGGCCAAATTATCTGGCTTTGACATTTTGGACAAGTTATTTAATCTCTTTGTGCTTTAATTTTTTCTTCTATTAAGCGAAGATAATAATGTCAATTTTCTTACAAAGTTGTGCATAATGTATGAATTCATACATATAAACACATAGAAAAGTACATGGCCTATAGTAAGTTTTTCCAAAAGAATGAAAGCTTTAACTATTGCCTGTTGTGCATACTACATGTTTCCTAATGTACATTTTAAGTTAGCATTTTCCATTCTAATTCTAATGGTATTAATGTTCAAAGTATAAGTAATAAATGTTCACACATAGTCCTTCCAATTTAGAGCTTATACAGAAAACATTAGTTTCCAATTCCTCCTCCACAACTCCACCCACAATGACTCAATAGTCTAAATATGCTTGTTATTTTTCCCACCATTAGGACAAAGTTTCTCCCTGGATCATGAAAATTCCCTTTTGTCTCCTACATCTTTTCTATCAAATTCTATTTTCAGAATACTTAAAAAGAAATCCAGTTGAGCTATATTAATCACTTAAGCGTTTATGTTGCATTAAGACTTGAAAGTTATATTGAAGTTTCTTCATTTTCTATCATTTGGAAAGAAAAAGTCATCAATCATTATTACTGTTTTATCAATTTAAAAAGAAAAAACATCAGGATAAAACAAGCAATCACTCTCTATATAAAGTGGGTTAAATGATAAGTTATTTGACAGATGTCAACAGGTTAAAATTTAAAAATAGTGTGTTAGTCTTCTTCACAGTCGTGTTTTGCCTTTTATAACTGATAGGCATGACATATCAAATGGACACATATCAAATGCTCTTTCTTAACACAAAAGATATATTTCATCCAAAATAGTCAGAAATTGACAACATGACATAGCTTGACATAATTTACATATTTTCACATTGTGTTACTCTTGGTCATTTATCATATCCTACCATATATGTTTCCTGTTTATCTCTTAATGTTAGCTCATAAAATTATGGTTTATGTCTATAGGTTATAACAATATCTTCACCCTGCCAAAGTTAGGTAAACATTTGTTGAATGAAGCAAGTACTAGTATGCTTACATTCATACAGGCTGACAATTTACACACTAAAGTTGTGTTCCTTGAAGGTAGGAACCACATATTTTAGCCTTGGTAACTCACAGGCTGTTTGAAGCACAACAGGTGAACAATAAATACTTTCTGCAGAATAATTAAGTACTTTAATGAAACAAAACATAGAATCTTTTGAAAGTGGTCATGGAAGATAAAGTTCAATAGACAGATGGGTAAAATTTGGAGAGATATTTTAAATGCCAAGGATTATAAATTTAAAATTGTACATTTTAATTAATATTGCAGTTATGGCATCTAATGGATATATCATGAAACAACCTTTATGAACTTTACTTTCTCAGTTAAAATGAGGAAAATAATAACACATTTGTCACCTGAGTAAGTTAGTTGTAATCTGACATCATAACTGACCTTTCAGCAGATCATTCCATCATTCTATCGACTCAACTAATTTGGGGTCACAGGGAATGTGTTAAGACTATTTGCGAATACCCTTGGCATGTGTCTCTTGACCAACTGCCTTTCCTGTAATGTGTCCTCTAATCAGGTAGGATACTTGTGGGATGAAATAGTAACACACGAGAGAATCTAAATCTATGAATGTTGGTGCTGATAGATGTGCTTCAAGTTCTTATAAAAATACAACATACAGCTCCAACTGTGACAAAAAGGGTTGAAAATAATCAACCCTATCCAGGTGGCTGCCTAGACTCTTAGGAATAATGAAATATTGAAAACTCATTAATCTCTGCTTTTGACAGACGAGGCATTCAGATTAGCCTTGCTAAGAGAAAGTCTACATTGTCAAGTGTATGCAGTCTCCACCATGATCATTTTGTTCATGGGCTCATATAGAGGTGGAGCAAGACAGTGGAATAGAAGGCTCTGCTGATCATCCTCCACCCCCAGCCAGGACACTAAGTTAACAACCATCTACACAGAAAAACAAAACAAAATAAAACCACTTTCATAAGAACCAAACTTCAGGTGAGCATTCATAGTACCTGGTTTCTACTTCATATCGCTGAAAGAGGCACTAAAGAGATGGAGAAAACAGTCCAGAATCTCCAATGCACTCCCGGCAACAGTAGTGTGGTGTTGAGAGCATCTCTGGGCCCTGCAGGAGGGAGAACACAGCAGTTGTGAGGCACTGAACTCAGTACTGGCCTGTGAGAGCAGAAGGGAAAGCTGGAGCAAACTCAGCTGATGCCTGCCCACAGATGGAGCATTTAAGCCAGTCATAGCAGAGAGGAATCGCTGATCCAGTGGTCCAAACTTGAGGGTCCGCAAATCTCACCACAGAGGGCTAAAGTTCTCTGCGTCTCTGAGTAAACTTGTAAGTTTGTCCAGGTCATTAGGACTGCAACTTTTAGGTGAGTCCTAGTGCTGAACTAGGCCAGGAGACAGTGGACTTGTGGACACATGACATACTGAAACACCAGCTGGGGCAGCCAAGGGAATGCTGGCAACATCCCTCCTCTAACCCCAGGTGGTCCAAATGAGACCCCTTCCTTCTGCTTGGGAAGAGGAGAGAGAAGAGTGGAGAGGACTTTGTCTTGCATCTTGGATACGAACTCAGCCAAGCAGGATAGGGGACCAGACAGAGTTGTGAGGCCCCTGTTCCATGCCCTAGCTCTCAGATGACATTTCTAAAAACACCCAGGGCCAGAAGGGAACCTAACCTGCTGCCTTGAAGGAAAGAACCTAGTCTTGGCAGCATTTATTACCTGCTAACCAAAGAGTCCTTGGGCCCTTTATAAAAAGCAGCAATACTCAGGTACTATATGGAGAACTTTGGTGAGCCTCTGAGACTTGCTGGCTTCAGGTGAGACTCAGCACATTTTCAGCTGTAGTGGCTATGGGGCAAAACTTTTTTAGCTTGAGAAAATCAGAGGGAAAAGTAAAGGGACCCTTGTCTTGCACCTTAGATACCAGCACTGTCACAGGGGGGCAGAGCACTAAGCAAGCTCTTGGAGAATCTGACTCCAACACTTGACTCTTGAATGACATTTCTGCACCTGCCCTGGGTCAAACAGGAGCCCACTGCCTTAAAGGGTGAGTCCCAGGCCAGGCAGCATTCACCACAAGCTAACTTAGGGGATCTTGGGCCTAAGGGAACAGTGGCTGGTAACTACTGAGTGAGGCTCTTTTGCCTTTGGAAAGGGGAGGGAAGAGTGGGAAGGACTGTGTCATGTGGTTTGGGTGCCACCTTATCTGCAACACAATAGAACACCAGGTAGACATCTAAGGTTTTTAACTGTAGTCTCTGACTCCTAAAAAGCACCTCTGGATTCTTCAGGGCCTGGGAGGCCTCACTTCCATGGAGGAAAGGAGACAAGCCTGGCTTGCTTTTCCACCTGCTCATTGTAGAGTTCCAGGGCTTTGAGCAAACATAGGTAGTAGCCAGGGAGTGGTTACAGCAGGCCTTGGGTGACACCCAGTGCTGTGTGGGCTTCAGATCTGACCCAGTGCAGTCATAGTAGTTGTAGCAACAGGGGTGACTGTGTCACTTCACCTGCAGCTTTAGGTGATGCAGAACAGAGAGAAAGGCTCTGGGAGAATGTAAGGGAAGAGAACAAGAGTCTCTGTCTGGTAATCCAGAAAATTCTCCTGAATCTTGTTAAGACCATCAAGGCAGATACCTCATGAGTCTGAAAGTATCACAGTGTTATTGGGTTTGTGGTGGCCCCTAAAGTGACTACAGCTTTGATCACAACACTCAAGTCCTTTCAAATATCTGGAAAGCCTTCCCAAGTAGTACAGCTACAAATTAGCTCAGACAGTGAAGACTACCATAAGTATCCAACTCTTCAATACCCAGACGCTGAAGAACATCTACTAGCGTCAACACCATCCAGGAAAACATGACCTCACCAAATGAACTGAGTAAGAAACCAGGGACCAGTCCTGCAGAAACAGATGTGTGACCTTTCAGAATAGCTGTGTGGAGGAAACTCAAATAAATTCAAGATAACCACAGAGAAGACATTCAGGATTCTATCAGATAAATTGAACAAAGAGATTGAAATGATTAAAAGAATCAAACAGAAATTCTGGAGCTGATAAATGCAATTGGCATACTGAAGAATGCATCAGTGTTCTTTACTAGCAGAATGGATCAAACAGAAGAAAGAATTAGTGAGCTTGAAACAGGCTATTTAAAAATACGCAGTCAGAGAAGACAAAATAAAAAAGAATAAAAACAATGAATCATGCCTACAGGATCTAGAAAACAGCTTCAAAAAAGGCAAATCTAAGAGTTATTTTCCTTTAAGAGGAGATTGAGAAAGAGATGGGCGTAGAATATTATTCAAAGGAATAACAACAGACACTTTCCCAAGCCTAAAGAAAAATATCAGTATCTAAGTACAAGAAGGTTCTAGAACACAAAGTAGATTTAATCCAAAGAAGACTACCTTCAGGTGTTTACTAATCAGACGCCCAAAGATCAAGGATAAAGAACAGATTCTAAAAGAAGCAAGAGAAAAGAACCAAATAACATAAAATGGAGCTGTAATACATCTGGCAGCAGACTTTTCAGTGGCAACTTTATAGTCCAGGAGAGAGTGGCGTGACCTATTTAAAGTGCTGAAGGGGGAACATTTTTTTACCTTAGAATAGTATATCCAGTGGAAATATCCTTTAATACCAGACCTGCCCTACAAGAAGTGCAAAAGGGAGTATGTCAATCAGAAATAAAAGGACATTAATGAGCAATAATTTATCACCTGAAAGTACAAAACTCAAACTCACTGGTAATAATAAGTACACAGAAAAACACATAATATTGTAACACTGTAACTGTTGGGTGTAAACTACTCTCATCCTAAGTAAAAAGAGTAAACAATGAACCAATCAAACCAACCCTTCATTAAAGGAAGACAAGAAAGAAAGAGAGAAGGAAAAGAAGACCACGAAACAACAAGAAAACAAGTAACAAAATGGCAGGAGTAAGCCCTCACTTATCTATAATAACATTGCATATAAATAGACTAAACTTTCCAATCAAAAGACTGGCTGAATGGATAAAAAAACAAGACACATTGATCTTTGGCCTACAAGAAACACACTTCACCTATAAAGACACAGGTAGACTAAAAATAAAGGAATGGAAAAAGATATTCCATGCCAATAGAAACCAAAAAAGGAGCAGGTTACTTCTATTAGACAAAATAGATTTCAAGACAAAATCTTTAAGAAAAGACAAATAAGATCATTATATAGTGATAAAGGGGTCAATTTAGCAAGAGGACATAACACTTTTAAATATAATATATACCCAACACGGGAGTACCCATAAATATAAAGCAAATATTATTTGAGCGAAGGGAGAAATAGGCCCCAATAGAATAATAGCTGGAGACATCAACACCCCACTTTCAGCATTGGAGAGAGCTTCCAGACAGCAGATCAACAAAGAAACATAAGACTTAATCTGCACTATAGACCAAATGTATCTAACAGAAATTTACAGTACATTTTATACAAGAGCTGGAGAATACACATTCTTTTCTTCAGAGTGTGGATAATTCTCAAAGATAGAACATATATTAGATCACACAACAAGTCTTAAACCAATCAAAAATGGAAATAATATCAAGTATCTTCTCTATCACAATGGAATAAAACTAGAAATTAAGAACAAGAGGAATTTTAGCAACTATACAAATACATGTCAGTTAAATAATATGCTCCTGGGCTGGGCCTGGTGGCTGATGCCTGTAATCCCAGCAATTTGGGAGGCCGAGGTAGGCGGATCATTTGAGGTCAGGAGTTGGAGACTAGCCTGGCCAACATGTTGAAACCCCATCTCTACTAAAAGTACAAAAATTAGCCAGGCATGGGGTTATGTGCCTGTAGTCCCAGATACTCGGGAGGCTGAGGCAGGAGAATCACTTGAACCCGGGATGTGGAAGTTGCAGTAAACTGAGATTGTGCCACTGCACTCCAGCCTAGGTGACAGAGGAAGATTTTGTCACAAAATTAATAATAATAATAATAATAATAATAATAATAATATGCTCCTGAATGACCTGTAAATCAATAAAGAAATTAAGAAAAAAATTGAAAAAAATGTTTTGAAACAAATGATAATGGGAACACAACACACCAAAGCCTGTGGGATACAGCAAAGGCCATACTAAGAGGGAAGTTTGTAGTTATAAATGCCTACGTCAAAAAAGAGGAAAAATTCAAATAAACAATCTAATGATGCATCTTAAAAAACTAGAAAAGTGTAAAACAAATCCAAAATTAGTAGAGGAAAAGAAATAATAAAGATCAGAGCAGAAGTAAATGAAATTGAAATGAAAAAAATAATACAAGAGATCAATAAAACAAAAACTGGTTTTTTTTTTGAAAAGTTAAAGAAAGTTGACAAACCTTTAGATAGGCTAACTAAGAAATAAACAGAGAGGATCCAAATAAATAAAACCAGAAATGAAAAAGGAGACTTTACAGCTAATATTGCAGAAATTCAAAGGATCATTAGTGGCTACTATAAGCAAATATATTCCAATAAATTGGAAAATATGGAAGAAATGGAAAAATTACTAGATGCATAAAACCTACCAAGATTGAACCAAAAGGAAATCCAAAACCTGAACAGAGTAGTAACACGTAATGAAATCAAAGCCATAATAAAAGTCTCCCAGTAAAAAAAGTAAGGGACGTGATGGCTTCACAGCTGAATTCTACCAAACATTTAAAGAACTAATGCCAATCCTACTAAAACTATTCCAAAAAGTAGAGGAGGAGAGGATTCTTCCAAACTCATTCTATGAGACCAGTATTACCCTGATACCAAAACCAAACAGACACACACACACACACACACACACACAAATAAATAAATAAATAAATAAATAAATAAATAAATAAATACTACAGGCCATATCTCTGATGAATATTGATGCAAAAATCCTTAACAAAATACTAGCAAATTGAATTCACCAATATGGTAGAAAGATTGTTCATCATAACCAAGTGAGACTTATTTATGGGATGCAACATGGTTCAACATATGTAGATCAATAAATGTGATAGATCATATTAATAGAATAAAAGACAAAAATTTTATGGTCATTTCAACTGACGCTGAAAGAGCATTTGACAAAATTCAACATACCTGATAAAATTCATGATAAAAACCTTCAAAAATGTAGAGATAGGAGGAACATGCCTAATCATAATAAAAGCCAGATATGACAGACCCACAGCTGGTATCATACTGAATGGGGAAAAACTGAAAGTCTTTCCTCTAGCATCTGTAACATCACAAGGATGCCCACTGTCAACACTGTTATTCAACATTGTACTGGAAATCCTAGCTAGAGCAGTCATACAAGAGAAAGATATAAACAGTATCCACATTGGAAAGGAAGAAGTAAAATTATCCATTTTTTTGCAAATAGTATGATCTTATATTTTGAAAAACCTAAATAGTCTACAAGAAAACTATTAGAACTGACAAACAAATTCAGTAGTTTCAGGATACAAAATTAACATATGAAAATCAGTAGCATTTCTATATGCCAACAATGAATAATGTAAAAAGGAAATAAAAAAATTCCCCATTTATAATAGCCATACATAAAATTAAATACCTGGAAATTAACCAAATAAATGAGAGATCACTAAAATGAAAACTGTAAAACACTAATGAATGAAGGTGAAGAAGACAACACAAAATGAAAAATTATTCTATGTTCATGGATTGGAATAATCAATATTGTTAAAATGCCCATATGACCCAAAGTAATCTACAGATTCAGTGCAATCCCTATCAAAATACCAATTACATTCTTAACAGAAACAGGAAAAAAAATTCTAAAATTTGTATGGAACCACAGATAACCCAGAATAGCCAAAACTGTCCTAAGCAAAAGGAACAAAACTGGAGAAATCACGTTACCTGATTTCAAATTGTACTACAGGGCAAACAAACCCAAACAGCAAGGTACTGGCATAAAAACAGACACATAGACCAATGGAACAGAATAGAGAACCCAGAAACAAATCTACACACCCACAGTGAACCCATTTTTGACAAAGTGCCAAGAACATACACTGGGGAAAAGACAGTCCCTTCAATAAATGGTGCTGGGAAAACTGGATATCCATTTGCAGAAGAATGAAACTAGATACCTGTTTCTTGACATATACAAAAATAAAATAAAAGTGAATTAAAGATTTCATTCTAAGACTTCAAACTATGAAACTACTACAGGAAAATATTGGGAGAAATCTCCACGACATCAGTCTGGAGAAAAATTTCTTCAGCAATATCCAACAAGCACAGGCAATCAAAGCAAATATAGACAAAGGGATTACATCAAGTTAAAAAGCTTCTGCACAGCAAAGCAAACAATCAACAATGTGAAAAGACAATGCACAAAGTGGGAGAGAATATTTGCAAACTATCCATCTGACAAGGGGTTTATAACCAGAATACATAAGGAGCTCAAACAATTCTATAGGAAAAAAAATCTAATAATCTGATCAAAAAATGGGCAAAAGATTTGATTAGACATGTCTCAAAAAAAGACATACAAATGGCAAAAGAGCATATGAAAAGGTGCTCAATATTGTTGATCATCAGAGGAATGCAAATAAAAACTGCAATTATATATCATTGTATATCATTTAACCCCAGTTAAAATGGCTTATATTCAAAAGACAGGCAATAACAAATGCCAATAACAAATAGAGGAAAGGGAACACTTGTATATTGTTCCTGGGAATATAAATTAGAACAACCACTATGGAGAACAGTTTGGAGGTTCCTCATAAAACTAAAAGTTGAGCTAGCATATGATCCAGCAACCCATGGCTGGGTATATACCTAAAAGAAAGGAAATCAGTATATGGAAGAGATATCTACATTCCTATCTTAGTTGCAGCACTGTTTACAGTAGCTAAGATATGGAAGCAACCTAAATATCCATCACCAGATGAATGGATAAATAAAATGTGGTACATATACACAATGGAGTACTATTCAGCCATAAAAAGAATGAGATCTAGTCATTTGCAACAACAGGGATGCAACGGGAGATCATTATGTTAAGCGAAATAAGCAGGCATAGAAAGACGAACATCACATGTTTTCATTTATTTGTGGCATCTAAAATTAACACAATTGAACTCATGAACATAGAGAGCAGAACCATGTGACCAGAACTGGGAAGAATAGTGATAGGATGGAGGGGAGGTGGGGATGATTAATGGATCAAAAAAATAGAAGAATGAATAGGACCTACTATTTGATAACACAACAGGGTGACTATAGCCAATAGTAACTTGACTGTATATTTTAAAATAACTTAAAGAGTGTGGCTGGATTGCTGATAACTGAATGAATAAATGCTCGAAGGGATAGATAGTCCATTCTCCGTGATGTGCTTATTTCACATTACATGCCTGTATCAAAGCATCTCAGGTACCCGGTAAGTATACATACCTACTATGCACCCACAAAAATTAAAAACTAAAATTAAAAAAAGCAATACGACTAGGGGAAAATATATACTGTTACCTACAGGATGGTTCATCTTGTCTACCAGATTACTGATACTTTGCACCAAAGTGGACTTTTTCCTAGTGGGAATTTAGATACGATATAAATATCTTCACACTGTGTCCATTCTAAAAGCTATATCTCTATTCCTATTTCCAAGAAATCCTTCGAGAATATTCTTCTCTTTTTCTCCCAATATGATCAGAAACTTAGAGAGCAGCCAATTCATTAGCTGCCCCTAATCAATCACTGTAGATGCATTAATCAGGCCATTTCTCCTTCCCTAGAAAGTGAACTATCAAAAGGATTTTTCTTTACCACTGTGTTCAAGGGTTTTTATGGAGCACAGATGTATGCAGTAGCAGTCTCCTTCCAGCCAGTACCAGTATATCTTGGAAATCTAACAGTAAACCAGCCTCAAATTTTTTGTAACTCCATTAACTGATCATGGGAAACTCCCCGTGAGGTCATATGAGTAGCTGAGGGAGAGGCAGTGAAGCAGCAGGAGCAAGTACCACGGGACTCTGAGCCATCTGTTCATACAGTTTATTTGTGCCTTCCCAAACCTATGTGGCCAAGCATAATATATACCATTTTCATTTCACAATGGAATGCTGCTATGCACATCCAATTTTATGGTTCAGTGGATCAGATCACCCACAATAATTCATGATGTACAATACAAGTTGTATAGTTGTGGTGTCCCATGAACAGGTGTTCATTCTACAAACTCCCAATAACAAGGCAGGGCTGCATTTCAAATAGAGAATAGTTAATGGGAGAAGATATGGCTTTATTTCAGAACCTTAAAAATCTTTGCTGTTATCCTTTTTTGATGGCTCTCCAGAAGTTCTATGCAACTTCTCTGTTTATCACAATACTTCCAATACCATTGGATTTACTAGACCATAAAGCACAAGTGGCTGGCAATATGAACATTAGCTCAGAATTAAAGCTGAGTCTTTTTTTTTTTTTTTTTTTTTTTTTGGTTTCAGTGCTGAGTCTTGTTGGTAAACCAGCAAATGAATCAAAGCAGATTTTCAAATGTGGTTTTTATTCCAAATGTGAGGCACACAAAGCTTGTGTCTCTTTGTTTGTGCCAGAGATGCAAGGTACAGCAATGTATTTCATGCTTTAAAGTAAATGGTCCTACATACCCTCATTGAATCACTGAAATAATACTGGTCACAGCTAACCTTTAACCTGTATAAGAATGTGTTGAAAGATGCTTAAACACTTCATAACATATATGATATCTTATTAAACACTTGAATTCAATTTGAAACCTCATCTATGGGGCACAATCCTACTGCACCTAGAGTTCTTACTATTTCCCATTTACTAGGTCATATCAGTACACTGTCATCCATGTAATGAGTGAGCACAATGCTCGGTAAGATATCCAGGTGATCAGCATCTCTCTAGACTATGTTATGACAGAGAATGGTACCTTTGACATAGCGTTAAGGCAAGCTGCTTTTCCCTGTCATTCAGGCAAATTTCTTTTGATTATTCTCATAGGGATGGGAACAAAAAGCATTTTTTTCCGGGTCAATAACTGGATAATGGACACCAAGGCCCTTGTTTATCTGCTAGTATAAAGACATCATATCTAGAACTGGAGCTGTGATTGGCATTACCATCAGACTGCATTTGAGATAACAGTCCTTATTCATAACATACCTGGCTTATTCATGGGTCAAATACAGAGAAAAAATAGGAGAGGGATCATCACATCTGCATTTTTTCATTATCTAATTTTGGTACTTAAATCTGTTATTTTCTTCAAGGAATGAATCATTGACATCTTAGAAAGTAAAAAGGGAGACAGAGACCGTTTCAGAGACTTCTACTTGACCCTTCGTAACATAAAATCTCCACACTGGTTGGGGAAACCCACGTGGCTTTCTGCCAGTTATTACCACCCTAACGGCTACAAGTGGAAACATACCCATAGGATTGGTCTGTGGCACACTGAACCACAATAAGACTGACTTGAATCACAGTTCCATTGATCACTTAAGTGCTCAAACTGAAGTGGTTTTCCAAATCTCTAGAGATTAATATGAATTTAAGATTCAATATCTTATAAGTCCTGGAAGTTCTGATTACTACCCTTTGCCCGTTGTATAGTCACTCTGGGACATGACCACAGGTCCCTCTGGGGAAGGCCGGAGAGAAGAGTCATGGGATTTACCTGAGGCCAATATAGGTGGGAATGTGTTTTTTTTTCTTTATCTGAATTTAATAGATATTGACAGATAAAGATATAGAGATATAGACATATACGTGTGTGTATCTTGATGCTGAAAAACTATGAACAGATAACAATGGATATCAGTTTACCCCACATCTGTTTGTCACTCTCTTCCCATATTGATTGTTTTGCAAAGTGTAAATCTCATCATTACAGAGTGAAATCTATCAAGCTGCCTTGTCTGGTTCACCTGCTGTAGGATGCGTTTTAGTGATTTGGGTTTTGGAAATCATATGTCCCTGTTTATGACATTGATTTTGGCTGAATTACACAGGGAAAGACATACACAATGGGCCATCCACTTTTCTCATGCTGATTGTGGCAGTAAGAGCGTATCCTGAAACTGGCAGCTGGTATGGCAGTTCCTAATTCAGCACTGTCTGAACTATGGCAGAAATTATGTACTTCTGTCACTAGGAGCTGTGGCAGTTCTGTGGCAGCCTACTGACTTAGTGCTTCCTGATTGTGGTAATTGCTGTCACCCCTTTGGAGGACTTGTGCTACAGTATGGATGGCTAACAATCATCCCAAGAGGCTCAGTCTAGAGTTTGTTTGTTTCTTCAGTCCTCCCAAGCGTACAGTGACTTATCTATATATCCCTAAATAATCTCCTTTCAGCTTAAATTAGAGCTGATTCTGCTGACTAGAAGTAGCAACACTAAACCATAAATTAGTTGTTTTTCCATCTCTCTGTACTCATTTGTCTAGGGGCTGAATGTGATACAACAGTGATTTTGCTTGCCACATGATCTAAAGCCATGTTAGACTGCATTAATATTTGCACATTGTATTTGAATTGATTATCATACCTTTGTGACACACTTTTAAGACAGCATTAATACAACGAAGGATATCCGTGCAACAACTACCACATTGAACTCAAGACATGGTGTTTGAAGAAAATCTGGGAAAGTGAAGAGATTTAGCCTAAGTAGAATTAGCATGGATTTGAGCATTGTTGTGGAATACATGCACCTCATATTTCGTGCTCTGATGAACAAAGAAAAATATTTGGAATTCAGTAAGCTATGAATTCAGTAGGCTATGAGTCAGTAAAGGACAGGTACATTTTAAAATTCCCTTTCTATCTAATCATAGTGTTTTATGTAAGACTTCAATATCATAGGCCTTCAAAAATATGCTAATTGAATTAATAAGGGGGTAGATTTTGAATTTAACATAAAAAGGAATCTTTCAATAATTTTAATGGCTGATTGAGACAGTTCTTGCCAGAGAATTGTTCCTGTCACAATATAGTTTCAAGCAGAGACATAATAATTATTTACTAGGATATTGGAGAGTAGATGCCAACACTTGATAAGAGGTATATTAGATGAGGAATATGTACCTAGAAACCAGAAAGCCAACTCCTTGACTCCCCACTCCAGCACTATAGGGGACAACTGAAATGGAATGAAGAAAAGTCTTGTAATGAACAAACCCTGCGTCTCATCACTTTGGTATCCTATTCACAATCCAGACTATGAGTATTTATGATTAGCGTTCCTCATCTGTTTCAGTCTTTCTACTGATGGATATGTCCTACAATCTCATACAGCTTCACAATGATTCTCTAAATCTGTCACAGAATCCTTTCCATTTATTTGACTAAAATGAAATAATTTTCTATAAAAACAAAACTTTTTAATGCTTAGCACCATCTACTCAGTTTCCCAAATGAGAATTCTAGGAATCCTTGACTCCTCACATCCTTTACACACACATTAATCACAAAGTCCCTCCTAAATATATCCATATACCACTCACATCCCTCTAAATATCTAAAAACACCACTAGTTCAATTAACCATCATTTCTCATTTAAATTGTAGGGAAAAAAACATTAAAGGGATTTCTTTATAACTAGTATTGGCTTAAATCCAGGAAAATCTCTTTAAATTGTAAATCATTATGCCACTCCACTTCTTCAGTAATCATTCAGTATCTATTTAAACCTGCAAATTTTACATTGTTAATATTTTGATTCCATTGTTTTCCTGGTAAGGAAGTTTTAAAACAAATACTTTTAAAATATCTTTATTGAGGTATAGTTGATATATAATAAACTGCACATATTTAATGTGTATAATATGGTATGTTTGACATGTATATGTCTGTGAAACCATCTCAAAAATCAATATTGTATTCAACATATATATCATATCCAATAATTTCTTCATGCCTCTTTAGAATCCGAAACTCACAATGTATCTCTGCTCTCACCATTCACCCCACACCATGGCATGACAACCATAGATTTATTTTATGCCATTCTAGATTAATTTTAATTCTCTCAAATTTTACATGAATGGGATTGTATACTGTGCTACTTTGATAAAACATAAATATTTTGGGATGCATATATCCTCTTGTATATAACAATATTTTATTCCTTTTCATTTCTGGGTGATAGTCCATTGTATGAATTTACTATAACTTTTCCATTCCTCTGTTTTTGACCATTTGAGTTGTTACAAATTTGGCTATTACAAATAAAATTGCTACCAATATTCATATACAAGTCTTGATATGGTCATATGCGTTCAATTATCTTGGGTAAATACCTCAAAATGAAATAGCTCAATTTTATGGTGACAGTATATTTAAGTTTATGAGAAACTGATCCATTTTTTAAAGTGGTAGTATCATTTTCATTCTCAATGGCAGTGTATGAGAGTTCCAGTTCCTCCACATCCTCACCATCATTTCATGTGGTGATTAATTTAAAATAATTATTGAAATTGTGTGTGCTTAATCCTGCTCTAAAGAGCTTATTATAAAACTGTTTTGTCTATCCAAAAATTTCTGAATATCTGTACACATTTTAGCATTTATTTGTCAATTTCCAGGAATAAAAACCTGCTGGAATTTTGATTAGGATTGGTATTTTTTATTTCAAATTCTGACTATTTACTGTTAGTATATAGACACAATTTATTTTTTCCAAGTCTTTCTAAACTCACTAGTCTTATTAGTTGTGGCAGACTTTTGTACATTTTGTTGGATGCCTTACACATATTGTCATGTCGTTTGCAATGAAGCCACTTTTACTTCTTTTCCATTAGATGACTTTTATATATTTTTCTTGCCTTACTACATTGGCTAGAATATATGGTTCCATGTTGAATAGAAACTTCAAGAACAGGCAGTCTTTTCTTATTCCTGACATTATAATAAAACACATATAATTTCACTATAAAGTATAAATTTAGCTGTAGATTTGTAGATTGAAAAAGTTCACTGCTTGTATTAGTCCATCCTAATGCTGCTAATAAAGACATACCCTAGACTGAGTAATTTACAAAGGAAAGAGGTTTAATTGACTCAGAGTTCAGCATGGCTGGGGGTTTCAGGAAACTTACAATCATGGTGGAAGGGGAAGCAAACATGTCCTCTTCACGTGGTGGCATCAAGGAGAAGTGCCAAGCAAAAGGGTTTTAAGTAAAAGCCCCTTATAAATCCATCAGATTACATGAGAACTCACTATCACAAGAACAGTATGGGAGGAACCACCCCCATGATTCAATTATCTCCACCAGGTCCCACCCTTGACATGTGGAGATTATTACAATTCAAGGTGAGATGTGGGTGGGAACACAGAGCCAAACCATATAATCACTATAACTCATTTGTTGAAATATTTTACCAGAAATGGATGTTTGATTCTCTCAAATGCTTTTTCTGCATCTATTGAGATGATAATATGCTTTATTTATAGTTTGCTAAGTATGACAAATTATATTTTAAATAATGGCTTTTTAGAATGTAATGCACATAACATCTACCAACTTAAATAATGCAATTCAGTGACATTTAGAAATGTTGTATATTCTGTTGATTTTGGGTGGAGAGTTCTGTAGATGTCTATTAGGTCCACTTGCTCAAGAGTTGAGTTCAAGTCCTGAATATCCTTGTTAATTTTCTGTCTTGTTGACCTGTCTAATATTGACAGTGGGGTGTTAAAGCCTCCCACTGTTATTATGTGGGAGTCTAAGTCTCTTTGTAGGTCTCTAAGAACTTGCTTTATGAATCTGGGTGCTCCTGTATTAGGTGCATATATATTTAAGATAGTTAGCTCTTCTTGTTGCATTTATCCCTTTACCATTATATAATAACCTTTGCCTTTTTTCATCTTTGTTGGTTTAAAGTCTGTTTTATCAGAGACTAGGATTGCAACCCCTGCTTTTTTTTTTTTTCTTTCCATTTGCTTGGTAAATATTCCTCCATTCCTTTATTTTAAGCCTATGTGTGTCTTTGCACATTAGATGGGTCTCCTGAATACAGCACACCCATGGGTCTTGACACTTTACCCAATTTGCCAGTCTGTTATTTTAATTGAGGGATTTAGCCCACTTACATTTAAGGTTAATATTGTTATATGTGAATTTGATCCTGTCATTATGATGCTAGCTGGTTATTTTCCCCTTTAATTCAGACGGTTTCCTCAGAGTGTCAATGTCCTTTTCAATTTGATATGTTTTTGCAGTGGCTGTTACTGGTTTTTCCTTTCCGTGTTTAGTGCTTCCTTCAGGAGCTCTTATAAGGCAAGCCCAGTAGTGATAAAATCTCTCAATATCTGCTTGTCTGTAAAAGACTGTCTTTCTCCTTCACTTATGAAGCTTCATTTGGCTGGATATAAAATTCTGGGTTGAAAATTCTTTTCTCTAAGAATGTTGAGGTCAGGCGCAGTGGCTCATGCCTGTAATCCCAGCACTTTGGAAGGCCGAGGTGGGTGGATCAGCTGAGGTCGGGAATTCAAGATCAGCCTGACCAACATGGAGAAACCCTGTCTCTACTAAAAACACAAAAAATTAGCTGGGCATGGTGGTGCATGCTTGTAATCCCAGCTACTCGGGAGGCTGAGGCAGGAGAATTGTTTGAACCTGGGAGGTGGAGGTTGTGGTGAGCTGAGATCACACCATTGTACTCCAGCCTCAGCAACAAGAGCAAAATTCCATTTCAAAAAAAAAAAAAAAAAAAAAAAAAAAGTTGAATATTGGCCCCCGACTCTCTTCTGACTTGTAGGGTTTCTGCAGAGACATTCCTCTCAGTACCACATCGTACTTATTCTAAAATTGACCACATAATTGGAATTAAAGCACTCCTCAGCAAATGTAAAAGAACAGAAATAATAACAAACAGTCTCTCAGACCACAGTGCAATCAAATTAGAACTCAGGATTAAGAAACTCACTCAAAACTGCACAACTACAAGGAAACTGAACAACCTGCTCCTGAATGACTACTGGGTAATAAAGAAATTAAGGCAGAAGTAAATAAGTTTTTGAAACCAGTGAGAACAAAGACACAATGTACCAGGACCTCTGGGACATGACTAAAGCTGTGTGTAGAGGGAAATTTATAGCACTAAATGCCCACAGGAGAAAGCAGGGAAAATCTAAAATTGACACCCTAACATCACAAGTAAAAGAACTAGAGAAGCAAGAGCAAACAAATTCAAAAGCTAGCAGAAGGCAAGAAATAACTAAGATCAGAGCAGAACTGCAGGAGATAGAGACGCAAAATAAAAACCCTTCAAAAATCCAATGAATCCAGGAGGTTTTTTGAAAAGATCAACACAATAGATAGACTGCTAGTCAGACTCATGAAGAAAAGAGAAAAGAATCAAATAGATACAGCAAAAAATGATAAAGGGGATATTACCATTGATCCCACAGAAATACAAACTACCATCAGAGAATACTATAAACACCTCTATGCAAATAAACTAGAAAATCTAGAAGAAATTCATAAATTCCTAGACACATACACCCTCCCAAGAATAAACCAAAAATAAGTTGAATTCCTGAATAGACCAATAAGTTCTGAATTTGAGGCAGTAATTAATAGTCTACCAACCAATAAAAGCCCAGGACCAGACAGATTCATAGTCGAATTCTACCAGAGATACAAAGAGCAGCTGGTACCATTCCTTCTGAAACTATTCCAAACTATTCCAAACAATAGAAAAAGAGGGACCCCCCCAAACTCATTTTATGAGGCCAGCACTATCCTGATACCAAAACCTGGCAGAGATGCAACAAAAAAAGAAAATTTTAGGCCAGTATCCCTGATGAACAGCGATGCAAAAATCCTCAATAAAATACTGGCAAACTGAATCCAATAGCACATCAAAAACTTTACCCACCATTATCAAGTTGGCTTTATCCCTGGGATGCAAGGCTGGTTGAATATAGGTAAATCAATAAACGTAATCCATCACATAAACAGAACCAATGACAAAAACCACATGATTATCTCAATAAATGCAGAAAAAGCCTTTGATAAAATTCAACACCCCTTCATGCTAAAAACCGTCAATAAACAAGGTATTGATAGAACGTATCTCAAAATAATAAGAGCTATTTATGACAAACACACAGCCAATATCATACTGAATGGACAAAAGCTGGAAGCATTCCCTTTGAAAACTGGCACAAGCCAAGGATGTCCTCTCTCTCCACTCCTATTCAACATAGTATTGGAGGTTCTGTCCAGGGCAATCAGACAAGAGAAAGAAATAAAGGGTATTCTAATAGGAAGAGAGGAAGTCAAATTGTCTCTGTATGCAGATGACATGATTGTATATTTAGAAAACCCCATTGTCTCAGCCCAAAATCTCCATAAGCTGATAAGCAACTTCAGCAAAGTCTCAGGGTAAAAAATAAATGTGCAAAAATTATAAGCATTCCTACAGAGCAATAATAGACAAACAGCCAAATCATTAGTGAAATCCCATTCACAATTGCTACAAAGAGAATTGAATACTTAGGAATCCAACTTACAAGGGATGTGAAGGATCTCTTCAAGGAGAACTACAAACCACTGCTCTAGGAAATAAGAGAGGACACAAACAAAGGGAAAATGATTCCATGCTCATGGATAGGAAGAATTAATATCGTGAAAATGGCCATACTGCCCAAAATAATTCATAGATTCAACGCTATCCCCATAAATCTACCACTGACTTTCTTCATAGAATTAGAAAAAACTACTTTAAATTTCATAAGGTACCAAAAAAGAACCCGCGTAGCCAAGATAATCCTAAGCAGAAAGAACAAAGCTGGAGGCATCACACTACCTGACTTCAAACTATACTATAAGGCTACAGTAACCAAAAGAGCATGGTACTGGTACCAAAACAGAGATATAGGCCAATGGAACCAAACAGAGGCCTCAGAAATAATGCCACACATCTAAAAGCATATGATCTTTGACAAACCTGACAAAAACTAGTGATGGAGAAAGGATTCCCTATTTAATAAATGGTGTTGGGAAAACTGGTTAGCCATACGCAGAAAATTGAAACTGGACCCCTTCCTACACCTGATACAAAAATTAACTCAAAATGGATTAAAGACTTAAATGTCAGACCTAAAACCATAAAAGCCCTAAAAGAAAACCTAGGCAATACCATTCAGGACATAGCCATGGGTAAAGATTTCATGACTAAGACACCAAAAGCAATGGCAACAAAAGCCAAAATTGACAAATGACATCTAATTAAAGAGTTTCCACACAGCAAAAGAAACTATCATTAGAGTGAAGGCAACCTACAGAATGGGAGACAATTTTTGTACTCTATCCATCTGACAAAGGGCTAATATCCAGAATCTACAAAGAACTTAAACAAATTTACAAGAAAAACCAAAACAAAACAAAACATCAAAAAGTGGGTGAGGGATATTAACAGACACTTCTCAAAAGAAGACAATTTATGAACAGACTTCTCTCAAAAGAAGACACTTAGGTGGCCAACAAACATATGAAAAAAAGCTCTTCATCACTGGTCATTAGAGAAATGACAATCAAAACCACAATGAGATACCATCTCATGCCAGGTAGAATGGCAATCATTAAAAAGTCAGGAAACAACAGATGCTGGAGAGGATGTGGAAAAATACTTTTACATTGTTAGTAGGAGTGGAAATTAGTTCAACCATTCTGGAAGACAGTGTGCTGATTCCTCAAGGATATAGAACCAGAAATACCATTTAACCCAGCAATCCCATTACTGGGTATATACCCAAATGATTATAAATAATTGTACTATAAAGACACTTGCACACGTATGTTTATTGTGGCACTGTTAAACAACAGCAAAGACTTGGAACCAACCCAAATGCCCATCAATGATAAACTGGATAAAGAAAATGTGGCACATATACACCATGGAATACTATGCAGCCATAAAAAAGGATGAGTTCATGTCCTTTGCAGGGACATGGATGAAGCTAGAGACCATCATTCTCAGCAAACTAACACAAGAACAGAAAACTAAACGCTGCATGTTCTCACTCATAAGGGGGAGTTGTACAATGAGAACACATGGACACAGGGAGGGGAATATCACACACAGGGGCCTGTTAGGGGGATGGGGGATAGGGGAGGGATAGCATTAGGAGAAATACCTAAAGTAGATGATGGGTTGATGGGTGCAGGAAACTACCATGGCACATGTATACCTATGTAAGAAACCTGATCATTCTGCTCATGTATCCCAGAACTTAAAGTATAACAAAAGAAAAAAAAAAAGAAAAAGAAATACTCTATTCATTTGCAATTACTCCCCCATTTTTTAAAACTCCATGAGCACCAGCCAATCAGTAATCTACTTTTATCTGTATAGATTTACCTATTTTGGACATTCAATGTAAATATAAATGTACAATATATGGTCTTTTGTAACTGACTTCTTTCATTCAGCCTAATGTACTTTTCTTTTGACTTTACATTCAGAGGTCCATGTGCAAGTTTGTTATATAGGTAAGTTGCATGTCACAGGAGTTTGGTGTACAGATTATTTCACCACCCAGGTAATAAGCATGGCAACTGATGGATAGGTTTTTGATCCTCACCCTCCGACCTCCTTCCATCCTCAAGTAGGCCCCAGTGTCTGTTGTTACCTTCTTTGTGTTCATATGTACTCGATATTTAGCTCCCACTTATAAGTGAGAACATGTGGTATTTGGTTTTCTGTTCTTGTTTTAGTTCACTTAGGATAATGGCTTCCATCTCCATCCATGTAGCTGCAAATGACATGAGTTTGTTCTTTTTATGACTGCATAATATTTCATGGTGAATATGTATCACATTTTCTTTATCTAGTCTACACTGTTGAGCATTTTCATGTGCTTTTTGGTCATGTGTATGTCTTCTTTTGAAAAGTGTCTGTTCATGTCCTTTGTCCACTTTTTAATTAGGCTATTTGCTTTTTGCTAGTTGATTTTTAAAATTTCCTTATAGATTCTTGATGTTGTCCTTTGTCAGATGCACAGTTCACAAATATTTTCTCTTGTTCTGCAAGTTGTCTGTTTACTCGGTAGATAGTTTCTTTTGCTATGCAGAAGCTCTTTAGTTTAATTAGGTCCCAACTGTCAACTTTTATTTTGTTTTAATTGCTTTTGGTGTCTTCATCATTAATTATTTGCCAGATCCAATGTCCAGAATGGTATTTCCTAAGTTAATTTCCAGAGGTTATATAGTTTTCAGTTGTACATGTAGGTGTTTAATCCATCTTCAATTAATTTTGCATATGGTGTATGGAAGGGGTCCAGTTTCAATCTTCTGTATATGGCTAGCCAGTTATCCTAGCACCATTTATTGAATAGGGAGTCCTTTTGATATTGCTTATTTTTGTCTACTTTACTGAAGATCAGATGGTTGTAGATGCATCCTTGACAGAACTACAGCCAAGATCATACTAAATTGGCTAAAACTGTAAGTATTTCCCTTGAAAACCAGAATAAGGCAAGGATGCCCTCTCTCACCACTCCTATTCAACATACTACTGGAAGTCCTGCCCAGAGAAATCAGGGAAGAGAAAGTAATAAAAGGCATCCAGATAGGAAGAGAGAAATTCAAACTATCCCTGTTTGCAGATGATATGATTCTATACCTAGACAACTCAATTGTCTCTGCCCAAAAGCTCCTTGATCTGGCAAACAACTTCACCAAAGTTGCAGGATTAAAAAAAATCAATGTACAAAAATCAGTAGCATTCTTATACATCAACAACATCCAAGCTGAGAGCCAAATCAAGAATGTAATCTCATTCACAATCACCACAAAAAGAGTAAGATAATAGGAATACAGCTAACCAGAAAGGGGAAAGATCTCTACAGCAAGAATTATAAAAAACTTCTCAAAAGAAATCAGAGATGACACAATCAAATGGAAAAATATCCCATGCTCATGGATAGGAAGAATCAATATTGCCAAAATGGCCATGCTTCCCAAAGCAATTTACAGGTACATTGGTATTCCTATCAATCTACCAATAACGTTCTTCACAAAACTAGCGGAAAACAAACAAACAAACAAACAAAAAACTTTAAAATTCATATGGAACCAAAAACAATCCTGAATAGCAACAGTCCTAAGCAAAACAACCCTAAGAAAAAGGAACAAAGCTGGATATATCATGTTTCCCATCTTCAAACTATACTACAAGGCTAAAATAATCCAAAAAACTTGATAACTAGTACAAACACAGGCACATAAACCAATGAAACTGAATATAGAGCTCAGCCTAATGTTTCAAGATTCATTCTTGATGTAGCATGTATCAGTATTTAATCATTTTTATAGCTGAGCATTATTGCATTGTAAAAATTTACCACACTTTATCTATTAGTCAACTGATAGATATTTGGATTATTTGCAAATTTTGGCTATATAAATAAAGATGATATGAATATTTGTCCACACATTTTTGTGTTGATACATGTTCATTTATCTTCCACAAGTAGTGAAATTACTATATTAGATGGTTACTGTATGTTCAACTTTTGGAGGAACAGCCACACTATGTTCCAAAGGAACCGCACCGTTTTACATTTCCCCAAGTTATGTATGAAGGATTTAATTTTTCTACAGCTACACTAACATTTGTTATTGTCTGTTCTTTTTGAATGAAGTAATCCCAGTTGGTCTTAAGTGATATCTCATAGTGCTTTTGATTTGCATTTCCCTGATAGCTAATGATGTTGAGGTTTTTTAAATGTGAATTTTGGCTATTTTTAAATCTACTTTTCAAAAACATTTATTTAGATTCTTTACTTATTTTTGATTGTGCTATTTGTTTTTATTATTGAGTTTTAAAATATTGTATATATTCCAAATACAATTCCCTTATATGATATATAGGTTACTAATGTTTCTCCAAGTTTTATAGGATATCTTCTCACTTTCTTGATCATTTATTTTGAAGCACAAAAGTTTGAATTTTAAGGAAATCCAATTTACATATTTTTCCTTTTATCATCTATTTTTTTGGTGTCACTTCTAAGAAGGCTTTGTGTAACCCAACATCACATATGTAATATTAACTCCTGTGTCTACATATACAATTTTTCAACTTCTAGCTCTTACATTTAGGTCAGTTATCTCTCGTGTGTGTGTGTTTGATGGTTTGGTGTTTTTTTTTTTGTTTGTTTTGTTTTTTTTTTTTTGAGACAGAATCTTGCTCTGTAGCCCAGACTGGAGTGCAGTAGCATGATCTCAGCTCACTGCAACCTCTGCCTCCCAGGATCAAGTGGTTCTCCTGCCTCAGCTTCCTGAGTAGCTGGGACTACAGGTTCCTACCAGCACACGGGCTAATTTTTGTATTTTTAGTAGAAACAGGGTTTCACCATATTGGCCAGGCTGGTCTCAAACTCCTGACCTTGTGATCCACCTGTCTTGGCCTCCCAAAGTGCTGGGATGAGAGTCGTGAGCCACCGCACCCGGCCCAGTTATCTCTTTTGCATATTTATTTGTCTGTGCTAGAAATAGGAAGTCCAATTTCACTGTTTTCAAATGGGCATGTAGTTGTCCTATCATTTGTTGAAAAGAGAATTCTTTCCTAGTGCATTGTCTTGGTTTTCTAGTTGAAAATCAATTTACTATAGATATATAAAGTGTATTTTATTTCTGGACTCTCAATTATCTTCCATTAATCTGTATGTCCATTCTTTCACCAGTATTGAAACATTTTGATTACTGTAACTTTGTAGTGTGTTTTGAAATTGGAAATCATGAGTGCTCTAAAATCACTTCGTTTCCAAAATTATTTGGGCTAGTCTAGATCCCTTGAATGTGGTATAAATTTTAAGATCATGTTATGAATTTCTTCAAAGGAGCAAGATGAGATTTTATAGAATTTTATTGAATCTATACATCAACCTGGGGAATATTAACCTTGTTAATAGTAAGTCTTCTGATCTATGGACACGGAATGTCTATTTATTTAGGTCTTCTTTAATTTACTTGAACAATGTTTTATAGTTTTATAAAACATAAACTATATAATTATTGTTTTATGTAAGCTTTGCACGTCCATATTTAAACTTATACCTAGGTATTTTATTATTTTTAGGTCATTATAAATACAATTTTTTTCAAGATTTGAAATTTTTTTTATTTTCTGACATGAAACCATTGTACATTGTACAAACTGTATCTACTAATGGAATAAATAAGTGAAAAAATATACTGCTGTATAACATACCAAAAAAAAAAAAATTCTTGAGGGGGGAAAAAAATTAAGTAACGGTGAAAAAAGGTATTTATGCCTCTAACCAAGTCCTCAGTGACAATGAACATTCCAAACCATGACACCTTTTGCTGATGGGAGGTCACCACCCTAGAGGAATCGGTCCACAGCCTTCCAGGTTGTGGGTGTAAGTGCCAGCACTTTGTGGAATGAGTAGCCGCAGCTTCCCTGACTTCAAGTTTTGGGGGGAACTAGGTTTGCCTGGGAGTCCTTGAGACCAAGGAAGCCCTTGATGTCCGAGAAAGGCTTTTGCTCGGGATCCCCAGCCCCTGGCTCGAAGCTGAAAGGTCTTAGATTCTGTGGTAGCGGGAGGGCGAGGGGTCCCTGATTTGCTCTTAATTAATATTTGGGCTTCTCAGAACTTAAATCTTTTCCTAAGCTTTCTTTACTGCACTGGAGTTCTGACTCCCTTTGAGTTATGTATTAGTGGGGGAATGGGGGTTGTGGGTTTTGTAGTTTTGGGGACCTAATTGGTGCGTATTCAGGTACCACGTTTGACGTGTGGGTCTTTCTCCTGACCCTCACGGGAAATGTCTGCTGGATTCGGTTTTCTAAGAGTTTCTGAGGGTGAGGCTCTTAAATTTTTTCTAAGGGAGCCTATTATCCCGCACTCCAAGGAGAATCAAAACGTTCCTGAATTTCAAACACCTCGTGCAAAATGTCTCCTGAAATAAGGGAAAAAACCCAACAGCTTTGAAAATCTTAATGTTGAAAGTTAGCAATGCTGAAAGGTTTCTGTCTGGCAAAAAAAAAAAAAAAAAAAAAAAAATCCTTGTGCTTATCAATTTTGCCCTTTAGGCAGTCAGTTTTGTTGAGAACTGTGTCCTGCGTCCCGGCGCAGGACCTACTCAATGCAGTTCCTCTCCACCCCTCTCACGGCGTGGTTACCTCCAGATCCCATAGAGTTAGAGTCACGTTTTTCTTTCCAGCGAAACTGCATCTTGGTGAGAGATGAATTTGGATATGTATTTCCTTTTCTTTTTTGGGAAATGAGAGGCTACAACCAAGACAGCTGAAGGAGAATGAAACACACACATCCACGGAAACAGAGAGGCGTAGGTGGCCCTGCCTTTCACGGCTTCTCTGGTCAGACTAGGGGAGTTGGCGCAGGTGAGGACTAAGACGATGTCCACCGTTCCGAGGCTGTCGCTAGTCTTTCTCTGAAGTGCCTGAAGGTAGGAATGGGCCAGCAATCTGGACCAACTGGGCTCCACCACGGCCATGCTAGGCAAAGAGACAGCAGCCCTGCACTCCATGCTGGCCAAGAAGGCCTTCCACACAGAATGGCAAGCCTGCAAAAATCCGATGTGCTTCCTTCCCTGGCGCAGTAGCTCCTCCGAGTCGCTGTCTGCCGCCAACCCTACACCCCTCGCCCCCCTCCCACCCCCCGCCACAACAATTATTTTCTTAATTTCATTTTTGGATTTTTTATTTCTAAAGCATATAAATAAGATTTTTTTTTCTTTTTGTAAATCAAGCCTGCATCCTGTAACTGCTGAATTCATCTATTATAAGTTCTATTATTATTTAGTGGATTCCTTTGGCTTCTCTACCCACATACAAGATTATGGCCACTTCACAGAGCTAGTTTTGCTCCGTCGTTGCAGCCTGCCTTTTACTTCTTTTTCTCGCATAATGGTCCTGGCTGGAACATCTAGTCCTGGCTGGAACATCTAGTATGATGTTGAATTGAAGCGGTGAGGGCAGATAAACTTGTCTTATTCCTGATCTTAGAGGAGAAGCATTCAGTCTTTAAGAAAGTCATTAAGTATTATGTTAAGTGTAGGGTTTTAATACATTCCCTTCATCCAATTGAGGAAGACTACTTCTATTCCTAATCTATTGAGTTTTTTTATTATGAAAGGATATTAGATTGTGTCAAATGCTTTCTCTGCATAAAAATGATCAAGTGTTTTCTTAGTCATTTACATTGACTTTCAAATGTCGAACTAATTTTGCAATCCTGGGATAAATCCTATTTGGCTATGATGTATAAATCCCTTACATATATTGCCAGATTTTGTATGCTAGTTTGTGCTGAGAATTATTATGTTTATACTCATAATAGTTATGGGTCTGTAGTTTCCTTGTGATATTTTTCTCTTGCTTTGCTATTGGGTGACTAATACAATTAGTTTCAAAGCATTCTTTCCCTTTTATTATTTTTAGGATTACTGTCTAAATTACTGGTATGAATTCTTCTTTAAATATTAGACAAATTCCACTACTGAAGTCACCTGAGCCTGGAGTCTTCTTGGAAAGTTTTTAAAATTACTAATTCTAGCCTTGAGATAGTTGTAGTTCTCTTTAGATCTTTAGATTTTTTTTGTATCTTTTGAGACATTTTGGGGAGTCTGTGTCTTTTAGGAATTTCTCAATTTTCTCTAAGCTATCTTAATTCATTGGCATACTATTTCTTATTGTATTTTCTTACACATATTTTTATTTCAATAAGGTATATATTAGTAATGTCCCCTTTTTCATGGTTGATATTGGTGATTTCAGTATTGCCTATTTTTTTCCCAGGTCATTCAGGCAAAAGATTTGTCCTTTCTTTTTGATATGTCAGAGAAAACAACTTTTACTTTCATTGATGTTCTCCATTTGAATTTTTTTATTTCATTAATTTTCACTCTAATATTTATTATTTTCTATTTTCTACTTGCTTTGGTTAGTTTACTCTTATTTTGATAGTATGTTAGGGTGGCAGGTGAATCTTTCTGTTAAATTTTAATATATGTGTTTACAGCCAAAAATTATCCACAAGGTACTGCTTTTGTTGTAGCCTGTAAGTTTTAGTATGTTCTGTCTTCTTTTTCTTTCATCTGAAAATATTTTCTAAATACTCTTTGTGATTTATGTTTTTGGCTCATTGGCTATTATTGTTTTTAAATTTTTCATATATTTGCAAATTTCCAAAATTGTTTCTGTTTTTGATTTGTAAATTTATTGCATTATGATTACAGAAAATGCTTTTGGAGATTCAATCATTTTAGATATGATTTGGCTTGTTGTTTTGCCTACAATAGACTATACTGAATAATGTTCCATGTTCACTTTCAAATAATGTGTCCTGCTGCCCTGTATTAGATTGTTTTATAAATAATCTTTTTATTTTTATATATTTTAAATAAATAAAGAAAAAAGAACCAGTACATAATTAGAAGGTATATTATATTAACATTTATCATTTCTAGTTCTCTCATTTGTTCCTGTGGATTTGAGTTATCACCAGGTGTCATTGCCCTATAGTAACTGAGGTTTACTCTCAATCCATCTCTTTTGCGGTATTTTGTCAAATACCTTACATTTCTATATTATAAGTACAACAACACAATTACATACACATTGTTTCATTTGGCTGCTTATTAAATCATATTGGAGAAGAAAGAAAAATAAGTTGGCATTTATTCTGATTATTATAATTACAAAATTACCTGTATTAGTGCTCTCTGTTTTTTATGTGGATTCAAATTATAGTTGGAAGTCACTTGCTTACAGTCTGAAGATTCCCTTTTAATATTTTCTATAAAGTGAATAGGCTATCGATAATTCTTTCAGTTTTTGTTTATCTGTGAAGTTATTTATTTCACCTTAAGTTTTGAAATACAGTCTTGCTGAATATGAGATGCTTGTTTGATGGACTTAAGAGGGAGAATAGAAAAAAAGGTTTTAAAACAGATTCTTGACTGATATTCTTTTTTCTTTCAAAACTTTGAATGTAAGTCAATGAGTACTAATATGTACTCACTTTTTAAAAACTTATTCATTAGGAAACATTTATAAGTGTGTGAGACAGAAAGAGCTATCAAGAGAATCCAAAAACATGAAGGGAGAATGAGCAATGGAGGAAGGAAGGGGAAAGAGAGAAATAGAATCAGAGAGAGATGGCAAAAGAAAATATCTATTTGCTACTGAGTATTGACTGCTAAACTAACTACTGACAGAACTCTTACCTTTGGTCTCAGAGTACCTGAGGAAGCATATGTAGTTTTGTTTTAAAATTATACAATGTTCTCCACTAGTTTAAAGATGACATTCAAGCCTTGTATATGCCTTAAAAAGATGTGCATTATATAGTCCCTTTTTTTTCCCTTCAGACTGTGCTCTGCTTCTCTTCTCCTCAGTAAAGTGTACACTTGAGTCTCCCTAATGAAATACCATTTTTCACACAACAATTCTTTAGTTAGAACATTCTTAGAATATTCTGTTGATGTTTTGGTGTTTTATATTTACCCCACTGCTCACAGCTTTACAAAATTTTCTTTGGAAAACTGTCCCTTACCACTCTCTACTCACAAGACTGATTTATATGTCCCCAGTATATGTCACCACAATTGTTGCATCCTGTGAGTTGTTGCATTTTCCTTATGATATTAAGAACTGTATTAGTCCATTGATACTGCTATAAATAAATACCTGAGACTGGGTAATTTATAAAGAAAAGAGGTTTAATAGGCTTGCAGTCCCACAGGCTGAACAGGAAATGTAGTAGTCCATTTGCATGCTGCTGATAAAGACATACACAAGACTGGGCAATTTACAAAAGAAAGAGGTTTAATTGGACTTACAGTTCCTCATGGCTAGGGAAGCCTCACTATCATGATGGAAGGCAACGAGGAGCAAGTCAAGTCTTGCACGTATGGAGGCAGGCAAAGAGAGAGTGAGAGTCAAGCAAAACGAGTTTCTAACTGTAAAACTGTCAGATCATATGAGACTTATTCATTACCATGAGAACAGTATGGGGGAAACTGCTGCCATGATTCAATGATCTCCCACCAGGTCCTTCCCACAACAATGGGAATTATGGGAGTCAGTTCAAGATGAGATTTGGGTGAGGACACAGAGTCAAACCATATCAAGAAGCATGGCAGCATCTGCTTCTGGGGAGGCTCCAGGGAGGTTTTATTGATGACAGAAGGCAAAGTGCAAGCAGGCTTGTCTTAACATAGCAAGAGCTGGACCAAGGTGGGGGAAAGTGCCACACACTTTAAAACAACCAGATCTTGTGAGAGCTTTATCACAAGAACAGCACGAGGAGGATGGTGTTAAACCAGTAGAAATTGCCCCCATGATGCAATCACCACCCATCAGTCCCCACCTCCAACACTGGGGATTATAATTGAACATGGGATCTGGGGAGGTACACAGATCCAAACCATATTATTTAGCACATGGCTCCTCCTAAATCTCATGTTCTTCTCATATTTTGAAATACAATTATGCCTTCTCAATAACCCCCAGTCTTAATTCATTCCAGCATTAACTCAAAAGTCCAAAGTTCAAATTCTCATCTGAGACAACACAAGTTCCTTCTACCTATGAGCCTGTAAAATAAAAGAGAAGTAAGCTACTCCCAAGGTACAATGGGAGTACAGGTATTGGGTAAATACTCCATCCCAAATAGGAGAATCCAACAAAAGAAAGAAGCTACAGGCCTCATTCAAGTCCAAAATCCAGCAGGACAGTCATTAAATCCTAAAGATCTCAAATAATCACCTTTGACTCCATGTCCCACATCCAGGACACACTGGTGTGAGGAGTGGTCTGCCAAGGGCAACTCTGCCCCTGTGACTTTCCTGGCTTCAGCCCATGCAGTTACTCTCAAAGAGTGGCTTTAAGTGCTTGTATTTTTCCAAAGGCAAGGTGCAAACTGCTGGTGGATCTACCATTCTAGCGTCTGGAAGAGGGTGGCCCTCTTCCCACAGTTCCACTAGGCAGTGCCCCAGTGGGGAATCTGTGTGGGGGCTCCAACTTCACATTTCACCTCTGCACTGTCCTACTAGAGGTTTTCCGGGAGGGCTCTGTCCCTGAAGCAGGCTTTTGCCTGGACATTCAGGCTTTTTCATACATCCTCTGAGTTCTAGGTGGAGGTTCTCAAACATTAACAATTGCATTCTCTGTGCCCACTAGCTTAACACCACGTGAAAGTTGCCAAGGCTTATGGCTTACACTGTCTGAAGCAGTGGCCTGAGCTATGTCTGGAACCCACTGAGTCATGGCTGGAGCTGGAGCAACTGGGATGTAGGGAGCAATGTCCCAAGGCTGTGCAGAGCAGCCGACTCCTGGTTCCAGTCCATGAAACCATGCCTCTGGGGCTGTGATGGGAAAGACTGTCAGGACATTTCTAGAATGCCTTTGTGGCTTCCTCATTATCTTGGCTATTAACATTTGGCTCCTCTTTAGTTACACAAAATTCTGCAGCTTGCTTGAACTGCTTGAAATCTTCCACTGAATTTTTTTTTCTTTTTTCACATGGCCACAAGACCAGGCTGCAAATTTTTCAAAATTTTACACTTTCTTTCCTTTTTAAATATAAGTTTGAGTTTTAGCTCATTTCTTTGCTCATGCATATGAGTAGGTTGTTAGAAGTAGCCAGGTCACATATTGAATTCTTTGCTACTTAGATATTTTTTCTACCAGAAACCCTAAATCATCACTTTCAAGTTCAAATTTCTACAGATCCCTAAAGCAGGGACATACCACAGCCAGGCTCTTTGTTAAGCATAGCAAAAGTTAACTTTATTTCAGTTTCCAATAAGTTCCTCATCTCCATCTATGATCTCCTCAGACTGAACTTCACTGTCCATATGACTATCATAATTTTGGTCATAACTATTCAAAAAGTCTCTTGGAAGTTCCAAGTTTTCCCTCATCTTCCTGTCTTCCTATGACCCCTCTACACTCTTCCAACCTCTGCCCATTAGCCAGTTCCAAAGTGCTTCCACATTTTCAGATATTTTTATAGCAGTGTCTCATTCCTCAGTACCAATTTTCTGTATTAGTCCATTCTCACACTACTATAAAGAAATCACTGTGACTGGATAATTTATAAAGAAAAGAGGTAATTGGCTCATGGTTCCACAGGCTTTATAGAAAGCTGGGCAGCATCTGCTTCTGGGGGAGACCTCAGGGAACTTTTACTTGTGGCAGAAGGCAAAGCACAAGCAGGTATCTTACGTGGCAGAAGCAAGACCAAGAGGAAGGGAGGTGCTACACACTTTTAAACAACCATATCTCATGATAACTCTATCACAAGATCAACACTGGGGGATGCTGTTAAACCATAAGAAACTGCCCCTTGATCCAGTCATCTCCCACCAGTCCCCAGCTCCAACACTGGGGATTACAATTAAACATGAGATTGGGGCAGGGACACAGATTCAGACTATATTAAGCACCATATAATATTGTGTGCTACCTGGTTATTAATTGGTTTCATTTCCTATATTGTGGAATCTAAAAGGGGAGAGCTTTCCTTACCTTCATCATTGAATAGCAATTGGCCCAGAACAGTCCTTAAAAATACGCATTTATTTATTTAAATTTGCTTCTTCTTATATTCATATCACATTATATGATATTCTAAGACTCAACAAATATCTCTATATTTGCATTGTTATGATCATATTGCATCATCACTCAATTCATATCCTAATTAAATTAGGTAAAATAAAGTGAAGGTTTACCAACAGAAAATCTATCTATCTTTCAAAAAAGACACCTAACTGGTTAAAAGAAAGAAATAGTTCATGTTATTTTAATTAGTTTGTCTTCTCCAGACAGCAAGGTGATCTATTAGAATACAAAGTGAGGATTTTAATGAAACAGGCATTTCCCAAGGATTTTCCTCTTTGGCACATATTTATAGGGTTAATCAGTGTTCCATAAAACTACATGTTTCTAAGGCTTCACCATTGCTTTCCCCCAAGAGGTTTGTAACACTAATGAGTATTGATGACATCAATATATGATTCACAAAGAAGTTGGTAATTTAAGCTCTAAATCTAGAGAGAAGAAGCCAATGTAATTAGAATAAAGGAAAATTAACTTCCCAATGCCTCTGTAGTTTTAGTGTGGTGGTGTTTGCTTCTGAATAAGCCTCATTTTTATACATCCATAATTCTCAGTTGCCATTATTCAGAAAGTAATGAAAGTGTAAAGGCAATCTTATGAATGGAGGGTTAGAAAATCAGAAAGTACTGTGTGTCTTCAGGTGTATATAATATATTTATCTGGACTTAATTGCAATATTACAAACATATATTTAACCCAAGTTCCCAAACCTCAAAGACCTCATGCTATCTCCAATATTCTCTATTAAAAATGTCCCTTAAGAGATCATCTGTAATTTATATTTTTTAAGGCTAACAGGCTGATGGCATGGTTTGTTTTAAATTTGTGGGCATGGGGTATTTTCTACCATTTAAAAATTATAAAATAGCCTTAATAAACTAAAAGTAAAGTTTTAATAAAGAAAAGTCCAGGCATCAGCCAACACATAAATATTATTTTGGGGGAGAGGATATATAGACAGGGTGAATGAAGTATTGATTGAGCTTTTTGGTACCCCTGAAGCCACTTCTCAGAGTAGTTATGTGTCTCTAACACCCAAAAAACTGGCTTTTTTGAAATGAGCACATGCATGGCAACTTCTCAATATTGAACTTCAGGTATATTTGTTTTGGTCAAAATGACTGAGTTCTGACATCTGGAAAATAACAGCAGTATTGCTGGATCCTGGATACTTACAAACTATTTTTATTATGATATTTCTGGTAACACACACTGCATGCATATTCATGGCTTTGAAATGCTTCCTATTTCTATAGATTCATTCCTCATTTGCAGGTGTGATTATGGATTCATGAATGCAGCTAATCACTTCTAATATGTACAGTAATCCTACCACTGAACTGAAATTTTCCTTGATTTTTTGATGAAGCTATGGCCCTGAAGGAAGCTCACTGAATTATATAATCCAGAACAGCCTTCAGAAATAGTGAGCGCTGTACATAAAAGCCAGTTTATTTTGCGTATACTCCTGATTACACTTAATAAGGACTTTAGGAGACTCTTACTTATACTCCCACTGCCCCACTCTAGTCCAACCCCCATGTGTCATGTGTGAGTGCCCACACCAACATTCTAACATCTCCTATATGTTAGGAAAGGAAGATGGGACCATAAGCCCACAGTTTAAAATTGATATCCTGTTCATTTGAGAAAGAATAGAATGTTTTATCTTCCCAGTATAAATAAAATTATTAACTGTTTCCACAAACTGAAATCAAAGCCACTGCAGCATATGTGTAAAATCATGATCTCAACTGATGTTCCAGCAATTTCTAAATTTTAACAAGAAAAAAATTAGAAATTTACCTTTCTTCTCATTTGTGACCAACGTGAATATAAAACTTGGTTTGATGAGAGTATATATCTCAACAAAGGGGTGACACACCGAGAATGTTTTCCCCTTTATCCATGTTGCACAATAGAATCCTTGAAATATTAGAAACGTTCAGAAAGAAAAGTACCCCAACAACATAGACATTGGTCTTCTAATGTAAAAAGAAAATGAGATAATTTTCTGTGATTTTGTGACTTTCAGTGGATGCATGATTTTAGAGACCTTGCTTCTCCTGTTAGGTGCTGGGCAGAACCTGAACCACACTGCTGTCAAAAGAATCTCAGCCACTTCAGACTCCCAGCTCATTAAAAGTGACTTGAGGGAAGAAACATCAACCTGCATAATTAAATGACCCTACTCATGGCTTCCCCCAGGTGCAGTTTCCAGTCATCTCACCTGCCTTTTCTGGGCAACTCAACTTAGTCTCTCATGCTGGCTCCTTTTTTGACAAGTCAATTGACCAAACCACACTTGCCCATGCTTTTTCCCTACAACTATGTCTCTTAGATTCCTGCATCCACTCAGTTCTTTGTACTTCTTTCTAATTTCAGTCTTACTAGATCTCATGCCATGCCAGACATGATACTTCCAATATAAAATCCTGGATAGAGATGATAGGAAGGCGATATGCATAAATTTACTGCTTTTCCCCCTCCATATTCTCATGGGTTATGACACAATTGTTGATTTTGTCATTTCGAGTATTAATTCACTTATTTTTTCTCAAGTTTGTATACATAGAAAAGTCCAAATATTTTTGTTGCTTTTGTTTTTGTTGGTTTGTTTTTGTTATTTTATTTAGAGGCAAGTAAACTGGAATCACAAAAGTTAGTAACTGCCTCACAGCCACGCAGCTAGTAAATGATGGAGCCAATATTTGACTCCAGAGATTGGATATTAAATCACTTTACACTCAATACATTTTTGTTTAACTAAGTTCAACTGTGCTAGTCAAAGGGTGTCAGTCACTAAGAAATAGACTGGATGCTACTCACAAAGCGTGAGTAAGCAGGGAGACAGCAGAGCCAAATTCTTTCAGCAAGTAGTCAGGTCCCAGTCACCAGGTAGTAATCACAAATTACAATCACTGCTCTTGGGATTGGATGCTGGAATACTGAAGATGACTCCTATTCAGTAGGAATGATGAATCAAGAATATTAGTAAAATGACTCAAATACAAGTAAATAAGGTGAATTTTAAGTTTCCAAAATACCAATGAAGTAAAGGCTATACTAGCAACAAGGACTGCTTTGTGATGCATCCTGCAGGTTTGGAACAGATCTCTCTGAGGCCTTTGTCTCCGATTAGGATTTGCCATAGAAATTTGTCAGAATGAGTTTGTTTTTTGTGCGCTCAGAAGGGTTGAAAATTTTATTAACACTATTTCATAGACTGTATGGAGATTTACTATAAGTCATACCAGACCTGCTAGGGCTCCTTTGAGGCAACAACAATGGCAATGGCAGTCTCTAATTCACCTTTATATCATTCAGAACTTTGTTCATGAGTACTTTGGAATGATTGTAAGCTTGACTAAATCCTTGAAAGTCTGTGGTTGTAAACTACTTGGCACATTTACATTTTACATCACAGGCTGTCCTTTTTCCCCCCTTAGTTTTTGTTTTTGAGAACTGAGACTCCTATAGTGTTTATTATTATAATGACCAACTTACAGAATACAGATGAAGAAACTTAGCTCCATCTCATACCTTTAATAAAGGTAGATTTCCCTTTCAGCTAAGAATGTGGACTTCCAAGACCGTTGACTTAAGTGACTTTTGGGAAAGCTGTTTAAGCTTTGTGTCTCCACGTTTGCACAATTGTAGACTAGGGGGTATTAAAAGTATCTATTTCATGGAGTTGTTTTGAGGATTAAATGGGTAGATATGAGGTACTAAGTGCCTAGCACAGAGGAGGAGCTCAGTATGTATTATCTATTATAACAATAGTCGCAAAAATAAATTATCACTTGCTTATTTCTTCTCATCTTTATATGCAAAGATACAACATGTATAAAAGTTATATAAATGAAGGATAAAATACAAATAATTGTATATTTTCCAAAGAGAAATTAACTTATATCTCTCATAATCATTCATAACTCTCATAGTTTATTAGGACTGAATATGATAAAAACACATTGAAATGCAAAAATTGTATCCATTGAGGAAGCAGATGAGGACTTAGTTACCTTTCTCATCTATATAAAGGATGAAACAGTCACTGGGTTAAATATCTTTCTTCGGTTTGTTACTATAAACCTTTAGAAGAACCTCCACTAAAATGGCACTGTGGACAATATACAACTTTCACAGGATTTTATGGCTTTCAGTGTAGGGAAAAATGACCGTTTAATAAATAGTCTTATCTTCCCAAACAAAAGAAAAATAAGGTCACCACCTAAGTGCTGAAACTCAGAGTAATTTCTTAAGAAAAAATGTATAAAAAAATACACGTGCTTCCCATTTCTCATCCACATTTTCCAAAGACTAATTGTGCAAATCATGTAAAATATGATTAATGTCCAAAATGTTTGTGGATAATTTATTCTATTCTTCTAATGTTAAAAAGTTTTGACTAACTTTGTTGTTTCTTTCCTCAAACAAATAAATAAATTCCGAGTTCTAGAAAAGATGTACAAGAATAAAAAACAACAAATAAGTGCATAGCAATATAAAGAAAAGAGAAAACGAGCCAGGAAAAAAACAAAAGTTCAAATGTACATTGTAAAATCAATTTATAAAATAAGAAATCTATATCTATGCATAAAACTGAAAATCTTTTATTCAACTCTTTTAAAAAAATACCCGAAACCCTTCCTACATGGCTCTTTTGGTTAAGCAGATGATGGCTCCCAAACCCTGTGGAGCTTGTGAATAATTTACCTTACACGGCAACAGGGAGTTTGTAGATGTAGCTAATTTAAGGCTCCTGAGATTACTCTGGACAATCTGGGTGAGCTCAGAATAATTGCAGGAGTCCTTATAGGAAGCAGGAGAATAAGAGTCAGAGAAGGCGATGTGGGACAGTGGAGGCAGAGGTCAGAATGATGTAACTACTGAAATGAGGCCAGGAGCAAAGGAATGCAAGCATCCTCCAGAAGCTGGGAAAATAGATTATCTCTTATCATTTCCAGAATAAAACACAGTTCTGCTGACACCTTGATCTTAGCCCAGTGTGACTTCAGGCCTCTGTAATTATAATAAAATAAATGTGTGTTTTCTAAGCTACCAAGTCAATGGTAATATCTTCCAGCTTTAAGAGAAAACTAATATGTTCTTTGATGGCATGATTCATGTTTATTGGGACCAGATGATTTGAAGGGACAAGATATACACATGTAGGATGATGAGGTAAACTGAATATCATGAGGTAAACTGAGTATTTAGTTTAGTTTTTATTTTTATTTTTTTATTTTTTTCCCCCAAATTGCAGGGTGCAAACAAAACATATCTGCAGTGGTCAGAAGAAAGGCAAATTATTTCTGGATGGAATCAGTAAAATTTGGAGCTAGATAAAAACGCAATGTAGATATAAAAACTGAATCCCTGCTGTATTGGTGAGTTCTGTAGAATTAATGTTAACATTATAAAATTAGTTCCAAAATTTAATAAAAGCCTGAACTTATGATGTTAAACATTAGTCACTGATCATAATGTTGATATTGTAACAAAAATTCTAATAATTGAATACTTCTCTTTTGTACCAATAAGTATGTAATCTGTTGTCATTGCCTATTTGTGTTACTTTAGCCACATATTGTAATTAAATATGCCAGAAATAATCTTCACCATAATATTAATACTATTTCTCCTAATCCTCAATCCAAATGACAACTTAAAACTTTGCCTTTATTTCAAATAAGATCATAAGCAAATTTCCAAAACTTCTATTTACTGACCAGTATCTCAGGAAGAATTTTCTTCGAGTCAAGTGGGATGGTTTATTGAACATAAAATCTCTTTGAAAAAATGAATCTTTAACTTGCAGTGAAACTGAAACGCACACATACATATTTGGCAGCAAATTGATTCACAGTCAGATGAGATCAATGAGGATGCTTGACAAATTAAACTGGATCATCAATTTGAGTCATTGCATGATTTTTTAATGGATAGATTTGCTCAGTTTATGGCTTGTTGACTTGCAGATAGTATGCCATGAGAGTCTACTGATAAAAATGATGGTTTGAGCAATGAAGGCACATTTGATGAATGAGAAAAAAAGGGAAAAATAAGTGTGCCTATGTACAAGAGGAAAATATACAGAAACTAGAGGTGTGTATTTATGAATGCTCAGATACTGGCTATAAGTTGAGGCTTCAAGTGTTATCTAAAAAGCCTTTTGGACTGATACCTAACACATTTTCAATGACAGTTAGTTACCATTAGATCAGAGACAGAAAATCTGTCTACTTGCCACCCTCTCCTTTCCAGAGAACTGAACTAGGAACTTTGCATGCTTTGATGAGTTATTTCACTTTCTTATGTCTCTATCATGGCATTGTAATTTGAGATATATTTTCAGTTTTCAGGCCACTGTGTAAGTGTCAGAAACTGAGAGAAAGTTGAAAATAACCTACTCATTTCCTCTATCTTTGCATGAAGATAACAATAATTTGTTTCACACTCCTTGAAGATGCATTTGATAGTATCTAACAATGATACAGATGTGGGTCAAACAGGGATACTTCCATGCCCACAGATTCTGAAGTAAGCTTAGTCTTTACTCACTCTCTGACAGGAAATCTCATTAAACTCATCATTCAGAATACAATTTTGAATTTTCAGCCATTTATCCATAGCAATACTTGCTATCTGTAGTAAATTACTTGATGTTATTGAAACCCTCATCCGTTCACACACTACTATAGACATAAAACACTGTATAAAGCTGAATGACCCTAGTGGACATTTAAAAACACCTAAAATCATGCACCTAAGACACACACACACACAAAATAACAAATGAGTTTTATAATCTTAAACCTTCTTTTCGTTCAGTTTTTCAGGTTTCACTGATAAACTGTGTTTATATTGCCCATTACATTTGTCCCTGAGCACTTGAAAAAAAGTATTAAATTAGTAAATACTGTTATTTAGTAGTATAGGCAGCATCATTGTGGATCAGAAATTCAAGCTGTTAAAATGTAGAATATCTGGAGTTTCTGTATAAATTGACCTGTGCATTGCAGATCTCCATGCTCCAAATCTTCGTACAGTTTATGTAACTAATCATTAGGATAACTTGGTTTTTTAATGACTCTTCATGTACAATTGTAGATTTTTAATTTCAGAATTTTATAAATATTTAACATGTGAAGAAAGTCCTTTACACTAAACTACTTTGGTCTCAATATTTTATATTTTAATAACCTGAAGTGTTATGACCAGCATAATAGACATAAAGTTAATAATTTATTTTCATAATATTCATCATGTTTTTATTTACTCTAATATACTCATGAAAAAAATGGTAGGAAAATGTATCTTTTTTCTGTAGACATATAACGGATATAATTTTACACATAAGCACAAGAGCCCAAAATAAGGATTCAAGTTCAAGATTCTCTGAATTCATTACATTGTTGAGGTAAACACGTTGATGTAGCTCATTAAAAAGAAAGTAGAGTGGATCATTAAAATCCTTCCAAAATTTACCCATTTATAGACAAATCCATCTGTACTGACAGTCATTCAGCTACGTGTTTTTCCATAAACATGTGTAAATGTAGCAAGATTTAAATTGTTTCTCTACAATGAAAACACAATTTGGTTCTAGTTTCCTGATTGTATATTATACTCTTTCTGAAAATTTGTGTTTGATCCTTTGGGTGGTAATTGGCATTCATCTCTCTTATGCTATTTTATCATGTGCTTTTCTACTTGTACATTGAATTTGGCTATGAAAATATAATATTCTTAAAATCAAATATTTATATTTTGGGGATGATAAATTTGAAGGCATATTAATTTGTATTTAATATGTATCTCTTGTAGCTAGACCTAATCAGTTATTTTTGCCACCTCAAGAGTTGGCACAAGATGCTTCCCAAAATTTGACAAAAGTGAAGATAGTATGGTTATTACAGGTATTTAAAGAAGAGTATAATGACATAAAGGAGGTGCTCTCTAAAGTTAAAGAAAAGAAATAAAATGGAATAGAATCTTTAATGGGTATTATGATTTTCCCAGAAGACTATTTTCTCCTTGCCCAGGTGGCAAACCTCAGCAATGTGAATCTTCCAGATTTTGCAAGTAGATTAAGATCAGTGAGTTGAAAAACAAAACATACATATATGTTTGTGTGTGTGTGTGTATGTGTGTGTATGTATGTATCTGACTGCTTTGAAGACAGAAACCTATAAAATCCAGTAGTAACATACTGTAAATAAAAAGTCAAATTATAAAAAATACAAATTATAAATAACACATTTCGAAATGAAATAAAATTTTTAAAAGGCTGTACTGCTCTAATATATGTAAAAATGAGAAGACAGTGGACAATATTAACTGGTTAAATAATGAAGACACAATGGTAGCAAAAATACAAATTATGATGGGGAACTGCTTAATTTACAGTAATAGATTACCAGCAATCTAGAAAACTATTATAAAGCAAAACATGAGTGAAACTTAAACCGCACATATAAAAAAGTTTGCAGGTGATTAAAATTAAAAGTGTCCCTCTCTTCAATAAACTAACAACTTCATATTATATTTTAGAGTTGAATTATGCTATACAGGAGTTCCTGTAATCAGCTATAAGCTTCTAAAAGAAAATTCTGAGTATAACATCATTTTATATTATTTCAAGCACCCAGACTATTGCCTTTCAGAGCAAGAGACATAAGATAAAATTATTGGTTGAATGGATGAATGAAAGAATGAAGTCACATAGAAATGTTTTCAGTTACTCTTGATTCTCTAAATCAAGAAATTTACATAAAACACTACTCTCTAGGTCACAACTATCTTGTAAACAGATTTTCAAATTACACATAATGGACCTGGAATGGCTAAAAAGCATGAATTCTAACCAGTTAGATAACATAATGACTAAGAGTATGGGCTCTCGAGACAGGCAAACTTAATTTGAATTCACTACCTGAAAGTTGTAGAAATTAATTAACATATATGTCCTCTCTGATTTTCAGTTTTTCTGTTGGTAAAATAAAAATAAATATGATAAAAATAATTTCAAGACCACTATAAGAATGAAATGTGAATTATTCAGTCAAATATTTAGCACAGTGCCTAGCATAGACATAATAAATAGTATTAATTATTGTTTCCATGCCTATTTTAAAATTACATTCCAACACTAATCCAGAAAAATAATATATGACCTCTAAAGCATATAAATATAATTTAGAAAGCAATAACACAAGATAACAATAGACTAGTAAAGTTAGCCAATCTAAATATACATTGAAAGCCTACCATGTAACAAGGACAATGTGGCATGTCAATATGAACACAACTAAAACTTCAAAATGATTGGTACAAAAATTTATAGTTTTATATTTCTCTTTCCTGAAGTTCTTCAAAATGCAAACAAAGGAGGCCAAATAAATAAAACTTTATCTTTTTGTAATTAGACAAACATCCCACAGAGTCTAAAGAGACTCTTCTAGATATAATGCAACTTGGATGAGGTAATACAAGAAAAAATCATATAGTGCCTAGCAAGAACACTCAATGAGCTCTCACCTATTCTTACTTTTTAAATGTTTTTCTTTTTTCTTTTTTATTATACTTTAAGTTCTAGGGTACATGTGCACAACGTGCAGGTTTGTTACATATGTATACATGTGCCATGTTGGTGTGCTGCACCCATTAACTCATCATTTACATTAGGTGTATCTCCCAATACTATCTCTCCCCCGTCTCTCCACCCCACGACAGGCCATGGTGTGTGATGTTCCCCTTCCTGTGTCCAAGTGTTCTCATTGTTCAATTCCCACCTATGAGTGAGAACATGCGGTGTTTGGTTTTCTGTTCTTGCGATAGTTTGCTGAGAATGATGGTTTCCAGCTGCATCCATGTCCCCACAAAGGACATGAACTCATACTTTCATATGGCTGCATAGTATTCCATGGTGTATATATGCCACCTTTTCTTAATCCAGTCTGTCATTGATGGACATTTGGGTTGGTTCCAAGTCTTTGTATTGTGAATAGTGCCGCAATAAACATACATGTGCAAGTGTCTTTATAGCAGCATGATTTATAATCCTTTGGCTATATACCCAGTAATGGGATGGCTGGGTCAAATGGTATTTCTAGTTCTAGATCCTTGAGGAATCGCCACAGTGTCTTCCAGAATGGTTGCACTACTTTACAGTCCCACCAACAGTGTAAAAGTGTTCCTATTTTTCCACATCCTCTCCAGCACCTGTTGTTTCCTGACTTTTTAATGATCGCCATTCTAACTGGTGTGAGATGGTATCTCATGGTGGTTTTGATTTGCATTTCTCTGATGGCTAGTGATGATGAGCATTTTTTCTTGTGTCTGTTGGCTGCATAAATGTCTTCTTTTGAGAAGTGTCTGTTCATATCCTTTGCACAGTTTTTGATGGGGTTGTTTTTTTCTTGTAACTTTGTTTGAGTTCTTTGTAGTTTCTGAATATTAGCCCTTTGTCAGATGAGTAGATTGCAAAAATTTTCTCCCCTTCTCTAGGTTGCCTGTTCACTTTGATGGTAGTTTCTTTTGCTGTGCAGAAACTCTTTAGTTTAGTTAGATCCCATTTGTCAATTTTGGCTTTTGATGCCATTGCTTTTGGTGTTTTAGACATGAAGTCCTTGCCCATGCCTATGTCCTGAATGGTATTGCCTAGGTTTTCTTCTAGGGTTTTTATGGTTTTAGGTCTAACATTTAAGTCTCCAATCCATCTTGAATTAATTTTTGTATAAGGTGTAAGGAAGGGATCCAGTTTCAGCTTTCTACTTATGGCTAGCCAGTTTTCCCAGCACCATTTATTAAGTAGGGAATCCTTTCCCTATTTCTTGTTTTTGTCAGGTTTGTCAAAGATCAGATGGTTGTAGATGTGTGGTATGATTTCTGAGAGCTCTGTTCTGCTCCATTGGTCTATATCTCTGTTCTGGTACCAGTACCACGTTGTTTTGGTTACTGTAACCTTGTATTATACTTTGAAGTCAGGTAGTGTGATGCCTCCAGCTTTGTTCTTTTGGCTTAGGATTGTCTTGGCAATGCGGGCTCTTTTTTCGTTCCATATGAATTCTAAAGTAGTTTTTTCCCAATTCTGTGAAGAAAGTCATTGGTAGCTTAATGGGGATGGCACTGAATCTATAAATTACTTGGGCAATATGGCCATTTTCACAATATTGATTCTTCCTATCCATGAGCATGGAATGTTCTTCCATTTGTTTGTGTCCTCTTTTACTTCATTGAGCAGTGGTTTGTAGTTCTTGAAGAGGTCCTTCACATTCCTTGTAAGTTGGATTCCTAGGTATTTTATTCTCTTTGAAGCAATTGTGAATGGGAGTTCACTCATGATTTGGCTCTCTGTTTGTCTGTTATTGGTGTATAAGAATGCTAGTGACTTTTGCACATTGATTTTGTATCCGGAGACTTTGCTGAAGTTGCTTATCAACTTAAGGAGATTTTGGGCTGAGACAATGGGGTTTTGTAAATATACAATCATGTCATCTGCAAACAGGGACAATTTGACATCCTCTTTTCCTAATTGAATACCCTTAATTTCTTTCTCATGGCTGATTGCCCTTTCCAGAACTTCTAACATTATGTTGAATAGGAGTGGTGAGAGAGGGCATCCCTGTCTTGTGCCAGTTTTCAAGGGGAATGCTTCCAGTTTTTGCCCATTCAGTATGATATTGGCTGTGGGTTTGACATAAATAGCTCTTATTATTTTGAGATATGTTCCATCAATTCCGAATTTATTGAGAGTTTTTGTCATGAAGGGCTTTTGAATTTTGTCAAAGGTCTTTTCTGCATCTATTGAGATAATCATGTGGTTTTGTCTTTGGTTCTGTTTATTTGCTGTATTACGTTTATTGATTTGTATATGTTGAACCAGCCTTGCATCCCAGGGATGAAGTCCACTTGATCATGGTGGATAAGCTTTTTTTTTTTTCTTTTTTATTATTATACTTTGAGTTCTAGGGTACATGTGCATAATGTGCAGGTTTGTTACATATGTATACTTGTGCCATGTTGGTGTGCTGCACCCATCAACTCGTCAGCACCCATCAACTCGTCATTTACATCAGGTATAACTCCCAGTGATATCCCTCCCCCCTCCCCCCTCCCCATGATAGGCCCCGGTGTGTGATGTTCCCCTTCCCGAGTCCAAGTGATCTCATTGTTCAGTTCCCACCTATGAGTGAGAACATGCGGTGTTTGGTTTTCTGTTCTCGTGATAGTTTGCTAAGAATGATGGTTTCCAGCTGCATCCATGTCCCTACAAAGGACATAAACTCATCCTTCTTTATGGCTGCATAGTATTCCATGGTGTATATATGCCACATTTTCTTAATCCAGTCTGTCACTGATGGACATTTGGGTTGATTCCAAGTCTTTGCTATTGTGAATAGTGCCGCAATAAACATACGTGTGCATGTGTCTTTATAGCAGCATGATTTATAATCCTTTGGGTATATACCCAGTAATGGGATGGCTGGGTCATATGGTACATCTAGTTCTAGATCCTTGAGGAATCGCCATACTGTTTTCCATAATGGTTGAACTAGTTTACAATCCCACCAACAGTGTAAAAGTGTTCCTATTTCTCCACATCCTCTCCAGCACCTGTTGTTTCCTGACTTTTGAATGATCGCCATTCTAACTGGTGTGAGATGGTATCTCATTGTGGTTTTGATTTGCATTTCTCTGATGGCCAGTGATGATGAGCATTTTTTCATGTGTCTGTTGGCTGTATGAATGTCTTCTTTTGAGAAATGTCTGTTCATATCCTTTGCCCACTTTTTGATGGGGTTGTTTGATAAGCTTTTTGATGTGCTGCTGGATTAGATTTGCCAGTATTTTATTGAAGATTTTTGCATCAATGTTCATCAGGGATATTGGTCTGAAATTCTTTTTTTTTGCTGTATCTCTGCCAGGCTTTGGATGATGTTGGCCTCATAAAATGAGTTAGGGAGGATTCCCTCTTTTTCTGTTGATTGGAATAATTTCAGAAGGAATGGTACCAGCTCCTCCTTGTACTTCTGGTAGAATTCAGCTGTGAATCCGTCTGGTCCTGGACTTTTTTTGGTGGGTAGGCTATTAATTATTACCTCAATTTCAGTGCCTGTTATTGATCTATTCAGGGATTCAACTTCTTCCTGGTTTAGTCTTAGGAGAGTGTATGTGTCCAGGAATTTATCCATTTTTTTCTAGGTTGCCTAATTTATTTGCATAGAGGTGCTTATAGCATTCCTTGATGGTAGTTTGTATTTCTGTGGGGTCAGCGGTGATATCCCCTTTATCATTTTTTATTGCATCTATTTGATTCTTCTCTCTTTTCTTCATTAGTCTTGCTAGCAGTCTATCAATTTTGTTGATCTTTCCAAAAAACCAGCTCCTGGATTCATTGATTTTTTGAAGGGATTTTTGTTTCTCTATCTCCTTCCGTTCTGCTCTGAACTTAGTTATTTCTTGCCTTCTGCTAGCTTTTCAATGTGTTTGCTCTTGCTTCTCTAGTTCTTTTAATTGTGATGTGAGAGTGTCAATTTTAGATCTTTCCTGCTTTCTCTTGTGGGCATTTAGTGCTATAAATTTCCCTCTACACACTGCTTTAAATGTGTCCCAGAGATTCTGGTATGTTGTCTCTTTGATCTCATTGGTTTCAAAGAACATCTTTATTTCTGCCTTCAGTTCGTTATGTACCCAGTAGCATTCAGGAGCAGGTTGTTCAGTTTCCACGTAGTTGAGCGGTTTTGATTGAGTTTCTTTATCCTGAGTTCTAGTATGATTGCACTGTGGTCTGAGAGACAGTTTGTTATAATTTCTGTTCTTTCACATTTGCTGAGGGTGCTTTACTTCCAACTATGTGGTCTATTTTGGAATAAGTGCAATGTGGTGCTGAGAAGAAGGTATATTCTGTTGATTTGGGGTGGAGAGTTCTGTAGATGTCTATGAGGACTCTTTGGTGCAGAGTTAAGTTCAATTCCTGGATATCCTTGTTAAATTTCTGTCTCGTTGATCCGTCTAATGCTGACAGTGGGGTGTTACAGTCTCCCATTATTATTGTGTGGGAGTCAAAGTCTCTTCATTAGTCGCTACGGACTTGCTTTATGAATCGAGGTGCTACTGTATTGGGTGCATATATATTTAGGTTAGCTCTTCTTGTTGAATTGATGCCTTTACCATTATGTAATGGCCTTCTTTGTCTCTTCTGATCTTTGTTGGTTTAAAGTCTGCTTTATCAGAGACTAGGATTGCAACCCCTGCCTTTTTTTGTTCCCCATTTGTTTGGTAGTTCTTCCTCCATCCCTTTATTTTGAGCTTATGTGTGTCTCTGCACTTGAGATGGGTCTCCTGGATAAAATAAATTGATGGGTCTTGAATCTTTATCCAATTTTCCAGTCTGTGTCTTTTAATTGGAGCATTTAGCCCATTTACATTTAAGGTTAATATTGTTATGTGTGAACTTGATCCTGTCATTATGATGTTAGCTCTTTACTTTGCTCGTTAGTTGATGTAGTTTCTTCGTAGCATTGATGGTCTTTACATTTTGGCATGTTTTTGCAGTGTCTGGTACTGGTTGTTCCTTTCCATGTTTAGTGCTTCCTTTGGGAGCTCTTGCAGGGCAGGCCTGGTGGTGACAAAATCTCTCAGCATTTGCTTGTCTGTAAAGGATTTAATTTCTCCTTAATTGATGAAACTTAGTTTGGCTGGATATGAAATTCTGGGTTGAAATTTCCTTTCTTTAAGAATGTTCAATATTGGCCCCCACTCTCTTCTGACTTGTAGAGTTTCTGCCAAGAGATATGCTGTTAGTCTGACAGGCTTCCCTTTGTTGGTAACCCGACCTTTCTCTCTGGCTGCCCTTAACATTTTTTCCTTCATTTAAACTTTGGTGACTGACAATTATGTGTCTTGGAGTTGCTCTTCTCAAGGAGTATCTTTGTGGTGTTCTCTGTATTTCCTGAATTTGAATGGTGGCCTGCCTTGCTAGGTTGGGGAAGTTCTTCCGGATAATATCCTGCAGAGTGTTTTCCAACTTGGTTTCATTCTCCCCGTAAATTTTAGGTACAACAATCAGACGTAGATTTTGTCTTTTCACATATTCCCATATTTCTTGGAGACTTTGTTCATTTATTTTTACTCTTTTATCTCTAACCTTCTCTTCTCACTTCATTTCATTCATTTGATCTTCAATCACTAATACCTTTTCTTCCAGTTGATTGAGTCGGTTACTGAAGTTTGTGCATTTGTCACGTAGTTCTCGGGTCATGGTTTTTATCTCTATCAGTTCGTTTATGGACTTCTCTGCATTGATTATTCTAGTTAGCCATTCATCAAATCTTCTTTCAAGGTTTTTTAGTTTCTTTGTGTTGGGTTCATAATTCCTCCTTTAGCTCAGAGAAGTTTGATTATCTGATGTCTTTTCTCAACTCGTCAAAATCATTCTCTGTCCAGCTTTGTTCCATTGCTGGTGAGGAACTGCATTCCTTTGGAGGGCGAGAGGTGCTCTGATTTTTAGAATTTCCAGCTTTTCTGTACTGCTTTTTCCTCATCTTTGTGGTTTTATCTACCTTTGGTCTTTGTTGATGGTGACATACAGATGGGGTTTTGGTGTGGATGTCCTTTCAGTTTGTTATTTTTCCTTCTAACAGGACTCTCAGCTGCAGGTCTGTCGGAGTTTGCTCGAGGTCCACTTCAGACCCTGTTTGCCGAGGTATCAGCAGCAGAGGCTGCAGAAGAGTGAATATTGCAGAACAGCAAATATTGCTGTCTGATCGTTCCTCTGGAAGTTTCGTCTCAGAGGTGTACCTGGCCATGGGAGGTGTGAGGTGTCAGTCTGCCCCTAGTGGGGGATGTCTCCCAGTTAGGCTACTCGGGGGTCTGGGACCCACTTGAGCAGACAATCTGTCCATTCTCAGATCTCAAACTCTGTGCTAGAAAAACTGCTACTCTCTTCAAAGCTGTCAGACAGGGACATTTACATCTGTGGAGGTTTCTGCTGCCTTTTATTTGGCTATGCCCTGTCCCCAGAGGTGGAGTCTACAGAGGCAGGCAGGCCTCCTTGAGCTTCCGTGGGCTCCACCCAGTTCGAGCTTCCCAGCTGCTTTGTTTACCTACTCAAGCCTCAGCAATGGCGGGCACCCCTCCCCCAGCCTCGCTGCCGCCTTGCAGTTAGATCTCAGACTGCTGTGCTAGCAATGAGAGAGGTTCCGTGGGCGTGGGAGTCTCCAAGCCAGGTGCAGGATATAGTATCCTGGTGTGCCTTTGCTAAGACCCTTGGTAAAGCAGAGTATTAGGGTGGGAGTGACCTGATTTTCCAGGTGTTGTGTGTCACAGTTTCCCTTGGCTAGGAAAGGGAATTACCTTCCCCCTTGTGCTTCCCGGGTGAGGTGATGCCTCACCCTGCTTTGGCTCTTGTTCACTGGGCTGCACCCACTGTCCTGCCCCCACTGTCTGACATGCCCCAGTGAAGGATGAAACTGGTACCTCAGTTGGAAATGCAGAAATCACCCATCTTCTATGTCGCTCATGCTGGGAGCTGGCGGCTGGAGCTGTTCCTATTTGGCCATCTTGGTGTAGATCCTCTTACTTTTAAAATTTAAAAGTCACTATGAATATATGAATTCATAGAATAAAAAATATTGTACTGAAATATATAATAAAAATTACTAAATATGCATCATGCTTGCAAATTAAAGTCAATGCAATGTGCCTTTCTAAGAATTGGACAGAATCATTAGATACAATGAATGACATTGTAGATTTGGACCACAATTTATTATCTATTGAACACTGTGCAGGATTGATCAAGTGCTGGGAAATCTGAATAATTTACAAAATTACTCATTGTTTAGGCTGGTTTTTTGGGGTTTTTTTTTTTGTTGTTTTTTGTTTGTTTGTTTTTTACCATAATGAGTGATATGGAGAAAATAAATGCAAACAAATAGAAATAATCTGATTATAAGAAATTATTAAAAATTTTTTTTTTATTATTATACTTTAAGTTCTGGGATACACATGCAGAACGTGCAGGTTTGTTACATAGGTGTACACATGCCATGGTGGTTTGCTGCACCCATCAACCTGTCATCTACACTAGGTATTTCTCCTAATGCTATCCCTCCCCTAACCCCCCATCCCCTGATACACCCTGGTGTGATATTCCCCTCCCTGTGTCCATGTGTTCTCATTGTTCAACTCCCATTTATGAATGAGAATATGCAGTGTTTGGTTTTCTGTTACTGTGTTAGTTTACTGAGAATGATGGCTTCCAGCTTTATCCATGTCTCTGCAAAGGACATGAACTCTTCCTTTTTTATGGATGCATAGTATTCCCTGGTATATATATGCCACATTTTATTTATCCAGTCTATCATTGATGGCCCTTTGGGTGGGTTCCAAGCTTTTGCTATTGTGAATAGTGCTGCAGTAAACATACATGTGTACAGGTCTTTACAGCAGTATGATTTATACTCCTTTAGGTATATATCCAGTAATGGGATTCTTGGCTCAAATGGTATTTCTGGTTCTAGATTCTTGAGGAATCACCACACTGTCTTCCACAATGGTTGAACTAATTTACACTCCTACCAACAGTGCAAAATCATTCTTATTTCTCCACACCCTCTCCAGCATCTGTTGTTTTCCACCTTTTTTTTTTCCCTTTTAGATGGAGTTTTGTTCTTGTTGTCCAGGCTCAAGTCCAATGGCATGATATCGGCTCACCGCAACTGCCATCTCCTGGGCTCAACTGATTCTCCTGCCTTAGCCTCCTGAGTAGCTGGGATTACAGGCATGTGCCACCACACCCGGCTAATTTTGTATTTTTAGTAGAGATGGGGTTTCTTCATGTAGGTCAGGCTGGTCTCCAACTCCTGACCGTAGGTGATCCACCTGCCTCAGCCTCCCAAACTGTTGGGATTACAGGCGTGAGCCACCGTGCCTGGCCTGTTTCCTGAGTTTTTAATGATTGCCATTCTAACTGGCGTGAGGTGGTATCTCATTGTGGTTTTGATTTGCATTTCTCTGATGGCCAGTGATGATGAGCTGTTCTTCATGTTTGTTGGCCGCATAAATGTCTTTTTTTGAGAAGTGTTTGTTCACATCCTTCGCCCACTTTTTGATGGGGTTGTTTGTTTATTTTCTTGTAAATTTGTTTAAGTTCTTTGTAGATTCTGGATATTAGCCTTTTTTTCAGATGGATAGATTGCAAAAATTTTCTCCATAGGTAACCTACAAAAAATTCTTTTTATAATGCTTTAGACAAATATATATTTTAAATTATGTATTATGTTTAAAAGTGTGACAGTAACAATATTAAACATTAAACTTTTAAAAGGCAAGTAAAATTATATAAACATCAAAACATTATATTTGTATTTATAAATACTGTTTTAAAATAAAAATATAAACAAAAAAATGGTCCAGAAAAAGGAAATTATAAATAGATAAAATTGAATTAGGCACCAATTAATATAAATCTATACAATAATGAAATAAAAAAATTTATATAAATGGGACTTAGAGCAGGGTTTTTGTCAAGAATGATAATATGCACAAATTTCAATGAAGGTTATTGTTAGAAACATAAAATATGCAATATCTGAAATATCTACCATTAGGAATGGGAAATGATATATGGCCACAGATATATAACAAATAGAAATATAATAATACTAAAGAAAATAGAATTCCAGTTCCAGCCATAAGAGAATAGATAGCACTAATCTTGTCAACTAAAACCATAACCCTTGATAAAAAATATGTATGAAAACAAAACTTTCTGAAGGTCATACAGATCGTCCAGTGCAGACAGGCTTGAGGAGTTAAAACCTGAGAGAAAGGGAGAGAAGGGGAACTTACATGGTGAGATTTAGTCACCTCTGCTTCTTCCTTAAAGTTGTTTTTCAACTTGCAGTACAGTGGATTAACTAGCATTCTTACACAACTGGAGAACTGAAAATCGCAGTCTGGGATAAACTTGTGGAGTCCTAAGGATCTTGGAAAGGGAATAAAAATACACACACACACACACACACACAAAGAAGTCTGATATTTTGAGTACAGTTTCCCACTATGTCATTGTCCACTTCTAAACTGCATATTCACAGGAATGAGCTCTATGAAATTCAACAAATCTTTGTGAAAGGGAGACTAAAAAGTTGAGTAGGGATGAGAGTAGCCCCCTGACACAAGGGGAGAGAGGCTGAATTCAAATCACTCCAAGATGAAGGAAAACACCTTACACTTTTAGTCAAGAAACCAAAAGGAGCATACATTCAACAAGTAAGGGCTATACCCTAAGAACAATAAGTATGTCACCAGGGTATCAGAACTCAAGAATAGCTCTAATAAACCCTACAACCAGCACTTACAAAGATAACCCATCAGTGTTCTGTCTGCCTGCTAACAGAAAAGTTAATCCTATTTGTAGGAACATAATAGCACAATTTACTAAACAAAATTTAAGGCATGCTAAAAATAGTATCTATCAAATAAGGTCTCCAACTCCACCAAGAAAAAGATAAAACAAAGAGACTACCAATGATTTATTCATTTATTGAAGATATCAGATATGAACTTAATAATTATGGTTACTATGTTTTAGAACTTAAAAAAAAATGACAAACTAGATGAAGAGATGGAAAATGTCAAGAGAAACTGGAATTTATAAAAATTGTGTTTATATTCCAGATCTACATGATGTCTGAAATTAGGAATTTATTAGACAGATCTAAGGGCAGACTTAACAGTGGAAATACCAGCGAATCCAAATTCAGGGTGAAGGAAAACACAACCTAAAGCAACAAGAGGAAAACCTATGGGAGAAAAAGTAACAACATAATGAGAAACATAGTCAAAGAAATAAGTGCATGTAATTGAAAATGGTGGAAGGAAATGAAAAGGAGATTGCAGGAAAATAATCAGAATATACAAAGCTGAAAATGTTCTACAGGTAATTAAGACAGCTTACACAATGAAGAACCTTAATGAACTCCATACCAAGAAAAAGAAATCACACCAAGACACATCACAGTCAAAATGCAAAGATCTCATAGAGAAAGAGAAAAAAGTCTTAATAGCAGTCAGAGGATGTATGACATTGTTCCTTCAAAAACAAATTAGATTGTGGATAACTTTTCAATACAGACTGTGAGAGCTGGAAAATAATGGAGCAACATCTTTAAGGTGTGGAATAAACAAAACTTCCAAATTGATTTTGGTAAATAACAAAAATACCCTTAAAGAGATGAAATACATATTTAAAAAAGGAAATAGACAAATTCATAACCATCAGAAAAAAACCTGAAAGGTACTATATATGCAATCAAAAATGTATTTCATAGGCTTAACAGCAAATTGAGTATAAAAGAGGAAAGGGTTAACAAACTTTAAGTCAGGTTAAAAGAAATTTGAAAAGTTCAATATAAGGAAAATAATAAAGAATTTAAATTAGTAATTAAAAATCAGTAAGTGAAAATTTTTCTATTGGCAAAATACAGGGTCTGTAGGTTAATTTTAACAGAAACTGAAAGCAGAAATATTATTAGTCTTTCTCTCTCTCTCTCTTTTTTTTTTTTCCCAGAAATCTGAGGAGGAATGAACATTTCTCAATGTGTTATTTGAGGTCAGTATTACCTTGATACCAAAACCATACAAACACATCCCTAAGGTAAACTATGTATCAGTATTCCTCATGAACACAAATGCAGAATGGCTATTATCAAAAGTCAAAACATTAACAGTTGCTGGCAAGGTTGCAGAGAAAAGGGAACACTTATATAATGCTGGTGGAAGTGTAATGAGTTCAACCATTGTGGAAAGCAGCGTGGCATTTCCTCAAGGAGTTAAAAGCAGAACTACCATTTGACACAGCAATCCCATTATTGGGTATGTACTCACAGGAATACAAATTATTCTACTATAAAGACACAGGCAGGCAAATGTTCACTGCAGGATTATTCACAATAGCAAAGACATGGAATCAACTTAAATGCCCATCAATGAAAGATTGAGTAAAAAATAAATGTGACACATATATACCATAGAATACTATGCCTCCATACAAAATAACAAGATTGTGTCTTTTGCAGGAACATGCATGGATGGACCTGGAGGCTATCATCCTTAGCAAACTAAAGGAGGAACAGAAAACCAAATACGACATGGTCTTACAAGTGGGTGCTAAATTATGAAAAATAATGAACACAAAGGAAACAACATACACCAGCATCTTTTTGATGGCTGAGGCTGGGCGGAGGGAGAGGAGCAACATAGATAACTATTGGGTACTGGACTTAATCCTGAGTGACGAAATAATCTGTACAATAAACCCCCTTGACATGAGTTGACCTGTGTAACAAACTTTCTCATGTACCACTGAACCTAAAATAATTATTTTAGAAAACAAAAATTCTCAACAAAATCTAGCAAAACCAAAAAGAATGATAAACCATGACCAAGCAGGAGTATCATAGAAATGCAACATAGAATTAATAGCTTCAAGTTAGTTAATGTGAAACATCATATTAATAAATTAAAGGACAAGAGCCACAAGATCTTTTTGATAGATGCAGAAAATCACTTCATGATATCTACCATCCAGTTATATTTGCTTTTTAAAAAAATGAAGCTTAAAAACTCAAAATAAAATAGAACTACCTCGACCTAATAAAGGGTATCCATGAAAAACCCCAAAATTAACTTTCTACTTACTGTTGAGAGACTGCATGTTTTCCCCTTAATTGGGAAGTATATAAGCATATGTCTCATAACATTTATTCAGCACTGCATTGAGGATTCTAGTTAGCGCAATCAAAGAAGACATAAAAATAAAAGCATCAAACTGAAAATAAAGAATAAAAAGAATAAAATTGTCATATTCACACATGACATAATCCTGTATAAATGAAATCAAAGAAATACACAAATAAACTACTAGAACTAGTAAACAAATTCAGCGAAGTCATAGGGTATAAGATCATTAAACAATATTAGTTGCAGTTCTACATATACCAATAAAATAGGTAGGAACACATTTAAGAAAAAAGTCAAAATTTATGCTTTGAAAATGAATATTCTCCAAAGACATTCTAAATGATCTAAGTAAATGGAAGGATGTTCCATGATTATGGATAGGGACAAATAATTTTAAGGTGATACTTCCCAGCTTGATCTACAGATTCAACACCAACTCTATCAAAATCCCAACTGACTCTTTTGAACAAATCTTTTGAAAAAATTGACAAGCTATTCTAAAATGTATATGAAAATGAAAATCATCTAAAAATGCCAAAACATTATTGAATAGAAGAATAAAGCTGGAGGATATACCCTTCATAATTTCAAAACTCAACTATAGAGGTAATAGTGAAGAAAGGGAGGTGCTGTGGTTCATGCCTGTAATCCCAGCACTTTGGGAGGCAAATGCGGGAGAACTGCTTGAGGCCAGGAGTTTGAAACCAGCCTGGGAAACACAGCAAGACTCTATCTCTAAAAGAAAATAAACAAATTAGATAAAAATAAATAAATAATAGCTGGGTGTGGTGATGTGCACTTGTAGTCCTTACTCCTCAGGATGCTGAGGTGAAGGATCACTTGGTCAATGCTGGCAAATTGAGATCAGTAATTCCAAGTTACAGTTAAGTAGGATTATACCACTGCACTCCAGCCTGGACATCAGAGCAAGACCCTGTCTCTAAAAAATAAGAAAAATTTAATCAAAAAAAAAAAAAAAAAAGAGAGAGAGAGAGAGAGTGACTAACAAAGGGTAGTTTTAGAGTACAAGGGAATATAATTAGAACATCAGAAATCCATATGTCAGAATATGAATTTACACTTTTACCTCACACCACATAGAAAAATTAACCAAAAATGGATCATAGATTTAAATATAAAAGCAAAATAAAGAACAGTTAGAAAAAACCATGAAAGTACATATTTGTGACTTTGTGTTAGGCAGTGGTTTCTTAGATATGACTTTTAAAGCCAAAGAGGTAAGCAAAAATACAATAAATTGTTTATCAAAATTCAAAATGCTCATGCTTCAAAAAAGACCACTAAGAAGATGAAAAGACAAACCCCAGGCTGAGATAAAATATTTGTAAATCATATTTCCAGAATATATGACTCTTACAACTTAATAAATAAATATTGAAAATAATGAATAAACATTTTATCAAACAAGTACACATATATCTAATAAGCATAACAAAATGTAAATAGAATGGTGGTTACCAGAGTCTGGGAAGGGTAGTTGGGTGGGAGATAGAAAGAGATTGATTAATAAGTACAAAAACAGAGTTAGATAGAAGAAAGAAGTTCTAACGTTTGGTAGCACAATAGGGTGACTATAGTTAACAAATAATTTATTGTATATTTCAAGATAGCTAGGAAAGTAGATTAAAAATATCCCCGACACAAAGAAATTATAAATGTTTGCAGTGATGGATATCCTATTACCCAATTTGATCATTACACATTGTTTGCTTTTATGAAACTATGACACGCACCACATAAATATGTACAATTATTATGGATACATAAAAATAAAAAATAAAAAATACAACTAATGTCAGTTTGTCAATATGAAAATGCATACAAAATCCACAGTGCAATACCACTGAAAACACACTAGAAGGATTATAATAGAAAAGACATGTGAAGTAACAAGAGCCCTAACTCTTTGTCGATGGATATAGAAAATGGTGCAGCCACTTGGAGAAACAGGTTGACAATTTCTTATAATGTCACACATAAATTTATTGCATAATCTAATGTATTTGTCTCCCATTACTACTGTAACAAATCGCCACAAATTTAGTGTCTTAAAACAGTACAAATTTATTATTTTATAGTTCTAGAGGTAAGAATTCCTAAATGTCTTATGTATCTAATGGGGAGTGACTGCAAATGGGAGATAAAAATGTTGTAAAATTGGATTGTGGTATTCCTTGCACAACTCTGTGAATCTACTAAAAATATTTCATTGCTTATGAAATCAAGTAGATTCTATTTGAATTATACCTCAATAAAGATAATTAATATTTTTATACCAAGTCCATAAGAATATTAGTGAATTAATGAAACAAGAGGATAGTACATAGAGTTCATTATGGTCTGTATACTGTTTTTGTAAACCTAGAAAAATTCAAGCGTCTTTCAAATACTTAAAAATATTTTTAAAGCAATACCAAAGTAAATATTTCTATTGTTTTGGAATGTGTGATTATTTTCTGAAAATAGGACAAAATGTTTTCTACTAGGAAAACAATAGTGATTTAAATATTTAAAATTCCTCTGTGTCTGGGACACTAAAAATAAATTTAAACAAAGGAATAAAATGACGACCTGCTTCTCATGTTTTTGTCTACCCAGTGCCTTTGTATTTACCTAGCTTCTCCCTTGCAATGGGTAGAATTTCGGTTTCATTTTGCAATTGAACTGAAGGAAGAACTCAAGCTCCCAGTTTAACACAGAGTGGTATCAGGGACAGTATGGTTCTGGACTGAGCTGTGGAGTGGCTACTTGCCAATCCAGCAAGTGAGTTTCAGATTACACAATAGTAGCATGTAAGGCAGTCCAGAGTTTGGTAGCATGCTTCTTGAAGTCATTCACAGATCAGATTGCATTATGTTTCTCAGCCCTGGCACAGGTTATATAAACCACATAGGAACCCAGAACTAACTTTTCTTCCTTTATCTAGTATTGATTCTCTCTTCTGCTATTGAATTCCAAGTTATCTACTGGGAAAACATAATGTATAATTCACATGACAGAAAGTTACTATTTTTAATGTATAAAGAAATTGTGTAAGTCAATGAGCAAATACAAATGCTCCACTTGAAAAGAGCAATTTACTTAAAAACATATATTTATAATAGTTTAGCATATGAGATGCTCAATCACACTTAAAAAATCAAATTAAAGCAATAATTTATTATCATTTTTTACCTTTTAAACTGGCAACATTAAAAAGAGGGATACTATTCATTATGAGAAAAGGTATGAAGAAACAAGCAATATGTTATTCTGTTGGTATATTAGTCCATTTTCACACTGCTGAGAAAGACATACCTGAATGGGTAATTTACAAAAGAAAAAGGTTTACTGGACTTACAGTTTCACATTGCTGGGGAGACCTCACAATCATGGCAGAAGGCATGGAGGAGCAAGTCACATCTTACGTGGATGGCAGCAGGGAAAAAGAGAGCTTGTTATGTGGGAACTCCTGTTTTTCAAACAATCAGATCTCCTGAGACCTATTCACTATCAGGAGAACAGCATAGGAAAGACATGCCCCTATAATTCAATCATCTCCCATGGGGTCCCTCCCACAACACATGGGAATTATGGGAGCTACAAAATGATATTTGGGTGGGGACACAGTGCCAAACCATATCAGTTGCTAACTTAGATACTAATTTGTGAATAATTTGACAATATTTTAGAAACTTTCAAGTAATATGCAGTTTGACCCAGAAATTTCCTTTTTAGAAATTTGTATAAATACTTTACTTTCTGATCCATGGATCCTTGGGTACTCCACAAAGCCTGGTAGACATTCAATAAATAGTTGTTGACCCTTTTTGCTAAAAGATGTATTTATACAAGGTTCAGTACAACATTATTGAAAAAAATAAACTATTGGGAATAATCAAAATATAAACCAATAAGATATTACATTTTTTATAATATACTGAAATATTATATAATAATTAAAAAGAATTAGGTATGTCTATTGTATATATGAACATTTGTTGGTATAATATAATCTCTTTTTTTATGAGATTCAGAAGATATAGAATAAACTAATAGCACATTTTACCATTCCAACATTTAAAAGTAACATAAAGCAGTAAACACAAACACACTTGTATAACATCAAACTCTCTCCACAAAGAAAGATTAAACAAACACACAGAAATAAGACGTAACTAATTGTGATGAATGTATTTTCAGAATTTCTGAGAGATAATTTCTTTGCCTAAAATCGTGTTTTTGAAAGCAGTAAAACGTGCAGATTCTAGCAAGAGGACAACACAGACAGATGTTTCTGAATTCTTCCTCAGTTCTTTTTCTCCCTTCTCTGGAGTGAGACCATTCATTACCTGCAAAACTTTCAAAAGGACCATTATTGATCCATTTGATATCTTCCTGCCAATTAGAAAATTTCTGGCTGCACTCCCTTCTTCTTGGGCACATGACTTACAGGAGCATGAGCTGGTTTTCAGCTCCTACTTACCCACTCAGTCATCATTCTTATGCGACGACAACTACAAAACCATAGATGATGTTCCTGATCATGCATTCATTGAAAGAGTTCAGGAGACAACCGAGTTCTGTCAGTTATCTTGGGGAGGTTTCCCTGGCATGCTCATATATGATTCTAAAAACACCTATCTCTGGTGACTTGCAAACACCTGAAGGCAAGTCACTGGTTCAGTTGCTCTCAGTATCTCTAGCTTACCATCATTCCACAAGTATAGAAACAATTCTGCTTGCCATTAATCACTAAAGGCCTGCCTTGCAAGCCAAGGCTACACAATATTTTAATAATTTAAAATTAACACACACAAAAAAGAAGATCCACATTGATAATTAGTGGATTAGACCGTCAAGTGCAACGCCACAATGTGACAAAAGAAACAAAAAAAATAAACTAATAAAGGGAAAAATGAGAGATTTGGAGAATAGCTTCAGAAAATTTGGATGTTGTAGAATGAGCCAAAGCAATAGAAGAAGAAGAACAACTAAATAAATAACAGAAGATTACTTTTCTTTATAATCAGAAGAAAGGCTGCAGTGTTTAACATGAAAAGCCTCATTGAAATTCAGGTGAGAATATTTTTTTACAAATAGACCAAAGCCAGGTGTAGTACCTGTAATCCCAGCTACTGCAAAGGCTGAAGCAGGAGGATTGCCTGAGCCCAGGGGTTGGAGACAAGCCTGGGCAACATAATGAGACCTTGTCAAAAAAAAAAAAAATATATATATATATATATATATGTGTGTGTGTGTGTGTGTGTGTGTGTATGTGTGTGTATATATATATGTATATCTGTACAGAAATAAGATGATCAAATAACATCTACTAGTTTATTACAATTGTTCTACTAGTAATCACAGTCAACTAAGAGAAAAGTATTTGGTGTTCAAGAGTCCTATAGCCAGACAAAATATCACTTCCCCATCAAAAAGAAATATATCACTAAGCAATTTTTTAGATTGCCATAGCATATTGGATAGATTTTTAAATGAAATAAAAATGGAATAAGAACATTGTTTTAAAAAATGCAGAATACTCAACCATCTATACCTATGTGCATATGTACATGAGACTGTGTGTGTGTGTAAATAAATAGGACAAGTATTTGGAAACAATTTTTGACTCTCTGTACTATCAGATCACTTTGGGATGGGGTCAGTCACCTTGGTAGCAGTAAGGAACAAAGAAAGAATTCCAAGAAGCAAACAGCCACATGCTAAAACAGCAAGCTAAATTAAAAAAAAAAAAAAATCTACTACTCTTAGTCCCAGAGTGTCCTTACATATGGCTAAGTTCACTAGAAGTTGTTCATTTACACTAACATGAACCACACTATATGAAAAAATAGTTCAGGAACAACCAAGAAGTTCCCAAGATCACAGACTTCAAAAATCCCTCTTACAACCCCAAAGCATTGCCTGACACTTTATCTTTGCCTGAAGCTTTATGCTTTGCCTGAAGTTCTCTCACACTTCTCATTGGAATTATTCTAAAGCAGCTAGACCACCGATTGAGCACACCTACAGCCTGTTTTAACTTTTTGCATGGAACTTTTCTTTTTTTTTTTTAATTTTATTTTCTTTTTTTTATTTTTTATTATTATACTTTGAGTTCTAGGGTACATGTGCATAATGTGCAGGTTTGTTACATATGTATACTTGTGCCATGTTGGTGTGCTGCAGCCATCAACTCGTCAGCACCCATCAACTCGTCATTTACATCAGGTCTAACTCCCAGTGCAATCCCTCCCCCCTCCCCCCTCCCTATGATAGGCCCCGGTGTGTGATGTTCCTCTTCCCAAGTCCAAACCATCATTAACTTGAGGAAGAGCCTGCAACCAAAGCCGCAGGGAGTGGGATCTGCACTTGCAGTTCCTGTTTCATTTGATTGAACTCTGTTGTTCACCCATCACTTTTACAGGTGAAAGTTATACACCAACTGTTGTATCTCCCCCAGTAATTGTCTGTTTCTCCTAAGTCTCATTATTTCTAATAAAGAATCCTGTTTTGTTTTGTTTTTGTCTCCATAAGAAGAATAGCTTTCCTTCTGATTGTGATTTCCTTATCAAAAATGTTTTCCAACTATTTAGAAACCATAGAGATATATGGAGAACAATACTAGCTAAAATTAAGTTTTAAACTATTTCAAGAAACCCAGAATTTAGAAGCATGGGAAGGTAAGCAGAGACAATACTATATTTTCATATCATTTTGTTTTTGCAAATACAGTATTTCACAGATGTCATTGCATTAGGTGAGGCCATGTGACTGTTCAGGACAATGCAATGTGAGTGAAAGTACAGCATATGAACACGTTCTTTGAAGATTCGGCTGCCTTCTTCTTCCATAACACCTGAAGGTTCCATATATTAAGATGATAGAATCAAAAGATCCAAACACCAGAGATCACTGAATTCTGACAGAGGAAGCTTCTTTTCCGAGCTGATAAACGTCCTGCAGATTTTCTGCATGTGTGTGTCTGTGTGTGTGTGTGTGTGTGTGTGTGTGTGAGAGAGAGAGAGAGAGAGAGAGGCATTGTGTGTAAATAAATAGGACAAGTATTTACAAACAATTTCTGATTCTCTCTACTAACTATCTATTAACCATACCCACTTTGGGATGGGCTCAGTCACTTTGGTGGCTGTAAGGGACAGAGAAAGAATTATCTGCATAAGACTTTGCATAAGTGAAAAATAAACTCGCATATTCTAAATAACTGTTGTGGATTTTTCCCTTCTAGCATGTCCTAGTTTATCCTGAATAGCATAAGACAAAAGATAGGGGAAATTGACAGTTAATGCTTCCTAAACTTTTATCTTGGATTGTGATCAAAGCTATGTCATTTGCTTTTATTAATATAATAAAGAAAACGATATATTAAATTTTGATTTTTCAAAATGAAAGATAAGTACTACCATACTGAAAAGCATAGTAGAACATAATTATCAAGCAAAAAAGAATGATACAAGTATACTAAAGCCAGAAAAATAATAGAAAGGAAAAAGAAAACAATAGCAAAGTAAAATAAATAGCCAACATAAAATAAAATGCAAGTAATAAAAACAATTAAATCATTTATTATATGCAATGTGAGCAGGCTGGATTTCCCAATTAGAAATAGATAATTGTTAGGATGGGTAAAAACAAAATATGCACATATGTTGTATACAAAAAATATAAAATGATAAAAGTAAGTTGGAAATAAGAGATGGCGAATAGATTCCTAGACAACTATGAATAACAGAAAACAGTCTTAGAAATATGATAGTGCAAGGAAATCTATGAAAAATGGAAATATTACAGTGCAGGGAAATCTATGAAAAAAATTTAATAAGGGGAAAAGACACAATACATAATGATCCCAAAAGTATAAATTTTTGAGAAAATGTAATAGACCTAAACCTTTATACGTTGAACAAGATAGCAAATAACTATATAAAGAAAACCTCCCAAGGGTATTTTTTCTAAGCTTAGTTATCTTTAATTTCAACTTATATTTTAGATACAGGGGGTACATGTACAGGTTTGTTACATGGGAATGTTACATGATGCTGAGATTTGAGGTACAGATCCCATCACCCAGGTAGTGAGCGTAGTATCCAACAGGTAGTTTTTCAACCCACCCCATCTCCCTCCACTCTCTAGTAGTCAGTAGTACCTTCTTCCCATATTTAGGTTCATGTGTTAGTTCCTACTTGTAAATGAGAACATGTGGTATTTGATTTTCTGCTCCTGCATTAATTTGCTTAGGATTATGGCCTCCAGCTACGTCCATGTTGCTGCAAAGGACATGATTCATTCTTTCTTATGGCTGCATAGTATTCCACAGTGTATATGTACCACATTTTCTTTATCCAGTCTACCATTGATGGGCACCTGCGTTGATTCCATGTCTTTGCTGTTGTGAATAGCAGTGGGATACACATCTAAGTGGATGTATCTTCTTGGCAGAATGATTTAATTTCCTTTAAGTGTATGCCCAGTAATGGGATTGCTGGGTCATATGGTAGTTCTGTTTTAAATTCTTTGAGAAACCTTCAAACTGCTTTCCAAAGTGGCTGAACTAATTTACATTCCCAACAACAGTATATAAGCATTCTCTTTTCCCCCTTTTTCTGCAGCCTAACCAGCGTCTGTTTTTTTGTTTGTTTGTTTGTTTGTTTTTGTTTTTGTTTTTTTGTCTTTTTAATAACAGCCATTCTGTGACCAGCTGGATACAAAGACAAGACCCATCGGTGCACTGTATTCAAAAGACACATCATATGTGCAAAGATGCACATAAACTCAAAATAAAGAGATGGAGGAAAGATTACCAAGCAAATGGAAAGCAGGAAAAAAGCAGTGGTTGCAATCCTAGTTTCTGACAAAATAGACTTTAAACCAGCAAAGGTCCAAAAAGACAAAGAAGGGCAAGACAAATAATGTGAAAGGGTTCAATTCAACAAGAAGAGCTAACTATACTAAAATGTATATGCACACAATACAGGAGCACTCAGATTCATAAAACAAATTCTTAGAGATCTACAAAGAGACTTAGACCTCCACACAATAATAGTGAGAGACTTTAATACCCCACTGTCAGTATCAGACACATCATCAAGACAGAAAATTAACAAAGATATTCAGGACTTGAACTCATCTCTAAATCATGTGGATGTGATAGATATTTACAGAAATCTCCACGCAAAACCAACAGAATATACACTTTTTTCTTCGGTGCCACATGAAACTTAACGCTAAAATCAATCACATAATTAGAAGTAAAGTACTCCTCAGCAAATGCAAAAGAACTGAAATAATAACAAACAGTCTCTCAGACCATAGTGCAATCAAATTAAAACTCACGAATAAGAAGCCCACTGAAAACTACACGACTACATGGAAATTGAACAACCTGCTCCTAAATGACTCTTTGGTACATATGGAAATAAAGGCACAAATCAAGAAGTTATTTGAAACCAGTAAGAACAAAGAGACAATGTATCAGAATCTCTGGGATGCAGCTAAAGCAGTGTTAAGACGGAAATTTGTAGCACTAAATGTCCTCATCAAAAAGGAAGATCTCAAAACAACACCCCAACATCACAACTAAAAGAACTAGAGAACTAAGGGCAAACAAACCCCAGAGCTAGGAGAAGACAAGAAATAACCAAGCTCAGAGTGGAACTGAAGGAGATAGAGACATAAAAAACCCTTCAAAAAATCAACAAACCCAGAAGCTGCTTTTTTTTGAAAAATACCAGTAAAATAGATAGATCACTAGCAAGATGAATAAGCAAGAAAAGAGAGAAGATTCAAATAAATACAATCAGAAAAGATAAGGGGGATACCACCACTGATCCCACAGAAATACAAAACATATCAGAGAATACTATAAACACATCTATGCAAATAAGCTGGAAAATCTACAAGAAATGGATACATTCCTGGACACATACACCCTCCCAAGACTGAACCAGAAAGAAGTTGAATCTCTGAATACACCAAAAAAAAGCTCTGAAATTGAGGAAGTAATAAATAGCCTGCCAACAACAACAAAAAAGCCCAGATCTAGATGGAGTTACAGCTGAATTCTACCAGAAGTACAAAGAGGAGCTGGTACCATTTCTTCTGAAACTATTTCAAGCAATTGAAAAGGAGGGACTGCTCCCTAACTCATTTTATGAGGCCAGCACTCATCCTGATACCAAAACCTGGGAGAGATACAACAAAAAAAGTAAACTTTAGGCTAATATATCTGATGAACATCGATGCAAAAATCCTCAATAAAATACTGGCAAACCAAATCCAGCAGCACATAAAAAAACGTACTCACCACAATCAAGTCGGCTTCATCCCTAGGATGCAAGGTTGGTTCAACATATACAAATCAATAAATGTAATTCATCACAAAAACAGAACTAAAGACATAAAACACATGATTATCTCAATAGATGCATAAAAGGCCTTCAACAACATTCAGCATCGCTTCATGTTAAAAACTCTCAATAAACTAGACACTTAAGGAACGTACCTCAAAACAGTACGAGTCATTTATGACAAACACACAGTCAACATCATACTGAATGGGCAAAAGCTGGAAGCATTCCCTTTGAAAACTGGTACAAGACAAGGATGCCATCTTTCCCCAATGTTATTCAACATAGCATTGGAAGTTCTGGCCAGACCAATTAGGTAAGAGAGAGAAGTAAAGCATATTTAAATAGGAAGAGAGGAAGTCCAAGTGTCTTTATTTGCAGATGACATAATCCTATATCTACAAAAACATATCATTTCAGCCCAAAAGCTTCTTAAGCTGATAGACAACTTTAGCAAAGTCTCAGGATACAAAATCAATGTGTAGAAATCACAAGCATTCCTATACAACAACAGACAAACAAAAACCCAAATCATGAATAAACTCCCATTCACAATTGCTACAAAGAGAATAAAATACCTAGGAATACAACCAGCAAGGGAAGTGAAGGACCTTTTCAGGGAGAACTACAAACTAGTACTCAAATAAATCAGAAAACCATTCCATGCTCATGGATAGGAAGAATTAGTATCATGAATATGGCTGTACTGCCCAAAACAATTTATATATTCAATGCTATTCTCAATAAACTACTACTGACATTCTTCACAGAATTAGAAAAAAATAATTTAAAATTCATATGAACCAAAAAATAGCTCTCATAGCCAGTCAATCCTGAGCAAAAAGAAAAGCTGTTGGCTTCACATTACCCAACTTCAAACTATACTACAAGGCCACAGTAACCAAAACAGCATGGTACTGGTACAAAAACAGGCACATAGACCAATAGAACAAAATAGAGAACTCAGAAATAAAACTGCACATCTACAACCATCTGATATTTGACAAAGCCAACACAAACAAGCAATGGAGAAAGGATCCCCGATTTAAAAATAAATTTAATAAATGGTGCTGGGAGAACTGGCTAACCATATGCAGAAAATTGAAATTGAATCCCTTCCTTACACCTTATGCAAAGCTTAATTCAAATGGATTAAAGAATTAAATGTAAAACCCAAAACTATAAAAACCCTATAACAAAATATAGGCAATACCATTCAGGACATAGGCATGGGCAAAGAATTTATGATGAAATCGTCAAAAGCAATTGTAACAAAATCAAAAATTGACAAAAGGGATCTAATTAAACTAGTTTCTGCATAGCAAATGAAACTGTAATCAGAGCAAACAGACAACCTAGAGAATAAGAGAGAATTTTTGTAATCTATCTATCTGATAAAAAGCTAATATCCAGAATCTACAAGAAACTTAAGCAAATTTACAAGAAACATCCCCATTAAAACGTGGGCAATGGATATGAACAGACGCTTCTCAAAAAAAAAAAAAAAAAAAAAAAAAAAAAAAGACATACATGGAGCCAACAAACATGCAAAAAATAGCTCAACATCAACGGTCATTTGAAAAATGCAAATCAAAAGCATAGTAAGATTCCATCTCATGCCAGTCAGAATGGTGATTATTAAAAAACCAAGAAACAACAAATGTTGGCAAGGTTCTAGAGAAATTGGAACGCTTTTATGCTGTTGGTGGGAATGTAAGTTAGTTCAACCATTGTGGAAGACAGTGTGGCAATTCCTCAAAGATTTAGAACCAGAAATACCATTTGACCCAGCAATGCTATTATTGAGTATATACCCAAATGAATATAAATATAAATTATTCTATTATAACAATACATGCATGTGTATGTTCACTGCAGCACTATTCACAATAGCAAAGACATGGAATCAACCCAAATGCCTATCAATGACAGACTGGATAAAGAAAATGTGGCATATATACACCATGGAATACTATGCATCCATAAAAAGGAATGAGATCATGTCCTTTGCAGGGACATGGATGAAGCTGGAAGCCATTATTCTCAGAAAACTAACATAGGGACAGAAATCCAAAAACTGCATGTTCTCACTTATAAGTGGGAGCTGAACAATGAGAACACATGGACACAGGAAGGGGAACAACACTTACCAGGGCATGTCGTGGGGTGGGGTAGGAAGAGCATTAGGGAAAAGAGCTAATGCATGCTGGGCTTAATACCTAGGTGATGGGTTGATAGATGCAGCAAACCACCATGGCACATGTTCAGCTATGTAACAAACCTGCACATCCTGCACATGTACCCTGGAACTTAAAAAAGATAAAATAAAATAATTATAAGAAAATAATAGCCATTCTGACTAGTGTGAGATGGTATTGCATTGTGATTTTGATTTGCATTTCTCTGGTGATTTGTGATGATTAGCACTTTTTCATATGTTTGTTGGCTGCTTGTATGTTTTCTTTTAAGAAATATCTGTTCATGTTCTATGCCCATTTTTAATGGAGTTGCTTTTTGCTTGCTGATTTGTTTAAGTCCCCATTCATTCTGGATATTAGGCCTTTGTTGGATGTATGGTTTCTGAATATATTCTTCCATTCCATTTGCTTTGTTAGTATTTTCTTTTGCTATATAGAAGCTTTAGAGTTTAATTAGGTCCCACTTACTTATTTTTGCTTTTGTCGCAACTGCTTTTAGGGACTTAGCCAAAAATTCTTTGCCAAGCTGATGTCAAAAGGTGTATTTTCTAATTTCCTAAGTTGTGTTTCAGAATTTTCATAGTTTGCAGTCTTATATTTAAAATGTTTCATATATTTAGAGTTAATTTTGATATTTGGTGAAAGGTAGGATTCCAGCTTCAATTTTCTGCATATGACTAGCCAGTTATTCCAGCACTATTTATTGAATAGGTAGTCCATTTCCCATTGCTTGTTTTCAATGGCTTTGTCAAAGATGAGATGGTTGTAGGTGTGCAGTTTTATTTCTGAGTTCTCTATTTTATTCCATTAGTCTATGTGTCTGTTTGTTTTGCTGTTTTGCTTTGTTTATTTTTTGAGGTGGAGTCTCACCCTGTCACCAGGCTGGAGTGCAGTGGTGTGATCACAGCTCACAGAACCCTCCACCTCCCAGGTTCAAGTGATTCTCCTGCCTCAGCCTCCCGAGTAGCTGGGACTACAGGCGTGCACCACCATTCCCAGTTAGTAGAGACAGGATTTCACCATGTTGACCTGGATGGTCTCGATCTCTTGACCTCGTGATCTGCCCGCCTTGGCCTCCCACAGTGCTGGGATTACATGCGTGAGCCACGGCGCCTGGCCCCTATGTGTCTGTTTTTGTGCCCATACTATGCTGTCTGGGTTACTGTGGCTTTGTAGCATAGTTTGAAGTTCATAATATGATGCTTCTGGCTTTATTCTTCTTGCTTAGGATTGCTTTGCCTAAAGTAAATTTATTTCTCAAAAGTAATTATAACTGGAAGAATTCACCATGTCTCTTTCTGAATTTTATAAATCTTGTTTACCAAAATATAACACCTATAGGGGATTTGAATGTTCTAATCACTATGAAGAAATGTAAATATTTTCATAAATGGAATAATGTTTGTATCCACAGAATAACTTATGTCTATGGAATAATAAATGTTTATGTCCATAAGCAATAAAACCTTTGTCAGGTGTGACCACCCATGTCTGTAGTCCCAGCTACTTGGGAGGGTGGGGTGGGAGGATCACTTGAGCCCAGGAGTTTGAGTTCAGCCTCGGCAACAAAGCGAGATCCCATCCCTAAACAAATAGACAAATAATCTACTTGACTTAATAAGCAATATTTTAAAAATACAGAACTCATAGTCTATACTCTTTGATAACACATAAAGTTGCAAGAAATTATTAAAATGCGACCCAAAAAGTTCAACTTCAAAAAATCATTCTCCTATTAAACCTTGTTTAATGAGAACAAAATAAAATTATAACAATTAGAAAGTTACTAAAAATATACAGTTTGAAGAAAAAGCTATAAGATTTAGAGTAGTACTCAAAATAGAACACAAACTTTAAATGTTTTCTTTATTCAGATAAAATACAAAGATAATAGCTATATTAGTCTGTTTATCATGTAGCTGATAAAGACTTACTCAAGACTGGGAAGAAAAAGAAGTTTAATTGAACTTAAAGCTCCACGTGGCTCGAGAGGCCTCAGAATCATGGCAGGGGGTGAAAGGCATTTCTTACAGGGTGGCAGCAAGAGAAAATGAGGAAGAAGCAAAAGTGGAAACCCCTGATAAACCCATTAGATCTTGTTAGACTTATTCACTATCACAAGAATAGCACAGGAAAACCAGCCCCCATGATTCAATTACTTCCCCCTGGGTCCCTCCCACAACATATGGGAATTCTGGGAGATACAATTCAAATTGAGATTTGGGTGGGGACACAGTCAAACTATATCAATAGCTAACATGTAGTACATATTTACTGTGTTAGATATTGATCTAAGAACTTATATTATTAACTCATCACAAATCTGAGGTAAATAGTATTATTATTCCCATTGTACAGATAAAGAAATTGAAGCAAATAGAAGTTTAAAAACATATCCACTATTATAGAGTTACCAAATGGCAAAACCAGCATTCAAATTCAGGTTGTTCTGCTCTGGAGTCCACATTCATAAATATTATGCTACAGTAAATATTAATCTTGAGAACTATGTGGTATGGTTTGGCTGTGTCCCACCCAAATCTCATCTTGAATTGTAGCTACCATAATCCCCACATATCAGGGGAGTAACCTGGTGGGAGGAAACTGAATCATGGGGCAGTTACTTCTATGCTGTCCTCATAATAGTGAGTTCTCACTATATCTGATGGTTTTATAAGGGGCTTTCCCACCTCCCTTTGCTCTGCACTTCTCTTTCCTGCCATTATGAGAGGAAGGACATGTTTGCTTCCCCTTCTGCCATGATTGTAAGTTTCCTGAGGCCTCCCGAGCCATGCTGAACTGTGAATTAATTAAACCTTTTTTCCTTATATATTATCCAATCTCTGGTATGTCTTTGTTAGCAGCATGAGAATGGACTAATACTGTAAAATGCTACTGCAGAGAGTGGGGCATTGCTGTAAAGATCCAGGAAATGTGGAAGCAACTTTGGAACTGGATAACAAGCAGAGGCTAGAACAGTTTGGAGGGTTCAGAAGAAGACAGAAAAATGTGGGAAAGTTTGGAACTTCCTAGAGACTTGTTGAATGGATTTGACCAAAATGGTGATAGCGATATAGACAATGCAGTCCAGGCTGAGGTTTTCTCAGATGGAGATGAGGAACTTATTGGGAACTGGAATAAATGTCAGTCTTGCTATGTTTTCAGCAAAGAGACTGGCAGCATTTTGTCCCTGCCCTAGAGATCCATGGAACTTTCAACTTTAGAGAGATAATTTAGGGTATCTGGCAGAAGACATTTCTAAGTAGCACAGTACTCAAGAGGAACCAGAGCAAAAAAGTTAAAGCCTGATGATGTGATAGAAAAGTAAACCCCGTTTTCTAGGGAGAAATTCAAGCTGACTTCAGAAATTTGCACAAGTAATGACGAATCAAATGTTAATCATCAAGAAAATGGGGAAAATATCTCCAGTGCATGTCAGAGACCTTCATGGCAGACCCTGCCATCAAAGGCCTGGAGGCCTAGGAGGGAACAATGGCTTCCTGGGCCAGGTCCAGGGTCTTCCTGCTCTATGCACCATCAGGACATGGTGCCCTGTCTCCCAGTTGCTTAAGCTCTAGCCATGGCTACAAGGGACCAATGTACAGCTCAGGCTGTTGCTTCAGAGGGTGCAAGCCCCAAGCCTTACATGTGGTGTTGGACCTGTAGTTGCATAAAAGTCAAAAATTGAAGTTTGAGAATGTCCAGCTAGGTTTCAGAGGATGTATGGATATCCACTCAGAAGTTTGCTGCAGGAGTGGGGCCCTCCTGGGGAACCTCTGCGAGGGCAGTGCAGAAGGGAAATGTGGGGTTGGAGCCCCAGTGCAGTCTCCAGTGGGGTACTGTCTAGTGGAGCTGTGAGAAGATGGCCACTGTCCTCCAGACCTGAGAATGACAGACCCACCCACACGTTGCACTGTGCATCCGGAAAAGCCACAGATACTCAACACCAGCCCGTGAAAGCAGCCTTGGGGTGGGGGTGGGGCTATACCCTGCAAAGCCAAAGGGTGGAGCTGCCCAATGCTGTGGCAGTCCATCCATTATCGTGCCCTGGATGTGAGACATGGAGTCAAAGGAGATCATTTGGAACTTTAAGGTTTAATGACTGCCTTATTTGATTTTGAACTTGCATACGGCCTGTAGTCCCTTTGTTTTGGCCACTTTCTCCCATTTCGAATGGGAGTATTTACCCAATGCCTGTACCCCCACTGTATCCAGGAAATAACTAACTTGCTTTTTATTTTACAGGCTCATAGGCAGAAGGAACTTGACTGTCTCAGATGAGACTTTGGACTTGGACTTTTGATTAATGCTGGAATGAGATAAGATTTTGTTTGAGGACATGGGATTTGGGAGGGGCAGGGGTGGAATGACATGGTATGGCTGTGTCTCCACCCAAATTGCACCTTGAATTATAGTTACTATAATCCCCGTGTGTCATGGGAGGGGCCTGGTGGGAGGCAAATCATGGGCGTGGTCACCTTCATGCAGTTCTCATGATAGTGAATGATTTCTCATGAGATCTGATGGTTTTATAAGGAGCTTCCCCACCTACCCATTTGTTCTTCTCCTTCCTACCATCATGCGAAGAAGGAAGTGTTTGCTTTCCCTTCTACCATGATTGTAAGTTTCCTGAGGCCTCCCTAGCCATGTGGAACTGTGCGTCAATTAAACCTCTTATCCAGTCTCAGGTATGTCTTTATTAGCAGCATGAGAATGGACTAATATGCCAGGGGAGGGAAGGTGGAGGTGAATTAGAAACAGAACAAAAGAATCTAGGGTAATGTAAATAATAAATTTCAAAACTGAAATTCATAAATGAGAAAAAAAAAATAGAAAAGCTCAGCAAAACAAAGGTAGTTTTTTTGGCAAGTATAATGAAATAAATAAACTGTTATAAGCCTGATACACAACCAGATTTTACAAGATCCTACCTGCTAGTCAATTAATTGTCAATTAATTATATTTCTAGGCATTAATGCTAACTGGCAACTGGACAATCCTGGCAGATGTGTGGTTTGTCAGGAGTCTCCATAATTAAAAATTTTGGAAACAATCTAAATACATGTCTAGTGGTTGGGGATGATTAAAATAGTGATGTCATAGCCATACAATGAAACATGTGACATATATCTACAATTATTATAAGGGGAAAATATCCACACATTTTTTGGTAAGTTGACAGGGTACCAAATGTCTTGCAAAATATGATTATTTCAGGACAGGGTGATATGTCTCATGCCTGTAATCCCAGCACTTTGGGAGGCCAAGGGAGGCGGATCACCTGAGGTCAAGAGTTTGAGACCAGCCTTGCCAATATGGTGAAACCCCCATCTCTACTAAAACTACAAAAATTAGCATGGTGTGGTGGGCACCTGTAACCCCACCTACTTGGGAGGCTGAGGTAGGAGATTTGCTTGAACTGGGGAGACGGAGGTTACAGTGAGCCAAGATCACCCCACTGCACTCCAGTCTGGGTGACAAGGGCAAGATTCTGTCTCAAAATAATAATAATAATAATAATATGGCCAGGCACGGTGGCTCACCGCCTATAATCCTAGCACTTTGGGAGGTTGAGATGGGCGGATCACTAGGACAGGAGATTGAGGCCATCCTGTCTAACACTGTAAAACCCTGTCTCTACTAAAAATAAAAAAAATTAGCCGGGTGTGGTGGCATGCACCCGTAGACCCAGCTACTCGGGAGGCTGAGGCAGAATTGCTTGAACCTGGGAAGTTGAGGTTGCAGTGAGCCGAGATCATGCCACTGCACTCCAGCCTGGGGGACAGAGCAAGACTCCATCTCAAAAAATAATAACAATAAATAATAAAAATAATAATATGTTTATTTCATAAATGCTATATACATACAGGAAAATATTTAAAAGTATTTAGATAATATAATTTAGTAATCATTTTTGCTGTCTTCTTTTTAATTCATTTTAGGATTTGAAATATCTTTGAGTGTTAATATTACTTATACAGTACAAAAAGCACTTTTTATTTGTAAAAGAGAAAATAAGATGAAATCTTGTGCTCACAAATGAGCACAGGGGTACCAATGTTGAAAGTTATATACTCATCACTTAGTCTCAGGAAACATAATCAAAGAAAAAGCAAAATTTGGATTAAAAAATTACTGGATGAGACATTGGGCATAACTTTTTGCTTAATAGTAATTTTAGTTCATTATCTGCTTATAACAAATGCAAAAGGAAGAGAGATGCATGGTTCTTCGCAGAATAACAATTAGGAGCTTTCCAATAATTCAGCTTGGCCTACCAAGCAGAGCTCAGGAACTAATTTAACTTTTGATGCACTCAGGACTTTCTCCATGAGATAAGTGTCACCATTTTAAAATATTTTGTATTAATATATAGGCATATTTTGTAAAATTAAAATTTTTGTTTGATTATATTTTAAACCAATTTATGCTTTCAAGAAGGCACATTGTCAAGATATTCTGATGAGTTTGCATTCATAGAAACAGCTGACTGATGGACAAAGCTAATTAGCATTTACCTATCTCCTATATATGTTAACTGCATTTCTGCAGTCATTGTGAAGGTAAGAGCCATGGTTTTTGCTTTCCTAATGCCAAGATATCCTTGATTCAAAATGGCCCCTACCTATTTGAAAGTGTACTCTTAAAACATTTCACATCTATCAAATAATATTTAAACTATTTTGACCTATTCTTACTAAATGTGACAACAAAAAAACTCTCTAAAAGAATGCAGCAATAATCATGAGATAAAAATCTGATTATCATTTTAATGTTAATCCAATTCAAGTGTATTGAGGGCCTACAAAATACCTACCTATGGTTGTTCTAAGTGTTGAGAATACAAAAGGGAATAAAATACAGTACCTTTCCCTCAAACATCCTAATGGACACCTGAGGAGAACAATAATATGATAGTTACTATAACAAGAAGTTATAATAATTTTTGTAGAAATTTATTTCTAATATGAAACTTAAATAAAGAGAAGTTATTTATTAAGTAAATATATTTAAGCACCTACTATGATTTAGGTAATATTATTTAAGGATCTACTATGACTGAAGTACTGCCAAACAAATAATATAATGCATCTGCTGTCAAAGAAAACCAGTTAACTTGGCATAGAGTACAAGTTCAGATTCAGTAGTTGACTTCTATCAGGCTTGTTGTCCAATAATTTTCAGTGGTGATTTACCTCTTCTAGTCATGTGCTCACATTAATGGTTATATCTCACAAGTAATTTTATTTTATAAACCCAGAAAATGGCATCTGTCTTTAATATATTTTAAGTAATTCATAAATACATTTTTTTTAAAACAAAGAAAAACAGCTGGGCGCGGTGGCTCACGCCTGTAATCTCAGCACTTTGGGAGGCCCAGGCGGGCGGATCACGAGGTCAGGAGATTGAGACCATCCTGGCTAACATGATGAAACCCCATCTCTACTAAAAAAATACAAAAAAATTAGCCAGGTGTGGTGGCGGGCGCCTGTAGTCCCAGTTACTCGGGAGGCTGAGGCAGGAGAATGGCGTGAACCCAGGAGGCGGAGCTTGCAGTGAGCTGAGATCGCGCCACTGCACTCCAGCCTGGGTGACAGAGTGAGACTCCATCTCAAAAAAACAAAAAAAAAAAAAAAAAGAAAGAAAAAAAGAAAAAAAAGAAAAACATTCCATCATCTTGGTTTTATAAAATTACTTTCTACTCTATATCATATAAGGACTGGTGGAAGTAATAGAAAATAAGTATAATGTAGTATTCATTAAGGTGGGCAGAATGCCCTTTCCCAAGATATCCATTATCTGTGAAAACCTTGTTATATGACAAAGGGAAATCAAGATGACCAATAGAGAAATTACCCTTGATCATTCAAATGGGCTAATGTTATCATAGAAGTCTTTAAAAGTAAAAGAAAGAGGCAGAATGTATGCAGGAAAAGGAAATGTGAGGACTATAATAAAGAAGGGAAGGAAGGAAGGAGGTGAGAGAGAAAAGAAGAGGGTGAGTTAGCATAGATCATAAAAGCTTTTGTTTCAGAATATCCCCATCTTCCACTAAAGATTTATTAAGAAATCATTTTCAGTTCCAGCAGAGTACCTGAAATATGGCCAGTAAAATTATATATTTGGGAAGCTACCCCTCCACCAATCCATTTGGATGAATAATGCCTACAGCAACAGAAAGACAAAGGATACATAGAGTTATATAAAGGGGATTCTAAATGTAGAAGAAAATGGAAAGAAAATGTAAATTTTAAAGTCAGTTTTACAAAATAAGAGTACTCCTTCTTTATTTGAATTAGGCCAGTTGCTAGGGTTTAGACATGTGTTTTTAATCAAATTTTTGTCCCAGTTTTATTTATAGCAATACATTCTAAGCTAACTAAGGTAAAATATTTAGATGGAAGACTGCTTTCTATTTCTCATATTTTTCCTAAACTTAGTTTATATTCTGCATTCCAACTTTTATTCTTTTCTCCTTTTTAAGTCCTTTTTGAGCTATGCTCACTCTTGCTCTGATTTTATATCATTTTTAGCCCATGCTTAGGGATTGATATCAGCAGTTAACAATCCATCTCATGAATGTCAGAAACATGAAAGTTAGGTAAAAAAAAAAAAAAAAAAAAAAAAAAAATCAGCCTGTTCAAGTTGTTGGCATATATTTGCCAAAATCTGAACGTTCCCAGATACAGTTTTCTGAACTTTAAGCCTATTGATATTTAGTTATGTCTAACAATTCCCAATTGCTTTGGGATTTATTTGTAAACATTTTTAACATCATTTAAAAAAAAAAAAACTATGTCAGTCATAAAAGCACTTTTTGGACTTACATTAAAAAGTTTTTAAGGAAGGAAAACTTTGCAAAATAACACTACCAAGAAATACAAAACTATATTTTATACATTGCAATACATTCAAATGTTGTACTTGATTTCTTTCTTATATATGTAAATAATTTTAAATTAAAACAAATGGAATACGGAACATTACAGAATGAACATTTTGAAATGATGGTCATGTGTACATTTCTAAGGAAATCTTTATTTTACTTTTACTACCTTATTTGATTGTTGCGTATATTGTCCAAAAATAACTGAATTCACATTGATTTATTCTGTAAAATTGTTTGGAATCTGATTATAATAATTAAGTGGCATTTAATTAAAACACTCCTTCTAAGTGGGTTTTTGCTGCTTCACATTAACTGGCTCATTTAGATTATCACATATTGTTTCCGTTCATAAGATCATGCATAATGGGAGTAGTCTTGGCTTCTGAATTTTAATAAGTTCTGTACAGCTGTTCACTGAACACCAAGTAGCTGATGAACAAACATTAGCTAAAGTGGTTTATGAATCAAATACTGAACTGCATTTTTGAATTACCCTTTTCTAAATTTTTACCAACTCTAAGCACTAAAGTTAACTGCTTATATTCAACAGTAGTTTAGCTGAAACATATTTAAATTAAAATCTCTTTGAAGACTTAATAATTAATTTTTCATTTCATGACCATTTTTTCCATTAAATTTCTTTCCATATAACTTGAAACTCTCCAAATACTCAATGCATTTTTATTCCAATAAGATAAATGTTTCACAATCTTACTATTTTTATAATATCATCTATCTCTAAAGTTAGAAAACAGTATAGATACACTTTTGACAAATCTGCTACTGATGTCTCTATTATTGTGTATATTCAATATACAAATAGGTTAATAACAATAAAATATCTGCTCTATTATTTAGATGACAGAAAACATATACCCTCTTCTCTTCTCTTCTCTTCTCTTCTCTTCTCTTCTCTTCTCTTCTCTTCTCTTCTCTTTTTTTCAGATGGAGTCTTGCTCTGTTGCCTAGGCTGGAGTGCAATGGCGCAATCCAGGCTCACTGCAACCTCCGCCTGCCAGGTTCAAGTGATTCTCCTGCCTTAGCCTCCCAAGTAGTTGGGATTACAGGCACCCACTACCACGTCCAACTAATTTTTTTATTTTTGGTAGAGACAGGGTTTCACCAGCTTGGCTAGGCTGGTCTCGAACTCCTGGTCACATATTACTCTTAATCAAACATCACTTTCTGCATGACATTTGTAACTTTTGACCAAATATCACTTATCTTTGTTTGGATTTTGTCCCCAAATGTAGAATTCTTGCAAGCTAGTATGGACTCTGTGTGTTCCATAACACCAAATTAATGAGCCTATACCTCAATTTTACACCTTAACACAGATGGAAGAGAGGACCAATTAAGTGAAGACCCACCAATGATATCAGAAAGAGAAGCAGCAAGCAAATAGCCTATCATTTTCTCAATGCCTATAGCAGAAGATAATTCATCTGCCCATCAAAGCCTTCTTTGGCATAGAGTTAAGAGAAAATGGAATGGGAAATAGAGAATAATAGCGAGGGCTTCACCAATGGCAAAGTAAAGAAAGAAAAAGAGAGAGAAGGACAATATGAGATTATTTTATAGAGTCAAAATCACGTTTGTAAGCACTCTCGCAGCCTCATGGGATCATCTGAAAATGAGGCCAGATCTACTAACCAGGAATAGTGGTCTCACCCATGATGTGCTACTATGGTAGAATATGATTAATATAAAGCAACATTGACTTCTCTCTCCATCGGCAGTAGATGTGGAAAATTTGGTTACAGTTTTTCCTTAACTTACAGCCCATTATTTTATGTATTTTATTTTCCCTTTTAACATTAAATACAGCTTTACTCACTTTTAAAACCCGCGTTGAACCAAAGACACCTTGATGTCATCTTATAACTTGGCTTCTTGAGAAAATACTAATAAACAAGAGCAAATGTTCATTTTTATTAATAAAAATCTCCAGTACTTAAACAATAAATTATAATTTTAACACTTTTGCTTTTCCTGTAGTAGAAATGTGTATATATTTAGAGTTCAATATAAATCTATGTCAGTACATTCTCATTCACCAAATTTGGCCTAGAAGTGAAAGAAATAGTATATTTCTTTTCACTTAAGTTAGCAACTTCAGAAAAATTCTAAACAACAAAGTTTGAAAAATTTTTTCATCAATGGACACTTTTATACAAACACATGTTCAAACATACATACACTAAATAACTCAGATATAAGTTAGCAAACCAGAGTTTTTACTAAGTCATAATAATTTAAAAATAGATTCTTATTCTATTACCTTATCTATAAACAAATCAATTAGAATGTGTGTACATGATGGATAAATAAAACTACAGGCCAAAAATGGCCTTGAGACTAGAGATTTGGCATGACAATTGGAATATAATTATGCAAAAGAAACAAATCTGAGCAAATTTGGTTGTCATGGTGGTTGGCAGATATGAAGAATCAGGAATTCATTTCATATAAGACATTTCCTTTGCATATTCAAATGGAGATATAGAAGATGTTTTAATATGGATCTGAAATTCAGAGAAAAGGTCCAAATTGGTAGTAAACATTTTAGATTCCACCTATGCCAGAGTGCAGTGGCATGATCTCAGCTCACCACAACCTCCATCTGCTGGGTTCAAGCGATTATCCTGCCTCAGCCTCCCCAGTAGCTGGGACTACAGGCACACCACTGAACCTGGCTAATTTTTTCTATCTTCTTAGTAGAGACCGGGTTTCACCATGTTGGCCAGGCTGGTCTCAGACTCTTGACCTCAGGTGATCCACCCATTTCGGCGTCCCAAAGTGCTGGAATTACAGACGTGAGCCACCGTGCCCAGCTGCATTCTGACCTTTTAAAACTAAAGGAGTGGAAAAAGATAGATTTAAGGAGATTGCCATGGATTGTTCTTTTGTTGGAAGGAAAACATAACCCTGTGACAGGATTATATCTCAAAGTATTAATGTGTTTTTTGTATACATTCTTTCTCTTCAGCTCTCTCACTTTTATTCCAAGGGACAATTCATGTTCCCAACTCAGACTGATGTAAAAAATGGTAAAAATAGTTTACAATGGAGACAATGATTCTATCTATAAATGTATAATTGTAAGGTTTAATTTTCATCTTTGTAAAACTAGGTAAGATAGTATCTGGGAAGTAAAAGAAAGAGAGCCTTTTCTCACAGAATGCTCAAAAACAAAGTGAAAGAGATAGTCAGAATAGTTGTTGAGGACTCCAAAAGGTCTGTCCCTTCCACTTCAATATCACTGAATGTGGGGGTTGGATCAAGACAACAGACTAGAAGAAAGCTCATGTGTGCTGCTCTCAGGGGGAGGAAACAAAAAGGCCAGTGAACACTGAACCTGAATGCCAATCATCTGAGAAAGAAGGTCAGGATCCATCAAAGCAGGAGGGGGACACAGAGAGCCCACAGGAGTGAAGCTGGGCACTAGCCTGACTGTGATCAGTGCAGCTCCAGGAGAATATCTCCAACATGGGAAAGGGTAAGTGACTAAGAGCCCCCTGGGTGATTCATACTCTAAACAGGTACCTGTGCAAGACTAGAAATGGGAGAATACCCTGGCCCTCTCATATATCCAACCCCACTTCTAGAATGAGGCAGAGAGCCCCTCAAACATTTGGCAGAGGCAAACACCCTCAAGTCCAAGGTGACTTCTACAAGCCTTGGCCCCTGGAACAGACCAACACCAGCACCATACCCCCAACAGAGTCTGCAGTTGCCGTGCCTGGGGGCAGTAAGATTGTCCCCTCCCTGGACAAGGCTCAGTGCTGGCTTCTGGTCCAGCAGGACAACTTCTCTGTGAACTCAGCCAGTGGCCATAGCATCCTGTTGTCTGGGAAAGGAAAGCACCCAAACAGCAGTGTGGGCGACCCCACCCACCCCTACCACTAGTAACCATTGAGCTTCTTGTCATTCTGGGAAGCATCCAGATGGCAGAGCAGACAACTCAACCTAACCCTACCACTGGTAGCTTCCAGCCAAGTGAGCCAACTTTGCCTGAATTTGCAAAGGGTGCTGTGTTAGTCAGGGTTCTCTAAAGGGACAGAACTACCAGGACAGATGAATATATGAAGGGGAGTTTATTAGGAGAATTGATTCACACAATCACAAGGTGAAGTCCCACAACAGGTCATCTGCAAGCTGAGGAGCCAGGAAGCCAGTCCAAGTCCCAAAACCTCTAAAGTAGAAAAGCGGATAGTCCAAAAGCTGAAGTACTTGGAGTCTGATGTTTAAGGGCAGAAAACATCCAGCATGGGAGAAATGTGGAGGCTGAAAGACTCACACAGTCTAGTCTTTCTACATTCCTCTGCCTGCTTTTATCCTAGCCACACTGGCAGCTGAGTAGATGGTGCCTATCCAGAATGAGGGTGGGTCTGCTTTTCCCTGTCTACTGACTCAAATGTTCATTTCCTTTGGCAAAACTTTCATAGACATACCCAGGAACAATATCCAATCAAGTTGACAGTCAATATTAACCATCACAGGTATAGCTTCCTGTTGCCCTGGAAACACACAGATGGCAGGGTGGGCAACTCTACCTGTCCTTGCCACCTGTAGCCAGATGGTCCATACCTGCCAGAGTTTCAAACCCAGTAGTCTCACTTCTGCTGGAACTCTGTGAGCAGGCACAACTCTGTTTTCTCCTGGGGAGCACTGGGAGAGCAGATTCGGGTTGACACAGTAAGAATACAGCCTGGCTGCCAACTGTGGCCCCTGCATGAAGGAGCCCCATGCACCAGAACACCCGACCAAAGAGGGACTCCTTCAAGACCCAGAAGCAGAATAGAATTGAAGCCAGTCAACTGAGCCTACCTTAAACCACAATCAAACCCACAAGGGCATCTGAGAAGATAAAAGCAGAAACAAACAAACAAACAAAAAACACCTATTCAAAAATAGCAATTTGAAAGGCTGAAGGAACATCAGCCCATACAGAAGAGAAAGAACCCGCACAAGAACTCTGGCAACTCAAAAAGCCAGAGTGTCTTCTGACCTCTGGAAGATCATATTAGTTCTCCAGCAATGGTTCTAAACCAGGCTAAAATGGCTGAAATGTCAGAAATAGAATTCAGACTATGAATAAGAATGAAGATCATCAACCATCAGAAGAAATTCAAAATCCAATCCAAGGAATCTAAGGGATACAATAAAATGATATAGGAGATAAGAAACAAAAGGGCCACTTTCAGAAATTACCAAACTGATCCGATAGAAGTGAGAAACTCCCTTCAAGAATTTTATAATACAATCAGAAGTATTACCAGTAGAATCAATCAAGCTGAGGAAAGAATTTCAAAGTTTGAAGATCAGTTCTCCAAAATAACTCAGACAACAATAAAGAAAAAACAGTAAAGAAGAATGAAAAAAAAAAAAAAAACTCTGAGAAATATAAGATTACATAAAGAGATCAAATCTGTGATTTACTGACATCCCTGAAAGAGGAGAGAAAGCAAGCAAGTTGGAAAACATATTTGAGGTTATCATCCATGAAAATTTTCCCAACCTCACTATAGAGGCAAACATTCAAATTTAGGAAATGCAGGGAACCCCTGCAAGATACTATACAAGATAACCATCCCCAAGACACACAGTTATCAGATTCTTCTAGGTTGAAGTGAAAGTAAAAGTTTAAGTGAAAGAAAAAGGCAGCTAGAGAGAAGAGGCAGGTCACATACAAAGGGAACCTCAACAGGCTAACAGTGGATCTTTCAGGAGAAACTTTATAAACAGAAGAAATTGAGGACCTATATTCAACATTCTTAAAGCAAAGAAATTCCAACCAAGAATATCATATCCAGCCAAACCAAGCTTCATAAGTGAAGGAGAAATAATATGCTTTTCAAATAAGCAAATGTTAAGGGAATTTTCTAACACCACACAAGAGGTCCTTAAGGGAGTGCTAAATATGGAAAGGAAAGACCATTACTGGCCACCACAAAAACAGACTTAAGTACATAAGCCATTGACAGTATAAATAAACCACAAAATCAAATCTGCATAATGACCAGCTAACAAACTGTTGACAGGATCAAATCCACACAAATCAATATTAACTTTGAATGTAAACAGGCTAAATGCTCCAATTTAAAGGCACAGTATGGCAAGTTAGATAAAGAGGGAAGACCCAACTGTATGCTGCATAAAAAAGACCCATCTTACATGTAATGACAACTTCAAGCTCAAAGTAAAGAGATGGAGAAAAATCTACCAAGCAAATGAATAACAGAAAAACACAGGGGTTGCTATCCTAATTTCAGACAAAACAGACTCAAAACAGACTTTAAACGACCAAAGATAAAAAAAGACAAAGAAGAGCATTATATAATGGTAAAGGTTCCAATTCAATAAGAAAACCTAGCTATTCAAAATACATATGCACTCAATACAGGAGCACCCATATTCATAAAGCAAGTTCTAAGAGACCTACAAAGAGGCGTAGATAATGACACAATAATGGTGGGACAGTTCAACACCATACTGACAGTACTGGACAGATCATCATGGCGGAAAATGAACTAAAATATTTGAGACCTAAACTCAACGTTTGACCAAATGGGCCTAAAAGACATCTACAGAACTTTCTACCCTAAAATCACAGAACATACATTCTTCTCATCAGCACATGACATATAATCTAAAACTGACCACACAATGAACCACAAAACAATCCTCAGCAAATTCATAGAAGACAAAATCATACTAAACACACTCACAGACCACAGCACCTTAAAGGTAGAAATCAATAATAAGAACATTGTTCAAAACCATACATTACATGGAAATTAAGCAACCTGCTCCTGAATGACTTTTGGATAAACAATGAAATTAAGGCAGAAATCAAGAAAATCTTTGAAACTAACAAGAACAAAGATACAACTTACCAGAATATGTGGGACACAGCTATAGCTGTGTCATAAGGGAAGTTTATAGCACTAAACACCTGAATCATAAAGTTAGAAAGACTGTAAATTAACAGTTTAATACCACACCAAGGGGAACTAGAGAAACAACAGCAAACCAACCCCAAATGTAGTAGAAGATAAGAAATCACCAAAATCAGAGTTGAACTGGAGGAAACTGAGATGTAAAAAACCATACAAAAGATCAATGGATTGTGTAGTTAGTTCTTTGAAAAAAAAAAATAAGATTCATAGAATGCTAGCTAGCTAGAATAATAAATTAAAAAATAGAGAAGATCTGAATAAACACAATCAGAAATGACAAAATGGACATTACCATGAGCCACACAGAAATACCAAAACAACAACAACAATAAAAACCCTCAGAAACTACTACAAACACCTCTATGCACACAAATTATAAAACCTGGAAGAAATGGATCAATTCCTGGAAAAATACAATCTCCCAAGATTGAACCAGGAAAAAATTGAATCCATGATAAGACCAATAATGAGTTCCAAAGTGAATCACTAATAAAAAGCCTACCAACCAGAAAAATCCCAGGACCAGACAGATTCTTAGCCAAATTTTATCAGATGTAAAGAAATAAAAGAACTACTTTTACTGAAACTATTCTGAAAAATTAAGGAGGAGGGACTTCCTAACCCATTCTATGAGGTCAGTTCATTTGTGGACCAATTCTTTCATTCACTGGGTATTGTGTATTTATTTTATGTTATTATTATCAACAAACCTTTATCCTTCAAAATTTTTTTTAAAAAGTAGAAAATGAATTTGCCACCTTGATTCCATACAGTTCAACTAAACTTTGGATAGAAAAGATTACATACTCCTTTATATTTAAAGAACTGAAAAGGTGTTACGATGTATGCAATAATTTAATAGAAAGAAAGAGTTTCTTCCTAAACAATATTGATACATAATAAATAAATAACCACAATCTACACCACTGACAAACGAGAATAAAGTAAAACTTCCAATTTTCTAACAATTTGTGTTTGTGCGCTCCATGCCAAGCACTGCTTAGTCACTAAATTAAGTGGCTATATAAAGTTCCTTTAGAATCATTTTAAAACCAATACTTATCACTAATGAGAGACATTAGAATTATCATTATCAAAATTAATATAATAATCTAACCAAACACCATATTATCCAATTAAATAATTTTATGCATTTCATCAATTCAACTCTGCAATCAAAAGCATAAGAATAGAGTATAATTATTATATCCTAGGAAAAAGTAGTTGTGGCTGTGACTACAGTCTTTTAGAAACAAAAATAAGTGGATCTTCTATTTACCCTTTGATTGTATGTGTTTTTTAATGGTTTTATGAAATATTCTCAATTTTTTATAAGGTATATGTTGAAAGCTGCTTTCATGCCACCTCATAAAACACATAAGAATTAATTTGTTATCAAAATATTACAGTTCATGCATGTAAGCAATTTGTTATATATTGTCTGAGATGAAAATTCAATCATAAAATTACATATGTTGTTATATTTTATACTTTTGGAGGGAGGAACAGGAGTGGTTAAGAGACCAAAGGAGGCAAACCTATTGCCTATGGCCTGTTAAAGGACAAATAGTGCACACAGCCTATTTGAAGACTCCCCACAAAATTGAATGAATTAAATTGAACTATGCTAGTTATACAGACTTGTGGCCAGCTAGGAAACACACTTCATTTTACTCCTTCTCCCTCTTTCCTTGTCTTATTCATCTTTTTCCTTATTCTTCATTTCTGGAGGTACATATGCAGGTAAGATATTTATACACAGGCTGCCACCAAACTGCGTTTTCTAGGGATTCCCGGCTAGCACAGGTTTCTAGTTAACTAGATTTTTTTTTTTTAATGAACCCAGGAGAGGGATCTGGAAATTCCACAGGCACTTTAAGTCACTGTTAGACAAAAGTGAGAGCAGGGTTAAAGAAACAAACAAACAAAAAAAAGTAATGCAGTCTTTGGAACAACACAGATCACACACAATGTTTGAAATCACATCAGATGACTGTGCAAAACACACTTTTGCTCTCCTCAGTACCACTACTCTGTTTTAGCTTTGTTCCTACTTACTCTATTAGATGGCTTTTATAGCTACAACAGATTTCTAGCTAAATTTATAACAGTTTAAAGCTTGGTACTGAAAGTGCAGTCTGTGAGCAGCATCACTGATATTACCTGCGATCTTGCTAGAAATGCAGAATTTCTGGTCCCTCTTCAGATCTGCTGAATTTGCTCTGCATTTTATCAAGATCACCAGATGATTTCCATATACAATGAAGTTAAAAACAACAACAACACTATTCTAGATAAAGGTGGTTAACTTTGAGATGTGCACAAAGATAAAATTAAATTTGTTGAATAGTCCCTCGGCAAATAAGACCTGATTATTATCTCTAAGGAGCAAACTGCATGGTTGAGAAAGGAAAGGAAGGGGTTGGGAGGGGAAAGAAACTAACAAACACTGAAGATTTACACTAGGTCATGCAATTTACATGAGGGGTTTACTATTGTTTTATTTAATGTTGTCACAAAAACCTCATGGAGCAGTATGTCAACTCTCATTTCACTGATGAGTAAACTGAAGTTAAAAAACATCTCAGTGATCATAAGCCTAAGAAATTTTGGCCACGTATTTCTTTCCTCTAGAATTATGCACTTTCTACTAATAAGTTTAGTGCATATGAGTTACAAATAGTTCATGAGAAATCTGACTGTAATAATTAAATATATGTGGCACAGATTTTAAATTACAAGAATGATAAGAAGATAGTACCATCATTCTGTATTGGCCTAATAAAAAGAAAAAGACTCATGGAGGGTTGAACTAGCAAGTTGTGGAAGATTTGAATGATGAAAAAAGAAAAGTAAAAACTTATTTATGAATATTAGCTCTATATGTAGTACTGTGCTAGAGTTTTTACATTCTTTATCTGAATATTATGCTAACCCCATTTAATTGCAAAATATTTTCCAATTTAGAAATGAAAAATCAGAGATTAAAAATTCTAAAAAATAAGACCAAATTCTTAGTATGAAGCTATGATATTCTCACCATACCACTGAAGGTTAAAACAGACGTTTGTTATAAGGTCAGAAGAGGGATTCAATTTTTAGCTTTATTTTAGACTGTCATAGTTTCTACAGATAATCTGAACCAATATTTATTAGTTTTATTGATATTACATCAAGGCATTTGCTTAATAAAAAGTCAATTTTCTGATAAATTTCAGTGTCCTACTTACTCATGCCTTCACTGAAATATAACTGATATGTCTAGATATTTTATTTCCCTTTCAATAATCTTTTTGTCCTTTCAGCGATAGAAAAAAGAAATAAAAACACTGAAAGACCAAAAATTCAACCTTGCAAAATAATATGTAACTTATCCCCTAAGTATAAAACTATAAAACCACAAGCTTAATAACACAGGAAAAATATAAATATCTAAATCCTCCTCAGGGGTACATCAACATTACTATAATGTTGAATTTTTTTTCCATTTTGTCAAAGGGTATCACACTGGTCTTCAGTAGAGAATCATTTTCTAGCTGTTTAAAAATACCAAGCAACTAGTAATCCAATAAAAAACAAATCAGCAGGACTATCTGATGTCACATATTGCTCCAAGAGAGACCATTTCAATGAGTCTACAACCTACATCTCTAAGTAATAAGAATGTTTCATTGTATTATTCAGTACTTTGCAGAGGCTCATTGAATGTTTACTGAAAAGAATTTAATTGGGAATAAAGCCAGAAGTCTGTTGATAAATGTGAATTTGTAGATGCTATATGAAGTTCTACATAATTACTCTCTGTACCTTGCACTCTCCTTCATTTTTATAGCACCAAAAATGAAACTATTGATACATGCTACCTTTGAGAAGTAGTATAAAAGATGCCTAAAAAAGAAGTTAAAAGGGTGGTGATGGTAATATATATAATCTTTTCATTAAATTTTAATACATAGCTGTTATGAACAGAATATAATGCTCTTATATTCATAGACAGATTACATTTTTATAGTATCTAGTTCAGGTTCTCAGGTATATATTTATTCATATGTTTATTTGCTAATTAATTTATATATTCACTTATTCATGCATTTACTTAAAATCTCTAATGTTTATTTTCTTGGATGAAAATAGGGAATATAATACTTGTCTCATAGTGTTTTTATAAATATTCAATGAGATAATCAGTAATAAGTATCTACATACTATCTTACAAATGTTATATACTACTATTATTACTAAATTAAATATTTTTATTAAAATATAGTCTGAGCAAGACTCTGTGATGAAGAAAACAATGAATAAAACATGTAACCAACTCTTCCATTATTTACATCCAAGTAAGAAAATTAAGAAATATATCCACACAATATAAACAAAGAATGTGATGATAAATTCCAAAGAAAAGTTCTTTAACGGGCAGATATTTCTGAAGACAGGAGTCCTTCGTTCCACAGAATACACGACAGGTGCTTTAAAATTTTCTTTCGCCAGCTTTGTCACTGACTCATAAGGCAGCCCATTCTGTTTTTGAAGTTGAAATATTAAAAATTATGTTATTCCATGTGAAAACTGACTTCAGTACTTTTCAAAATATTTTCTATTATATTCCTAATCCTTATCAGGTGAATTTCGAGCAAATACGAATCAAATGGGGGAAAATGTAAAAGAATTTTCTTCAGTACTTTTTTTTTTTAAACACAGAAGTAAATAGTAAGTGAACTATTCTATATAGAATGTTGTTGTTTCTTTTCTGCTGACTTCAAAATAAAATAGCATAGCCAAAAGGATAAATAACAGACTGACCTGACCACATCTTCCCAATACATTATTAAACTGAACTATATTTCCTTTGGGAATAAATTACCCTGCTACTTCCTTTACATTTTTTATATCAATAGATGTCTGAATTTCACTTGAGCCACAGGAAAGAGCTGAAATAAAATTTGACAAAGCTGGATTCAACTAATGAGAGGTAAGGGAGCTTAGAGTTTTGCCATGAACTCTGGCTTTCATTATAGCATTTTGGGAAGCGGAATGTCTCAAGGAGAGGGATTAAATGGCATGGGAGAGGGTGAACATGATTGGATTTCACGTTTGAAGAGATATATTAAAAATACGCTGTCAAAATCTGACATCTGCCTTCAGTTTTTCAGTTATAGGCAATATTGTTTCCCAAATAAGGCTATTTTTAAAGGTATTTATTCACTTTATGTTTTTCAATTTGAGCAAAATAATTGAGCTTGCCGTTGACATTATTTGTTAATAGAAACAAGAGACATGAATGTGATATTTGCCTTAGAATACACATTTTCATATTCTGCTGTTGTGATGTCACATTTTACCTCTCTACATTTGGTGTTGCTTATTACTGCAGGCAGCAAGAGACGTGCACATGTCAAACTGCCTCTAGCTAGCAAATACGTTTCTGGGAGACATAATGTTTTAAACAAGAAACACAGGCACATGTCTATAAGCCTGTCAACAGCTAATAAAGTATTCATATTTTACCTCTGGCATGAGATGTTGAAAGGGAAGTCCTTACTATTAGCATTCCTCTGCATATATTAAACATAATAATTATTAATAAAGCAGTTATTACTATTATGAAAACAACATTAACAAACACCTGAGTTAAATGCAAGTTGTCAATAGAATTAAATGTAAATTTTCATCTCCTTTTTTGGTCAATGTGTGTTTTAGTACATATATTATATGTAGTTAATATATTTTTTTATTATAGGAGTATATTGTTATGAGAAAATGATTCACAATCTCAGAAAATTTTACTTGTTGTATATCCTTAATCACAAGTTATGCTTCTGAAAGTCAAACCTAAAAAAGAAAATCAGAATTAAGAAAAAAAACTATCAAAGAATATTTTTTCACAATAAGATTTAAACCTAACAATATCAATATTTTAATTATATGCAAAATACAAATTCATTTAAAACTTTTAATAAACAATAAGTTTATTGTGAAGTGTGAATAATAGTTGCCTTATCTTACAGTTATTTTATCTAATTTAAGTTGACTTTTGTGTATGGAATAAGATAATTATCCAATTTCATTATCTTGCATGTGGATATACAGTTTTCTCAATAACATTTGTTGAAAAGGTTATCTTTTCCCTATTGTGTTTCCTTAGCATCTTTTTTGAAGATCAGTTGACTGTCTATGTGTGGATTGATTTATCATCTCTCTACTCTGTTCCATTGGTCTATACGTTTGTTTTCATGTCAGTCCATACTATTTTGATTACTATGACTTTATAACATATTTAAAATCCAGAAAATATGATGCCTTTACCTTTTTTCCTCTTTCTCTAAATTACTTTGACTATTTTGATCTTTTGTGATTCCATATAAGTTGTAGAATTTTTTTCTACTTCTGCAATTTTGATAGGGTTTGCATTGAATCTGTAGATCATTTGGGTAGTACCTACATTTGAACAATATTAAGTGTTCCAATCTACGAACATGAAATGTCTTTCCATGTGTTTGTGTCCTAGTTTTTCTCCTTAAATATTTTCAGTTTTCAGTATACAAGTATACCTCCTTAGTTGTTTACTTTTAAGTATTTTATTCTTTTTGGTGCTATTGCAAATGCTATAGTTTTTCTAATTCTCTTCTCAAATACTTCTTTGTTGGTGTATAGAAATAAAATTGATTTTGCATCTTGCAACATTACTGAATTTTATTAGTCCTAACAGTTTTTTATGTAGTCTGTAAGCTATTCTACATATTAGATCAGGTCTTTTGAAAATATGAACAATAGTTATTCTTTTATTCTAATTTGGAAGCATTTTTTTTTACCATTCCCTGAGTATTCTGGCTACAACTTCAAGTACAATGTTAAGGGGCAAGGGTGGACATCATTGCTTTGTTCACAACTGTAAAAAAAAAAAAAAAACTTTCAGCATTTTACTATTCAGTATGATGTTAGCTGTGGGACTGTTATATATACCTTAATGCTAAGGTACATTCCATCTATTGCTAGTTTGTTGAATTTTGTCAAATCCTTTATCTTCATCACTAAGATAATCATGTGATTTTAAACCTTTATTCTGTTAATGTGGCTTATCACATTGATTTTCCTATGTTTAATCATCCATGCCTCCCATTAGTCGTCGGGTATAACTGATACTGTCAATGTGCTGTTAGATTTCGTTGAAGTATTTTGTTGAAGATTTTTTTGGATCCATATTCATCACTGATATTGTCCTGTGGTTTTCTTTTCTTGTAGTGTCTTTCTGGCTTGGTTTTCAAGGTAATTTAGTCCTTATAAAATGAGTCTGGAAAGGTTCTATTCTCGTAAATTTTTTGGAGGATAGTGATAAGGGATGTCATTAATTCCTCCTTAAGTCCTTGGTAGTATTTACCAGTGAATATATTTAGTTCTGGCTTTTGTGTTGGGAGGTTTTTGATTACTGTTTCAATTAACATATTAGCTATAGGTAATTAAGACTTTTTATTTCTTCATGATTTACTCTTGGTAGGTTGTATATATCTAGGAAGTCATCCATTTCATCTAGGTTACTTAGATTGTTGGCAAATACTTGTTTATAGCAGTGGCTTATGATCCTTTTTAATTCTATTGTATCGGTTGTAATACCTCCTCTTTCTTTTCTGATTTTCTTTATATGAATCTTCTCTGTTGTTCTTAGTTAATCTAGCAGAGGCTTTGTAGGTTTTATCACTGAGAAAAACCAACTCTAAGTTTCGCTGATTTTTTCTACTGTATTTTATTTTCTATTTCATTTATTTCTGTTATAATTTTGTTATTTGTTTCCTCCTACTAATTTGGGCTCAGTTCATTTTTGTTTTGTAGTTTCTTGAGGTATAAATGTATAAAGTGTGGTAGTTTGAGGTCTTCTGTTGTTGTTGTTTTGAGAAAGAGTCTTGCTCTGTCATCCAGACTAGAATGCAGTGGCGCAATCTTGGGCTCACTGCAACCTCCGCCTCCCAGGTTCAAGTGATTCTCCTGCCTCAGTCTCCTGAGTAGCTGGAATTACAGGTGCCCACCACCACACCCAGCTTTTTTTTTTTTTTTTTTTTTTTTTTTGTATTTTTAGTAGCGATGAGGTTTCACCATGTTGGTCAGGCTGGTCTCGAACTCCTGACCTCAGGTGATCCACCCTCCTCAGCCTCCCAAACTACTGGGATTACAGGCATGAGCCACCATGCCTCCCAAACTACTGGGATTACAGGCATGAGCCACCGTGACCGGTCGAGTTTTTTTTTTTTTTTTTTTTTTTTTAATGTAGTGTTTATTTCTATGAACCTCTCTTAGTCTTGCTTTTGCTGCATCCAATAAATATTATTATAATATCATGTTTGTCTATTTGTCTCAAGATATTTTATAATTTCTCTTTAAACTTCACCTTTGACATTATAGTTGTTTAAGAGTGTATTGCTAATATCCATATATTTGTGATTTTTCCAGTTGTCTGTTAACTATTGATTTGTAGTTTTATTCCATTATGACCAGAAAAGATCATCTTATTCTTTTAAGACTTGTTTGGTGACCTAACTTATGATCTATCCTGGAGGAAGATCCATGTGTGCTTGAGAAAAATGTGAACTCTGTCACTGTTTAAGAGAATATTTTGTATATGACTGTTAGGTTCAGTTGGTCTAGAGTGTTATTTAAATTCTCTATTTCCTTATTAATCTCCTATCTTTATGTTCTGTACATTATTGAAAATAGGGGAATAAAATCGCCTACTATTATTGCATTACTGTCTGTTTTTTCCTTCAAATCTTTCAATATTTGTTTTATATATTTATGGACTCTCATGTTAAATGCACATATATCTATAATCATTATCTCTTTCTGGTTGATTGAATACTTTATTATTATAAAATGTCTGTCCTTTTACTTTGTGGCAGTTTTTGACTAAAAGTCTATTTGTCTAATATTTAAGTATAGCTACTGCTCTTTTCTGGTTATCATTTGCATGGAATATCTTTTAACTTCACTTTCAGCCTATGTGTGTACTTAAATCTAAAGTGAATTTCTAGTAAACAGCATATTTTTCAGTTTTGAAAGTTTATTCAGTTACCCTGTGTTTTTTTATTAGGAAGATTTAATCTATTTACATTTACATGATATTACTATTCGCAAAAGATTTAGTATTGCCATTTTTAGTGGCATCAGATTAGTCTTGCAGTTCTTTTGTCTGTCTTTTCCTCTCTCAATGTCTTTCTTTATATTGTTTTGATTATTTTTGTATTAATATACTTTCACATATTCCTCTTTTTCTTTCATGAAATGTTATAGGTATTTTATTGTGGTTTTCTTGGGACTTACAAAAAATATCTTACAGTTATAATAGTTTATTTAAGCTGATAATAACTTAAGTTCAATCATATGCAAAATAATTTCTCTTCCCAACATACAGATTGTTTTTATTATTGTCAAAATTTGCATCTATTCATATTGTGAAAATACTTTTGTCTTTCAACTTTTATATCATAAAGTGACTTAGCCACCATCATTACAGCAATAGTGTGGCTCTTTAGGGTCTTTTGTTTCAACTTGAAGAACTCTCTTTAGTATTTCTTACACATAGGTGTAGTAGAGATATAGGCTTTCATTTGAGAAAATATCTCACTTTCATTTTTGAAGACGAGTTTTGCTAGTTGTAGTATTCTTGGTTGGTTTTTATTTTCTTTCAGCACTTTGAATCTATCATCCCATTCCCTTCTGGTCTGCAAGGCTATAGTGAAAACAAACCACTGATGGTCTTATGAAAGTTGCCTTGCATGTTACAAATCACTTTTTGCCTGTTGTTTTCAAAATTATTTGTCTTTGAGTTTTGATGATTTGATTATAATATGCCTGGGTGTGTACTTGGGTAGGTATAGACTATGCGGTGTCCTTTGTGCTTCTTGAATCTGTATGTCCATTTTCCTACCCAGATTTGGGAAGCTTTTAGCTATTATTTCTTTGAATAAGTTTTCTATTCCCTTCTTTTTCTCTACATTTTCTAGGACCCTTATGTGAATATATCAGTATGCTTGATGGTGTCCCATAATTCTCATAGTTTCTTTACTCTGTTTTATAAGTTTCTTTGTCTTTTTGCTCCTCTCACTGAATTATTTCTAGTCACCAGACTTTGTGGTCTGTGATCCTTTTGTATTCTTTAGTCTACTATTCAACACTCTAGTGAATTTTTAAATTCAGTTATTGTGTCCTTCAGTCTCACAATTTCTAATTGGTACTTAATGTTTTCTATTTCTTTGTTAAAATGCTCTGATTATTCATACATTATTCTCTTTACCTGGGTGAGCATCTTTATGAGTTATTTTAATTCTGTGTCAGATGAATCATACAACTCCATTTATTAAGGCCGTTTCTGAACTTTGTTTCATTTATTGAATTATCTTTGCCAGATTCTTCATTTTCCTTGACTCTTTCTGTTTGAGTCTGTGCATTGGAAAAATCAGGTACCTCTTCCAGTCTTCACATCTTGGCCTTGTATAGAAAAAAAATCTTATGGATCAGTCCAGTCAGAGATTCTGGAGTCTCTTCCAACTCTTTCTCAATCTAGAGAAAGTCAGGTATCTGTGTTTTTTGTCTACTCACTCTGTGCTGAGACAGGAGATGTGGAATAGAGGAACTATGCAATCCAACAACCCCAGTTGCCACTTTCTCCCACAGCTTGCAAAATAATGCCAGACTCATCAGAGCACCAGGATTGGTGAGACAGGTGCTAGATTTTTAAACATCTCTAGAGAATCTCAGGTACTGGAAGCATGGATCAACTCTTTCTCTCTCCAGGGGCAAGCTGAAAGCTGAAATTTTTCATTGGCTCATTTTATACCAAACAGTGAATAAAATTTCTGGCATCCATCAGCCCAAGATGCTGTCTTTATTTTCTCATGGGTGGATAGACTATGCCAGACCCATCAAAGGTTAAAAAATGACTAGTCTGTAGTCATTTTTCTGGAGAAGGACCCTCAAAAACTTTGGGTGTTAGACATGTGAACCAACCCTATCTTTCCCCTGGGTAAATCTGGGATCTAGTGGGGGTGCTTCTTGATTATACGCTGCTAGGCCAAGTACAGGATCTCTGACAAGAAGGTGCCTTAAAATATCCTGTCTGCTTCCATGATTCCAAGTTTTCATTCTCCCAGGATCCAAGGACCTTTTTAATTAGGTTCTGATTTTTTAAAAATAAAATGTGTCCATGAAATGCCATTGAATCAATCTGTATGTTTTGCATATCTATACTGGGATGGGGAATCTAGGACTTCCTTTTCCTCCATCTTACTTATGTCACTCTCTCAGCTAACATCTTATTTAATGGTGAAAGACTAATTCCACCAGAAATTAGTAAAAATACAAGAAATGTCTGTACAACATTGTATTTGAACTCATATCCAGTGCAATAAGAGAAAGAATAAATGAAGTATGAAGATTAAAATGAAAGAGATAAAACTCTGTGTATGGAAAACAAAACCATCTATGTAGAAAATCTAAAGGGCTCTTTTTTAAAAAAGTATTCTACTACAACTGACAGCTTAATAAGGTACCAAAACAAGAGATCAACAAAAAATTAATTACATGTTCACATACTAACCCATTTCAGTCAGATAATACAATTTAAAAACATTACTATTTAACTTAGTGACAGAAATATGAAATACAAAGAGATAAAAAATAACAAAAACTGAAAGACTCGTAAAGTAAAAACTACACAATATTGTTCAGAAAATTTAATGCTGCTATGTTTTAAAAGTATGTCCCCTCCAAAAATCATGCCCAGACTTAATCCCCATTCTGGTAATATAACAAGGTGGGTATTTGGGGAAGTAAATAAGTCATGAGGACTTCACTCTAATCAATGGATTTGTGCCTTGTAAAAAGATTGGAGAGAAGCACTTAATTTTTTTTTCCCTCCAGCCTTCAGCTATGTGAGGACACACTGTTCACACCCTCTGGAGGATGCAGGAAAAAGACACCATCTTGAAAACAGAAAGTGGGGCCCTTAACAAACACTGAACCTGGAGACATCTTGATCATGGACTTCTCAATCCCCAGAACTATATTTTTGTCCTTGGAGAAATATATTTATGTTCTTTATAAATTAGACTGTGGTATTTTGTTATGTCAGTAGAAACAGACTAAGACAACCTTATAGAGAGATACAGTTGGCTTAAAGGTCAGAAGATTGAATATTTTTAAGATGTCAGTTTTCTTCAAATTGATCTACAGATTTAATGCAATTCCAATCTAAAATGCAGCAGGCATCACTTTGTAGAAAATTAAAACTATTCCTAAAATGCATATCAAAATACAAAGTACAATTTTGGAAAGGCAAAATGAATACTTCCTATTTCAGGTCTGCCTAAGAAGCTACTGTAAGCAAGAATGTATGGTGTCTCCTTTGGTATGATAATTAAATCAAAAGAAGAATATGAAGAATTAAGAAATGGACCTAAACACATATAGACAGTTGGTATCTGACAAAGGTGCCAGCAATTCAGCAGAGAACTGATAGTCATTTCGCAATTGGATACTTACACAAAAAGTAACATTCATACCACATCATACAAAAATATATGAAATAGAACATCAACTTTAATATAAAATTGAAAACTTGGAGAATTATTGAATAAGTATAGGAGAACATTTATGATTTTAAATTATAGAGTATTTAAAAAATATGACAACAAATCATAATCTGTAAAATGCAAAAAATTAACTTTGACATCATCAAATTAAAAACTTCTGTTCTTTAAAAAGCAAAGTTAGAAGAATGAAAAGAGAAGTCACAGACTAGAAAAAACATTTATAACTAAAATAATAATAAATTACTTTTATCTAGAATATATAGTACTGCAAAATCCAATAATAAAACAAACCCATTTTTAAAAAGTGAGTAAAAGATGTAAACAGGTACCTCAACAACAGTAAAAATAGAAAAATACAAAGGTAGATAATAACTGAGCTCAGAAAGAGTCATGCAACTTGATTAGTTTGTTGTTGTTTGTTTGTTTGTTTGTTTTTTAGAGGCAGGGTTTCACTCTTGCCCAGGCTGGAGTACAATAGTGTGATTACAGCTCACTGCAACCTTGAACTCCTAGGCTCAAGTAATCCTTCCACCTTCAGACTCCTGAATAGCTGGGACTACAGGTGCACAGCACCATACCCAGCTAATCTTTTATTTTTGTACTTTTTGTACAGATGGTGCCTTGCTATGTTCCCCAGACTGGTCTAGAACTCCTTGTCCCAAGCAATCCCCCCAACTTGGCCTCCCAAAGTGTTGGGATTACAGGAGTGAGCCACCATGCCTGGCCTGGATATCTGTTAAATAAAATAAACACAATGAAACATTACTACATACATATTAGAATAGCTAAATTTTTTTTTTAAATAGGCTGAATATACTACATGTTCATGAGGAAATAGAAGAACTAGAAACTCAAAGTGACTGGGAATCAGCTTGGCGTTTTTGTAAGTAAATAAGTGAGAAAAACAGATAACTACTATATGACCCATTCATTCTTCTCCTAGCTATTGCTCAAGATTAATAAGACATATGTTCTTACAATTGACATATATGACTGTTAATAGCTGCTTACTAAAAAAAGTGGTAACAATCCAAATGCCAAAAAGTGAATGGATAAACAAGTCATATAATGCAATACTACTCAGCAATAAAAGTAATAAAAAAGTAATAAATGTAATAAACCATTGATACAACATGGATAAACCTTAATATAATTATTTCAAGTAAAAGAAAACAGACAAAATGTACAAATTTTATTTGTACAAAATTCCAAGTAATCTGTAGTGTCAAGAAAGACAAAATTCCAAGTAATCTGTAGTGTCAAGAAAGCAGATTAGTGTATGCTTGGGGATGGGAGGAGAAGGAGAGAGAGATGGCACAGCAGCAGAAAGAAATTTGGAAGTGATAGGTATGTTCATGTTTTAGATGTAGTTCTGGACTCATAGTTATATACCTGTATAAAAACTATCAAATTTTATACTTGAAATACATGCAGCTTATCGTATGCCACTTATTCATCAATAAACTTGTAAAATATATTCACAAGTTATATTAGCTATATTCATCACCATGTACTTCAGAATTGTTTTAAGATCATCATTATAAACAAGTATAACATATTCTAGATTTATGTATTCTCTCTCTATATATATTTGTCTTACATAAATATATATATATATATATAGAGAGAGAGAATACATTGGCATTTTGAAGTTTACAAATCCTCAATAAAAATCTCGAAGACTTTGAAACTATATATTTTAAGGTACCTGACACATAGTGAAAGTGGGCCTAGAAAAGTCCATTATCCTGCCAGGATATTTCTTCTACAGATTATAATTTAAATTAGAAATTACATGTTCTAGTTCCTCAAGGATCTAGAACCAGAGATACCATTTGACTCAGCAATCACATTACTGGGTATTTATGCAAAGGATTATAAATCATTCTACCATAAAGCACACGTATGTTTATTGCAGCACTATTCACAACAGCACAGACTTGGAACCAACCCAAATGTCCATCAACAATAGACTGGATAAAGAAAATGTGGCACATATACACCATGAAGTACTATGCAGCAATAAACAAGAATGAGTTCATGTCCTTTGCAGGGACATGGATGAAGCTGGAAACCATCATTCTCAGCAAACTAACACAGAAACAGAAAAGTAAACACCACATGTTCTCGCTCATAAGTGGGAGCTGAATAATGAGAACACATGGACACAGGGAGGGGAACATCACACACCGGCGCCTGTTGAGGGGTGGGGGGCAAGGGGAGGGAGAGCATTAGGACAAATACCTAATGCATGTGGGGCTTAAAACCTAGATAATGGGTTGACAGGTGCAGCAAAGCACCGTGCACATGTACACCTATGTAACAAACCAGGATGTTCTGCACACGTATCCGAACTTAAGGTATAATTAAAAAAGAAAGAAAGAAAAAAGACTAAGTTAAAACAAATAAGCACAATTCTTAATCCAAAGTACCAGGACTTTGAAACTACAAATTAGAGGGTACCTGTGATATAAAGGAAATGAGTAGAGGCAACCAGAGTTATCTAGAGAGACTCTGCTGAGCTCTGCATGAAATCACCTGTATTTGCAGGGATAATGCTACAAAATCTTGTGCAATGGTGAAAGGAGCATGTGGAGAAATTTCATTAGTTTAGATTTTACAGATTATAGTAGAATAGAGATGTAGGGGTTACCTCATATGAGGAAGTTTTACTTGTAAAGCTACATGAAAGAGGGAATTGAAGAAAGTGTTACAGCAGAAAAATGTGATAAATAGACTTTGCCATTCAGGATGCAGTAGTGGCTCTGCAGCAGCAATATCAGTCTGTTGAACTTCTCAGCTTGTCTTTCCCTCAACAGAGAGCATCTAATACATCCTGTCTAGGCACTCTATAACACAGTAAGTCACTCTTCTCCTTTCTACTTTTTGGCCTCTATGCCTACTGTATTCCCATCTACTATCTTCTACTATGATTTCCTCTTTCTCTCTCTGCTTCATATTCAATCTCCCTAAGAGATACCATGTAAATGGATCAGTAGCAGGTAATTCTCCAGTTTGAGACAACACTATTAGGCAATGATCTTGTTTCAAGCCAGCATAGAAATGTCTGTCTTGGCAAGGGTGCATATCCCAGTACAATACATCATGCCATGGTAGCCCAATCAGATGACAGAAAGCCTGGCCACTTGTGGAAAGGACTCTGATCTGGTAACTTCTTTCATAAGAGGAATTGAATATGCCAAGCCCTTAGTGTTTCCTAATACCTACTTTAGTGTCCACAGGAAAGTGAGGGCAAATAGTTAGACTTCTAATAAGCCTTTATGATAGAGAAAATATGGTTTCTGGAAAGGGGTAATGGATTTATGTGTGAAACTCTTAAATAATGCAAATGTTTATTATATTAGACTGCTAAGGGAGAAGGACTCTGAGTAGATATAACACCTGATAGGGTAGTTTTGATATGTGGAAATAGATAAAAATAGAACATATAAGCCAAAGAAAACGGCCCAAGAAAAGGAACTATTTTTGAGTATACCTTAGAGCCAAAGCATATGCTTTCATAGTGACAACCAGTGCCTTTTGGCCTTTCTAATGTGTTCATAATTTTGCTTAAGCATCAAGTGCTAATAGCCAGCAGTACAAATTTCATTTTATTTACTCAATATTCAGGAAACAATTATCATTCTTTAAAAAATAAAATAATGAGGCAATGTTAACAAAAAGTACTCTCATGCAAACTAATGATACGGATTTTTAAGTAAGCACTTTCTACACTAAAGATTTAGTTGATTTATACATAAAAGATGAAGTTTTGTTGTCATTAACATTATCAGTACTATAAATGAATTAATGTAATTGAAAAATGACCACGTGTCAACTCATCACAATAAATACATATTAAACACTTACATTGGCATAGTACTTACGATACAGTTTCATAACAAAGTTTCAAGTAGAAGCCATAGCAAAACTTTTTGTTTCTTGTAAGATGTGGCTTCGGTTGCAAGGTGACTCTAATTTAAAGGAATCTTTAATTATTCATATTTCTGAGAAATGTATATACTCTCTTCCCTTCTGCCCTCAGTAACAACAGCTCCTACAAGCAATATGTTTTCCAGTACTCTTATTACTTTATCTGTTAGCAGTTTGTTAAAAAACTGACAATGCCAAAGCCAGTAATGAAGTCAGCTGTTAAATCACAATGCTGTACATCTCATTGACATTGAGCATAGATGTCTTAATAATTGGCTTCAGATGAGTGTAAAGGAGTGAAGTGATTTCACAGAAGATAGTGCTTGCATATCATGTCTGAAAGCTGAAGGGAAATACAAATATTTCAAATAAAAAATCTGTTGGGTGCATCCTCTCTTCCCAACCTTGCTCCAGGGCTTTATTTATCCAATGAGGAATAAAGCAAAGTTCCTGATTTCTAAGAACTTGTAATATATGAAAACATAAGTAACTTCCAATAACTATTAAATATAATAAACATTTCACAAATGGTCCTATTATTAATATGAACTATGCAGACAATAATTGCATTAAATGCTCTATACATGATGATTTCACATTAAGGAATGTCAAATTGTGAATTACATTGAGTAAGTTTAAGGTCAGATTAGATTACCTAATGTGCAGAATGTAAGGTTTGGGTTTCAAACAGACATTGAATTAGAGATAATTTTATACCTCTCAGAGTGCAAATACAAATATTTACATTCCTAAGTATTGCTGTGCTCTAATTATGGTAAAGAAAATCAATTAGCAAGAATAGCTTCCAAATCCTAGGGTAGAGTTAGCTGTGACCACCAGACCTAGCTGGGATGAACAGAAGCAATGTGATACAAGGAAACATGCTAAGAGGACTATGATAGGACTGAAGCCTTGATAAGAAGCAGTAATACAGCTGTACAACTTGTTTATTTGTATAAGACTCTAAGACAGTACACCTTCTCTATGACATTCACTTGTAGAAACAAACTGCTGGAAAAGAAGATTAGCCATCAAGTCATGTCCCAAAAATAGCCATTACTGAGCTGTTCCTTTCTAGTCACACCCATCATGAGGGAGAACGTCTGGATGATGAGTGATTTTCCTAAGAGGAGGTTGTATCACTTGCTTCTCTTCATTGTTTTCCCTGCTATACCATACCTAATTAAACACTCTTTTTTAAAGAGCCTCTTATTGGGTGATCAAATTGGTCTGTTGTGCATCAAGAGAAGGAGAGGAGAGGGTAAATAAGTGGTAGGAATGTCTACTTATTGTTTTCCCCTGATTTTTTCCATTGTTCTCAATCAGGGTGATTTGGAAATGTAGGGGGAGTTTTGGTTATCACTGGCTTGCAATGACCAGGGGACATAGGCACTAAATGTCCTGAAATATGCATGAGAGCTATGCAGAGTAAAGAATTTTCCCAGAGAAAGGGCTAATAGAGACCCTATTTAGAAGCACAACATATTTAGAAAGGGATTGGAGGAGAAAACCAGAACTCAGGTTTAGTAAATATTTGGGGAAATGGATTTGTTTAATATCAATAAGCCAGCTGTACTTTGTGCCGTTTGGAGTTCTAGTAAACAAAATGTTAATTAGAAAAAATAAAAATTGTTATAAACTCTATTAAAGATTAGTATGTCTTCCTATTGCTATCCCAACACCAGCAAATTACCCTAGGAAAAATTATTCAATAAAGATATTTGCAAAGATTTTTTATTATCTCTAATCAAGAGATACAATTCCAGGGAAATGGCTGTAAGTATTATTTGCAATTATTAAATCATGTTCAAAGATGCTCATTTATATTACTTACTTATTTTTATTACTGCTCCTTATGGAGCAGAGCTAACTCACAGGCAGTACACTCAGAGTCAGCCTATATAATTCAAAGCATGCAACCGTATGTGTTTACGTGTTTCTTGCAAAGGAGAGAGATTGATAGACATATAATCATGGCAATTTATCTAATGTGATATAAAAATCACTCTTTATAGTTTGAAAAGAGAGAACAAATTTTTGTGACATCAGTGAAATAATTTAATACCTTCTTCCTTCTTTGTTGTTGAGGGGGAGAAAGGTCTGTGTGTGTGTGTGTGTGTGTGTGTGTGTGTGTGTGTGTGTGTGTTTTCCTCCCTATACAGTTCCAGTATCTTTAACATAAGGTTAAGAATATGGTTTAGGAGCCCAACTACTCGTGTTTAAATTCCAGCTATACTACTTACTCACGGAATGAATTTGAGTGAGTTATTTAGCCCCCTTTTATCTTTATTTCCTTATCTTTAAATTGAAATATAAATGCTGGATACTTCAGTATTTAGCACTAGGCCTAAAATTTATTTTTACTAGAGATTATTTTTAAATTAAAAAAAAAAACAAACTATGGCCATTTTGTTTGAGTCAATTTTCCCACCCATGTTATTTACTTTTCATGCAGCTAAAAACAAGGGGGAAAAAGCCCCATAGAGAAAAACTCATTAAATACACAGTATTAATAAAATAGTGTGCATCAAAAGGAGTATGGGATAGCAGTTTTCTGTGGCTCACCTTAGAGAATCATTTTTTTTAATTGCCCCATAACCACCATGAAAATTACAAAATCTTTATGATGCTCTGCCTCGGGATTTACTCCCAATGACGTTGCCCTGGCAATGATGAAGTATTGTGTTCTTTAGATGTTAAATTAGTGTCTCTTCTTTGTTGACCAGGAAGCCAGAAAACACATAGCAATTAAAAAGATGTACAGTCTAACATATTCCAATTAAAGATGATTACTCACAACTACCAATGGGTATTCACAAATTACCTACTAACCCTTTCAAAAATATGCCTGACTTTGTATTATTACCATTGATTTTGAAAGCTGTGCAAAAGAAAATGATTGTTAGACACAGAAGAGGATTTTTTCTTTTGCATTTTTTTGTTTTTATTTTATTTTTCTGAATAAGCTATTGGTTATTTTTCTTTTAAAATTCTAATACTCAATTGAGGATCTGAACCAGTTTTATCATATTTTAGTGATAATTTTATTTCACAATAGGTAGAAAAATCAATTGAGGAAAGATTTAATATTAGCTAAATTTTGACTATCAGGATAGAATTGGCATAAATGAAGCAGACATTTTCAGGGAAAGGGCCCTTATAATTTCTGTCCTCTTTATTTATTTATTTATTTATTTTACTTTAAGTTCTAGGGTACATGTGCACAACGTGCAGGTTTGTTACATATGTATACTTGTGCTATTTTGGTGTGCTGCACCCATCAACTCGTCAGCACCCATCAACTCGTCATTTACATCAGGTATAACTCTCAATGCAATCCCTCCCCCATCCCCGCTCCCCCCTCCCTGTGATAGGCCCCAGTGTGTGATGTTCCCCTTCCCCAGTCCAAGCGATCTCATTGTTCAGTTCCCACCTATGAGTGAGAACATGCAGTGTTTGGTTTTTTGTTCTTGCGATAGTTTGCTGAGAATGATGGTTTCCAGCTGCATCCATGTCCCTACAAAGGACACAAACTCATCCTTTTTTATGGCTGCATAGTATTCCGTGGTGTATATGTGCCACATTTTCTTAATCCAGTCTGTCACTGATGGACATTTGGGTTGATTCCAAGTCTTTGCTACTGTGAATAGTGCCGCAATAAACATACGTGTGCATGTGTCTTTATAGCAGCATGATTTATAATCTTTTGGGTATATACCCAGTAATGGGATGGCTGGGTCATATGGTACTTCTAGTTCTAGATCCTTGAGGAATTGCCATACTGTTTTCCATAATGGTTGAACTAGTTTACAATCCCACCATAGAAATTATCTACTCTAGATTGCTACTGACTGGACTGACTATAATTTTTCAACTAAGGAGTTAGAATGGAGTAGAAACAGAAAAGGGGCAATAGGAATAAGGAGCAAGCATGACTCTCGATTGTAACTATTAAAATATACTCAGCTGGGTGCGGTGGCTCACGCCTGTAATCCCAAACTTTGGTAGGCTGAGGCGGGCGGATCATGAGGTCAGGAGATCAAGACGATCCTGGTCAACATGGTGAACCACCACCTCTACTAAAAAAAAAAAATTAGCTGGATGTAGTGGCGTGTGCCTATAATCCCAGCTACTTGGCAGGCTGAGGCAGGAGAATCGCTTGAATCAGGGAGTCAAAGGTTGCAGTGAGCCGAGATCGTGCCACTGCACTCCAGTCTGGGCAACAAAAGTGAAACTCCATCTCAGAAAACATATATATTCTCCTGAAAATTATGTGGTCAAATTGGAACCTTCGTTTTTTTTTTTTTTTTTTCCTTCAAACATATTCCTCTCCCAAACTTCATAAACCACCACGATGTAACTCAAGCTAGAAACCTAACTTATCACACTGGATTTCTTCCTTTTCCTCATTTCTGACATCAAGTCATCCTAAAATTCTGTCATTTGTACCTCAAAAATATATCTTGTATCAATTCCCTTATCCCCATTTCCACACCCATCACCCTAGATAAGCAAGCATCATATCTCACCTAGACAAGTACTTCACAATTTCTAATAAGTACACAAATCACCTGGGGATCTTGTTAAAGTGTATATTCTACTTTAGTAGGTCTGAAGAAAGGCCAGAGACTCATCTTTTCTTACAGGCTCCCAAGTGACATTGATTTTGCTATTCCATGGATCACCCATTAAACAGCAAGGTCTCGATTACCTCAAGGGTACTTGTATTGCAGGGTCCAATTTCATCCTCCTGCAGTCTACTCTCCACCAAGTAGTTAGAGTAATTTTTAGAACATACAAAGCAGGTATTTTAATTATATGAAAATAAAGCTATATTTTAACTTGACAGAACCAAACTATTATCAGTAGGCAAGAAAGGAACTTTCATAGATCACAGGATGGTGGTTTTTACTTTCATAAAGTAGAATTTGTAACAGTATTTTAAACGGGAATTTTACCTTGACTCAGAGAGGAATCTTCAAAACTAAAAACAGATTGCAAATATCCCCAAACAATCATAGAAATCATCTAGAAACGTCCCTACAAGATTTTAAGAGGTACCCAAACCAATCTTTCCAGTAGTCTTATTCATCCCCTAATGAACCTATGTAAGAGAAAGCTCGTGGTTAATGGGAATTCATAGGAATACAGAGCATGTCCTCACTTTTCTCCTCCTTTCTGCATGGAGTAAGATGTGGAATATTTCATTCCTGGGTGACATGAGGGTGACCCAAGAGAATCACTCATAGAAATTGGGAGTGCCTCTGAGAAGGAAAGACAGTCTTCACCCTCTATTTTCCTTAGGGCAATCAGAGTGTAGAGCAGTGAGAAAATTTCTGGGAAGGCTAGCTTGCATTTTCTAGAGTTTGCAGTATTAATAATCACAGAAAACGATGCCTGCTTCTCAGCTGGAGAAGTCAGAAGCAAAATATTTCATCCCGCAAGCCTGAATATCACCGTTTGGCAGAAAAAGAATGGCTTATTTTCCCATGAACTTGGAAGACAGCTGAACTTAGGTCATTTTAAAAACACCCCAACTTTCTTCTCAACCTTCCTACTTTCCCCTATCCATAGCCTAGTACCTAGAAGAACCAGAATTTATTTATTAATGGGTGGAGGAGGACAGAAAGACTAAGGTGAAGCAAGAGTAGAAAAAACAGAGCGTGCTGCCTGTTTTCTATTGTTTCATAGCAAACGGCCACAAACTTAACAGCCTACAGTCACACCTATTTATTAGCCTACAGTACTGCTGGTCAAAACTTTAACTAGGGTGTCGCAGGGCTATAATCTGGGTGTCTGACGACTGAGTCTTCATCTGGAGGCTATAGGAAAAAAATCATTATCACGCTCAGCGAAATCTTCTTGTTGGCAGAATCTATATTCTTGTGTTTAGAGGACCAAGACCTCTGTTTCTGGCTGGCTGTTGACTGGTGGTTGCTCCTAACTCCTGGAGGCCATTCTGAAGCGCTTTTCATATGTCCCCCTCCATCTACAAGTCATCAATGGCACACTGAATCCCCTTCAAGATTTGAAACTCTGATTTTCTTTTCTGCAATTAGCCAAAGAAAACTCTTTTTAAAAAGTGGTTCAAGAGATTAAGTCAGATCCACTGAGATAATCTCTCAGTCTTAAAGTCTACCAAGTTAGGACTTAATTTAAATCAGCAAAATCTCTTCACAACAGCACCTAGATTAATGTTTTAATAAACAACAGGGTCTGGAAACCTTGACAGGCCATCTTAGTATTCTGCCTACCATACTCCACTTTTTACTGCACGACCTCAGATAGCCTCAAACAGCATACACCATCCTAGCAATGAGGTGGAAAGAGGGATCAACCAGGAGCTGAAATGATTTTTTACAGTATTTTATGTTTTAAATATTTGAAAATAAAGCTATATTTTAAGTCAAGAGAACCAAACTATTATCAGCTGGCAAGAAAGGAACTTTCATAGAGTAAGGGGTGGTGGTTTTTACATTCAGTGGCTTCTTATTGCACCTTAAATGATATGGTCCCAATACAGCCTTCCATTCAGTTCTCAAAGCAGACAAGCTCTTTTACTCCTCATAGATTTCCCCAGGTGGTTGCTTCTGACTAGAACATCAACAGCCTCAACCTCAAACTCAACCTTATAAGCAGCCACATGGCAGACATCTTTTCCTATATTTTATCTCAGCCTAAGAGCTTTTTCTGACCACACTTCCTAATTAGATACTGCCTTATTATATTCTATCATTGCATCATCTTGATTCCCTTCATAACATGTGTCATCATTTGTAATGATTATTTTTTAGTTTACTCATTTATTATTTGTCCCTGCTAGGTTTCAAACTCCAAAAGTACAGGGACCACATCTACTTGACCTCTCCTGTGTTTGATGTCTTCCATAGAAGCTAATACAGAGTATGTGCCAATAACTATTTTTTCAATAACAATATATTAGAATTAGAAAATATAGATATCAATCAAATGGTGAGGGAATGAGATGTCTAAATACAGTCACAAAATGTTGAACACTGGGTCAAATGTGGTCAATAGACTTGTTGTGTTTGAACAAAAAATATCTTTTATAAACCTAAAACTAATCTTTTTGAGCTTGAATTTGAATTTGATCTCTCTAGTTTTTCATCACTCCATTTTATTTTTATACAGTCTCTACACATTTATATGCCCTACTTCACAATCAAAATTTTGGAAACACAATACCACACGTACAGTGTGAAGAAAAGGAGGGTAGGTTAAACATTTACACAAATGTCTATATTTTTTAGTTGTTTTAATGACTCATGTTCAGTCTTTCTCCCTGACTTTCTTCATCCCAACACACTCTGCTCTATTAAAAACCACAAACCTAAACTCACAGTACTTTGACATCTTATGACACTTAAGAGGTAATACGTTATTCTATACTTGAGTAGGTGTCTTTGTCTTCATTACTACTAAAATTTTTGATAGCAGGAATTTAGATGTTTTAAAATCTTTCACTTTTTCTAATATACAGTTAATGTTCAAATAAGTATGTCCTGAATTAAATAAAATAAATAAAATATATAAATAAGCATTTCTACTCATGAACACAAAACTATAAAAAAATTCAAGGCTCAGACAGCTTCTTTCTAAAGATGATCAAACTCAGATTTAGAAATAGGAGTACAAGACCTTATTTCTATGCTTATTCTGAAAGTACATTGCTTCTTTCATTGTTCATACTTTTACTTTGCATAGATTTATGAAGACACTTACATCTTTATGCCATGCACAGATTTCTCCCATCATTATTTTTATATGCCTACGAGATGAATTTTTGTCATAAAAATGTTGTCCTAGAAAGTGTCATACAGTAATGATGGGATACTTTCTTCTCTAAAACAACTATCAGTCAATGCTATATGTTTTGAAGGAGAAAGACTAAAGGTTTGCTTTATGTTTCCCTCTCCCCACAACTCTATCCATGGTTAGACAGTTGAAATGAAACTTGTAAAGACTGGAAAATTCTTTTTCCTGGTGGTCAAGATTTACCAATTTATGGAAAAAAATGATATCTTGCAAAATGAAACTAGTTAGAAAGTACTGGACTCATAGCCCTTCTTTCATATTCCCCTGCAGGATTAGTATATTTATATACCATATAAATTTATCAGAATTTATTATATCTTCTTAGTACCACTGATACTGAAGGAAATTATACACAACATAAAAATACTTAGTCTCAGTTTCTACAATATTGAAAGGTCACGGACAGACTTCATTTCCACCTAATCTCTATCAGATCACCATTATTTCAGAATGTTCAGGGCATTTCCTTCTCTTTGAAGGGGAAAGACACTTGTGAGAAGGAATAAAATGTCATAATTTTCAATGTCTTTCACAAAGTTTTCTTCATTGTGTCCTTCTACTCCTACTTAAACTTTTCCTTCTTCATCAAGATCATTCAGAGTTCTGGCTAATTTGCTCTTAACAAATGGCTGTGCCTCAGCCTTCCATAAATTGCTTCCACCTGCCTTGAATCCTTGTATTTTTCCAACAAGCAAAATGGAATACAGAGATAAAAATTTTATAGTTATTATTGATGTGCCCATTAATACATGTTCATTTTTATAGAGAAATCTGTATATTTTAGTGATGTTTGCGTATCTCTCATCTTGCCTCTTTCTAGACTATACGTTAAAACATATTGGGCAATATTATATTATTTTCTTCATGTAGAGAAATGAACATTTGCTTTGGCTCTCTTCCTTTATCAGTAGATAATTCCAAAAATAAATTAGTGAATACATAAAAAGTAATCACTGAGGGAAAAAAACCATTTTTAATGTTCCTAAACTTTGTGTCATGTATTCATGAGATCTTTAGTAAAGCTTCTTGACCGTTCCTGTCATTTTAGGTGTGGGTGACATAAATAGTCTTGTGTAAGCTAATTACTAACCTTATATGGAGGAAATGCTTTATCTCAGAGCTGTAAATGGAAAATAGCCCAATAAAAGTTATCCCATAAATCTGAGGACTCTAATAAGTCCCATGTCAAACTTTATACATGTACATATGCCTTTCATTTGCTTAGTTCATGCTTATGTACTAGAAGACAGCTCAAGGACATGACTAAGATTAACCATAAATTTTCCTTCAAGTATCAAATTTATATTTATACTGGGGGGAATTCATAAACCTTTTCAGGTAAGTGCACAATTCTAATCCAGATTCAGTGTAAAATGTTTTGCTTGAAACATGTTGATTCTTGTAGCAAGTAAAATATCCATTTATTATGCACAGAAAATAAAGACAATAGTAACTCTAATATCAGAGTGACAATAGAAATAGAAGGTAGTTGAATTATGTTTTACTTTCTAAAACTTCCTTTATTTTGATATTTTGATTTACATTTAGAACGGAATAGTTTTTCCTAAATTAGGAACTGACAGCTTAATTATATGTGATTGATATGCTTTCTTTGGAGGAATCACTATTAGAATCTAAACACCTACCCTTATTATTTGTTTTTATCATATTCAATATACACGAATATAGAATAGAGATAGTTTTTTTGGATTCAGTAATGCTCATTGGAAAAATCCTAGCATAGACAAAATCATATTTAGCAAGTATTAAATTATCCTGTTCTGCATTGTGAGGTTAGTCCCCATATGGTATATAATTCACCCCAAATTGCTATACAGATGTAGCTATGACAAATTCTGTTTTAATGAGACATCCTTTACACCATATTCATAGCCATATCTTCATTTAATACTCAATATAAGCAGCATGGAAAAACTGCCCTTTTCTCCGTCTTGGCTAAATCTCACAACATTGTATGTGAAGACATTCAGTGTTTTAAAGAACTGTACTTTTAATATCTGTGCAATGTTAAATGCTCTTAATAAAATACCACTATTTCCAGATTACTGTAACTTTCTCATCAGTAGCAGAGCCTAATGGGAGTAACATTGCCTTTGGAATCAGACTGACCTGGTTTGAATCTTTTCTTTGTGATTTAATAAACAGGAAAACTTGCCAATATTTTGTAATCTGTATGAGTTTCACATTGTCTCTCTGTAAAATGTCAGCAACTATTTCATTAATATAAACCTTGCAGATTTTATCATGATTAGATGAAGTAATGGTGGGTGTAAAGTGTCTAACTGCATTCCCTGTGAATTGTACACACTCAGTCAATGAGGTTGTTAATGTTGTTATAACTATGCAAAGATTTACACTGAACACTTCTTGATTATTTTCCGAAGTAATGACTTTATCTTTTCTTTTAAAGGAATCTTAATCATTTCCAAAAAAGGTAAAGAAAAAAGAATCAAGGGGAAACAGTTAATGTTAGAGTCATACATGAGTACAGAGCAAACAAGATGAAAAAGACGGGGAAGAAGATAACATTATAGAGACATCTTCAAAATTCAAATTCAGGAGTATATACCTGGTAAACAGTTACATCACTTAGTTTTCTTAGTTTCATGTAACAAATGCTCTGTTCAATCCACCTTAAGACAAAAAAAGTAAAAGAATGTATTGACTTCTTAACTCACATGTCAAAAGTATAGAGCTGGCTAAAGAAATATTGAAACAATGTCCTCAGGATTATGTGTGTGCATCACTCTGTTTTGTGTTTTCTATGTTAAGTACCTTATCAGAGAGATCTTTCATTGTGAACAAACAACACATTTGAAAAGTCCAGTTTTACACAGTTTTTACTATCTTAGAAGAGTACCTCTCCTTTTCAGGACCTAAACTTCCTGTTGACAAAAAGATGTTAATGAGCACAGCTTGGATTATATGCACAAAATGAACTTTTGTTCACTGTACTCAAGGAAATAGCAATTTGCTTGTCCATAAAGTCCATGATGTATCACAAGACTATGTCTATGAGAGGCAGTTTCCTTTACTGAAGTGCCAACAAATTTTGGTGAAACAGGAATAGAGCATTTCCTAAAGATAGTGGATGTGGGGCAAAAAGTAGACCCAATTACTACCTTCATATTGCCTACAGTTCAAAGTAGAAAGAGGTATTAATTAAATATTTTAAATCATTATACTCCATGTTATAAGTAAGAGATGTGCTTATGAAATTCTTTTATAGGGAGAGATAAACTAGTCAGAATGGTCAGGGAAGGCCACTTAAAAGTAGGAAAGCAAGCTGATATAAGAAGTTTCCAAAAGCAATACGAACAGAGGGTAAGGAATATGATTCCAAGAACATTAGCACTTGTGTAACATTTTGTGATGGGTGAGAGCAGGGCAAGGATGAGGCTGTACTACATTTACCTGAAAGAAACTAAAGAAGGCCTAAATAAATGGAAAGTCATCTCTTGTTCATTGACTGGAAGATTTAATATCACTAAGTTGGCAAGAATACTCCCCAAATTTATCTACACATTCAACACCATTCTTATTAAAATTCCAACTACCATTTTTATTGCAGAAAAGGAAAATCTGATCTTAAAATTCCATGGAAATACACGGTGCCATAAATGGACAAAAATTATGAAAAAGAGCAAAGTTGGTGGACACATACTTTCCAATTTCAAAGCTTAATGCACAGCTACAGTAATCGAGATAGTGAGGTAATGGCTTAAGGACAGATATTTAGATCAAAGTTATAAAAATGAAAATCTAGACATAAACATGTATGTCTAAGGTCAGTTTATTTTCAACAAGGTTATAGGGAAAGAATAATTTTTCAATAAATAGTGCAGGAACATCAGGATATTGACATGTATAAGAGTGAAATTAGACTCCCTCTTCATAGTATATACAAAAACTTAACTCAAAATGGATTGAAGACCTAAATGTAAGAGCTAAAACTATAAAACTCTTGCAAAGAAACATAGGTGTAAAACTTCATGACCTGAACTAGGCAATATTTTCTCAGATATAACAGACAAAGCACAAGCAACAAAAGAAAAAATAAATTAGATTTTATAAATATTAAAAACCACTGTTCGTCAAAGGGCATTATTAGAGTAAAAAGGCAATATGGGGAATGGGAGAAAATATCTGAAAATCACAAATGTAATGATCCATTATTTAGAATATAAAAAGGACTCTTACAACCGCACAAAAGCAAAATATTTGAATAGACAGTTTCCCAGAAAAGATATACAAATGGGTAACAAGCACAAGAAAATATTATTAAAATAATTAGTTGAATGCAAAACAAAGTCACAATAAGATACCAGTTCACACCAACTAGAACAGCAATAATAATAGTAACAAACCAGAAATTAACAAAAATGCTGGGGAAATGTGGAGGAATTTGAACCCTTGTACATTGCTGGTAAGAATGTGAAATTATTTGGGTGCTGTGAAAAACCATTTGCAAGTTCCTTAAAAACTTGAATATAGGCTAGGCACAGTGGGTCACACCTGTAATCCCAGCACTTTGGGAAGCCAAGGCAGGTGGATCACCTGAGGTCAAGGGTTTGAGACGAGCCTGGCCAACATGGTGAAACCCCGTCTGTACTAAAAATACAAAAATTAGCTGGGCGTGGTGACACACCCTTGTAACCCTTGGGAGGGCGAAGCACAAGAATCGCTTGAACACAGAAGGTAGAGGTTGCAGTGAGTCGAGATCATGCCATTGAACTCCAGCTTGGGCGACAGAAAGAGTCTGTGTCTCAAACAAAAAACAAGAAAAACACAAAAAACTTAAACACAGAGTTACTATATGACACAGAAATTATACTTGTAGGTATATAACAAGAAAATTTAAAACATGTTTACACAGAAACTTGTGCATGAATGGTCCCAACACTATTATTCATTATAGCTCAAAACTGGAAATAACCTAAATGTCTAGCTCCAAATGAATGCACATACAAAACATGGTATATCTTTACAATGGAACACTTTTTAGCCACAAAAAAATGGAGTACTTGTATTTGCTACAAAACGAACTTTTAGGACTTTATGTCAATCCAGGAATGTTTTACCCTGTTGGTGGGAGTGTAAATTAGTTCAGCCATTGTGGAAGAACAGTGTGGTAATTCCTCAGAGACCGGAAAGACCATAGAAATACAATTCGACCCGGCAATCCCATTACTGGATATATATCCAAAGGAATATAAATCATTCTATTGCAAAGACACATGCATACATACGTTCATTGCAGCACTATTCACAATAGCAAAGACATGGAATCAACCTAAATGCCCATCAATAACAGACTGGTGTATATGTATTACATATACACCAGCCCCTGGAAACCACTAACCTATTTCATTATCTATGCCTTTCACTATCCTGAAGGTTTCGTATAGATTGAAATATGCAATTTGTGACTTTTTTCTTCTAGCTTCTTTCTTTTTTCTTTTTTAAAAAATGCTGGCTAAATAATTTTTTTAACTTTTGTTTTAAGTTAAGGGGTACATGTGCAAGTTTGTTAAATAGGTAAACTTGTGTCATGGATGTTTGCTGCACAGATTATTTCATTGCTCCTAGTGCCCATGAGTTATTTCTCTGATATTCTCCCCCTTCCCACCCTCCACCCTCCGATAGGTCCCAGTGTGTGTTATTCTCTTCTCTATGTCCATGTGTTCTCATCATCTAGCTCCCACTTACACGTGAGAACATGTAGTACTTGGTTTTCTGTTCCTGTTTAGGATAATGACCTCCAGCTCGATTCATGTCACTGCAAAGGACATGATCTCATTTTTTATGGCTGCCTCAGCCTTCTAAGTAGCTGGGATTGCAGGCATGCTCCTCCACACCTGGCTAATTTTGTATTTCTAGTAGAAATGGAGTTTCTCCATGTTGGTCACACTGGTCTCGAACTCTTGACCTCAGGTGATCCACTCGCCTCTGCCTCCCAAAGTGCTGGGATTACAGGCATGAGCCACCACGCCCGGCCTTTTATAGGGTACATTTTAATACAGGCATACAATGCACAATAGTGAGAGACTAGTGGTGACTAAAAATGCATTGTCTTCTTTTTATAAAACTTGTTTTCACTGGTTATAAAATTGTAAATTAACATTTTTTCTTTGTTTTGAACACGTTTTATTTTTCCTTTCACTTTTTTTCAGGAGATAAGTTTGTTTTTATCCTTCTTGTTGTTTTTATAGAGTTACTGTGTTTTCCTCAGGCTGCTTTAATGATTTTCTCAATGTCTTTATTTATCAGCAGTTTGACTATTAACAAGCTCATCACCATGAGGCTGTTGAAAACTGTTCAGTGTCTCAGCTGCTCTTTGAGAGCAGACATCTTTAGGGAAAATGTGAGCTTAATTCTTTTTAAGTTTTGAAGATAATTTTGCAAGTTACAGAATTCTAGGTTAGTGAGTTTTTGTTTTTGTGTTGTTGTTGTTGTTGTTGTTTTCAACACTAAATATTTTACTCTCTTCTTGCATGCCTAGTTTCTGAGAAGTCAGATGCAAATTTTCCTTTTGTTTATCTATATGTAAGGTGTTTTATTCCCTCTGCTTCTTTCATAATTTTATCTTTGATTTTCTGTAGCTTTGAAATGATATGTCTACTTGTATGTTTTTTGTCTTTTGTGTTTTTGTTGTTGTTGTTGTGTGTTTGTTGGCATTTATCCTGTTTGTTATTCTCTTATCTTTCTGGATCTGCGGTTTGGTGTCTGACATTAATTTGGGGAGATTCTTTATTATTCTTTCAAATATTTTTATGTTCCTTTCTCTCTTTCTTGTCTTTCTGGTATTCCCATTACATATATATTATACCTTTTGTACTTATTCTACATTTTTTTTTTTATTTGAGATGGAGTCTCACTCCGTTACCCAGGCTAGAGTATAGGCATGATCTCGGCTCACTGCAACCTCTGCCTCCTGGGTTCAAGCGATTCTTCTGCCTCAGCCTCCTGAGTAGCTGGGATTACAAGCACCTGCCACCATGCCCGGCTAATTTTTATATTTTTTCTTAGTAGAGATGGGGTTTCACTATGTTGGCAAGGTTGGTCTTGAACTCCTGGCCTCAGTGATCTGCACACCTCGGCCTCCCAAAGTGCTGGGATTACAGGTGTGAGCCACAGCTCCCTGCCCCACAATTCTTGAATACTCTGTTATTTGGTTGTTATTGTTCTTTGTTGTCTTTGCTTTTAAGTTCTGGAGTTTTTTATTGAGATATCTTAAGCTTGAAGATTCTTTTCTTAGCTGAATCCAGTCTACTAAAAACACATCAAAGGCATTCTTCCATCTTGTTACAGGGATTTTTACCTCTAGCATTTCTTTTTGGTTTGTTGTTAAGATTTTCACTTATCTGCTTACATTTCTTTCTTTCTTTTTTTTTTTTTTTTTTTTTTTTTTTGTGCATTGTCTCCTTCACCCATTAGAGTCCTTAGCAAATTATTCATAGCTGTTTTAAGTTCCTGGTATGACAATTCCAACATCCCGGCCATGTCTGGTTCTGATGTTTGCTCTGTCTCTTGAAACTGTCTTTTTTGTCATTTGGTATGTTTTCAAATTTTTCTTGATAACTGGATATGATGAACTCAGCACTGACTCCTACAGGAGTTTAAGGTCATGAATTTCTGCCCTGATAAGTTGTGATTCTCTGTAGGCACTTCTCTGTCCTTCCAAATTTGGAGACAGTGGTTGACCCTGTAACCTCACTTCTCCTATGAATCTAAGAGCTGTTATAGATTTTTCAGTTTGTAAAGCTTTATACATCTTGTTAGTAGTGGCAACTTCCAAACTTCTTACAAGTGGAATTGGAAGTAATGATCTTTTTATTCAATTCATACATGTTTTACTTACACTTCTTCCCTAACGCCTGCCCTCTCTCCCTATCCTCCATATTTGATTGGTATAATTTGCTTGTTTCCTTCTTTTTCTCTTTTTCCATTGTTTCCCCTTTACTGGTTTGGGAATTACACATTTATTCTATTCTTATGGAAGTTATGCTTGAAATTTAGCTGTGCATATTATCTTAATATAACCTGAAGGAAAATAATATCTTACTCTTTCTGAATAATTCAAAAACCCTAGAATAATTTACCTCTTATTACACACTTCCATATGTATATGCTACTATTTTTCCATAGAGTAACTCCATAAATTAGATACAGATTTTTATATACAATGGCTGTTTAGATTTACATATATGCTTCCATTTATTGGGTACATTAATATTGAAAACTGCCAGTCTAATTTTCTTATATGAGGCCATATCCTATATTTGTTATCTGTTGAATCTCTCTGATTTTAAAGTTTCAACTTTATTCTCTCTTTCTAGGAAACTATGTAAACAAAGTTATTCTTCCCCTCCATTACTTTGTTTTTACATATCTGGTTCTGTGTTTCTCTATGATGCATTTCAGATAATTTATTCAGGTTTTTCTTCAAGTCTTCTATTTTATCTTTAACTGTGTCTAATTTGTTTTTCTACTGATAGTTGAAAGTTTACTTTTAATAAATTATGTATCTTTTTCCTAGGAGTTTATTTTGGTGTTTCAGATTTGCCAGTCATTCCGACATCTTTAAAAAGTTTTTTGTCTTTCTATATGAGTCTATTTTTTCCATCATTTATTTTTTTAACCACAGTGTTGAGCTATAACTGACATATTATGTACATATTTAATGTATAATACTTGATGTGTTTGTAAATAAGCATATATCATGAAAACATCACCGTCACCTCCAAAAGCTTTCTCTTGACCTCTTTATTTATGTATTTATTTATTTTGTGATAAGGACACTTAACATGGGATCTAACCTCTTAATAAACTTTTACATATATGATACAGTATTGTCTAATATAGGCAGTATCTGGTACAGTAGATCTATATTTTTCATTTTAGCTATTGCTTCACCAATTATAAACACTAAAGAGTTCGGTATCTCAAAGATATTATTCATTGTTTCTGATGACTTCTACACATGTTGGCTTATTCCTTTTTGTACTTACTGATACTTGATTGGAAAATTGTGAAATTCCTCTTGTATTATCCTAATTGTGACTATCCTCCAGGCCTAAATTTGGGAAGATTTCCTGCAGGAATATTTGCCCCTTCTTGTGCTAGACTCTAATTCTCTCAAAGTGTCTACTTTAAACATGTTCTCTGTTTTAAATACTTCTACTTACTGATGGTCCAAGACAGTATTTCTATATGGATAAAAATGCTACTATTTTTAAATACCGTTTATGGTGATCCCAAATCTTCTATTTCATTACAGATTTTTGCCTGCAGGTCTGTATTTAGCATTCATAGTGTTTCTTGTTTATTTGTGTATGCAGGGTGGTTTTTAAACATTTTCTTATTTTTTGAAAGCTCCAGATTGTATCAAAATTATTTTATTCAGCATATACTATTCAGCACAGTAGTAAATACTACACTACACTGCTACAGTAAATCTGAAAGGTTTCCCAGAGTATTTAGTCCAAAAAATGCTGGAAAGAAAATCAAGAATTTCTGAATTTTATTTTATAATTTTTTTTCAAATACATATGCTTCAGTCAGGGTTCTCCAGAGAAACAGAACCAACAGGAATAATGGAGATGGAGAGAAGGAAGGGGAGAGAAAGAGAGGAGACAGAGATGGGGGCGATTTACTATAGAAACTGGCTCACATGATTATGGAGGCATAGCAGTCCCCTAATATGTCATGTGAAAGCTGGTGGACCAGTAAAGCCAGATATGTAATTCAGTCAGAGTCTGAAGGTCTGAGAACCCAGAGAGTCGATGGTGTAACTTCCATTCTTAGGCTAAAGACTTGAGAACCTGAGGCAAGAGAGGGCACTGGGTGGGAGGATGGTACGAGTCCTAAAGTCAAGAATGTCTAAGACCAAGAGTTTCAACATCTAGGGTGGGAGAACCTCGCCATCCCAGATCAAGAAAAGAAATAACAAATTCACCCTTCCTCTGACTTTTTGTTCTATCTGGGTCCTCAGTGGATTTGTGGATGCCCACCAACATTGGTCAGTGTATATTTTTCTTACTCAGTTTACTGATGCAAATACTAATATCTTCTGGAAACAACTTCATAGAAACAGAAAAATGTTTTACTATCCTGGCATCCCTTAGCCCAGTCAAGTTGATGCAACAAAGCAAATATCACAACATATTTATTAATCTGGTCACTAGAATTGTGGACCTTAAATTTTTGTACCAATTTACCATTGCTAAAATATACCATGTCAATGCTATAGTTATTCCTAACTGATGTTGTTACTCCTTTCCATTTCAGAAATATATCACCAGGTGAAGTGGTGGATGCTTGTAGACCCAGCAACTTGGGAGGTTGAGATGGGAGGACTACTTGAGCTCAGGGGTTCTTCGTGATCGGCCTGTAAATATCCATTGCAGTCCAGCATGGGCAACGTAGTGAGACTCCATCCTTAAAATTTATTTAAGTTTATTTTTATCTTTTCTCTAAAATATGGCCTTCTCTTTTGACTTTTTTTTCAATTATTTATAAAAAACAGATCTTATTTAAGGTAACTGTTACATACCTTCTGGATGCGAGAAATCAGTTTTAAATGGTATTTTTAATGTGTAAATCAAAATATTCAGTCTGTTTTTTTTTCTTTCAGAAATCTCTAGGTTTATATAAGACCAAATTAATTTTTTGGTATTCTCACCTCTTGTAAGCTATTTTTTATAATTTCCAGATAAATAAACTATGTTCTAAAGGTGAATTTTTGTTTATTCAAACTATATACATTGCTATTAACAAAAGACAGAAGTTCTTATTTCAGATTCTAGGCATATCATTGCATTAGTAAAAAAATCAGTTCAATTCTGGAATAGCAGGTGGGCAATAAGGTATATTTATAAATGAATATATTTACTGAAATAGCATTACTTTCTAAAATTCATCATCTCTTTACTTTTTTGTTTAGTTTATTACCAGTATTATTAATGTATCACTAATTATTGGTTAATATTATTCTTAAGTTTCTATTATCACTATAATCATTGTTAATATTAATGATCACATACAAAATGTATAGGGTCATTATTTTTTGTTGGCACTGTGCTAAAGTTCTCATAAAACTCTATTTGCTATTTTACGACTGAAAAAAATTAGGCAAAAATATTTAAGTGACTTACAGGAGGAAGTACAGAGTTAAAGAGTGAAACCCTGATAGTCTTACCCCAAGGCCTAAGTCCTATTTTATTATTTTATGTTCCTACTGTACATTATGTAAATATTCATTGCAAGTTTTACTAAATGTATTTCTTTAGAAGTAAAGACATAAGAAATCTAATTTTTGTGTATAAAATCTGTAAACTAAATTATATATATACACATATATACATATATGTTTATGTGTGTATATATATAACCTACGGATTAGGAAAATTTATTGCTTCAACAAATTAAGGGCATTATTTTCCATAAAATTAGTCTTGCTGTAATCATAAACATAATAAAAAGCAAGACTTGTTGGAATTTAATGTGAAAAATTTTACTTTTTGGTAATAGTATTTAGATGTAAGGTTGACAGATTCATTTTATACGAAAATAAAAATTTATTGATCCCCTCAAATCTAGCATTTGTTAGGAGTTTATTTTGCAAAAATAAATACATTTTAAAGTATTTCCATTCTAACAATAATATTTGCAGACATCTACAAGCATTCTAATAGAAAAGTATGAATCAGAAATCAACAGGTTGAATCAAACTAGGGTCAGCAAACCTTGCAAGTCATTATCATAAATGCCTGTCCTCAAGCATACACAAATAGTATGTCATTGCTTGGTTTTTAATAGAGAGACACCTACACTACAGTTTCCCTTTCAATAGAGCTGGCACCTCTGACTTCCCATTGCAAAGGCAAACACGTGCTGACCACAGCAAAGGCAAAGGCAGGATGAAACCAGAGTGAAACTGCACAAAGTGCAAATATTATTAAAGTATTATCGTTTAATGAGCCCCCATCTGCCAGTACATCTCCAGTGATTACACAAAATATATCCTCCCGGACATACTCTTTGCCTCCCCTTTCTCTTGTCTAGCCCATAATCTCTTTACTCCAGTAAATTGACTCTATGTTTACACACAAAAAATGATCCAGCTGTTGTTTAAAGTAATATATCCAACTTTTGCAAAATGATGGAAAATCATTCTGTACCAATGGTACGTGTGCATGTGTACTGACACGTGCACATACATGCATGTGTGTGCACAGACACATACACACACACACACTGCACAAGCACTGAAAATATTGGCTAGGGCTGGGAGCAGATTTTTTAAATCTAGAACAGGTTTTTTTTGTTTTTTTAGGATTTTAAAGTGTAAGACTATGAATGGGTAGTGAGTTGGCTGAAATTATATGTATAATATTTGATACATACATATATTTTAGACAAGTTAGACAACTTCTTTCCATATAAGTCTCTGCCTTCCAGGAGAACATCCCTCTACACACAGGAATGAGCTCCACATGCTACATTTGTACATTATCCCTGCCCCATGATTACTGTTAATTTTTAGTATGACTGAATTCTTCACCTAAACTATACTAATCAGATTCCCGTTTCTAGTAATTTGCAATTGGGATTCGGAGACATTGAGTGAGTGGCTAGAGGTTTATTTGTTTCAAAATGTAACATCCACATTTATACGCTTTTATGCAGCCATATTTCACTAGGTAAACAGAGAAACAGAGAAAGTTATTTACAAAATCAATAATAAAAGAGAGTAAATTCCTGACCACTTTCCATATTTTAATTGAGTGTCTCTGGTTGAGGCCTAGTTTCATTCTTACACTTTAGTTTTGTGAGATGCTCCAATATATAATAAACAAAGTCATCATATCCTTAAGCTACCTCCTATTGTTTTAGTTATACACAAAGGGTCATAAAATCTGCATTATTTTAAGATGGCACATATGAGAGGCCATTGTTTTGAGTCTATAAGCCACTTTTAAAACCCTGCAAGGATATTTCTCTGGCTTTGGGGTATTACATTACTTCCAGTCCACTAGGCAATGCCTGGAAGACAGCTTCCATAGCCTTAAAGAACAGAATAAATCTCTGGTGTTCCCTATAAAGGAAAAATGATAAGGCCTCCCTATTAAAATAAATACATACACTCAATATAAGATATTAAAAATATACAAATTTACTGAGGTAAAAATGACTCTTTGGGAATTGGACCACATCTGAATTTCACCATATGTATTTTGCTGCTTTCTGGACATAAGACAATCAGTTCCACTTGATTTCTCATCTATAAAGGAGATGTCTCAGAAGTAGAGAAAAATCCAATGAATCCAATGCATAAAAGAAGTCAGCATCTCAGAATGAAAAGACAATACACTTTTGAGATAGATAGTTTCAGCTTCAAATCCCAAATCCTGTGTGATTTTGGGCAAGTTACTTTATCACTCTGAATTACATTTTCTTCCTCTGAAAAACAGGGCAAATGGATCAGTATGAGAAATAAATAAAATAGCACTTGTCCTGCACCCACATTTGATAACCTATAGGTTGAACTCAGGATTTCTTGCTAATACATTCAACTTAATAAGGCTGGGCAGTGATGACAGAGGACCCCCAAAATTCGTGTTACCTTATCTACTTTTCTCATAGGCCCCAATAGTCTTTAGGTGCTACTGACATCCATGATGAAAAACTATTTTATTCATCCTAGAATCAATTGTCCTTATGTATCTGTATATTACATTCTCTCTAATAGTAGTAAATGCCAGTTATTGATGACTAGGTAGTAACTAAACATTATATGATTTATCACATTTAATATTCACAGTAACATTGTAAGTTAGCTATTACTATCCTTATTTTAACACCATGAAATCTGAGGCTTAGAGAATTTAAGTTTACTGTCCAAAGCCATCAGCAAGAAAGTGTCAGAGTCAGAATTCAAAATCAACTTTGTCTGGCTCCAAAGTCAATATTATAACCCAAATCCTTTATATCTAGACCATTAAAGTAACGGTGCCCTGACTTTTCTGTATTTGATAGGATCCAGGAGAGTAATGGGTGAAAAAAAAGTAGGTGATTCTACCACCAGTATTTGAAAATAAAAATTCAGTTCATATACTCACTTTTTCTCAACTATTACTGTATAATGCCGTTTTGTGACATGTTTTCCAATTTTGAATTTGTACCAACAGTCATTTGAATTTGATTTTGCTTATCATTCTTAGTTTTTTTTTTAAGCTTGTGCTTCTATTACTGAATTATTCTTGTTTTGTTTTGTTATGCCTCCTTGCTTCCTTTCTCTAAAACAAAAATTTATTTTAGGTTTGGGGGTACATGGGAAAGTTTGCTTCAAAGATAAAAGCGTGTCACGGGGGTTTGTTGTACATAATATTACATCACCTAGGTATTCGGCCCAGTACTCAATATTTATCTTTTCTGCCTCCTGCCCACCCCTGTGAAGTAGACCCCAGTGTCTTTTTTTTCCTTCTTTGCGTTCATAAGTTTATATCATTTAGGTCCCACATACAAGTGAGAACATGCTGTATTAGCTTTTCTGTTCCTGCATTCATTTGCTAAGGATGATGGCCTCTAGCTCCATTCATGTTGTCGGAAAAGACATGGGCTCATTCTTTTTTATGGCTGCATAATATTCCATTGTGTATATGTACCACATTTTATTTATCTAGTCTGTCATTGATGGGCATTTAGGTTGATTCCACAGGCCCTTGCTACTATGAACAGTGCTGCAATGAACATTCACATGCATGTGTCTTTGTGAAAGAATGCTTTATATTCCTTCTGGTATATACCCAGTAATGGGATTGCTGGGTCAAATGGTAGTTCTGCATTTAGATCTCTGAGGAATTGCCATACTACTTTCCACAACAGTTGAACTAATTTAAACTCCCACCAACAGTGTATAAGCGTTCCCTTTTCTGTACAACCTCAACAGAATTTTTCTTTTTTTGACTTTTTTTAATAGACATTCAAACTGGTGTGAGATGGTATCTCACTGTGGTTTTGATTTGCATTTCTCTAATGATCAGTGATACGGAGCTTTTGTCTTATTGCTTGTTAGCCTTATGTATGTCTTCTTTTGAGAAGTGTCTGTTCATGTCCTTTGCCCACTTTTTAATGGGGTTTTTTTTTCTTGTAAATTTGTTTAAGTTCTTTATTGATGCTGAATATTAGAACTCCGTTAGGTGCATAGTTTGCAAAAATTTTCTCCCATTCTGTAGGTTGCTTGTTTACTCGGTCTAGAGTTTCTTTTGCTGTGCACAAGCTCTTAAGTTTAATTATGTCTCATTCCTTTCTTCCTTTTCATAGCAATTTTTTTTTTTTTGAGACGGAGTCTCGCTCTGTGGCCCAGGCTGGAGTGCAGTGTCGCGATCTCGGCTCACTGCAAGCTCCCCCTCCTGGGTTCACGCCATTCTCCTGCCTCAGCCTCCGGAGTAGCTGGGACTACAGGCGCCTGCCACCAGGCCCGGCTAATTTTTTGTATTTTTAGTAGAGACAGGGTTTCACCATGTTAGCTAGGATGGTCTCGATCTCCTGACCTCGTGATCCGCCCGCCTCGGCCTCCCAAAGTGCTGGGATTACAGGCGTAAGCCACCGCGCCTGGCCTTTATAGTGATTTTTAAACCTCTTTGAGCAAAGGAAATAGAATAGGTTTGCAATTTTATTTTGTTTAATCATAAAAAAGGTAGATAATACAAGATGGATTAAAGATGTAAGACCTCAAACTAAGAATTCTAGAAAAAAACAAAGGAAATATCATTCTGGGCATTCCTTGGGAAAGAATTTATGCTAAGTCCTCAAAAGCAACTGCAACAAAATGAAAAATAGACAAGAGGGGCCTATTTAAACTAAAGAGTTTCTACACAGCAAAAGAAACTCTCAACAGAGCAAACAGTCAACTACAGAATGGGAAAAATATATTCACAAACTATGCATCTGATAAAAGTCTAATACCCAGAAATCTATAAGAAACTTAGACAATTAGGCTGGGCATGGTAGTTCATACCTGTAATCCCAGCACTTTGGGAGGCCTAGGTGGGCAGATCACCTGAGGTCAGGAGTTCAACACCATCCTGGCCAACATGGTGAAACCCTGTCTCTACTAAAAATACAAAAAATTAACCAGGCATGGTGGTGGCTGCTTATAATCCCAGCTACTCCAGAGGCTGAGGCAGAAGAATCACTTGAACCCAGGAGTTGGAGGTTGCAGTGAGCTGAGGTTGTGTCACTGCACACCAGCCCCGACAACAAGAGTGGAACTCCGTCTCACAAAAAAAAAAGGAAGAAGGAAACTTAGACCTTAGACAATTCAACAATCACAAAAGTAACTCTATTAAAAAGTGGGCAGAAGATATGAACACAGACACTTTTTAACAGAAAACATACAAGTAGCTAATACTCACACAAAAAAATGCTCAACATCATTAATCACCACAGAAATGCAAATCAAAACCACAATCAGATACTATCTCCTACCAGTCACAATGGCTATTACTAAAAAGTCAAAAAATAACGGATGCTGGCAAGGCTGAAGAGAAAAGGGAATTCTTATCCATTGTCAGTGGGGATGCAAACTATCTCAGGCACTGTGGAAAGTAGTTTGGAGATATTTCAAAGAACTTAAAACAGAACTGTCATTCGACTCAGCATTCCCATGACTATATATATACTCAAAAGAAAACAAATCATTCTACCAAAAAGACACATATACTCATATGTTCATTACAGCACTATTCCTAAGAACAAAGACATGGAATCAATATAGGTGCCCATCAATAGTGGATTGAATAAATAACATGTGGTGCATATACACCATTTACTGCTACACAGTAGTATAAGTAATAATGAAATCATGTCCTCTGCAGCAACATGAATGAAGCTGCAGACCATTATCCTAAGCAAATTAATGCAGGGACAGAAAACCAAATACCACATGTTCTTACTTATAAGTATAAGCTAAGCATTGGATACACCTGGACATAAAGACGGAACAACAGACATTGGGGACTACCAGAGTAGGGAGAGAGGGAGAGAGGCAAGAGCTAAAAAATTACCTAGTAGGTACTATGCTCCCTACCTGGGTAATTACATCATTCATACCTCATATTTTAGTATCACATAATATACCCATGTAACAAATCAGCACATGTACCTCTGAAACTAAAATAAAAGTTGAAATTATAAAGAAAGTGGAGAATAAATTAGAATATTGTTAAAAATTGATTTACTTATTAAATATTAAAAATTTACAAAGTTAAATAATGTATATAGCAGATATTTAATGTCTACTTTTGCCAGGTTTTGCTGAATATTAGAAATGCAATAATACAAAAAAGTTCCTGCCCTAAGGGCAAAATGAACAATAAGCAAATAAATCTATAATTCTATGAGGGAATGAGCAACATTATTAAAAAAAAAAATCATGCTACGACCCTATAGTGGGTTGGGTCCAAAGGATGATTAGGCCAGCTTCATACCAATTTGGTTTCTTTATATCTAGGCCTTCTTGGGCAGTCTGAACTACTCTGTCATAAACATTGTGGTGTTCACTAAGGACCCCTTACTGTCTTTCTCTGCCATCTCAACTTCTGTGGGAACCCAACTGAGAGTGAATTCAAGTTCTCTTCCACAAGGCTATGGGGCCATATTCATATCAAGGGATATATGTCTGGGTACAATTCTTATTATTCTGCATCATCTAATGAGAGATAAGTTTTCTGAAGGTTGTATGGCATTTAGGAAGCAGTATTTCCAAGAGCATATAGACTACGTTACAGATAAGAAGATATTCATTTCTGACACTGCACAAAAGGAAGGGCTGTACAGACGTGACCTTATGTGCAATGACAAGGCAACTCTCAGTATGCATGAGTAGGATCTGTGGCTTAGAACAAAACAAAACCAAGCAATCCCAAACTAACCAATCACATAATCCATGCTATCTGGAAAAAAAAAAAAAGGTTTATTTCTACTTAAAACAATAATCCCCAATCTTTACTACTAATTTTTACACTGATTGCTCTGTTTTCTTGGCATCGTTTCTAAAAGAGATGACTCACCAAAGCACAATTTTGTAGCAATGGTTATACAGTGCATCTAATATAGGTACTTCTTCCTTATATTTCTGGAATCAACTTAATACTTAATTATGTTAGAAAGACATTTTATTCAAATTGTTGCCAAAAAGCATTTTCTTGTGTGGACTTTTCATGAACACACTATTTAAAGTATCAATTATTTACTGTACTTTCCATTACCTTGCTGTATTTTTCTTCATAGTACTTTATTTATTGGAAATTATATTTCTTTTCTGGTCATCTGTTTATTGTCATTCTTCCCCTCTAAAATTCAAGTTGTAACTGCTTGCTCTTATTCACCACTGTATACTCCAGCAGCTAGAATACTGGCTAGCACTATAAGTGACTAAATGAATCTTCATTATTAAAATATAGCAAAAAATCTGGTTACAAATATTGAAGTCATTTTGTTTAAAAAAGATATGAAACTGATTAATCATCAGTTTAAGTATAAATGAAAAATCACAACAAATACATTGTCATACTATATTGTCCTTCTGTTAATAACTCTTATTATTCTCTTAGTGGGAACTGACAAAGAGTGGGAATTGTGCTGCTCTCTATCTATTTTCTTTTTTGCTCCTTGGTTTTATGTTAGTCATTAAAATGTCTCTTTTACCATGTGTCAATCCAAATTCCCATCATCTTGCTGTTATTTTCAATCTTGCATTTTATTATTGGCCAATATATTTAAGGCACATAGATTTCCTGATTTATAAGAAGTTTGTTGATTTTTTCCGTGTTTCACATATTTGTCAGTCCAAAAATATGGAAAAAGTGACTCTCATGATGTGTATTTTCCTGATACTTTGAGAAACAGATATATGGTTGCATAACATATGATATATATGAATATAAATAAATATATATATACACACACACACTTACCCAAAGCTTCTTCCAACAACATTCCTACCACATCAATATTAAGAGTATGTGTTTGGGTGAAACCCCATCTCTACTAAAAATACAAAAAATTAGCCGGGCATGGGGGCGGACGCCTGTAGTCCCAGCTACTCAGGAGGTTGAGGCAGGAGAATGGCGTCAACCCGGGAGGCTGAGCTTGCAGTGAGCCAAGATTGCACCACTGCACTCCAGCCTGGGCGACAGAGTGAGACTCCATCTCAAAAAAAAAAAAAAAAAAATTATGTGTTTGGAGCCAGATTGGCACTTACCAATTGATAAACACTTATTCTCTGTGCATGTCATTTTCCTCCTCACTAAAAGGATGATGAAGGCTCCCACCTCACAGAGAGTTGAGATCCTCAGTTGTCTTAAGAGTAAAGTCAGTTAATGAAAATCAAATTTTTATAATGGTGATAGACATGCAGTAAAAGGTTAATGTTGGGAGACAACTCAACAAAGATCTCTTGTTTCTACACATCTGTGAGCAGAAACACGGTTTTCTTCCAGACTACTGTTTTTCAAGAATATTTGTAAACAGTCCTGGAAGATATCTTCTCCATCCTGAAAAAGGGGCAGTTTTCTTTACTGTCGATAAAATAAAGACAATGTTTCCATGTAGAGCTAAACTTTAGCAGGCTTGCTGAAGCTCATTATGAAGACTGGGTTCCCTTAAACTGGGGTTCTTCAGTTGCAATGCAAATACACTGTGAATGCAGATATAATCTGGCCCTTTCTGTTTTTTCATGGGAATTGGGGCTTGGAGAATAGGCGCAAGGAAATATTGGTATTCTGGCTGCTATGAATGCTGTGAGTAGTAAACTCTTTGCTGTATCTGACCCACAAGTCCCATGCCTTCTAGCACTCATGAAAATATGGCAATATACCTTTCAAGCTGGCAAGTAAGTCTCGTCAGAGTTCTTTCTACTCAGCAATATTATTAATATTATGTTTTTTCCTAGGTAGTATATAATTTCTAACTTTGAGCAAGAAAAATGATTTTGAGATGACAACCTGGATAATTTATCCATTCATCAGAAAACATCTCCCTTTCACTTCTTAAATCCCTGCACCCCTCCTAACATTCACTAAAAAATACAGCCCTTGTTGGAGGACCTACTCCTAAAAACAGTTACATGCTGGCTTCTGTTTCCCAATTTCCTACAAGCTACATATCAAACACCTTACTTACAGTCTATTTTCTATTTCTGTAAATTGAATCACTTTCAATTTATCAGGAATTTGTAGTCTTCCAGGAGGCTTTTTCCTTTCTTTCTTTCTTTTTCACTTTATAATCTCTGCTGCTTTAAATTTCTGCTTTACATTCTTTCATTCTCAAACCACGTGATTGTTTACTCAAAATACCTTACCTTCAGGTGTTTGAAATATTCAGCAAAGCAAAATATAGCTAAGGGTTGCATGTTTCTGTCCACTACCCAAGTGATGGTGCAGGAACAAAGTCAGCAATGTTGATATTCCAGGATGTCTTAAAATGTAACTTTCGTTTCTCCATTTGATTTTACTCAGTTCCTGATTTATAGTGAAAAAGTCTCAAAACATTTTGCAAAAATGGTTCAAATGTAAGCAATTCAGTAATTTTCTTATAAGTTATGTTACCCTTCACAACAGCATTTATAAGACTATCTCCTATGGTGTTTCCAGTATAATAAACTATAATAAGGATTACCATAACCTATGGCTTCAGCAGCAGTTTATTGAGCTGTTTAGTAAACGTAACTCAGCATGTTTAAGGTTTTTGACATGTTACCAAAACCAGTGTTTTAAAATCACTAGTTAATTTTGAGTTATGTATTAATATTATGCTAATGATACAAATTATTGTAAAATTACAACAGCCCATTTTGTTACTCTCATTATTACTAATGTATTTATTTTTGTTGGTTTTGAATTTAAAAACAACTTTAGGATCAGAATCATAGCATTTGTAAAGATGGGGTTGCCCCAGTATTACTTAGTGTTGATCTGAAGAACAAAAGTGAAAGACTTCACAAATTTGCATATCTCCCCACTAACACCACTTACATTTTACACAAACAGAAATGCCATATCTTATAAAAACATAAGCAAAACACACATGTACACATACACACATACACACCACAAACACCATGACAACTCTCTTGGAAGTAACAAAAACAAGAAATATGTCTGACTATTTAGAAGATATATAATGTTCAATTCGGTTTCAAGGACAAAATATGTAGTACCCGGCATATTATTACAGAAACCAGGGCAATCTGGTACGTTTTCTAGGGTAGCTATTGAGCCACGTGAGTCCTTTGGGAAATTCAGAGGTGATTTTTCCTGCCAAACCTTTTTCGCGTAAGAGTTAATTGCTCAAGGTCTTTAGTTCTCACTTGGTTTTATTGTAATACGTAACGTACTATCCAGGAGCCTATATTCTACATCCCAGGTTTCTAAACCTACAACCGGGGTGAGGATGCTATTCTCCCTGATTAGAATTGGAAGACTCTCCATCATTCCTCTTCATTCTCTTGGTCCACTGCCTTTACAAACTTTGTTTTGGTTAGCAATGCAGATATTTTTTTAACGTATTTTCAGACAATTCAACTTAACATTTTGAGCTAACATTCTTCTCTAAAATGCTCTCATGGATTTTACATAAGTAATTAGAAAAAATACACATACATACACACAAATGCAAAATCTACATATATGTGTTAGTAGATATAGTTACTAACACAAATAACTATTTCACTTTATAATTCTTACATAAAACAATTTGGCATCACAAACAATAATTTTTCAGAGTTTTAGAATGAGAGACGAATTTATTAGGCAGTATTTTGGGTAGAAAATACATGGAGATTCAGAGGGCCTCCAAAACATAAGGATTTTTCCTTCAGTTCCCTTTACCCTGTCACTTCTCTCTACCAAACTGAAAAAAATATATGACTAATTATTTATAAAACAAGAATTTTTCATTTAAATAATCTACGTTAATATTCATAACAACCTTATGAATTATGTAATTCTTACACATGAGGAAGTTAAGTCTCAATGAGCTGTTATAATTTAAACAATGATTTTGAGGCAGAAGCAGGATTCCATTAGTCTATTATGTCTGACTTTAGAAGGCATAATCTATCAATGGCCAAATATTGGGAAATATTATTATTACAATATATTACATGCAGTGTTTCCTAGAAAGAATTTTTATTTTTTTCTTTCTAAACTAATAACAAAAGGTGAAGTCATGCTACAGAGGGTGAGAATGGAAAAAAGTAGAAATAGGGTTTCAAAGATTTTGGATATCTTCAATTTAAATGATTTTTAAAAATATGTCAGTATTTCCTGTCATTTTAAAGTTTTATTTCATATTTGGCTAAGTGTTGGCTCTGGATTTAAATAGTCTGAGCATCTGTCATAACTCCTCACATACTACCTGTGTGACCTGAGACTAGTTACTTAAAATCCTTTAATCTGAGTGGCTTCATATTTGTAACATGGAACTAAGAGTTGTTCTGTCTTCATTGAATTGCGCAGAGAATTAAATGTGTGAAGTGTTGGCACAGTGTTCCTCACAAAGTAAACACTCAATACATGTTTCCTATTGATATTTTTCTATATGTTAAAACTATTATTTTATTCATCCATCATTATTAGTATGAATGCAAGTGAAAGATTATTTCAATCAGCATTCTGTGGCAGGTATATATTTTGCTTTAACTAGACTTCAGCCAGTCGCGCCCTTTCTGGGGGTTTAGAATTCAGACTTCGAGACTGAATTGTCTCTTGTGGTTCTTGAATGTTTTTATCTTCTAGTGTGAGTAATCATGTGTGACTCCTAGTATCTAAATCTATAAATCAGTAACATCAGTAAACTTTTATGAGGGGTAACAGTTTCGTAGTACATGTAGTTAAAAAAATGTTTTATTTATCTTCTTAAGGATACCTTTTCATTCCACTTAAAGTATATGCTAATAATAGAGAAATTGCAAAATTATCTGTAGAAGTATAAGATAAAAGAAACAACCTGTATTTAAACTACTCAGATAAAGATTATTAGCATTTGGTTTTAATTTCTTCAAGTCTTCTTGCTTTACATTGTATATAATTCTGTATTCTAAGAAGTATAAAGTATGGGCCTACTGCTTTCTTTTTGAAATTTACCTAGCATTTACTTAAAAGCAAAGTCCTAAGTGCTTAAATATACATTACCCACACTGAGTCCTAACCTATTACTTTACCAATTTTTATTATGGGGGATAATAAAAGTGCATAAAACATATGCACAGCTTAAACAAAAATTATAAATGTAACATTCATTTAATAACTACCATCCAAGTAAAAAAGTAGAATATGGTTCACATCCCAGAAACTTCCCTAAATACCTCTCCCTCATCAAATTCTTCTCACTTCTCTTCTCCCAGAGAAACCATTATCGTGACTTTTGTGCTAGCAACTTCCTTGCTTTTCCCTCATATTTTTATTTCCTTATGGATATACAATAAGTCCAGTGCCAAGAATAGTGAATAATTGGAGATTTTACCTTATTTGCAATCTAAGTTAGAATGCCATAATTTCATGGATGCTAGCACAAAACCCAAGACTTCTGAGTCAGAGACAAAGGATAATTTATTAATCACAGCAATAACAATAGCCAGAGAATTAACATTTGCACAAGTTTCCTAAGTTCCTTTATCCACAGGGGCACTCAAAGAGGGCCAGATGACATTCACACCTGCAGTGACTGCGTTACAGGCAAGTATGCCTGATTTTTGTCCCAGAAGACATTATCATGAATATATGGGAAAGCAAACAAACCTTTCTTTTGTTAGGTGGTGGTGGCAGAATGGAGACACTATCTCTAGCTTTCATGTCTGTTTGAAAAGGCATTCTAAAACAAAGGAAGTCAGTGCCTCTGTTTAAAAGTCATGGAGAAAAATGTGAGAAACCTGTAGTCAGTAGTCATCTTAACAGACAGCACCCTTTGTTGAAAAGTCAGGTCTTTTCTTAATTATCTGGAAGTATGTGTCCCTGGAATACATCAAGTATCCTTATATGTCTGCATAACTTTCTGGATAGCATTTTTTCTATTGGTATATCTAACTCAAAGCATCATGTTATCTTAACTGTTACATCATTTTAATAAAAATTATCTACCTCAAAGCATTACCATATATGTTAATTACTATATTTTGAGTCTTCATATATGTTCTGGAAAATCCACACTTCCTGTTACTCTACTAGAATTTCTTGGCTACTATTAACTTTAAACTTCTACAAATTTCTTCCTGAAAGTCTTGTGCATTAATTGCCTGAATTATTAATAAGTGTATCTTATTGTGCACTAAATAGTGTCATGTGCGTCCATGTGACGAGACCACCAAACAGGCTTTGTGTGAGCAATAAAGCTTTTTAATCACCTGGATGCAGGTGGGCTGATTCCGAAAAGAGAGTCAGTGAAGGGAGATAGGGGTGGGGCCATTTTATAGGATTTGGGTAGATAGTGGAAAATTACAGCCAAAGGGGGTTGTTCTCTGGTGGGCAGGGGCAGGGGTCACAAGGTGGTCAGTGGGGGAGCTTCTGAGCCAGGAGAAGGAATTTCACAAGGTAATGTCATCAGTTAAGGCAGGAACCGGCCATTTTCACCTTTTTCTTTTTTTTTATCTGAGGCAGAGTTTTGCTCTTGTTGCCCAGGCTGGAGTGCAATGGTGCAATCTCGGCTCACTGCAACCTCCGCCACCCAGGTTCAAGCAATTCTCCTGCCTCAGCCTTCCTAGTAGCTGGGATTACAGGCATGTGCCACCACGTCTGGCTAATTTTGTATTTTTAGTAGAAACGGGGTTTCTTCATGTTGGTCAGGCTGGTCTCGAACTCCTCACCTCAGGTGATCCTCCTGCCTCGGCCTCCCAGAGTGCTGGGATTACAGGCATGAGCCACCACGCCCGGGCCATTTTCACTTCTTTTGTGATTCTTCAGTTACTTCAGATCATCTGGATGTATACGTGCAAGTCACAGGGGATATGATCGCTTAGCCTGGGCTCAGCGGCCTGACATTCTTGTCTTCTTATTTATTAATAAGAAAAATAACATAAAATAGTGTTGAAGTGTTGGGGCAGCGAAAATTTTCGTGGGGTGGTACAGAGAGAGAATGGACAATATTTATTAGGGCTGCTTGGAGCAGGATTAGGGGTGGGGTGGGAACCTAGAGTGGGAGAGATTAAGCTGAAGGAAGAACTTGTGGTAAGGGGCGATATTGTGGGGTTGTTAAAAAGAGCATTTGTCATACAGAATGATTTCAGTTCCTTTGCATTTGCTGAGGATTGTTTTATGTTTGATTCTGTGGACAAACCGTCATGACGCAAGTTTACCCATGTAACAAACCTGCACATGTACCTCTGAACCTACAATAAAAGGTTTTTTTAAGAGTTGCCTATGCAAAAAATAAAAAATGCTCCTGAATCACTTCTGGGTAAGTAGCAAAATTAATCCAGAAATCAAGAAGTTCTTTGAAACTAATAAGAACAAAGATACAACATACTAGAACCACTGGGATACAACAAAGGCAGCACTAAGAGGAAAAGTTATGGCAATAAAAACCCACATCAGAAAGTTAGAAAGATCTCAAATTAACAAGCTAACATCACAACTGAAAGAGTTAGAGAAGCAAGAAGAAATCAACCCCAAAGTTAGCAGAAAAGAAATAAACAAAATCAGAGCTGAACTGAAGGAAATTAAGAAACAAAAACCATTCAAAATATCAACAAATCCAGGAATTTGTTTCTTCGAAAAAATTAACAAGATAGGCCACTAGCTAGACTAATAAAGATGAAAAAAGAGAAGATTCAAATAAACACAATTAGAAATGACAAAAGGGATATAACCACTGACTCCACAAAAATAAAAACAACCATCAGAAACTACCACAAACACTTCTATGCACAAACAAACAAAAACAAACAAACAAACAAACTAGAAGACATGGATAAATTTCTGGAATAATATACCCTCCCAAGACTGAACTATGAAGAAATTGATTCTGGACCAGACTGGCAATGAGCTCCACCAGTAATAAATAGTAATAAAAGCCCAGGGCCAGATAAAAAGACAGTGGAATTCTACCAATGTACACAGAACAGCTGGCGCCATTCCTACTGAAACTATTCTGAAACGTAAGGAGGAGGGACTCATTCCCAACTTACTCTATGAGGCCAGCATCATCCTGATACCAATGTGGCAGAGATACATCGGAAAATAAACAAACAAACAAAAACAGCAACCTTCAGACCAATATCCTTGATGAACCTTGATGCAAAAATCCTCAACAAAATACTGGCAAACCAAATCCAGCAGCACATCAAAAAGCTAATATATCATGATAAGTAGGCTTCATCCCCAGGGTGCAAGTTTGATTCAACATGAACAAAACAATAAATGTGATTTATCACATAAACAGAACCAAATACAAAACCACATGATTCTGTCAATAGATACAGAAAAGGCTTTCAATAAAATCCAAAATCCCTTCACATTAAAAATGCTCAATAAAGTATGTACTGAAGGAACATAACTCAAAATAATAAGAACCATCTATGACAAACCAACAGCAAACATCATACTGAATGGGCAAAAGCTAGAAGCAATCTCCTTAAAAACTGGCACAAGACAAGAATGTCCTCTCTTACCACTCCTATTCAACATAGTATTGAAGTCCTGGCCAGAGCAATCAGGCAAGAGAAAAACATAATGGAAATCAAAATAGGAAGAGAGAAAGCCAAATTATCCCTCTTTGTAGGTGACATAATTCTATGTCTAGAAAATTCCATAGTTTTGGCCCAAAAGCTTCTTCAGCTGATAAACAACTTCCAGCAAAGTTTCAGGACACAATATCAGTGTACAAAAATCACCAGCACTCCTATACACCAACAGCCAAGCTGAAAGCCAAATCCCAGGCTGAAATGTAATCCCATTCATAATTGCTGCAAAAATAAAATATCTAAGAATACAGCTAACAAGGGAGGTGAAAGAGCTCTACAGTGACAATTGCAAAACATTGCTCAAAGAAATCACAGATTACACAAACAAATGGAAAAACATTCCATGCTCATGGATAAGAATAAATATTAAAATGGCCATATTGCCCAAAGTAATTCACAGATTCAATGCTATTCCTATCAAACTACCAATGATATTCTTCACAGATCTAGAGAAAAACATTTTAAAATTCATATGGAACCAAAAAAGAACCCCAATAGCCCAGGCACTCCTAAGAAAATAGAACAAAGCTTAAGTTATCATGTTACTCAATTTAAAACTGTATTATCTTTTTAATGTGCTGTTAAATTTAGTTTGCTAGTATTTTGAGGATTTTTGCATACATGTTAATCAGATTTATTAGGCTGTAGATTTCTTTTTTGATGTGTCCTTCACTGATTTTGGTATCAGAATGATACTGGCCTCATAGAATTAGTTAGGGAGAATGTCCTCTTCTTTGGTTTAGAACTGTTTCAGGAGGATTGGTATTCATTCTTCTGTGTACACTGAAATAATCTGGCTGTGAATACATACGTTCTTGGTCTTTTCTTTGTTGGGAGATTCTTTTTTAATTGCAGGTTCAATCTTTTGAGTCATTATTTGTCTGCTCAGGTTTTCTATTTCTTTCTGGTTCAACCTTGGTTTGTGGTATGTTTCCAGGGATTTATCTGTCTTCTGTAGGTTTTCAAGTTTGTGGGTGTACAGTTGTGCACAATAGTTTGTGTTTGTTTTTTTTATTTCTGTGGCATCAGTTGCATTGTCTACTTTTTTTATTTTTGGTTTTGTTTAGGTGGGTCTTCCTTCTTGTCTTGGTTATACAAGCTAAGAGTTTATTAATTTTATCTTTCTGAGGAGCCAATTTTTCATTTCATTAACGCTTTGCATTATCTATTTCATATAGTTCTCCTCTCTGATTTCTGTTATTTCTTTCCTTCTGCAAATTTTGTTAGATTTGTTCTTGCTTTTCTAGTTCCTTGTAAAGAAGTGCATCATTACATTGTTAATTTGTAATCGTTCTACTTTTTTGATATAGGCATTTAACACTATAAACTTCTCACTTAGCATTGGTTTTGCTATATCCTACAGTTTTGATGTATTGTGTTTCCATTTTCATTTATTTTCAAAATTTTATTTCCATCTTAATTTCTTTGTTGACTCAATGATCATTCAGGAGCATGTTATTTCCATGTGCTTGTATAGTTTCCAGTTTCTTTTGGTATTAATTTCCAGTTTTATTTCACTGTGGTCTGAGAAGATATTTGACATGATTTTGTTTTTTTAATCTATTGAGACTTGTTTTGTGTCCTAACATATGGTCCATCTTGTAGAACATTCCACATGCTGATGACAAAGTGTATAATGTTCTACAAATACATCTTAGGTCCATTTGGTCTAAAGTCCAATTTAAGTTCAATGTTTTTTCTGTCTATATAATCTGTCTAATGCTGTGAGTAGGGCGTCAAATTCCCCTACTACTACTATTATTATTTTTTTGTCTATCTCATTCTTTGGTAATATTTGTAAATCCGGGTCCTGCAATCTTGGATGCATATATATTTAGAATCATTAATATCCTCTTATTGAATTTATCCTTTTATCATTATATAATGACCTTTTTATCTTTTTTCACTTTTTTTGAGTTAAAGTTTGTATTATCTGATATAAGTATAGCTACTCCTACTTACTTTTGGTTTCTGTGTGCAAAGAATATCTTTTTCCACCCCTTTTCCTTAAATTTCTCTTTCTATATTTTATAAGTAAGGTGAGTTTCTTAAATGCAGCATAGAGTTGGATTATGTGTTTTAATCCATCCAGGCAGTCTATATCTTTAAAGTAGGACATTTAATCAATTGACATTCAGGGTTAGTATTTATATGTGAGATTTTGTTTCTGTCTTATTGTTAACTGTTTTCCAGTTGTTTTATAAAATCTTTGTTTTTTTTTCTGTATTTGTCATTGTGGTTTGGTAAAATTCGGTAGTGGTGCCATTTGATTCCTATCACTTCCTCCTTTGTGTGATAGCTTTACCAAATAGTTTTATACTTTCATATTTTCTCATTATAGTAAAATTTTCCTTTAGTGTACCAGTTTAAGACTCCATTGAGGCCAGGCTCATGTCTGTAATCCCACCACTTTGGGAGGCCAAGGCAGGTGGGTCACCTGCAGTCAGGAGTTTGAGACCAGCATGGCCAACATGGTGAAACCCCATCTTTACTAAAAATACAAAAATTAGCTGGGTGTGATGGCGGGCACCTGTAATCCCAGATACTTGGGAGGCTGAGGGAGGAGAATTGCTTGAACCCGGGAGACGGAGGTTGCAGTAAACCGAGATCGTGCCACTGTACTCCAGCCTGGGTGACAAGAGTGAAATTCTATCTCAAAAAATAATAAATAAATAAAAAGACTCCACAGAGAACTTCTTTTATGGTGACAAATTCTTTCAGAATTTCTTGTCTAGGAAAGACATTTTTTCTTCTTCATTTGTGAAGCTTAATCTTAGCAGATATAAAATTAATGGCTGACTTTTTTTTTTTTTTTTTTTCCTTTTCAGCACTTTGAATATATCATCACAGTCCCTTCTTGTCTTCAAGTTCTGCTGTGAGGTCCACTGTTAGTCTGATAGGACTCCCCTTTCAAGTGACTGGACATGTTTCTGTTTTTTGTTATTGTGTTTTGTTTTGTTTTGTTTTCAAATTCGCTCTTTGGAAAGTCTAATTACAATGGGTCTTAGCAAAGTCCCATTTGTATTTTATTTTCACCGCATCACTTAGCCTCCTCTATCTGGATGTCTAAATATTTTGCTAGACTTAAAAAGGTTTTCATCTCTTAGTTTGTTAAATAGGTTTGCTAAAGGTTTTGATTTCTTTGCCCTTGGAGATACTGATAATTCATACATTTAGTTGTATTATGTTGTCCCAAATGTCTCAAATGTTTTGTACATTTTCATTCTTTGTTCTTTATTTTTGTGTAACTTTATTATTTCAGAGGTCTGTATTCAAATTCTGTAAATCTTTATTCTCTGGGTGCGTTGTTCAACCTTTCAAATCTATTTTGTATTTCCCACAATGAATTATTAAGTTCCATAATTTGCTGTATATTTTTAAATCTATCTCTTTAGTAAATTTCTCATTCATACATTGAATCATTTTTCTAATTTCTTTGAACTGGTTTTAGATTCCACACATTTCTCATTGAGCTTCTTTAAAATCAATATTTTGAATTACTTATCTGGAATGTTGAGAGTGTCCTTTTGGTTAAGATCTGTTGCCGGAGAATTACTGTGCTCTTTGAGGGTGTCATATCATCTTATTTTTTCACATTTCCTGTATCTTTATTTTTCTATATGTCTGGCATTTAGTCAAAACCACATTCAAAACTTCTTCCTAGTTTTAAATTTAGTTTTGTTTTGGGGGGCCCTTTTGCACTGTTTCTTGAAGATGTGATGATCATGTTATGACTATGAAGCCCTGTTGGCTTTGCTTCTGTGAATGCAGTAATGGAGTCTCTGTATGATTTTTTAAAAAGCTATATACAGCATGAAATCTATGGTTTTCTCAGTGTGTTAGGGTGTGGTTACTGGTGGAGGCTCTGGTGAAGCTGTGCTGAGGATTGAAATGCCAGATGGATCTATCTTCAGGTTTTAGCAGTGGCAGTTGTAGATAAGCATGTATATTATTGTGCCCTGGGTCAGTGTACACTGGCATGTATGTTGCTAGTTCCAGGCAAGTCAATTATTGGTCTTTGGGTAGCTTTCTTGGATGTTGTTTGTAGTAGTGTGTACCAGGTTGATGAGAAAGTTCCCAAGCTTTTGGGCAGCAAATGTGGCATGATGATGGCAGTAGAAGGATGAGAGGCTTTTCTGGTTCCTAAGTACTATGCACGTGTATTGGCAGTGGTTGCAATGAGCTGTGTAGGCCAACTTACAGACCAGCAGGCAGCATTCGCAGGTAGTAGCCACCTGAGGAGGTAATGGTAGGGTATTAATTCCCAAGCTCAGGCCTTTGGGAGGAGTGCTTGTGTGAGCCAGGTAATAGATTGGGTTGTATACTCCTCAGGACCCTGGAACTTGCATTGTGTCTTGGGGTATGAGGTGAATCACTTACAGCCTACTGGGCAATCCTGCACCCAGGTCCCCCAGTGGCAAGTGCATGCACCAGCCATGAGGGGTGGGGATGGGGAAATGCTCAGGCCCCTGGCAGAATTACTGGGTGACTAGCAATAACCACTGTGCTAGGATCTTGCAATTGGGAGGGTAGGACCAGTCCAAAGGGTCACAGGATTGGCCAGTGTGTAGGGGCCTTGCATCCTTCTCATGTCCTTGTCCTGGAGGGGCTCACTCCCCAGTCTGACTGCCACAGGCAATCCAGTTCTTCCATGAGACCCAACAGCTTATGCTTAGCCCACAACTCAGCCCCAGACCATAGGACCTCTTGCCAAGCTCAACACCAAGCCTCCATGGCAACTCTCATCCTATTCAAGTCACAGGGGCGCTACCTCCTTTCAGGGCCACCAGCCACAGTCCACACCATGTTCACTTCTCAGTCCTAGTTGAAGGATCATACCCCACACACATGGCCCAGTTCTGCAAGCAGCAGCCTGAGTTTTCCCAATGCTTAGGGCTGGTGCTGTTGGTTTCCAGGATCACAAATAGTCTATTAAAAGCTAGGATGAAGAATGGCATCTTGCTGTAGCAACTTAGGTTTCAGAAAAGGCATGGGATCCATGGCCTCTTCCTTCCCTGGAGCAGTTCTTACTCATAGTCTCTTGGTCACTTTCTAAATTAGATTCAGGATTTGGGAGGGTCAAGGTTCTCTCTGGTAGCCTGGATTGCAAGATTCCCCATTGCAAAAGTCGACTGCAGAAAACCTCTGACTCACCTTCTCCCACAATGGGGAGCCACTCTTAGCTCCCAGCCAGCACTGGCCAGGCAAGTCTCCAGTTTTCTTTCTCCTTCCTACCTTTTCATCTTTCTTGTCTATTTTCTGCTGAACTCCTATGTTCCCTCTTGGATAATGCATTCAAAGTATGATTGTGCACACGCTATATTGGTTCTTCTAATTAGATGGGGTGTGTTTGAAATGCTTCTAGTCAGCTATCCTGGAAAAAAAAAAAAAAAAAAAAAACTTGAGTAGTATTTTTTATTATATATTACTTAGTGTGAATGGGCTTTGTTTTTCTTTCAAATTCTCTTTTTGAATTTTGTAGCAAAATTACAGTAGGCTAACAACATTAATTGGAGTATTGTTTCTTTCCAACTATCAGAAAAAGTTTCCATGAACATTAAAATATGTATTCCCTTAATTATTGGTAGAATGAATCAAAGTTGAAGTCTAATTCTGGTAGTTTATTTATGTACTTTTAAAACATTACCTCAATGTATTTTATTATTAGGATTATTCAAGTTTCTGTTTCTTTTTGTTTCAGTCTGATAACTTTTTGTTTAGTTGTTTGTGGGTTAACTTGGTGTCTAAGAAGAGAGTCTAAATGTAAATTCCCTTGTTTAAATCTGAGTTCTGCTATTTATTAGCTGTATGATATTGGTCGACATATTTAACTGTTCTATGATCAGTAACTCTAAAATATGTTCTGTCGTACATTGCTGGTAGGAATGTATACTGTACAAAACACTTTATCAAACCTCTTTATAGCTTGCTAAAACTCAACTAAAATTACAGACATGTATACATGTATATATATGTTATTTTATATATATATACACACACACACGCTTTACTTAATGATAGGGATTGATTCTGAGGAATGTGTCATTAGGCAATTTCATCATTGTGTAAACATCGTAGAATGTACTTACACAAACCTAGATAGTGCAGCCTACTACCTGTCCAGGCTATATGGTATAATCAATTGCTCCTATGCTACAACCTCATCCAGAATGATACTGTACTAAATACTGTAGGTAATTGTAACACAATGGTAAATAATTTTGTATGTAAATATACAAAAGGTAATGCTACATCACTAGGCAATGGAATTTCTTAGCTCCATTGCAAGCTTACGTGGCCACCTGTGCATATGTGGTCCATTGTTCATGAAAATGTTCTTATGTGGTGCACAGTCAGAACGTGTGTGTTTGTATATATACATATTCAGAAGAATGTTCAAAAGAGCTTCATAAATGATAGAATAATAGTTAAATCATTCTAAGTATAATCACTACTGAAGTAAGTTAAAAAAATGCAGAATATTTATAAAATAGAACAGTAAACAGCAAAAGAAAACAACACAGTAATAAATATAGAATGGATGCATCTTGATCATAGTGAGAAGCTAGATACAAAGAGTAAAAATCATTACTTTATTTACCTTATTTCCAAACAACCCAAATTAACTTCTGATGATAGTTGTATAGTTGTCAGACTAGTAATTACCCTTTGAAGGAGATACTGACTGGAAAGGGACACAAGAAAACATTCTGGAATGTTGAAAGCATTCTATTTTTTTTTTTTTTTTTTTTGAGACGGAGTCTCACTTTGTCGCCCAGGCTGGAGTGCAGTGGCTCTCCAGCTCACTTGCATCTCAGCTCACTGCAAGCTCCGCCTCCTGGGTTCACACCATTCTCCTGCCTCAGCAGCATTCTAAATTTTAATCTGCATGGTGGTTACATAAGTACTGACATAAGTAAAAAAAAATAGCTGTACACATTGAATTCATGAACTTGCCATTTGTAAAATGTACCTCAAAAACAGATAATTGACAGGAGGTAGATGATTAGATAAAGTCTATAGAAATTGTATTGTGAAAACAAAATATTTTAATCAGTAAAGTTACAACATCCCTAATCTGTCCTCTCTCCTGCCCTGTCCGATACATAGCCACTAGCCATGTGTGGCTATTTAACTTTAAATTAGCTAAAATTATAGAAAAATAAAAATTTAGATCCTCGGTTGCTACAGCCACATTTTAAATGTTCAGTAACCACATGTATGTGGACAGCATTTTTGGCAACACAGTTTACAGTATGTTTTTATTATTAGAGAGAGCTCTATATAAACAACATTTGCCCTCAGCTTTTGTAATCATTTATATTCTGAAGAAAGCAAAATACATGAATATTTAGTAAAAGATATATTAAAATAAAATAATGAATACTAACTTCCTTTTAAAAAAAAAATTGAGACAGGTTTTGACTCTGTTGCCCAGGCTGGAGTGCAGTGGTGTGATCATGGCTCACGGCAGCCTTGAACTCCTAGGCTCAAGCAATCCTCCTGTCTCAGCCTCCTAAGTAGCTGGAACAACAGATGAAGGCCAACACCCCTAGCTAATTTTTGTACATTTTGTAGAGGCAGGGTCTCACAATGTTGCCCAGACTGTTCTCAAATTCTTGGGCTCAAGTGTTCCACCTGCCTCGGTCTCCCAAAGTGCTGGGAATACAGGCCTGAGCCACTATGCCCAGACAAATACTAATTTCTTATTACTAGCATGTTTTATTCACAAAATAACCTTGGGTATTGTTTTTATAAAACTATGTCATTTTATTCTGTTTTCTTGAGGAGCATTTCTAATTTGCTCATGTCACTTGTGATGGTTAATGGATGCAAAGTATTGATCTTGGGTGTGTCTGTGAGGGTGTTGCCAAAGGAGATTAACATTTGAGTCAGTGGACTAGGGAAGGCAAACCCACCCTTAATTAGTTTGGCACCACCTAATCAGCTGCCAGCGAATACAAAGCAGGCAGAAAAACATGAAAAGGTGAGACTGGCCTAGCCTCCCAGCCTACATCTTTCTTCTGTACTGGATGCCTTCCGCCCTGGAGCATCCGACTACAAGTTCTGCAGTTTTCAGACTTGGACTGGTTCCCCTTGCTCCTCAAGACAGCCTATTGTGGGACCTTGTGAACATGTAAGTTAATACTTAATTAAACTCACCTTTATATATATATATCCTATTAGGTCTGTCCCTCTAGAGAACCCTGACTAATACAGATTTTGGCACGAGGAGTGGTTCTAGAGGAACAGAATACTAAGGATGGAGTTCTTTCACTGGTTTTGGGGTTGCTGGAGTTGGCTGCTTAATATGATTAGACCCCAAAGTGCTAAGGACTTTACTTGTAATAGTATGGAGAACATTGGGAGACCTTGGCCTAAGCTATGCAAAATAAATGCATTTGACATTCCTGATTCACCACTTGTGAAAGGCAAGTTTAGTGACTCTATATATAATACCTTCGGCCATATGTGCAGAACCAAGGAGCACAATGAAGCTGGTTGCTCCTAAATTCAGTGGACAAAGTGATGATGAACTCAGGGATTCTGTCTTCTGGCTTCAAAATCAAATACTGAGCCTCAAATCTGCTAATATTACCCTGTGTGACAGTCTTATCTCCTGTAGAGAAAGAGCTGAAATTGTGGAAAGACAGAGACAGAAGCTCTTATCAGGCTGACCTGCAAATGAAAGGTGCATACACAGCCTCACCAGGTGTCTACTGTTAAAGTAGGGGCACTGATTGGAAAAGAATGGAAACCTGCAACTTGGAATGGGAACGTGCAGAAGGACCCTGATGAAGCTGGGGACGCTGAGTTTGTAAACTTTGATGAACTTTTTGGCCAGAAGGAACAGCTTCGCCATCCCCAGTAGTGGCAACACTCCCTCCCCGACCCAGGCTGCCATCAGCCTTTCCACCTTTGTCTGAGGCGATAAACCCTGTGCTGCCTGAGGCAACAGAGATGGACTACCCTGAGGTGGTTGTCAGGCAAGAAAATGTTGATTCTCCTCAGTAGCCACCCCCAACACCCCTGTTTGGTTTTACACCTATGACTAAAGTCCCGGCGGGCCCCTGGGGGTGAGTTTGAGAGTGTGACCCATGAGGAGGTGTGCCACCCCCAAAAAGAACTGTTTGAGTTCTCTGTATAAACAGCAATCTGGAGAACAGGCACGGAAATGGATATTAAGGGTATGGGATAATGGTGGAAGGAATGCAGAGTTGGATCAGGCTGAATTTATTGATTTGAACCCACTAAGTAGGAACTCTGCATTTAAAGGTGAAGCTCAAGAGTTAAAAAAGGTTCTTAGTTTATTTGCTTAGTTAGCTGAAATATGTATTAAAAGATGGCCCACTGCGAGTGAGCTGGAAATGCCTGCTCTCCCTTGGTTTAATGTAGAGGAAGGAATCCAAAGGCTTAGGGAGATTGGGATGTTGGGATGTTGGAGTGGATTAATCCCTTTAGAGCTACTCATTCTGGCTGGGAGGGGTCGAGGAGATATACCCTTCACTAATGCCTTGTGAAATAGATGTGTGAGTGCAGCACCTGCATCTTCAAAGAGCCCTGTAACTGCTCTTATCTGTATGTCAGATCTAATAGTCGGAACCACAGTCACTAGACCACAAAATTTAAATGCAATGGGAATAACTGAATCCCAAGGTGGCAGGGGCCACGTGGCAGTACGCAACTGTCAAAGGCAAGGTGGGCGCAGCTACCATAGTTGACAGCAGAGACAAGGCAACAATCAGAATAGTCTGACTAGTGTAGAGCTCTGGTATTGGCTAATTAATCACGGTGTTACCAGAAGTGAAACTGATAGGAAGCCTACGGCATTCCTACCTAATTTATATAAAGAGAAAACTTCTAGGTCGAATGGACAAAAGACTAATTTGAATTATAAAAACAGAGAATCACAGCCTCTCAATCAATTTCCAGACTTGAGCCAGTTTACAGACCCAGAACCCCTTGAATGAAGGGGAGGCAGGGTCCCCTTGAGGAAGGACCCCACTACATTACGGACAATTTATACAGTGAATCTTTCTCCCATCCTTCCCTAAGGAGACCTCTGGCCTTTTATCAGGGTAACTGTGCACTGGGAAAGGCAAATGATCAGACATTTCAGGGACTACTGGACATTGGTTCTGAGCTGACATTGGTTCCAGGGACCCAAAACATCAAAACATCATTGTGGTGCTCCAGTTAAAGTAGTAGCTTATGAAGGGCAGGTAATTAATGGAGTTTTAGCTCAAGTCCAACTTACAGTGGGTCCAGTGGATCCCCAGACTCATCCTGGGGTCACTTCCCCAGTTCCAGAATGCATAGTTGGCATAGACATACTTAGCAGCTAGCAAAACCTCCACATTAGCTCTCTGACTGGTAGGGTGAAGGCCATTATGGTGGGGAAAGCCAAATGGAAACCATTAGAGCTGCCTCTACCTAGAAAAATAGTAAATAAAAAACAATATCACATCCCTGGAGAGACTGGGGAGATTAGTGCCACCATCAACCACTTGAAAGATGCAGGGGTGGTGATTCCCATCATGTCCCCTTTCAAATCTCCTATGCAGCCTGTGCAGAAGACAGACAGATCCTGGAGAATGAGAGTTGATTATCATAAGTTTAACTAAGTGATGACTCCAATTCCAGCTCTGTACCAAATTTGGTTTCATTACTTGAGGAAATTAACACATCTCCTGGTACCTGGTAGGCAGTCATTGACTTGGCAAAAGCCTTTTTCTCCATTCCTGTCCTGAAGCTATCTGCCTATCTGCCTTCAGCTGGCAAGGCCAGCAGTATAACTTTACTGGTCTACCTCAGGGGTATGTCAACTCTCTGGCTTTGTGTCATAATCTTATTTGGAGAGAACCTGATTGCTTTTCGCTTCTGCAAGGTATCACACTGGTCCACTACACTGAAGACATTATGCTGACTGAATCCAGTGAGCAAGAAGTAGCAAACACCTTGGACTTATCGGTGAGACAATTATGTACCAGAGGATGGGAAATAAATCCGACTAAAATTCAGGGACCCTATACCTCAGTAAAATTTCTAGGGGTCCAGTGGTGCGAGGCTTGTCAAGATATTCCTTCTAAGGTGAAGGATAAGTTGCTGCATTTGGCCCCTCCTACAACCAAGGAAGGCACACAACAGCCAGTGGGCCTATTTGGATTTTGGAGGCAACACATTCCTCATTTGGGTGTGTTACTCTGGCCCATTTATCAAGTGACTGAAAAAGCTGACAGCTTTGAGTGGGGTCCAGAACAAGAGAAGGTTCTGCAACAGGTCCAGGCTGCTGGGCAAGCTGCTCTACCACTTGGGCCATACGACCCAGCAGATCCAATGGTGCTTGAGGTGTCAGGGGCACATAGGGATGCTGTTTGGAGCCTTTGGCAGGCCACCATAGGCGAATCACAGCGGAGGCCTCTAGAATTTAAGAGCAAGGCCCTGCCATCTTCTGCAGATAACTACTCTCCTTTTGAGATGGCTCTTGGCATGTTACTGGGCTTTGGTGGAAACTGAATGCTTGATTATGGGTCATAAAGTCACCATGCAACCTGAATTATGCATCATGAACTGGGTGCTTTCTGAACCATCTAGCCATCAAGTGGGTCATGCACAGCAGCATTCCATCATCAAATGGAAGTGGCATATATGTGATCAGGCTCGAGCAAGTCCCAAAGGCACAAATAAGTTACATGAGGAAGTGGCTCAAATGCCCATGGTCTCCATTCCTGCCACCCTGCCTTCTCTTCTCTAGCCTGCACTGATGGCCACATGGGGAGTTCCCTACAATCAGCAGACAGAGAAAGAGAAGACTAGGGCCTGGTTCACAGATGGTTCTGCACGATATACAGGCACCACCCGAAAGTGGACATTTGCAGCACTGTAGCACCTTTCCAGGATATCCCTGAAGGACAGCAGTGAAGGAAAATCTTCCCAGTGGGCAGAATTTTGAGCAGTGCCCGTTGTTGTGCAGTTTGCTGGAAGGAGAAATGGCCAGGTGTATGATTATATACTGATTTATGGGCTATAGCCAATGGTTTGACTGGATGGTCAGGAAATTGGAAGAAGCATGATTGGAAAATTGGTGACAAAGAAATTTGGGGAAGAGGTATGTGGATGGGCCTCTCTGAGTGCTCAAAAACCGTGAAGATATTTGTATCCTGTGTGAGTGCTCACCAATAGGTGACCTCAGCAGAGGAGGATTTTAATAATCAAGAGGATAGGATGACCCATTCTGTGGACACCACTCAGCCTCTTTCCCCAGCCACCCCTGTCATTGCCCAATGGGCCCATGGACAAAGTGGCCATGGTGGCAGGGATGGAGGTTATGCATGGGCTCAGCAACATGGACTTCCACTTACCAAGGCTGACCTGGCTACGGCGACTGCTGAGTGCCCAATTTGCCAGCAGCAGCAACCACAACTGAGTCCTAGACATGGCACCATTCCTAAGGATGATCAGCCAGCTACCTGGTGGCAGGTTGATTATATAGGACCTCTTCCATCATGGAAAGGGCAGAGGTTTGTCCTAACTGGAATAGATACTTACTCCAGATATGGGTTTGCCTATCCTGCACACAATGCTTCTACCAAGACTACCATCTGTGGACTCACAATATGCCTTATCTGTCATCAAAGTATTCCACACAGCATTGCCTCTGACCAAGGCACTTGCTTGACAGCTAAAGAAGTGTGGCAGTGGGCTCATGCTCATGGAATTCACTGGTCTTACCATCTTACCCATTATCTTGATGCTGCTGGGTTGATAGAACGGTGGAATGGCCATTTGAAGTCACAATTACAATGCCACTAGGTGACAATACTTTGCAGGGCTGGGGCAAAGATCTCCAGAAGGCCACGCATGTTCTGAATCACCATCCAATATATGGTACAGTTTCTCCCATAGCCAGGATTCACAGGTCCAGTAATCAAGGGGTGGAAGTGGAAGTGGCACTCCTCACCATTACCCCAGTGATCCACTAGCAAATTTTTTGCTTCCTGTTCCCACGACATTATGTTCTGCTTGCCTAGAGGTCTTAGTTCCAGAAGAAGGAATGCTGCCACCAGGAGACACAACAATGATTCCATTAAACTGGAAGTTAAGATTGTCACCTGGACACTTAGAGCTCCTCCTACTTTAAAATCAACAGGCTAAGAAGGGAGTTACAGAGTTTGCTGGAGTGACTGACGCAGACTATCAAGATGAAATCAGTCTACTACTCTATTATGGAGGTAAGGAAGAGTATACATGGGATAGGAGATCCATTAGGGTATCTCTTAGTATTACCATGCCTTGTGATTATTAAGGTCAATGGGAAATAACAGCCCAATCCTGGCAGGAATACAAATGGTACAGACCCCTCAGGAATGATGGTTTGGGTCACTCCACTAGGATAAAAAACATGACCTGCTGAAGTGCTTGCTGAAGGCAAAGATGATAAAGAATGGTAGTAAAAGGTAGTTATCAATACCAGCTGCAAGCACATGACCAGCTGCAGAAATGAGTACTGCATTTCTCATTCTACAAATGAGTAACTGTCATGAGTATTTTCTCCTTCTTTTGTGAAAAACATGTTGGTGCATATATGTACTTGTACTAAGAAAATATCTTCATTTTATTTCCTTTTTGTTTATCAAGTGACATAAGATTTAGCGACTTCATATTGGCATTTAAGTATTGTTAACTCTATGTAATAGTATTTGGGCTGAGGACTGGTGAGTTTCCAGTTGTACAAAGGATAGTTGTATTATGTTAGGCATAATTATGACCTTACTATTATCTTTATTTGAAGATTATGATCTAAGGAGATGTGTATGGGTTCAAATTGACAAGGGGTGGACTTGTGATGGTTAATACTGTCAACTTGACTGGATTGAAGGATGCAACATATTGATCCTGGGTGTATCTGTGAGGGTGTTGCCAAAGGAAATTAACATTTGAATCCGTGGACTGGGGAAGGCAGACTCACGCTTAATCGGGTAGGCACCATCTAATCAGCTTCCAGTGAATATAAGGCAGGCAGAAAAACGTGAAAAGGTGGGACTGGCCTAGCCTCCCAGCCTACATCTTTCTCCTATGTTGGATGCTTCCTGCCCTTGAATACTGGACCCCAAGTTCATCAGTTTTGAGACTCAAATTGGCTCTCCTTGCTCCTCAAGCTTGCAGACAGCCTATTGTGGGACATTGTGATCATGTAAGCTAATACTTAATAAACTTATATATATATATATATGAGAATATATATATATATGAGGATATATACATATGATGATGATACATATATATATCCTCTTAGTTGTGTCCTTCTAGAGAACCTTATCTAACACAGCACTGATACAGTCTCAGTTTTCACATATATCATCTTAAATGTAAATTCATATTTTAAAACTTCTTAAAAACTTTCCTTAATATCATTCAGGATAATTCTCTTATTTCTTTTTCCATATAATCTTGCTTTGTTTTGTTTACACACATCCTAGCATATTCCTTCTTTAGGAAACTCTGACTCTGTTTCTTATAAGTATTGATTACTACCACTTTTTCTTTTTTAGGAATGCCTAGAGTATCCAAAAATCTTCTTCTCATGAAGAAGATGTTATAGTTGTTTTTGTTTGTCTGCATGTATGTTGTTATTTTAAATTTATATGATAGCTTTAGGACTACTAGTCAGTCTCCTCAGAATTACAGAACATGAGTTGATTTGCAAGGACAACTACCAATTCAATTCAACTTTATTTCCTGAAATTCCTATGATACCACTTTGATTTATGAAGCATTTCAGTGCTTAATTTACTAAACCCATAAAATAGACAGAAACTATATTTCCCAGAAAGAAGTTCTATAATAATATTCTTTCTGTTAATATTACTTCAAACATCAAAGCTCTAATTTTGGAGACAATAAATGGAATATATTGTAACCAATTTATAATATTTTATTTATTTTTCTTTCATCCTTCCCCACTCCCAGAAATCACTTTCTTACACTGGATATGGAAATTAGGATTGAGGTCAAAGAGAGGCAGAAAATCTGGAGATAAGTAGAGTATTTTTATAACTGTCATAAAATGAAACTTGTGTATTTTAACATTTCAGTCAGCCTTTATAAAATTAGGCAAGAATACTTTGGATGGGAAAGGGTAACAATGTATCAGTCCTGTTAAGCATCAAAAAGTATAACAAAACCATAATTAATAGAACCATATGACACTTGCACAGTGTTAGAAATGGAAAAGTAGATCTTTCTTGTATAAAAAATAGTGCTTGATAAATAAGAATTTACAGATCAGAGAATAAAGACAAAACAACTTACTCTTGCATCAACTCAAAAACCAAAATAATTTCTTCATAGATTTATATACTGACAGATCCAAACTCAAATTGCATAAAGCATAACATAAATTTTAATTCATAATTATTTCATGTACTGAAGACAGACAATCTAATGTGTTATTTTTATATTAAGTGTTCATTTACTGGAAGGGATTTACTGTTAAAATTATGAATCTCTCAAAATTAAGGCATAGGCTCAATAAAATCCCAATGAAATTCCCAATAAGCTACCTGGTAGATGTTGACAAACAGATTTTCAAGTTTATGTGGAAAGAAAAGATATGGAAGAATCAACACAATACTGAGGAAAAGGAATAACAATGGAAGACTCACACTGTGATTTCATGACTTACTACAAAGTTAGAGTGTGGTATTGGTGAAAAAAAGGAAACAGACATTGTTGTTACAAAATAGAGTCCCAGAAAGTGGCCATCACAAATATAGGCAACCTGATCTTTGACAAAGCGACAAAGGAAAATCAATAGATTAAAAGAAGTCTTTTCAACAAATGGTGATGAAGTTGTCAGAAATCTATTAACAAGAAAGAGAAGAAGGAGAAAGAAAGGAGAAGGAGTAGAAAGAGGAAAAGGAAGGAGGAGGAAGAGGAGGAGGAGGAAGAGGAAGAAGAGGAGGAGAAGGAGAGGAGGAAGAAAAGTAAGAGAAGAAATAAGACATAAACTTTACACCTTCTTCAAAAATTAACTCAAAATGGATCATAGACCTATTTATAAATATATAAAATGAAAAACTATAAAATTTTATAAGTTAACATGGAAAAAAATCTAGATGACTTTGGGTTTGGTATGAGTGTTTTAGTTACAAAACCAAAAGTATGATCCATGCAAGAAAAGAATAATTAAGTTACACTTCATTAAACACTTCTGTTTGCAAAATACCCAATAAAGAGAATTAAAATATAAGTCACATACTGGGTGAAAACATTTGCAAACTCAAATATAATAATATATTTATTATATCATTATATAAGAAAAAATTGTATTCAAATGATACAAAAATCACTTGACACTCAGCAATAAGAAAACAACTCAATTAAAAAATTGGCAAAATGGTCTAAACATACACTCCACCAAAGAAAATACACAAATGCAAATAAGCATATGAAAAGATGCTCAATACTGTTTGTAATCTGTGAACTGGAAATCAAAAGAACAATGAAATACCTGTTTAGATTTATTAGAATGGCTAAAATGTAAAACTTAACAATACCAAATGCTGGTGAGGATGCCAAACTACAGAAACTCTAGTTCGTTTATGGTGTGAATGCAAAACGGTACACCTACTTTGGAAGAAAGTTTGACAGTTATTTACAATTTACACATGGTCTTAAAATATAAACCAGCAGTCTAGCTCCTAGGTATTTACTAAAATTAATTGAAACTTTATGTCCACAGGAAAACCTGCAAACAAAACTTTATAATAGCTTTATTCAAAATAACTTAAAAGCAACCAAGATGTCCTTCAATAATGAAAGAACAAACTGTGTTGCATCAATATAAAACATTATTCAACAATAAAAATATTTAAGCTGTCAAGCCACAATAAGGACATGTATGAACCTTGAATTCATATATATAGCACTGTACGAACGTAGCACGATTATAGCACACTTTAGCACATTGCTACATGAAAGAAGTCATATGAAAAAGCAACATATTGTATGATTCCAATTAAATAACATACTGGGAAGAGGAAAACTATAGAGACACTAAACAGTTGCCAGGAGTTTAGAAGGGGGCTCAATAGTTGAAAAATGGGAAATGCAGAGTAGTAAAATTATTTTCTATTACACTGTAACGGATATATGGCATTGCACATTGATCAAAACATTGATTTTCAGCAGAAAGAGTGAGTCTCAGTGTTTGCAATTTTTTTATAAGAAAGTAAGTTAGGAGGTCTAAGGACTCTAGAAATGAAAGCAAATGGTGACAAGAGGATGTACTATTTCAAATGTATGAAAAAACTTCACTGAAGTGACTTGGAGAAACAAGTATTGACCTAAGTAACTTTGGAAACAAATGAAGTTGTAAGCCTAAGGACAAGAAAATGGTACAAAAGCCCTGTATTCTCGTTGATGAAGTAGTTTTCCATGGAGGTATAGGCTAATAATTCTGATACTGCTATGCATGTAAACTAGAACTTATATAACTGAATGGCAGATAGTGGGGTCTAACTATCTCACTAATTGGAATGGAAATTTAAAGATAAGAAAGACAACAACAGTAACAACAACAAAAGTTTGTATGAAGAAATGCCTGCTGTAGGACAGGAAATGTAAAAGATGAGCCTGTAGTCCTGAAGCATCTTACAGTGCAAAAAATAAGAGAGGTTTCAAAACTCAAAAACAGAAACCCTTTAGTGATGGGGTTATGTCAAAAGGATCTCCTGAAAGAGTTCCCAATGGTCAAAGCTCAAAGAATTTTAGCAATAAGACAAAATGATATTGGATTATAACCCAAAGTATAAAATAAATATCAATGTACTCAAAATAACATAATGATTAAATAAGAAAATAAATATGAGAGATGAAACAAATCTTCCATGCAGAAGGACTTCAAATGTTTTATGTGAATATTTCACCCACAAAGAAAAGGAGCACAATTCCCTATTCTTTATGTATGGGTTGCACAAGGTTTAAAAGATTACATATATCTGTATCTATATATAAAACATTATACTGGAGAGTCCTGACAAGTATCACTTTTGTCAGGTGATCAAGGTCAACATCAACAGTGATAAATCATTTTGATAGTAGGCACCCTTGACACAATGTGATAAAAATGGTAGTTTATCTCTGAGGTTATTTTCCAAAAACCCATAACCCCAGTCTAACTATAAAACAGACATCAGACGAAATTCAATTGAGGGACATTCTACAAAACACCAGCTCAGTACTTCTTAAAACTGGCAAGGTCATCAAAAACAAGGAAAATCTGAGAAATTATCACAGCCAAGATGAGTCTAAGGAAATGACAACTAAAGGTGATATGGTATCCTAGATGGAGTCCTGAAACAGAAAAAGTACACTGGATAAAAACTAAGAAAATCAGAATCAAGTGTAAACTTTATTTGCAGATAGCATATTAATAGTGGTTCTTTAATTATAACAAATGTACTATACTAATATAAGGTGTTAACATTAAGAAAACTATTATCTTCTCAATAGTTGTATAATTCTAAGTTGTTAATGTAAAGTCTAGTAAAAAACATTTACAGTGTTAACATGTAATGTGCTCTAAGAATTGTTAAAGAAAAATGTGAGACAGAAAAGAAAATCAATATATATTTATAAGTGTGTATATGTATTATGCAATTTCCAAAAGATGAATCATCAATAATCTTGTGAATAAATTTTAGCAGAATTAGTAATAAAAAAATAATGCAACTACTATGAACAATGAAAGACCACAAACTGGATAACCTAGAAAAAATGGATAATTTTCCAGAAACATACAACCTACCAAGACTGAATCATGAAAAAAATAAAAAAGCTGAACCAACCTGATAATCAGTTAGGAGATTTAAGCAGTATTTAAAATCCTCCCAATAAAAACCACGTTAAAAACAAACGCAGAACCAGATGGCTTCATGGATGAATTATACCAGGCATTTAGAAGTGAATTAATGCCAATAGTTCTCAAACTCTTCCAAAAATTTGAAGAGGTGGGAACACTTCCAAACTTACTTTACCCAGCCAGCATTACCCTCATACTAGAGCCAGATAAGGACACTCCAAAAAAGGAAAATTACAGGCCAATATCTCAGAAGAATATACATGAAAACATCTTTAAAAAATACTAGCAAACAGAATTCAACAGCACATTAAAAGAATGATACATCATGACCAAGTGAGATTTATATGTGGGATGCAAGGATGGTTCAATACCTACAAATTAGCAAATGTGACATGCTGCATTAACAGAATGAAGAATAAAAAACACAGGATAATCTCAGCAGAACAGAAAAATATTTGACAACATTTAGCGTCCTTTTGTAATTAAACAACAACAAAAAAATCTCTCAACAAATTAGTTAAGGATGGAATGTATCTCATCATAATAAAGGCAGCATATAACAAGCACACAGCTAACATAACACTCAATGGTAAAAAGTCAAAAGCATTTCCTCTAAGATCAGATACAAAACAGGGATGCTACCCTCCCTACTTCTATTCCACACAGTACTGGAAGCCCTAGTCAGGGAAATTGAGCAAGAAAAACAAAACGCATCCAAATTGGAAAAAAAAAAAAAAAAAAAGTAAAATTGTCTTTCTTTGCAGATTACATAGTCTTATACATTGAAGTCCCTAAGCACACCACCAAAAAACTGTTAGAATAAATGCATTTAGTAAATTTGCAAAATACTAAGTAAACATAGAAAAATCACCTGTATTTCTATACCCTAACAATAATTATCTAAAAAGAATTAAGAAAGCAATCCCATTCATAATAGCATCCAAAAGAATAAAATAACAATAAATTTAATTAAGAAAGTGAAAGATCTCTATACTGTAAACTGTAAAGCACTGACAAAAAAAAATGAAAGAAGACCCAAATAAATGAGAAGATATCTCATATTCAAGGTTTGGAAGTGTTAATATTGCTAAAATGTCCATTCTACCCAAAGCTATCTACAGATTCAATCCCTATCAAAATCTCAATGACATTATTTGAGAAAGAGAAATATTAAAATTCATATTTGAACCACACAAGACTGAGACTATCCAAATCAATCTTTAGAAAGGAAAACAAAGTTAGAAGTATCATACTTCCTGTTGCCAAACTATAACAAAAATACAGTAATCAAAACAGTATGGTACTGGCATAAAAACCGATACACAGACCAATGGAAGAGAAAAGAGTAAGAAAGAAGTCACAGATATATGGTCAAATAACCTTTTTCAAGGTTGGTAAGAATACACAATGGAGAAAGGAGTGTTTCATAATAGTGTTGAAAGAACTGGATATTCACATGTAAATGAATAAAGCAGTACCATTAAATTATGGACAAGCATTCTCATATAACTCAATAGATAGATGATAGTAAATAGATATATACATACATACATAGGTACATAGATAGACAACATAATTTGAAAATTGGGCATGTGAACTGAATAGATACTTTTTCAAAGATAAGACACTGAAATGACCAAAAGGTATATGAACAGTTGCTCAGCTTCACTAAAAGGTGATTGACATTACTAATTATCAGGGAAATGCAAATTAAAACCACAATGAAATATCACTTCATACCTGTCAGGATGGCTATTATCAGAAGGACAAGAGACATCATGGGTTGGCAATGGCATGGAGAAAAAAGAATCCTTGTACATCACTGGTAGAAATGTAAATTAATATAGCCATTTTGAAAAACAATACAGTGGTTTCTCAAATAATAGAACAATCACATGATCCAGCAATCCTACTTCTGGGTATACATCCATAAGAAATAAAATCAGTATCTCAAAGAGATAATTGCACCCCCTATCTTCATTGTAGAATTATTCACAATTGCCAAAACATAGAAACCACCTTAGTGATCAACAGATACATAGAAAAAGAAACTGTGGTATGTACACATAATAAAATACTATTCAGCATTAAAAAAGGGAAACCTTGCTATTTGTGACAACACAGATGGCCCTAGAGGACATTATGCATTATTATGCTAAATGAAATAATCCAGACAGAGAAAGACAAATAGATGATCTCATGTATATGTAGAATCTAAAAATGTTGAATTCATAGAAGTAGGGAGTAAAATGGTTTTCAGGAATTGGGAGTGGGGTAATTGGGGAGACGTTGGTCAAAGAGTAAAAACTTTCAGTTATAAGATGAATATGTTCTGAGGATCTAATGTAGCTCACAGTAACTATAGTTAATAATATGGTATTGAATACTTTAAAATTAATAAGATAGATCATCAGTATTCTCATTATAAAAAATATTTAAAATGGTAACTATGCAAGATGATGAATGTTTAATTAGCTTAACTGTAATAATAATTTCACTGTATATGTGAAATAATCATGTTTTCATCTTAAGTCTATACAATTTCTATTGTCAATTACACCTCAATAGAGCCAAAACATAAGAATTAACAAAGAAATATTAATTAAAACAAAAATAAGAAACTACACTTTGATTGTCAAATCGGAAAAAAATAATAACTCAAATAAAGGGAAAGTAAATTGAAATAACTTTTTATGAGAACAGCAGGCAATATAAGGTTTATCAATCCGACTTGTATCATTGGATCCAGTTCAAACATCTATATTAATTATTTTCTGTCTAAAAATTTAGCACTAAATGTTCTCATCAGTTGTTTTAAAACGATAACAAACAAAAGAATCTAATTGTTCCAATAACAGAATATAGGTTAAATAATGGCTACACAATTGCACACAGCTACATAATGAAACATTATTTTGAAATTAAACACAATGTTTCAAAGTTTATTAATGACTTGAAACATCGACTAAATTTAAAAAAATTAAAATACTTAAAACTGGCCAGGCGTGGAGTCTCACGCCTGCCATCCCAGCACTTTGGGAGGCCGAGGCAGGCAGATCACCTGAGGTCAGGAGTTTGAGACCAGCCTGGCCAACATGGTCAAAATCCTTCTCTATTAAAAAAAAAAAAAAAAAAAAAAATACACATACACACACACACACACACAAATTAGCTAGGCATGGTGGTGGGCATCTGTAATCCCAGGTTCTTTGGAGGCTGAAGCAGGAGAATTGCTTGAACTCGGGAATAGGAGGTTGCAGTGAACCTAGATCGCGCCATTGCACTCCAGCCTGCTGGGCGACAAAGCGAGACCCTATCTCAAAATAAACAAATAAATAAAATAAAAAATAAAAACTATACTTGTAAATCCCAAATTTATTCATTATAATAAATACCTGTAGGAGCCAACCCCCAATATGGCACTCAGAACAAACTTGACTCCTGTTATTCACATATTTGTATACTGCCCTTCCATGTTGTCTCACAGATACAACCATTTGTATATGGTAGATTTATGGAACATGACTTCCAGGGCTAGATCATAAAAATACCCACCTCTAGTTCTCATAGATCGCTTGCTGAAGAAATAGTCAAAAAGGTAGATGAATACTAAGCTAACCAAGTGAAGAGGCCCTTATGGAAAGGAACTGAGGCTTCCCACCAACAGCCAGTACCAACCTGAAAGCCAAGTAATTGACTACCTAGGCAATGATTTTTCCCATCTCAGGAAGGCCTTTAAATGACTAAAACCTCAGCCAACATCTGATGGTAAACTCATTAGAGAGATTAGTCAAAAATATCCAGCCAAACCACTTTCAAATCCCTGACCCATAGAAACCAAACAATTATAAATGACTATTTTTACTTTACACACTTGATAACTAATAAACACATACATGCCTAGAGAAAATACTGAAAGGATATAGACTAAAATGTCATCAGATGATAGGTGAATTATTGGAGTTTTTCCTGGCTTTTATTTTACTATGATGACATTTTTTATGGTTAAAATGATTTTTTAAAGATGCTTTAAAATGAGAACTCATGAACTAGCAAGATTGCTATCTTATCTTTCTGGTTAATATAGATGTAAGTTTCTAAGATCTATGGTTTTCAAAGCGAAATAGAAGTGTCATCACTTTTTTTTTTTTTTTTTTTAAATTCAGACTTACATATCTTATAATTTTAGAGGTACCTTTCAGAGGTTCATATCAGATTGTCAGCTTTAGGTTTCAGTGTTGCAAACATTTAACTTTTACTGAATCATCATTAGCATTTTTGTTTGACCACGGCATGTTGATGCCATGGTGAATCATCACTTTTATTTAATTTAATTTTTTTTTTTTTTTTTTTGGAGACAGCGTGTTACTCTGTCGCCCAGGCTGGAGTGCAGTGGCATGATCTCTGCTCACTGCAAGCTCTGCCTCCCAGATTCACACCATTCTTCTGCCTCAGCCTCCCTAGTAGCTGGGACTACGGGTGTCTGCCACCATGCCCATCTAATTTTTTGTATTTTTAGTAGAGACGGGGTTTCACCATGTTAGCTAGGATGGTCTTGATCTCCTGAACTCGTGATCCGCCTGCCTCGGCCTCCCAAAGTGCTCGGATTACAGGCGTGGGCCACCGTACTTGGCCTTATTTAAATTTTTTAAATGTCTCATATTGCCATAAAGAAATACCTGAGACTGGGTAATTTATACAGAAAAGAGGTTTAATTGGCTCATGGTTATGCAGACTATACAGGAGCATGATGCTGGCATCTGGTGGGCTTTTGGGGAGGCCTCAGGAAACTTACAATCATGGCGGAAGGTGAAGGTGAAGCTGGTACATCACATGCCCAGAGAAGGAGCAAGAAACAGAGCGGGGAGGTGCTATGGTACACTTTTAAATGTCCACGTCACATCTAATGAAAAGTCACTCACAATCATGAGGAGAGTAACAAGTGGGATGGTGCTAAACCATTCATGAGAAGACCACCCCAATTGTCCAATCAATTCCATCGGGCCCCAACCCCAACACTGGAGATTACATTTCAATATGAGATTTGGACAAAACACACATTCAAACAGTATCAAAAAATATGTGAAATATCTAAAAATTACGGAAATTCTCATTTCTTATAGAAGAGTTGGAAAATACAGAATACCTAAAGTTAAAAATTAAAAAAAAAAAAATCTAAATGTATCACTGAAAGGTAAGATTTGCTATTATTTTGGAAAATAAAAGATATGCTATGTATATAAGATCTATATCTTGGTCTATATCTATGTATATAAGATCTATATCTATATAAATGGTCATGGTGACAATAATGAAGAGAAAGGAGGAGGAGGAGAAGAGGGAAAGGAAAAAAAAATGGGAAGATAGATGGACAGATAGATAAAAACAGTTATAATTTTCCTTTGCTGCTAAGAAAACGAGATTTGTATATCTAAAGTTTCCTTTGATTTCTGGATTAGGGAATGCTGTGCATATGTGTGTTCTAAGATAGAACTTTGTAGGAACAGATCTAATAATATCATATGTAACAGCATGGAACTGAAAATGTTGGAGGAGGGAGTTGAAAAGAATGACCCAATGTCCACATAATACCCTACCTTTTTCTTTTTTCTTTTCTTTTTCTTTTGCAATTTTATAAGTTTCTTTGATGTATTTGACAATCAGCGATTAATTCTTATCCACATTGACTGACTGTAGATTTTGGAAAGCGGGAACAGGCACATAGGTAACCAAAGCATAGAGTTTATTTGGTGAATCTTCATTCTCATTACGTTTTTTCAACAACCACACACAGATTCGGTGTGAGACATTCCTTATTCCTTGGGCCCAGACAGCTTTGCTGAGCCAGGTATCAAAGCTCACATCTGGAGTTCCCATCTCCTTCGTGGCAAATTTCTGAATCTCTTTGGGTGCCTGAGGCGCACGCTTCTTGAAGCCCACTCCATGGATGTGCTTGTGAATGTTGATGGTGTATTCTCAGGTCACCACCTCGTTGCTGGCAGAATGGCCCTTTTTGCTTCCTGCCACCCTTCTTTGTGGGAGTCATTCTGCTGGGTCCAAGTTGGAAAGGAAGCAATATCCTACCTATTTGTTTTAAATCTTTCACTAGTTGTTTTCTGTAACTTGAACCAAATCTTAGCTCACACAGAAATTACAGAGGTAGAATTGTGGAGAGGATGAAAACGAAGAATTGAAAGATAACCTTATTTCATATTCCAGTTATACACCTGGCATTCCTGCGACCTGAAGTTACTGACCCACTCTGTGCCCCAGTTTCTTCCTCCTGTGCCATGGGGCTAACTATGGTACCTACCTAAAAGGGTTGTGTGTGAGGATTAAATTATGTAATATTAGAAGTGAGAGGCTATCATTAAGTTTATTACAATGTTTTATATAATTATTCATGGTTTTTCATGTTTTAAAAATGTATATAGTACATTATGAATTACAAAGATGAACATGGCCTTAAATTTTTCATTTTTTTCTCTTTTGATATTTTATATTATGTATACTTTAATGTAATTCCCCATTGTGAGATCAGTAATCCCCTATCCTGAGATCAGTAAAATATTACCCTCTCCCATTTTCCTGGCCGACTTTAGTTTCCTCTAGAGCATGATATCAGATGAGGGTCTAATTTTAATTTTTTCCAAGTAGTTAACAAATTTTCTTATTACTACTTTTTAACTAACCTTTCCTTCTCTTATTTACTTGTTGTGTCAAATTTATCAAACACATTTAATACTTATCATGCATCACATATTTTTTCCCTCAGGCATCTGGAGATTTCTTCGTGTTTTTTCTCTATATCACTGATCCAATTTGCTGAAATGTGAATACTACTTGTACGTTTTATGTTTTAATATTTAGAATATGAATTTTAATTCTACTACTGCATTTTTCTTTAACTTTTATTTTTGTCTTATATCCTTTTCATTTTTGAATGATTCATTTTTTTGCTTCTGCAGTATTTTATTAATGTATGCTCCATGTGAGCTTTTTTTTTTTTTTATATTGTCTCCCTCACGTATTTATCCAAAGAGAAGTATCTTTCTAGACTAGTATTTGTTAACTGTCTCTTTGGCTAGCACTACCAAATAGTTTTAATGAAAATATTGACCAGTAAATGTTATCATATCACATAATGGCAGCTTGTAAGTACAGAAGTCAGTTTATGGTTTCAATTAGAATATTCCAGGCTCTATGCTATCACCTGTGTACAAAACTAGCATATAGGTCTTTTCAGTTAAAAATACAGATTAACTGCATCAATCCCCTCATTTCCTATTCCACCATTCCTTTCATTCTAGTCTATCTTTCACATTGTGGCCATATTATCTTTCTAAAACACAAAGGTGATCATGATATTCCCAGACTTACAGTATGTAGGTTATAATTTATTCAGAAAACATTCATGATTTTTTCCAATCTTTCCCAAACTAATTTTTTTGTGCATCAACGTGTATCACTTCTTATTTCAACACTCATTACATAGTCAAGCCTAACAAAGCTGCCTTTCCAGGCTCACATTCCTAGGTTCATTTTTTCTCATGCTGTTTCTTCTTTTTAGAAGACTTCCTTATGCTCTTCTTACTGATATATTCTTTCACACAGATCTCAATTTATTCTCCAATGTGAAGACTGTTAATTGCAAATTCCTCTGTGTGCCATAGCACTTTATTTCTGCCACCATTGCAGTAAACTCCTACAAAGAGAGAAGAATGAATGAGGCAGTTACATTTTCTAAGTTGGCTTGGGTCAAAATTGGAACAGCTGCCCAAGGCATAGTGCACAGGAACTGGAGTGGGAGTGCAGTTGTTACAGAATTACTCTCAATGGGCAGTCACTGTTTATGTTCAGCTCTTTGTATGTGTGGGGCACCTCCTCTAAATATAAACATATCACCATCTTAAAGGTAAAACAAATTGGAACCAAAGAACTAAAGAGTGTAACTTTATATACTATTTTATTTAGGGGTTTGAGTATATCTGTATGTGTGTGCCTATTTTAGCTCTGTGAAAATAGGTTCCTTATGTAATTCATCTCTTTATTTCTAAAGTCTTGTAGGGTGCTTAAGCATGCATATTACATGACAAATATTTAGGTTTACTAATTGTTATTATTATTATTGAGATGGAGTCTTGCTGTGTCATGTAGTAGCACAATCTCTGTTCACTGCAACCTCCGCCTCCCGGGTTCAAGCGATTCTTCTGCCTGAGCCTCCCAAGCAGCTGGGATTACAGGCGCCCACCACCACGCCCAGCTAATTTTTATGTTTTTAGTAGTGACGAGGTTTCATTATGTTGGCCAACCTGGTCTCGAACTCCTGGCCTCCAATGATCTGCCCACCTCAGCCTCCCAAAGTGCTAGGATTACAGGCACGAGCCACCACGCCTGGCCAATTCTCTAATTCTTTAATTCTTTCAACAAATATTTCTTGAGTCTCTGCTATATGTAGGTATGATGACAGACCTTGGGAATAAAACAGCAAGCCAAAACAGAGATTTCATGGAGGATGGACTAGTATGAGCTATATTTTGTCTACCTCAAATTTCTATGTCGAACCCCTTACCACGAAAGTGACTGTATTTGCAGATAGGAACAATAAAGAGGTAAGATTAAACTGAATCATAAAAGTAGGTATTCACTTCAATATAACAGGTGTCCTTATAAGAGCAAAGAAGAAACCAGGGATATCTTCACAGAGGAAAGACCATGTGCAGACACAGTGAGAAAGTGGCCATCCAAAAGCCAAAGGAAGAGGCCACAGGAGAAACAAAACCTGTAAGCACATTGATCTTGGACTTCCTGCTGACAAAACTATGAAAAAATAAATTTCTGTTGTTTAAGTCCCTAGTCTGTCGTATTTTGTTATGGTAGTCTTAGCAAACTAACACATGAACCATTATGAAGAGGTTGCTAAGTAGGAGAGAAACCAGGTCCTGTAGTCAACAAAATATGTTAGGGATTTCAGGTATTCTTCACAGTGTTATATGAAGCCACAGAAAAGTTTTAGAGGGGAAACATGATCATTTTTGTGGTCTGAAAATATTACACTGAAAGACTAAGTGGTAGGTAAGCAAGAAAAACTGTTGAAGATCAGTGCAGCTATATAGTTGAAATAAATAAAAAATGTTCAATTAATTTTAGCCTACAAATGGCAAACAACAAACAGGGCTTATTAAGTACTATTTTTCTGAAGAAAAAACAGACTCAGGGCTTAATATAGGCTTAATATAGGCTCAATAAAAATAATTTTAAACAATACTTAGAATAATAATTTTGAAATATAGTAAGAGTATTACTGATGAAAAATCAAATGATTAGTTATTATACTTAGCTAGAAAAAGGGAAAAAAAATAGGATTTTGATATGGTTTGGCTCTGTGTCTCCACCCAAATTTCATCTTGTAGCTCCCATAATTCCCACATGTTGTGGGAGGAACCCAGTGGGAAATGATTGAGTTATGGGGGCAGGTCTTTCCTGTGCTTGCTCTTTTTGTGATAGTAAATGTGTCTCACAAGATCTGATGGTTTTAAAAAATGGGAGACGTGCTGCACAAGCTCTCTTTTTGCCCATTACCATCCAAGTAAGATGTGACTTGCTCCTCCTTGCTTCCACCACTATTGTGAGGCTTTCCCAGCAACGTGGAACTGTAAGTCCAATTAAACCTCTTTCTTTTGCAAATTGCCCAGGGGTATGTCTTTATCAGCAGAGTCAGAATAAATTAGTACAGGCTTGGAATACTGTTAAAACAAAAAAGTTGATTAAACTGCTTTATAATATAATCCTTTACATTAGAGTTATGTAATTACAGATAAATATATTTAAATAAATGTAAGTTATCTCTATTTTCCAAAATAAAATATATGTCATATACAAATAAACACTATTACACAAAATGAGTTAATAAAATCAATTTTTGGCACATAGTTCTCAGTGAATGTTTGTGTGGCGGATCTGATTTTTTTACACATTTTATCTGTTTTGCCTTAAATCTTGACTTGGCATGTGTATTTAGTCCTCTTAATCTCTTCTAAAACTTGACAGTGTGTCCCAGGTCACAAGATAATTTAGAAAAATCCTGACTTCTCTAGAACAAACTATTTTTGAAGTAAATTCATGTCTGAGGTGGAATCATAATAAATATAAATAACAATCATTTGAGAAATTATTATATTAAATATTAATCCATCATTACTTTCATGCTGCTGCTTTCATTCTACAGTGAAAATTGTATGGAACATCAGAAAATCGGTCATAATGAAATAAGCTGAGTTCACTTTTGAAAAGCCATTTGATCCCACACTGAAAAATAACACAACCATTATACATGAATAATCAAGATAAGTGAGTCATTTGGGAATAACAAAGTTGGTTTCTGAACATTGATATGGCCAACAGAAAAAAAATTTGGAAAAAATAAGCTAATAAAAATATTTAAAACTTGCTATTGTCTCGCCACAATCCTTCTCTCCTTTCTCAGAGGAGACAGGAATAAAAGCATTAAGAGTTCCTGATAGCATCTGGATTTGCTCTTTGAGTAATGGAAAATTAGATCATCCATAAATGATCACAGATAAACCTTACCTTATAAATCCAATTAAAACTGACAGATCCATGTAAGTGTAACTCCTAGATTATAATGACTGCAAAAGAGCATAATTTTGTTTGTTCTAAGACTTAACCATTTAACATGCCTCATGTAGAAACTGTAGGGGCTGGGCAAATATTCTTTAGACTGCAGACTTGTCCCAATTATAGAATATTGGAACATGTTCCATTCAAGTATTTTTTATACCTAATGCCAGTGTCTTAAATATCTTTCAATACACGTAAAAATGTGTGTGGATTTGTGTGCCTGTGTGTGTGCACTCACACCTGCAGAAGCATTTGCATGCTAATGCCAAGAAAGAATATGTACCAGTATACAATAAAAATGTTTACTTTTCTACCAAAATTACATCTAGAAATTCTAATTAATCTTGTATATTTAGCTTTGATACTTTGTTGTTATTTATGATTTATCCATGAGGGCGTATCCCTATCTTGTGGTCCAAATACATTTCAGCCTTAATATCTAAGAAAAACAAACAAACAAATCAAATTTAGTTGTCATGTTTAACTACATCTTATTTTATCAATAATAATAATAACAATAAAACTGAAACCAACTGTCAGGCTAGCTCATCCAATCATATCCAGAGGAACTGAGAAATGGAGAGTAAGCATTGAGTACACAAAAGTGAATCTCCTCTGATAAGGACTGAGATGTCCCATGACCAAGCAGCAGTATTTCACACAACTGAACCACTAAATATACATATTCCATCCAATTATTCAGAAAGGAACCTTAGAGATTACTTGTTATTTCAATCCCTTTATCTTGCAAGAGCTAAAATAGAATCCAAAGAAACAGATTTGTCTTTGATTCTTCACCATTTACTAGCTAAAACCTCACAAGGATTTAGGTCTCCTGTTATTTATTTCAGTTTTCTCTCCAGTTTTAGCTATTATTTAACCTAAAATTGCTAGTTTAAACTTCAACTACATTCACAAAATATTTTACTTTTCATTCATTTCTAACCATGATGTCTTTCCACTAAATGTGGTCATCTTCACAATTTATGTATATTGCCACAAAATTTCTCTGATTGACAGGGACAATCATCAATGGTGACAGAAACATAAAAATATATAGATATTTTTATGTAGAAATATAGCCATTTTGATATGATATGATAGGAATATAGTCATTTTGGTGGCCTAAAAACACAGCCCGGGTGTTTTAAAATACTCGGTCAGAGTTCTGTGATTAAGTTCATCACACATAAAGTTTTCATCCTTTAATTGTAATGTTTCCTTTGTAGACATCACTTACATTGTATTCTATAATGATAATGAACAAGCTCAGCTGAAGTAACACTCTCAGATAGATGAAAGCCTGGGTTGAGCACACTAGAAAAAGATTAATTTATAATTTAAAGACTGTTAAAGAGGGGTTTGAATTTGGAAGGATGGATTAGATGTATGCTTCCTTACTCTTTCCATTAAGTACACTATAAACACTGACATAACATATAAAACACATATAGAATGACTTTGAATGGTAGAGAATAGAAGGCAGTCTGGTTAGGAACCTGAGGACCTGAGAAAATATAATGGCGAGTTCCTGGGGTTTCCTTCTTGTCTCATGCATTCCAGACTAGGTGCTAAAGAAGCTGGTAACTCAGAAACTGCAACAGTATAGATTTAAAAGTCCAAAACAAAAGCATGCCCTCTCTAACAAATACTAATAAAGGGGCAAAATAAAGAGATAAAAAGCTTTTAGACAATAATTGATCTACTTCAGTCAAATACCACAAAGAATATTGGCAGCCCCACCCCATCCCTGCCAGCAAAGGACCATGAGGAGACTGGATTTCCACTCTCATCAGGCTGCAACAAGGCTCTGTAAACCTCCCTCCCAGCCAGGAAAGTGTTAGAGAAGGCTAATTTGAAGAGTCAGGACTTCCTTTCACACCAGGCAATAATGGTACGTGTCTCTCTTTCCTTACTGGAGTGGTGTCAGAGGGCACCTAGTAGAGAGCCAGAAATTTAACAACCACTCATAAGTAAAGAGGCTACTTCCCTTCCCCCACTCCACTATAGTATTAATAGAGGTCACGTAGGAAGCAGTAATGAGCAGTAATTCCCCTTCCAGCCAGAGTAGTTTCAGTGGAGTAGGCCTAGCAAGGAACCTGAATTTCCACAGCAGCTCATCAGTAACATGGAGTTCTTTCTCCCCAGGGGTCAAGGAAAGTTGAGTCGGAGACCTAGACTTTCACTCCAGTCTGGCATTCATAAGTGGTGACCCCTTTCCCCTTGGAAATGTATCAGAGGAAAACTGCTAAAACAGATGATTTAAATAATTTCTGGAGTCTTATAATACCCAAATATCCAGTTTTTAATAAAAATTATTTACTATACTAAGAACCAAAAACATTTCTACTTGCAAAAAGATCAATAGATGGATGCCAACATCAAAATTACAGAGATATTAGAATTATCAAACAAGGGTATTACAAAAAGGCTTTAATAAACAGTAAATAAATATGCTCAAAAGAAATGAAAAAAATAGTGTGTACAAAGAGATTCAGCAAAGTAAAAGAGTCTCAGCCAAAAAATAAAAGATGGAAAAAAAAAATTTAGAACAGAAAAACAAAATAACCATAATTTAAAATGCAATGAATGGGCTCAAGAGTAGATAGAATAAAGAATCAGTAAATCTGAAGATAGAAGCACAGGAATTACTTAGGGTGAACCACAAAGAGAAAGTAGACTAAAATAAAATAAATCTCAGGGACATGTGAGACTGTAACAAAAGATCTAACATTTGTGTCATCAGAGTTTCAAAAACAAAATAAGGGTGCAATTGAAACAGTATTTGAAAAAAATGATGAATAATATCCAAAAATTTACTATAAGACATAAATCTACAGATTCAAGAAGTTTAGGCCAGGTGTGGTGGCTCACACTTGTAATCCCAGTACTTGGGGAGGCAGAGGCAGGCAAATCACCAGAGGTCAGGAGTTTGAGATCAGCCTGAACAACATGGAGAAACCCCATGTCTACTGAAAATACAAAATTAGCTGGGTGTGGTGGCACATGCCTATATTCCCAGCTACTCAGGCGGCTGAGGAAGGAGAATCGCTTGAACCTAGGAGGCAAGAGGTTGTGGTGAGCCGAGATAGCGCCATTGCACTCCAGCCTGGACAACAAGAGCAAAACTCCGTCTCAAAAAAAAAAAAAAAAAAAAAAAAAAAAATCAGCAAACCTAGAACAGGCTGAACCCAAATAAATTAATAATAGAGAAAACATAGTAAAACTTCTGAACACTCAATAGAGAAAAAAATAATAGAAAGTAGCACATGAGAAATGAAACTTAACCTACAGGGGAAAAATTTTTGAATGACAAGAGTTATCAGAAACTATAAATTTCAAAAAGATGTTGCATGTTTTTCAAGCGCTAAAAGCAAAGAACTGTCAACTCAAAATTCTGTATTGAGCAAAAATACAGTTCAGGGAGAAAAATTTCAAGGAATTCTCAGAGAAACTTAGAAACTTTATTTCAATGAGGAAAGAACAAAGAAGACAAAAGGAGCAAAAGTATAGGTAAACAGAATAAACTATCCTAGACTTAAGTGTGCTAAATTATGTTTGACGGTTGAAGCAAAATGTATAATGCTCTGGTGTGATTCTTAATGTATGCAGAAGAAATACTGAAGCCAATTTTAAATTGGGAAGCAAAAGAGATTCAAAGAGTAGTGATATTTCTACACTTAGCTCATAAAGTAAGGTGTTGACACTAGTGGACTGTGACAAGCTGGTGCATATAACACCTAGAATAACCACTAAAAATCCTATACAAATAGATACACTAAAAAATGCTAAAATAAATAAAAATACAATTGTTAAAATTGTTCAAATAACCCACTGGGAGGCAGGAAAACAGAAAACAGAGAAGAAAAATAAAACAAGGAGAACAAAGAGAACACAAAAAATTAAAATGGCAGAGTTAATCTCCAACACATCAGTAAGTAAATGAAATCTGCCAATTAAACAATGTACATTTGGTAGAGTAGATTGAAAATATGACCCAGGTATGTGATGACTACAAAAAACTCACTTCAAATTTAATAATATATGTAGGTTGAGAAATTATAAAAAAACAGAGAAATATATACCATTGCAAACATGAATCAAATGAAAGCAGATGAGCCTCAGTTCACATTAGATATCTTACACTTCATAGAAAATTGCTGGGGGCTGAGATTACCATTACTTAAAGAGAAAGGAGTCAATTTGTTAGGAAAGTATAGCAATCCAAAATGTACATTACCAAACCAGAGAGCTGCAACATGTGTGAACCAAACCCGATAGAATTAAAAGAGAAAATAGATGGATCTAAAATCATAGTTGGAAATTACAACACTCCTCTGATAATAATTGATAGAACAACTAAAAAATGGCTGAGTCAGTATTCCATAATCAATGCTATCCTTCATAGTAACAGACTACAAAATTTAAAAACAAAAAACAAAAAACAAACAAACAAAAAAACAAAAAAACACGATATCAACTGATGCAGGAAAAGCATTTAAGAAAATTCAACACCATTCGTGATTTTCAAAAAAAGTTTTCAGAAAACTAAGAATATAGAAGTTTCTCAATTTTATAAAGAACATTTACCAAAAACAAAACTAAACAAAACAAAAAACCACCACCAACAAAAAACCTCCACAGCTAATACCGTAATTAATGATGAAAGACAGAATGCTTTTCCTTGAAGATCAGGGAAAAAAAGCAAGGGTGGCTACACTCACTACAGCTATCCAACACAGTATTGGAAGTTCTAGCCATAACAATAAAGCCATATAAATTTTTAAAAAAAGAAATGAGGAAATAAAAGATGTATCAACGGAACAGGAAAAAATAAAACTGAATACTAATCTTACGCATATATGAAACAATGATATATGTCAAAAATCCCAAGAAATATAAAAGCAAACTTAGAATAAATGAATTTATTTTGACAATACAAGATTAACATATAATAACCTATTCTATTTCCATATATTAGGAATGGTTAAAAAAGTGAAATAGGTATAAATCTTACAAAACTTAAACTAGTATGTTGAAAATTATACAATGTTGTTTCAAGAAATTAAAGAAGTTCAAAGTAAATAGGAAACGTGCCATGCTCATGGATTGAAAATCTCAATAAATATTATCCCAATTATCCCAAAATTTATATATATTTTAAACACAATTCCTATCAAAATCCTAGCAATATTTTAGACATACACAAACTTATTCTAACTGTATGTATATAGCAATACAAAGGAACTTGAAGAACTAAAATAATTTTGATAAAAGTAAAGTGGGAGGAACTATACTACCTCATTTGAAGACTTATATATAGTTAAAATAACCAGGAATGGTGGTGGGATAGACACATAGATTAATTGAACAGAATAGAGAACTCAGAAATAGTCTTACATAACTAATTTTTGACAAAGATGCAAAAGAATTCAATGGAGGAAATATAGCCATTTCAAAAAAATGGTGCTAAAATGGTGTTGGAGCAATTGAGTATCTACAATCAAAACAAATAAACAAAAAGCAACTTTATCTGAACTTCATACTTTGTAAAAAAAATTGACTCAAAATGAATCACAGACTTAAACAGAAAACTATAAAATCCTTTACAAAAAATCATAGAAAATTTTCAGAAAATAGTGCCTAGTGAAACTTTTTAGATATGACACCAAAAGCATAATTCATAAAAGGAAAAAAAAAGTAAACTAGACTTCATTGAAATTTAAAACTTCTGCTTTATGAAATACATTGTTAAGAAGATGAAAAGAAAAGTTACAGACTGGATGAATATATTTACAACCACATATCTGAAAGAGGACTCAGAGCTAAAATATACACTTAAAAAAAAAACCTTTCAAAACTGAACAGTGAGAAAAAATAACAATACAATTAGAAAATGGGCAAAACAAAGAGACACTTCTCTGACAAAGATACATGGATTGTAAAAAAGCACAAAAAAAGGATGTTCAACATTAGCAGTCATTTGGGAAATGCAAATTAAAATCAAAATTAAGAACAACTACAAAACTATTAGAAGAGATAAAATAAAAACTAGTTACAATAGGAAAAGTTGTGAGGATGTAGAGAAGCGGGATTTCTCATGCATTGCTGTTGGGATGTAACATGGTACAGTCACGGCAAAATAGCTTGGCAGTTTCTTTTTTAAAAAGTCAACATGCATTTATCATACAACATTACAATCATACCTCGTTGTATTTATTCCAGACAAATAAAAACAGGTCCACACAAAAACCTGTACATGATTGTTCATAGCAGCTTTATTTGTACGTGCTCCAAACTGGAAATATCAAAATGTCCTAAAATAGGTGCATGGTTAAACAAACTATCATACATTCATTCCACAGACTACTCAACAACAAAAAAGAGAAAAAAATCTAAAATATATTGATATAAGAAATAACCTCCATGGATCTCAAGGGCAATATGCTGAGTGAATAAAAGCCAACTTCAAAGTGTCATACACTATATGATTTCACTTATATAACATTATCAAAATGACAAAATAATAGTGATAAAGAACAAATTAGTGGTTGTTCAAATCCTAGAGGTGACTGAAAGGCTGTTTTATTTTTCTTTCGAGAGAGAGACTGGTATTGATAAGATTATAAGGCCAATTCAAAACTAAACCTGAACTCAGAAAACTTGCTGGGCAAGAGTCCTAGATTTGAACCAATAATATTTCTCAACAATATTTCTTGTGAGCATTACACTCGGTTCACAGGATTCAACTGACTCTAGCAGAAGTTGATTCTGAGTAGGAATGCTTCAACATTGTAATCTGTCCTAATTTCACACCAGTTTTCTCCACATTACAGCTTACATATAGTTTCAAATAGCAACATTTTTCAACGTCTATGATGAAAACAAACACAAACAATATTATCAACAGTAACAAAAATCGAGCCTTTTCTACAGTTTTTGCTGTCACGATTTAAGAAAAAAAAAACCCTTATTAATGTTCTGCATTTGGTTCTATCTAAATAAAAGACAATTTATAGTACAACCATGATCTGAAATTTTATCAAAGAGTTGAGGTGACAAAAAATACAGTACAGGGGCACCCAAGTCTTGGTATCTTAAAAAACCTTCTTTAAGCTGAGATGAGGAAGACATACCCATCATGCATACTGGTGAACTGGAAGTAAACCAATGTGAAGGTTGATTTTATCTGTCAACTTGACTAGGCTATGCTACTCAGATTTTTGGTCAAATACCAGTATAGATGTTGCTACACAGAATACTTACTAGAAGAGAGTAACACTTAAATCTGTAGACACTGAGTAAAGTAGATTACTCTCCATAATGTGGGTGGGGCTCATTTAATCAGTAGAAGATCTTAATAGAAAGAAAGATTGTGGTTCTCTGAGGAAGAGAGAATTCTAACCCTGGATTGCCTTCAGACACCAGCTGTAACATCAACTTTGCCCTGGGTCTCTAGTCTCCCAGCCCGCTCTGCTGATTTTGGACTTTTGGGCTTGTCAGCTTCTACAGTTACGAGACAATTCTTTAAAATAATCTCTCTCTTTGTCTCTGTCTGTCTGTCTGTCTCTCTCTCTGTGTGTGTGTGTGTGTGTGTGTGTGTGTGTGTGTGTGTTTGTGTATATATATATAAAATGCACATAATATATAAAATGTGTGCATATATGTATATGCACACAGACATACTTCCTATTGGTTCTGTTTGTGTGACAAACCCTGACACAGTCAGTGTTCTCAAAAACTTGCAGCTCAGCTTTGTGCAATCTAGAAGTTTTCTGTACTGATATCCAAGAACGTTTATAGCATCACTATCTGTAATAGACAAGTAATATAAAACATATCTGCCAAAAATATAATGAATAAATATATAATTCTATAGACATACTATGAAATGCTACGTGGATTCAAGAAATGAAGGAACAACAGCTGCACAACATCACAGAGGAATTCTAACATATGATGTTAAGCAAAAGAAGCCAGAAACAAAAAAGCGTATGCTATAATTACATGTTGTATGATGTATTATGGCTTTGTGTAAGTACATATAAAAGCCAGTCATTCTTTCAGAGGGATATAAAGCTAAATGGTAAAAATGTAAAGAAAATGAGGAAATGATGATGGTGAAATAATTACAGGGGTTACTTATAAGGAAGAAAATTGGGGTTATAATTTTAAAAACGCTTGCAGAAGGCATTTGAGGTGTTGGTAATTTTCTGTTTCTTAATCAGTGTGGAATGAAATGGATGTTAACTTTAAAATAATGCTTCCCTAATCTGTAACTTCACATTCTATGCACTTTTCTAAAAGTATATTGTTAAAAATGTGTATGACAGAACAAAAAAAAATAAATGTCATAAACATGGGTGGCTGACCGGCCGGGCGCGGTGGCTCACGCCTGTAATCCCAGCACTTTGGGAGGCCGAGGCGGGCGGATCACAAGGTCAGGAGATCGAGACCATGGTGAAACCCCGTCTCTACTAAAAAATAGAAAAAAATTAGCCGGGCGCAGTGGCGGGCGCCTGTAGTCCCAGCTACTCGGGAGGCTGAGGTAGGAGAATGGCGTGAACCCGGGAGGCGGAGCTTGCAGTGAGCCGAGATTGCGCCACTGCACTCCAGCCTGGGCGACAGAGCGAAGACTCCGTCTCAAAAAAAAAAAAAAAAAAAAAAAACATGGGTGGCTGTTATAAATATGGAAAGGTATTTGATATAGTCCTCAAAATTATTCTACTTCAAACCCGATTGACTCTTTCTCATCTTAAGACAAACCAATGATTTACTTATCCATGAATATCACAACTTACAACAAGAGCAATAAAAGTCTCAATAGTTGCTAGAAGTGAACATGGAGTGAAGTGGCAATAGTTATTTTCTTTCTGCTTAGGGCTATGTTTTAAAGCAATATATCTTTTCACAATCTTGTGTTAAGAAAACTATATTAATAGTAAAAATTATCCCAAATTAAAAATTACCAGTTCCAGTCAAGATGTCTTCATAAGTTTACAGTGTGAGGTACTTCCTGTCTATACAGGCACACATATACACAGACACACATATATCAATTATAGAAAAAAAAATATAAAATGCTAAAGGCACAAAATTAACAAGTCATAGTAGAGTTTGAAAATATACAAGATAAACACCTCTGCAATAAAAATCAGAATCTTTTAGGAAATTAAAGTAATTACATAATAAAATAAAACAGAATAACTGCTTGGGAGAATAAGCTTTTACATTCATCACAGTCCACTATAAAGTATCAAATTTGATGTTTATTTTTGAATAGAGATGCTTGAGTTTTTTAGAAATATGTGAGAAAAAATCTTAAATAAATAGTAATTATTGGTTTTCCTGGAACCCACTGTAAATTATATAATGAAATGTAGTAAAAGCTGTACTTGTTAACTTGTTATCTTACAAGTAGAAAGAGTAGAAATTTCAGTTATTTAAAAATGATTTCTACCCACACCCACTGTAACACTGTTCCTTCTTGTTTAACTACTTAGGTGCAATTTTCAGAGCCATTCTATGGAAATGGTTTGAAGAGTGCTGACAGTAGAGTATCTCCACGCTCATCCAAACATACAAACACACATACACTTCTAACTACTTTGCTTACCCTCAATGCTGATGGTGAATAGGTAAGATGATAAATTATAACTGAATAAATATATGATATTTAAATAGAGTGACCCAATAGGCAAATAACTTTTTGCTGTTTTCCACTTCTTTATGCAATAGCCATTTCCAGAGTGAATAATCTGTAGCTGTCACAACATAAAGAATGCAAAGATTTACATGGGTTATTGCCCAAAATAAGTTCACCATTTACTTATACTTTTATTTGGGGGGAAAAAACCCACAAAATGACGATTTCCTTTCAAACAACTGTTAGTTCAACACTTGCTTAACAAAAGACCCCCTCCCGCCTACTTTACAATAACATGTATAACCAAACTATACATTACAAGAATACAGAAGACATTTGTTAGTGTATAATTGTAATGTTATTTGAGCAAGTCTCCTACAATCTAGGAAGAAATCATAGAAAGATATTTTGTTGTGGTCAGCCATTAAATTCATTGCATCTGTGGTAAGCTGGGCTACTAAATCACATGGCAGGTAAATGTAGAGATTGAACTGATGAGAAAGAGCTCTTTTTGTAGCTATAGAATTCAAATGAGATATTTTTGACCAAAAATCTGCTTTATTATTTTATCTGAAAACACAAGATGGTATATATTTTAGAAATATAACTTACAATGAAGTGGTTCTCAACTTGGAGTAATCCCTTCCCAATCCACAGGACATTTAACAATGCCTGGAGATATTCTGGGTATCACAACTATTGACATCTACTGGATAGAGGCCAGGGATGCTGATAAACATTTTCCAATGCACACAGAAGTCCCCACGCTCCACACAAAGAAATAATTACCTGCAGCAAAATGTCAAAAGGGCCTAGATTGAGAAACACTTCTGTAGTGGAAGATTCCCCCTCTACCAACAAATTTCTGGAAGTTTGTATTTCTCACCCTGACCTGAAATTCATCAGTATATGTCAGTTTTACTTGGCAAGGTACTCCAAACTTAAAGCAGCTTAATTCAAACAGAGAATCAATTATGGACCAAGTTAGAGAGCTGTTATTCATAGGTACAATTTATAAGGGCTTCCTGACTGTCTCCTTCTGGAAATACAACGTTATCTCATTAGCTGTTTCCATTAGATCCTGGGACCTGTCTTGGCTAAAACTTTTCATGCCCACACAGTAATATCATGGCCTGTTGTTGGGTGGGGGGGGAGGGGGAGGGATAGCATTAGGAGATATACCTAATGTAAATGATGAGTTAATGGGTGCAGCACACCAACATTGCACATGTATACATATGTATCAAACCTGCACGTCGTGCACATGTACCCTAGAACTTAATGAATTAAAAAAAAAAAAAATGAAAGATGAAGCTGGCTTTACTCATTTACTACCAATAAACAAATGTAAACTTATATTCTTTTTCCATCCTAACAATCACAATTACACTGTTGAATAAAAATTGAGTTTATTAAAGGAAACAAGCTTAAGAAGGTTCCTTATAACATTACTCTTTCCAACATCCTTAGGGATTCAAAATGCAGGTCATAGGGCATGAAAGGCAGGAGTGGAATCAATCTAGATAATGAAATAATCTCCTATCACAATCAGGCTCCACCTTCCTCCTTTTATATTAACTCCCTACTGATTATTACATTTATTGAAATACTAGAAGTTGAGCTTTTAAAACGAAAAAAGGTACATCATTGTAAAGAAATAATAATTAATTCCAATGTCATTTCCTTAAAATTCTAACCAAAGGAGTAACACATTATTACGCACTTCAATATTTGCTTCTAAAACGTTCTAAACAATTCTATTACCAATTCTTCTACTTCAAAAAAATTCTACTAAGGAACTATTTGCTATTTGTTTTTTTTCTTTTTTCCTCATTTTGTTGTTGTTTGGTTTTGTTCCGATTTTTCCTCAAACAGAGCCAAGACAGCCCGAATTTAAGTCTCTGGAAGAATTCCAGGACCTCAAAAGCAAATATTAGAAACCATGTAAAAGCCTGTCAGATTTTTTGCCCTTAGAAAGGTTTAGGGAATAGGAAGTCATAAGAGCTTTTAAATCCATTTTCTTTAGTCAGAAGACTAGAAGTACAAGGGTCAAGAGAGGTTGCCCTACCTGACATTCTTGCACTTGCTGTAAATAATAGTGACCTACCTGTAAATGATTTCCCCCATAATCCAGACATCTATACACTAAGTTCAGTCATTGCTTTCTTTAGATGGGTTCCCTAAGAGTTAAGTGTGATCTGTGAATGGTAGTTGAGACAAAAACTAGAAATAAGGAAAAGAAACTGTCTTTAAAAGAAGTGTCTCGAGTTTCCGTTTACAAGCCTGAAGGGTTGTTGTACATATTAAAACTGCTGCATAGCTCCATCCTTGGTCAAAGAAATCCCTCCTCCTAACACCCCCACCCCACCCCCGTGGACACTGAAGATGTCAGATCTCTGGGAAACAGCAGTTAGAAAAAGGATGCTTTTCATAGCTTGTACTAGAAAACGCTGGCACCCCCATCCCTGCTTAAAATAGCACTAAACTGAGTCACAATCAATGCAGGAAGCTATACCTTCTGTGTCTCTTCAATAGAATCTAGCTCGTTTCTAGTGAAATGCTAAATAATACTGCATAGCTTTGCCCATGTATGTGACATGTCAATTCTTCTAATCCCCCGTTTGCCCTAGATAATTTTACGCTTTATCCATCAGCATGCCACACAAGATAGAAAAATGCAGTTAACAAGATGACAGTGTTAGCTAGGTATTTGGCATCGATATTAGTGAAAGTCTGTCATTTGACAATTATTTCCCTAGCATACCAGACGGTAAAGAAAATGTTTTCATTCATCCGCAAATGACTAACATTTTATTGATGTTTCAAAATGCGGTTGAAACTATTGCACTCTCAATTTCCGAGTCGGTTTTGAGAGTTAGGGCAGAATACGAATATCAGTAACTCCTGCCTCAAATGTCTCCGTTAACTGCCCAGCCTTGGAGTGTCAGTTCAGCAGGGAGGTGTTGCTAGTTAAGGATTCTTCGATAAGCCAGTCTGGGTGGTCACAGGTGATGGGAACCCTTCCCTTTCCCCATATATCCCCGTGCATGGCGATAAAAATCACTCTGAACACTGCTACCACCAAGTAAAACGACTCCCTGCCTGCCTCGTAAAGAGCTTAGTCTGGGGAGGCAGCCGGATGCTGACCCCTGCAGAGAGTATTGCTTCGGTGCGCTTTGCCAAAGGACCCTGCTAGCATTATGGAAAACGAGTTAGGTACTTGTGAGGTTTTGCTTTATTTCCTCCAAGGGAAGAAGAACTGGGATCTGGCAAAGAAAATCCTCTTCAAAGACTGCTAAAGGGGGATGGGGTGAAGGAAGGGAGAAAGTTGGGGGTGAGGGGGAGGGAGCTTATTTTTTAATTACTTATTTCCCACTTTCACTTCCCCGCTCTGCTTCCCCAACTCCTCGCTGAACAAGATTGATTGGTGTAACTGCTAACGACTCAGCCTCGGTTCTCGCATTGATTTGCAAATGGCCCGGAAAAGCTTAGGGATCTTGAATCTGGAAATGAGTTCAAAAAGGAAAGAAGAAAAAAAGAGTAGGGGGTGGTCCCATGCCTAGTATCTCCTTCTGCCTAGGGCCAGGGCAGGGCTGAAAACAGCCCGGAGAGCTGCGGAGGGGCTGCTGCATGGGAAAGCGGAGGTTACCGCTCCGCACCGCGGAGGAGCAAGCCTGTTCAACCCGGTTTGGAGATTGTTAAGAAATACAACCCTGCGACTCGTTGAACCCCTTAACTCTACCTTGCCTTGACTCAGATGCGCCGATTGATAGGCTCAAATGGGTTAAACTGCTTCTTACATAACGGGACTGCCTGGCTCTACACAATTAAAACACTTGATTGCAGTCTTTTCCCGACTCTGCATCCCAGCACGACCCGCCCCGTGCCTCCCAGCGCGCCTGCGTGCCGCGCCTGCACAGGCCCCCGCGCGCACGGTGGCCTCCGCGCGTACTACACACTCTCCATCACACACACTCTCCATGTTGACCATAAACAATCCCCTACTCACACACACAACTTAGTGTCAACACGCACAGATGAAAGAGGGGCGTCCTGCAATCCATACTGGCCGACCCCCACAGTCACGCAAGCTGCTCTACCGTAAGGCCTTGCACCTCCTCGTGTCCCCGCAAAAAAGCAGCGCCCCGCCACCATTCCCTACCTATTCCCGAGAAAAGGCAAAGAGAGAACTAGTTGGCTGCTCGTTAACTGCAGCGTAGCTATCCAGGCGAGATTAGAAGAAAATAAAAAACAAAAAAACAACTCACAGTCGCCGGCGTCATGATGGCGCCGACCACAACTTGGAGGACTTCAAACTTACGGTGCCTCGAGAGGTAAAACGCACCGGTGAGGGAAGGGAAAGCGCCCCTCAGCTCTCTTCACCCCAGCCCCGACACGCAGACTTTTCTAGCAAAGCATCCCTCTAGCGCTTACGACAGTAAGGAAAGCCTTCATTCTACGGTGGCTCTCTTTCCCCCTCGGTTTGCATAATTGTGATACAGTTCCTCCTAATTATTTTTTTCGTTGTCTTTCTTTTCTTTTTTTCTTGCTTTCGTTTTTCTTTCTTTCTTTCTTTTTTTTTTAAATCCACCCCCCCTTCTCCATCCCCAGTCCCCGGGCGGGGTTGCTAAGGAAACGGCCGCTTGGCAACGCGCGCGAGCCCGGGGGCCGGCGGCCGGCGCAGCGCCCCGCGCTGCTTCTGCTGCTGCTGTTGCTGCTGCTGCTGCGATTGCAGCCGCCGCCGCCGCTCGCCCTGCCTCCTCCGCTGCCGCCGCGCCTCCTCCCTCACTCTCCGGCGCGCTCGCCTCCTCGCTAGATGGTGTGCGAGCCGCCCGAGAATTAGACACACTCCGGACGCGGCCAAAAGCAACCGAGAGGAGGTGTAGTGTGGTGCCAGGGGGAGGGAGGGGAGGGAGGGAGGGAAAGCGAAGAGGAGGAGGGGGAGGCAAAAACACCGAAAAACAAAAAGAGAGAAACAACACCCAACAACCAGGAGGGGGGGGGGAAGAAAGAAAGAAAAGAAACCCACCCACCCACCAAAAAAAAAAAAAAAAAAAAAAAAAAAAAAAAAAAAAAAAATCCTGTGGCGCGCCGCCTGGTTCCCGGGAAGACTCGCCAGCACCAGGGGGTGGGGGAGTGCGAGCTGAAAGCTGCTGGAGAGTGAGCAGCCCTAGCAGGGATGGACATGATGATGTTGGTGCAGGGTGCTTGTTGCTCGAACCAGTGGCTGGCGGCGGTGCTCCTCAGCCTGTGCTGCCTGCTACCCTCCTGCCTCCCGGCTGGACAGAGTGTGGACTTCCCCTGGGCTGCCGTGGACAACATGATGGTCAGAAAAGGGGACACGGCGGTGCTTAGGTAGGAAGAACGGCGTGCTTTTCGTACTTGTCTCGGTCTATCTTTCTGTCTCTCTTTGAACCCTCTCTGCCTTCTTTATAACACAAGCAATAATGCTGGTGGTGCTCATCATGGAAAGACCACATCTCAAGAATTCCAGGTGCAGATTCTTCCCGGAGCCCCGGCCCGTTTATGCTGGGGCAGGTAGCAAGCTGGACTTGTGATGCTAAAGCACTTTGCCGGATCGCCAAGTAGCCTGGGGATGAGTGAACTGTCAGGTTTAGAAGGAGGGGCAGGTGCCACTTTGAAACTCAGTGCACAAGGTCTCTGTTTTACTGTCATGGGGTACTCTTGGAGAGTCTGACAAGTTTATAAGGTTTGTTTCTATTTTACTCCGGCATAAGCGACTCTTTCAAACTGCTGGTTCTCTGCTCCCATTTATTTTCCCTCTCACTTGGACACTTAGGCTCGATTTCTTGCTCTTTATCTTTCTTTCTTTTACCGCTTTCTCTTTTCTTTCTTTTCTCCTTCTTCCTTCTCTTATACCATTTTCCCGACCTCCTTGTAACTCTTTTTCCCTCCCATATCTCTTTTCATACCTTTTCTATTTTCGGGGTTTTCCCTCCTTTTTAAAATTTGTTCTCATATTTTCTCATTTTTATCTTCACGACTTTAATTTTTGTTCTTCACATTTAATCCCCTTTCCTCCTCTCTTTTACCCTTTTCCTTTTAGTTCATTTTTTTTTTTTTAAATTCCTCCTTAATGTCCCTATCCTGTGCTTTTGACTCCCATTTCTCGTCCCTCTCCCAATACCGTTTCCCACCCCTGTGGCACACACAGGCATGGTCACTCTTCCCCTCCAGCACCATTTACTCACCCTCATAAATCTTATTTCTATAAACATACTACTTCACATACTCTCATATCCTCACATGCACTGGCACTTGCATGCTCTAAGAAACACTTCCACATTCAGATCCTCTCTCACTGTTTAAAAGGCATACTCTCCTTCTCTGTTCCACATTGTCACTCACACATGTGTACACACTGCCTCTCTCACTCGCTCTCACTCTGGCTCTCCTCTCTTTTTCTCTTTCTGTGTCTTTCCGTCGCCTCTTTCTTCCCACCTTCCTCCCTCCTTCAGTCTTCAGTTTTACTTCTTTTTCTCATTTTTCCTTTTTCCCTTCTTTCCCCTAAGCTTGATCTCTGAGGTGGTTTGTCATTAATGAACATCCATACCCTGGTTTTAACCCTAAGCAACAGTGCAGAGAGGGAGTCTGGAAATATTTCCTATGAAAATATAAATGGATGATCACCAAAGCTTAGATCTAAACAAAGCTAAACGCCCTATTCCTTCATTTCTTTCCCATCACCCTCCCTTCTCCCCTTGCCACCCCACCTCACATTTCCCTGAAAGATCTTCTTTCTCTCCACTGGGTGGTAGTTGACTTATAAGTGTGGCTTGCACAACATCAGTGTACATGACATGTCTAAGGTGAAAGAGAGTGGGAAATGTTTCTGTTTGAATCATGCAACATATTTAAATTTAATGATGTGGGTGTGGTATATGACTTACAGCTTTTGGAACATGCCTATGAGTTCAAATTTGGAATACTATCATATTTTTTAATATACACGAATGCATATGTTTTTAATAATTTCTGTTTTGAATTAAAAAGTCACTGTATACAAAAGTAACTAATATCTTTGTTATTACATAGTAAAAAGAAAAACTTTTCTTTGTTGGTAACAGTGATAAACTCTTTGTCACAGAGAGGATATAAATTAAGCCTGTATGTACTCTTTATGTTAAGTTTGTTTTAGAAGTTTGAACAACAGTGATAAGGGCAAAACACTATCTTCAGAGATTGCAAACATATATCATGGGAGCTGCAATATGTATTTTTGTAGTAAGCAACATATTGCTTATTTGTAGTGAGCATTACCATTTCCACCCTAAAGGATTTAGAAGACTGCTTTTCTTTCAATAATATATCCTGGCATTTGGTTTACCAAACAAACAACAATTTAATAAATACTATGGTTAATGAAAATAGCTGGACCCACATTCTGCTTTCAGGAGACTCATGTTTAGTTCACTCATTGCTTCCAATAGTGAAGCTTCCCTAATATGTGGGGACCGTATATTTCCAGTGTTGTTGGTTTGGTGCAGTCCTTGTTTACTTTGTGTGCTCTGTACCTCATCCATTTAGATGCTATATCCTGCATTTTGTGATATTGAGGGAACTTTTGACTTTCAAACTTCTTGAAGAGAACAGAGTCTCTGTGTCTTCTCAATAATGTTTCTAACAAATTAGATTTTAGTTTTTAAGTATTTTTATCATATGAAATAGAAATTTGAACTACATTACTTTTTACTCAAAGCAATTTGCTTATAGTAATTCTGAAATTCTCAAAGAAGTATCTAGTTGTTGAACTTCTTACATTGTCTGTAGGTTTTAAACTAATTTAACGTATCCATTTGTAAGAAATTCTCTCTCCATTAGAAAACGTTAAATATTGTCAGTTATTTTTTTCTTGACTTCTCTACAGCTGATAATTTCCTCTGCTCATAGACCAATATAGATAGAGCTTAAGGACTAATTGAGTATAGGCAACTCAGGTGATGCATTTTTTTTTTTAAATCAAGAGTAATGTCACAGTTATATTTTGTTTTTTCTTTGTATACTTAAAATCATATCTGTTGTTATTCTCTAACTCATTAGAAAACAAAACAAAATTCTACCCTTCAAACATACGCCCTTGTCCCATCAAAATACATGAATGAAGTGCGCAGGAGAACACTTAACCGAATTACATGATATCATTCATCAAACTTTGCACAGTATATTCTATTTTTAATGTAACATATTTCTCACAGTGTCTTTAATAAAAAACAAATAGTGGCATAATAGTTATCAAATAATTTTAAGTGCTAAAGGCCTTAAAGTGCAAACATGCCAGTCAGTGACTCGGTTGCTTGTGGTTACACTAATGAAACAGAAGTTTAAAGGTCAAATGATACATTTCTGTTTCCTAAGTGCCAGAATGTCTGTTTTTGAGAAGAGGATCATGAAAAACAAAACTTTCCTTAAGTGCAGTTATAATACACAAAGGAAATTCATTCTGTTATCTAACTGTATCTGTCATTTTATAAATCATCTTTTCTGTTTAGCTTAAATACAGGATTTATGATGACATTCCACTTAATAATTTTAATATTTTTATCATTTTACCTTTGTCTCTTAGGGTTAGTGAAGCCATATATATGAAGTGTAAAGATGTTTCTTACTTTTAATAATATTATTCAGTGCTGAATTTCTGAATGATTCACTTGAATTATTTGGACCTTCTTGATAAAGTATTTAATGATACAGATATTCAATATAGTAATGTTTGATATTTCCCTTTCTTAAGCTTTGTATTTAAAAAATATATGGTGTCTAAAATACATTGTAATTTGCTATAAACACAAGCTGTTTCCATTAACTTATTAAATATAGACTTTAATTGCTACTACATTTAATATATACAGTATTTTATTCTTAACAGAACTTGTTAATCTTGTATGGAGACATTAACTTTTTTTCCATTTTTTGAGTTGCATTTTGTAGTACATGGAAGATCTGAGTTAATGTGTCATGGACTGATCTAGTAGAGAACAGAAATGCTAGAACCATATTGGTTATACTTCAGGACCCAGTGTTTCTGGAACTGGAGAATTCAGGGGAATATAACTTTGCTCTAGAACAATACATAAATTTCAGGAGACTTAAAAAAATCATTTTGCAGTCACTTTAATATGAACCAGTTGCTTTACTCTTACCTTAGTAATAAATACTGTTATGTAAACATGTCAAAAATGTTTAATACTCCTTGGAGACAATACTATGAACATCCTTATTTACATCCTCCCAGTGCCTGCACATTTTTAAAACACGTGTTATTTTTAAGCTAATTTTTTTCAATCTGTTTCTTATTCAGCCCTTCTGTATGAAGTTTGTACTTTTTTAGCTGCCTTTCTGATATGAATTCAAAATATCCTATTATCTGCTTGTCATGCTTTAATCGAAAAAAGTAAGATTCTTTCCTTAATTGTGATATCTTCTTTTACCTTAGCGAAGTTGAACACAACTCTTGTCATTTTAATGCAATAGATTTGAATGAAAGTTATGTGATATCCTACTATGATACTGTAATATGGAAGAATGTTTTTGCTTAGGGCATATTTCTACACTATTAGAAACCACAAAACTTTTGCAAGTAAATTTATGAATGAATATGACAAGTATTTATTATTGCTTATCCTATTTGTTCACTACATTTGCCTTTTTATTAGACTACATTAACTGGTTATGATTTGAAATGCATGCTGTTACAATAAAATAAATGATTTCTGTGTGAGAATACAGAATTACCAATAGCAGTAAAAATCAATTATGGTGTACTTTTGGAATAGTATTTGAGAGTCTCACATTTTCTGTTGAGTTATTCCTACACATTGATGCATTATACCTTCCAAATGCTCAGTTCAACTTTACAAATATTTTCAATTTAGGACATTAAGGCACTATTTTAAAACCTATATGTCTATTAAATAGTATTATGAAGAAATATTTTTAAAATCCTGAGGGTTTTTTTTTTTTCTTTTTAAAAAGAGGAGGGATAATGGATTATCAGAATGGTCAATCTGGAAAAATATGTTCTAGAATATGTAATAAATGTTAAATATTACCTATATTGATTTGCAGAACTGTTCTATTGGCAAGATATATTACTTGATACTTTAGTACATAACTATTAATGAAAGTATAAGATAATGTTTTTAATTTTCTAGATAAATGTATTTTTCCCAATCTTAGTTCAGAAGAATTCAAAAACCCATGTAGTTGTATAGATCTTTGAACCCAAGCATGTTAATGAACTACTTATTTTAAATAGATAGGCTTTACAATTAAATCGCTACATAGAATAAGTTAATACTGCAATACCTGACTTCTAAAGAATTTACAGAAATGTTCCCATCATGGTCTGTGTGAGTTCTGGGCCTGATTGACCAGACCCATCCTTTGTCCATCTGCTATTCTGTGCTATGGGGTGGTGGTGGGGTCTTCGGGTGGAGGCTGGAGCTAATCCCTAAAGCTACATTTCCCAGTGTTCCATGCCAGCTATCTTCAGGCTGTCATTAGCCAATGGAAAATAGTTTTTGGTGAAGGGACATCATGAAGTGAGAGACTAGGGCATTTCTCCCCTCTTTCATTGTTTTGGGCATTGTACAGCACTGTATTCATCTCCCATGGGAACCTTTTTTGTTTCAACTTCCAACTGATAACTAGCCCCTGTGTTTCTCTTTACTGCTTTATCCCTTCTTTCCTTCAACCTAGGAGTAGTAGTGGCTTCCTAATGTTACTAACCACTGAGTTATCTTACCACCTTCTATTTAGCTTCCCAGGTATTCTATCCCCTTTAAAATACATTTCCTACATTAAATTCTCCCATTTTTAATATACAGAATGGTGGTGTTTGTAGAACCTTGATAGATACATAGTGAAAAGTGATAGTTTTTGTGATTTTAATTATATTTGATTGAGTGACTGTGGCACTATAAATGTTGCTTACTGGCACTGGATGTAATAGTTTTTTTTTTTATGTTGAAAAGATATATATATATATATATATTTAGAATTAGGCAGCTGAACTCAGTTTAGATGATCCCAGTTTTGTTGGCAACATCCAAAGCGTCCTAATCAGGAGCCAGTCGAACATACACCTTTATCTCTCCATCAGGCCGAATCAGGGTGTTGACCTTGGCCACATCAATGTCATAGAGCTTCTTCACAGCCTGTTTAATCTGGTGCTTGTTGGCTTTAACATCCACAGTGAACACAAGTGTGTTGTTGTCTTCTATCTTCTTCATGGCAGACTCAGTGGTCAGCGGAAACTTGATGATAGCATAGTGGTCAAGCTTGTTTCTCCTGGGGGCGCTCTTCCGAGGATATTTGGGCTGCCTCCGGAGTCACAGTGTCTTGGGCCACCGGAAGGTGGGTGACCTGCGGATCTTCTTTTTTTTTGTGGCTGTGGACACCTTTCAACACTGCCTTCTTGGCCTTTAAAGCCTTCGCTTTGGCTTCGGCTTTAGGAGGGGCAGGAGCTTCCTTCTTCGCTTTCGGCGCCATCTTGTGAAAAGGCTGTATGTAATAGTTTTTAAAGGAAACGTGCATAGAAGTTAAGCCATAAGAATATTGAGGCATATTACAAAGAAAAAAGAAGAGGCTTTTTAATCCATACACAGATTATATTAATAATAAACCAAATGAATAAATGTTGAATTAATATAACATTTAATAATTTCAGTAGGAAAATATATAATGTTGCTATGTGTGGAAAATAAATTGATGAACATATATTGATGAGATTCAATAACAGTGTTATATTTTTTGACTGAGCCAAAAATAACTATGATTAAACCCTGCTTGTAGATATGTGATCAAAATGCTAAGACAATTCATAGAGTGTTGCCTATTGAATTCAATAAAAATTAAAGGTCTTTTTTTATATAGAATAACATCTGAGGTGACAATAAAAGTTTCTAGTTTTTACGAAGTATATGACCGTAACAATATTGCTAATTGAACTATTTGACTATTGTAGGAATTAGTCTCAAACAAGTGGAATCTTTTGATTAAAGCTCAAGTCATTTTTCTACCGTATCTTGTTTCAAAATTGCAGAAATTAAGACATTATAGACATCACATGACTTAAACACTTTTTTTTTTTTTTTTGAGATGGAGTCTCACTCTGTCCCCCAGGCTGGAGTGAAGTGGCACAATCATAGCTCAGTGTAGCCTCTAAATCCTTGGGCCCAAGTGATCCTCCTGCCTCAGCCTTCTGAGTAGCTGGGACTACAGGTGTGTGCTAACATATCTGGCTAATTTATTTTTATTTTTATTTTTAAATATGGGGTCTTACGGTGTAGCCCAGACTGGTCTCAAACTCCTGGCCTCAAGCCATCCTTATGCCTCAAGCTGTCAAGTAGCTAGAGTTATAGATGAAAGCCCCTCTTAACTGTGTATCAGATGATGTGGTGACCTTCTCATTTGCTCCTGCAAAACACTTTCTAAAAGACACTTATATAGGTGTCTGGTTCATATATAAATAAACGATTGTCATTGAGTCCTACTATTGGTACATTTTTCTGTAATTATTCAGGAGAAATGATAATTTAAGACTGTCGTTAAATGACTCTCTCAGAGATGCTCTAGAGAGGATTTCTGAATTTGGAAGGAAGTTGAATTTCTTTTTTTTTTTTTTTTTTTTTTTTTTGAGACAGAGTCTCGCTCTGTCGCCCGGGCTGGAGTGCAGTGGCCGGATCTCAGCTCACTGCAAGCTCCGCCTGCCGGGTTCACGCCATTCTCCCGTCTCAGCCTCCTGAGTAGATGGGACTACAGGCGCCCGCCACCTCGCCCTGCTAGTTTTTTGTATTTTTTAATAGAGACGGGGTTTCACCGTGTTAGCCAGGATGGTCTTGATCTCCTGACCTCGTGATCCGTCTCGGCCTGCCAAAGTGCTGGAATTACAGGCTTGAGCCACCGCGCCCGGCCGGAAGTTGAATTTCTTGATATCGTTCATTGCATTTCTCTGGAAGCTCACTGATAGATTAAAGATTGTCATTGTCACTTTCTATGCATATGAAAAAATAAAATTTATTGTGTTTTTTTCTAGGAGTACCCTATTACCTGTCATTTTACTTTTCTAAAGGAAATGTTAAATTGGTTCACATTTTATTTTGTCAGATATTTTATGTGTTTCAAGTTAACCAGCAGAAACAAAAACTTCCCGTATGACTGGAGACTAAAATCTCAGATTTTTCTACACAGTCATAATCGTTATCAAATTGAGTTTTAATTACTCTGCTGTATATATTACAGAAAAAAGTGGTATAACTTATAAGCTCTTTATGAATAAATGATAGAAATTGATATTTTGCAAATATGTATTTTCTGTTTTTCTTTGCTATTTTAATTTTGATTAGAAAAACACACGGGTTTGTAGTGGTAAAACGCTCATTCAGCTATCTGTAGGGCCTTAGCACAGAAGCTTTCATGTATCAGGCCAATATCCACTAATTTTTGAATTAATGAGAAATGGAAGGGTAAGTGAAGAAATGAATGTATTTAAGTGTTTTTTTGTTAAATCCATATATCAACAGTCCCTGCCTTAAATAATTCCTGCAGAAGTCTTAGTGGTTTAAGAGATATACATTGAAAATATTCAGTGTCTTTAAATTACAGGACACAGTCTACTTTGAAGAAAATATACTTCTTGCTAAAGGTATTATTAAATAAAATGTTCTAAAATATAAGGCATTTTACATAACAAAGGTAAAGTGTTCTTTGATTAACTTCTATTTTGTGTGTATTTGCGTGTGTGTGTGTATGTGCTATGTTAAGATTTCAAAGGTATTCTTACTGTAGGTTTAAGCAGAAAAGTTTGAAATGTAATGATCTAGTTGTAAGATTTTGAAATGTAGTTATAATTTTAAGAAGATCCCAGATTTTAAGTTATATAGGAAGGCTTTTGCCCTTGACAATTATAATCAACAGATAGCAGGAACAGTTCAAAATAGCAAAATCTCTATTGTGGCCTCCTAACATTTATTTGTTTCTACCTCAACTTATGGAGCCTTGTCTTCCTTTCTCCTAAAGCTTTAATTAAACGAAATCAATAAGGATACAAAGGTAGAAAGAATTTGCTATTGCTACAATTTTACTGAAATGTAAAAAGTAGCTACACACCCCAAACCAGAGCAGAACTTTTGTATCATTTTAACCATCTCCTAGAGGTAGGTCAACCGTACTTTATAAACCACAGTGTATTGATACTAGCTGATAGAATTTTAATGTGGTCATATGGCTTTGATTTATAATGTTGAGGATGTTATCTATTGGTGTAGTGGTTTCTAAGCCATATCAAGTTCTGAATCCTGACAGAGGACCTTTGATGCTCTTATAAGCATTCAGCTGGCATGGGAATTGGTCTCTTAATCACCTTCTCTAAGAAAAGAATAGAGGAAAGGAGGAATTTGGCAGTGTTGCCAGCATTAAATGTTGCTCTTTTGAATAAAAGCCAATTCATTGTACTTTCCAGATAGCTGGTAATTTACTCAATTTAAGGAGGATGTTTATAACCCTTTTTAGTCCAGAACAAAGTTGTTCTTTACTGAATTTTTCTGAGTCATTTGGACATAGGTCCAGTGCCCATGCTCATGCTATTGAAAGAGTTTGTGTGCGTATTAGTGTGTGTTTAAAGCTGTGGCTACTGCCATAAAGTATGTAAAGGTTTTAGATAACTTAAAGAGCCATGGAAAATATGTGTTCCATTGTCTTCAGAAACCCCTTTCTTTTCATGCAACTAAGTTACATTTAGAAGTATTAATGAATTTAAGAGATACTGTGAATATAAGAGCTGTAATCAGAAGATATTTTATGTATTTTCTTTAATAACATTTATCCTGTAATATAAGGGTATCTAATAAAGAGATCATAAAGTTTTTCTAATTTTATAAATAGAATATTTCTTACAGTAGACTATATTTAGATACCTAATATTTGATTTGTAAGTATTTTCAAATTAGTATATTTGGCTGATGATCAGTTGAATAGAAAATGGCTTGTGGACTACTTAGTGTAGTGCTTGGTAGATTATTAGTATTCAAAACCTGAATGTTGAGTGAAAGAATGGGAGAAGAGATGGGGAGGAAGGGAAGAGGAAGAAAGGGAGGGAGGAAAGCATTTTAAGCTGTATTAATGACTTCTATCAAATTACCTTAAACTTTAGATCCCTTGGGATGACATAGAATTAAGCCCAGACATTTCATTATATAGAAGTATAATAAGAGAAAATATATTTAATTTCATATAATTATTAAATAACTGAAATAATTCTAAGCCTTTAATTTTCTGTATTAGTCTGTTTTCATACTGTTGATAAAGACACACACGAGACCGGGAAGAAAAAGGGGTTTACTTGGACTTACAGTTCCACGTGACTGGTGAGGCCTCAGAATCATGGCGGGAGGCAAAAAGCACTTCTTACAAGGTGGCAGCAAGAGAAAATGAGGAGGAAGCAAAAACAGAAGCCCCTGATCAACCCATCAGATCTTGTGAGACTTATTCATTATCATGAGAATAGCATGGGAAAGACAGCCCCTCGTGATTCAATTACTTCCCCCTAGGTCCCTTCCACAACATGTGGGAATTCTGGGATATACAACTCAAGTTGAGATTTGGGTGGGTGCACAGCTGAATCATATCACTTTTCCATGATGAAGTAATATACACTGTACATATTGAAGTTTGAAAATTGTGTTTTTCATGCAGGTGTATGTCTTCCTTCTCAGTTACTAGTCTATATTTATTTTAGAACATAGATAGTAGCTTTATACCTTGGCCTGCAATTGGGTCAGGGGCCATTTTTTGGAATATGTTCACAAAAGGAGATTAGATATACAGTAAGCGCTCATTTAGTGTTGTTGATAAGTTTTTAGAAACTCTGACTTAAGTAAAATGATGTATAATGAAAGGAAGTTTTCTTCCTTCCTCAACATTATAAGAAAACAACATGGAACAAAATGATGTTACTCAATCACCTGCTGTATGTTGTTTTACTTAAAGTTGCAGCTTCCAAGAATCTATTCACATCGTTGAGGGATTATAATACATCTTTGAAAAATCTTCTGCATCTCTTTCTTATGCTTATGTTACTTATTTTTGTTCACAAATAATTAATTCTAGATGTGAAGTTACTTTTGCTTATTTGCACAGTTTATCATCTATCGTAATTGCTTAGTTTTATTGAAATTGTTCATGCTTTGAGGCAACCTGAATGGAAGTAATCAGAACTTGCGTTCCTGCTTCTGTACTCACTGGCTATGTGACCTTGTCTCCGCAACAGAAGTAGATGGGTTAAATGAGATATTACATGTAAAATGCTGGCAGTACGTAACACATAGTAAGTACTAAAAGTACATTAGCTAATAATTTTATGCTGCTTTTTTTCTGCTAATCTCACTTTGAAATTTATTGGCACTTGGCTTCACATCTGGAAGTAGAAACACACTAAAAAATGTTTTAGCTCTTAGGGTGCAGACCCAGAGCACTCAAAAGAAATGGAATCACAAGTTTTATGCTCAACAGACTGATGGTGATTTGATTCACTTACTAGAAGTGACAGAGCACTATAATTGGGTGGTCACATGAAGCAATGAGGACTTAAGTGAGAAATGGAAAGAAACAGAAGAGAAGAAGTCAAAGTAATTAGAAATAAGTAATGACAGTGAAAGAGTCGGAGGATGAAGATGAACATTTGTGACAGTTTAGAATGGAAGATATGACAGCTCATAATAACACTGGAATAGTTGATAAGAGGACTAGCATTAAAAAATTAGCAAACTCTGGATTCTGGATAGTGTAGCAAATAGTTATTGAGGATTTGATATATTCTTATGGTTCCTCGGGGCATCTGTAGGTTATGCTGAAGGCAATGCAGTTCAGAAGCAGTAGGTATGGGCAAGAACTTTCCCTATACATTGCCATTGTTGCCAGAGGCAATATACTGAATTAAAGCTTGGAATTATGTATGAATGCTTGCCCTAATTCTGCATATTTGCAAAATGCACAGCATAGTGTTTTATAGTCATGATGGTGGAGCCATCATCAACATCATGATTCAGATTGAAATCACAGTCCCAGAACATCTACCATATGTAACATACGTTCACAACTATGTACAGTAAACTATTTCTTTCCCACTCTTATAGCCAAGTAGATTGGCAAGGGAAGGTAACTTGAACCAGGTGGAACAGTTAGGAAGTGGCGGAGCCACAATTACAATCCAAGTCCTTTATCCCAAGCCCAGTGCCTTTCTCATTATCTTGTACCTCTTACTAAAAGAAATAAAAACAATTGACAAAAAATTTATTCGTTATTCATTTATTATGCATTTACTGAGCACCAACTGCCTTTTAGCTTCTAAGTCTACAGTGATTAAAAACATCAAGGCAGTATGTTCTATAGTTGAGGAAACGTGAAATTGTTTAAATGAGATTACATATTTGGCATATTAAATGTATATGCATATATATTTAATATATAGCATATATATTAAATGGTCACATGCATTTAGTAGATAGGAAAATTGTGAATTTTTAAAACTACTATAGATATTCTGAAGGAAAATCTCTCATCCATAAATGATTCCACCCTTAATGATTACAAGCTATTGATAACATAACAGAAAAAACAGCTATTGAACATCACACATAGTTAGGTATTATGTATTGATCACTGCAATGAATCTTTACAACAAACTATACTTCTTCTACTTTACAAATGGGGAAACAACGTCATAGAAGCTGAGTAATTTTCCGAACTTTATTACAGCAATTAATGCATAACCATGATTTGATCCTAGACCTGTGTGTCTCCAAGTCTCGTGCTCATTTCCTTTCAAAAGCCACAATATGTCCTGAAGCTTTTTTGTATACTCTAGTCCTTAAAAGAAATGAAAATCAGTAGTTCCTTGTTATAGTATTCTAAGTCCCTAGTTTAATCATCTGAATGTCCATCCTGATATAACTCTGAACAGCTGAATCACTTTGATTCACTCCTTTGAAAGGGGTTAGGCAGCCAATAATTTTAAGCACCATTATTTCCCAAGATAGGAAGATCCAAAGATTCAGAGACCTATAAAAGTTGCTTGTACTCCGATTTCAATAACATGTCAGTAGTAAGTTATAGAGTCTTATGTTTAATTGCCATCAATGAAAAATATCAAGCGTATTAGATATGTTGCCTTTCTCTGCTAGCTGGTAGCAGTAGTTTATATAGTTTATAGCCTAATTGAAAACTTGTTTGTATCCAATAGTACATAATTTAAGAATCTTTTAAAATGTGCTTATATATCCTTCTTCTAGAGACTTTGCATGTGTACCCAAGAGAAGTGTAAATTTTACGATGGCTGCGGCTGCTTTACATACCCAAAGCTTTTCCAGTAAAGTACTATTTTTGTCTCATGTTGTTAAAAAATGCTTTCAAACCTTTATAACCCAGTTCTAGCTCCTTCTTCGCATGCTTACACCCTTCCATTTTATATTGTTTATTCTATCAATTTTATATTAGTCTGTTATCTCACTTGGCCCTACATAAGAATATAACAGACATAGTCAACGGCATTAATTTATTTAAAATTATTAATCCTGTATATTTCTATTTGTATAGAATGTTTTCTAAATTCTAGAATCCTTGAATTGATTTTTAATTTTTCTTTCTTTCTTTGGAAATGTGTATTTTTCCATTCATTGTATAGTTTTTCCCATAGGCAATGTGTTATTTCAGGAGTTCATTCACTCAATTTCTGCATTTATGCATTGAGTCCCTGTAGTATGCTATCCACTTTCTGTGAGTTTAAGATCCAATGATGATAAGAGATAAGTTCCTATCTATTGAATTTACATGGTAATTCAGTCTATATTCTCAAACACTGTTGTATGTTATAAAAAACTTACATGTGGATCTCTGCTTCACTGACTCTTAGCTCAGTGGCCACAGCAAGTTATTCGGTTTTTCTGAGACTCAGTTTTCTTGTCTATAAAATGGAAATACTGAAAGCTACTCCCATACTTGTTGTGATCACTATGGTAACGTTCGTGAATATGCCGAAAGCAGTGTCAGACACAGTTCGTGTTCTTTCGTTATCAGTTGTCTTTCTTATGCTGCCTTCCTCCTCTTCCTGTAATACAGCTATATTTTATGGCCAGAAAAATCTAGTTAAAGAAATTGTTACGTGTTATATTGTACTTGGTGTATTCTGTTTGCTAATAACTTCTGAGGTTCACCTATTTTAAATTCAAGGCAGTTTTCTGATGCTGTGAAGAGTAGAGTGTATCTGAAGATGTGATGACCACCTCGCACATATTGTTTCTACTTCTTGGACTTATTTTTTTCTTCATCTGAGATGCTTGTCCTTCATACTGTTTTCTCTGTAATACTTTTATACATGGATTTTCCTCTAAATTTATCATCAATTTTTGACATATTCTGAAAGTCTATGAAGGTTTATTTTCTTCATTATTTCTTCTGTTAGCATCATAATCTTTTTACCATCGTTCTGTGTTTCTTTTACTATAGTACACTTTTTTCAATAGACTTGTATTTTCCTTTTTCTTGGTTGAAATGATATGTGTAAGGGATACCTGATGCTTTATTTTACCAACAAAGCAAACAATATTTTTAATTCTTTTGCAAATAATTCTTCATTGAAATAGCACGTTCATGCTTTTGTGATTTTATTTTATCAATTATTTTAACACGACTGGGCACAATGGATGACCCTTCTCTCTAGCAATTTCAGTAATTGGTGAGTTGATTTTCTGAATTTTCTTGTGGCATTCAAAAATTCTCTTCATATTTGATACATATAACTAGTTTCTTACAGACAATATCTGGACTTTTCCATATTGTCCAGCTTTAAGTAGGACACAGTGTATATAATAGCACTACGGGGACATCACTAAAATGAAAATTCTTGGTATTATTCTTTTTTCACATTAAAATTCCTATTCACCTTTCTTCTCCTATATAAGAATATATTATTCTTACTATTTCAGCATTCTCATAAAACCCTTTAATAGCCTCATCATTTTTCTACTTACAGTTACGTATGCATGTGTATGTGAGATGGGGTTCTTGCAAACAGTGGCATATTTCTATGAACTATTTTGAAAATTGGGTGAGAAAACTGATTCGGATCAGTTACTTCACTGTAAAATGGGTTAATGATAATGCTTAACCAATAGGTTCTAAGAATTCAATGAGATAAACGTTGTAAGCTCCTCAACATCATGCCTGGTACGAAATAAACAAATGTTGCTAGTATGATTTTTCTAAATATTAACAATAAACCTTCGTCGATATTATACGGAATTAGCTGATAGCAATCAACATCAAAGTTTTCTGATAACATGATTACCTCTTTACCCTCCAGTATGCTTTAGGGACTTACTAATTATTCTTTATTTCAGATAGGACCTTTTGCTATTGCCCTCTCTTCTGTGGGACATTCTCCTTCTCATCAATTGATTTTCTAAAAAAAAATTTTAATAATTTTCAGGTTCTATTTATTCTCTAAATTTAGCTCAATGGTTTTTTTTTTCTCATTCCCAAATTTGTGTTTGTGTGTGTGTGTATCTGTCTCTATTTATATACACTTGGTACATTTTTTAGATTTTTATGTATGTATATACATACCTACACACCTTTGTGAATGTATTTACATAGTGAATGTGTTTACCCTGCATTTAATACAAGATATGATAAAATGTGTTTGGTGAAGATAAATTCCTTTCTTGTATTTTAGTTAATTATATACATATTTTATAAAAGATTTTTACCCAGCTATAGACCTGGTGAAGAAAGAACTGCTACCTTAATTGCCTTAGTATCACTTAAGGCCTTTAACAGGCTTGGTGTGTAGAAATAAGTAAGTGAATCTATAAAAAACGTATTTCTCTCAGTAGAATCTTTTACCATGTTTAGTTTCTGACAGTGTATGTACTTATGGTACATATGCATTTTTAATTTATTAAGTTATTAAAGTTTGTTATTATTTGACATAGTTTACATAGATCCATTTGGAATGTATGTTGAGGTAAATATGTATTGGCATCTCCATTTTTTAGAGTTCATTACAATGTTATGTCAGTTACTCACCAGAAGTTTTGTGAGGCCAAGGTCACACTTTTCTGTAAATATAGCTGCCATACTCCCAGAAAATGTTAATATCAATAACATTATGATGATGTAATAACATGGATGGGAAATCTCACAAAAGATTATCTTAGGATTTTAGTAAGGTGCTATATTTAAAAAATGTAATGCTATCTGAAAGCAAGATTATTTTTGGAATTTTGCTTTTTTATAAAATCACTTGAATTCTAGAGTGCATACTGTAGTATTTTTTTGAATAGGGGATTATAAAATAGGACATCATAAGTGAGGAAGAAGAATTAAGTCCCAGCTGATAGGACTAATCAAATAAACTTCAGAGTTGGAAAATTATTTTGAATATTTTGTTATGATAATGATGATAGTCCTATGATGTGTATAATCTATTAAGAAAATTGTTTTTCAAATTTATAAAACTAAGAAGCTCATTGAAGATTTTTCAAATATCTTTTAAGTTCTTAGCAGGTATGCTTAATACTGCATGCTTTAGAGATTTAAGAAACAAACAATTCTTAGTTTGGTTTTAAAGATAAAAACTTTTAGTTTCTGGTGCCTACAGGGTATATTACCATTTAGTGGGGCATTCAATAGTTTATTGATTGAATATATCTTCATTTTCTTGAAAGCTTAAAATACACTTAACAACTGACTTGTTATTCTGTAGTATATAAGTTTCATACTTTAGGCCCAAATTAATTCCTAGTTGTTTAATTAAATTGGATGTTTACATTTCAGTTATTTTTCTTAGAGAAAAAATGTAAAAGAGGAATTTTGATGTACTCAAAGATTAATGGAAATATTGAAGCTGATTGACCTTAGTATCACAAAATTAATTAAAATTAAAGGCTAACAAAACTATCTTCTTAATGAAAGAGTCAATTTATTATCTTATTTATATGTAAGATTATAATCTTACATATAATCATATATATCTTATTTATATGTAAGATATATGATATTTATTAATATATTATTCAAAATATTCAAATTATTTTGAATGATTTTCTTTTGGCATCATCAGATAGGCTGGTGGTTAAACAGGCAAACAGCTATCAGCAGTCATGCATAATTAAAACAAAAAGATTGTCCAAGAGTTTAGAGTAAGTGTAGCCTAGAGAAAAGAAATCTGCTATGTAAGATATACAGAAATTAGTAGTGTGGTGTAGTTATTCAACTTTGATTAATTAGAAAATGTTAAATTATTTGCAACTATTGAACTATTTTATGAAGAAATGACAGTTAATCTAAAAGTTATTCAGTACAGTAATTTATAATAATTATAGATTTATTACATTAACACAATCTTCAAAGTGACAAAGATAAATAAAATAATTTCTTGTTAATGTGTTTTCCATCTGTAGAAAACTTAAACTTTGGTATATTTTTTAGATTTCTCTTTATTTTCAAAACGGTAGTTTTCTACAAAGAAATAAAACATTATCATTTTAAATGATTATTTATTTATTTATTTTTATTGTACTTTAAGTTCTAGAGTACATGTGCACAATGTGCAGGCTTGTTACTTTATTACTGAGAAAGCCTATTCATTAAACGTTTTATACGTGTTAGTAGGGGCTGTATTTTCTGTCATTAAAAGTAATTGATTCATTTAAATATCGTAAAATATTTGAAAAGTTTTTAAGAACTAAAATACTACTATAAAATTGTTTAGTTTCCATATGTATGTTATTTTAATTTGGATAACAAATAATAAAAGACATTTTAGCATAAGAGATGTCAAAAAAGAAATATGAGTTTATTGTTCAAAATATAATTAATCATTTATAACGACTAATTTCTATATTTAAAACGTTAATATAGAATATCTAGCTATTTAATTCAAGTAAATAATCCCACTAAAATAGGATCAAGATATAATTGTGATTATTTCTTACAACTTTTAAATTAAAATTTAAACATTTCTTTCATATCTTTGAAATAATATTTGTATCTTAAAATGTTGTATTGCTTATATATTATCTTAAATATCACAACAGCCTTATGAGGGAGGCAGAACTAGTGTGAAAATTCCAGTTTTACAAATGAATAAACACAGGCTTAGATGTTTAAAGACCTCTTTTTTGTTATGAATAATAAATATGTCTTGTAAATATCAAAGCTTGGTTTGGAACTCAGTCTGATTTCTTGTTCTGTATACTTGTCTTCATATTAATGATTACACAGACATAAACTACTCAGAGTTACAGATTCTATTTTATTTTCAGTGGACTCCAGAACAGCTTTTGATTTTATTTTACCCTCTGTATTGAATATGCCTGTCATAGTTAGGGATACCTCTAATTTCCAGAAAACACTGTTTCCCCTTCTGTGCTCCATTCCCCATCATATTTTACTCTTTCCAGTGAACATATGTGTTGCATAAATAATGGAAACATCTAAGAGGAAATGGATCTACATAGGGATAAGAAAATCAGGCAAAGGATGTTATATTGAAAATTACTTATTATTTTCCCACCACATAACATCACCATTATCTTTTCTCATTGTCATTTTAAATTTTTTGTTTGTTTGTTTATCACTTCACTTAATTTGGGCATAAGAGGTGAGAGAGAGTTATTTTGTGTGTGTGTGTTTGTGTGCCAAAAGATATGCTTACATAGCAGCAATTCAAGAAAGTTAGAATGGAAACTATTCAAGTATAGATAACTTTACATTCTAAACATTCTCTTTGTTTTGTTTTGACTGACTACATTCATCACAAGTTTTAAGAAACAGTTTTAAGGTTGCTTTTATTAAGCATATATTTAACTTCAACAGCAGATTTTATTCACTTCAGAGAACTAAAACATCCAACTTGCATAGGTAATTTCAAAGAATGAAGAAGTAGAGCTCTTTGAGCACTCTCGATGAACATTTCTCCAAATGGTATTTTTTGGGGACTGCTAATGGGAATGCTAATCCATCTACATGATGTTAATCAACATGTTTTAAAAAAACTCCTTCAGCTGATTTATATATGATCAGCACTCTTTATCTTCTAAAAAAATCTGATGCCTACAGCATGTAAGTAAACTTCTCTTTAATATGACTATAAACTTTTCTTGTCAGTTGCCTTTTGAGATTAGCAGAGTCGGTTAAATATGAATGTGTTGAGAAAGACTTTTGTTTCTACAAAGTTGAATTATTTGAAAATACTAGATAAAAGTAATTGTTTAAAATAACTATTTTTAATAATATTTAAGTATATGTAGATGGGGTAACTAAAAAACTTTGGAGGAAAATAATTAAAACCTAGATGACTTCTCAGAATGCTTCACAAATGTCTTTAAATTGTCATTCCTTTTGAAAAACAAGGAACTGAAAATATAGTAATCTTAGTGGAAGCGGTATGTGATAGAAGAAATATAGTGTGGAATTTTAGTCCCTTAGTTACTAAGAAAAGATGCTGACCTGATGTTTTAAGACTGGTACATAAATATACACTTACGTATTTTAAGTAAAAATATTTATGGTATGCACATAATAAAGTACTTTTTGTTTAACTGACCAACATGATCTTCAGATTTTTTATAAGATTGCTTTAAAAAACATTGTATGCTGTTGCAAATAATTTTTGAAGACACATATCTTCAAATAATATACCACTAATTAAGCATATATGTACCTTTATTGCACATTCATGGAGAGAAATTTAAATTATAATTTGATATTTATAAACATCTTTGCTTTTTGAGTGAAGGAGATAATAATGATTTATTCATTGATACAACTAATAGTGTTTAAGCATTTAGTATATGAGAATATTCTATTAGATGACTGGAATCCACTAGAAAAAACAAAACAAAAAAAATCTCTTGTCCTCAAAAAGCTTATTATATACGTCAGGTAAACAAGTGGAAACAGGAAAAACAGACAGCAACAGAAGAAAATAGTTTTTTAATAAGGACAAAAGTAATGAACCCTGTGTATTCTTCTCCCATTGTGTTCCAATTAGATTTCTTTTGTTACTATGAAGGAAACCAGTGCTATTTGAGCTTTCACTTCAGGAGAAAGCTTCCAGAACTCAGGCAGGGCACCACTTCCTCTCCCAATCCACTCCCTTTATAGAAATCATAATTTCTCCATATAGTATTGCACTTCACTTTCCCAACCTTATGTAAGTAAGGGAAATACCATTCTGGCTTTGTTGTCACTCATGTTTCCATGTAAAAGGTTCTTTCTCAGCAAGCATGCCCTGCCACCCAATTATCCAATCTAGGATAGCTTCCCATTCAAATGGTAAGATACCCATTTTCCAGGACATGATATGCTCTTTCATGATACTGTATTTATTGTCTTTCTTCCCTTCTTTTTAAAGCAAATAGATTTAGGGGGTGCAAGTGCAATTTTGTTACATAGAGATATTGTGTAATGGCAAAGTCTGGGCATTTAGTGTATACATCACCTAAATAAAGTACATTGTACCCAATAGGTAATTTTGTATTTCTCACCTGCTCCTATCCTTACACCTTTTAGGATCTCCAGCATCTATCATTCCACTCTGTATATTCATGTTACACATTGTTTAGCGGTCACTTCAAAGTGAGAACATGTGGTATTTAACTTTCTGTTTCTGAATTATTTCACTTAGGATAATGGCCTCCAGTTTCATCCATGTTGTAAAGACATGATTTCATTATTTTTATGGCTGAGTAGTATCCCACTAATTCTGCATAAGAACAGGGACCTTGCATACTTCATGCCAAGCATTGCCAAAGTGGTGCCGGACCCCACAATTGGTACTCAATGAAATTTTGTTTATAGAAAAAATGTTTTAGACATAATTTTTTAACTACAAAGCCTTTCAATATTTAATATGACAATGTTAAATATCTATTTTGGCAAATATATAGTTTTAATAAAACTATTTTGTTTTTTTTTTTTCTGAGAAGTATCTCTTTAAACCAGTGTTCTTCATAATACAGTTTGAGAAACATGCTTATACATTTATTAGAAGATTTGCCTATTAAATTTCTATTTTAAAATGTGAGGGAATTGAAAATATTTATAATACCTTATGCTAGGTGTTAAAACCACACTATTGGTCTCCAAATTGGTTATGAACTTAAGTGACAATAAATGTAAACGTCTGAAAGGGTAGGGAAAAAGCTCTCTCTCATCATTTATAGTACCAACTTAATGTCAGCTTATTCTATGGCCGTCTGTTTACGCTCATATTCTGACTGTTGTTTACTTTGCTATTACTGAAAAGCATGATTTTTTCCTCCTAGAACAAAAATGTTAAAATGATTTTTTATAACATGCTCATTTGTGATCCTTCTAAAATTCAACTCACTGTATAATATAAACAAAAGCCATAATCTTTTAACTATATCTAGAAATTTGAGAAATATCTGTATTAATATGGTCAAACATTTTATGTTTGCATTTCTGCTTATTTTTAATCTTCAATAATTGTTTTAATTATATTTCGCTTCTAGACTAATTTTTGTAATTCGTTCACTTTTCAGAAGGAAATGTAATTATGCAATCTGCATGTAAATGTCAGCTTTTAAGAATGTGGTTCCCTTACTGTAGCATGAAATACTGAATCAAGTGTGAATTTGTATTGAATTTCAACTGGAATTCATTTAAAATATTATATTCTAATTTGAGCAACTATTTAGAAAATTTGTGTTTCATTCATAGTTCATTTTACCAGGGCAAATTAGTCAGTTTGAAAAGTATCTGACAGAGTAATAGTGGAACATACTGATGTGTAGTGTTATCTCTAGAGTTAACTGCTTCATTTTAAATCATAATGTTGCTACCACCTTTTGGACGAAGTGCTTAACCCCATGTGCCAATAGTGCATATTTTATAGAATGGTTGTGAGGACTTATTTTTATAAAACGTGTGTATTCTAAAAACAGTGCCTGACTCATAGTAAGCACTTAGTAAACACGAGTAAATTATTTTACATTGTTTATGAATATAGATTGTATAATTTAATGAATGAGAAGAAAGTTTCTGTTCAGAAATATCCTTTGTAAAAATTGGGCTTATCAATAGAGAATAAAATCTTGATTTTGGCTGAAACCAAGGATGGAGGATGTCTTTATACTATATAAAAACCCTTTGTGGGAAGCTAAAATTTTTAAATTCACAGATTTCAAAGTGAGAGTAATTTAGATTCTTTCACTTCCTATTGTGACTTTAGGCAAGTTTACCTCTCAAAACCATGATTCAAAACCCATACTTCTTAGGGTTACTCTAAGGAGCAGAAAAGGGAATTTGTATAAAGCACTTAGTGCAGTGTACAATACATAGTAAATGATTAAGTTTTTATTATTGTTTTAAAGTTATATTTAAACTGATTATTTTAGAAACCACTTTGAGAAAAATAAACAAATGTACAAACAAAAATCATCTGACAAAAATTGGAGTAATTACTACTGAAATAGAGGAATAAGAATAGTAAAAAAGAAAAAAAAAAGGTTGAGCATTAACAAAAGATAAACTTTACCTGCATAGCAATTTTGCCTGAGATAGAACCATATACAAGAATAGTTTTATGTGTACCTCATTAATGTCAAAGAACACTTATTAGGCTTCCCCATGTTCATATTCTTGTAAGGGTCTGTTAACTAGACGTGATAGCCTTTAGAAGGAGGTAATGAGATGTATTTTCTCCATGTATAAGCTCCCTTTCCATAATAGCTTTGATTCATTGAGAACACGCACTGTGTTGCTGTGGGTTATAATACACTAGTAAAACTTTTTTCTCTAATTACAGGTGGAAAAAACTTTCCCTCTAATTTTGAGATGTAGCTTTTAAATACTAAAAATCACTATCATAATTTAGATGATGGCTTGTTAATAAAAAAATATGTCTTCAGTTATCACAAAGAGTCATTATTGTTTACAGGAAAAAGGGAGTTTGAAGAACATATAGTAAATTTCAATGTATAGAAGAAGAGAAGTAAAAGAGTGTATAAAGGAGATTATCCACCTTAGCTGGCACTTAGACTCATGCCCGATTTATCCTTATCCGTTAAACATCTCTTCAGGAAGCCTGTTGTGTCCTTGGCACCTAGCACAATGCCTGAATTCATGTCAACTGAATTGAATTGAGTTACAATCTATGGCTCCTTGTTTTTAATGTAACTTTTAAATATTGATATTATATACTTGGTAACGACTGACATATCTTGCACTGCAAATTTTGGCTTCATAGGACCTAGTCATAAAACATTTTGTTTGGTCTTGTCATAGTTCAGATCACATGATGCAAACGTGATAATTTTAAAATGTGTAAAAGATTTGGAAGTCAGCAGAAAACCATATTTTATATTGAGGTACCTTTTGGAAGACTTTCCATATTTTTTTCTTCCTGTTCTTAATGAATTGCCTAATGAAGGTATGGAGAATTATAAATTAAAAGATAAAATAACCAACGTCATGTTGCTATTTAGTAAGCAAACTGAAATAAGATTTTATTGGCTCCTATATATTGTTCCTTTCATGAAAATAAAAAAGTTATTGGTGAATTTTAATGTGTAAAAATACACTGGTATATTTATAGGTAGATTTATAGAGAATTTATAAATAGATTAGTTTTCAATTATAAGCTATTTCTCAGTACTCATTATCATTTTGAATTTTTAAGATAGTGTTTCAAAAAAATTGAGGACTTAGATTCTGTATATATGCATTACAATCTTACATATAATAATTTAGTTATTTAATTGCCCTGTGGAATCCAATGTCTAGCTAATTTTATTTTCTAATCGTCAATAGCTTATTTATGTATAATGTATTTCTTCTTTGTCTCTGCTCTGTTTTCTACAGCATTTTTCACTGTAAGTCAGCATTAGTTAAACATTTGGGGGACATATTTTTTTCTCAATAACCTTAATGAAACAATGCCCTGCTAGAGGTTGCTGAATGTTCACTCACACACACACGACCGTCATGTACCTCTAAAAGCCCGTTCCATAGTTTCTGAATTTCAGGGCTATTGATATTTCTAGCCACATAATTCTTAGTTGTGGGATCTGTCCTGTGTGTTGATGATGTTTAGCAGTATCCTTCGCCTCTACCCCCTTGGTACCAGTAGCACCTACTACCTCCTTGAGTTTTGAAAACCAAAAAAGGAATCTAGTTATTGTCAAATGTCCCCAAGTAGACAAAATCACCCTGAGTTGAGAACTACCGAGTCATAGCCCAGTGGCCCTTGATTCATGGAACACAAATTAAAAATACCTGCATGAATGGAGATTAGGGAAGGATAATATTAGGGAATATCTGTTTGTGATCCTTTTGACAGTAGATCTGTTGTCATCCTCAACTTAGGACAGTTCAAGCTTCTTATCTCATATCTGCCGTAAAACGATGACTAAAATAAACATTTTCAAAGTTAGAAAGGCTTACATGATTTTTTTTTCACAAAATGTTCAGAGATTTATCTGGGGGAAGTGACTCTTAAGTATGTAATATTTGAATTTTCATTCTTTATGAATTTAAGATATCTGGTCTTCACAGGGTTTGATTCCAAGGGAAGAATGATCAAGTAAATAATTGGTGTAGCCTCAGATTACAATTAACATTTCTAAGGGCTGGGAAGATAAAATAGGGCACAAAAGAGACGTGTACCCCCAAAGCAGTGAATAAAAAGTAAATACTTCGGTAAAGGTGGCCATTAAGTTGCCTTCTCCTTTTGCCCCTTCACTTTATTTGTGTTGTTAAAAATTACTAATTGTAAAAAGGAAATAAATATAAGTAGATCTTTAAATATATGGAGGAGGGGCATTTGAGACAGAGGACATACATATCAACAAACATGTTACATATGTTTATTTTTATAAAAATCAATGATATTAATAATAACAGTAACCCCTTTTTAAAGTGCTTCCTATTTGCTAAGAACAGTGTAAATCAACTCACACATTTTTTCCCCCTCAGTTCTCATCCAGACTTGTTAGATAAGAAATGTTATGTGCTATTCTTAATGGTTTGGCCAAAGAAAATGCAGATTAAGAAGTTAAACCACAGATCTTAATTTGGGTTAAAGTAGTGTTTCTGTTACTCTAGAAACTATTCTGTTAACCACGCTGTTACAGGATTTTATATGCACATTCCAAGTTAAACCACAGATCTTAATTTGGGTTTAAATCTTAATTTGAGTTTGTGTTACTTTAGAAATTATTCTGTTTACCATGTCATTACATGGATTTTATATGCACATTCCATTTTTATTTCTCATTTAATATCGGTTCAAATTTATATAGTTATGCTGTATTATTTCTCTAATAAGGTAAACAAAAATTTGGTAAATAACAGCAAATAGCACTAACATTTTTGTTTATGCACAGAATATATATTCTAGTTTTTACCTATATTTTAGCTCATTAATGTTCTTCTCCTTTTCTGAACTGCAATAATGAATTACATGTTAGGAAACAATTTATGTTTGATATATATGAAGTAATGAACTTACATGGTTAGGGTGATTATAATTCATAATTCAATTTTAATTTCAAATGTGTATTTTCTACCATCTCATCAATTTAAACTAGATAAACTCAATACACAAACAAACAAAAAACACAATCTTGTTTTCTTCTGTTGAGAGTGGGGTAGAGGAAAAGGATCTGGCCAGCTGGTGCATAGATACAATTTTCAATAAATGGCAGTGAAAACAGACTTGTTTGGAATCTCCAGCTGGATGAGCATTGTGTCAACACTTTTGTGGTATTTCTTGATGATATCATGTTAGTCTGAAGAGCACTTAGCAGATATTAATTATCATCTGGTGAACACTCTTCAGTTGAAAAGGTGAAAATCTATTCAGTATGTGCAATGCATGCTCAGTTGTTAAACTAAACTGCAAGCTACTAAGACTTAATGTTTTGGTGTTCGTGTAAGGTGTAAAGGAAACAGATGCTGTGTATTGTTCTATAAAGTATATGTTACCAAGCAATTGTTTCCAGTTTCTAATATTTTTATTAGTGAGTGCATTAAATAATTTAGCTCTATTTGTTGCTGATCGTTTTATTGTACAATTACCGTGTAAAACATGTCATACAAACTTCTAGATTGGGACTTAATATCATTTTAAGCTATCATTTAATTTGGAGCAAATATAATGTTTTCTACATTTCCATGTAGAAACAGTCTTTCAGAACTTTAACTTGACTTCAAAGGCAGGAAAGCTCCTCCTTTAATTATTGCATCTAGGCTGCAAGCGTTTTTGGAGCATCTCCTAAATACATACAGTTCTACTAGGACAAATTTTATCAGCCATAAATACACCTATGAAGGAGATATTAGTGTACTGCATAATAAACACATTACATGTAAGCTTTAGTGGTTTAAAATTAAGATATATTGGCCGGGCACAGTGGCTCATGCATGTAATCCCAGCACTTTGGGAGGCTGAGGCCTGTGGATCATGAGGTCAGGAGATCGAGACCATCCTGGCCAACCCTGTCTATACTAAAATACAAAAAAATAGTTGGGTGTGGTGGCGCATGCCTGTAGTCCCAGGTACCGAGGGAGGCTGAGGCAGGGGAATTGCTTGAACCTGGGAGGCAGAGGTTGCAATGAGCTAAGATCATGCCACTGCACTCCAGTCTGGGCAACAGAGCAAGACTCCAACTCAAAAAATTTATATATATGTATTTTTGATAAACCAGAGTAGGCACTCTTAAATAACTAAATCTTAAGTACCACACAAGGATCAGAGTATATTAACACCCAAAGTGAATGAAGATACTTTTGTGCTTTCTTTCTTGCATTCTGAATATGCATTCATTCATTCATTCATTCAGTAAATATCTGTTCAACAACTATCATTTAAATGATAGCTGTGTCAACTATCATTTAATGTTGCTGAACATAAAATAATAGGTGTTCATGAATTCTGAATTAAGATTTGATCTGTTTATTATTTTTATTTCAACTATTTGAAAGTAAAATAAAATATTCTGCAGTAAATGAAATTCTATTAGCAATGGTGTGCATAATAGATTAACACACAAAGAGAACATTTAACTTATCTGTACTTCCTAGTTAAAAATGTCCCTGTTCACAGGTTCATTTTTCATAATACATCAACTTCATTTCAAGGCATAGTAACTGTGATGAACCATAAATAGAATTGACAGGCTGGCATAATGAAATATTGTCTGAGCATTTGAGAAAATAGAAAATCTAATGTGGATAATGGGTGGAAAACACATCAAAAACAAATATATTAAAATATAGATAGACATTTATAAATTTTTAATACATCTATTGAGCTGGGTGTGTAAATATTCTAAAGGGGTATGTGAAGAAATAAGAATAACTGTAAGGTTTCTGGGGAAAAAAATCAGCTACAAGTAATATGAAAGAGAAGTTTTTAAACAAAGACTGGATATAACTTATCTTGGAAGTATATGGAAAGAAAAAGACAAAGCATTTCATGTAAAATGTCAACATTGTCCTGGCTATTGAAATACATATATATATATGCATATATATGTATATGTGGTGTGTGTGCACATATATATATATATATATATATTTTTTTTTTTTTTTTTTGAGATGGAGTCTCACTCTGTCACCCAGGCTGGAGTGCAGTTGCACGATCTCACCTCATTGCAAGCTCTGTCTCCTGGACTCATGCCATTCTCCCGCCTCAGCCTCCCGAGTAACTGGGACTACAGGCGCTTGCCACCAAGTCCGGCTAATTTTTTGTGTTTTTAGTAGAGACGAGGTTTCACTGTGTTAACCAGGATGGTCTCGATCTCCTGACCTCGTGATCCACCCGCCTCAGCCTCCCAAAGTGCTGGGATCGCAGGTGTGAGCCACCGCACCCGGCCCAATGCTTTTTCTTAATGTGTACATGAAGTGGGAGCCATGGTGTCATTTTTGAAAGCACAACAGTCTTTCAGAACTTTAACTTGACATCAAAGGCAGGAAAGCGCCTCCTTCAATTATTGCATCTAGGCTGCAAGCATTTTTGGACTATCTCCTAAATACATACAGTTCTGCTAGGACAAATTGTATCAGCCATAAATACACCTATGAAAGATATTATTGTACTACATAATAAACACATTACGAAGACAATACATAATACTTCAGTCCTGAGAAGTAGTACATGTGATATAGAAACACAGAAGTGTGATGAAATTTGAATTGGACCTTGGGTTATATATAGAATTTGGGTTAGGAGATAATGTAGGCCATTCTAGTTACTGTTAGAGGATGTCATCCAACTTGGCTTTGGACAGTGTATTCATTGGCCTGGGGAAAACCATTTGTAATCACTGGACGTTTTATTTTATTACCTGTAAATTGGTGGGATTTAAAAAATTCTATGACTTATTAAATTAATCTTTGCATTTCAGCTTCAGTTAGTGTCTATTTACTGATCATCTTTTTTTCCAGCAACACATCCAAGATCCAATTTCAGTTCCTTGAAATATCCACTTTAATATCATCAATGCAGTATTGCTAATCTCTTCTAAAATCTTGTAATTCAAGTAATATTTATATTGATTTCAATTAAATGCATCCATCATTGGATTAGTTTTTCCTGTACTTTGTTTCTTATAGCTATTTGATTAGCATTGCCTTTGAAATGTCTTGCAGATTCCTCATTTTCATTTCTACTGGTAACAGTGTTCCAGTACTTATCACTTTCTGCATGAACACTTACGTATTCCTAGCTTATTTTCCTATTTCTTTCTTCATACTCTCTTTTTCTGTAGTTGAATGGAAAAGACCCATATTGGCTATGCTCCAGGATGTGGCAGAAATAATAATATATTGAAGTAATGATGAGTGTTGATTTATTATTTAATCCCTCTTCAGGCTTATTGTCACTCCATAAAAGTATTGTGATTCTGTGATTTGATCTGAAATTCACTGTCTGACTTCCCTGCCTGAGCTTCTGGGCATCTAGCCTAATGAGATGGAAAGATTTCCTAGAGAGTCCCAAAAGCATCTTAATGTGAACTTTTCAATTCTTCAAGTATTTCCAAAAGAGAGAGAATGAAAATAGAACTATTAGAGATTCTTTGTTGACAATAGGAAGAGATGACAAATGAGGCAATGGAACATTATGTTGTCCAATATCTTAAAAAACCCTCTGTCCATCAAATTAGTGTAAATTCTGAAGCCACATTTTCAAATAATTTGAACAATTTCCACATCTTCAGCTCTATAAGAGCGAATGCACCCAACTAAAGGAAGTCTTCTCAGTGTCTATACTTACCAAACTATTTCTTGAGGCTAAAGATCCTTTAAATGAAAACAACAGCAGCAGCAGCAACAAAACAACCTGCAAATTTATCTATCTTAGTAAGCAACACCAATTCATTGTTCTTCGCAATGTAATTGCTTTCTAAACTTTAAAAATTTCACCGTGCCCTGTTCAGAGGTGTGAACAGAATGATATGGAGATATATACTATCAGATCCATAAATTTATATGTTAAATAGAATAAATAATATACTACTTTCAGAGAGTCTATATCCCCAAATGGACACGCATCCTGATGAATTTGGAATGCCCAAGAAATACTACATTGAAAGTATCTCCTCTCTCTCTTTCTCTCTCTCTCTCCCTCACCTTCTCTCTCATGTATACGTGCACAGATATTCCTCACCTTCTTTACAAATGTTTCTAAAGTTAATATATGTACTATAGAGTCCACTCAAGTAATATAACTTAGTTACAGAGGAAGAGAAATCAACAACTGTGTTACAGATCTGTAGTAGGATGTTGAGATGTGAGTTTATCAAACCAAATTTGTGGTTTTAAGACTTGATATGCTATAGTTGGAAATATTTTTTGAGCTCTAGGAGGGATTTAACATTAAGTCCACAGAGACATAAAATACTATTTCTTGAATAAACTCCCTAACTTCCCTAGACAAACCTTTAAGAAGTAAGGCTAAAGGCTGGGTGCAGTGGCTCACTCCTGTAATCCCAGCATTTTGGGAGGCTGAGGCGGGTGGATCACCTGCAGTCAGGAGTTTGAGACCAGCCTGACCCACATGGAGAAACCCTGTCTCTACTAAAAATACAAAATTAGCCAGGCATGGTGGCACATGCCTGTAATCCCAGCTACTTGGGAGACTGAGACAGGAGAACTGCTTGAACCCAGGAGGTGGAGGTTGTGGTGAGCTGAGATCGCACCATTGCACTCAAGCCTGGAAAACAAGAGCAAAACTCTGTTTCAAAAAACAACAAAAAAAGTTAGTTTGCATACATTTTCATGTAAAAATTCACAAATGGATGCTCTAGGAAGATTCAAATAAAATATGGTTAATGAAGAAATGTACTCATATAGTCAATTACTTGTAACCAAGATTCTGTGATAGCCACACATTAAAAAGTAATATGTTGAAAGTTTTCTAAAGAAAACTGTTTTCTCTTATCAGTGGTTTTTCTGAGGGAGTAAACAAGTAAGTTTGGCCAAATGCACCCTTTAGAACAAATGAAAATTGCTTTGAAGAAATCTAAGAAAAATATTTTATTGTAAAGGTATAATGAAATCAAACAAAATAATGTGTACAATCAGTCCTTTGTGGGTTCATCATCTGCAAATTCAACCATGGATCCAAAATATCTGGCAAAAAAATCAAGGATTATGTATATACTTAGTATGTACAGACTTTTTTCCTTGTCTTAATTCCCTAAACAATACAGTATGACAGTGATTGACATAGCATTTACATTGGATTAGGTATTATAAGTAATCTAGAGATGAAGTATATGAAAGGATGAGGGTAGGTTATATGCGAATATAATGCCATTTTATATAGAGACTTGAGCATCAGATTTTCCTATCTCCAGGAGTTTCTGAAACTAATCCCGTATGGATACCGAGGGATGACATAATTTGTGTTTGTCCTTTACTTTATGTGATTTTGAGTAAGTCTGTTTCTGAAATACTTTGTAACTATTATCTATTAATGTTTATACTAATTTAATTTTTATAATGGATATGATTCATTGAAAAAATATCTACATAATACATTAAGCGTATTTTTGTTTAAAATAATTACTTCAAAAATCAGTGTAAAACTACTAAAGGAAAACACATAGTGGATTAACCATATTATATGATATCTTTAAGGTGTACTACAGCCTAGAAAGCTGTAATATGATCATAGTCTACTTTTTCTCATACAGAGTCACAAGAGAATTTCTAGTAAATGGGAGTCAATTTTAATGTCCCATTACTCTCCCCACACATTTTTTGTTTTGCCAAAGGATCTTCACATAGGCATAAGAAATCCTCTGGTGAATTCGACTGGGGGTTCCCTACAAGAAAAGAATTCATGAGTTCATAAATTTTTCAGTCCCTTCAATTTATCTGGAGAGTTATGGATAGCATGCTGGGTAGCAGTACATAGAGCAGATCATCTTGAAAAATAATGCCATCTCCATAATGGGGAGGTTGCTATTTCCCAGTGGGGGTGAACTGTTTAGGCTGTATAGATACAGCCCTATTGCGGATTGCTGCTGGCAGGGAAAATCACATTCTTCTGGGTTTCCATATTGCTTTGAATATGTATCAGTGGCTGAGATTTTAATTATGTCAAAAAGAGCACATGTAATCACCCTTAAGATATTGATAAAAATGAACAAAGAATTTCACAGTTAACTGTATCATTTTCTTATTAAAGCCCCTTTAATGTATGAAGATATTACAGGATTCTGGGATTTTTAAACAATATTCTATGCCATGTATGCTCTAATTCTTAGCCATAGTGGCAAATGAAAGTAGATTGACTTAATAGTTTTTCATATTTCTTTTAAATTTCATTATTTACTATTTGAAGGAAATATTTCATTGTTTTTTCCTAAACAAATTAGCAGCTCCTTTTACAAACAGTCATGTTTTTCCTAACATATTATATCATAATATGCTTGTATATGTTAAGCTTAAAATAGTTTTATCTGACTAGGTAGGGAAAACAGTAATGTTAGAAAGGTAAGGGTAGTATATTAGTCAGAGTTCCTCAGAGGAAGAGAATCAGTTGAAGACGTGGGTGAGGCTTGGAGGGGCGTGGTGCGAAGGGAGAGAAGAAGTGAGAGCAAGCAAGAGAGAAATTTAAGGAATTGTCTTATTATATTGTGGGACTGGAGACGCAGGCCGGGTTTGTATGTTGCAGTATTGAGAAGGCTTTCTTCTTCTTTGGGAAAACTCAATAATTGCTCTGATAGTCTTCAGTTGGTGGAACTGTGTAAGAGGCCAATGTGACCTACCCACATTATGCTTTACACAAAATTTATTGATTTAAATGTGAATCACATCCTAAAAGTTTATTCGCAGCAAAATCCAGACTGCCTAGCCAAGTTAAAACATAAAACTAACCATCCCATATAGTAAAAGGGAGGTTTTTGTCATTATTGATATCAATACAGATCTGTCAAATGTTGCTTGAAGATCTGAGGCATTTGTAACAAAAAGGAGTCATGTACAAAATAATAGTTGCTTTGTATTCGTTGAGAAAGATATCAGAATAACTTCTTTCCAGGCAATATGCGTGTTATTCCCTTTTCTTTCCCTGTTCTTCTTTGCCGGGAACTGCATCTCTCCTCCCTCTTTCTCCTTTCAAAAACTCAATCCAGTTTAAATTTCATAACAAATGTTAAGTTTTATTTAATATTCTATTCTCACATTCATCTCCCTTTTTGTGAAATCCTTTATTACCTATAATCTTGGCCACATGGCTGAGTGTGACCAACAAATTGTCGTTTGCTTTGTTTTTTATCTTGTCTTTCATGTGTTAGCATCTGAATTTCTTTGGGTCAGGAGCTTTACTTCATATTTCCTCTCTGGCCCATATATATAGTTCCTTGCTCATGTTAAGCTCATAATTAGCTACCGGGAAATATTTGTGGAATTACTTAGTTCATGTCATAATTTTACATATCTACTGAGGCTGATGAGACAAATCATAAGAAGAATAAACATCTTTTAGCCCATCTGTGCTGCTATAACAAAAATACCATGAACTGGGTAGATTTTAAATAGCAGAAATTTATTTCTAACAGTTTTGGAAGCTGAGAAGTTCACTATCAAGATTCCAGCAGATCGGAGTGTCTATTGATGATACATTTTCTGGTTCATAAATAATACCTTCTAGCTGTGTTCTCACATGGTGGAAGGGGCAAAGGGTTTCTCTTGAGCCTTTTTTTTTTTTTTTTTTTTAAATAAAGGCACTGATGCCGTTCATGAAGGCTCTGCTCTCATACATGATTACCTTCCAATGGTTCAACTTCCTAATATCCTCACATAAGTGATGGGTTTCAACATAAGAATTTTGGGGGACACAATCATTAAGACCCTAGTAATATGTCATATTTAATTTGAAGTTGTAAAAATGAATAATGGAGTAGCAATCAAGTCTAACTTTCCAGATACTATGGTTAAAAAGTATAGAATAAAATAATGCATTTAAACTCTTGTAGGATTATGTAATAAGAAGAAGTGGTTCATACCTGTAATACCAGCACTTTGTGGGGCCAAAGTGGGTGGATCGCCTGAGGTCAGGAGTTCAAGACAAGCCTGGCCAACATGGTGAAACCGTGTTTCTACTAAAAATACAAAAATTAGCCAGGTGTGGTGGCACTCACCTGTTGTCCCAGCTACTAGGGAGGCTGAGATAGGAGGATCACATGAACCCAGGAGGCAGAGGTTGCAGTGAGCCGAGATCGCACTGCTACACTCCAGCCTGGTAACAGAGCGAGACTCTGTCTTAAAAAAAAAAAAAAAAAAAAAAAAAAAAATTAATAATACATAAATAAATAAATAAAAATAGAAGTTTCAGGCTAGGCATGGTGGCTCACACCTGTAATCCCAGCACTGTGCGAAGCTGAGACGGGTGGATCACCTGAGGTCAGGAGTTTGGGACCAGCCTGGCCAACATGGCGAAACCCCATCTCTCTTAAAAATACAAGTATTAGCCAGGTGTGATGGCAAGCACCAATAATCCTAACTACTCGGGAGGCTAAGAGAGGATAATTGCTTGAACCAGGAAGGCGAAGGTTGCAGTGAGCCAAGATTGTGGGGACAGAGTGAGACTCCATGTCAAAAAATGAATAAAATACAAGTCTTAGATAAAGTCAAATATTGAATATTTATTGGTTAATTAGTTCTCTTAAGGAGATATAGTTTGTATATTTGTTCCTGCCCATGTCTCATATTGAATTATAATCCTCAACGCTAGAGGTGGGCCTGGTGAGAGGTGTTGGGGTCATGCAGGTGGATCTCTCATGGCTTGGTGCTGTCTTCACAGTAGTGAGTGACTTCTCACAAAATCTAGTCATTTAAGTCTGCAGTACCTCTCCCTGCCCACACACACTCTCTCTTGCTCCTGCTTTCACCATGTGATGCATCTGCTACCTTTTGCCTTCCACAATGATTGTAAGCTTTCTGAGGCCTCCCCAGAATCCAAGCAGATGTTGGCACCATGCTTCTTATAAAGCCTGCAGAACTGTAGGCCAATTAAGCCCCTCTTCTTTATAAATTACTCAGTCTCAGGTATTTCTTTCTAGCAGCACAAGAATGGCCTAATATAGGAAATTGGTACTGTAGGTAGGACTTGATGTAAAGACACCTGAAAATGTGGAATGGGCAGAGGTTAGAAGAGTTTGGAGGGCTCAGAAGAAGACAGGAAGACAAGGGAAAATTTGGAACTTCTTAGAGACTTGTCACGTGGTTGTGACCAAAATGCTGATAGAAATATGGACTTGAAGACCAAGATGGTGAGGTCTCAGAAGTGAGGAAGTTATTGGGAACTGTAGTAAAGGTCATGTGTGTTAGCCTTAGCAAAGAACTTGGCAGCACTGTGCCCCTGCCCTAGAGATCTGTGGATGTTTGAAGGTCAGAGTGATGATTTAAGGTATCTGGTCAAAGAAATTTTGAGCAGCAAAGGGTTCGAGATGTGGCTTGGCTGCTTCCAACAACCTGTGCTCAAATGCAGGAGCAAAGAAGTGACTTAAATTTGGATTTTATATTTAAACAGAAAGCAAAGCATAAACGTTTGGAAAATTAGCAGCATGGCCATGTGTCAAGGAAAGAAAAAGCTATTTTTGGGAGAGAAATTTAAACAGGCTTTGGAGCAACTGCTTGTCAGAGATATTCACATAACTAAAGGGGAGCAAGGTGTGAATACCCAAGAGAATGGGGAAAAGCCTCAAAGGCATTTTAGAGACCTTAATGACAGCCCCTCTCATCACAGGCCGAGAGGCCTAGGAAGACAGAATGGTTTTGTAGGCCAGCCTCAGGGTCTGCTGCCCTATGTAGCCTTGAGACACTGCTCCCTACATCCCAGCTATTCCCATTCTATCCATGGCTCAAAGAAGCCCAGGTACAGCTCAGGCTGCTACTTTGGAATGCAAGACATAAGCCTTGACAGCTTCCAAGTGATGTTAAGCCTATATGTGTGCAGAATATAAGAATGAAGAACACTTGGCAGCCTTTGCCTAGATTTCAGAGGATATATGAGAAAGCCTAGGTGTCCAGACAGAAGCCTGCTGCAGGGGCAAAGCCCTCACAGATGGCTGTGTACTAGGGCAGTGCCAAGGGGAAAGGGGAGGTTGAAGCTCCCACACAGAGTCCTCAGTGGGCCACTACCTAGTGGAGCTGTGGGCATGGGACTGCTGCCCTCCAGGTTGCAGAATGGTAGAGCCATCAGCAGCTTGCAAGACTTATTACAATAAGATACTCTTAAGTCATTTGGAAATGTATTCCTATATAATAAAGGCAATGGCAAATAGATGTTAAAAGTTCTGAAGTGAAAAATGATCTACATATTTCTTAAGGTGGTCAAAGTTTATAGAGAAGAAAATACTTAAGCTGATTTTTAAATAGACAATCTTTAGGCAGGCGAAAGGACAAGGAATTCTAAAGTGGATGCATGGCATGGAGGCATAAAAACTAGCATGATTTGGAGTGAATTAAATTTACTAAATTATTGTTAGAGCACAGTGCATAGAGGAGGCAAATCAGAAGGTAAGACTTGAAAACTAGACAAAGATGTTATCATAAAAGGATGTTTAAGATTCATTTATACAATACAATGGGAATACAATATAAATGGCAATAATTTGTATTTTATTTTGTTGGCCATAAATTGTTTACACCATCTAGTCAGGATTATATGTTAGAAAAGTAATTGATGGAAAGAGAGAGAAAAAAGACTAGAAGTAAAATTATTAGTTTAGGTTATTGCAAGTAGGCAATGAACAGATAAAATACCTTTTGTTTTTTGAATGGGATGAAACACTTTCTGCAATAAGATAACTGTAATTCAAGTCATTCTAACAATGGAACTCAAAAATTTCAAGAGAAGACAAATACTGGTAAGAACATAATAGAGTATAAAATAATTAATATTTAGATATTTTAAAAAATGTGTTTAATTTGCATGGCATATTGAATTATCTGCACTTAGGAGTTAGTTAATTATCGCATATAGTTTTATATCATTAAGTTTTTGGAACTTTTGTTAAGAGTACTAGATTGCAAAACTTAATTTTTGAAGCGTGTATTAAAAGTGTGAAATATGTAGTTGGTTTTAGATTAATGGAATATTTACTTAGTAATTTTGTTGAAATAAATCATTATTATATTTCATTACTCTTTATGGAAAGAATTTTATGCCAAGTTTGAATGTTTCTCTCATTTAAATACATTTCTCTTACATTTAAATTTAGTTTTTGAATCTTCTAAATGAATAGCAAAACATTTTTATTTTCTTATAGCCAAGAATATTATTCTTCTATATTAGTTTGAAATGTGATTTAAAAGTTGATGCCTAGTTGAGAATCTGCAAAATATATCTGAATTATTAAAACATGAATTGATGCCATAATATCTTAAAGTGTGCTGCATGCTTTCAGGAATCACTAATTGTGCCATGACCATGCCACTGATTCAAAAGTTGAATAGAATATGCAAGTGGAAGAAACTTTTCCTGAGGGTACTTAGACTACTTCAGTAGAAATAGTATTATAATTCTTTTGGACTTATACATTTCTTTAATTGATATTAGTTGACATACTGAATAAATTATTTAAAAATTAGTCTAATAATGTCTCAACCAATTACATTTTGTTGGGCTAAATGATCATTCCAGCATGGAAATGCTCACAACATACAGCCAATCCTCATTATTTGTAGGTTTTGTGTTTGCAAAGTCACTATAATTTTTTATGATCACCCAAATCTGTACTTGTGACAATTTCATGGAAATACAAAGGGCAGCAAAATTTTACGTTGACTAATACTGTTGTTCCTGTCTTAGGTCAAAAAAGTCAGTGCTCCCTCTTCTTGTTTCAATTCTCATACTATAAATACATACTCTTTATGGTCTAACTAGTGCCAGGTTTTTGTATTTTTGTGCTTTTCGTTGGTGATTTCACTGTTTACAGTGGCCCCAAACATTATACAGAAGCACTATCTGGTGTTCCTCAGCACAAAAAGGCTTTGATGTATCTTACAGAGAAAATGCATGTGTTAGGTAAGCTTCAGGCATGAGTCGTAGTGCTGTTGACCATTACTTTCAATGTTAATGAACAATTATATATATATATTAAACAAGACATCTTTAAATAGAAAGACATATAGAATAATGTTATGTATTTATTGATTGACAGATATGTGACCACAGACTCATAGGAACCTAACAGGAGATACAGGACTCTAACCCTATATGTCCCCCAGGGAACAATGGTGTAGTTTTCACTGATGTAGTGTTGCAGTGACTTCATAGAACATAACTACCATGAATAATAAGAATTGACTGTATTTACAATTATCAAATGTGAGTCTTGGTAATACGAAATAAAAGATGCATAAACAATACGTATATATGTGTGTTTACATACATATATACATATTTTTCAACATTTACATACACATACCTATATGTGTATATTTATGTATGTAAACATACATATGTATGTAAATATTGAAAAACATGTATGAGTTCATATTGTTGGGTAGAAATATCCTGATTTATGTACCATCCTGTATAGATAGGAAAGATTTACAAAATCTAACAGATCTAACATTTCTTAATTTCTTGGATAGTTAACCTAAAATAGATTATTTAAGAGACAGAAAATTCCAAAAGGTGTAAATCTTACAATTAATAACTAAAAAGCCAAGGCATTAGTAGCAGCCTAGATCCAGTAATACTTTTTTATGATGGAATATATATGTTTAATATGTATAAATAAGGAAATCACATGTATACTAAAAGATGTTCTCTGCCACATACCATCAATACAGAACAAAAGAAGAATGCTGAATAAAATAAATAAATAAATAATGAGGCAGAATTAACTGTGGATCAGGAACTAAATATGCTGCACTAGAAAATCAGATTAAGATGCTATACTTAGATAAACCTGAAAGGATAAATCTAGCTTTCTCTATAAATCACCTATTAACCTAAAACAAAAAGAATTTAATTTTCAAGTTTAAATTTAAAACCTTGATCAAGCATATTCTAATAGCAAATTGCTATGTATGAAAACATCATGCCATAAAAAAATTAATATACTTATTTTTAGAAATAATATGAAGTGTCATAAAACAGGCACTATAAGTAATGCATATGAGGCTCTTAATGCATATAATTAGGTAATGAGAGTTAATAATTATAGTTGATATAATCCAGCAAATGTATTCACATCACAAACTTTGGTTTTATAATTTGTCACAATTGTAATCGATTCGTGGTTTTTGTTTTTTCACTCACTATAGGGAAAATAACTTTATTAATGAACTTAAATATACTCAATATCAAGACTACTTGGACAGGAGCACAGAAATGTGACTGTGACAGACTCTGCTACAAAGTCCAGTGGTAAAAACAGACATATAAATCATTCTTTTTATTTCCAACTTTTATTTTAGATTCAAGGGGTACATGTGCAGATTTGTTACATGGGTAAATTGCGTGTCACAGGGGATAAACCGTTCCTAAAATTCCTGATTATGTACTATTTAATCCTCAAAACAAACCTATGAAATAGATAACTATTTTTGCTTCCCATTTATACAGAAGAGGAAATTGAAGATTATTTATCCTCCTACCTAAGAGGCTTATCCTTCCAAGGAACTAAAATAGCTCTTTTAAGTTTAGTATTCCTATGAACACATTTAGTGATTTTAATTTAGATGAGAAGTGTACCTTCATGGTGTACAAATAATTATTTGAAAGAGTTGTATTATTTATCCTGATTAATATAATTGAATTATTAAATATTTATTGTAAATATTATCTAGACCATAATTAAAACGATTTAAAACATGTTATTAAAATATTTTGTTACATAAATAATACAGAAATGATAGCAGATTTTATTTACTTTTTATTTTTGTTCTATCTTGAATGAATGTATCTGTAATACAGTCATAATTGATGTGAGTACAATTAATATTACTTTTATTAAACATATTACATGATTTCCAAATGTGATATTAATAAAAAGCAAGTTTTCCCCTATTCTCTTTAGCTATAACACTATGCTATAATTCAGGGCCGACTCAACAATGAGACTGAACTCAAATCTCAACTTTCTCATTTATTAATTAGTGACTTTGCATAATACGGTTAAGCCATCTGTGCTTTGATTTACTCATCAGACAAATTAAAATAATAAAGTATTACATAGCTTTGTGCTGGGATTAAATTAAAGAACACATGTAAAGCACTAAGTCTCTGGCACATAAGTGCCTGATAAATGTTAGCAATTATTATTAATATAAGTATACTTTATATATAATATCATGAGTAAATTATTAGTTTATAGTGACAGAATTTGTTAAACCCCTCAGATGTTCACTAAAGCGCTGTTAAATGAATAAATGAATGAAAGCTCTTACCTAGCATATGGACCTGAAATCAGTCAAGAGATATTTATTGAGTGGCTATGCATAACTGAGGCCTGCAAATAGCTCAGTGAACAGGGCAGGTATGGTCTCTGCCATTTAAATATGAGTACTAAAGTTCTAATAATGAAGTATGCACAGACACACACATATACATGCAAATATTACATTTGTTTTATGTGACTATTAATATATTTTTTATAGTTTAACTTTTTCTTATTACAGGTCAAAGTTTTAGCATCTCAACTCATTACACTGCCAAAATAAAAGTGTAGAAATTGTTTTCAGAGCAATGATATTCAAGAGGATAATTATTTAATTTATAATTCACTTTGAAAAATGTGAATGCAACATAACAATCATAATTTAGCATCAAGGATATTCTACGATAATGACATCATAATTTCACTTATTGTATTTGTCATCACTTTCTTATTAATAGTTTATGTTAGAAAAACACGTAATTAGTGTTTCCATCCTTCTTTATCTTTTGGAAAAGGAAAGCAGATACATGTTTCAAACCGTAGGGTATGGTAACAACCATTCACCCATTTCACAGATTGTTTAAATAATTTTCACTAGATAGACTTATCTTGTAGATTTAGAAGTTATTATACTGACTATTCATTAGCTAATTAAACAGCTATGTACAAGTATTAATTAATATAAAATCTAAAATTATGTTAGATCTGTGCTGTCACTTCTTTTTTCAGTTTATGATGAAAGTGATTTGCAATTTGGTTGATTTTTAGGTAACTGCTCAGAAAAAAATAAAGAAGTTGAAGGTTGTAAAATACCTGGAATATATAATATCACTGTACCTCTTCATGTAATCATGCAGCTATTGATTGCTGATTGTCTAACCGAAGAATAGTTTCAGGATCTTTCTCAAAACAACACCTAGACAGACTCTAGCCATTAGTCACAGTTATTGTGTAAGAAGAAAATGATTTGTGGGCTCTGTGCCGTACTTTTTACAAAACATGAGTAGTTAGTTTATGGTATTCATATCGCCATTTTCTTTTGACCATTTGCGGTCAAAAGGAAAAACAAAGCTCTTTCTAAAGTTCTCACAGAGTATTAACTAATTAAAACCATGTTAGCAACTTTATAGCTATAGTGGACAGGGAATATCAGGTATCCAAAAATCTGGACCCTTCTGAATATTTACTATTTAAATTTAATTAATTCACTTAATCTCTGGGACTGCTTTTTTATTTCTCAAAACAAACAAGTGCTTATTTCTGAAGCTATATTCATAATGATTCCTAAATATAGCAATAAGTTATTATCTAACTTCCAAATAGAACTACAAGGAAACTTTGGAAATACCATTGAAAAATGAAATTAGCAGATAAAAATTAAAATATAAACTTGTCAACATAAGCTCCATTAAGTTAAACCACTTTGTAAACAATGATACCAGCCATTTAGTCCATCTCTAAAGAACTGAGCATCCTGAGACTTTAATCCTGTCAATGCAGTGTTTTTTTTTTTTAATTTTATTTTTTACATTATTAACCGAAGAAAAGCAGATGTCTTTTAAAGATTGTTTAAAATTAGGAAACAATAAGAAATCAGGAGACCAATCAGTACAATAAGATTAATACCTACAGATTTATCATCAAAACTCACATGGTTGCCCTTTTTTAGTGAGAGTAATGATCAGGAGCATTGTCATATTGGAAAAGAACTCTCTGGTGAAGCCATCCCAGAAGTTTTTCTACAAAAGCTTTGGCTAACTTTCTCAAAACCAAACAGATGTTACCATTTTTTGGCCCTTTGAAATGTCAACAAGCAAAACACTTGGGCATCCCAAAACACTGTTGTCATGATCTTTGCTCTTGACTGGTCCAGTTTGCTTTGATTGGGCCACTTCTTCCTCTTGGTAGCCATTGCTTTGATTGTGCTTTGTCTTTAGGATCATACTGGTAAAGCCAAGTTTTATATCCTGTTACAATTCTTTGAAGAAATGTTTGGGATCTTGTTTAAAATTTTCATTGAGAGCTCTGCTCTTGTCTGTAGCTGATCTGGATGCAGTAGTTTTGGCATCCATTAAATGGGAAATTTGCTCAACTTTAACTTTTCAGTCAAAACTCTGTAAGCTGAACCATTTGAGATATCTAGGGTGTTAGCTATTGTTTGTGCTGTTAAATGTTGGTCCTCTTTAAGTAGGACACAAACTAGACACTTTTTTTTCCTTGCAAATTGATGTGGATGGTCTGCTGTTATGGACTTCATCTTCAACATTGTCTCATTCCTTCTTAACACAAGTTATTTATCTATAAACTGCTGATTTCTTTGGATAATTTTTCCCATAAACATTTTTTAAGCGTTAGTGATGTCACCATTATTCCACTCAATTTTAATGTTTGTTCTTGCTTCAAGTTTAGCAGAATCCATGTTGCCATGAGAGGGACTCTTTTCAAGGTGAAGTCTTTACCTTCTAACTGCCTCACACTAGACCTTGTTCAGTGTATGATTTCTTTGGTGCCAAAATTTTGGGGTTTTTGTGTAGTTTTTTCATAATATACGTTTTCCATGACCTTTTTGAGGACCCTTTGTTCCATGTTATATACTGTTTCTCATATTAAAAATCAATTTTTTAAATAAAATCATTGGAGTTCAATTTTCATTTCAATTCTTTTAATACAGTATTTATGTGGGGAAGGAGTCAGACTTTTCTCATTCAATTTTTTTTGGAAGTTTTACTGAATGAAAAGTAAATTCTAATTACTTTCTGGTCTTCCTTCTAGCACAAAATGATGGAAGGCTGTTAGGCAATCTTTAGGTAAATACTATCCTTCATTTAAATGGTTTATCCCATAGTATATTGTTATCATTATATTGAGAAATTTTGCAATTTTCATAAAATGAAAATTTTGTATTTTCACTTCAAATTGCATTTTTAGATTTCAATTTCAGAATATTATGTAGCTACTCCAAACAATAAATACTCTATCAGAAACAAAATTAAGTAGCATAAACAAATGATTAACAAATCATTTGGTTGAAATACTGAAAGCACTGTTTATATTATGTTTATGTATTCAAACAAAACAAGTAAAATACAAACAAAATCAGCACAGTGGATAATTGTTTCAAGAGAGAATTTTAGGAAAAAATTCAACTAAACAGAATTCGATGATTAATTGAAGATTATGTCTTGTTTTCCTGACTGCAGAGAGTTGATTGCCTTTATTTGCAGTTTGATATACTTTGGGACAAAGCGTCTTTGATCATGAAAAAATACCAAAAAGTTCAGAAGTCTATTCTCCTTATATCAAAACTGTAGTTTCTGTTTCAAAAAGTGGTTGGTTGGCATTGGCATCTTTGAATTTATTGTTATTTTTTTAATTTGAAAAATGGGGCAATTATTCTTGAATGGACCTCTTCTTTGACCCAAAAGTCATGTGAAGTAAGATATCTCTCAACAGTTTGAAAGACGTTGAGTGTAGAATGTGACACCCATGAAAAATAGGAAGGAAAAATGCAATGAAGACTCTCAGAAAAAGTATCTTATTGTGATGTGTCTTTTTTTCTATAAGTATGATCCCCAGGTTCCCTGGTATGAGGCACATTCAAAGTTGTTCTGCACCACAGGTTTCATATTATCCAATTTTGGTACTTTAAATTCCTCTTCTATGCATTCGTTGCATTTTCTGTAGTTTTGGGAAATCAAGTATCTTTCTGAACTATACTAGCATGAAGCTTTATAGGAAGATGGAAGGAGGACCCAGAGAAGCCCATGAGTGATTATTCCAGTTGAAATCCAATAGGGTTATATAATAGGATTGCACAAAGGAAAGAGGACAGTAGGATCCCAGGATCTCTATCACAAGTCACTTTGCTAGATTTCCAGTGCCAGGTTGAAGGTGCCTCAGGAGGATGGTACTCACATTTCTGAGTCAAGTGCTGCATTTAGTCAAGAGGTTTGAATTAATGATTATTAAGAGTAGTGGGCTGTCATTAAAGTCCCTGAAACCTAATGGCCTTGTAGGATCTGTGTCTTTTAAAAAATGTCATAAGCCTAACACATAGAAGGTAATAAGTAAATATTTCCTGAATCAATTCGATATGTTTATTTTACATAGTTTACAGAATACACTGTAAAATTAAGGAATATTTTAAACTTTACATGTATTTTAATTATTACCGTTATTCAATCATATTTTATTTATTTATATGCCTATCTCTCCTTTAGAAACTGAGATTCTTAAGGGTAGGGCTTGGTATTGTTAACACTCATCACAGTGTCAAAGGGATCACTGTTATTTGATAAAGGAGGAAAGAAGAAGATATGAAAAAATCCTCACAGTGTTCTTACTGGATGGGTTGCATAGTAAAGGTAGGGATTTGATATTTGTCATAGAAATTGATGAAAGTTAATCAGTTACAGATTATCAGACATTTATATAAAACCTAATTTTATATACTAAGACAAGAAATGAAATATGGTTTTAAAGGTGGGAGGGAAAGAAGGAAGTAGGAAGAACCATAGTTAGTGAAAACCCACTATGCCTCTACGGCTGTATTGCAACTTTACTAAGTTATCTCATTTAATGTTCACAAAAACCCTGCATGACAGGATGGCGTTAATAACTCCATTGTATATATGTGTTATTTGTGATGTAACTTGTCTAAGGCTTTGTGACTACTGTATGTCAAAACTAAAAAGAGAACACAATTCAGTAGGCCTCCCAAATTTTTCTATACCACCCAGCTTCCCTAATAAAGTAATCTGCAAAGAAAGGGTCTAATAAAAGAAAATCACCGACATTTTGTTATCCAACTTTTAGTTGTTGGAAACAGAGTTACAGGTGCCTCTCATTTTATAATGCTCTGGAATATGTGCACATCAAATTTCTTTCATCCAATTGACCTTTAATTGTTGATATTTAATTGGCTATGGTCTGAATATTTGTATGCTGTCCAAAATTCTTATGTTGAAATCTTAAACCTGAAGATGACAGTATTAGAAGGTGGAGCATTTTGGGAGAAGTAATGGTCTATGAACTGGGAAACAAACCCCCAACCAGACAACAAATCTGTTGGTGCCTTTATGTTGGACTTCACAGGCTCCAAAACTGTGAGAAATAAGTGTTTTTCTAAGCTACCCAGTTTATGGTATTTGGGGTTTTGTATTATGACTAAGACAGTTAGTTTTGATTTAAAATGTATGATTCTGTGTTTAAGAATCATATCAGGTTCCTGCTAATTTATAAATGAACTTCAAATGTAGTAGGGTACTTCACTATTTTAAGAAAGCAGGAATCCCTTAGTAAATTATTAAATTAAACTTGCTTTGTATGATTTTTAATTCTGGAATATACCTGGAATAGGTCTATAATAAATCTACATGGTAATAGGAACTTTTCTCTACTTTAACCTTCAGAATATGTGAACATATTTTTTAAAAGTCTTGAAAGATAATATGTTAAATAATAAATAAAATTCTGATAATAAAGCCATACATTTTTCACTTTCTAATTAAAGTCAAGAATGTATTTGTTATTTGAAAAATCAGCATAGTATTGAAAATGTTTTCTGACTATGCTCAATAATACAAAATGAAATTAACGCAAATTATTTTAACCCTGAGTTAGAATCCTAGCACACACAGTCACATGACTCTTAACAGCTCTATCTGCATAACAGAAATCTCTCTAGATTATTTTGTATATCTAAAGTAAAATTTTACTGTGAACTACAAGAAAAATGAATCTTATATCATCAAAAACAGCCAAGGCAACTAAAGTCATTTGTTCAGACATTCAAGTATTTCAATAAAAGAGACCCCAAATATAAGGGTATTAATGCCCTTTATTCCCGTTATTCCTCCTTTACAGAATAGAAAGTACCTTTATGATAAGAAAAAGCCCACAACTGGTAAGTAATACTGAAATGATAAGAATAACAATTTACACATGATTGAGTCACAAAGGAGGACCAACTGTTGTTTATTTCCAGTGATGAACTAGACATCAGTATGGGCACTTCAAAATTGTTTCGATTCAAAGTTTTCACATTTGGCTTTTTGAGTTTCTTTCTTTCTTTTCTTTCTTTCTTTTCTTTCTTTCTTTCTTTCTTTCTTTCTTTCTTTCTTTCTTTCTTTCTTTCTTTCTTTCTTTCTTTCTTTCTTTCTTTCTTTCTTTCTTTCTTTCTTTTCTTCTTTTTTTAAATTATACTTTAAGTTCTGGGATACTTGTGCAGAACGTACAGGTTTGTTACATAGGTATACAAGTGCCATGGTGGTTTGCTGCACCCATCAACTTGTTATCTGCATTAGTATTTCTCCTAAAGGTATCTCTTCTCTGTCTCCCCACCCCTTGACAGGCCCGGTGTGTGATGTTCCCCTCCCTTTGTCCATGTGTACTCATTGTTCAACTTCCACTTATGAGTGATAATATGTGGTGTTTGGATTTCTGTTCCTGTGTTAGTTTGCTGAGAATGATGATTTCCAGCTTCATCCTTGTCCCTGCAAACGACATGAACTCATCCTTTTTATGGCTGCATAGTGTTCCATGGTGTATATGTCCCACATTTTCTTTATCCAGTCTATCACTGATGGACATTTGGGTTGGGTCCAAGTCGTTGCTATTGTGAACAGTGCTGCAATAAACATACGTGTGCATGTGCCTTTATAGTAGAATGATTATAATCCTTTGGGCTTTTTGAGTTTTACTACCTCACTTTAAAAAATTCACTTTCATAAATGCATTTTGCTTAAGATTATGTTGGTTTACATTCTCTCAAAATCGTATGCCTTCCTAACAACCCTAATTTTCTGGTAATTCTCCAAATTCTTAACTGTTTCAAATGTTACATCTCAACACACAATTTAAATCATGTTACTTCCTGCACAAGACACTAGAATGACTTCCTATTAACAATAAAATTAGTAGTGGACACTTTAGAACTCACTTTTTTTTTCACTTTTCCCATTGTTCCTTAAGTCAATTCTACTTTCAATAAGTGTTTTTCTTTACTATTTTAAATAACATGTTTCCTGCTTCCAGATTTTGCTCATTTTTGTTTCTTCTTACTGAAAATTTTAGAATTGTTTTACACATTGTTTATATTTCCTATTTTACAAAATGCTTTCACAGGTATGATTTAATTTCATATCCCCTTGCTACCCTCAGGTTCATCCTATATTCCGTTTACCTGTATTTGAAAATGCAAATCTTTCTGCCGTTTTCCCCATTCGAAAACCATCAGTGAATTTCCATTGCCTGATTCCTTACTGTGAAGTTTCAAAGTTCTACCATAATTCCCCTCAAAATGCCCCTCCAGGTTAATCTTCACCCACCACCCTTCACAAGCACTCTGTGTTGTAACCACATCATATGTTATTCTACCCCAAGGATGTTTGTTTTCCTGATGCTGGCTCCTTAACTCACAGTCTTCTGTCTTCTGAAATGTGCGATGATACCTTTCTCCCACCATTTATTTTTCATGTTCTTTCATATTCAACATGTTGTTTTAGGCCAAGAGGAAAATCACCCTCCTTTATGAAAGTTTTCCTGTGTAGTATCTCCCAGAGTGTATATGTAACATATTTTCTTTATCCAGTCTGTCATTATTGGGCAAGTTAATTCCATGTCTTTGCTATTGTAAATAGGGTTGCAGTGAACATACACATACATGTGTCTTCATAATAGACTGAATTATATTCCTTTGGGTATATACCCGGTAATGGGATTTCTAATTTTAGGTATTTGAGGAATTGCCACTCTGTCTTCCACAATGGTTGAACTAATTTAAACTCCTACTAACAGTGTATAAGTGTTCCTTTTTCTCTACAACCCGACTAGCATCTATTTTTTTGACTTTTTAATAATAACCATTCTGATGGGTATGAGATGGTATCTCATTGTGGTTTTGGTTTACATTTCTCTAATGATCTGTAATATTGATCTTTTATTAATATGATAGTTGGCCAGATGTATGTCTTCTTTTGAAAAGTATCTGTTCATGTCCTTCACCTTTGCCCAGTTTTTAATTTTTTTTTTCTTGTCAATTTGTTTAAGTTCCTTATACATACTGGATATTAGACCTTTGTCAGATGCATAGCTTGCAAAAATTTTCTCCCATCTGTAGGTTGTTGGTTCACTTTGTTGATAGTTTTCTTTGCTGTACAGAAGCTCTTTAATTAGGTCCCATTTCTCAATTTTTGCTATTGTTGCAATTGCTTTTGGCATCTGCCTCATGAAATTCTTATGACTACATGTGTCCAGAATGGAATACTATGTAACCATAAAAAAGAACAAGATTATATCCTTTGCAGGAACATGGATGGAGCTGGAGACCTTTATCTTTAGCAAACTAACACAGGAACAGAAAACCCAATACCCCATGTTCTTGCTTATTAGTGGGAGCTAAATGATGAGAATACATGAACATACGGAGGGGAACAACACACACTGGTGTCTATCAGAGTGTGGAGGGTGAAAGGTGAGAGAGGATCAGGAAAAATAACTAATGCGTACTAGGCTTAATATCTGGGTAAGCAAATACTTTGTACAACAAACCACATGACACAAGTTGACCTATGCAACAAACCTGTACGTGTACCCCTGAACTTAAAATAAAAGTTAAACTTTGTTTAAGGTAAAAAATAACAGATTTTGGGGAGACTGTGGCTGCAGAGAAAAGGGAAAACTTATACACAGTTGGTGGGAATGTAAATTAGATCAGCCACTTTGGAAGGAAGTTTGGAGATTTCTCAAACCACTAAAACCAGAAGTACCATTTAGCCCAGCAACACTATTACTGGGTGTATACCCAAAGGGAACTAAAAATCATTCTATCAGAAAGTCACTCACAGTTATATGGTCATTGAAATACTATTCACAATAGCAAAGACACAAAATCAACCTAGGTGCTCATCAGTAATGGATTGGATATAGAAAATGTGGTACGTATACATCCTAGAATACTATGTAGCCATAAAAAGAATGAAGTCGGCCGGGTGCGGTGGCTCAAGCCTGTAATCCCAGCACTTTGGGAGGCCGAGACGGGTGGATCACGAGGTCAGGAGATCGAGACCATCCTGGCTAATACGGTGAAACCCTGTCTCTACTAAAAATACAAAAAACTAGCTGGGTGAGTTGGCGGCCGCCTGTAATCCCAGCTACTCGGGAGGCTGAGGCAGGAGAATGGTGTAAACCCGGGAGGCAGAGCTTGCAGTGAGCTGAGATCCGGCCACTGCACTCCAGCCTGGGCGACAGAGCGAGACTCCATCTCAAAAAAAAAAAAAAAAAAAAAGGAATGAAGTCATGTCCTTCGCAGCACCATACTTGCAGCTGGAGGCCATTATCCTGAATGAACTAAAGCAGAAGCAGAAAACTCAATACCATATTTATTTTTTCACTTATTAGTGTGAGGTAAGCATTGGGTACACATAGACATAATGACGGGACTAGACCCTGGGGACTCCAGAAGGATGGAGGGAGAGAAGGACAGGGCTGAAAAACTTCCTATTGTGTACTATGCTCACTACCTGATTGACAATATCATTCACACCCAAAACTTCAGTGTTACACAATATAACCTTGCAACAAACCTGCATATGCACCCCATTAATCTAAAATAAAAGTTGAAATTATAAAACTTAAAAAATTTGTAAAGTTTCCCTGGGAAGGGCAGCCATAGTGGATTGCTACTCCCTCCTCAAGACTGTCTTAGCTTTTATGTATTGTTCTTAACAGGAACCACACCTTGATATATAGGTGTGTATGTGTGTTTTCTTATTGTATATGTTCATTTCCTTAGGGATAGAAGCTATATTACCTTTCTCTGTATTTCAGTGTATCTACATTTTTCTGTATGTAGTCAGCTTATAAGTGCTTGCTAAAATTGAGTGAAAAAATAGGACAGAGGTATCTTTACCCAATAACTGTCTGGATTTTGAGATGAAAACACAGCTCTCCAGCCAGCTGGCTATTTTTCAAGACTTTACTGTGTACATCTTTCCATTCACTTTCATCTTCCTGCCATTTTAGATGTCTCATGTCCTTTGTTGTTTTCCCTAGAGGTCAGAAAAAGAGGCTCTGAGGAAGTTAGATAATTAACTTCAAACTTGTGTGGTAACAATGAAATTCCTGGAAATACAAGGATGGGTAATGACCTATATTGTTTTAATCACCTATTTTCTCTATAATTATCCTCTGCCCAGGTCAACAGAATGGAGTGCATTTTACCTGTCCTTCCAGATAAACAAAAAAACATTTGATAAAAGTGAAAATAATGGGCCCTATGATACAATTGAAATGATTTCTAATACACTGAAAGAAAAAAAAAATACTTAACCTGTCACAACAAAGATTTTTTGGTGTCCTTTATCAAGGCCAGACTATAGCAAGTTATGTCCATGGTAATAGTTGTTAACTTGGCTTGTTCTGCTACCCAAGGATATTTTCTATCTAACCTCTTTAAGGAAGGATAATGTACTAAATTAAATGGATTAAAATGTAGCATATACTTGATTTGTGTGCCTGACTGTAAATTAACTTACCAGTCAAAGCTGCTGCTTTCTCTTCTCCTTCTTCTTCTTCTCCTCCTCCTCCTCCTCCTCCTCCTCCTCCTCCTCCTCCTCCTCCTCCTCCTCCTCCTCCTTCTTCTTCTTCTTCTTCTTCTTTTCTTCTTCTTCTTCTTCTTCTTTTTTTTTTTGGTTTTTGTTTTTTTTTTTTTTGACAGAATCTTGCTGTGTCACCCAGGCCAGAGTCAGTGGTGTGATCTCGGCTCACTGCAACCTCTGCCTTCCGGGTTCAAGTGATTCTCCTGCCTTATCCTCCCAAGTAGCTGGGTTTACAGGCACGTACCACCACGCCCATATATATATATATATATATATATATATATTTTGTATTTTTGGTAGAGATGGTGTTTCACCATATTGGCCAGGCTGGTCTTGAATTCGTGATCTTGTGATCCATCCGCCTCGGCCTCCCAAAGTGCTGGAATTACATTTGTGAGCTACTGCACCCGGCCCCAAAGCTTTTTAAAATAAAGATTTCAAGGCTACTCTAAGACATCCTAATTCAGTAGCTGTGAGTTGATTTTTTTAAAATGTCCCCATATGAGCTAAATGCAGGCAATTCGTAAACCAGTATGTTGTATATTTCCTCTGCATCTGTATGAGTGAGATTGTATATTGGCGAATTTGCTGATGACCTTACCAAATTTATGTTAAAAGCAAAACCAAAATCTTTCTTTCTTTATGAAGCTCTACCCTATTTTTTTCTTCATTTCTTCTATTTTCATTTCTCCCAAAAGTAAAATTAACTAATTAATTATGTAAGTACCATCGATATGCAGAAAATCATGTGATAATGTAACATGGCTCCTGTTTTCAAGTTATTTGCAGTATAAATAGAGAACCACACAAATTAACAAACAAAATTATTATAAAGGTATATATTCTGGGAAATATACACATTGGTGAAAAACAGAGATAATCACTTCTGTTAATGTGGGCAAGATAAATCATGACATCAATAATTATAAGAAAATTAGTATCAAACACATAATACTATAGTTGTAAGTACATTTCTTATATTAACTTATCTAATATTCAGAGCAATTCTGAGATAGGTACTATCATTGTCCCCATAATAAATATGAGGAATCTGATACAAAACAATGTCACGTACTTGTCCCAGATCATGGTTCTTGAATGGTGGAGGAAGGTTCATATCCAGGCATTCTTGATTCAGAGCTTGTGCTCCTAAAATAATTAATAGAGGAGGCAACTTTTAAAAGGTTGTAAAGAGGAGGAAAAATCATTTAACAGAATGAAAAAAGAAGATGAATGGAAAGGCAAATGTTGTGGCAAAGAAGCTATGGAAGCTGTTGACAGCAATCTTCAAGAGTCAGTCTGAAGGAGTTGATGTGAAACGAGTAAAAGTACAATGACAATCTATCACTTTTTTCCATCTGCCTACTTGTTTATGTTGCTTCTCTAGCCAACAACTTTCATGGATTCATTTATCATGCACTTGCCATGTTAATCTGGGCAAGACATGAATCATTGATGTGGACACTCCTGGACACCTTTGGAGTCCTTCCATGACCTTTAGAAATCACATAAAATTTTTTAGAAATATTGATGATTATTAGAAAAGTGCACATCTTTTTAGAAGAGCTTAGTAATGTGTATTTGTGAATGACTCAATGTTGACTTAAAAGGCCATTTGAATCATGAATGGCAGGATGTAGTTCCAGAATCAGTATTATTTCAAATAATTTATTATTTGGGAGGCTAAAACAAGAGCGTGCTTATTAAGTTTTGGATGACAGGATGTTGGACATGGTTGATAGAATTTTGGATATAATAGGATTAGAATTCAAATGAACTTTGACAAATCAGAGAAATATTCAGATTTATATTAGCTGCATAAGACCAATTCAGAGTGTACTTTGGTTATAAGAGAAATTAAAAGATGGAAAGTTGCTGGCTAAGAGTAGTATTTGAGAAAGACATTTGAGACGCGAGGACTAGCTAAAGGGCATAGTGCTTTCTTTATATTCATTCAGCAAAGTCTAGTTTTCTGTTTATAATGAAGAACAGCATAATTTGATTTACATTTTGGAGGACTTGTGAAATGAATTTGATACCTGTCCAGGTTTATCTTATATCAGTAAATCAGTTTCTAGCAACAAAGCTGTAAAAATAACTTTATAGATTCCATTTGTACTAATCAGCATAACTTTGTAAAAAGTTAGATATTAGTTAAAAATAATTTTTATAATCAATTATTACATTAGACCAAAGATAATTTTTCTATCTAACTCCCTCTTTAAGGAAGGAGAATGTACTAACTTAAGTGGATTAAAATGTAGCATATACTCGGTGAATTTAGAATTTGCGAGGGAGATAGGTAACTCCATTCTGAAGGAGCAGAATTTAACTTTTGGCATGAACTTTGGACTGCTTGCTTTGCTAGAATTACATTGGCAGATGATTCATGTGATATTTCCAGCAGTAAAATCTGCAAAGTATCCTACCCAATGTGATTGCTTAAACAGTTAAATCCTGTGCAATCATAGAACTCCCACTGAACCAGTGATTATCTGTATGATATATTCTAATGTACTGAGCAACTGTGTAAAGATCATGTGGATTGATTGTTCATTTTACTAACTTCTTAAAGGGATTGAGTGGAAAAATTATACAGTGCACTGTTCATTGTACTAAATCTGCTTTTTGATAAAAGCAGAATGTGGAATTTAGAAATGTAATTTTCATTACTTGTTGGAACAGATTTTCTTATTTGGAGAGAATATCTTTTTTTATTATTATTATACTTTAAATTCTAGGGTACGTATGCACAATGTACAGGTTTGTTACATATGTATACATGTGCCATGTTGGTGTGCTGCACCCATTAACTCGTCATTTACATTAGGTATATCTCCTAATGCTATCCTTTCCCCCTCCCCCTTCCCCACAATAGGCCCTGGTGTGTGATGTTCCCCTTCCTATGTCCAAGTGATCTCATTGTTCAATTCCCACCTATGAGTGAGAACATGCGGTGTTTGGTCTTCTGTTCTTGTGATAGTTTGCTAAGAATGATGGTTTCCAGCTGCATCCATGTCCCTACAAAGGACATGAACTCATCCTTTTTTATGGCTGCATAATATTCCATGGTGTATATGTGCCACATTTTCTTAATCCAGTCTGTCACTGATGGACATTTGGGTTGATTCCAATTCTTTGCTGTTGTGAATAGTGCTGCAATAAACATACGTGTGCATGTGTCTTTATAGCACCATGATTCATAATCCTTTGGGTATATACCCAGTAATGGGATGACTGGGTCAAATGGTATTTCTAATTCTAGATCCTTGAGGAATTGCCACACTGTTTTCCACAATGGTTGAACTAGTTTACAGTCCCACCAACAGTGTAAAAGTGTTCCTATTTCTCCACATCCTCTCCAGCACCTGTTGTTTCCTGATTTTTTAATGATCGCCATTCTCACTGGTGTGAGATGGTATCTCATTGTGGTTTTGATTTGCATTTCTCTGATGGCGAGTGATGATGAGCATTTTTTCATGTGTCTGTTGGCTGTATGAATGTCTTCTTTAGAGAAGTGTCTGTTCATAACCTTTGCCCACTTTTTGACGGGGTTGTTTCATTAGAACTCTTTATAATAAAATCAACTTACTAAAAAAAAGAAAACAGAATAGAAAGATATATTGATTACCATAAGCATGACACTCAAGGACTTAACAATTATTTTAGATATATTTTCCCTATTGTAATCTTACTTTGTCCAGACTTGAATGCTGTTTTTGCAATAAAAGTGTGAAAATAATGTATAAATATTTAAATTAGATTAACTTTTGAAAATTTATAAATGTATTATATAATTATATATTATTTAAAAATTTAATGATAGAAACTATCGATACCTAAAATATCATTTATAATCAAAATATTATTATATTTTATTATATTATATCTTAAATATTATATTTTAATATAATTTGTACTTATCTGCGTGTAATTATAGTACTGTAAACCAAAAACATCAATTAGAGGTAATATATGGATTCCAGGATCAACCTAATCATTATAGTAGAATGTGATGTTACTGTTTGTATCAAGACCCCATAGACTGATCTACAAATGCAGTTGGGAAAATAATTTTAGTAATAGTTTCCAATAATATAAAATTGGTGATTTAGTAACCTACATATAATGAAATGCCAGCCCCAACATTTTTTCATTCAATTTGGAATTTAATTTTACTGAATGCCTGCATTGTGACTTGTGAGAGAGAGAGGCATGGAACAGGATGGATTAAAGCTGAATAATACTCAGACCCTTCTTTGATATTTTTAAAAATTCTGGTAGTAGAGAGTTATTAGTAACATAGTGATAGCAGTATTCTCAGGAAAATGAAGTTTTGTCATGATTCCCTTGCTCTATTTTCCATTGCTCTAATTCTGACCTCCCCCTTTAAGAAGCTAAATTGGGAGAGAGGCGGAGCAAGATGGCCGAATAGGAACAGCTCCAGTCTCCAACTCCCAGCGCGAGCGACACAGAAGACCGGCGATTTCTGCATTTTCAACTGAGGTACTGGGTTCATCTCACTGGGGAGTGCCAGACGATCGGTGCTGGTCAGCTGCTGCAGCCCGACCAGCGAGAGCTGAAGCAGGGCGAGGCATTGCCTCACCTGGAAAGCGCAAGGGGGAAGGGAATCCCTTTTCCTAGCCAGGGGAACTGAGACACACAACACCTGGAAAATCGGGTAACTCCCACCCCAATACTGCGCTTTAAGCAGACAGGCACACCAGGAGATCATATCCCACACCTGGCCGGGAGTGTCCCACACCCACGGAGCCTCCCTCATTGCTAGCACAGCAGTCTGTGATCTACCGGCAAGGCAGCAGCGAGGCTGGGGGAGGGGCGCCCGCCATTGCTCAGGCTTAAGTAGGTAAACAAAGCTGCTGGGAAGCTCGAACTGGGTGGAGCTCACAGCAGCTCAAGGAAACCTGCCTGTCTCTGTAGACTCCACCTCTGGGGACAGGGCACAGTAAATAATAACAAACGCAGCAGCTCTGCAGACGCAAACGACTCTGTCTGACAGCTTTGAAGAGAGCAGTGGATCTCCCAACACGGAGGTTGAGATCTGAGAAGGGACAGACTCCCTGCTCAAGTGGGTCCCTGACCCCTGAGTAGCCTAACTGGGAGACATCCCCCACTAGGGGTAGTCTGACACACCACACCTCACAGGGTGGAGTACACCCCTGAGAGGAAGATTCCAAAGCAAGAATCAGACAGGTACACTCGCTGTTCAGAAATATTCTATCTTCTGCAGCCTCTGCTGCTGATACCCAGGCAAACAGGGTCTGGAGTGGACCTCAAGCAATCTCCTACAGCTACAACCTACAGCTGAGGATCCTGACTGTTAGAAGGAAAGCTATCAAACAGGAAGGACACCTACACCAAAACCCCATCAGTACATCACCATCATCAAAGACCAGAGGCAGATAAAACCACAAAGATGGGGAAAAAGCAGGGCAGAAAAGCTGGAAATTCAAAAAATAAGAGCGCATCTCCCCCGGCAAAGGAGCGCAGCTCATCACCAGCAACGGATCAAAGCTGGACGGAGAATGACTTCGACGAGATGAGAGAAGAAGGCTTCAGTCCATCAAATTTCTCAGAGCTAAAGGAGGAATTACGTACCCAGCGCAAAGAAACTAAAAATCTTGAAAAAAAAGTGGAAGAATTGATGGCTAGAGTAATTAATGCAGAGAAGCTCACAAACGAAATGAAAGAGACGAAAACCATGGCACGAGAAATACGTGACAAATGCACAAGCTTCAGTAACCGTCTCGATCAACTGGAAGAAAGAATGTCAGCGATGGAGGATCAAATGAATGAAATGAAGCGAGAAGAGAAACCAAAAGAAAAAAGAAGAAAAAGAAATGAACAAAGCCTGCAAGAAGTATGGGATTATGTAAAAAGACCAAATCTACGTCTGATTGGGGTGCCTGAAAGTGAGGGGGAAAATGGAACCAAGTTGGAAAACACTCTTCAGGATATCATCCAGGAGAACTTCCCCAACCTAGTAGGGCAGGCCAACATTCAAATCCAGGAAATACAGAGAACGCCACAAAGATACTCCTCGAGAAGAGCAACTCCAAGACACATAATTGCCAGATTCACCAAAGTTGAAATGAAGGAAAAAATCTTAAGGGCAGCCAGAGAGAAAGGTCGGGTTACCCACAAAGGGAAGCCCATCAGACTAACAGCAGATCTCTCGGCAGAAACTCTTCAAGCCAGAAGAGAGTGGGGGCCAATATTCAACATTCTTAAAGAAAAGAATTTTAAACCCAGAATTTTATATCCAGCCAAACTAAGTTTCATAAGTGAAGGAGAAATAAAATCCTTTACAGATAAGCAAATGCTTAGAGATTTTGTCACCACTAGGCCTGCCTTACAAGAGACCCTGAAGGAAGCACTAAACATGGAAAGGAACAACCAGTACCAGCCATTGCAAAAACATGCCAAAATGTAAAGACCATCAAGGCTAGGAAGAAACTGCATCAACTAACGAGCAAAATAACCAGTTAATATCATAATGGCAGGATCAAGTTCACACATAACAATCTTAACCTTAAATGTAAATGGACTAAATGCTCCAATTAAAAGACACAGACTGGCAAACTGGATAAAGAGTCAAGACCCATCAGTCTGCTGTATTCAGGAGACCCATCTCACACGCAGAGACATACATAGGCTCAAAATAAAGGGATGGAGGAAGATTTACCAAGCAAATGGAGAACACAAAAAAGCGGGGGTTGCAATACTAGTCTCTGATAAAACAGACTTTAAACCATCAAAGATCAAAAGAGACAAAGAAGGCCATTACATAATGGTAAAGGGATCAATTCAACAGGAAGAGCTAACTATCCTAAATATATATGCACCCAATACAGGAGCACCCAGATTCATAAAGCAAGTCCTTAGAGACTTACAAAGAGACTTAGACTCCCATACAATAATAATGGGAGACTTCAACACTCCACTGTCAACATTAGACAGATCAACGAGACAGAAAGTTAACAAGGATATCCAGGAATTGAACTCATCTCTGCAGCAAGCAGACCTAATAGACATCTATAGAACTCTCCACCCCAAATCAACAGAATATACATTCTTCTCAGCACCACATCGTACTTACTCCAAAATTGACCACGTAATTGGAAGTAAAGCACTCCTCAGCAAATGTACAAGAACAGAAATTATAACAAACTGTCTCTCAGACCACAGTGCAATCAAATTAGAACTCAGGACTAAGAAACTCAATCAAAACCGCTCAACTACATGGAAACTGAACAACCTGCTCCTGAATGACTACTGGGTACATAACGAAATGAAGGCAGAAATAAAGATGTTCTTTGAAACCAATGAGAACAAAGATACAACATACCAGAATCTCTGGGACACATTTAAAGCAGTGTGTAGAGGGAAATTTATAGCACTAAATGCCCACAAGAGAAAGCAGGAAAGATCTAAAATTGACACTCTAACATTGCAATTAAAAGAACTAGAGAAGCAAGAGCAAACACATTCGAAAGCTAGCAGAAGGCAAGAAATAACTAAGATCAGAGCAGAACTGAAGGAGATAGAGACACAAAAAACCCTCCAAAAAATCAATGAATCCAGGAGTTGGTTTTTTGAAAAGATCAACAAAATTGACAGACCACTAGCAAGACTAATAAAGAAGAAAAGAGAGAAGAATCAAATCGACGCAATTAAAAATGATAAAGGGGATATCACCACCGACCCCACAGAAATACAAACTACCATCAGAGAATACTATAAACACCTCTACGCAAATAAACTGGAAAATCTAGAAGAAATGGATAATTTCCTGGACACTTACACTCTTCCAAGACTAAACCAGGAAGAAGTTGAATCCCTGAATAGACCAATAGTAGGCTCTGAAATTGAGGCAATAATTAATAGTCTACCAACCAAAAAAAGTCCAGGACCAGATGGATTCACAGCTGAATTCTACCAGAGGTACAAGGAGGAGCTGGTACCATTCCTTCTGAAACTATTCCAATCAATAGAAAAAGAGGGAATCCTCCCTAACTCATTTTATGAGGCCAACATCATCCTGATACCAAAGCCTGGCAGAGACACAACAAAAAAAGAGAATTTTAGACCAATATCCCTGATGAACATCGATGCAAAAATCCTCAATAAAATACTGGCAAACCGGATTCAGCAGCACATCAAAAAGCTTATCCACCATGATCAAGTGGGCTTCATCCCTGGGATGCAAGGCTGGTTCAACATTCGCAAATCAATAAACATAATCCAGCATATAAACAGAACCAAAGACAAGAACCACATCATTATCTCAATAGATGCAGAAAAGGCTTTTGACAAAATTCAACAGCCCTTCATGCTAAAAACGCTCAATAAATTCGGTATTGATGGAACGAACCTCAAAATCATAAGAGCTATTTATGACAAACCCACAGCCAATATCATACTGAATGGGCAAAAACTGGAAAAATTCCCTTTGAAAACTGGCACAAGACAGGGATGCCCTCTCTCACCACTCCTATTCAACATAGTGTTGGAAGTTCTGGCTAGGGCAATCAGGCAAGAGAAAGAAATCAAGGGGATTCAGTTAGGAAAAGAAGAAGTCAAATTGTCCCTGTTTGCAGACGACATGATTGTATATTTAGAAAACCCCATTGTCTCAGCCCAAAATCTCCTTAAGCTGATCAGCAACTTCAGCAAAGTCTCAGGATACAAAATTAATGTGCAAAAATCGCAAGCATTCTTATACACCAGTGACAGTCAAACAGAGAGCCAAATCAGGAATGAACTTCCATTCACAATTGCTTCAAAGAGAATAAAATACCTAGGAATCCAACTTACAAGGGATGTAAAGGACCTCTTCAAGGAGAACTACAAACCACTGCTCAGTGAAATCAAAGAGGACACAAACAAATGGAAGAACATACCATGCTCATGGATAGGAAGAATCAATATCGTGAAAATGGCCATACTGCCCAAGGTAATTTATAGATTCAATGCCATCCCCATCAAGCTACCAATGAGCTTCTTCACAGAATTGGAAAAAACTGCTTTAAAGTTCATATGGAACCAAAAAAGAGCCCGCATCTCCAAGACAATCCTAAGTCAAAAGAACAAAGCTGGAGGCATCACGCTACCTGACTTCAAACTATACTACAAGGCTACAGTAACCAAAACAGCATGGTACTGGTACCAAAACAGAGATATAGACCAATGGAACAGAACAGAGTCCTCAGAAATAATACCACACATCTACAGCCTTCTGATCTTTGACAAACCTGAGAGAAACAAGAAATGGGGAAAGGATTCCCTATTTAATAAATGGTGCTGGGAAAACTGGCTAGCCATAAGTAGAAAGCTGAAACTGGATCCTTTCCTTACTCCTTATACGAAAATTAATTTAAGATGGATTAGAGACTTAAATGTTAGACCTAATACCATAAAAATCCTAGAGGAAAACCTAGGAAGTACCATTCAGGACATAGGCATGGGCAAAGACTTCATGTCTAAAACACCAAAAGCAACGGCAGCAAAAGCCAAAATTGACAAATGGGATCTCATCAAACTAAAGAGCTTCTGCACAGCAAAAGAAACTACCATCAGAGTGAGCAGGCAACCTACAGAATGGGAGAAAATTTTTGCAATCTACTCATCTGACAAAGGGCTAATATCCAGAACCTACAAAGAACTCAAACAAATTTACAAGAAAAAAACAAACAACCGCATCCAAAAGTGGGCAAAGGATATGAACAGACATTTCTCAAAAGAAGACATTCATACAGCCAACAGACACATGAAAAAATGCTCATCATCACTGGCCATCAGAGAAATGCAAATCAAAACCACAATGAGATACCATCTCACACCAGTTAGAATGGCGATCATTCAAAAGTCAGGAAACAACAGGTGCTGGAGAGGATGTGGAGAAATAGGAACACTTTTACACTGTTGGTGGGATTGTAAACTAGTTCAACCATTATGGAAAACAGTATGGCGATTCCTCAAGGATCTAGAACTAGATGTACCATATGACCCAGCCATCCCATTACTGGGTATATACCCAAAGGATTATAAATTATGCTGCTATAAGGACACATGCACACGTATGTTTATTGCAGCACTATTCACAATAGCAAAGACTTGGAATCAACCCAAATGTCCATCAGTGACAGATTGGATTAAGAAAATGTGGCACATATACACCATGGAATACTTGCAGCCATAAAAAAGGATGAGTTTGTGTCCTTTGTAGGGACATGGATGCAGCTGGAAACCATCATTCTTAGCAAACTATCACAAGAACAGAAAACCAAACACCGCATGTTCTCACTCGTAGGTGGGAACTGAACAATGAGATCACTTGGACTCGAGAAGGGGAACATCACACACCGGGGCCTACCATGGGGAGGGGGGAGGGGGGAGGGATTGCATTGGGAGTTATACCTGATGTAAATGACGAGTTGATGGGTGCAGCACACCAACATGGCACAAGTATACATATGTAGCAAACCTGCACGTTGTGCACATGTACCCTACAACTTGAAGTTTAATAATAATAAATTAATTAAAAAAAAAAAAAAAAAAAGAAGCTAAATTGGAAGAAGCAAAACTTTGTATTAAAATGCCACAGAATTAGACTATTTAACTTTCATTTTCCTCTAAGAAGTACAGCTGAATGAAAACATGAGCACATTACCATTCAAAAGTTCCTGGTCATCTTTTGGTCAGTAGATGTATTCAAACTTCCTTTTGATGTATCAGAGAGCACTAGGCCAATTAGTTTATCTTACTTATGTCATAATAACAGCTACCATTCCTTGTGATAAAATCTGTACAAATTAGGGTTCTCCATAGAAGCAGAACCAATAGGAGATACATGTGAAGAGATTTATCATGAGGAAATTGGCTCATTCAGTTATCGGGCCTTAGATGTCCCACAATCTGCCTTCTGTTAGCTGGAAACACAGAAAAGCCAGTGATGTGATTGCAGTTTGAGCCTGAAGGTGTGAAAACCAGGGTAGACAATGGTGTAAATCTGAGTCCAAGGTAGGAATAGACTGATGATCCAGCTCAAGCAGGTAAGCGGGAAGCAAAAGGGACACGCTTCTCCTTCCTCCAACTTTTGTTCTCTTAAGGCCCTCAAACAGATGGGATGATGCCCTCCCATGTTGGGAATGTCAGTCTGTTTTTCTGAGTCCACAATTCAAATGTGTATCTTGTCCAGAAACACACTCACAAACACACCCAGAAATAATGCTTTATCTGGGCACACTGTGGCAAAGTCAAGTTGACACAGAAAATTCACCATTACATGAAGGCTCAGCGGGAGCTTTCCTAACAGTAGCCTGTATTTAAAGATCTGTGTATGTGCAAGGCATCTTTCTAGGGGCATTGAATGTATTAACTCGTTAATACCAATAACGTTATTAGTCAGGTGCTATTATTGCTTGTATTATGATGAGGAAACTGAGCAGAGAAGGTAAATAACTTGCCCAGGGAAACACAGTAACAGAAGAAGGCAGTGTTCTAATTCAGGCACTCTGGCTCCAGTGTTTGGAATATTACTCACTTGAGCTCTGGGTAACACTAGCTGAAATTCCAGAACTGCATTCTGTGAAATTCAAAGCTTTCTCTAATACTTTGTGAATTGCCAATAATGCTCTTTTTTTATGGTCATCTTGACTCCTTTGCAAACATGCAACCACTTATCTGTACCACATGAAACCAGTGTCTTTTACTTGGTTTTCACAAGGGAAAAAAAACTGCTTTACAAAAAAGTTTCTGTATATGGTAAAGGAAGAGTCTAAGTTTAGCAAAAGCCAAACACTTCAAATGAAATATAAACATTCCCATTCTCAGATTTTTTAAACTCCCTTACTCCTGATAATACTCAGCCCTGTTCTTCCTCACAGTCTGCTGTTTTATATCATCCTGATTTCCTCAGTTCTTCCTTCTTTGAGGCAAAATGGTTCTTCTCCCCGCCTCTTGCAAAGCAGTTTCTTTGCAACCGTTTTCTTCATGGACTGTTCTTGCTTTGAGATCACATGTTTTGTCTCGGTACACCTACCCTTAAAGTATTTTCCCAGGCAAGCACTTCCCACCCTAGAGGACTCTAGGAATAGCAGCCAGGATGATACAATTTTAAACTCCTTTCCCTACCGCCTATTTGATGCTCATTATTTATGAGGCCATTATGTGTCATAACATTACTTTTAATTCTCATGACTTTCCCACGAGGTAGATTTTTATCATTACCATTTTAGAGATGAGGAAACTAAGTTCCAAGAAAATTAACTCATTTTTGTGTGGATTCAAAGACATTAAATGCAAGAGAGCACATCCCAGCTCTGATTCCAAAGTCCATATTTTTCCAATGGTACTCTCTCATTTATATTACGGATATTCTTAAATTCATTATTTAAACATAGTATTTAATGATTAAATGTTTTGCATGTATAACAGGTTCCATTTTCTTCTGAAGGAGATCAGCCTGGTAGCTATGCTGTGAAAATGGAATGGATGGTCATTTTTCCTACTCAAATATGACAATAATTGAACTATCACATTTCTTTGTACCATTTTTAAAGTTGCAGAATACAAGTGTAAGGGAAAGAAGAATGTTTTGCTTTGTTTCCTATTAACCTGAGAAAAATAAAAGTAAATATACATATAAAATAATTTGTTTTCTGCATCACTTTTCTGAGTTGCAAAAGAGCATTTTGGATGGGAATACCATTTTTATCAATAAATAATATTTGAGGAGCATGCCGGGAATATACTGATAAATATATACTTCTGATAGCTGTAAGTGATGGTTATTACCAAAGGCAGAATCAAACTTTTAATGTAACTTGCAAGTTTTGAATGTATATATTTATGCATGAAGTCAAATGTAAGTTCTCCTTGGACAGTTAGGAATTTAAGGCTATATATAATATTTGCCATTAAGAAGATAATTATTTTCTAGATATTTAATAAAGTCTATGCCCCATGACACTGATGATTCAGAAAGCAGGTCTTTGCCCTCTATAATGTACTGACTTTGAAAACAAAGATGGCACACGTATGTCATTCGTAAAACATAACTTTTGAATAAGATTTCCAATTGATCTCACGCTCATATAGTCATTGATTCTTGATATTCTTATATTTTAAAAGACCTGTGTTATTAAAGTAACCTTGTATAATATGATCATGACTTCCCTTTTCTATAAATAAATTTCCTCTTGAGTAATAAGAATTCCAGACTGTATAATTGTGTTTTAGCAATATAAGTAATACATGTTTCCAAAAAGTTTAGATCTTGATTTTAACCAGTAGATTTTTTGAAGATATGTTATTATTTCACTTCCACTCAAACAATATATATGGCTATTTTTATTACAATTCATTTAAACCATAAATTTATTTATTTCTGAACTTCATCTTTGGAGGTTTTTTTGGTCTATGTCATAATTTTTCCTGCTAAGTTACCTCCTCATAACATATATTTACATATTAATATACCCTATTAGTCTTTAAAAACATATTATCTTAAAAAAAAATCAATTCATTTTCATCAAAAGTGATATATTTGTACCAAATGTAATTGTGATTCTTGTGAATAATAGTAGTCTTGCCCAAAGTAGTTTAATTTGATTTCTCTTTCTGTCTTACATGAGGCTAAATTTAGAAATGATCACTACTAAAAATAAATAAAATTTACTTATCAGAATAGAGTATTTATTAAAATTTAGTTCAAGTATCAGTTTAAAAAATGTACTAAATGCCCATTAATGATGTTGGATATATGCCTAATATATCTATTCATGAATGGGAACTATTTAGAATAGTCTTAGTTACTTAAATATATATTTTTTCTTAGTTTTAGCCCTATATCAACTACACAATTATGAATGCTAGAAGAATTTTGGTAAGTATTTATAAAGTCAATACTTCATAAAATCATTATTCATTTTAAGTACATTGAAAAATAATTTTTGTATAAAAATATGAATATTAAGATACTTTATATTACTAATGCAAAACTCATATTTAAAGAAAATAAAATAGTTTGTTTTATATTTTAGTTTTTGACAATAACTAATTTTATTATAAAAGATATACCATGATCTTACCTCATTTAATTCAAATCTGATGAGAAATGAGGGATATTGTTATGTGGGTAATAATTTACAGATAATCGAAAGGACCTGGATTCAAATAAAATTGTCATTGTTTTACTCACTAGGATAAGTTACTTCTCTGATTCTCTGGACTATATGATATAGATTCTGGTCTGAAGGCCTCAGCTACATGTGTTGAAAGAAAAAACATGGGCATTCACTGATTCCATTCATGTCTGTTGGATTCCTGAGGTCTAATGGAGATAGAAGGATCAAAAAGACTCAGCTTTGCAATCTGTTCTCCCTTGATGTTCTGATGTCTTCATTCACTTCCTTATTCAAGACTATTAGGAAAGTCCAAAATAAATTGAAATGCATAGTTTGTAAAGCCTTGAAATAACTATAACCCATAACATAATTCATGATATTAATTAAATTAATAATTGTAAGAATTATGTGTATCTTTGCATAATGCAGTTTGCTTAACTAATCTTGTATACACTAGCTTAAACCTAGAAACAAACCATCTATAGATCAGACAAAAATTTCAAGTATATTTTGAATAAACTAGTGAGTTTCTCGGTTTTGATCCAAAATTAGAGGTACTATTGTTTTGTGGCTAATAACATGAAGTCAGTAAAAAAAAAAAAAAAAAAAAAAGTAAAAGAAAAGCTACTTTTTAAAAATCCAGACTCTGCAATACTCTACCTGAGTAACCTTGGATAAGTTGCAAGTTATTTATTTAAGCTTGGCATGCATTTGGACATGTAAGCTTACAATGAATAAGAATAATAATAGGACCCACCTCATATAGAAGTTATGAGAATTGCATAAAATATTGCATGTAAAGAGCAAATAATTCAGTGTATTTGCATTTGTGTATCTTGTGCATGGAACTCTTTTCCCACAAATGTGCAAGGCCCTTCCTCAGAAAGAATTTTCCTAACCCCATTTTAAATAGCATCCTTCACTTTCTCACCTCCCCTCATCACATCTCAAATAACATGGTCATGCGTTAGGTAAAAAAAAAAAAAAAAGTTAAAGAACCTGTCAGCTTTCCTAAACAGTTTCTTACAGGGTCGTTCCTACTGACATAGTTCTCAAGATAAATTTTAATAAAGAGGAATCTTCTTTTTAGAACTTAGAAAACATTGAATGTCATACATCACTGAAAGCCTGAGTTCTTGGGGGACAGGCACTTCTGTAGTCATTTTGGTATACTTCAGAATACAATACTTTTCTAATCTTCAAAACTATTTTTAATTAAAGCAATTGTCATGCAACTGTGATGTTGTCACTTATCAGCATAATGAATTTAAACTGAAGGCCACTGTTACTGTGAGGATGAGTTGATTAGCTGGAGGGACTGCATTGGTAATAATTAGTCAGAAAAGTGCAGTGGTGCAAATCAATATCTTGGTGCTGAGACTTTCCTTGGGGAATCTAAACCATAACAAAGCTGTCAAGCTGCTGGGAGATAGGGATGTTGCTTATTTGTGTTGCTAATTTATTCTCTGATATTTTACATTTAAATACTGAATACATAAAAATAAAAAAAAATGTTTGACTTAATAGTATTTAAGCCTTATTTGATCACCTGATCATGACCTTTTTTGAGAGGACAGGAGGAAGGATTATCGGAATAATTGTAATTTATTTTGGTCAGTGTTTAGCAAATAGCATCACTGGCTATTTAGCATTATAACTTTTATATGAGTAATTTTATTTCAACTTTTTGCATTTATAAGGAGAGACAATATAAAATAGGCAGGACATTCTCTTGACTAGTGGAATTATAGTCATGGCCACTTAAACATCATGCTTCAAGAATGCTTCATGTAGAAGAGAACTGTCTCACTCATCATAGATTTTCAGGTTGTCAAGTATAATAACATCATCTGAAGAGTCCATTTATGGTAGGATTTTCAAAAGTCTTTGTCCTGTATTATACACTAAGTTTTTCTGCAAATCAGACACAGAATTTTGTGCAAAGCACAATTTTGGGGGCTTGGTTTGCTTATATTAAGAGGTTGGAATTTGGTTTCAGTTATATTGCTGCCTGCCAAATTACTCCAAACTTTGTGGAGTTATGCAAAAATGCTCATGGAATCTATAGGTCATGAATTTGGAACTGGTAAAATAGGATGACTTGTCTTTTGCTCCATGATTTCTAGGAAGTCATCAGAGGGGAATGCAAACAATGGTTAGGGGCTAGAATTATTTGCCCACTACTCAATAGAGTAGTCACTATTTATTTTTAAATATCATTAATTAAAATGAAATACAATTAATAATTGAATTATTTGGTCACATTAGCCATATTTTAAATGTCCAATAGGCACAACATAGTGGCTCCCAATTAGAGAGTTTGGATATAGAGGACATTTCCAACATCATAGGAAGCTCTTTAAACTCTACTCATCTAGAGACATCTTCACTAACATGTCTAACACCTGAGTTGCGAATGACTCAGGTCTAGAACAACTGGGATTATTGATGTAAGTGTGTAGATGCAGTATTTCCATTAGGGTTTCTTAGATCATGGAAACTGAATTCTAAGAGGAAGATTTTCAAGAGCATGCATTCCAAGAGAACCAGGCAGAAACTGTTTGGTCTTCTTTTTGCCTCAGCTTCTGAAGTCACGTAGGATTACCTCAGCATACCTTATTGGACAATAGTGAGCCTACCCACCATTAGCATACTTGCCCAGATTTCAGGTGTGAGGATAGAGAACCTCTCTACCTCTAGAAGCTTGCTGAGTTTTCTTAAAACAATGATTTTACATTGTTGGTCAGGAAGTTTATACATCCCCATTTCTTTATGATTGGTTACTGGTTACTGATGTTTTATTTTATTTCTTTGGTGATTTCACGTTTCTCTGATTGTTCTTATTCTTTGTGGCCAGTTGGTGTCCATGAATCTGAAGAAGGAGAGATTTATTCTACTCTTTGCAGACTGGCTTGTTTGGGAAAGCCCTTCACAGAGACTTTGAGCAGGTTGGCTAATGTGGTCCATGAACGGGCTTGCAGCTAGAGTTCTCATGCAAGCTGGCCTTTTGCCGGTGCCCACTGGGGTAGACCTGTTTTTTAGGTTTCCAGGGGTGGGCCTTAGGCCTGGGTTTGCAAGTATGAGCCTGCAGCCTGTATCCACAGGGGCTGGCCTGAAGCCTATTTCCATAGGGGCTGACATGGTGCTAAGGAAGGCTTTTGATCTGCAAGGGTCATCCAGGTGCTGGGATAGACCTGTTCTCTGTGACTATAGGGGCCAGCCTGTAGGTTGGGTTCACAGGTGCTGGCCTGATGACTACCAGCGCAGTGCCAGGGTCAGTCTGGAGACTGGGGCCAGTAGGTCCACCCTTGCTCCTTGGTGGGCCTGGGGACTGAGTCTTGGGGGTGGGCCTAGAACCTACGTTTGTGGGTCTTGGCTTTATGTTGGAGCAGCCTGAAGCTTGAGGCTGGTTGTGCTGTGTTAGATCCTACCTCTAAGGGGGAGAAATATCAAAGATCCTGTGACTATGATTTAAAAACTTGTAAATCCACAAGACTAAATCTTGTAATAATTGGTGCTTTAGAAAACTATTTATAAACATGATGGAAGAGGACCGAGTGATCAAACAAAGAAGACTCGGTGTAAAAAAAATGAATAGGATTTCAGGATTTTTAAAGGAATTTAGTCAACTAATGTTCAAGGCTACTTTCTGAGGTGGTATTGTATGCCATGTTTACCAACTGTATTTTATCATGGCACATTTTATTAAATTATCAGTTCTTCATATCTGGTAGTATTAAAGTTCCACAGAAAAGATTTAGGAAATGCTGGACTGAGTTTCTGTTAATTTCTAAAATCCTGTGATTCCGTTATTGCTCATGCCTCCTGAAGAAGTCTATTTAATACATAAACTTTTATATTATTTGAATTAAAATTAATTGATAGTTCTCTGAGATTTAGATAAATACAATAATTTATTCTACTTGATTGAACAGTGTTTCCCCAATATTCATGTCCACCTGAACTGGTGAATGGGACCTCATTTGGAAATAGGAGTTTTCCAGTAACCAAGTTATGATAAGGCTGTCCTGGATTAAAGTGTACAGTAATATTAAAAGATAAATTTGGACATAGGAATATAAAGGATACATAGAGGAAAGAAGGCCATATGATGATAGAAAGAGTTATAGCTGCAAGCCAAGGAATGCCAGTCATAGGAAGATATGAGAAAGGCATAGAACAGATTATTTCTTGAAGCCTTAAGAAAGAATCAACTGGCCGGGCGCGGTGGCTCAAGCCTGTAATCCCAGCACTTTGGGAGGCCGAGACGGGCGGATCACAAGGTCAAGAGATCGAGACCATCCTGGCTAACCCGGTGAAACCCCGTCTCTACTAAAAATACAAAAAACTAGCCGGGCGAGGTGGCGGGCGCCTGTAGTCCCAGCTACTTGGGAGGCTGAGGCAGGAGAATGGCGTGAACCCGGGAGGCGGAGCTTGCAGTGAGCTGAGATCCGGCCACTGCACTCCAGCCTGGGCGACAGAGCAAGACTCCGTCTCAAAAAAAAAAAAAAGAAAGAATCAACCATGCTGACATCTTTATTTCACATTTCTAACTTCCAGAAGTCTGAGAGTATAAATTTGTCATGTTTTAAGCCACATAGATTGTGGTAATTTTATATGTCAGCTCTAGCAAACAAATGCATTGTTCCTTGTTATTAAAAAAAATAACTTTAGGTAGATAGAAATAACTTTTTATCAAAAATCTAAAAGATAATTATAAGAAAAATTCTTTTTACATTGAAGTGTTATAACAAATTAAGCTTATTCTTTAGTTTTAATGTGTTCTTTCAGTGCTCAGAGTATTTTACTTTTACAGTTTGAATAGTAGTTCGTTTCCAAACTAGCTGCTACAGAGTCCTAAATAACTGGCCCATTTAATTTATTATTCAATAACCTTTATATTCTGAATATCTTAATTCTGTTACAGGAATGTTGAAAAATTTATAAATTATATAGAAATTCAGTTAGTAAGTACCATATCACAAATTTGGTTACAATTCGGGCCAATTCATATTACCGATATGCATAGAATTTTCCCATTCTTTCTTTGATATAGTACTACAAATACGAGAAAAGCAATGTTATAAGTAATCTACTGATTTTGGTCAATTAATGGAGAAAAATCATTTACTTCGTATCAGAAAGGAAGAGGGAAGAGAAGAAGAGAGGTCAGGGAGGGCAGGGAAGGGGACAATTCATATCGTCCCCGATAACTACAGAGACTCTGATTCTTCAATAAAACGTAGTTTTACATTCCTCCCTTTGGATTCTGAGAGATATCCCTGTGTTTTTCACAATAAAAGGGGGGAGGGAGAGAGAGAGAATTTTACTTAATTAAAATGGGTAGAGTAGTGAATTTTTTATCTTAAAAATTATTTTTCACGAAAGTATAATATTGTATTCATTTTTTCCTGAGATTTAATTGGTAATTATAACTATGGAGAGTTGTTACATGTTCTAAAATAATGTGAGTTTATTAGTAAAATCAAGCAGTAGGCAGTTAAAATGACTACTAATATTAACATGGGAAATAGTTTCCAAGATTAATCTGTATGCACAATGGGGATTCAGTAAGTATATATTCAGTGATATTTTGGACAATAGGTAGATCTTACCTGAAGAAATAATAAAATAGTGTATCTGTAGAGCAAGGAACTGTAGGTAACAACCATTAATATTATTTTCTATTTGTACAACCAAAATAAATAACTTGTTACAAACTGTATACATAATAGATGCAATCTTCACTATGTGAAAAGTGATTGTTAGCTGGTTTGTAACTTTAAAATTGAAAATACTTACATCCATGCACTATTTTCAGCGTTAACCTAATCATAACAGTCAAATTTGGGGTTGATAATATTGTGGCTATATGTAAGATCCTTTTAATTTAATTATAAACATTTCTGTAGCTTATACATGTATGGTGTTTGGAGGTAATAGTGCTGTGTAATAAATAAAATCATGTATTAGTTATAGATAGACAACTTTCTAAAAATTTAATATGTTTAAATATATATCATCAGCTAGTATTTTTCCCATGGCAGACATGGATATAACTCAGAGTGGAATTGCTTAAAAATTTCAAATTAAAAATAAAATAGTTTTAAAATGCCAAGCTTGCCTTGGCACTATAAAGTAAATACTCATTATGTATAACATTATTGTTACATATGAGTAGTTACATAAAAATTTCAAAACATTGCATAATGTGACCATTATGATAAATATCAATTTTAATTAATACTCTAAGAACATCCAAAAATGACAAGCCCTTTACCATCGCTGTTTATTATTAATGGCCATAAGTCAAAGTTAGACATATTTTATTTGCTTTGAGATGATTTTTTGGTTATGATTTTATGGCCAGCAATGCTTGTTATGCATCCATCAACAAAAAGTTGTTGACCGCCTACTACCAAAGAAAAATCTAAATGTCGCCATCAAGACCATCATGGTGTGAGAAAACAAACCTATACTCAGGCAACTTCAGTGTGATGGATGATGTATTAGAAAACATATCTGGACACTTTGTATGAGTATCTGGGCACTTTGTATGAGGAAGGACATGTCATTAAATGGAAAAGATGAAGCTGCACTGAGGAGAGAGTGTCCTGTCCAGTCCTGACATTTGTTCTTCTGTGCATTTGTGAATTCAGTGGTCATTGCAACTGGATTTCCTCTCTGTGCAAACAGCAACATTTTCTTTTTGTGGTAGATTTCTGGAAGTTTTTTGGGGGCTTTACACGTGCATTTCAAGACTGCAAAAAAGAAGGCTCTCTTTATATTTTAAATTCTTTTAACTGTCACATCCTCCCCTTATCTTACCCAGTACTAAGCTGCTTCTTTCACACCTGTCTTTTTAATATTTTTCCTTTCATTCTCTTAACCCGTGAAGAGTCAGAGGAGAATCAGTACCCTACTGTGTGTTGTGATAAATCTGGCATCTCGATCTCCGTTATATCATCTCGTAGGAGAAAAAAAACTCCTTATAACTCCGGAAATATATATTGATTGATTGTATTTGAATGTATATGTAAATTCAATTTTTATTTACTACATACATTTTGTACATTTAAGAAATATGCACTATTTTTAGCATAAAATAGTGCAGTGCAGAAAACATTTGATGGTCAACATATACAATAAACACAATGGTGAGTTGTTCATAAAATAATTTTATTGAGCTTATTTTATTTTGACAATCTTAACTTTTTTTTCTTACTTGACTTCAATAAAAAGTAGTTAGGTCATAACCTACAAGTAAAGATTTTATAAAATCCTCGTTAGAACTTAATTTTAGACCCAATATATTATACATATGTATAGATCTGGCTAATGACAATTTGTATCTTCTAAATAAGAACAAATTCATAACACTAGCCTCAAATTTGTCACAATAGGTCATCCTAGTGAACTTATGGAATTTAAGTAGTTTTAGTAAAAACAGCATTCTCAGATTTCCCTTTTTATTTTAAAGGTAAAGAAGATTTTTAAAGGAAACACTGACAGTGATATATTACTGCATATTAGTCTGTTGGTTCAGGAAAAAATCCAAAATTTTATTGTATAAAGAATTTCTTCAATTAAAATATTATTAATTAAAACTATAAATTACTCACCTAAATGATAACATGCCCAACTACATATTATCTTGTCTATTATAATACCATCTTTCTTAGTTGGAGATATAGAAGACTAAAATGGCCTAACAGAAAACTTTTCTTATTATATGAACTTTATCTAACAACACTTTATAAAATCAAGTTTGTGCTTATTTTTACAAATTCATCAAATAAAGTTTTAAAACTACTCTATCTTAGTCACAAGTCATTTACTTCCACTGTTAGGGCTGTTTCACTGTTTTGCACAAAGACAAATCATTATTTAAATGTAACTAAATTGATATTTTTCTACCTCAGTCTCAATATGTTACACAAGATACATGATTATTTCTGATGTAACCTTATTTATGTGGAATATATGATTATTTCACATTTTGTGGTAACTGTTTATTGGCACTTAAAAATATCTAATACAATTATTACCAAGTAATGCTATCTTTTTCCCTTTGCTACCAAGTGTTAATATTTTTGCCAAAATAAATCATATTGGCATTAACCTTATCTCAGAAAGTCCTTACTTATTATTAAATTAACTTTATTGCTTAAAAAAGCCACTCAAGATTAAAAGGTTGATTTGTTTAACATTGATATATTATAATAGAGGCTCTGGAAAGACTACAACTATTTTTGTTGAAAAAGTTCAATTTTAAATATGGAATTTTTTTATTATACCTTGGGTTTAAAATGTTTATTTTCATAATTGAAATATCATAATCTGATATTTCATCTAACAATTTATTCTGTTATTATAAACAAAGGGCTATATTAATTTTTGCTATACACTTACTATAACTCAATTCCATAGTGCCTAAAAAGATTATTCTTAACAATGACTTTCAGAAAAATACAAACTAAGCAAATTCAAGATTTTAAATTGGGAATACTATTATTTAATCTGGATACTAATATAATTTATAGAAGATATAGTTGAAACCTTACAAATAGGCTGAATAAAAGTGTTTAAACAAAGCAGCATTAGAAAAGTCAATTGTAAATATCAATATTAAATATATAAATACTGAATAAATTAAGTATATAAAGAATAACAAGAACTATCTAATAAAAATCTGGTTAATATTTTTATAGCACTTTAAATCACTTTAAGTTATATATATAGTAGATTCTATAATCATCATAATAATAACTAACTTTCATTATGTTCTAGACATTCTTATAAATACCCTAAATGTATACATTTCATTTAACCCTCTCAAGAATCACATTAATTTATTATTCAGAAGTGCTTTAGAAATTCTGTGACTCACTGGCATAGTGATTAAAGAGTATTCTAAAATTTCAGAAATGTAAAAATTGTTTTGAACTTTATTTTAATTTTATGTTTTCAAAGTTAATAATTTATATATGGTAAATCCTAATTGGCCACAATATTTGATAATCAGGTAAAACTATTCAAGTTACTTTGTCATTATCTATTTGGAAATAATAATTGCATCTTTAAAAACGAGTATTCATAGATGAAAATATATTTTATATTTTCACTAGCTGTGTGTGTGTGTGTGTGTGTGTGTATGACTTTTAAGTTCTAGAACGTGCAGGCTTGTTACATAGGTATACATGTGTCATGGTGGTTTGCTGAGCCTATCAACCCATCATCTAGGTTTTAAGCCCCACATGCATTAGGTATTTGTCCTAATGTATGGAGAAAAGAAAAAGAGATCAGACTGCTACTGTGTCTATATAGAAAGAAGTAGACATAAGAGACTCCATTTTGTTCTGTATTTGAGATGCTGTTAATCTGTGACCCTACCCCTAACCTTGTGCTTGCAAGAGACATGTGCTGTGGTGACTCAAGGTTTAACGGATTTTGGGCTGTGCAGGGTGTGCTTTGTTAAACAAAAACCTGAAGGCAGTATGCTTGTGAAAAGTCATCACCATTCTCTTAGTCTCAGGTACCCAGGGACACATACACTGCCAAAAGTCACAGAGACTTCTGCCTAGGAAAGCTAGGTATTGTCCAAGGTTTCTCCCCATGTGGTAGTCTGAAATATGGCCTGGTGGGAAGGGAAAGACCTGATCGTCCCCCAGCCTGACACCTGTGAAGTGTCTGTGCTGAGGAGGACTAGTATAAGAGAAAAGAAGGCCTCTTGGCAGTTGAGATAGAGAAATGCATCTGTCTCCTGCCTGTCCCTGGGCAATGGAACATCTCAGTGTAAAACTGATTGTGTGTTCTGTTTACTGAGAAAGGAGAAAACTGCCTTAGGGCTGAAGGTGGGACATGCTAGCAGCAATGCTGCTCTTTATGCGCTAAAAAGGTTTATGGAGATGTTTGCATATGCATATAAAGGCACAGCACTTTTCCTTAAACTTATTCATGTGACAGAGATCTTTATTCATATGTCTTACTGCTGACCTTCTCCCTACATGATCCTATTATCCTGCCACTTCCCTTTTTCTAAGATGGTAAAGATAATGATCAATAAATACTGCGGGAACTCAGAGACAGGTGCTGGCATGGATCTGTATGCTGAACACTGGTCCCCTGGGCCCACTTTTGTTTTCTCTATACTTTGTCTCTGTGTCTCATTTCTTTTCTCAAGTCTCTCGTTCCACCTAATGAGAAATGCCCACAGGTGTGGAGGGGCAGGCCACACCTTCACTAATGCTCTCCCTCCCCTGGCCCTCCACCCCCACCATACCCTGGTGGGTGATGTTAACTTTCCTGTGTCCATGTGTTCTCATTGTTCAACTCCCACTTATGAGTGAGAACATGTGGTGTTTGGTTTTCTGTTCCTGTGTTAGTTTGCTGAGAATGATGGCTTCCAGATTCATCCATGTCCTTGCAAATGACATTAACTCATCCTTTTTTACAGCTGCATCATATTCCACGGTATATATTGTGCCACGTTTCCTAATCCAGTCTATCATTCATGGGCATTTGGGTTGGTTCCAGGTCTTTGCTATTGAGAACAGTGCTGCAACATATGTGCATGGGTCTTTATAGTACAGCGATTTATAATCTTTTGGGTATATACCCAGTAATGGGATTGCTGGGTCAAATGGTATTTCTGGTTCTAGATCCTTGAGGAATCACCACACTGTGTTCTACAATGGTTGAACTAATTTACAGTTCTTCCAACAGTGTAAAAGTGTTCCTGTTTCTCCACAGCCTTGCCAGCATCTGTTGTTTCCTCACTTTTTAATAATGGCCATTCTGACTGGCGTGAGATGGTATCTCATTGTAGTTTTGATTTGTGTTTCTCTAATGACCAGTGATGATGAATTTTTTTGCATGTTTGTTGGCCACATAAATATCTTCTTTTGAGAAGTGTCTGTTCATATCCTTTGCCCACTTTTTGATGGAGTTGTTTGTTTTATTCTTGTAAATTTAAGTTCCTTGTAGATTCTGGATGTTAGACTTCTGTCTGATGGGTAGATTGCAAAAATTTTCTCCCAATCTGTAGGTTGCCTGTCCACTCTGATGATAGTTTCTGTTACTGTGCAGAAGCTCTTTAGTTTAATTAGATACCATTTTTCAATTTTGGCTTTTGTAGCCATTACTTTAGTAATGAAGTATTTGCCCATGCCTATGTCCTGATTGGTATTGCCTGGGTTTTCTTCTAGGACTTTTATGGTTTGGGGTTTTACATTTAAGTCTTTAATCCATCTTGAGTTATTTTTTGTATGAGGTCTAAGGAAGGGGTTCTGTTTCTATTTTCTGCATCCAACTAGCTAGCCAGCTTTTCCAGCACCATTTATTAAATAGGGAATCCTTTGCCCGTTACTTGTTTTTGTCAGGTTTGTTGAAGATCAATTGGTGGTAGATGTGTGGTGTTCTTTCTGAGGTCTCTGTTCAGTTCCATTGGTCTCTATATCTGTTTTGGTATGAGTACCATGCTGTTTTGCATACTGTAACTTTGCAGTGTAGTTTGAATTCAGGTAGTGTGATGCCTCCAGCTTTGTTCTTTTTGCTTAGGATTGTATTGGCTATACAGACTCTTTTTTGGTTCCATATGAAATTTACAGTAGTTTTTTTCTTCTGAGAGGAAATTCAGTGGTAGCTTGATGGGAATAGCATTGAATCTATAAATTACTTTGGTCAGTATGGCCATTTACATGATATTGATTCTTCCATTAAGCGTGGAATTTTTTTCTGTTTGTGTCCTCTCATTTCCTTCAGCAGTGGCTTGTAGTTCTTCTTGAGGATATCCTTCATGTCCCTTGTAAGTTGTATTCCTAGGTATTTTATTCTCTTTGTAGCAATTGTGAATGGGAGTTCCTTCATGATTTGGCTCTCTGTTTGTCTATTGTTGGTGTATAGGAATGCTTGTGATTTTTCCACATCAATTTTGTATCCTGAGACTTTGCTGAAGTTGCTTATCAGCTTAAGGAGTTTTTGTGCTGAGACAATGGGGTTCTTCTAAATATACAATCATGTTATCTGCAAATAGAGACAATTTGACTTCCTCTCTTACTGTTTGAATACCTTTATGTCATTCTCTTGCCTGATTGCCCTGGCCAGAACTTCCAATAATATGTTGAATAGAGTGGTGAGAGAGGGCATCCTTGTCTTGTGCTGGTTTTCAAAGGGAATGCTTCCAACTTTTCCCCATTTGGTATGATATTGGCTGTGTGTATGTCATAAATAGCTCTTATTATTTTGAGATACATTCCATCAATACATAGTTTATTGAGAGTTTTTATCATGAAGGGGTGTTGAATTTTATTGAAGGCCATTTCTGAATCTACTGAGATAATTGTTTTGTTTTTGTCATTGCTTCTATTGATGTGATGAATTACGTTTATTGATTTGCGTATGTTGAACCGCCTTACCTCCAATGGATGAAGCTGACTTGATTGTGGTGGATAAGCTTTTTGATGTGCCGCTAGATTCATTTTGCCAGTGTTTTATTGGGGATTTTATCATTGATGTTCTTCAGGGATATTGGCCTGAAATTTTCTTTTTTTGTTGTGTCTCTGCCAGGATTTGGTATCAGGATGATGCTGGCCTCATAAAATGAATTAGGGAGGAGTTCCTCTTTTTCTGTTGTTTAAGATAGTTTCAGAAGGAATGGTACCAGTTGCCCTTTGTACCTCTGGTATAATTCAGCTGTGAATCCGTCTGGTCTTGGGCTTTCTTTGGTTGGTAGTCTATTAATTACAGCCTCAATTTCAGAACTTGTATTCAGGGATTTGACTTTACCTGGTTTAGTCTTGGGAGAGTAACTAGCAATATTTTGGGACTTCTGGGTTGACTACATTTATTAGTGTTTGAAACATTTTACTTTTTATATTCCCTTTCTCCCCATAATATAATATAGCTGACACTTTCTGGTAGAAAAGTTATTTAACAGGTCATAATCACTAAAGATATGATTGAAAGTAGAAGTATTTCTTTTATAAATTACCTGGATGAGTTTTTTCATAATATCTAATATGAAACTTTTTATTAAAATTTTTTTCAACTGCATAATTTATCACTATGTCAAATCCATGTGGAATTTGTTGAGAAGAACAAAGAGTAAAACAAAAAAATCTTCTAATCATATGGAAAGTCTGAGTCAGTTTTCCAAAAGTTTTACAAAAATCAACAGGACAAAGATATACCTGGTTGTAAAACACTGAATTAATCTCCATTCATATCTGCGGATTGCACCTTGCATTCGTAATATTCCCACCTTGTCTTCTGCTCCTATATTAATATGAAGATTAATAACTTTATAATTTTATATGTCCTTGACTTCTTCAGCAGAGTAATCTGAAAGATGCAATATTTATTCTTTTTCATCAGAAAAAGAATGCTGACTTTATGCTTATTTTCATGCCTTTAACTATGCCTTTCACCTCAAATACCCTCCCTCCACTCCTTCTCACCCCTAGTCCATAACCTTCCTAAGTACCTACCTCAAATGGCTTGTCTTACTTATATATTCTTCTCTGACTGCTGTCTCATAGTACTTCATCTTTATCATACACTTGACACATAGGACGGTCTCCTCTTTAAAGACTTTTTTTTTTGCATTTTTACATCAACTTTGTCAGCCTCATTTCTGTTGAAATGTTGCTGGCTTTTGAAGTGCAGTACTTTATATTTCTTTTTATCTAGCTCATGGCAATTTCTGTTTCCCAGTCCTATTGAATAAGTTGAAAAATTTTAGAATAACTGTTTGATCTTTTCTAAATTCCTATTTGTTATCTTCCACGTAGTTTCCGTGTGGTTACCATTTGGATTATTACTTCTTTATTGTTTTTTTACCACATGGTTAGAATAGTTTATGAACAATTAAATTATCAAAATGTAAATGACATCTAAGGGCGAATGTAAGCAGTGCCCTGGATTATAAGAATCTCCTCAGAAATTGTACATTTGTGTCTTTACAGATAATCTTGGCTTTGATTGTTGCTGGGCTTTTGATAAATTTGGTATTCTGCTGCCCACCACCAACCTTGGCTTCCTGAGACAAGTTCCAGCCAATGTTTTAATTTGGTCCTGTCCATTTCAGGATAACATTTAACCAATGAGCCATCTGCCACCCTGGATATAAGAAAGACTGAGAAAAAATGATTACAAAGCATAACATGACAAAGGAGAATATGACCTTTTCAGTATTATATAGGCAAAAAGATCATGTAATAAAGTTTATTGATTGTAATTTTACAACATAAATTGATAAAGTTTAACACAATTTATCTTGTTTTTCTGCAAAATTATAAACCTGATTCTTTTAGTTCACTTAAATCCTAACGCTGAGTGAATCAAAACAGTATAAACATCTTTGCCAATATCATCACAAGGTGATTGACAGGAATCAGAACACGTCTATCATGAGCATATTCCTTTAGGAGTAGGCATTTCCTCTGATAACTCTGTTTTTGTATTCTATAGTTACATATTTTATATTAAAAACATTTTCCAAAATCTGGTTCATTTACCACTTTGCATTGCAGATGAGTCTTAGAAAAAAGTCTTTGTAAAGGAGGCAGTGAGGAACTAAGATATTTTTATAAGGCAGCGTCTATGGTTTATCTCTTCCTAGAGTGACTATTTTATAGAGTGAGGTATAGCGGCAGTTCTCAGGCATTTTTGGTGTCCTCACCTTTACATTCTTAAAAAAATATTTAGAACATCAAACAGATTCTATTTATGTAGTTATGTCTATCAATATTTATCTTATTGGAAATTAAAATTGAGAACCTTAAAACATTTATTATTCATTTATAAATAAACAACAAACCCATGACATATTAATGTATAATAAAAATAATATATATATTTAAAATAAAATGAATGGCATTGTCTTACATTTTTTGCATATCTACTTAATGAATGAATTAATGGAAAACAGCTGATTTGTATTCTGACTCTGCATTCAACCTGTGACTATATATTTGGTTGAATACAGAAAGAAAATCATGGCTCATCATATATAAGATGAAAGAGGATGAGCATGTCAATATCTCTTTCGGAAAATTGTGAATATTCTTTTTAAAACAGCTTTGTGGAGGTATAATTGATATGCAAAAAACTGTGCATGTTTATTATATATAATTTCATGAGTTTGGGGATATGCATATACCCTTGATACCATTACCATCATCAAGGTAATAGACACATCCACCATTATTCTTTTGTACTACACCAAAACTTGACAACTGGTAATATCTAAATGGTTAATTGCAGTATGGAATCTCAAACTGTATCAGTGAACTTTGTTTCTTGCTCTGTTACATTAAAACACATTGCTTTACATTGCACTTTGAATACATCTTTCACCATGGTATGATTTGAATTAGAAAATATTGGTTCACTGGTTATGCAGATATTCCACAACTCCATTAACAATATCATAAAAGATTCACATTTATTAATATCACCACACATATTCTTTAAAAATACTATGAGAGCTAGAAAGCTTTCAAGTTCATAGCAGCAGAATGAAGATGTCAGAAATTCAAATCTTCAACTTTGCAACAAAAATTGTCATGAAGTCTGAGTGATTTATTTTCAAGCAGATGTCTGCCAAATGCCTGCCTCTGTTTAACTTCGATTTTTTCCGTCAGTTATTCCTTAAAGTAATAATGGTGTTCCATGAAAAATGTAGCACATTCTGCTTGCATTTCAATCACCCAAGTGTTTTATTTGAGACAGCAACTGTACTTAGAAATGCAACAGAAGTGTTTTATGTGTTTGTTTTATTTCAACACCTAGAATATTAAAAATGTGTGTACTCCAGGCTTTCAGTAGTCTTTTCAACTCAGTGATGTCGCACTATGCCACTGAGTTGATTTTTGCTAAAATGCCTGATGTTTTATCCACCATTGCTTCTGCAATGTCAGTGCAAATGTCATAATAGTAAAAAGGACAAGATCTCAAACTATTTATGAAAATAGTTTTTATTTATGGAGTAAATGAAATTCAGAGACCCCTAGGTGTCACGCCATGGAGCACAGCTGGAGAACTGCTAAGCTAAATACAATAAAATAAACTTTGTTATTGTAAGTTCAAGAATATCTTCCAAAGCCTAGTTTATTCCTTTATCATCTGCATTTTATTTTATACAAGTGAATAATGAGTCTAAAAACTCAAATGCAATTCAATAAATATTAAATGTCCGTAGTTTAATTAGTATAGGAAAATACCCTGAAATAATAGTTGCTATTATTATATTTATAGCTATAATTACTAAATATTTAGTGTGTATATCTGGCACATAGATCCAGATGCTATAAAATTCATTGATTCCTTATGACTGCCTATCAAATTAGTACCACAGTTGTCCCTCTGTTACAGATAAACTGAGGTGATTAAGATAAATGCCTGTATCTCCAGAGTCTATGAATTCAATATTTACTTTGAAAGAGGATGTTAAAAGAAGTAAATATTTAGCCATATATTTAAGATTTTTAAATGTATACGTATAATTATCATAGAAATGTCATATGGGTAGTACAAAAATAAAAATTGTCAAAATTTAGAAATTCTTTTTTAAATTATGGCTGAAATGGTCAAGGGAATCTTCACTGAATGAGTGGAATAGGTGTTCAGAGTGCTAGAATTTTGTTTGTTTGTTTGTTTGTTTAAGGTATTCCCATGATATGAGACATAATTTTAGTAGATTTATCCAACAAATGTATTGGAAGGAAGAGAGAAAGCAAGAGACCAATTAGAATCCTATTGCTGGAGTCTGAAAAATGGCAGTGATATTAGAAATATAATTTGGTGAATCAAGGAGATACGACAAAGATCTGAAAGATATGATAAATATTTGGGAGATAAAGAGTCAAATATATTTTCAGGTTTTGAGTATAGGTTCAAAGAAACGTTGTGTATCTGTTATAAATGAGATCATGTACTATTTTTCTAATTCACAATTTTTGTACATTGTCTTGATGGAATGTTAAATAATAATTAGTAAAATTAAAGGACTTTAATAAGAAGAAAAAAATTCTAATACTCTTGGTGTTGAAAAGGAGTATCTCCACACACTTGCCTGTAAAAAAGTGTGTAGTTACTTCAGCATAATTGCATCTGTTGTTTGTTTGGCTTTGTATCTTCACAAGATAAATACAAAGGTAAAATTTGCAAAAACTCGAGAAAAGAAGAGACAAACAAGAAACTTACTTTTTTTTTTTTTTTTTCCTATTTTTTTTAACTGATTAATCACCCATTCTTTTTAAAATTCTGGCAATACATTTCCTTAAAGACGTAACTTGACTGTTTGATTTCTGTCTGTAATCAAAAGTATCAAATTATTTCCTAGAGTCATTGAATGTAAAATATCTAGCACTTTGTTAAGATGTTTAAACAAAGTAGCCTAAATCATTGCAGCATTATCAAAAGGAAATAATAATATTTGTATTTGAAATAAGGTTGCGTTTAGGAAACTAGTGTAGACTGTAGGGGAAAATGTTTTCTCAGTGCTAAGGTGAGCCATGTTTTTATAGGTGTGCTTTAATTATTATCTACTTTATTGTAATATACCAATCATGTCTAAATCACTAATTTTTAATTTAAAGGAGCCTTATTAGAGATGCCAGTATAGATATTTAAGTTCTTCTACATAAAAAAAAATTACATTGGAAGAAAAACTATCTGCAGATTTCTTTGGAGAGCCAAAAATATGTAACTCTAGTTTATTATTTGAGTGGATAAATCTAATGTGCAGTAAAACTGAGTCCCATTCCTATTCACAGAGTGAATAACAAAGTATTTTCATAATTTGACAGAAATGCATTGGCATAAAACTAACAGTATACTTGCTCTGGTTTATCTGTACTTTGACATCTAAATTACATAAACTAATTTTTGAAATTTATATCACTGTTTCATAGTTTGCCACATTATTTTATCACATGCAGACACACACACATGCATGCAGGCACACATACACACACATGTATATCTATATTCATTCTATTCTATTACTGCTAGCCATACGTTCTTTAATGTGTACTAAATGCCCAGATGACAGTTAGGATCTCTCTTTTGCAGATGAAGAAAAACAGATCAACTTTTTCTTTTCTAGAACATGCAGAATTATTTTTTACAATCATGTGTGATGGAATTGTGTCAGTTTACTTATAATTCACCTTATTTTGATTGTCTTGTTAAATTGTCACCTTTATCAGTATAATCAATAAAATTATTGAAAAATTTTTATAAAGCAGACTGTTCAATTTGCTCTATCTTTAGTACTATAATAGAACATTTGTCTAAAATATGTGAGTACGTGTAAATTATTGGGTAAAAGCTAACTAGTTGTACTTGGTAAAAAATGTGTTTTATAATCTCATGAATTTTAATTGGCATTTATTCAAACAAATATTTATCTCAAAATGACCATAGCCAGATACTGAGCACGATGATACATTAAATCCAGTATGTCTCAACATTTTTCCAACAAACAACTTTCCCAAACGAAATATAAGATTAATATTTTGTTAGACTCCATGTATCTGTAATGTTTGTTAAATAAGTGTAAAAATATTATACATAGTATATGAACAGTAATGAATTCCTACTAACTATAGTTTAACAATGATTTGCTTTCAGGAAAACTTATTTTCTATTTCTCGTTGTTTTATCCACAAAGGCTTCTCTAAATTATAATTCTCCAAGTTCCCAAATTTTTCTCCATTCTTTCTATATGTAAAAAGAAGACTTTGATTTTTATTTTAATTAGAAATTCAAAGTGTCAGCACATACATTGCCCTAAACTTCTTTACTGTATGTTCGATCTTTGCCCTAGCCCCTTTCTTCTGTTTATCTGATATTAAATTCTTTGAGAATGCACTTAATCCTATGAAGTAGGATAAGATTTTCCTTATCTGATATTTGCTTCTTGAAATAATTGTTTCCATATCTACTTTACTATAAACATGTTTGAGGTACATATATATTGACTTCTGTTTTAACTTTTCTTTTTTTGCAAACTTACATCTTTCTTTGTAGCCTGTTGTATCAGAATAGCATTTTTCATTCCATGCTTTTTTTTTTTTTTAATACTAAACATCTTCTTCAAACACTTATTTCCAATTCCTCATGGGCCTGCCACTTGCTAGGAATAACTTATGTCTCTAATATTTATACTTTCAAAAGTACCCCTTCTTATGTAAATTTGTCTTCTTTGTTAGTCTTTGTGATTCATTCTACTGGTTCTCTTACTTTTCATACCACTGCAGTCTCTTTGATATTTGTACTGTTTGTTTTTCCTGTTCCCTCCCTATAATAAAATTAGATTTATCCTCAAATTCCTATCTTTAGCCTTCTTTTGGACTTTCTGAAATTTTAGCTATTTTAGAGTTCACCTTTATGTTGATGTTTAGCATATCTACATCTCTAGCCATAGTCTTTCATGGGTGAAAATGAAATGCGACTTGAGGTCATAAAATGAAACATGACTTGTTTCCCTCTGCATTTGTTTAATGGTCTTGACTATGAGAACCTACCCTCTTTGGTCTCTAATTTATTAGTCATTTGTATGTTCTGAAAAAAATCACTTTATAGAGTGAGAGCAAAGTACAGTGTCAAGGTTAGTTCATTGGAAGAAGTGGCCATTAAATAAGATCAAGATTGTAAATGTAGAAAAACAGATAGTTGTATAAATACCTGCATCAAATTATGAAACACTTTAACATCCTATGCAAAATTAATATCACTGAATACTTACAATGAACTTTAGGGCATGGTATTTCTTGGATATTCCTGTTTGCTGTTAGTCCAGGTATTTTCATAAATGTTAAAGTTATTTGTGTTTTTTTCTCACAGTAAGTCCCATTTTCAGAAATATATTTGTGCCAAGGCTCAAATATAATCACCTGGTAATAATGTGTATTTGATGTTTTTAAAAATAGCATTTCCCTTACACATTCACACAATTTCCTGACCTTCCTCTTCCAAATAATTAATCATGCCATCTGTACTCACATCATATTTAACCAAATTTCTAATATAATATTTAGCACATTACATTATATTAGAGTTAGCTGTATATCTCTTTGCTTTCTCCACCAAACCATGTACCCCAGATAATAGATATCTTATTCATTTCTGTATCCTCAGCCACTTGTTACATGTTTGACACATACTAGATATTCTCTAAGCAAGTATCTTGCTCTTTTGCCCAAGCTGAAGTGTGGTGGTATAATCTTCGCTCATTGCATCCTCGACCTCCCTGACCCAAGCAATTTTCCCAACTTAGCCTCCTGAGTAGTCAGGCCTGCAGGCTTGCGCCACCATGTCTAACTAATTTTTGTATTTTTTTGTAGAGAAAGGTTTTGCCATTTGCCTAGGCTGGTCTTGAACTCTTGGACTCAATCCACCCACCCACACTCCTCGGCCTCCCAATGTGCTAGGATTATAGGCATGAGCCATCATGTCCAGTGGAAGTATATATATATATATTTTTTTTAGTTAACAAAAAATCTCTATTACCTGTTAAACGTGAGTATAAAGTTTAAGTTGATTTAAAAAAAAAAAAAAAAGTAGCAAGGCATTGGGAGTGGAAAAAATCTTAGAAGACTATAACAAGTTTCATGTTCTAATTCCAGTCTAATATAAATATAGGTAGGCTTGAATATGCAGTTTTATTCTGCTTGGTCCAGTGTTACTTTCAAGGCAATCTCTAGATAAAGACCAGAGAATCAGTCTCTTACTCCTCTGACTCTTAGAGCCTTGCTATGTCAACCCAATTTGGTTTTTCCATACTTTAAGCTGCAAGTAGTGGCCGTAGAGTTAAGAGACTCTCTGATATTTGTATGTGGATTGGGTGAGAATGGAAGAGTAACAGGAAGTCAGAAGAACCTAGTCACTACAGATTGACCCTGGATAATATAAAACCACTTTTAAATTCCATATGAGCAATTTAATCAAGGTGCTTTTTTCCCTAAATAAGATGTTTTTTTTGTTTGTTTTATTTCCAGTTGTAATCCTGTGACAGGAAATCATACATTAATACAGTTTTTCATACCTCTAAGCACTTAGCTTTGATTCCATCAGTAGAGTTTCGTGTTTGCTTTTGTTTTATATTGTATTCCACAGGGTATGTGATTTTATTTTTTAATCATTGTTGTATGCCCTTCCGTGTCTAACAAAGTGATTTCGGTTTTCCATGACAAGTTGTGGCAGGAAACTGGAAACAGTTTCAGTGTTGCTCACAATTCAGAATTGGAGACTTTAACCTATTAACATCTTTAATTACAAAACATTTTATTCTCATTTGGAAATTAAACATAAGGTCTTAATTGTTCTGTATAATGGATTTGAAGTAGATGTGAGTATCCGTGTATATTATTTATGTTTAAGGCTCATTAACGCTGCCTTGATTATTTTAATAGAGTTTTTTTGTTTCCTTATAACCAAAACTATAAGAATACTTGAAGGAAGTCAGCATGTAATTAGTCTGGATATATGAACAACAGATTGCATTGTTTCACATGCTATGAACTATGAGTGATCCACAATGCTGTGAAGGAGAGCAAAGCACCAACAGTATTTCTCCCTTAAAGCTCAACATTCTTGACTTTTCAAACATCACTGCTTGGGGAACTGAGAAACACAGAAGTTCTACTGATATGATGATTATTGACTGAAATGGCTATACTTGTTATCATTTATTGGCTGATGGCTTACCTCTCTAAAAATTCTTTTATTCCTAAAATCAATTTTAATCTTATTTGGAGTGCACATGATGGAGAGGGAACAATGGTGAGCAAAGAGGAGATGGATTTTTTTTTCTCATTAATTAGGGAGTTCAGTAGATCTAAAGATGATTACAAGGAACCAATTGAATAATCTTTGTGATTATAGTCAAGAAATATATTACCTAGTCACACATTTAATTCAAGCTACCACAAAGTTTTCACGGTGTAACTTTGTTTGATGCAATTTCAAGCTCCTAGCATTTTGGTTCTTGTTGAAACATTTCACTCTAGAAGCTTACCTTGGAAATATTGTGGGTGTGGTTCTAGATCTCCACAGTAAAGCAAATATCACAATACTGCTAGTGACATTTTGGTTTCCCAGTGCCCACAAAACTTATGTTTATATTACACTAAAGTCTATTAAGTGTACAATAGTATTATGTCTAGAAAAGCTCACACCTTAATTTAAAAATACTTGAATATTTATTAATTGCTTTATTGCTAAAAAGATGGTAACGATCATCTGAGCCTTCAATAAGTCATCATCGTTTTTCTGTTGTAGGGTCTGGCCTTGACGTTAATGGCTGCTCACTGAAAAAGGGTAGTGTTTACTTAATATAGAAATGGCTGGGGAAATTTCTTCAAATAAGAGGATAATGAAGTTTGGCACGTTAATTGACTCTCACCAAATATTTTTCCACAGCATGTGATGGTGTTTGATAGCATTTTACCCACATTAGCACTTCTTCCACATTGGAGTCATTTTTCTCAAATTGTGCCACTGCTGTATCAACTAAGTTTTATGTAAATATTCTAAAACCTTTGTTGTAATTTCAATCATGTTCACACATCATCACCAGGAGTAGATTCCATCTCAAGAAACCACTATCTTTGCTCATCTATAAGAAGCAACATATCATTCATTCAAGTTTTATTCTAAGATTGCAGCAATTCAGTCATACCTTCAGCCTCCACTCCTATTTCTAGTTACCTTGTGATTTCCACTACTTCTGCATTTACTTCCTCCAGTGGAGATTTGAACTGCTCAAAGTCATCCATAAGAGTTGGAGATAACTTCTTCTAAACTCCTGTTCACACTGATAATTTGACTTCGCCCCAATGAATTCAAATGTCCTTAATTACAGCGGAAATAGTGAATATTTTCCAGAAAGTTTTCAGTTTCGTTTACTCAGATCCATCAGTGGAATCACTATCTATGACATCTATAGCCTTGCAAAATGTATTTCTTAAATTGTAAGATTTGACAGTCAAAATCACTCTTTCATCTATGGAATGCAGAGTTGATGCTGTGTTAATAGGCAAGTAAACAACATTAATCTCTTTGTACATATCCATCAGAACTCTGGGGTGACTAAGTATATTGTCATTGAGCGGTAATATTTAAAACAATTTTTTTTTTTTTTTTTTTCTGAGCAGTAGTCTCAACTGTGGGCTTAAATATCAGTAAATCATACTGTAAACAGATGTGCTATCATCCAGGCTTTGTTCTATTTATAGGGCACAAGCAGAGTAGATTGAGCATAATTCTTAAAGGCTTTAAAATTTTCAGAATGATAAATGAGCATTGGCTTCAACTTAATGTCACCAGCTGCATTAGCCACTAAGCTAACAGAGTCAGCCTGTCCTTTGAAGCTTTGTTGCCTGCCATTGACTTCTCTTCTCTAGCTATGAAAGTTCTAGATAGGATTCTTCACCTCTCCTGCCCTTCACTGAATTGAAGAGATAAGGCCTTGCTTCAGATAAAGCTTTGGTTTAAGGGAATGCTGTGGTTGACTTAACCTTCTAACCAGACCACTAAAACACACTTTATATCCATAATGAGGCTATTGCGCTTTCTTATCATTTGTGTTCACTGGGCTAGCACGTTTAATTTTCTTCAGGAGCTTATCCTTTCTATTACAACTTGGCTATTTTGCTCAAGAGATCTAGTCTTTACAGTCTCAGTTTTGGACATGTCTTCCTCATTAAGCTTAATCATTTCTAGCTTTTGATTTGAAGTAAGAGATATGTGATTTTTTTTACTTTAATACTTAGCGACTGTTGTTGGGTTATTAACTGGCCTAGTTTCAATATTGTTGTGTCTCAGGGAGTAGGGAAGACTGAGGGGAAAGATAGGTATGGAGGAATGACTGATAGGGGGAGCAGGCAGAGCATACACATCGTTTATCAATTAAATTTTCTGTCTTATATGAGCATGATTCGTGGTTCTCTAAAAGTTACAATAGTAACATAAAATATCACTAACCACAGATTACTGTAACAGATACAATGATAATTAAAACGTTTGAAATACTGCAGTAATTACCAAAATGGGTAATTTTGGTAATCTGGGTAACTCATGACCCAGAGACATGAAGTAAGTACATGATGTTGGAAAAATGGTACCAAAAGACTTGTTCAAAGCAAGGATGCCACAAAACTTCAATTTGTGAAAAATGCAGCATCTGCAAAGCATAACAAAGAAAAGTACAATAAAATTCTGTGTGCTTGTATATATATTTAGTAGGATCAAGGCAGTCATATTAAGGTTGGTGGATCTAGTCATTAGGACCATTCCAATTTTGTATTCTCATACCTTTTTACTAAAATTAAATGTTTCATTAAGATAGATTGAATCAACTTTTAGACATGAAATAGGACAACTGTTTGGTAAAAACACATACCCTGAATTTCACTGATTCTAAGACACTTCCACCGCCCCCCACATTTTAACATCTTTGAAATTATAATACACCTTAAAATTCATGTGATCTTAACCTTTGTGGTTTGTAAGCAGGAGAAACAACACAGTTGTCCTTGCATGTGTCTGTATAAATTTCATCCAAGCTGTCCATATTTTTCTCACTTTACTTGAGTTACATGCATTGTTAAGAGTACAAGCGTGTAATTTACTTGCCATTAAAATATCTTCAACTATTATTACACTAATATGTGATGTAAAAGCGAAATTATTAATATTATGCTCTCAGAAACTCTGAGAAAAATAAAATACTGATATTTTGTATCAGTATAGTTTTATGTGAATATGATGTAAAATAAAATAAATATAAAATAAAATAAAATAAAATATAAAAATGATACTAGTGAAGCAAATATTTAATATTGGATGAATTAATATACTTTCTTCAAAAGCTGTAACCAAGTACTTTATAAGACCTAACAAAGGAAGATACTTTTAAATGAAATGTGTTGTTTTGTTGCTAAAATATATGTAATATAATTATCTGTCATTTTCACACAATGTAAAATCAAGACATTAGAAATTTTCCAATCTTTTGGACTAAATGAGAGAGATTTTCAAGTAAGTAGAGCCTCTATTACCCAATTCATATATCAATACAACTTTTATTAAGTCATTTTATAATAGTATATAAGAATTTTTATCACTAATAGTACATAATTTTTGTCACTTATCATATATAAAGGTGCATCTTACAGTTAAAGACAGCATATTATTAGTAAAGTATATAATCTAGCAAATACATGTAAGTGCTAAAATAAAATACACTCTGAACACATTCTTCATTGAAAAGTTAGGTTGAAAAAGTGTCATAACTCAAAGTAGCACTCAATCTTACATTGGAGTGGAAATCCTTAGCTGCTTTTAATTTCTAAATATTTGGAGTGGGACTATTGCTTATTAAAATTCCAATTGTATTTTTAAGGAAAATCTACATGTCATATTTAGACACTTTTTTTTCTTTTCTACTTTTTAGGTTTGGGGGTACATGTACAGGTTTTTTACATGGGTAAATTTCATATCCCTGAGGCTTGGTGTATTAATGATCCCTTCACAAAGATAGTGAGCATAGTGCTCAATATGTAGCCTTCCCTGCTCAATGAGTCTGCAGTATCTTTTGTTGCCATCTTTGTGTCCATGTGTATTCAGTGTTTAGCTCCCACTTATAAGTGAGACCATGCAATCTTTAGTTTTCTGCTCCTGCCCTAGTTTGCTTGGATAATGGCTCCCAGCAACATCCATGGAGCTGTAGAGGACAAGATTTCATTCTTTTTTATGGCTGCATAGTATTTCGTGGTATACATATACTAAATTTTCTTTATTCAGCCCACTGTTGATGGGCGCCTAGGTTGATTCTATGACTTTGCTATTGTGAATAGCACTGCGATACACATAGTGCATGTGACTTTTTGGTAGAACAATTTATTTTCCTTTGCATGAATACCCAGTAGTAGGATTGCTAGGTCAAATGATAGTTCTCTTTTAAGTTATTTGAGAAACTTCCACATTGTATTCTACAATGACTGAACTAATTTACATTCCTACCAGCACTGTATAAGCATTCTATTTTCTTGGCAAATTCAGCTGCCTCTGTCACTTTTTGTTGTTTTAATTATAGCCATTCTGACTGGTGTGAGATGGTGTCTCATTGTGGTTTTGATTTGCACTTCCCTAATGATTAGTAATGATGAGCATTTTTTCACATATTTGTTGGCTGCATGTATGTGTTTTGAGAAGTGCCTGTTCGTGTCCTTTGCCCATTTTTTAATGGGGTTGTTTTCTGTGTGCTGATTTATTTAAGTTCCTCATAGATTTTAGATATTAAACATTTGTTAGATGTGGAGTTTCTGTTTTAATGAACATTTTATGTTTAAAAAGTAGAATGAAAATAGTAAAAAATGCAGTAGGTCTCTGAGCTAGAAATTAAATTTAAAGATGCATATTTCAATTCCATAGATTTGTTTTTAAGGTGGGAACATTTATAGATTATGTAATCCACTTCTATGATTTCAGGATACACAAAAAGAGGTCCAGGATATTGACTGACTTAATGTCGATCACCCAGTTTGTTGGGATGAGAAATGTGTTCTCATAGCTGGTTAAATGGGATAGGAAACCTGCAAATTTGGGTGTCTCTAACTGCACAGTCCATGTAACTACAATCTACATTTCTCCACTTACTAGCTTTGTGCTCTTTTAAGGTTACTTAAGCTCTTTGTCCTCAATGTCCATATTTTTAAAATAGGGATACTTATACTGTCTACCTTCTAGAGATGTTGTGATAATTAAACAAGTTGATAGATAAGCATATAAATAGTACCTGGCACAGCAATGTACGTGGCAACCCCCAGAGTAGCGCAGTATACATGTTATGCAGCCCCTTTACAGTATACATGTTTTGCAGCCCACCCAATATACAGGTTATACAGTCTCTCAGTCTCTCTCCCTCCCTCCCTCTCTCTCTCTCTCTTTATCTAGATAGATCTCCAATGTAAGAAGTACTATATGATATACTGGATTGGATCCTTGAAGGGCAAAAGGACATTAGTTGGAAAACAAGTGACATCCAGATAAATTCTGGGGCTTAGTTAATAGTAATGCACAAATGTTATTTTCATAATTTTTAAAACTGTACTGTGGTGATATATGATGTTAACATTAGGGGAGACTGGGTGAGGGATATAAGAGGAACTTAAACATAGAACAAAACATCACATTTAATTTTTAAATATATTCAATAAATATGTTCAATTGATATTTGTCAATTAAAGAAATAAAGTAAAAACAAGGAAAACTTATTTTAAAAAATAAGTATTTGAGGTGATCTTTAATTCATATTACGTTCTTGTTTAAGTGTAAGATGTCATTCTCTGTTACTCTTGCTTACCAGCAATTTCTCCAAATTTATCAGATTATTTTCTGTATTGGAATGATGTGTAATTTTTTCTAGTTGTTATTATAATCATAGAGAGCATACAATTTAAAAAGATTAAAGAAGAATATGATAAATCAGAAAAAAACAGTATCAGGACAATCAAATTCAGCATTCTCCTCATATCAGGAGTAGATATGGCTGTAAGTTAAAAAAGAAAACAACTAAATAACAGTTGTTAAAATAACTTAGAAATGCTTTTTTTCTTTCACACATTATCTTCCAGAGGTTAATAATCCATAGCTAGTATGGTTTTCCTATCACAAAGTCAGGCTCCTTCCAACTTGTTGCTAGGACAAGGTGCATCTTCCCTATCCTCAAAGTTGTCTCATGGCCTAAGTGTTTTCAGTGCCCATATTACATCTCATTTCAGCTACTAGGAACAGGAAAGACAACAGGAAAAGACAAAGTCATACAGTCTTCTTGTGAAATGTTTACCAGACAAACGATCTTTTTCCTTTCTTCTACCTCCAGTCTTTTGGACAGAATTTAGTTATATGTATGCTCCTAACTATCAAGGAGGCTAGAAATATGATCTTTATTTTGAGCAACCATCTAAAAAGTGAAGGTACCTTTTCAGTTCCACAGGAAGAAAACTAATTGGGGAAATACCAGCAGCCTCTGCCTATTCTCCCACCAATATAGATCTTTCAGCAAGCAGGAGAGAGCAATGGAACATTATATTGTCCAAAGATGGAAGCTTTTTTCTCTCTGAAAAACTGACAGAGTTGTGCAATACCGTGGCCTTGACACATACAACAAAAAGTGCAAAGGAAAATGCTGAACTAAATTTTAACTGGGTTCATCAGAATCTGTTTTTAATACAAAAAATCTAAATTGATTGTTTCTTAACCCAGGGCTAATGAATGTCTTATTTTGTTTTTAAATCATAGAATCTTACCAAATGTAGAAGTGGCTTGCTCCATTTTTTTGGCAATATATTTTAATTTGTTCCTTTGCTGGGGTCTTCTATTTTTAGGTCTGTAGGTTGGGAATCTAAATGCTTTCCCTGGTTGAAATATTATATGAAAGACAATTTATCTTACAGATGAAAATGGAGAAGTTTTCAGCATTTGGGGGTATATATTGTCAAGCATTGAACTGTTGGCTGTGCCTGTGCTAGTGAATGAAGTGGCATGTTTATAATTCTGTGTTGTTAATCAATGTATGAATGATTGCCTTTTAAAAACTCATTTTTAAATATTTTATCTCCCGTATACAATAGTCTAGTTCATTTATTATAGAGATAGCTCACTGGCTATCAAGTTACGTGATAGACTAAAACAGTTATTTTTGCAAAGTTCAATATATAAAATATACTATATTGAAGTCTAAAGGCAAAATGACAGAAGTAGTGCTTCTGTTAATTAAAGCTATATTTACAACCATTCTGCTTTGCAAAATTAAGACTGAATAAATGATAGACATCTAAGCAATGTTCTGATATTCATTTTTAAATACTAAAGAATAAGATTTTCTAATGGTCACTGTAATGATTAAAATTAATTTTTAGGACTTATTTCTTTGTATTTTGCCATCATATCAGTTTGTGGGTAGGAATTATAAAACATTGATTTCCAGTGGAACATAAAAAATCCATGATACATAACTGTGTATTCTTCAATTTCCTATGGCTCAAGTAACATCACTAAAATTTTCAGATAATTTTAACCCCATATGCTAAATAATATTTTGGAATATTCTACTGAAATAGAAATCAGAGGCTAGCTGTATTACCTGATTAGTTGTCCCAAATTATATCATAAGTTGTCCTAAATCTACCTGCCACCACATGGCACACAGGAAAATTAGAAAATGATTATTAAAATTTTAATTTCATTCTCAATTATTAAGATGACTTTTTGTGGCATTATGCCTCATTATCTCAATTGGCCAGAAATCCTTTTATTGTAGTTACATGTATGCCATTTTTGCTCTTGCAGTGATTTTTTTTTTTTAATGGAGTCTCTCGCACTCCAAGGATGGAGTGCAGTGGCATGATCTTGGCTCACTGCAATCTCTGCCTCTCAGGTTCAAGCGATCATCCTGCCTCAGCCTCCCAAGTAGCTGGGATTATAGGCATGTACCACCACGCCTGGCTAATTTTGTTATTTTTAGTAGAGGTAGGGTTTCACCCTATTGGCTAGGCTGGTCTTGAACTCCTGACCTCAAGTGATCTTCCCACCTCGGACTCCCAAAGTGTTGGGATTATAGGCAAGGGTCACTGTGCCCAGCGTGATCATTTTTCTAAGTACAAAATTGCATTTTTTCCTGTAATTTTCTAATAGGTACATATTTTAGTAAGCATTTTAGCATGAGTTAAGACAAAAGCAAATAAAAAATGAAGTTCAAACCTAAAACAAATTCATGTTGAATCTCTTATCTGAAACGCTTGGCACAGATATGTTTTTGATTTAAAGTTTTTTCAGATTTTGAAATACTTGCAATATACAGGTTGAACATCCCTAATTTAAAAATCCCAAGTCCAAAATGCTCCAATGAGCGTTTTCTTTGAGCATCATGTTGGTGTTCAAAAAGTTTTGAAAGTTGGAACATTTCAGATTTTGGCTTTTCAGATTTTAGATGTTCAACTTATTTAGTGTTATTAGGAATATCTTGTGGTACTTTTTACTTCTCCACAATGTATTTCTTTCATTGTCGTAAAACAAATTTTTTAAATATTGTGTATAGCTTCTAGTAATACCTAACTCATTCAAAGAAAGAAAAAAGAAGGGAGTGAGTGAACCCGAGGGAGGGAGAAGGCACTAATTTACCTAGTTAATGCAGGAAATACCTTTGGGTTGAGTCTACACAAATGCTCTCAGTTTTCCGCAAACTTATATCAGCACCATCACAACAACAACAAGAAAAATTGCAGCTTGGTGTTAATTTTTAGAACACTATAACACCTTATAATGTAATGGCCACACAAGGCATGCAGTATCTTACAGGGTGTATATAAAAGGTATCAATCATTCCTAAATCTGTTTGTACTTTCAGGAATTTCACGTTGGATATGGTCCCTGGATATGATATAGAATAATAGAGATGTGTAGCTGTTAAACCAAAACAAAAACAAAAACAAAAAAAAACAAAAACTAACTTCCTGACCATATCTAGTAGGGCTCTGCAGAAACATACAAATAAATATTTTGTGGTTTTTTCATATGTCTATGAAAATACATCATGTTTATGTCTAAGAAAAAAATATTGGTGTATCATTGTCAAATTGCTATTTTTTAAATGAAGACATTATATTACATAATAAGAAAAAATTCTGAATTATTACGTTTTAGAAGAATAATTTCAATTAAAATTAATATGGATTTTTAAAAGAATTTTATGTTTGGCAATAAAAATGTAGAAGCAGTTTAGGCCTAAAACTTAATAGGAAAATACTTTACTCGAACTATGTACTGCCTATTAAGAATGCATTGGTAGAGTCATGAGTGGGAAAACCTGAAATTATTAGGAAAGTATTAAACAAACAACACCAAGAGCAGTAACTCTTCACCCTCAAGTAATACACTAGCTTTTCTAATGTACTTTTGTTGTGATTTTTAAAAATATTACAATAATGAACGTCCATCAATTAGGTTATTGACTTGTTTCAATGGCTAAGCACGGATATTGAATGTAGAGCTATGTGAGTATCTTTCATTAATCCTTGTGCCTCATTGTCATGATGCATAATGGTAAGATTGACAGAAAGATGCCAACAAACACATGCATGACGGAGAAGCCTCTTTCATGTTCAAGATACATCATGCTGTGCACATACTGTGCTTGAGTTGTATGCATATGTAAGTCACCATGCGTGGCAGATGACACAGTAGGCATCATCCCTATTTGAAACCCATCTTGCATGGCCTTTCAAGACGTGGGGAAGAGCAGAGGCCAGTGAAAACATCTGATACAACACGAATGTCCAATTAGAAACTCTGAAAAGCTACTTTTGCCTTTCATGTGACATGTGGTCATGAATTAAGGATCTTTAAATAAATAGACAGAAGGAGGAGAAATATAAAATCCCCTTTGTGAAAAACAAAGTTGCTTTCCCAAAATCCTTCCCAGATCTTCACATTTATCAGATGCTTTCATGGTATCGTCATCTCCAGTGGGCTGTGGAAAACAGTGTTTACTGTGAGGTTAGGGAGCTTCCTCATCATTTTCAGTTTTTTTTTTTTTTTTTTTTTTTTTTGAGACGGAGTCTCTCTCTGTCGCCCAGGCTGGAGTGCAGTGGCGCAATCTCGGCTCACTGCAAGCTCCGCCTCCCGGGTTCACGCCATTCTCCTACCTCAGCCTCCCGAGTAGCTGGGACTACAGGCGCCCGCCACTGCGCCCGGCTAATTTTTTTCTATTTTTTAGTAGAGACGGGGTTTCACCATGGTCTCGATCTCCTGACCTTGTGATCCGCCCGCCTCGGCCTCCCAAAGTGCTGGGATTACAAGCGTGAGCCACCGCGCCCGGCCTCATTTTCAGTTTTTACTATCCCCCAGAAGGTAAAATGTTTAAGCCTATTTCTGAGTGAAATAATTGATTTTCATGTTTTTGAGAGAAACAGCTAGGGAATCTTGGCAACTTTCCTGAGCATGTTTGCTGTGGACTTTGACTCTAACAGCGATTACTTCCTGATAAAAATGGTCTTACTTTTGAGAGCCAACGTTTGATGGCAAAGAAAATATTTATATAGTGCACCATGATACTACTAAAAATAAAAACTTCTCATTTGTTTCAGCCTTCTGAGTAGTACCTTATACAAAGTATACTTGCAAAAATATTAGCTCCCTTTTCCCTTTATCATTCTGAGATCTATCTATGTATGTATGTATGTATGTATGTATGTATGTATCTATCTATCTATCTATCTATCTATCTATCTATCTATCTATCTGTGTATCTATGTGTCTGTCTATCTATCTATCTATCTATCTATCTATCTATCTATCTATCTATCTATCTGTCTATCTATCTCAGGGTCACTGTTTTCGCATATACAGAGAAGTTGTAAGACAAACATTTGGTCAAATATTAATGCCATTTATTGTGTTCAAATCCTTCTTTCTGTAAATTCAAATGTTTAATTTTCGTGTGAATTTTGTAGATTTGCCAATTATATACTCTTTAAATTTTAATAATTCTAAAAAGTTTACCTTCAGGATTTTTAAAATTTTGTATAAAGGAGTTGCTCATTGAATGACAGTAATGATATGATACCTTAGATCAATATCATTAATAATTTGCATGTCATCCCTATATTTTATCTCTAACTGTGTGTATATATTATGAATATGAAACCTTGAGGTTAATTTATAGGGCTAAGTCCTAGGAAATTAAAATGGTGTATGGGAGGCAGGCTTTCAGGGTTATAATTTGACCTGGGGTACACTTTAATATGTTTAAAAATTAACACTTTAAAAATATTATTTTTATATTTTTTAAAATATACATGTAATGCCTACAGATTATGTGTATGTGTATAAAAGTATATAGAAAATAATAGCATATAATTAAAAATAAAGGAATATATAATATGAAAAAATTATATTTCTTATACTGAGTTAGAAAATTAAATGATATCTCTGGCCTTAAAATGTATTTTGAGCTTTTAAGGATCCTTTGTTTCTAATTCTTTGTTCCAAGTCATCCCAGCAAGATGGGTGCTTAAGAGAGTGATGGTGTTGACATCAGGAGCTAACGCTCACTTTAATCTTGTTATATAATTAGCTTTATAAGGCATAACCACACTTTTGGCAGATTCATATAGTCCCTAAATTTTCCATTTTGAATGACTATCATACCAATTATATTAAAGAGATATTCCTGATTGTGTGCTTGTTTTACTGATACTTTATGCACATTATATTAGTACTGATTAATAGATTTTTTTTCTGTACTGGAACTTTCTTGATTATTCTGTATGAAATTATTGCAAAGACAGAAAAGGAAAAACTTGTTTTGCTTTTCAATTATAAAGCATCAGTGTTACCTTGGTGACATGGACAAAACAATAGCTGTACACATTCAATCATCTGCAAAATCTGAACAAATATTAATTATATTGATTTTTCTACTGTCTTATGGAGGTAATTGCTCCTTTTATCCAAGGAGCAGAAAAGTTAATTATATACTTAAAATCCAAATTAGTGAGTTGTTCCATCATTTACTAGTATTTCTCTCCTTTGTCCTGGTATTCAAAAATCAGAGCTCAGAATTAAATGCTGCTTTCTTTTAAAAGTGTGTTAAATATTATTGGTGTACTGAATAAGAAAAAGAAGCAAACAAGACATGATCAGGCCATCAATAACCTAATTGCTTATAAGTACTACACATAGAAAAATAAACCATAAAAAGCAGAATCTCAAAAAGGGGGAACCATCCTATCATTTAATGGTATTTATAAATATCTGGATATGATAAACTCTTTAATCCATAAACTATAACCTGGTAGGTAAAATAACATCTAGAAGAACCCCACCATTCTAATCTGGCAATATTCAATTTGATATAATAGTGGTAATACATGGAATATTGGAAACTTAATTAGTATTTTAGTTACCTAAGTGAAATATTATTCTTACTGAATCATTGCTAAAAATACATCTCATAAAGTCATATGCATATTCCATCCTAGCCTGTAATTTACATTTTTTAATATTTATACTTTGCAATTAGCACTATCATTACCTTTTATTTGGGAAGGTATATGGAATCAATACTCTTAAAATTTTAAAAAAAAATCCATATTTTCTGATGTTGTTCCTGGAGTATATTATACAGTGATGTATTTTACTGTCTGCCAAAACTGCTCTCTTTTACAGCAGAAGATAAATTGTTCTTTATCTCTGAGCAGTGCCTTTTTGCCATAGCCAGTGGGATTCAATACCACTGATTCTTTTTACAATCTTGGTTTAGAAAATTAAAGAAACTCAAGTAGCACTGCTACAATTCATTCATGGCTAATACATCCTGTCGCGCATGACTGAGGACAAGTGCCCTCCAGATTAAATTTTGCTGCTCAGCACCCTGCATTTTCATAAAATATAGTCCTTACATAGCTCTATGAATATCCCAAACATGTGGTTTAATTTAAACCAACATGCTTGAGTCACCCATTTAAATAAAATATTTATAATGTTCCAAAACTATTTTATAAATGTACTTTCTTAAAATAAAACAAGTAAAGCCTATAATTTTATATGAGATAAAACAGTATTGATACTCAGTGATAAGTAGAGATCTTCAGGGAGGATTACCTGAGTTACCTTAGGGAACAGACATTTGCTTCTGAGTATTGATTTGTGAGAGGAAGATGGCACTGTCAACTGGTACTAAAAGTCCCTGTAAGTGTTGGATCAACCCACCCTGTTTCCCTCTACCCCATGGCCTAGGCAAGATAGATACAGTTGATATGAATGGCCTTACAAAAGATTACCTTTTCCTGTGATGCTCTGTTTAGGTTGCTTGCTGCCTTATTTGTAATCATAGTTTAAAGGTGGACTTTGATTTGCATTTTGAAAAATTTATTCGTAAAATAAATGTATCAATTTGGATAGGGTAAATGAGAGAAAAAGGAATTCTAGAATGAATAAAAACAGTCTCTAACAGGGAGTTATTTATAATGATGTATACATATACCCTATGGATGTTTATTATCATAAGAAACATACCCTGAAGTCTAAGAAAACAGATTCTTATGGGATTATTAACAAAAACTGATTGAAATGAGCATCTGATGCTACAAATTTCTCTTCTTTATCTATCTCTTTCTCCCTTTGTGTGTATGTGTGCATATTATGGTCTCAGCATAAACTATCAGATGTTGCCTCATAATGATAAAGATTTACGTTAGGAACTATTCATGGAACTTTTAACCACATAGAAACGATGTTGAGGTCAAAAGCAACCTAAAACTTTATGAAGAAAGAATCAATCCACACTCTCATGATGTGTACATATTGACTAATACTCTTATGAATCAGTTGGAAGAGCAGTGTGATCTTTAGTTATTTGGGAATGTTACTAGAACATTGTGCATTCAGTATCCTGTATGTATGATGGGAGTCTTAGGGATCTCATCAAATGATCTGTAGGCTTAGGGATTCAGCAATACTGAATCACTATGTAAACCTTTACTATAAGTAAACCTTTTACTAACATAAAAAAGCTATAAAAGTAATTAAATCACTGTTTACACATGATTGGGAGTGTCAAAAACCAGCGAAATGACAAAAAATAAGTAGCAGAATCCATGTGAAATAAAAACTAAAGAGTAAACACAGACTAGTTAATGGGTTGAAGTTCTTTCAACATTACATAGCATGTATGTTGTTTTATGTCAGTATTGTAAATTAATTTTTGCATACATATCAAAAATTATTAAATAGTTATATTCCCTAATGGGAGTCATTTGTTTCCAAAGAGCAGTAGTGGTCCTAGTTTTCTCATACATAATTATTAGCTATTCAGGCACATTATCAAATGTATACTCTCTTGTCTCTACAAAAAGTTTAATCAAAATGTTAATGTCATAGACATAGCAATTTGATTCCCATATTAATAAAACAGAAACAAAATTAAATTGAAATGGATGTTTAGGAATACCATTTCTTTGTTGACAGAAAGTAAAATTGTGTGATTATCTGTGTGCATTATGGATTGATAAACAACTGTTTCAATAAAAGTGGAACACTAAAATTAAATATCTTCCTTCCATATAGATATCTAAAGCCATGTTTACTCAGTTCTATGTAATTCATCGCTAATTATCAGTAAGCATTTTTCATGCATTTTACAATTATCAAGGGATTTCAAGTAAATCAGATTCTAAATGCTCACAAATACCTGTATACAATTATTATACTAAACATTTTCTATAGAAGTAAACATATATACATACAAGTACATGTGTGTATATACACATACAAATACAAATAACTGAGAAATGAAGGAGTTAAATTAACTTTATTCAGAAAATATGTGCGGCATTTGGTATAGTTGTGACATGTATGCATTGATATATTCTGACTACTTGTCAAGTTGTGATTAATATAGCTATATATGACCAATGGAATTAAAATTTTTCATTCATGTGTATGTGGCCAGTATGCCAATATTTTTCCTTGTTAATAAAATATTTTAACATATTAAATTTAGAGATTCTAGGTCAATGACTTCTTAGTGCTATTAATTAAATAAGTAAATGAGGATTGGGAAAATAGAATAGGAAAAGTAGGAAAGAAATGAAAGATGTGCATGGTACATTTTACCACTTGACACTAACGATCAAGATCAAGTCATTAGGTCACACAGACCTACATTTGAATTTCTTCTATTTCTTTTAAAAATCTGTGTTCTTCAGCAAATGACTTGAAAATAACAATCTTGTATCATGAACAATATAATACAAGTTGTCTTATTGTATGCCTCTTTATTACTATATCTACTTGCTTTGTAGGAAGAAATGTATAAAACAGAAATATCTCTCAAGCAATGTAACCTCTACCTTCTTATGCAGGGGATAATTTATGATTTCATTAGCCAATCATTCAACAAACAACATTTCTAAGGGCCTACTTTGGACCTCATAGTACTAGTCACTCAGGATATAGAAACGAATAAAATGCATCCAAGCATTTAAGAGTTCCTTATCAAGAATGAAAGACATATATACAGTGAAAAGAGACAACATGATTTGGGGAGCTTAGAACAAAAGTATGTACCACAGGATGGAAAGTCAAGAAGACGTTTTCAGGTATCTGACATCTACTCAGCTGAGCTGGGTTTGAAAGATACATTGAAATTTTCCAGCTTCTTGTGGGAAAGAGTATAAGATTAATATGAGTAAACTGAAAGAAGTGAGAAGTAGTCTGAAATTTCAAGTACATCAGTTGTACTTTATAGTAAATTAAGTTTCACAGAGAGGTAAGAAAATAATTGCTATATTGCTTGACTTTTGGGAGAGAACATTCCAAGAATGAGTACATAGCCCAAAAACATAATTACATATTTAAAAGGAAAATGAAATAAGAGATTTTTATTATGTGCCAAAAGTACAATTTATCATTTGAATAGGGAGACTGTCTTCCTACAGTGAAAAAATGAGACAGTGGGCATCAAGCTGGCTGTTGACAAACTATTGAAAGTGAATGTGTAAATGTGTTACTTTTACAAAGTGCAATATACTTTCACATTAGATTTTAAGGAAAAGATTCTTCCTAATGGGCATATATTTATGGATATAAGAATAGATATTGAAGAAACAGTAAATGTTAAGAATTAATTCCTTTCTTGTTTTGTTTTTATCTGCTATCCAGAGCTGGCTATATGTCATTCAAAATTGAAGTGACCTTCCTAACTTGATGGCCTTACTATTGTTTAAATAAGATCACAATAATTATGTAATTCTTATTAGAACAGTAGTAATGTAGAACTAACGGAATTGTTTGTAAATCTAAATTTAATATCACTGTGAAGCAGATAAGGAGATGATTCAGTTTAATATGTCAACTAACAGTTGTCTCTTGAGATGTTTGTGCACCAATTGCAAACAGTATACAATTTACAAACATCTAGGATGAGTAGTACAATTGTAAAGGACTCTTCTTGTTTAAGCAGAAGGTTATAAGCACTATCTGAGATACACAACAGAAATCAATTCTTCTGACTTTAAATCAAATATTGTGAAGCAAACACATTTTTAAAAGTATAGGCTCTAAAATAATATGTATTTTTTTTTCCAATTAATGAGCTGTTGCCAAGAATTAAACAATGCCATTTCTACAAGTGTGAATTAACCTGCAGGCACCTAAAGTAATAAATACACAGAATGTGAAGATTGAAAAGAAGTGTCATCGGTAGGCACATTAAAAGAAAAATTTACGTTCTTAAATTCTGGGTAAAACCCCAACCTTCTTGATCTCTACAGGTTTATAATGTACTGATAAAACTGAACCTTTTGAAAGGTTCATCTTTCAAAAATATTCTAGCTTTGAAATTTAATTATGGTGTTTTCAAGCATAGCTACAACTAGAGAATGGCATAGAGTTGCTAGGTTGAGTCCCTTCAGATCTGTCTCATGAGAATAAAGAGATCAGCATTTAACATCAGTTTAATATTCCTTTTGCTTAAGGAGCCAAAACTATTCTAATCCTTACAATGATTTGAATATGGGTGAGAATATTAAACTCTTCCTTATGCATTGATTAAATTCCCTGGAGTGGAGTGGTGAGAAGGATCATTACATGAATCATATATGTAAGTTAAGAAAGTGTATCATAGTAATTAAGATTGTGTGCTAGAATCAGACACTCCTGAATTTGAATAGTGGCTCTACTACCACTGAATTTCTTTAAGTCTCATTTACGTGTCCTTCAAAAAAGGATAAAAATAGTGCCTAACCTAACAGGGTTGTGGTGAAGATCAATAAAGATCATGCATCGATATAGCACTTTTCTTGGCCTGTGGTCCAGTACATGATAGCTGCTGTTACTATTATTTTATCAATGTTATACCTAAAAAAATACCAGGTTTGGATTGTCTGTTTCAACATGGCATGTTTAGAAAGAAATATTTTTAAGATTTAGAGTAGTTTGTTTGTTTGTTTTCATCCTGGGCATTCAATACAAAAGAAAAAGAAAGTAGAAGCTGCTCAAAATCTTATAGGCTGAGTCCAGGAAAACAGCAAAACAGATTAGTTCGAAGTTTCAGTGATCCGTTATTATGAGTAGCATTCAAAGAGGTGCTGAGGCGAAATACTCGGTTTAATTAATCAAATAAATTAAGACTAAATAAATATTTAATACTAAACATATTTTGAATACTGTGTTAGGATATTTCCTATGTTGTTTCAATAAATATTTTCTAGGAAAAATGTCTAATACAAATTAAACATAAATGTGGTGAAAAGAATTATGAAGTTTACTGATAAACTTTTGAAGTTTAAGAAATTTTGATATTAAAGGCTGAGCTTTATAGAGGGAAGAAATATCAACTGGTAACTTGCTAAGAATGAAGATAAACCCTAAATAAAGAAAAGTCTTTTCTAGCTAAAGAGAAAAGCAGAAGAAAGCATAGCATCCCTTTTCTGATAAAAGGAGAAAGTATATTATCAGTGCATTTTGAGATTGACCACTTAAAATTTTGACATCCTAAAATTGTCTTTGAAGCAAAGGAAAAAAAAGAAAATTGACCAAGGTGTTTTCCCCCTTTGGAAGAGAAAAATTAGCAAGCATTTGACTTTCAAGGGAGAGAAAAATAACAATATGGGTATCACTTCCCTCTAGTGGCGAATTCAGATCCTACAAAGCACACCATGGAGTATCCTGTCAGAAGACTGATGACAATCATTTGCAGAAAATTTACAGTTTTCAAAGTTCTTCTGAATGTTTTGTTTCATTGAGTTCTCAAAGTACTCTATGAGAATTTATCATTCTTGTTTTAAGAATGATGGTAGTAGATTCTTAACACAGAACACAATGCAATTCTGACATTAATACATTGAGAATTGGGAAGCCTCAGATTGAGACCAGATTTTAATAGTAATTAGCTTTCTGAGTTTTTTGAGCTTATGTAAATGAGGTAGAATAGTCTGGGTAGCATCTTAAGGCCTGTTAGAATTATGAAGTTATGTCAGCTTTTCTGTTTTATATCTAGTAAGTAGTTAAACTGAGACTTTAGCATTGGTACCATATCATCTGGCCCAGTCCTCTTTTCTCCCAGGGCTGCCCCTCTTGAATGGATTATGATATGCATTACTTTAGTCATGACTTAGTGCAATGTCCAAGATGCATCATAATTAAGGATATAAACTCTCTAATGAGATCCACTTAGATTGAGTAGGGAAGAAAACAGAATGAGTGGGAAGTAGACGTTTTGCAAATCATGTTGGAAGTTGCCAAATGGCATGTTAAATTTCAGCTGACCTGGGACAAATCAACAGGTGTCAAATGATGTAAACTTTGTTACATGGTATTTTCCAGGTTACATATGGACAAGAGTGGCTACTCCTAGAGAGAGGTCTATTTCTTTTATAAATTTGAGGGTTGATAAATTACAGAATGAGTAATACCTAACTACTTTGATGATCTTGAAAGTTGAAACTAGTGTTTACTAGATTTTTAAATCTGGAAACTCATTTTATAATATTTTCTATATTTCACAGTAAATTAGATCTAAAGAATAAAGACATGCAATGCCAAAATAGAGCATTTGTTTTTTTTCCCCCCCCATATGGGTGAATATAGTATTTGTGTAGCCTTTAAGTTGACCAGCAATACAAAGGTTTTATTTACCATCTTATATGCATTGGATGCAGGACGACTTAACATAAATGTGGATGTTTGGTGCCTCTACGTTTGTTATAGACCTGAGCATCATATTAAAAATCCAAACAGTAACTTGAGAACAATTTCCACAAGACACTGCTTTTCAACTCAGGTTCTGATGTAATAAAATATTAGATGTATTTTAACTTTTTTCATCTAGTCTCTCCCCCATGTTGGTGACCTCAAGTAGTAAATATAATTTTAATGGTAGAAACCCCTATTTAATGCCTGGAAACATCTCAATGAATTCCATTTTCATTTGTGTAGCTTTTTTCTCAGCATTATCGCTCAGCCATTCTACAGCTCTCCTGGGAAAAGGCAGCCCTTATTGTTTCTCAATTTTCAGACTCTGCACAAGGAATTGCTAAGTTTATGAAGTCAGTCACAAGAGGTATATTCATATTTAATGGATTGTTTGGAGAGTTCAGCTCTTGGATTATGTCATATTTTGTTGAACTATTATGCACAGTCTTCACTTTACTCATAGTTCTTAAGAGCAAAGGGAAATAAAACTAACAGAAAGACTGCATAATTTAATTGCTCTTATTCTAAACACTATTCAAATTATGGTCTCCTCTTTAATAATTGCATATATAAGATTAATCTAGTTACAAAATAATAATGATAATAATAATAGCAATAATTGAGGGAGAAAAGGGAAGAGTGAGGGATTAGAAGAAAGAAGAAAAGCATGTATGGAAATCCTGCCGTGTTCCAGGTGCCAGGCCAATTGCTTTATACTCATTATCTCTCATCTTTACAGCATTAAAATAGTGTTGCTTATCCTCACTTTAAAAATAAGATGTCTGAGGTTTACAGAGGTTAAGTAACTCACTAGTGATATCTAAACTATTAATAGTAGCTAACATTTGTTGAGAATGTCCCATATGCTATAACTGAGCTAAAACACTTTTTCACGTACTCTCATTTAATCCTTAGAATAACCCTATAAGGTAGGCATTGTTCATGTCCTTTGTAGGGACATGGATGCAGCTGGAAACCATCATTCTCAGCAAACTATCAGTCTTACTCACAGGTGGGAATTCAACAATGAGAACACTTGGACACAGGAAGGGGAACATCACACACAGGGGCCTGTAGTGGGGTGGGGAGAAGGGGGAAGGATAGCATTAGGAGATATACCTCATGTAAATGACAAGTTAATGGGTGCAGCACACCAACATGGCACATGTATACATATGTAACAAACCTGCACGTTGTGCTTATGTACTCTAGAACTTAAAGTATATTAAAAAATAAATTAATTTTTTAAAAAAGGTAGGCATTGTTTTTATCCATCTGTAGAGGTTAAGAAACTACCACATAGAAAATGTAAATAATTGCCAGGATTGACAAACTAATAAGTAATTCAGCAGGAAGTCAGAAGTGTAACTTGGATTCAGTAGCTAGTACTGTGACCGGATGGTTCATAAGGATCAACCAAACATTTCAGGATACGTATTGAAGTTAGCCAGATAAAACTATAATATTATGGACCTAAAAATTTGAGTGAATTGTACACAACTAACATGTATTTTTCATGTAATCATCTTATTCTGTCATTCTTAGTGCATTGCATGAAGCTTACTAACCCTCTGCTCATTTACTCTGGCCCCAACCACTTAGTGTTCTCTATCATGTGTGATTTCCTTTTCAGAGCTGTAATTCATTATACTCTTTCTTACTTCATGGAACTTATTTTTATTTTTATTTATTTTTTCCTGTGAAAAGCTCTTGCACATTTTTCCTTTGATTCTTTCTCTCTAGCTACCTTATTTGGTACCTCCTTTGCAAAATGTCTTTCTGCTGCCTACTTGCAAATATCTTCTGTGTTCTGCAGTCTGAACACCCTCTTTGTTGCCGGTAATGTTGCTGTTGTTGCTACTGACTTCACTGAGCACAGAGAAGAATCACTATGCTAAACTTACTCTCTCTGTTTCTTTTATTCGTGCTTATGGCATGTAAAACTCTGACTTCCCTCAAAGCTCCTTCTAACATCAGTCCCCAAACTTCCCTTTCCCATAAAGTCTGGGATTCTGCAGAGAAGGTACATTTATCTGTCAAGACAACTAAGAAAAACTATGATGCGCCCTTGGAAATATCTTATATATGACTGTTCAATTACAGCTGTACAATAAGTTGAACTTGTTGGATTTGCCTTTAACATATCATTTATATTCAAGCAGCTTTGTCTATATTCATACTGATCTTTCTGTTTGGAATGCTCTCTTCCAACCTGCTTTCCCATCAGTATTTTCCATTAAAAAATATTACTCATACTTGAAGGCCAATCTCAAATATCAGCTCATTTGTGAAATCTTTTATAGCTCCTCCAGCAGAAGATATAACATCCTCTCAAGTTCTCATACATTTTGTAGACCTCTGGATTATAGGATTTAGCAAATTGTACTGAAGGTAATACAAACAATAATTACCAATACTAAATATTGAGCTCTTCAAGTTAGGGAAATTTTTCTTATGCCTAATAATCTCCACACCTGGCATTAGATAGTCACAGTTGATGATCAGCAGACTTTTGAATCGTTTATTTATAGTGTTTCAATTTAGATTTTCCAAGAAGCAGTCATCAATATAGAATTGGATTACAATATTTATAGGGGAAACAAGAAAGATGAAAGGGATGGAGCAGAATACACAGGAAGCGACTTTAGGCACTTATACTCATCTGATGTCTGTGGAAGGAGAGACAGAGGAAGGAGGATTGAAGAAGACCTTCAAAATGCAATATAGTTCTTAGACAGTCTTTGCCTCACTGATGTGAAGTTCCTGAGCAAGGATCAGAAGAAACCCCCAACAATAAGAAATGTCTCAGTTCTGGTACCCCTATGCTCAATCACTGAAAGAAGCCTGGGAAAGTCTGGCCTTCACATAGACACTGTGTTGGATGTGAAAGTGCACAGCTGGAGGTTGACAGTCAGCTATGCTCCCTGAAGAAGGATCTCTTAAAGAGAGGTTTCAATGGTCCACCTTCCCCAGCACCATGCAGTGCTTTATAGTAAGCATACTTCTCTTTTCAATCTCATTAAGTCAATGTACTGGAGGAAAGGGGCTTACCATTAAAATCATTCAGCTAGTAATACTGAATAAGGAGACAAGAGATCTAGATTTTAGTCTTAGTTTTAGTACTTAGATGAATGACTTCTTCATGTCACCCTTGTATGTGTGAATTTCATTCTGTATAATATTATGTGACATTTTTCTTTCCATTTTAAGGAAAATATGAAGTGTCATAAATAGAACTTGCTAAAAAGCAAACCTATGGGATGGGTCCTTTCCTTTTATTAACTATATATATATACACACACACACATATATACATACAAACATATATATACACACACATACATATATTTCAGTCAATGTAATTATACAATTTTAATTTCATCATATATAACACAATTATAATTATATAATTGCTATTTCAAAATGTCTTTCAATTTAGACCTTACAGAGCCAGGTTTAAGAACTGTGTACTAAACTTATTATTTATTTGGGTATATACTTCCTTGGGAAGTTGCTTCATTAGGAATGCATTTTTTTTTTTTTTTTTTACTGGAAGACCCAAAATGGAAATATAAATTATAACCTGAACTTTTATTTGCATTTATTTATTTTATTTTGAGACAGAGTCTTGCTCTGTCACTCAACCTGGAATGCAGTGGCATAATCTCGGCTCACTGTAACCTCCACCTCCTGGGTTCAAGTGATTCCCCTGGCTCATCCTCCCAAGTAGCTCCGACTAACAGGTATGTGCCTCCATGGCTAGCTAATTTTTGTACTTTCAGTAGATACAGGGTTTCATCATGTTGGTCAGGCTGGTTTTGAACTCCTGGCCTCAAGTGACTCACCTGCCTGGGTCTCCCAAAGTGCTGGGATTACAGGCATGAGCCATTGTGCTCAGCTGACACGAACATTTTTAAAAGACAAATTTTGTATATTTAAGGTGTACAACAGGATGTTGTGGGATACATATATATAGTAAAAAGCTTACTATACTAAAGCAAGTTAATATATCCATTATGTCACATAATTACCCATTTTTTTGTGTTTGCTTTTGTAGCAATGACAACAAAACCTCTACTAAATTAGTATGAATTCCATATACAGTACGATTTTATTACCTCTAGTCCTTATATTGTACATTACATCTCTAGACTTATTCATTCTACATATCTACTACTTGGTATCCTCTGAGATACACCTTTCCATTTTATTTTCTCCCCTCTCCCCTCTCCCAACCCCTGGTAACTGCTGTTTCATTCTTTGTCTTTGTATATTTGAATTTTTTGAAGACTCCACATATAAGTAATATCATGCTCTATTTTTCCCTCAGTGTTTGGCTTATTTCCCTTCACATAATGTCCTCTGGATGCATCCACCTTGTGACAAATGGCAAGATCTCTTTCACGTTCCTTACGCATTCATCTATCCACAGACACCTAGGTTGCTTCCCTCACTAGGCTGTTGTGAATTATGCTGGAATGAACATGCTAACGCAGTTGTCTTTATGAGATGGTGATTTCATTCTGGGGAGTAGGGTGGGTATATGCCTCAAAGTGAGATTTCTGTGATGGTTCTGTGTTTATTTATTTTTAGAACATTCCATAGTGTTTTTTTATAATAGCTATACTAATCTTCCACCCCAAGAGTATACGTATTCCCTCTTCTCCACACACTCACTAGGTGTTATGTGAGCAGCTACAACGTGGACAAGTGCAAGAGTGACACCAAGAGATGACTTCCAGATGATGTAGAGGGACATTGAGGAGGAGAATAAAGACCATCCAAGTTGTTCTCTCTAGCAGCATGCTGCCCAACCTTATCTTGTGCTTCAGGGCTGTTATCTTAAGTACAGTTGTCATGAAGATAAAGAGCGAAACAGCTGCCCGATGTTGTTGCAACTGTTACTCAGACTGAAACCCTGCTCAGAAGCCCAAGGACATTCAATGTCAAATAAACTCATCTAAAACATCAGTCATTCTAAAACCTTAAAGGCCATGTGTATGTTCTAGTGTATTCTTTACCACTGTCCTTCCTCCTCTTCGTTTATTGCTTTGTCTCAAGAACACTAAACTCAACACCATCATTTGGTCAGTTGATACCACCAAAGTTGTTCCCATCAGACATGGTGCACCATCAGCACCACACTCACCATTTTGCTCAAAGAAACAGCTGTTTGAGGAGAAAGCTATAGAAAAAAAAAAAAAAAATCCCAAACTAACTGCTGCAAGGATTCAGAGGAGGAAGTCAGAATGTGGAACAGAAAACAAAGCAGAGCCTCCCTGAGACAGTGTTAAAAATCTTAGGGTTCTTTTAACATTTTGTTAGTGGCCATTCTAATGGGTGTGAGGTGGTATCTCATAGTGGTTTTGAGTAATATTTCCCTCATGATTAATGATAAGCACTTTTTCATATATCTTTTGGCCATATTTATGTCTTGTTCAGAGAAATATCTGTTCAGGAAATTTGCTCATTTTTTAGTTGGGTGATTATTTTTCACTATTGAATTGTATGAATTCACCTTATCAGATATATTGTTCATAAACAGTTTTTCCCCATCCATACTTCCATTTCATTTTGTTGATTGTTTCCTTTACTATGCAGAAGATTTTTAGTTTTTGTCGTTCCATTTATTTATTTTTGCTTTTGTGGCCTGAGATTTTGGTATATTTTTTTAAAAAAATCTCTTCCAAGGCCAACGCCTGGAAGTTTTTCCCATGCATTCTCTTTTAGGAGTATTATAGTTTTTGGTTTCATATTTAGGTATTTTATCCATTTTAAATGATATTTGTGCATAGTGTAAGATAAGCGTATGATTTCATTCACTTTACATCCTTTTTGTGCCTTTCTCAATAATTAGTTAACCATGTAGGTTTAGATTTGTTTCTTGGCTCTTCATTCGTTTCTACTGGTTTCTATTTTGTGCCAGTAAAATACTGTTTTGAATACTATCTCTTTGTAATGTAATTTTAAATCAGTAAGTGTGATGCCTCCAACTTTTTTTTTTTCTTTCTTCTTAGAATTGTTTTGGCTCTTTGGAGTCTTTTATGGTTCTGTGCAAATTTTGGGGTTTTTTCTAGTTCTGTTATAAATGCCATTGAGATTTTGATAGGGATTCCATTGAATCTGCGATTACTTTGCATAGTATTGACATTTTAACAACACTAATTTTTTGATACATGAGCAAGGGATATCTTCCCATTTATATATTTCTTCTTCTATGTCTTTGTAGTTTTAAGTGTGCAGGCATTTCACTTCCTTGATTAAATTTATTCCTAGGGTTTTTTTAAAAGCTATTTTTAATAGGTTAATATTTAATATTGTTTTATTATGTTAATCATTAATATTGTTAATATGTTAATTTTTTATTGTTTAACAATAGGTTAATTATTAATATTGTTTTCTTGATTTATTTTGCAGTTAGGTCATTATTTATGTATAAAAATGCTACTTTTTTTGTCTATTAGTTTTGTAAACTGCAATCCCATCTTATGATTGAAAAAAACAGAATAAAATGCCTAGTACTTTATACCAAGTTAATCAATATGCTTATAGATATTTATTAAACTTTCCTTTGCAAAACACAGTTTTCAGAATTCTGAAAGTGCAAATGCAAATAACTAAATAATTGCTTAATACTTATTGAGAACATACAATGTGCTAGGCACTGTTCTTAGCATTTCACCTGAACTAATGAATTTCTCCTTACCACCCTGCATCAGTTAGTGATTGCCACAAAAATACTATGTAACAAATAACTGCATAATCTCAAAAACATTCGAAACACCATGGTATTAGAAAAATACCAGATGCATAAACCAATGGAACAGGTGAGAGAACCCAGAAATAAAGCTGCACGCCTACAACCATCTGATTTTCAACAAAGCTGACAAAAACAAGCAATGGGGAAAGGACACCCTATTCAATAAATGCTGCTGGGATGACTGACTAGCCATATGCAGAAGATTGAAAGTGAACTCCTACCTTTCACTGTATACAAAAATCAACTCAAGATGGATTAAAGACTTAAATGTAAAGCCTAACACTATAAATACCTTAGAAGAAAATCTAGGAAATATCATTCTGGACATCAGCTCAGGCAGAGACTTCATGATGAAGATTCCAAAAGCAATTATGAAAAAAACTCAAAAATTGAGAACTATCACCAGAGAAAACAGACAACCTATAAAATGGGAGAAGACATTTGCGAACTATGTGTCTGACAAATGTCTAATATTCAGAATCTATAAGACACTCAAACAAATTAACATGCAGAAACAACTCCTTTAAAAAATGAGCAAAGGGCATGAACAGACAATTCTCAAAAGAAGACACACACACAGCCAACAAGCATATGAAGAAAAGCTCAATATCACTAAATATTAGGGAAATGCAAATGAAAACCAAAATAAGATACCATCTCATACCAGTCAGAAAGGCTACTATTACATTAAAAACAAATAAACAAACAAACAAAAAACAGATGCTGACAAGATTACAGAAAGCTTATACTCTGCTGGTGGGAATGCAAATTTGTTAGTCACATTTAATTGAAATAATTATTAGAGCTAGGGATTCTCCTAACCAAAGGGGAGAAAAAGAAGTGTCATAGAATTGCTAGATACAGTCTAAGCAAGAAGAGCTGTAAAAGGCCTCTCAAGTCTCTGTGAGTCATTGGTGTCCTGATTTAGTCTAGATTTTATGCAAGCTGTCAAGCAGAATAGGTAGAGGGCAAGGGAATTGCTGTGACAGTGTGCCACTAAGAACAGAATTAATTGGAATTCTGCAAGCCAATGAATGTGTGACATTCAGAGAAGAAGTGGACCAGTAAATGTAGTATACTCTGTTTAGGGACTGACTGTAAAACTCACAGAATGCAACTGCCTATTGGTCACAAATTCAACATGTGTGATTCTTTATAATTAACTATCAATAAATAATATGGAATGCAATGGTCATTATTTCAATTAAACATGACAGATTGTCCTTTTGAGTATAAACCCATCCTGCTAAAAAAAAAAAGAACAAAAACAAAATAAGGAAAAATGTGCAATTTAATATCCTTGACTGCCAGATTTACTGTATAAAATGAATTCTTTGTAGTCTGTTAAATAAACACTCCTTTTAAAGACATCTGAGAACTCGGTTAATATTGTCCTCTATTTGTAAGACCTTGAGATTCTAGACACATATGACTTTTTCAAAACCCATATTTAGGATCTAAAAAGCAGCCAGCTGTGCTTCATCTCTGAGTCATTCTGTGCTTCTCAATGGAGACCTTATTGGCCCTTCCTTGTGCTGTCTGTGTTGGAGGTGTTCCCTAGTCATTGTAAAAATAACCTGTGAGTGTATTGAAATTTTTAGAAGGCTTGAACAACAGCAAAAAAACCCAAAATATGTGTTCTGTAATTACGTTTAAATGGCATTTTGGAATTTTTAGAAGGCTTGAACAATAGTAACAAAAAGATGTGATCTACAATTACATTTAAATGGTGTTGTTGTTTTTCTAAAAGGTCAGAATATTAATGCTTTCTGTAAGAAAATTAAAAAATCGCCAGTATGAGTAAGTTTTTTGGAGGAACTTTGATATATGTTGTTGAAGACTAAAATTACATGTATTAATTTCCATAAAAAGAAGATAATTCAAAACATGGAATTGTGTATGTACAATGGTGTTCAATGTACTATTAGTTATAATAAATTATTAGAAAAATGAAATAAATATTCAGTAATAGGAAAATGGTTAAACTGTGACACATATTAAACCACTCATATGTGACTCTCGGAGCCACTGCATTCTGATAAATTTAGCTGGAAACTAGGCATTTTGCATGATTCCTCCCACGTCCTTACTCATCACATCATATCACCTATGCCTGGCTTTGAATCCTTACTCTGTCACTTGCTAAAAATGTACCATGAGTAAAGTTACCTACCTTCTTCTTGCCTCAGTTTCTTCATTTGTGAAATAGTAGTAACAGTGGTATCTATCTTATTTGGTTAACTAAGATCATATAACTACTACAACACTTAGATCGATTTCTGACAAATAATAGATCCACAATGAACATTAGATTTTCACTATTGTGAAGATTATGATGTAATTATTTCTTTAGTCATTCCATTTTATATGAAAATGTTCATTGAATTCATCCTGAGTCTATGGCCATACCACCTTGAATGCACCCGTTCTCATCTGAATTTAACTTGAAACTGACTCCTTACTGTTCCCAGATTTTGATTCCTTTCCACTGAAATCCAGCTCCTCTTTTGCAACTACTAATATAAGCTATCTACCTCTGGCCATTTCATTTCCCTAATTAAAACCAGGCATTGATCTCCCCTGGCATATATACGTTATTAAGGCATAGAGGATTCCCATGATTGTTTCTGCTTACAAATGCAAACTCATTTCTCACCACTCTGCCTTCCATTTTGTGCCCTAGCCATCCCACAGTGGGTTGTTGTTGTTTTTTCTTTTTCTTCCCCTCATACAATTCCAGGCTGTTTTCCTTAAGCCATTTTCATTATCCAAGTCTCCTGTACCTGAAAATACTCACCCAGTACTAACACTGATTAACTTTTACTCATCCATGAGCAATTAGATCAGTGAGTGTGACATCCTTCTGGAGTAGATTTAGTTATATTTAGTCCTTCTCTGGACCCTATCTTTATATTTCATCAACTACCTTGCATTTTAATTTTTCATTTTGGTATTCTTCTCCATTAGAGTTTGAATATATTGATGGCAAAGTCTTAAGATTATGTATCTCTGGCTTCTGGTACAACATTTGCACAATGATTGGTCTATGAATGCTTTGAACAAATAAATGTTAAATTAATATAATTGTAAACATTTTAAAAATAATTATGAAAAGTTATATAGTCACAGGGAAAAGTTTGTGACATCCTATGAGGTAATAAAAATCAAGATACAAAATTTTGTATAAAATTCTACATATCATTGCTAGAACTGTGCAAAAGTAGCATAGGAAAAAAGATGATTGACTTATGGAAATGTTTTGTATTAACTTTCCAATTAATTTCCAAAAAATATTTGTAGTTCCGTACTAGTGCAATTTATTTTGCTTTCTGACAAAATCTTCATAAAAGAATCATTCAGTTCTGAATTTTAGCTGTCTTCTAAGGCTTGCAAGGTATCTTACAGTGTTTGTAAGTCTTCACTTCCCTGACATTATGCAGATTTAAAAGCTACATAGATACATTCAAACCACTGACATAAAATAGTTTTATTTATAATGTCCATGCCTCAAGGCAAGGCTAGTTTAAGCTGTGGAGTTTGTAGAATACGCCAGTTTTAAAAACTTAAAAACCCTGTTTGTAGAAAAGCAGCTATGATTCCAAATTTCAATGTCTGGTTCTATAATACTTCTAAAATTATTATTAATAATTTTCTTATAGATGAAGAATATTGGTACTTGTGTTCACATGTGTTTTTTAAAATTTACCCCTAGTTTAAACATATACTTGAAACATACACCTAATTTTATTTTCCAGCATAAATCATCACTTTTACCTTAGCCCTTTGACTAATGGGACTGTTTCCTAGACACCTCAGTGCAATCATGATGCCATTGTAGTCATTGCACTAGTAGTAATTTTAGATGTTTTTAAAGAGGAAGGGTGAACATTTTGCATTTACATGACTTTTGAAAACCACATCTGAAAGCCCAATTAGACTATTTAATTTATCACTATCATAAGTAGAGGAAAAATCGGGATTGATAGAACATTCATTGGAATCTGGAGACCAGTGATAACTTCTAGATATGAATTCCCTTCTCTGTAGGTTAATTTTGGATAATGATAGCTTCTGGTAAATTTGTAAGTATGACCTGAATCAACTCACAAACTGTATTCATCTGTTGTCGATGGGTAGATGAGCATCCACAGCTAATAATCTAATGATCTGTTATATTTAAAAGAACTTTATAATTTGCAAGGTAATTTAAAATGCACCATATCTGTATCTAGTCTACACAGTTCTGGTTGATTGAAAATATCATACACATGGTAGATAAAATGAATAAGTCTCAGAGAGTTTAAACAACTTGTCAAAGCTGAGTGAACACTTGACTTCTAATTTTGTGCTTTTTTAAATTTTAAACTATCCCTCATTGCCTCCCTTAGATTGTGATAATGCAATATTATAGAGGCATAAAGCCAAATTTTAAAAAAGATTTTACAAGAAAGAACTTTCTGCTCTTTTGACCCGTTAACATTAGGATGCAAGCTTATAACATTATTTGGAAAGAGTAATGTGGGATCTTTGTTCTAATTCAAATCCAGACATGTGGCTGGCTAAGTGACTTAATGAATATCAGTGAATCACTCGGGTCTCAGTTAACTTACACGTAAAACAGAATTTTAAAATGCCTAATGTAGCAAAACTCAAGACAGTAAAAGGATCAATGGTTACTAGGAGTTAGAGGAGAGAAAGAGACGAATTGACAGCACACAGAGGAATTTTAAAGCAGTTTCCCTGCTCTATAATACTATAATGATGGATACATGTCATTATACATGGATCCAAACATATAGAATCTCCAACACCAAGAGCAAGCCCTAATATAAATTATGAACTTTGGGTGATAATAGTAGGTCAATGTAGATCATTCATTGTAGCAAATGTACCACTCTGGTGGGGAGTATTGATAGTGGAAGAGACTGTGCATGTATAGGGGAAAGCGGCATATGGGACTTCTGTACTTTCCACTCAGTTTGGCTGTGAACCTAAAACTTCTCTAAAAAACAGTCTACATTAAAAAAGTTGAAGGATAATGAAATTTAGATCTTTATACCCGTAAATTTAAAGACATAAAAAAATTGACATTTTTTTATACAAAAACAAATGATTAGGATGCCCATGTTAGAAGATTGTTGTGAAACAAAATGAGAAAGTACTTTAATTATTGTAAGCATTCCAGGAAGCTACAACTTTATTAGCATTGCCACTATTATTATTATTATTATTATTATTATTATTATTATTATTGGGATAGAGTCTCACTCTGTCGCCCAGGCTGGAGTGCAGTGGCATGATCTTGGCTCACTGCAGTCTCCACCTACCGAGTTCAAGCAATTCTCCTGCCTCAGCCTCCCAAGTAGCTGGGATTACAGGCACCTGCCACCACGCCCAACTAATTGTTTGTATTTTTTTGTAGAGACAGGGTTTCACCATGTTGACCAGGATTGTCTCAAACTCCTGACCTCAGGTGATCAGCTTGCCCCGGCCTCCCAAAGTTCTGGGATTACAGGTGTGAGCCACCATGTCGGGCTTCATATTATTTTCATCTATACTTTTTTAGTAGAGCAGGAATAACAATGAAAAGATGTAAGGTGATGTGTAAGCAAGATCTGGAGATTAAGTCATTAGAAATTAGATAGCTTAAAAAGTGAGGAGGGGAAGTCTAGTTCATTGCTGTAAATTTTTCTTTAAAAAATTAACTTTTCAAATGCTTATTCTAAAGAACACGTTTATGAGAGTTTCATTTCAGATAATAATCCAACATTAAATTGCACTGCATCAGAATGAATTTAATCCCTGGAACATGTGAATATATTAATTTTCCTAGCAAAAGCAGCAGATGAAAATAGCATTGCTAAAAATTTGACCTTGAGGCTAGTGTGGTGGCTCATGCCTGTAATCCTAGCACTCCAGAAGGCCCAAGCTAGCAGATCGCCTGAACTCAGGAGTTTGAGACCAGCCTGGGAAACATGGCGAAACCCTGTCTCTACAAAAAATTCAAAACATTAGCTGGGTGTGCTGGCACACACCTGTAGACCCAGTTACTTATGAGGCTGAGGTGAGAGGATTGCTTGAGTGCAGGAGGTCCAGGCTGCAGTGAGCCGAGACCACGCCACTGCACTCCAGCCTGGGTAACAAAATGAGACCCTATCTCAATAAAAAATAAAATAAATAAATAAAAATGAAAAAACTTGACCTTGAGATGGTCCGTGAATTATCCTGGATTATTCAGGTGGGCACAAGGTAATCACAGAGGAAGAGGGACACTGAAGAGAAAGAACCAGAGGGAATCAGAGAGATGGCAATATGGAAAGACTTGGTTCAACATTTCTGACTTTAAAAGGGGAGGAAGGGTCATGAGCCAAATAAGGTGGGCAGCCTCTAAAAGCTGAAAAACACAAACAGATTCCATCTCAGAGCCTCCAGAAAGAATGCAAATCAGCGAACACCTTGATTTTAACCCAGGGAGACCTATTTCAGACTTGTGACTTCATAACTGCAATGTTTGTGTTGTTTTAAGACACTAAATTTATGGTAAATTGTTAACAGCAACAACAGGAAACTAATACAATATGTTTCACTTGACAAGGAAAGAATGTACCTTTGTTTTGAAATACATTTTTTTATTATGACAAATGATGGGCCCTTTATGGAGAAGACAATCATATCCTCATTATTAATATTACATTTATGAATTCTATTTGGATATGAAGTTTTTAAAAGTATCTTTTAAAGTTGCATGTTGGTATGCTAGTGCTATCCCCTGTTTTTTGAAGAAGAATAAATTATAGCAGATGGAAGTAGCTGCAACAATGGTGTTTGGTTATAATGGCAAAATTATTGAAATGCTTAATGTAGAAAAGAAACTAGTAGAAATATTTTATTATATCTGCCTACAGTGGAAGAAATTCTATTTAGGGCTGTTTTATTGAAAAAGCTATCATATTGGTTTAATAAGAAAATACTGCATCATTAATATTCTATAATTTTATATCTTGGACCTCTCCATTCTTCCACTTACTGCTGATGATTCATAATATCAAAATGTTTAGTTTCAACCCACTGCTTTTTTCCTTCAATTTCCTGTTAAGACAACTTTCCTTTAAAATTAATGGCCTGACAAGGAAGGTCTCCAGTTGACTTTCTAGAAGAGTCATTTGACATTACAAAACTGTAATTATAGAAAATACTGTGTTCCCAAGCATACCAACTTTTTAATGACCTGATAAAAAACGTTTAGTTGTTGAAGGAATAGTTTAAGATTTTTATATGCATTTAAAAATATTATTTGGCATTTTCTCATAAAACTTCACAAAACAATAATGTTTCAATAACTGTTCCTAGAAACATATTGATTTTTCTCTTGGTTAAAGAGGGGTACTGAAGTTGATTATGAATAATTTTCTCAAAATTCAAGCATTAAAGTTTTTGTAAATAACTTACTTTTAATTTTCATATAGGTCAGGTATTACTAATATTTCTTGAGTAAATTATGACAATGTAGTGTTTATGGCAAAAAAGATAAAGCATTGGAAAGAAATCATGTAAAATAACAGCAAAGAATTCAGAGCAAAAAATAAAATGACTAAACTTCAAAAGCCCCTAGAATCTCAGTCGAAGGTTCTTGTATGCAAACATGTAACTATCAGTGATATTTCTACTTGACAGCAGCTTCTAAACTTATCTTTTCTCCATGTGTCTTTGATAGAATCCCAATAGGTGCCAGAAAGGGCAAAGGGATACTTTTGTGTGTTCATACACCATGAGCGTCTGTAGATTTTTGATGTTCCATGTACGCACATAAATTTAGAGAGATACAGCATTCTAATATCTTTATACTGAGATTCATGTAACTCTTAGTAATATTTATAGCTACTTATATTGGATGGCTGTTTGTTCTTTAAATTTTTGATTCTTCCACATCAAATTAGCTCAGAGAAAAATTCCCTTCTGCTCTGGAAAGGGGAGGGAAAAACAGTCATTCTGAATATACAAACAGAGCATTGTGTTCGTCTTAACAAGGCCTACCCTCATAGCTTATTTTGCCAGAGCCTACCTTGTGGAGTTTTATCCAAGACCAAAGGGAAAAGGAAATACCAATAGTCTGCTGTAACCTTTCTGTCTCATCTAATGGTGAGGAAAAGAGGGCACTGAGAAGCATTTATGAAGGTCAAAGCCCAGGAACACAGACTAACTAAAAGACTGAGAACAAATCCTAAGGCTATCCCACACCTTACACTCAAATTAATAGGGGTCTCGTACAATAACAAGTTACTGGAATTTAAAGGACTACACCTCTAAGACTTTATTTAGGAAGAAGTCCTTAGGGAAACCCAAAAACAGCAGTGAATACAAAAACAAGGACCACAGAAGAAATGTTAGCCTCTGATATCTACAGTTACATCAAACGGTAAACATGTCACATAAGCAAACTTGGTTGCTTCAGGTACAATTGTAAACAAATGAATTTGCTCTGTTGCTTATTGAAAATAAACATAGGACTTGCAAGGACCAGCATTTGAATGATTACCTCTTTTTCTGGCTTAGCATCACTACAAAAGCTTCTGAATTTCAAGAATGATAAAGCTTATATTTAGCTGCTCATTCCAGATTGCAATTTGAATACCTATCATGTGCCAGACACTAGTATTACTGCAGACAATACAACACAAATCCCTGCCCATATGGAACTTTTACATTCCAGCTGAGGGAGGCAAACAATGGACAAATAAGAAAAGCTTATAGTGTGTTAAATAATAATTGCTATAAAATAAATCAGGGAAAATAATAATGAGTTGGCAAAACTTCAAATATTATCATTGAAAAGGTGATATTTAAGGAAAGTCCTGAAATATAGATTCATGTCAATTAAAAAGTAACAGATATAAAAGAAGCATTTATTCCTTTATTCAAAAAATATTTGAGTGCAGGTATAAGCCCTGAGCACTATGGAGGAACACAGAACTATCTAAAACAGGAGAAAGGTTTCTGAACACTTAGGAAATATACTTAGAATTTTATAAAAGACGTTTTAAAGAGGTACACATTTTCTATATGCATCTAATTGAAATAATATATAGTACTGAGTATGAGGAATTCTAGATTGAAATTTCCTGATTAACTGTAAACTCCTAAAACTGGTATTAATGGTCACACACTTTTATTGTTTCTTTCAATATGGTGGTTTCAAGCGATATCTTATTCCTTTTCCACTGAACATAAGTGTGCTAAGTCTTTCATTTGTCTTTCTACTCACCTCCAATTTGTCAGTGAACCTTTAACTGACATTTATTAAAGTTCACTAAATTTGGAAAAGATTCTCAAGGATTAGGAAGTGTCAGACATAATTTTGTGTTTAAAAACAGTAGGTGAGAGGAAAGGCTCATCAGTATAGATCCATTTAATGGAGAGTTTGGCATAAATTCTGGATCACATAAAAACCTTTGCAGAAAAAGCACTATTTGCATAAAGAGAACCATTGGAGAATTTATACTTCATTAACCTGTTGAATCTTGTAAAATGTCAGAAGCAGAAATAATATTCAAAACCATAAAGAAGAATTCAGTAGAGACAATATACTTAATTCCTAAATTATAAGATTACACACTAAGTTCAGCCTGAGGCAAAATATCTTATAATAGACAATTAACTTAAAATCAGAATTGAAATGCTATAGAGCAATATAGCCACTATTAAATTAATATATAATGTAATAAATTGTTTATTAAGCTTTTAAAGACCAGTAGGTTGATATCTAATAGAATAGCGTGAAAGTTACACTTTGCTGATTTTTCACTAAAAGATAGCTAAAAGTGACATAAAAATATTAATATGATTTTGAAAGACCTGATTTACATCTAATGCTTTCCTAACACAGACATTGTAAGAATTTTGTTCAACAACATTTAATATCCTTTGTTGATAATGAGCTATTGAATATGTATGAATATCTGACTCCTTGAAGTTTCCAACTAATTTTCCTGATTTTTTGTATGGAGAAAATAATTAATACATTTTTCTTATGATATTAAATTTAAAAATTGTTATATCCTCTTTCTCATGTTTGTCTCCTGTCATTCTCTGGTTTACTCTAATTATTTTAGCTACTATGCATTTGATAAAGTTTCCAGAACCTTCACCAAATTTGCAGTTACTTTTTCTACTGCACATTCTAGTTTCTAAGTTTTTGTTTGTTTTCTCTTTTTTGACGACAGGGTCTCTCTCTGTCTCCTAGGCTGGAGTGCAGTGGGATGATCTCAGCTCACTGCAGCCTCTGCCTCCTGAACTCAAGTGATCCTTCCACCTCAGCCTCCTGAGTAGCTAGGACTACAGGCGCAAGCCACCACACCTGGCTAATTACTTTTTAATTTTTAAATTTTTTGTAGAGACAGGTTTTTGCCTTGTTGCCCAGGCTTGTCTCGAACACCTGGGCTCAAGCGATCTGCCTGCCTTGACTTCCCAAAGGGCTGGGATTACAGATGTGAGCCACTGCTCCCAGCCTGTCAGTGCTCTATAGACCGAAGTTACTTTCATGGTTATTACATAGTAGAGTGGGGTTTTGTTTTCCTTTGGCCTGAAAAAGACATTCCCACTAATTCCACTTAAAAATGTTAACTTGAAGAAAACACACCAGAAAATCTTCATTTTCTTCACATTCAGAATTGTTCCTGTGTACATACTTGTGTGTGTGGGTTTAGACAGAAGAGGAAAAGGAAGAAAGAGAACGTCGAGGGGGAGTTAAAAAAACAAAAAAACAAAAAAACAAAACAAAAAAAGGCTCTGCTCTAACAAGTTTCTCTTAAAATTTTAATGTAAACACCTGGTCAGGTTTTGTGGCTCATGCCTATAATCCCAGCAAAGACTGATGAGGGTGAATCACCTGAGGTCAGACCAGCCTGGTCAACATGGAGAAACCCCATCTCACTAAAAATACAAAAATTAGCTGGATATGGTAGCACATGCCTGTAGTTGGGAGTGGCAGCACATGCCTGTAGTCCCAGCAACTTGGTAGGCTGAGACAGGAGAATCACTTGAACCCTTGAACCTGGGAGGCGGAAGTTGCAGTTAGCAGAGATCACGCCACTGCGCTCCAGTCTGGGTGAAAGAGTGAGACTCTTGTCTCAGCAAAAAATAAATAAATAAATAAAATAATAATAATATAACTACCTTATTAATCATGACATTATTTGTCTATTTCTGGCACAGAGTTATTGTAAAATTTTTACAAAGTCTCATTTGTAATTTGGAATAATTAATGCTTTAGAGATGAGTTTTATGAACTAATAAATATAGAATGAATGACACATTAGTTGAAGAAAGTGATTGATCCAAAACTCAGAGTAACATGTAATCCTTAACATTTTACAGAAGGATATTAAGTGAACATCTCTCAGGGCCTGTCTAAATTTAGTTTCACAAAGAAAACTCAACTGAAAACAACTATAACTTCGGGGGAAAAAAAGGACAGTTTTGTTGAACTGTTTTTGTTGTTGTTGAAAATCTATAAGAAATCCCAAATCAGAGGGCAGTTCTACAGTGACAATGAGAAATAATAGAAATAAAAATACCATTTTGCTTTACCCCATTTATTCAGATAGATTAATGTAGTCATTTTATTTGTACAAGCTCTCATTAGTTATATAACACTACATATGATTTCTTTGTTTTACAAATAAAAACAATTGTATTTTATTAAGTTTATAAAAGATATATTTACTTAGAAAATATGGTAATATTATGAGAATTAATAAATTCTCAATTACTTATAATTCAGTTATTTAAATTTGTGTTTTCTGAGTTTTAAAATCTCTATCTTATACATAAATAGGAGTATGTTAAATAATTTGTTTACATTCTATGAGCTTTTTCTTATTCTTTATACTCTAAAGAGGTAAACTTAAGGAAATCATGGACAAAGGAAATGACCAGAAGGTGGCTCTGATTATAATACAGGTTGTCTAGTGAAACATTATTGTTTACCCTAATAAAATGTTTTTTTCTTATTTTTGGAACAGCATCTTGTTTTAAGAATTTGCATCCCATCTCAAGCTAAGGATACCGTCTGAGTGGTAGTGGCCATTCTTTTATAAAATTTTGTCTCTGTACCTTCAGGGATTGGCCTAGGTGTTAGCTTCAGGCTCAGGCTAGGCAAATCATTTCACTTGGTCACTACTGGCCACAAAGATTAACTCAGGAGTCTGTCACTTCAATCAAGCCATTTAAGTCTTCTCTGGAATATTATTTTATAATTTATTTTTGTTTTTAAGTGGTAAATTATAATTGTGTATATATACACACAAATATTATATGTATGTATAAGATACACTATGATATTATGATTATGTATAAATTTAAAATAATGCTGTCAAGCTAATTAACACACCCATTCTTCTTCCCCAGTTCCTGGCCTCTGGTAATCACAGTAATACTCTCTGTTTTATGAGAGCAACTCTTTTAAGTTCAGCTTAAGTGAGATCATGCAGTATTTGCCCTCCCTTGCCTGCCTTAATTCACTTAACATAATGTCCTGCAGTAAATGAAAGAATTTCTTTCTTCTTTAAGGCTGAATGGTATTCCATTGTGCATATTACCACATTTTCTTTATCCATTCATCTGCTGGTGGACACTAAGGTTGAGTCCATATCTTGGCTATTGTGAAGAGCGCTGCAGTGAACTTTAGAGTGAAGACATCTTCTCTTTGAAATACTGATTTCATTTTCTTTGGATATATACTCAGCAGTAGGATTGCTGGATCAGATGGTAGTTCTATTTTTAGTTTCTAAGGAACCTCCATACAGTTTTTCATATTGGCTAATTTACATGTCTCCCAACAATGTACAAGGGTTCTCTTTTCTTCACATCCTCGTCAACCCTTATCTTTCATCTTTTTGATAATAGCCATTTTGGCAGGTATGAGGTGGTACTTTTTTAACTTGAAACTTGGCAGTAAAAGTCTCTTTTATTTTTGGTAGTAAAATTAAAGATGTGCGCTCAAAGGTTCCCTAGCTCTATGTTTTGGAAAAGTATATGTATTTTGAGATTTCTTGCTTAAAAGATAAAAACACATAGATTAAACGAGATAAATAGACAAAGAGGTGCCTGATCTCTAATTCCAGTTCTTTCTACCTATACATTGCCCTTTCCTATTATATAAACTCTTATTGCCTAATGTAGTTCAAGTTTAATTTCTGACACTGCAATCAAAAGAGTTCTAAGACACTCAAATTAAAATATAACATATTCTTTCATACCTAATAAAAAACCAATGTGATAGAGGAGGAGATAGACACTTAGAAATTATTCATAGTCCTCCTTTCCTTTTTGCTACCTATCTCCTAAACTAGTAGCACTTATAGTTTAAGAATAGCGGAAAGCATACTTTCCAGATCAGAGAAGATATTTTACTCAACGACCATAGTTTGATGGACAGTTTTATAAGTATTTAGATGCTGAGAGTGGACACCATGCCTTGCTACAAAATCGATTTCAAGCTTCAGTAAGCTAATTGGTAAGAAGGGGCGCTTGATGGATTGAATGAGAGGAGAGAAGGAAAGAGTATGGCAATAGAAGAAACAAAGAAGTGGAAATGCTTCTTTTCCTGCTGCAAGCACAAATAGCACCTTAAGGAAACACTATTTGTAATGCTTCATCCCCTCCAGAATTCCCTGGATGTGCTGTTGGATTAATGATCTAGGAAACCAGGTGTCATAGCTTCAGTAGAATCATCAGTTCTGAAACTGCTGATAGCATGTTGTGCATATCCTCTTTATGGCTTATCTTTATGAAATAATTGTATTAGTTAATGTTAACATATTTGTTTAAAATGTTGTTTGACCAACTGTTTTGCTTCTAGCTAAACAATATATCTTCTGTATATCAAAATATGTTTCACCACTAAGCTATGTTCTGAACATTTGTGACCTTTCTAATTAAAATTTCTAATGCTATATTTCATATAACAGAGAAAGCTGTTGTTGATGTTATGCTCTTCTCTTCTCCAATATTCTTTCACTAATTGTAATTTTCTACACAGATATTGTTCCTATAAATCGTAATTGTTTAATATAATACTAATGATAATAGATCCAACATAATGAACTATGTCAAGGCTCATACCTTCTGCTGCAGCAGCCCCAAGGAGAAAAAAAGGAAATGCTCATGAAAAAAAATTACCAAGGGTCATATTTTAAAGGGTACTCTAAAGGGTATTTGTAAGACTTGAAAGCAAACATTTGATTTGGAAGTTAGCCATGGTGATACTTAGCATACAAAAATGACATTTTAAAAATCTTCCTCTGCCCCATCTGATTGTTCAGAGTTATACTCGTTAATCTAACCACTGCATTATTTTAAAATCCCAAATATATACACTTTATTTGGTTCTTCCACCTTAATTTGCTTTCTATAATGATAAAAGAAGCAAGAAAAAAAAGTGAGGAGAACAAAACACAAACAGAGAGCTGTGAATGTAAATATTCAAGACACTGATGGTCTAGAAAATTATGTGTTAGGTCCTCTACAGAAGAAGTGTAAAAATTCTGAAGCAAGGAAAATATTTAAAGAGTACAAATGGTTAGATTTTTAGTTTAATGTAAAAACACTTGTATTACTAAAATTACAAACATTTGGAAGCTGAAAATAAAGGTCGGATATTATTTGAAGTGCAGATACAAAGCATAAAATGAAAATTTGGGGAATATTAAAGCTGATTCAGATGTTTATGTGACAGTGCTTGAGACTGGTTGACTTTAAGGTTGAAGAGCAGGCAGAAACTTGATAAACAGATAGCAATGCCTGGCCTTAGACTGTATTCCTGCTTCTATCGCAAAAAATAAGTAAATAAAAATTTAAAAAAAACAGTTTTCAAGTCAGTGGGTTACATACTAAACATAAGCTACCTTCTTTTAAGAAAGACTAAGGCCTTTTCAATGGTCGTTAAAGGTTCAGAGCAGTTGTTCACAACAAGGCAAACTGCAGCTTGAAGGAAATAATAATTTCCTCCCGAAGCTGAAGGAACTTTTGTTTCCATAGCCTGCATACTTTTCTCAGTGGCCCGAACACTTACCGATGGAAGCCTACTTTCCCATCCAACCTTCTTGTTTCTGCTTTTACCTTTACTTAAAAAAAAAAAAAAAAATACTTGATGAAGATGTATGCAAACTAAAATTAGTTGATACTTCCTGTATTTTGGGAACATTCACTTTCATGGTGTCTCTTAATTTCAAGTGTGATTTTACTTACAAGAAAATATTCACTTTTTTGATACCATTCTTATTTTGTATTTTATAATTGTTTTCAGTTACTAATGGAAAATATGACCTATGTGCCATAATTTAATATTATATTTCTACTTTCTAATGTTAAGAACTTAAATATATCTAAACCTAAATCTATCTATCTATCTATCTATCTATCTATCTATCTATCTATCTATCATCTATCTATGTATCTATCTAATCTGTCTATCTAGGCACATATTATATGCCTTGACATTGTTTCAGAAAAGGACAACATTAATGTTTAGAAGTTTTGACCTGGCTTCTATATGGAGGTACCGTCAGATAATTTAATTAAATTAGATAACATATACTAAATCTATACTGAGGCTAGTTTAGCTAAATTGTTCTAACATTACATTGTCATGTCTCCATTTGGTTTAGTTGTTCTTCAGATTTATAGCTTGACTACATTTAGTAGTTAATCCTTTGTAATTATATTTTTGTGTTTATCATGTAGCGCATGGTAGAAAGAAAGCAAGTAAAAGAAAAAGAAGCAAAAACTAACATCAGTAATACTTTTAATGCATACAGTAGTTAACAAAAAGATTTTATTGTTAACTTCACATCATAGGTTAGCAGAATAGACTCTGGAGGTGTAGGTTTGGATTTGTACTTTATCACTTACTAAATTGATCACTTTATTTAGGTTATGTATTACTTATTGTAAAAGAAATGTAATCTGGAAAACTAAATTGCATGATTAAATTCAGGATGGTAGCAGGATAGGATACTGTTAGATAACTGCACTGCAACAATTTAGTGAATCTCACACTATCTTTATAATCCCTTTTCCAAGAAAAACTGGCATTTAATAAATGTTATGACATGGTTTTATTTAATAAATACAAAATGAATGAAAGATAACCTAAATCTATTTTTTCTAAACACCAGCAATTTGTAACATCCCTAGAAAATAGTCTAGAACACAGCATTCCTATCTTATAACGAAACTATCTCTTCCAAGCAACAATAAATTTCTGTTTATAATTTTCTAATTAAATGTCAGAAACAATATACACATATGCATATATTATTATGCACATATGCATTATTACATGTGTATATTATTGCCATTGTTATCAATGTTACCTTCAAGAGAGCATGAACTTTTTCACTTTAAAATACCATGTTTCTAGGGCTGAGAACATTGCTTATTATATTATATGTAAAATAGTATTTGTTGTTTAATGAACAGTCACTTAAATGCTGCTATCCTCTGCAGTATGCATGAGATCACATAATAAGACCATGATTATTCTTATGTCCAAGTCAAGAATCCATTGGTCTAACTGCATCAGCTTGTCTGCAGGGGATTTCTGGAGGTTTGGGGGCTCGTTTCATGCATTTTCAATAACAAATTTGTCATTTGTTGTTCTACTCTGGAACCCTCTTTTCTTGGCTATGTTGTGTCTGCTATATGTGTCACACAAAGATGTCACTGCTTTACTAAGTATGGTAGTTTTAATGATGATTGTCACTCTGGACTTAGGGCAATGGTGTAATGTCTTCCTGTTTTATTTTTTGTTTTTTTGTCTTGCTCTGTTGCCCAGGCTGGAGTGCAGTGGCATGATCTCGGCTGGCTTACTGCAACCTCTGCCTCCTGGGTTCAAACAATTCTCCTGCCTCAGCCTCCCAAGTAGCAGGGATTATAGGCACCCGTCACCACACCCAATTAATTTTTATTCATTTATTTATTTATTTTTAGTAGAGACAGGGTTTCACCATGTTGGCTAGGCTGGTCTCGAACTCCCAACCTCAGGTGATCCACCCACCTCGGCCTCTCAAAGTGCTGAGATTAAAGGCGTGAGCCACTGCACCTGGAATTTCTGTTGTTTTTAATGTCATTTTCTTGTGCACTCAATTAATATATAGTTAGTTAAACTGAATTAAATTATCTAAAATTGGTTAAGGTAATTACCTTTTCCATAATTTCTAACAGCACAACCACACCTAATCTGTAACTTTTAACATTGGTTGAATGAAAAATTTAGAATAATGCTTGGCCAGGCATGGTGGCTCATGCTTGTAATCCCAGCACTTTGGGAGGCAGAGGCGGGCGGATCACTTGAGGTCAGTTGTTAGAGACCAGCCTGACTAACACAGTGAAAACTCATCTCCATTAAAAAACAAAACAAAACAAAACAAAACAAAACAAAAATTAGCCAGGCGTGCTGGCATACCTGTAGTCCCAGCTACTTGGGAGGTTGAGGCAGGAGGATCTCTTGAACCCAGGAAGTAGAGGTTGCAGTGAGCCAAGATCTGCCACTGCACACCAGCCTGGGCAACAGAGCAAGACTACTTCTAAAAAAAAAAAAAAAAAAAAAAGAAAAGAAAAGAAAAGAAATAATAATAATAATAACAGAACGACTCACAAAACACAGATAGGTAAAATACCTGGCTTACATCTAGGGCAGGGTTTCACATCTGTCCTATTGACATTTTGGAGGATAGTCTTTTAATAATTCTACTTGTACATTGTAGGATGTTGTAGGATGTATAACAGCATCTCTGGCCTCTACTCACTACATGACTGTAACACTCTTCTAATCATGACAATCAACAGTGCCTCCAAATGCCCCCTGGGTGGGGGGCGGGTGGGGGGCAAAATCTCCGTGGTTGAAATGCACCATGGAGATTTTGAACTCACCTAGGGTAAAATGGACCAGCTAACTTCTAACACCAGAAATACTCCAAGCCACCACAAACCTAAATCTAGATGCACACTTCTATAAAGAATATTAGAGAGGTTCATCTCACAACTATCCACCACCTGGTATCTTCTCCAGTGCCCCAGGAATGGCCTTTTTCCATATAGCCGGGAGTATGCTTGTGCTCTCTAAAAGCAGTTTCTTTAAAAATCTGTCCTAGATTATGATGAAGGAACTCTCAGAGCTGCTGTTCTCTTTGGCAGTAATTATTTCCTTTCAAGTTCTGGAGTTCCTGAAACAACTGCTCAAAGTGATAACATACAACTCAGTAAATATGTAATTAGAGAATCCACCTAATTGCCCCTATTAAACACAGAAGTTCTTGGTTATTTCACAGAATTCAATCTGCCAAGAAACATGGATAGGTCCTTGCTACGTAATAACTTAATAGGTTTTATTTATGTTTCCCTAAGAACCAAAGGATTGATAACAAAAATTAAAATCCAAATCTTAGCCCTTGAAAGCAGAACCTGCTTGTACATTTTTATAAGACATTTTTCTGCCTTCAGGTAATCTTAAATTGTAGCCTCAAAAGGAGTGCCCTGTTACATAAAGTGGTAATTTTTAGCATTCTGATAAAGCTCCATTTATATAAAAGCCTTAACTGATGATCTTTCCAGAAAAACAATGCAAATATAATGCCCTTTGTTGGTATTTTCAGGAGCAAGAATCATGATAGAATCTGTGTATATAGTATTGGAAATGGGAATTATTATAAAGTTCCAAATTTGGATTTCAATACTTGAACTATTTGACGTATTTCTGCTGCTCCTTTGGTCTTTCTGTAATTGAAACTGAACTTTTTAAAAATATTTTTATGTTGAGTCACATAAACCATAAAATTCCTGAAATACAGTATCCTAAAGTTGTGATTCTAATACTTGCATATTGGATTTGTAAGGGGAAGAAGAACTAATGAAGCTATTGAGATATTTTTAGTTTTCTCAATGTTTAATTTGCCTTCCCTCCTGGGCACTTTAGGGAATTTAAAAGTATTTTGATATAATATTGCAGTGAGAAAAGTCATCACCAAATGGTCTGTTCTTTTTAGTGCTGATATTGTTCACGCATCAACACCTGCTTCTTCCGAGATGGTAGCAGCTGTTTGAGTTGGAAAAAGGAATGAAACCTTGATAGTTTCACACTCAGTTCTACTGTATAATGAGCTAAGCCAGCTTCTGAATATCCTACTTATATTTTAGAGGAAAGTGAGATATTGCTTGCAGAAACTTTGGTTATTTGCTAAAAACTCAATAGTTATCAAAAGTATACAGACACATTTTCAAAAATATATATGGAATGAACCAGTTTATAAAATCTATTTAATTTAACTTTGGCTACAAATTATTTTTGTATCAAAGAGTCAAGAAACAGTTATAATACACCTTAATTTTAGATCAGTTTATAATACGCGTAATTTGTGTTTGTTTTTATTTAAAAGCTAAATTAACTAAAAGATACAAAATGTGAACCCTAAAGTGTTCTTCTATACATAAGATTTGTGCATTTATTCAACCATATCATTTCACATCTTATTTAAATATGAGTAGTCCTATCCCCCAAAAGTTCTTAGAAAATAATCACAACAGCAAATAAATTGTATTCAAATACAATATGTGGTATCAGACACAAAGAAAGTTGGAATACTTAATGCCTAAGCAAAGCTTTGCATTCTTTTATGTTCTTTAAGTTCATGGAAACCAAATATTTTAATTTGTGTAGAATAGGTATGTGACACTGCTTGCTATATGTAATATTTATAAGTTAGCTGGTGATTTTCCTCTTTACTGAAGTTTCATAATACTTTATACTTGGGGTTGTCCTTGAAGACCACAGGGAGGTTTTGCATTGTGCAGAATCTAGTGACCCATTTACTCACCAGTGTGAATCCAATATTGTACCTATGTTCTGCAGTGCCTGTTTTACCTCTGAGTGATATTCAGGGTGTTGTGTTTAATCAACCAAGACTTATGTGGTTTGGCCTATTGTTTTCTCATAGGTGACAGTTTCTACTAACTTATGAGGATAGAGGTCATGGAACAGCAAGGAGACTATTGGCAAAGACTCTTCTTACTCTTAAATACTCTGCTTCTCTGGCAGAAATAAAAGTTTACAGCTGAAAATATAACCTGCATAGATTTTAAAACCAAAGTATCAAAATCAGGATAGCAGCGGACGTATACAAGCACAGAAGAAAATGCCCCTATCTAAACTTCAGTAGATACCTAGGATCTAGTACACTAATTTCACATTATTGAGGCAAAGTACTCACCACCAGCAGTCTCAGCAGATGTTTTATTCAGCCTCACCAGGATCGAAGAACTGTGTTTGATTTCATTTCAGGTTCAGTTTAACATGTTGAATTAGATTTTCTTAGGTCTGATCTTTATCAACTGAATTCTTACAAATTCAACTGAATTCTTCCAAAGTGTTAATGATTTAAAAGATCAGCAATATCTTCATTTCAATTATAGTCATCATATTTTTAAAGTCCAACAACGTAATGGCCTTGGGTCACTAGCTCAACGAAGGTATTCTTTAGATCATAAGTTTTATTATTCATTTTCACGTGATATCTAAGTTTATTGTATAAATTGTCTTTCAATATGATATATGGTGACCTAGAAAAAAGGCTTTATTTTCATATCTATATAGATAGCTCTGTTCCAGTTCTGTGTGACTTAAAATTGCATCCAAAATTTAAGAAGCAAATGCATCTGGCTCAGACAGAGGAGAAGGAAAGTAAGTACAGAAGATGGCAGGGAACATCGAGTGGTCTGTATATAAACTGGTGGAGCTGGTTGGGCCACTCTGTCACATGAAAAGTGTAAGGCTATTTGAGGCAGTAGCGCCTTCCACTGCATCTGTAGCAAAGTGGATCCTGCTGCCTGTGAGCCTGCCATAGGGCAGCTGGGCAAGAGCTACATCAGCACTTGAGAGCTACACTAAAAGGTACCATTCCATAGAATATCCTCTTTTCTGTGTTAGGTCATTGAAGAGACATTACAGCTTGCCAGTATTACAGAATATTATATTCATGGAATATTCCACAGGATGTCTTTTGAACCAAAGCCTACATTTCAGATATGTTACCTGCCCATCTTTCACAAGTGACAGTGTGCCACTATCTCAGGTGGCAGAGAATGCCTGGCTCTCACGTAGAGCTTCTCACATACGCTGCTGGAGGAAATTTCAAAATTACTGATCCCTTCCATGGCTAATCTCAGCATGCTTTTTCCTTTATAGACCTGTATTATAGCTTTAGGGAGTCCCTGGCTCTATCTTCCAGTACTTCCATGAATCAGATGGTGAAAATGGGAGAGATTAGCTGAAGCAAATAATCCCTGATGTTTGTGCTGACAATGGCTACCACCTGTCCTCATAGACAGGGTCATGGTGTGTAGTTTTATTTTTAAGTAGGCTTGCAGCAGTAATTTTGTCTATCAGGTTGACTTCTGTTCTTGGTCTGTACAAGAAATGGAAACGTCTTGAAAGGGAATTAAATAACCTGTATGTCAGTGTAATGAATCGCAGTCCTCACATGATTAAGTGGTATTGCCTTTGATTCATAGTGAGCAGTGGCTATGATTATGACCCCAGCAGGTTTTCTTTGTCTTTATTCGGAAATGATACTCTCATACCAGATAGGATGTTTAATCTAGCCTGGCTCAGATTTAAGAAATAACCTCTTCATATTAAGAACAGTGCTTTTATAATCATGCACCAGCTGTAAGTGTGAAGACAGCCTTACAAGGGGCACCATGGTTAAACTCCCAGTCTTACATACTTACCTGTCTATAGGAAATATATGTGAGAGTTACAAAATGCAGAATCTGGAACCCACTGTCATAAAAACAAGTTATCAAAATGCTGAAATTAGGGATGAATTAACATTTATACTAAATGTGTCCTTTATCATAATGTCTATCACTGATGTATGAATAAAAATACTTTTATATTTTGGAAGTGAATTGAAGCATTTGTATTAATCTCCAATACAATGTAAAACACACAAACAAAAAGGCCGGACATGGTGGCTTATGCTTGTAATCCCAACACTTTGGGAGGCCAAAGCAGGAGGATCACTTGAGGCCAGGAGTTTGAGGCCAGCCTGAGCAACATAGTGAGACCCCATCTCTACAAAAACAAAACAAAACAAAACAAAAACATAGCCGGGCAAGGTGGTATGTGCCTGTAGTCCCAGCTACTCAGGAAGTTGAGGTGGGAGGATTGCTTGAGCTGAGGAGGTGGAGGCTCTTGTGAGCTAGGATTATACCTCTGCCCTCCAGCCTGGATAACAGAGGGACACTGTCTCAAAAACAAACTACAACAACAACAAAAAAACCATACAAGCAAGCCCTGTTTTGTTAATATATGAAATAGAATGAGTAATCTGGAAGGTAGGAAATTTCACATTGAGGTATAGATAATTTCTTTGTTATCTTTAAAAAAACAGACAGTAATACAAAAAAAAAATTTGTGTTCAAATTAAACAAGAAAAAAAATTTATCAATCTATTTATGTATTTGTGTGAAACTTTATCCCCTTCCATATATTTTAGTCTATTAATTTTGCTAACTGGTTTGCATTGGGCAGAAATTATGAAATGAAAGCAGGACCATCACAGAAACACTGTAGTTCCTTGGTTTGAGGAATTGAAAAGACTATGGTGGCAACAGCAATGACAAAAAATAGCAATACAAATGTAACTTTGCATTTACTGAAGAAATATTTTGTATGTGTAGCATCTATCATAGACAGTACAATTCTGTCAACAAAAGTCAATCTCTCACTGTAGAAAAAGAATATCTTGCTTAATAGTAAAGTTCATTTGAAGTGTAAAACTATTTACTAGAAATTAGATGATTCTTTCTACTGCTTTCAAAAATGTGGTTTGTGTTCTAGTTCAAGACATATTTTGAGACATTTTTTTGAAACCTTGTGAAATTGAGCTGGTAGCCTTATTGACTCCCAAACCCCATAATAGTGCTGAGAGCTGAAGAGTGATTTTATATTTCAGCAATTGAAGATTTACAACAGGAATCTGAAGGATTATTCATAATATTACATAAAAAGCATAAAAAACGATTATTGAAACAGATAGAGTCAGAATACATTACATCTGTGAAAGTTCCCAAAATCTTTTATTCCTATACTATTGTATACATCTATAATATAGCACAATTCTTCCAGAAGAATCATGTTAACTTCTTGTAAGAGGTTGTATGTCTTTTTCGAATGTTATGGCTTAGATCATTTTCTTGTATGTGAAACTGCTGAAGTATCAAAAGCACACTTCAACTACTTTGTATTGTTGCAGACCACCCTGTTTCTTGGATAAATCAAATGTGACATTCATTGAGACCTGCTTCCTTACTTTTTCTCCATTTTTCCTGTCAATTTAATGTTTGTTGTATCATGTTAATAGCTACTCACTATTGAACAGCTGTGTGTTAAACACCAATGTCACATCGCCTTTATGATCACATTCAGTGTCTGTGAAGTACTTGTCATTATCCCCATTTTGCAGATAAGGAAACCTAGGCTTATTTTAGATAAGGGGTTTGTCTAAGGTCTGTTCTCTTAAAGTAAATACATCATTCGGCCTATAAAGATCTTGAAAGCCTAACATTGGCTTTATAAATATTGAAATCGATTCTGCATGGTTCAGTAAATGTTAAAAATATTTTATATCATAGGACAATGAAGATACATATTTTATTTTCAATTAACCTGAGAAGTGAAAATACCCAAATATCTTATAAATCAATGTAATTAATGTATCTTTTTTTGAGAATTTGTGTAATGATTAAATTACTAGCTGTAAAGAGATACCATCCTTGCCAAAATGTTAATTATTTTGAAATGGAGATCTGATTGTTCTTAGGATAATTGACTAAGCCACTAGGTGATATGATTTGGCTACTCATGACATTGCTTTCCTTAACTTGCGATTTGGACATATTATGAAGGATGGGATTCTTCCTCTAAAGTTAATAGTTAATTTTTCATTGTCCTTTAACTGCTAACATTTGAAGTGAACAGTTTTATTACTAAAGAGAGATGCTTTTGAAACCGCTAGTGGGATAAAAGTCATAGTGGTTTTATCAATGATGAAAAGGTTAGAACAATTAGAAAGTACTCAAGGCATAATTGAGATGTATGAACTTCTGGTACATCATGAAACTGTTTTAAATGGTTGCAAAAAAGGTAGAATCAGAATTATATTTAAAAAATTAAATACAGAGTTCATTTAAGGGTTGCTATTTTCTACCATGTATGTTTTCCTAGGGGACAGGAATTTGCAGAGTTATTCTCTAATATGTATCATTGTGTATATTATAATTTATATTTACTATTGTATTCAAACAATAAGGTTACTCATAGACATTCCTCTACTGATAGTCTCATCTTTTATCTATCCTGTTCAAATGTAACTTCTGACATTCATCCTGAAGGATAATGTATTAATGTATTAATGTACTCAGTGACCTGTAGACATTTAGTAACTTCAAAGCGGCAAGGCTCAGATTTGTCCTGTGAGTCATGTGTAAAGAATATTAACCTAAAGGTATGTATGATCTTGGGATGTAATAAGAAAATGTCATTATAAAGTGCTATATAAACTTTGAATTCACATGTTCATATTCTGAGTGAAGTAATTTTTTTTCATGAAGTGTACAGTCTCTACACTTTGTTAATGTTTGAACGAGCTAAAATATTTCATATTTGGTGAGTTTGTACTTGCATTGAGCATTCCTAGAATCTTTCTCATTAGAAGGATTTTTTTTTAATGCTTTTGCTCTAGAAATTTATGTAGCCCATTGTGACATGAAGGAAAGTGAGAGCTTTCCGAGTTACACTGATAACAGAAATTTATTTTGGAAGAGATTCTGAGAACACTGGCTCAACAACAATTAGCCAGTCATGGAGCAGAGACCAGAATAATATAAAACAAAAAGTGAAAATTTGGGGAGGGGTCTTGATTTGAATGGCTAGTGAATTCGGTTGAAATACATTCCTGACATCTCAGGAACTTCACCTCATCCTTTAAAATGTTGACTTCTATGTCTTAATCGTCTCCCTCTTCATTGTATCAAACCTATTGGCATGTATGCATGCTTAGCCCTGTCAAAAGTAACCAAAACCAAATTCACAAAACAATTTTCTCTCAGCCCCAAATCTATCCAGGTTACTACATCTCCCCACACATCTGGAATGAGATACTCACATTTGCTATCTCCACTCATTCAACACTCATTTATTTGTCAGTTTTTTACAAGATGACATACACTTCCATCACTACCCAGAAACTTATTTCACTGAGATTACCATCTGTTTTCTATTATACTAATCAATGAGCAACTTTCAGCCCTTGATTTATTTGAATTATAAGAATGTCATACTGCAAGACCTCCTTTCTTCTTAGAATTCCTTTATTCTTGTTTCCATGCTACCGTGCGTTAGTAGTTTTTATTCCATTCTTCTGCCTTTTTCCTCTTAGTCTACTTCAGTATCTTTACTCACTTAACTTTTAAAAGCTATTATTCATCCAGATTCTGTTTTTAGGTCTGATTTTCTTCTCACTCTAATGAGTCTATGAATAATTTCTTTCATGTGAGTGGTTTCAATCACTATTTATACACTAATGTAGAGAGACAGACAGATAATAGATATATATTATTTAACTCCATCATGTATCATCAGCACCACTTACCTAAATTCTGACCTTCAGTTCTATATACTTAACCGCTTTTTTTGAAATCTTCATCCAGATTCACAATATCAATTTGTGTATATTCAAACTTTTAATAATAATAATCTTTCTCCAAACATTAGTTTTTAACTTGGGTCTTTTTATTAAAAAAATACTGCTATCATGATACAGTTTGGAAATGATATATCTGTGTTTAGACTTTGCATTCTAAATTGTGTGTGCTTTGGTATGTGTGTGTGCATTTTCTACTTTTTCGTGATAAATCTCACTATAGTTTTATTCCACTGAATTAGTCTTTTCAAGAAGCCATCTGTGGGCATAATTGATCATCTCTATCATGTCTTTGTTTCCTATTTCATTAATTATTTCTTTGTAGCTTTACTTTGCTTTCTTCTTAAGTTGGATGCTAATTGGATACTTCAGTTGGACACTAGTTGCATACTAGTTTTCTTAGGTAGATATTACTATGTTTTCTTCTTAAGTTGGATGCTTTTTTGTTCTTTAATTTTTTAATTGAACTTTTATTTTAGATACAGGGGGTACGTGTGCAGGTTTGGTACATGGGAACAATGCATGATGCTGAGGTTTAGGGTATGGATCCTATTACCAAGGCAGTGAATATAGTACCAAATATGTGGTTTTTCAAACGATACTTCCTTTTCTCTCAGTAATTCCCAGTGTCTATCGTTTCCATATTGATGTCCATGTGTGCCTAATGTTTAGCTCACACTTAAAAGTGAGAACACATGGTATTTGGTTTTCTCTTCCTGCGTTAATTTACTTAGGATTTGACCTCTGACTCCATCCATGTTTCTGCAAAGGACATAATTTCATTCTTTTTTTATGAAAAGATTTTTTATGGTTGTGTCCCATGGTGTAAATGTATCACATTTTCTTTATCCTTTCTACCATTGATGGGCACCTGGGTTGATTCCACATCTTTGCTGTTTGAATAGAACAGCTATGAACATATGAATACATGTTTATTTTTGGTAGAATGCTTTTCCTTTGGATATATAACTCCCAGTAGGATTGCTGGGTCAAATGTTAGCTCTGTTTTAAGTTCTTTGAGAAATCTTCAGATTGCTTTCCACAGTGGTGGACTAATTTACATTTCCAGCAACAGTCTATAAGCATTCCTTTTTCTCTGAAGCTTTATCAACAACACCTCTTGTTTTTTGACTTTTTAATACTAGCCATTCTGACTGGTGTGAGAAGATATCTCACTGTGGTTTTGATTTGTATTTATTCCAGTATATTTACTTAAAGCAATAAATGTCTCTTCAAATATCACTTTCACTAAATTCATTAGCATTCTATGTGTAGTATTTTTGTTATTTAATTACAAGTGTTTGAAAAACCCCATTATGATTTCTTCTTTAGAGAAATATTGTTCCTTACTATTTTAATTTTCAAATATATAATTATTTTAATATTCCTTTTATTTGTTTACTTTTTTATTTAATTAGATTATGGTCACAGAGTATGATTTTTGCTCTTTCTTTAGATTCATTTTATGCTTAAGTTCTAATATGTAATCATTTATAATTGCTTCATATAAGCTTCCATGGGATGTGTAATCCTTGTCTGTTGTATGCAGCATTCCATATATGTTCATCAAATCTATTCTATTGTGTTCTACAAAAATTCTGTATCTATATTGTTTTAATAGGGCATCCATAGTAAGAGAAACAAATCCAAACATTCTACTTTAATATTACTATGTAAAATTCACCTTGTTCTGTTAATTTTATGTATAAAATTTTGGCTAGTCTATTAGTTGTATACATCTTTGAGATTACTATATATTCTGAATGAATTGATCCTTTTATTGTTATATAAAGACACTCATGATGTAGAAACATTTATAAAATTTTTATGATTTGTTTGATTTTTATCTTTTAAAGAAATCAGTTCTTTTCCTTAGATCATAGAAGTATTTTTTATATTGTCAGAGAAAATGGCAATTTTGTTTGTCTTTTATCATTATTATATCTCCCATTGACTTTTCTTATTGCACTGACTGGAACTTCCAGTAAATTTTGCATAGTAATAATGAGAGTAAAGTGTCCTTACTCTTTTAAAGTGTTTAATATTTTATTATTGATTGTCATGTATATGTGTGTATGTATGTGGGGGTGTATCTATACATAGTTTTGCAGCCCATTGTATTATCATTTCTTGTTTATCTGTCCAAAAACCTATTGAGTGTGAATTCCTTAAAGGGAAATCTGCTTTAAAAAATCAAAAACAAAAAACTGTATATCTCCATTGCTTAGTTTAATGCCTAAAATTAATGTAATGCCTAAAATATATTATGTGTATTAAGTATATTTAATAATTTGTTAAATTATTTATTAAAGCAAGTTATATTTATTAAATTAAAAATGAGTAAATCAATAAATATGTACTGCCAGAAGCAAACATTTTGGCATCAAAGAATAAATAAGGAGAAAACCATTGTGCAAATCTTTTGTTCTTCATTTTGTTTTTTGTTTGTCTGTCTATATTGTAACAAATTCCTTCTCTAAATTTGTTAAAATTATTGTTCTATGAGGAAGATGTTTGGTTGGTCGGTTAGATGGTTTTGGCTGTTATTTTTCTTTTTTGTGTTTTTCCTTTCTATTGTTTGTTTATTTTTAATAATAATTGCTAAGGGAGTCCAAGGGGTTGTTGTTGGGCCATTACCTAAAACAAGCAACCAAAAGACATATGAGTCAGGAAGATTGTGATTACGTAAGCTTTGTGTAGTTATTATCATATTTTTGTTTTTCAAGTTGTAGAATGACATTGCAAAAAATATGTGAATAAGTAAAATTATCATTTTGGGCTTTGTATAATGTTGGAATTTCATATTATAGACTGGAATGTAAATGTGTGTATTTTAAAAACCTAAAAATCACCAGCAAATCTTCACAGTTGACAGCTTTCTGGTTAGTGTGGCTACAGAAGTCCAGGCTTTTCCATAAATTAAAATCAGTTATATTGTAGATCCATTCATTTTACAAAGTGGCTGCTAGTCAAATACCATAAAAAAAGTCACTGTTCAAAATTTTAGATTTGAAACGGACACTGTATTTTCATGTGTCATCTTTGACATTTGCTAAGATCCCAGGTAAACTCATTTAGTTTGTTTTGAAAACCATCAAAGAGTCATCAGAAATATCTTCCTCAAATTCATTTCAGTTTATTTTTTCAGTGGTTGTGTTTATTTATTGTAGAAGCAACAATTCCTACAGTAGCCCCTTAACCTTTACACCTTCAAGAGGAAATCTCAACCAGATTTTCTCTTTTATTAAATATTCCTTTTTAAAAGAAGTGATAAATGACTCTACTTTCTAAGTCAATGTGTGTCAGTTACAAATTCATAGTATCTTTGTAGTTTGAAAGACTGTGCTTCATGACAGATGACAGGATTGGTGGTGATTCAAATTAATACTAAAGAATAATAAATGAATGGCAGAGAAAGTCTGCAAAATCTCTGTCTTAAGACACTCAGCTTTTGAAATTTAATGCCCATAAAATGAATTGCTACTAGGCAAATTACGAAGGGATTCAGAATAGTAATATGTGAAGAGGACAACATGAAGGTATGTGTGACAGGCTTTTTCTTTCTTTTTTTTTTTTTTTATTGTACTTTAAGTTCTAGGGTACATGTGCACAATGTGCAGGTTTGTTACATATGTATACGTGTTCCATGTTGGTGTGCTGCACCCATCAACTCGTCAGCACCCATTAACTCATCATTTACATCAAGTATAACTCCCAATGCCATCCCTCCCCCGTTCCCCCTCCCCATAATAGGCCCCAGTGTGTGATGTTCCCCTTCCAGAGTCCAAGTGATCTCACTGATCAGTTCCCATCTATGAGTGAGAACATGTGGTGTTTGGTTTTCTGTTCTTGTGATAGTTTGGTGAGAATGATGGTTTCCAGCTGCATCCATGTCCCTACAAAGACACAAACTCATCCTTTTTTATGGCTGCATAGTATTCTATGGTGGTGTATGTGCCACATTTTCTTAATCCAGTCTGTCACTGATGGACATTTGGGTTGATTCCAAGTTTTTGCTATTGTGAATAGTGCTGCAATAAACATATGTGTGCATGTGTCTTTATAGCAGCATGATGTATAATCCTTTATAAGTCTGGTATTCAAGTTATAAACTGGTCTCATCTTAAACTTACTATATAAGGATATTTGTACTTGGAGTTTTTTTTTTTTTTTGGACAGAGTTTTGCTCTTATTGCCCAGGCTGGAGTGCAATGGCAACATCTCAGCTCACTACAACCTCTGCCTCCGGGGTTCAAGCGATTCTTCCGCCTCAGCCTCCTGAGTACCTGGCATTACAGGCATGAGCCAGTATGCCCGGCTAATTTTGTATTTTTAGTAGTGGCGGGGATTCTTCATGTTGATCAGGCTGGGCTCGAATTCCCGACTTCAGGTGATCCACCCTCCTCAGCCTCCCGAAGTTCTAGGATTACAGGCGTGAGCCACCGCGCCTGGCCTACTTGGTGAATTTAATATACTAACTTTGTAGATTGAATTAATTCATTGTGCTTCACGGTTCCTTGAGAAATGTATATGTTAAAATAGACTATATCTCAATGTCTATTTTAAATTTAGTATGTAATAGCATATGACATAGAATGGAAGATTTTAAGAACCTTCTTCATCTGCCTTAAAATTTCAAAAATCTCAATGCAGATTCCTTTTATGAACTGACAGGATTTGGCTATGTCCCCACCCAAATCTCAACTTGAATTATAACTCCCAGAATTCCCACATGTTGTGGGAGGGACCCAGCGGGAGGTAATTGAATCATGGGGACCATTCTTTCCCATACTATTCTCGTGATAGTGAGTAAATCTCACGAGATCTGATGGCTTTATCAGGCGTTTCCACTTTTGCTTCTTCCTCATTTTTTTCTTGCTGCCCCCATGTAAGAAGAGCATTTCGTGACCCGCCATGATTCTGAGGCCTCCCCAGCCATGTGGAAATGTAAGTCCAGTTAAACATCTTTTTGTTCCCAGTTTTTGTTTTTTTTTTTTTTTGAGACGGAGTCTCGCTCTGTCGACCAGGCTGGAGTGCAGTGGCGCAATCTCGGCTCACTGCAAGCTCCGCCTCCCGGGTTCACGCCATTCTCCTACCTCAGCCTCCCCAGTAGCTGGGACTACAGGCGCCCGCCACTGCGCCCGGCTAATTTTTTCTATTTTTAGTAGAGACGGGGTTTCACCATGATCTCGATCTCCTGACCTTGTGATCCGCCCGCCTCGGCCTCCCAAAGTGCTGGGATTACAGGCGTGAGCCACCGCGCCCGTCCTGTTCCCAGTTTTAAGTATGTCTTTATCAGCAGCATGCAAATGAACTAATACAGTAAATTGGTACCAGTAAAGTGGGGTGGGGGGGTTGCTGTAAAGATAACTGAAACTGTGGAAGTGACTTTGGAACTGGATAACAGGCAGAGGCTGGAACAGTTTGGAGGGCTCAGAAGAAGACAGGAAAATTTGGGAAACTTTGGAATCCCCTAGAGACTTGTTGAATGGCTTTGACAAAAATGCTGAAAGTGATAAAAACAATAAGGTCCAGCCTGAGGTGGTCTCAGATGGAGCTGAGGAACTTGTTGGGAAACGGAGTAAAGGTGATTCTTGTTATGTTTTATCAAAGAGACTGGCGGCATTTTGTCCCTGCCCTAGAGATTTGTGAAACCTTGAACTTGAGAGAGATGATTTAGGGTATCTGGTGGAAGAAATTCGAAGGATCAAAGCATTCGAAAGGTGACTTGGGTGCTGTTAAAAGCATTCCATTTTAAAAGGAGTACAGAGCATAAAATTTCAGAAAATTTGCAGACTGATGATGCAGTAGAAAAGAAAAACCCATTTTTTTGAGGGGAAATTCAAGCCAGCTGCAGAAACTTGCGTAACTGGCAAGGAGTCTATTGTTATTCCCCAACACTATGGGGAAAATGTCTCTAGGCTATATCAGAGACCTTCATGACTTAGGGACTTGGTCCCTTGTGTCCCAACCACTCCAACCGTCACTGAAAGGGGCCAACGTAGAGCTTAGGCTGTGGTTTCAGAGGGTAGAAGCCCCAAGCCTTGGCACCTTCCATGTGGTGTTGAGCTTGTGGGTGCACAGAAGTCAAGAACTGGAGGTTTGGGAACCTCTGTCTAGATTTCAAGAGATGTATGGAAATGCCTGGATGCCCAGGCAAAAATTTGCTGCAGGGGTGGGGTCCTCATGGAGAAACTCTGCTAGGACAGTGCAGAAGGGAAATGTGGAGTCTGAGCCCCCACACAGAGTCTCTACTGTGGTACTGCCTAGTGGAGCTGTGAGAAGAGAGCCACCATCCTCCAAACCCCAGAATGGTAGATCCACCAACAACTTACACCATGCACCTGGAAAAGTCGCAGACACTTAATGCCAGCCCATGAAAGCAACCAGGTGGGAGGCTGTACCCTGCTGAGCCACAGAGGTGGAGCCACCCAAGACCATGGGAACCCACCTCTTGCATCAGTGTGACCTGGATGTGAGACCTGGCCTCAAAGGAAATCATTTTGGGATCTAAAATTTGACTGCTCCACTGGATTTCAGACTTGCATGGGCCCTGTAACCTCTTTGTTTTGGCCAATTTCTCCCATTTGGAACTGCTGTATTTACCCAATGCCTGTACCTCCATTGTATCTAGGAAGTAAGTAGCTTGCTTTTGATTTTACAGGCTCATAGGCGGAAGGGACTTGCCTTGTCTCAAATGAGACTTTGGACTCTGGACATTTAGGTTAATGCTGAGATGAATTAAGACTTTAGGGGACTGTTAGGAAGGCATGATTGGTTTTGAAATATGAGCACATGAGATTTGGAGGGGCCAGGAGTGAAATGATATGGTTTGTCTATGTTCCCACCTAAATATCAACTTGCATTGTATGTCCCAGAATTCCCATGTGTTGTGGGAGGGACCCAGGGTTAGGTAATTGAATCATGGGAGCTGGCCTTTTCCTTGCTACTGTTGTGATAGTAAATAAGTCTCACAAAGTCTGATGGGTTTATCAGGGGTTCTACTTTTGCTTTTTCCTCATTTTTCTCTTGTCGCTGCCATGTAAGAAGTGCCTTTCACTGCCTGCCATGATTCTGAGGTCTCTCCATCCATGTAGAACTGTAAGTCCAATTAAATCTCATTTTGTTCCCAGTTTCGGGTATGTCTTTATCAGCAGCGTGAAAACAAACTAATAAATTAACACATATACATCTAAATTTTTACTTTTAAAATAAAGTTTTTATTGCCTTGTATGACTTATGTATGATACATTCAAACTCAAACATGCACATATGTGCATACACAACAAATACACATTGTGCTGTTTCCTTATAGTAAAAGCAATGGGTTAAGTCAGCCACAACCAAAATTCATTTATTACAAGTATATGTAGGTCAATGAAGGTAATATAGTCCCTATGATATTGAAAGCAATTGTACATCAAGACATAGTAGGAAATGCAACCTTCCCAAAAATTTCACTATAGATTCTACTTATTAATTGTAGCCAATTAATTATGTGATTGCCTGTAAATGGCATTTGCTATGTACACTTAGGCAACCTACTGTAGTGTTAAAACAGCAAATTAAATCAGCTTTACAGATATAATAGAGGTTGAGTAACCCTTATCCAAAATACTTAAGACCTGAAATGTATCTGATTTTGACTCTTTTCAGATTTTTGTATATTTGCATATATATAACGAGATATCTTGGGGATGGAACCCAAGTCTAAACAGAGAATTTATTTATGTTTCATATGTATCTTATAAATATGGCCTGAATATAATTTTACACAATATTAAAAAATAACTTGTGCGTGAGACAAAGTTTGTGTGTATTGGACCATCACAAAGTGAAGGTGTCATCATCCAGCCCCCCATGTGGGCAATTTGTGATTGGTTGGCATCACCATCATTTCTACCTCTAAATTTACAGTCTGTGGAGAAGCAATCATTTTCTTTCACTTACTCATGTATAGTACTTAACAGTAAAAAAAAGTACAACATGGCATTAATAGAGTGAAAAATAATGTGTTCAGGGTAATGGAGCAGCACAGCAGCATCACCAGAATACCTGTATCAGGTCTTAAACAACAACAGATGATGGCAGGCTTTCTATCTCCATTTAAGATGTTGTGTTTTAATTAAAAGGTTATTGTACACTTGTGGCATTATTTCAGTGCATTTGGGGCATTTCAGATTTTAACTTTTGCATTGAAGAAGCTCAACCTGTATTGTTATTGACATGGTGAAAGAACATGCTTTTGCCCAAAAATATAGTATAGTGAAAATATAGTATTGTGAAGACATCTCGCTCCCCCCTGCCCCCATCACCAAAACAGCCAAAGAAAAGAGGAGGGAAATCACACAGCATGTGAAAACAGAGGAAACTTTGAGAATTCTGCTCAGTAATGTTTTTAACTTTTAAAGAAAAACTATATGTAATTCAGGTCCAGAACAATAAGTCACAGCAGATGGAGTTCTTCCATATGGATGGAGTTAGTAAAAAGAAGCCCTAATTGGAGTGTCAATCTTCAAGAAAAAAATATTTTAAGAAAATAAATAGAACAACATGTTAGTAATATTGCTTTATGATAATTCTGAGTAAAAAAAATAAGGAAAAATAATGAAGGTAGTGATAAAGATTGGAGTGGAATCATGCAGAGAAACAGTGTCGAAACAGAATTATCCTAGGATATCAACTGTCTTGTGAGATGTGTGTTATACCACTACATGCCCGCTTACCTATGGAGGGGCAAAAATGCAATCTCTACCTGCTAGCCCAACCAAACTTAACACCCAAACAACCCACTTCATCGAGCGGGCAAAAACAATATAGAAAAGCAGGCTGCATGCACATTCACTTGTCAACTTTAAGTTTGCACATGATTGCTTCAGTGCCCTAAACAAAATTCTGTTTCACACCATCTTGCAAACTCTATTTTCTTCTATTACATTTAGTGTTCACAAGTAACAAAAATGCTGTTCAACAACTCGATTCACTTGAAATAAACTCTAAATGATTAATGTACTTGGAATAAAAATAAAACTACATGGGCATACTTTAATGAAGTCAGAAGAACACACACAATATAAATTATAGTTGACTCTGAGGATGCATTTTTTTGAGCATGTCTTTCTACTTACTATTCAGATAATTGACATGTATTAGTGTTATCTTATCCCAGATATTTAACGAAGTCTTATAGTAGGTAATTTCACTGAATTTTTCTTTTCCCTTTGAGGGCCATGTAGACATTTTTTTAAAACCTCTCTCTTTATAAAACTCCAGATTCATTATTATTAAAGAAATACTTCACATATCTTCCAAACAGTTCCTTGTTACATCTGACAACTGCATGACTGACATGCTTTTAACAAGAGTTCCTTTTGTAAGTATATAGGTAAGGTATCCAGAATATGGATGGACGATGCAAGCCCTGGAGACTCAGTTGCATATCTATATTTGGATGAAAGACCAAGATCAAATCTTCTCTTGTAATTTTCTAAAGGGAGAGATATTACAAGGAAATCAGAGAAAAATCTTTATGTTGGTTTTAAGATACACGGGGGTACAGTCAGGGAAGCAAGAAGATATTTCAAAAGAAAACAGATTTCTCCCTTTAAAGTATGGAGTTCTACTAGACCCTGTTCCACACTACATTTCCTTCTTTCTTATCTCTGAAATTTGGACAGTCATTAGAGAAGTGATACTCTGTGTTTGGGAAAGTGTTCAAAATCTAAACAGCTTAGCTATAAATGATAGACATTTAAGGAACATCAATGGTGAAACTCTAAAAACAATGTTTTGCTTCTTCACATGAAATATATATGTCTCTCTAATAATGAATGTATGCTCCATGCACATATTAATTATATGTCCTGAATTTAAATTCATGTCCCATAGCATTTACAATTTATGTGCATATATGTAGTTTGTTGTTTATCTGTTTTAACAGTGTTTCTTATAGTTTTATGGTTACATCCTCTTTACATTAGTAGAATATAACACAAAGGCAAATAGCATTGGAAAATTATGATAATATTAGATGATTATGTTTTTTCACTCACTATTGTATCCCCTTATGTATACCTATAGTCTAGTACAAACCTGGCCAATCAATAAATATCTGTTTAGAAAGTGAATGAATGAATTAATGAATGAATGACATATAATTGGGAGTGCCTGCAAGACCTATATGTTTTAAGTAATTTAGAATAAACATAAAGATCTTGTATGTTTTTGGAACATTCTACTCACAATTGGTGATGCACTTGTTTTCTAGAATCTTATTCAATTAAGCAGTAATTTTCCTTTTATAAAAAAAATCTTACCTCATAGCAGTTGAGGGATATAATACTTCTTCATCAATAATATAATTGATGGAAAAAAGGAAAAGGCACTGAGACAGTCTCAGGTCTTTCTTACAAATCTCTCCTCAGTTGAAAATACTGAAATGATGAATATAAATATGAATATATGATATATATATATGAATATATGGTATATATGTCTCATATATACATATATATGATATATTTAGAACCATCTTCTTTGTTATCAGTACGTTTTCCTGAATTGAAGAAACAGCTCAATTTAAAATATGAGATACTAAAAAATCCATATTCAATAACATGTGTACAGAGATCAAAATTTTCCCATTTAATAATTATTTAAATTATACTCACTATTGGGTGGAAAGTATCTGCTTTAGATGACATCCTTAAGTGAATCAGAAAAAATGGATATGTAATCATGAGATGCACCACCTGCAAAAAAGTTAATCAGAAAAATAATGAATTAATATAATTTTGCAAATTACACACATTGAAAAATTCAAAATTATTTATATTTTATTAGGAATTTCCATTGAGTCCATAGAGTCTTTTAATGTTTAGCTACCTTGATTCCTTATTTCCTACTCTGGATATTTCCTTCAAGATTAAAGGACATCAGTTTATGTATCTTTTTCCTCTCCTAACTCTCTCACTTACTCTTTGCCTTAGGTGCATCATGACCATCTTGATTTGTGAACATGGAAGGAATATTTGGGCATGATTGGCTCAGACTAATCCTGTGGAAATCTAGTTTTAAAACTTTATCATATTCTGGGATTCGGACTTAGTAAACATAATTGCTGGCATATATAAACAAAGTTCTTCATAATCAACTTTAAAGATTTCTCTTTGACTTATTTTTTAAAATAATTTAAAACCGAAGCAGGAAAGAGAGAGAGAAATAATAATTTTCAAGCCTCTCGGCTTCCAACATTTTTACTACCAAAACAGAGAAATAATTTATTTTAAAAGAGAAAAGGAAGATTTCGTTTTGAGTTTTTTAATCAGAACAATATTGCTCACAAATTTTAGTAAATTGACTTCAATCAGCTTTCTACAGATTTTCATTAAACTTTTAGAGAAGTTTCTCCTTTGGTTTCAAGGAAAAATATACACACATGAACATGGTTTGTGTGGTGCCCATGTGTGAGTTTATGTGTGTGTATACATATATACAAGTGTGTGTGCCATCTAGCTGTCAGAATGCTCATCATTCAATTGGCCAATGAGAAATGGAAAAGGTATTTTGAAATAATATGGCTCAAAAAAGTTTACCTTTCTATGACTTCCTGGCTTTACCCCACACCAGACCATATTCTTCATCACAAAGAGTACATACATGACAACATGTTTTCTCATCATGTTAATAACTAGCAGGGCTGAAAGAAAGTCTTACAAAGCATATTTAAAATGCTGACAACATGTCTTCCATGTCATAGGCCCATCGTAAGTCTTTAGTAATGTACTTACTGAATTAATGAATGAATAAACTGTAAACTAAACACATTTTTTAAACTATGAGAATTTTATGGGCAAGTAGATGTGAGACGAAAATAAATTTATCTAATTAACAGTTGGACAAACCAAAAAGTAAAGACAATAGAGGTTGCTATAGCCATTTCTTTTGCATTTTCACTTTTGTTCCTTGATTTTCAAATATTATGTTTTCTTTAGTTAGTGTTTTTGTATTTCTGCATTTAAGTGTGTAGGCAATTAGGTTAAGCTAAAATTGACATGTTACTAATAACTTTCAAGAAAACTAAAGAACTTAGTAAGGTTCATAGCATTGCAGATCTACAAATAAAATTCTATACTTTTTACCCTTTGCATATATTACTTTATTTTCATTTAGTGTGAATAAATGTTTATTTCTTTGGCCAAATATAAATCCTGCATAATGTTAATTTAATCCTCACTATAATCCCATAAAATGACACTATTATCATCCTCATTGTACACAAGAGAAAAGGAGACACATAGAGTTTAGTAAGTTGATACATGTTACATAAATGACACTAATGTTGGAGCTAGAATATGAATCCATGCAGTATGGCTCTGTAGTCTATTATCGTAACAAATGGGAATAATGCCTTTCTGAAAAGACTTTTATAAACATGTGATTATGATCATGGGAGAGTAATGATTTTCATCATTTTACTTTCTCATCTGTTTGCATGAGTTTTTTGTTATTCTCTAATAGGTAGTGAGGAAGTACTTGTTTTAAAATAATGAGACATATTTGCATGTTTCAGCATTCATGTTCTTCAGATTGTATTTTTAATGTATTTTTTGCTATCTTATTTACTGAGTGCCTCCCGTGTGTTAGTGTTTATTCTTTGCATTGGGCACAAGAGGAAGGCTGCTTGGGTTTGAGTACCTTCAGAGCTAAGGTATAGACAGAGAATTAGGTTTTCATTTATGATTAAAAGCTAAATAAAATCAAAACAAAATGGCATATGTGTAGTCTGATTTCATATGATGCTGAGATAGTGAAATTAGTAAAGTGTATCTCATTTAGTAGCTTTCATTGTGACTTCTCTATCATTCATTAAACAAATATTTATGGGGTACCTGTTGTCCATTACTGTGCCAGGTGTGGAAATAAAACAACCATTAAAAGATAGACATAGCCCTTGTCTCTACTGAGTCTAACCCCACCAGCCAGCTGCGTTACCTGTCACCCATTCATTCTTTGTTCACCAGTGCTTTTTCTATCATTCCTTATCTACTCATCTTACTTTCTCTCAACAGAAACACAGGTGCCACACACATACACGCACACACGCACACAACAGATGTTATGAATGACCTTACACATTCCTTCATGCTGTGGCAAAATGTACCTTCCAAAGCAAATATATAATCAGAATAATATAATTAATTTGAATGTGTTAGATACATTCTAATAGGTGACTTTGAGTCCTGTCTTTGTTTCTAGGGATCATCACCATTTCAAGAAAAGGAATAGGGTTTCAATGTAAGGTAACCTGGAAGATAATAGATATTATCAAATTGGTTATTTTGCTTAAATGAGGCAAAATATATGAGTATATGTTTATACTACACAGTGATTTTTTTCTCTATCTATCTATCTATCTATCTATCTATCTATCTATCTATCTATCATCATCATCATCTATCATCTATCTAGGTATCAGATTATTGTGGCTAGTAATTGGCTTGTCTTGTTGCCTTACTTAAGTGGTCTTGGTCATGAGAAAATCTGTCTTTTATGATGAAATATGGGACAAATGTTTTGGTAGCGTGAAGTTCATTATATCTTAAAATTATATTCAATTGTTGAAAATTGGTTTACTTATGTGAAAGATCAATCTCACATTTTTCATGTCCATGCATCTTTATTTGCATGTGCCTCAGATAATCATTGAGAATTGCCTTTTTCTTAGTAAGAAATAAAAAAAAAGTCACACTCTGACAAAGTAGAACATCCTTAACGAAGCATTAAATTATAAAATCTAAGTACCAATTACCTCCTTGGTTGGGAGGGCATGGAGTTGGAGTCTAGTGAGGTAGAATGAATGATGAAGTACAGGCCTCCTCCACCTTCTGCAGTCTGATTCTCTGATACAGAGCTTTGTTAAAGGGATAGTTAGTCTATTGGTTTATTTATGATGATTGCTTGGGTACAGTGTTCATGCAGCTACTTCATTCTTTTTCTTTATTAGCTGCTGACTTTTTTATTATCATGCTTTTCCTTTTTGCTATAAATTGTTAATTATTACCTTGATGACACTGGGTAAAACTTCTATTAACTGTCATTGTTTGACTAGCAGTTATGGAGATTTACTTTTGCTAAACCCCTACCATACTAGACAGTCATAAACCACAAGGCACAGTGGATTAGAGAAAAGACTTTCTGCTTTTGTCCTTCAGACCAATGTAGTTTGTATGTTTTCAGCTTTATAAAGAACCTGTCTGTTGAGGTCCTGTATGTTTTATCATAGAGGTGTATTTACCATCATTTAAACAAAGAATTCCATCAATCAAATCTTAAAGAAATACATTGCTTTAATCAGACTGTCACTCTTTGACCAACATTATTGTCACCGATTTGCTAAAATAAAAAAAAATGAGTGGTGCTCCCATTTGATTGCATAGTATTTTAAGAAGATAACAACTCATTCAAATTCCAGTAACCAACTTCCAAATATAGTTCAGGATAATATACACTATAAGGTTGGATGCTTGATTCTATTTATTGAATGTATGATTTTGGTATTTTTTTATTCTAGTTCCCTGGTATAAATTCATACCATGTCATGACTAGAAAATCTGGACAAAATATAGCATTTGTATTTGTATAATTTCTTAGAAATGACATATGCATACATTTTGCCTCTTTCACAAAGTGTTCTTACATCTCCACAGGATGGGTCCATGTGTTTCCCCTTGCATCTTTGGTGTTTATGGCCTATATTATAATAATGCTAAACCACTCATGGCTCCCTAAGTCCACCATGTTACACACTGAGTCTCTTCTTAAAATGCCTCTTACCTTTTCCTTTTCTCATATACCATTCTTAATCTAATATGCTCCCCAACACTTTGTGCATTTTTCTGTTTTAGGATTTACTACATTATATCACATCATGTTGGTGTACACAATGGTAGGGTTTACATCTCTAATCTTTACATCCATATCACTCAGCAAATTATCTGACACATATTAGGTATGCTATATAAATTTTCTAGAAAAAATGAGTAACTTTAACTCCCTTTTCATATCTAAATATAAATTCCCTTTGGAAAGTAATCCTGAATGAGTGAATAGGTGAAAAAGTTCTTCCTTAATTAAATATAATAATTTTGAATAATATATCAATTCCAATTAATGATGTCTAAAAATTACATACATATAATTTTGACTATATTATTTCTTCACTAACATTTAGCAAAATTTATTTTAGTTTACATGAAAGAAAATTTTCTATTTGGATTGAAATACAACTGACTAGAGAAAAAGTTTTTATATTGCTCATACTGCTTTGCATGGTTTGAATGTTTGTCCCCTCCAAAACTCATGTTGACATTTATTTGTCACTGTGACGGTGTTAAGAAGTGGGACCCTTAAGAGGTGATTAGGCCATCTGGGCTTCATCTTCATGGGTGGGATCACTGCCATTACGAAAAGGAGAGTTTGGACCCTTCTTGCTCTTTCTTGCCCTCTTGCTGTCTGCCATGTGATGACTCAGTAAGAAGGCTCTCACCAGATGCCCACATCTTGATATTGGATTTCCTAGCCTCCAGAACTGTGAGCCAGTAAATTTATTTTCATTATAAATTACCCATTCTTAGATATTCTGTTATAGCATGAAAAATAAACTAACACATACTCCTTTAAAAACAACAACAAAAACAAAACAGTCATCTTAAGTCCTGAAGAATAGGCCAGAAAAGCAATTAAGGCTAGGAAATTGATAGAGTGGCATAAGGATTCAGAAATTAATTCCAGCCTCTTCAACCAGATTCTCTATGTGTGTCATGTTGATAATTTCATGAGAACTAGAGGTGTTCTCTCAAAATGACCTCACCATTTAATCTTTTATATTTGGATATGGAATTGTAATGTGATTCTTCTAGACAAGCAAGCAAGGATGGAGTGGGAAAGTCATCTAATCACTGGATCCCAAGTACCAAAGAAAGTGGAGTAGCTGCTGCTTCTCCCAGTTCACACCTGGCTGTTGTCAAAAGAGGCAGAAAAAACAGAGAAGAAATACCACAATTGAGATGACTTGCAATATATTATGTATAATACAACCATGAATCCGTCATACAATCAAGATAGTAAACATATCCATCATCCTCAAATGCTTCCTTAGGCTCCCTGTTAATTTCACCCTTTCATCCCTCCCTTCTACACTTGCATGTTTCCAGTTAAACACTGATGGACTTTTTGTTGATAGATTGGTTTTCATTTTCTAGAATTTTACATAAATGATTTTTTACGGTATGTGCTTTGTTAGATATAGGGATATTCAGGTTGTCTGCCTATGAGTGTGCTTTCATATTTTGTTTCTTTTAAAGAGTTTATTCATTTCATCAAACTTGTTAAATTTGTTGGCATAAATTTGTTCTTAATTTTGCCTAGTTATACATTTAAAATCTATAGAATCTGAGTAATATTACTACATTCATTCTTGATAATCAAATTTTTTTTTCTGATCAATATGATTAGAAATTTAACAGTTGTGTTAATTTTCTTGCATCACTAAATTTTGTTTGTTGTTTTTTCTATTATCTATGTCATTGATTTCTATGCTGATCTGTATTATTTCCTATCTTCTGTTTAATTCGAGTTTCTTTTTTTTCTTTTTTTTTTTTTTTCTATTTTTCCAGTTTCTTAAGGGGGAGGTTGAAGTCATTTGGTTCAGATGCTTTCTAAAAAATTACTAATCTTGGCCATTAATGCTATAAAATTTCCCTACTGCTCGAGCAACATCAGAAAAATTTGTAATTCACCTTTGTTTTGTTTTGTTTTGTTTTTTTTGACTCATGAGGTATTTAGATAGGTGCTATCCTGTTTCTAATATTTAGGAATTTTTCAGATACCTTTCTTTAATTGAATTGTTATTTAATTTTATTGTGGAATGAGAACATACTTTCTATGACTTGAATTTATTCTAATTTGTTGAGACATTTTTATGACCCAAAACAAGGTGTATCTTGATACATAATTCATGTGTACTTGAAAGAATGTATACTATGCTGCTGTTTGGTAGAGTATTCTATAAATGTGAAATTATATAAAGTTGGTTGAGTTTGAGTTTTTCATATCCTTGCTGATATTTTATCTAATTGAGAGATGGACATTTAAATCTCCAACTATAATTGTGGATTTTCCTCTTTATGCTTGCAGTTTTAGCAGTTTTTGCTTCATGTGTTTTGAACATTTGTTCATAAGTGAAACAGTTTAAGATTGAACTGTTATGTAATCTTCATTGGCCACTTTATAATTATGAAATCACCTTTTTTATCTTGTTTTTTCTTTGCTCTGAAATAACCTTTTTTTCTGTGATTAATACAGTCATTCCAACTTTCTTTTGATTAGTATTCATAGCATATGTTTTCTCATTCTTTTACTTTTAACTTATTTATGTCTTTCTATTTAAAGTATGCTTCTTGGCAGCACATATTTGGCCTTGCTTTTTAAATCAAATTTGACAGTCTTTGCCTCTGAATCAAGGTATTTAGAACACTTATATTTAGTGTGATTACTGATATAATTACATTTAGGTTTATCACCCTGCTTTGTAGTTTTTATTTGTCCTATTTGTTCTTTATTTCCCTTTTACTCTTTTTCTGCCTTCTTTTTGACTATTGGAGTGTTTTTTTATTGTTGCATTTTAATTGTTTTTTAAAAAATAATTAGTTGTTTGAACTAAAATAAAATGTGCGTTGTAAAAGTCATAACATATGTATGAGAAAAATCTTACATATACCCCACCATGTTACTCTTTCTACTCCTCCTTATTCCTTTATGTATATCTGTATTTCCATTTGTTATAATATTCCTTATGCCTGAAGTACTTTTTTTCAGCATATCTTGAGTCTGCCAGTGGTATATTCTTTCAGCCTTTCTGTGTCTGAAGAACTCTTAATTTTGTCTTTGTTTTTAAGGTATGTTTTAAATGGTTATAGAACTCTAGGTAGATTTTTCTTTCAGTATTTTAAAGATCTTGCTCCACTATCTTCTGCCTTACATAGTTTTGACAAGAAATCTGCTGTCATTTATAACACAAGTGGTCTTCTGTAGGCAATGTGCTGTTTTTCTCTGGTTTTTAAAAAGTTTTTCTTTATCACTAGTTTTGATAAATATGTTTATAATGTACCTTAGTGCAGTGTTTTTTTAAATTTTTTTATTATACTTTAAGTTCTGGGGTACATTTGCACAACGTGCAGGTTTGTTACATAGGTCTACATGTGCCATGTTGTTTTGCCGCACCCATAATCTTGTCATTTACATTAGCTATTTCTCCTAATGCTATCCCTCCCCCAGGCCCCCAACCTCTCTGTGTACATGTTCTCATTTCAACTCCCACTTATGAGTGACAGACAACATGCAGTGTTTGGTTTTCTCTTCTTGGGTTACTTTGCTGAGAATAATGGTTTCCAGTTTCACTCATATCCCTGCAAAGGACATAAACTCATCATTTTTTATTGCTGCATAGTATTCCATGTATGTGTGCCACACTTTATCCAGTCTATCATTGATGGGCATTTGGGTTGGTTCCAAGACTTCACTATTGTGAACAATGCTGCAATAAACATACTGTGCATGTGTCTTTACAGTAGAATGATTTATGATCCTTTGAGCATATACTCAGTAGTGGGATTGCTGGGTCAAATGGTATTTCTAGTTCTAGATCCTTGGGGAGTCGTCACACTGTCTTCCACAATGGTTGAACTAATTTACACTCCCGTCAGCAGTGTAAAAGTGTTCCTGTTTCTTCACATCCTCTCCAGCATCTGTTGTTTCCTGACTTTTAATGATTGCCATTCTAATTGACGTGAGATGGTATCTCATTGTGGTTTTCATTTGCATTTCTCTGATGACCGGTGATGATGAGCATTTTTTCATAAGTTTGTTGGCTGCATAAATGTCTTCTTTTGAGAAGTGTCTGTTCATATCCTTTGTCCACTTTATGATGGAATTGTTTGGTTTTTTCTTGTATTGTTTAAGTTCTTTGTAGATTCTGGATATTAGCCCTTTGTCAGATGGATAGATTGCAAAAATTTTCTCCCATTCTGTAGGTTGTCTATTCACTCTGCTGATAGAAGCTCTTTAGTTTAATTAGATCCCATTTGTCTATTTTGGCTTTTGTTGCCATTGCTTTTGGTGTTTTAGTCATGAAGTCTTTGCCCATCTTGTGCTTGGATTTTTTTTTTTTTTTTTTTTTTTTTTTTTTTTGCCTCTTTTTGGACAAATTGAGTAGTTTTTTTGTTTGTTGGTTGGTTTGCTTGTTTGTTTTTTTGTTTGATTTTAATTGTTTCAGTTAATTCGTTTTGCTGGCTAAGACCTGTGGAGTTAAAGTTTTATAAAGTTTGGCCATTTTCACTCATTATTTCTGGAAGTAATTTTTGTTTTGTTTTGTTTTGTTCTCCCACTCCTATTTTGGAGATCCTACTTACAATTATATTAGGACTGTTGGAGTTGTTCCCAAGCTTATTTATACTTTTTCATTATTTTAAATTATTTCTTCTCTGTATATTTCATTTTGGATGGTTTCTATTACTGTGTCTTCAAGACATTGATCCTTTTTACTTAAAAGTGCAGTCAACTGCTAATCTTATTTTGTGCATTTTTCAGCTTTTGTATTCTAATATAATAATTGTATATCCTCTATATCTCTTTACTTATTGAACATCTGAAATACAACAATGATAACTGTGTTTAATATATGTGCTTTCTAATCCTAAAATTTTATTTCAGAGTCAATTTTGATTGATATATTTTCCTTCATTACAGTTTTTATTTTATTGCTTTTTTTCTGTGTAATGTGTTTACTGAATGGATGTTAGACAGTGTGAATTTTATGTTGTTGTTTGCCTGACATTTTTAAACCTATAATATTTTTGTCCTTTCTTATTAGAAGTACTTTAGTTACTTGGAAATTGTTTCATCATTTATGATCTTTTAAATTCTGTTAGACACATTAGAGCAATGTTCAATCTTGGGCAAATTATTCTCCAACACTAAGGCAAATCTATTGTGAACATTATATGTAGGTGCCTTGTGAATTATGAGATTTCAAGTCTAGCTAGTAAAAGTAGTCACTCTGTTACATGTAGATGTGACATCAGATATTAAGCTTTTTAATTTTTTTAAGATAGTTATTTTCTCTTCCTTGGTTAGTTGCCTGAAATTTCTGGACTGATCAGTACTTTGCTGAATACTTTGGGAGACCCTGTTGCAAATATTGGGTTTTTTTCTCTGTGAAATTCCGTTGTCTCTGATACTGTCTTGCAAACTGCATCAGAATCCCAGTCTCACAATTCTTTCTTCTCAATAAAGGAAGTTTGCTGAGCTCTGTCTGGGTTTACTTTTCCTGTGCTGCAGCCTAGAAACTCTCCAAGGCAATAACTGATGCATTCATAGATCTGACTCATTTGTTTTCCATCTCTCAGGGATCACTGTCCTTCATGTCTTGAAGAAAGTTATTTCTTATATACTGTCTGATTGTTTGGTTGCTTTATAAATTCAATCTCGGACCCCTCATGGTGACTCACGCCTATAATCCCAGCACGTTGGGATCCCGAGGTAGGCAGATTACCTGAGGTCGGGAGTTGGAGATCAGCCTGACCAACATGGAGAAACCCCATCTCTACTAAAAATACAAAATTAGCCGGGCATGGAGGAGCATGCCTGTGATCTCAGCTACTTGGGAGGCTGAGGAATGAGAATCACTTGAACCCAGGAGGCGGAGGTTGCGGTCAGCCGAGATTGTGCTGTTGCACTCCATCCTGAGCAACAAAAGCAAAACTCCAACTCAATGAATAAATAAATAAATAAATAAATAAATAAATAAATAAAATGTCTTTTACTTCATCTTGGCTTGAAGGAAATCCTCATTTATTGTTTTGAGTAGTTAAAAAAAAACAAAAAACAACTCTAATCTTATATAGATCTTATATAAAATAAAAACTAGAATAAATGTTGGCTTAGGCATTATATTGCCATTGTATATATACAATGTCAATGTTATATATTGAGTCTGATTAAATTTTTCATATTTCCCCAAATAGTAGGCCAGGCGCAGCGGCTCATGTCTGTAATCCCAGCACTTTGGGAGGCCAAGGAGGGTGGATCACGAGGTCAGGAGATCAAGACCATCCTGGCTAACGCTGTGAAACCCCATCTCTTCTAAAAATACAAAAAACTAGCCGGGCGAGGTGGCGGGCGCCTGTAGTCCCAGCTACTCGGGAGGCTGAGGCAGGAGAATGACGTGAACACGGGAGGCAGAGCTTGCAGTGAGCTGAGATCGTGCCACTGCACTCCAGCCTGAGCGACAGAGCAATACTCCATCTCAAAAAAAAAAAAAAAAAAAAAATTCCCCCAAAACTAATAATCATTATTGGCATTGATGTGGTTGCCATGGTTTTCAGTAATACTTAAATACATATTTCAATAAAAAGAAAGAGGAATAGGCGATGAATTAACAACTATTTAAATGCAATTGATAAATTTTGATGGCAAAAATTATTTAGTACTTAAAGTGCTGAATACTATCTTAATTTTTTTTTCCTAGAAGATATTTCAATAGATTTTATATAACAAAGTTATGGTTTTATGAATCATAATTTTTCATCAAATTTAAAAATTAAAACATTCTTTGTGCAGAATTTCAAAATATGCAGACATTGAATAGTACTTTAAAACTCAACTATTAATATATGCATGTGAAATTTACTTTTATAATTTATTTTATTTAAATGGATACTATACGACTGAAATATAATATATAATTAATTCTTTTTTCTATATTAACTACAAAAGTTTAAGCTGATGACATTCTTTTTTTCTTGTTGTTGTTACTTATGTGCTAATGAATCTCTGCTAAAATATTTTCAGTTTTTACCTAAAAATATTTGGTTCATATTCCTTTGCCTTTTAAAAAGTTGACTTATTTAAACATTGATTTTAGTTCAAATATAAGGGAATTTCAACCACAATGTCACTTTTTTAATTAACGAGTTACTATTGAGTATCAAAGCTTATATAGTACATTTGTGCAAGTTTGATAACATAGATCTGCGCTAAAGGAAGTGTTTCATTGCTTAATACAAACCAAAATTATATTTTACTACATAAAACAAAATAGTTTTTCCTATTTTTCCCTTTCCTTACCTTCATTCATAAAAGAGAATTTCTTACAGAAAATATATATTTCCCGTTGCATTAAATATTTTCTCATTAAATGGGCAGTAGTATGTTAAAAATATATTCTGCAGGTACAAAATAAATTTAGTAATTAATCAATGCATATCAAAATTTTGTTTTCAAGATTTTGTTTCTAGGCAACAAATTAGGTTGTAGGAACTCTACATTTAAATGTAATTTAATTTATGGTAATTTTTTTTCTACATATATTATATCAGTGCCAAAGCAGATAATTTACAGATATGGATTGATTTACAGGTATGAATTGATTAGTAACACTGGTTATAAGTCTTTATTCTTAAATGAGTAATGTTATGATAAAATGATTGTCACATTTTGAAGGAGTGGTAGCTAACCATTGTAGAAGCCAGAATTGTTTTAATGTCTTATTATTTTTCCAGAAAAAAAGAAGCTATAAGAGAAATTAGCTAGCCTGTCTCTGCTTCAAAGATAAATAGCATCTCAAGAACAACTTGAAGAAAACAACGCAACTGTTTAATATGGAAAAAGAAATCATTCAGCTCTACTCCACTCTATATTAGTCATAACTTTACTAACTGATCTTTAAAATTCTCTAGTCCTTGCATTACACACTTTAGATTCCATTTTCAGTTTTAAAATAATCCTATTTTTACATTCACCATAAATTACTTATCTGGAAGATCACAATTGGCTTAACATACCATGTATCTTATTTTTATGCTTTATTATTACAAAATCAGAGAAAAGTAGGTATAACTCTTCTCACTTATTGTAGTTACAAGTCACCCTATGGTAATAGAAAAGTGCACAAATAGCAGTATCATATTAATTAAAGAAATGGCATTTCAAAAAATTACCATCACATCCTTATTGTCACATCCTTCATTCAATCCCAAGTTGTTTTTGTTTGTTTTGTTTGCTTGTTTTCATGAATGGCTTGAAGGCTTAGTTGCAAAAACTCCATAAGGATTCAACTTTCAACATGCTTATTTTCAGGGATTTTTCCAAGGTTCAGGCTCCTCCTGAACTTGTTAGAAGATATCCATGCCTACTCCCTTTTTTGTGACCTCAAGTTTTCTCTCTTCTAAACTGGGCTACTTCATGACACTATGGGCAGAATGACCTATGCAATCAAATTTAATTCTCTACGGACAAAGTAAATAAATTTGAATTTCTAGCTTCCTAATAACGTTATCAAGATATTGTGGAGATCATGTTAGTTTACTGTTCCAGTTGTGTCCTATTTATGTGCATATATACTGGGAATAAAATAAGATTTTTATCTTTTTTTAAATTTTATTGTTTTAAGACAGAGTCTTGCTCTTTCACCCAGGCTGAAATGGAGTACAGTGGTGGGATCTAGGCTCACTGCAACCTCCACCTCCCAAGATAAAGTGTTTCTCCTGCCTTGGGCCTCCAAGTAGCTGGCTCTACAGGCATGTGCCCAGCTAATTTTTTTTGCATTTTTAGTAGAGACAGCGTTTCACCATGTTGGCCAGCCTGTTCTCAAACTCGTGGCCTCAAGTGATCCTCCCATCTCAACCTCCCAAAGTGCTGGGATTACAGGTGTGAGCCACCATGCCCAGCCAATACTGGGGGTAAACTACTCTTAAGGATAACTAATATTGTATATATTGGTTCACTAATGTAGTCATAACCTGTAAATGCATATATAATACATTCCTAGGTTTATCACCTAATTTACATTTAACATTTTAAGGCTATCTTGAAAAATATATTTATTAGATGTATTTTTATGCTTGATTTAAACAGTCTTCTCTGAGAAAAATAGACTACTGAAAATTATCTTGTTACCTATTTCGGACTTCCTAAAAATGTTGTGCTAGTTCCACAGCTACGTAATTTTCAAGTTGCCCCTAAATCTACAAATGTTTTATTTGAGAATAAGATATTTGTGAGAATATTATGCCCTTATTTCTCTTTGTTTAGAAACCCCTAATCTCACCTTTGCTGGAATTTATTTTTTTCTTTATCTTAATTTGTACGTTATCGTATTCTACCTTGATGTATGTGTGCATATCTTGTTCTCCTATTATAATATTATAAGATCCTTTAGAAAAGCATTTTTTTTCTTGACTTATTTCTAAAATATCAAAATACCTGACACAACTTAATAAATATGTGATGTATAGTTGTTGGATGTGTATTATCAGAGATATTAAAAGTTAGGTACATGCCGTGGGTGGTTTCTAGATGTTAAATTATGCAAAGTTAATCTTATCTATAAGCTTGATCAAGAAAAAGGGAAATATTTTAACAAGTTGATCAGGAGACTTAGAAGACAGAACTTAAAATGTAAAAGTATTTGCCAATAAAGTGGATATAAATATGACCTTACAACATGAGCAATAGAAATTTTGTGTTATAACAACTGGATCCCTGTAGACCCGTTTCCCTATTAAGCAATTTCCCTATCTTTTCTCTCTTTTTTCTAATTCTATTCCTCATCCATTAATCCTTCCCTCCATTTATGTTTCCTTATTTTCTTCCTCCTTTCATCCAACAAATATTTTTAAAGTGTGTACTCATTAACAGGAATGATTATAGATGCCATAGAGATAGCATAAACATTCATGCCCTCATGGAGCTTATATTCTATTGGGGATATGAGACAGGGAATTAGGAATATTTTGTGACGACTAAGGAGGTCAGAATGACTAGAATAAGCAGGAAATTAATAGGAGATGAGGTCTCAGAGGTAATGGGGACTGAGGAGAATAAGTTGAATGTTCTGATTGTCCAAGCGCTTGACTGGAGTCACCCTAAAAACAGTAGCAAGGGAGTTTCCGCAAGGGACTGCACCAAATTGTCTGGAGATGGGCCAGTTTCAATTCCAAAAAAGCACTAAATGCCAGGTTGATCAGTGTAAAGCATTTATTAGGGAAACTTAACATACAGAGGGCTTCAGCTTCCTCATGACAGATGTAAGAAAAGTGATATTGTACTCCAGTATATCTGGAAGGAGAGGGTTGTTATATAAAAGAATGGAAGTTATATAAGGGTTTAATGATTTTGTCTCAGGGCAGGGGCTTGTTTATACTTGTTTAGCAACCAGGTTGATAATTCAGTGTTTGGGGAAAAAGGCCTAAACAACTTTATCTGTACCTGAGAATGTTCAAGGCTCTGGGTTGGGTTCAAGCCTATAATTAAAACATGCAGCTGGCTGGATCACTGAGTGGTTAGGCAATTCTGTGTGTGCTCAGGCAGGACAAAGACAAAAGTGGAAGCAATTGGAGGAAGTAACTGGGCTATCTGTCCACCATAATAAGGAGGGGAATTTGACTCAAAGTGAAAATATGAAGCATTAAGAGACTTAGCAGAGGAGTGACAGTATCTGGGTTATTTATTAGCAGTAATATTTTGGAACCTGGGTTCAGAAGTGGATCGAGGGGGTGAAACTCTCAAAGCAAGGTTTCTGAATAGCAGGCTATTACTTTAATCTGGGCAAAGGCAATGGTGAATTAGTACAGGTTATTAACAGTCCGGATAGTGAAAAGTGGTGGTATTTTGAATATATTTTGAAGGCAGATGTGACAATATTTTTTTAAATTGAATAGAGTATGCGAACAAAAGTGGTGAAGGATGACCCAAAACTATTTCTTCTGAGCAACTTTGAATGGAATAGAAATGTCATTAACTACCTATTTCCATTCCTTCTCATTCATTCATTTAGACCTTGTCATTTGGAATTAATCCCAAATACATACATTAGACCTCTAAACATCTTCCTACTTGCCTTCCTTGCAACATTTTATTACTTTGATCTGTTCATCTTCTTGGAAACTCTTTTCTCCCTAAACTTCAAGATTACTGTTTTTGTCTTGTTTGCCCAAAAAAGCTTACTAACAAAGCTGTATACCTATTAAGAAATAAGGATATTGTAACTTTTGTATTAACTAGATGTAGTTTATTTTATTTTTCTCTAGGGTGTATATTGTTATTAGCATGATTAAATATAGAAAAGTAAATACATTTTGGTCAAGCAACTAAATTTTAGATTAGTCAATAACCTAAATGTGACTTTGGAAACAGATTTATTAATGAAGTTTAACAATAGCATTTAAAAGGACTGAATATACTTGTATTACTCAGGGTTCTGTAGAGTAACAGAACCAGTAACATATATGTGCATATATATAAATACCTTTATTATAAGGAATTGTCTCACACTGTTAAGGGGGCTAAAAAGTTCCACAGTCTGATGTCTGTGAGCTGGAAACATAGGAAAGCCAGTGGTGTAGTTCAAGTCCTAGTCCAAAAGCCTGAAAACAGGGTGAACCATTCTATCTCAAATCCAAAAGCCAAAGAACCTGGAGCACTTGGTGGTTTAAGTCTGAATCTGAAGACAGGAGGTCTATGTCTCAGCTCAGGCAGTCAGGCAGATTGAACCAGTTCTCCCTTCCTTCACTTTTTTGCTCCATTTAGGCTATTAACATATTGAATGATACCCACTAATATTGAGGAGGGATATCTGTGTACCAATTTAAATGTTAATCTAATTGAGAAACACCATCACAGGCATACCCAGAAATAATGTTTACCCAAAATATTTGGACAATGTTACTGAAATATTGGGCACTCAAATATTTGGGCACCCCTTAGTTTGGTGAAGTTTATGCATTACATTAACCATTATAATAATGAATTTAGAGTAATAATAATAAAATTAGTATAATACATTTATAATTCTTTGTAAAATAATGTTATTTAAACATATATAGAATTTCCAAACCTATTCTAGATTTAGCTTAGTCATTTTTATATAACTACCATATTTATTCATAACACTGGAAATCTTATTTCATACAACTTGTGAATATTGACTATTATTGTGTTTCAATTTCAAATTATTACTGTTAGATAGCACTTCTGTTTATTATACTTCACACTCTGGGGACAGCAATTCATTTTTCAGATGTACAAGTTTCATAATTTATTGCTGCACTTTAATACTTTCTGTCTTGCTTTCCCAAATGTTCCACACCTGCTCTTTGCCAATATATGCTATCTTTAAAGGGATTTAACATCATTGCAAATATTTAATGGAATGCATTATCATGATCCAAAGTGATTATATTGTATAATACAATCTTAGTTTTTTTTTATATATATTTTTACACTCCTGAGTTTTTAAAAACCTGTGTCTTGTAGCAAATGGGAAATATTTCATGCTTTACTTACTATGATCATCAAAGGAAATATGATTCTTATCCAGATAATTGTAAGGTCAGATTAAATAATTCTTTAATAGTTTGCTAAGAGTGTGTAAGATCATTATTTTCATTTTAGAGACTTAGTTATATTAGTTGCATTCATTTTACTGATAGACTGTGTATTCTCATGTCATCTTCCTTCTTCCTACAATATGATCCTAATACACGAACATTTATTTTCTATTTTTGTTTGCTTGTTTTGTTTTTCTACAACCAATTAGAAAGAATGTTTACTTCTGTCTTCTCTTTCAGACTTTGAAAAAGATGACAAAAGATTAAGAACAAATAGTTGTATATGAAGGTACTGGCTTTCCCTTTTAGAATTAGAAACATTGTGAGTCAATTTATATCTGACTTATGTAAATTATGATGACTTATGATGAACTGTGTCTTCCAGAGTCTTTTTATCAAAGATGTAGATGCGCTGAAGACAGTCAACCACTGCTTGTTGATCTATTTGTTTTATAAAATGAAACACATATGTTTAAGGTGTCAGGCTTTACTGAGAATTACTTAATAAATTAGGCTTTTACATCAACTTTAGATACTTTTAATTTTTAGCATGTCATTATATGAAAGCTTTTTTAAAAGTTTATAGAGGTGATAACTAATATTATATAACAAATTACGATTCTCCCTTTATTTATTTATTTTTTGTGTGAGACGGAGTCTTGCTCTGTCGCCCAGACTGGAGTGCAGTGGCGCGATCTTGGCTCACTGTAAGCTCCGCCTCCCGGGTTCACGCCAATCTCCTGCCTCAGCCTCCCGAGTAGCTGGGACTACAGGCGCCCTCCACCACGCCCGGTTAATTTTTTGTATTTTTAGTAGAGACAGGGTTTTTCAGTGTTAGCCAGAATGGTCTCGATCTCCTGACCTCGTGATCCACCCGCCTCGGTCTCCCAAAGTGCTGGGATTACAGGCGTGAGCCACCGCGCCGGGGCCGCAATTCTCACTTTAAGTGCAATTGTTTATACATTATTGCTATCAGTATTCGCCGAGATAGGGCTACTACCCTGTTGTGGGGCAGTTTTCATTGTCATTTCTACGTATCTTGCAACAGCTTTTGTCCTGTATTTTCAAGAATGTTCTAAAGCAAACGGCCTTGGAGGAGAGACAGACAGTGTCTCCCTCCAGGGAAAAAGTCAGATTTGTGTGCAGACCAGTATAATCAAAATAAAGTCTCCCTTTGGGACAAATGTTGAGCAGAAATACCTGTTATAAGATGGGGTTTTCTAAGTTCTGGAATCCTGTTATGAGACAAGCCTGCAGCAGCATCCCTCTGGGCCTTTTGGGATCATCTTACTCGTTCATGGGTTAGAAGGAGAACTTATGAGGACATGAAGCTCATGCAATGAATAATGAAGTTCTTTGTGTCTGACTAAATAGTCTTGTGTCTACTGTCAGTCTTTCTGAAAATGTGACAGGCTGTCATGATAGCTTTAAAGTAGGATAAACATCTCTGGCCCTTCAGAATTCTTGACATTACTCACGATTTATGGAGGAAATGGTTCAGGGATGGTGAAGAACTGTCTCAATGCCTTAGTGACCAAGGAGGTAGAACTTGAAATCTGGTTTTACGTTTGTGTCATAGTATGATGCTGCTTCTACTGAGTGTACTTTCTGCCAGAAAATATTAAATTTACCTCCTGGAAATAATAGAAGCCAAATGTAGTTAGAACTTTTTGTTTTAGTAGTAAATACTTAATCAGGAATAAATAATATGTATCCATCTAGATTCCATTACATCTTCAATATAACAAGTTAAAAACTTTTTAAGAAAGTTAATACAACAGTTCATATTTTTGCAAATTTTGTTTTGTAATTGTAGCTTAATGCAAAAAAAAAAAAGATGTTCTTGGAGTTTGCAAAGGTCAGGGACTAATATAGAAATAGTAATAGAAAAATTGCCATTTCCAACACTGTCTCTTCATAAAATGCGTTCTCTCTGCCTCTCTCTGTTCTTCTCTCTCTCTCTCTCAATTTCTCTCTCTCTCTCTGTCTCACACACACACTCACACACACACACACACACAAATATACCTTTCTCTAATGACTCATAAGGGAATCACATCACATGGTAGACTATCCCTAGCAGTCTTGGTAGATTTTTCAAAGAATTAATGTTACTGCTATTCGCAAACCAGACTTATTTATTTGGTTGGGAAAGCAGTCTTTGAGGGACATCGGAATGTAATAGAAATTCTGGATTGAGAGTCTGGACACCTGGCTTCTGTTCTCTCCTGTGTCACTGGCCATATGACCACTGTTAAATCTCCTAAGCTTGTTGTTTCTTACCCTGTTCTGGTGGGAAAAATAATTAATTACTTTCAGTAATTTAAGAGGGTCTATCCAATTCAAAAATCTAATTTTTTTGTGTGAGAAATACAAAAGCGTTCAAAATTAACATAGTCCTTATTATCTTACTTCATTACTTCATACTTTGAATATAATAAGCGTGAGCTGCTCTATTTGGTTGATTTAATACCCTATCTGTGCTCTGTGTATATCCCTTTATAGTAATAATATTTCCTTATTATCTTTATAAACATGATGAAAGTTCCATTGTATTTTAAGACTGAAATTTCATAATAATGTGATTTACAAATTACTTACAAATAATAAGCATATGCAATTCAATATATAGCTTATGGACTAAATTTGTTTTAATTTGGCCGCATTTTCTATAATATTTTATAACTGTACATATCGTGGCATACTATAAGTAATGATAGAGTGTTATGCAAATTGCATTATTCTGTTATTGCTATTTTAGAGTATGTGAATCATTTTAAAATCAAAATATTTTTAATTCCGAAAGGCAGAAATAACTGAAATACATGTGCCCATGTAGACTTTTATTTGATATGTTCAATTTTTGTCAGTAAGGATGCAACTTTTTCTATTTCTTGCACAGTAATATTTGTTTATTTTTCTTAGATAGATATGAAATTTGAATGAGGTGTGATCATAAGAGTTCTTCTAGCAATACCATTTTCATAAAGTTTTCATAACTTTGATGTTTTCCTAGATGTCACTCTTTACAACCTAACTGATTCCTTACTGGAGTTGTTTTTGAGTGACATATAGTGATGATAAAAGACTTAAGAACTAAGTAAGTTAGAGAAACTTTTGACTTTTATATAAGCCATAAAATTTTTATCATTATGAGTAAATATTTTTAAGGAAAAATATATGACTCACTTTAAAACTCAACGTGTATGTTATCAAATGAGAAGTTATAGTCTTTTAAAATCATAGAGATGACTTTATAATTTCAAATGAAATTGTTTTACCAATATTTTTATGATGAAACTGCTGTCCTGAAATTAATTTGACAGTCATCCTCATTCTTTTATTAGCAATTCTTCTATAAAATCCAAACTCTGCAAATGAAAACTATCCAATGAGGAACAGCCAACACCTGCAATTCCCACCACTATCATACATAACATAGTTATTAACCTAACATAGTGTGGATGATAGAATTAGGTGCCTGGTAATTTTTTATCCTTATACAGGCATCCCAGATTAATTTTAGTTCAAATAATCTCAAATTTGTGAGCCATTTGGTCTTCACTTTCCAGTAATATGTACCTGCAATTATTGGGTCCCAGGAATCTTTCCTTATTTGCCGTATCGCTCAAGTGTCTGTTGCTCTCGTTGTTTGACTGTTTTGTTGGCTTGTCTATTTTTTCTACCCCAGTCTTAATGTCTTAGGTTTTGCTTTAGGCTGATCTTTTTTTCAGTTCTCTTTAACTCTAGGGATTTTTCCAAAATCTTTGTGAGTAGGCAGGGCCATAATAATAGGAGAAATCTACCTAGGGAATTTAGCTTGACTCTGAAGTTAGCATAGAAGGCACACACTATATTTACTTAAATATATGTTTACTTAGGACTGGAGAGGGTCATGGAGATGATAGGGAAGATGAAAACCTCTTTGGTGATGGCTTGGAAATACTCTTATTTTCTTACTTTCTTAGTGCTAATCATCAAGAAACCTCAAGGCAAGGGATGAACAAGCCAGCAACTTCTGAGGTTGAAGGAAGAAATATGTTTTCAATCCCTTTCAATTCTTCAAACATTACCTCTCAGATTATATAAACAAAATAAATGATAGATTTCTAGTTTCAAAAAGGTGCTTTATACACAACTATAAAAGAACATTATTTCTTAAAGTGTCTGAAGCAGCACCAGTGCTAACTGAAACAGAATCATCTCCTAGGCCAACGGTTGTACTTCACTTGTCTAATTTTTCATTTGCAGTTAATACCAAATAAATCAATTTTCCCTTTTGCTTTTATAGGTATTCAATGCTCAGAAACTTGAATACAGACATTATAATAAAGAAGCTATTGAATTCCGTCTTTTTTTTTTTTTCTTTTGAGACGGAGTCTCGCTTTGTGGTGCAGGCTGGAGTGCAGTGGCACGATCTCGGCTCACTGCAAGCTCGCGCCGTTCTCCTGCCTCAGCCTCCCGAGTAGCTGGGACTAGAGGCGCTCACCACTACGTCCAGCTAATTTTTTTCTTTTTTTTTTTTTTTTTTTTTAGTAGAAACGGGGTTTCACCATGTTAGCTAGGATGGTCTTGATCTCCTGACCTTGTGATCCTCCCGCCTCGGCCTGGCAAAGTGCTGGGATTGCAGGCGTGACCCACCGCGTCCGACCAGAATTCCATCTTTTAAATCAATTATATAAAAGAATATGTTACCTCATCCTTTTTGATGATTTGTTCATACTTAAGACTAATTATTTTAAGCTGAGAATACAAATGGGGTAAGGCTTCTTTACCTATGCCATGTCCTCCCACAGAGCTTTTCTATTGTCTAAAACCTGTGAGAAATTATTATATTTTTAAAATGTTATGTTTCCTTGTAACTTTTTGAAAACTTATTATCTAGTATTGAATTCTTCATCCATGCCCAAAACATTTGCCTTTATCTCCATATGAATGACCACCTGTAGTTGCAATTTCTCATCTTTATGATCCCTGAACATTTTTAAAGCAATTTTAATTATGCGGTTTAAAACAAAAGATATTTCTCAGTATGCTCATGTGCTCCTAGAGGGATTTTCTTTTTCTTTCTACATGTTATATACACCTACGTGAATTATACTAATACAATCTCAAGGTTATGTACTATTCATTTAAACTGATATGGAAATGATTTTATTCATAAGTAACTTTTCATTTATAATGGTCAAATTTGGTTTTTAAACCATTGTTTCATTATAGCCAAATATGCATGAAAATGAACAGAGACAGAAACAATTAAAATAGAAGATCTGAGGGTCTATGATTCTAAATAAAGAAATTCTTATCGACTTAAGAAACTTCACATGGAGACTGACTAGTGCTACCTAAATAAAATTTCTGGCATGAAATAAATAAAATTTCTGGCATGAAACAAATTTAATGACATGGACAATGATGAACAAATATTTTAAAAGAGTATCCCAGGAATGTTACTTGTTCTCAATATATTCCATTATTTAGGCATATTCAAAATATGTCTAGAACCTGCATGGTGCCATTATGGAATATAGAGTTGTTTTATTTTGTATTTTGAAAATACTGTGTTCCAACTTAATCGTGATCTAACACTGCTGCTAGACCTTACTGTTTTATGTTAGGGTGGTGGTGGAATTACAGACAACTGCATTCCAAACTGATAAATATTGTTTTTTGTTATTTAAATAGTATTGCAAATGTTAGTATTCTTTAAAAATTGCTACCATGGCAGTGAACCACTCCACCCTCCTGAGTTTCACTCCATTTTATGACATGCTGATATTCTCTATAAACAGCTCATTGTGCAATCCCTAAGAACTGCTGTTGAATCCCTTATTTATGTAATAAGTATACACATAATACTTGATTAATATTCACACATATATAATATAATCAAATAGATGCATATATACACATATATCACATACATTTTCTATATAATCCTCATAAATGTACCCAGGATCACAAGTTTGTGTATGTGAAAAAGCATAAAGTTACTTAATGGATTGGGAATAAAATTCACAAGTTTTTTTTGTGTGTGTGCCAAATATGAAATTGCACATTTGTACATGTTCTTGCAAAGGCCATTTCTTTACAAATAGGGTCCTGGGGGATTGTTAACACTTGATGAAGTTTCCTGTTTATTCACTCACTCTGGGATTTCCCATTTGCCAACACAACAAATGCATTGTATTATAAATGAGAACAGCTTGTTGAGAGTGTAGTTTAATGTTTTCTGGAAATAGATGAAGACAACATGTTCTGATTTATCTGTAGCAAAATCCAGTTAGAAACTTACTGAGTATGGGAGTTTTGGTGTTTTTTATTTGAACCAGCATAGAAAGTATATTCTTGCAGTACTATCACTGATAATTACAAATTCTTCCTAAAGTTGTAATTATGCATATTTTAGGGTAAATCTCTTTCTTTTTAGGGAAACAGTCACTATTTAGTTTGGTATCTGGGTAAACAGTATTTACACAAAATATTATAAAGTTATTTGCATATGAACCTTAAATTATCTGCAGTGGCCCATGAAAAGAGCTAAAGTTGTAATTTTTTAATTGATATGTTGTCATATAAAATTTTGTTTTAAAAAATGATCAATAATGGAGGTGCTAATGCTTAATGTGACGCAATTCACCGTGGAATGTTACAACAAATGTTTGCACTTTTATGTATATTGACTCTATTTAAACATTTAATTTTGGTGTGTAAGGGGTGATTTTTCTTTCACAGTATAGTCATTTTCTTACAGTTCTTACAGATCAATTGATAGACTCATCATATTTTTATACATCTATCCTGATGAATTTTAAACAAATTTCTAGTAAATAACCATTTTTCTGTAACGAGGAGGGAGGATAAAATAGAGTCTATTCTACTTTGACTGCTGACATATTTTTCTTTCTGTACCTTTATACTCTTGCCTATATCACAATTCCGAGATATTTACTTCTTAAGAGATGTTGACTAACGACATTAGGGAAAGTTTAGTTACAGTTTTATTTCTATCTTCTCATAGATAGAAAAATAAATCCTATGCTTAGATGTGATACATTTGTTATAGGTGTATTATATATCTAAAGTAGAAGTTCGAATATCCCATGGCAAACTTATATACTTATAGTATTGTCTTCTTGAAAATATGGACTAAGAATTATATGCAATTAATTTTTAAAATGTTCAATGATATTAAAAAGTAACTGAAGGTTTAGATATTTGATTGGCGACAAAAAGATTGACTTTGGCTTTGGGTTGTGTATGCAGCAGGTAAGGGTTGTTTGCAAATATTGTAAAAGATGTAACACAATAAAAGTAAAATTTGGAGTAAGGTATTTTATACAAAAAGTATGAAAAATAACTGTAAGAAAATGACTACAGTATGAAAGAAAAATCACCTCTGTACACCCCAAAATTCAATGTTTAAATAGAGTCAATATACATAAAAGTGCAAACATTTGTTGTAACTTTCTACAGTGAATTGTGTCTCAGTGTTGGCACCTCCATTACTGGTAATTTTTTAAACAAAATTTTATATGACAACATTGTATGTGAAAGCAAGTTATTTTAAATAATACAGCTTCAGAATGATATATCGTTCACTAAAAATTACAAAGCATAAGCAAAAAAATATGAATTTATAATAGACCTCAATTTCATCTTTTAAAAATAGTGTTTGTTAAATGAGCATCTTAAGAAGTGTTAAATTATGCATATATATAAAACATTAATAGGATGGATATTTGTATTGGGTGGCTAATTTCATCCTTAATTGCTGAGTTTATTTACAGAATACATGGTACCATTGCAGTTTTCCATCTTTTTCAGCTACACTCTTCAATAATTCATAAATTTTGAAAAGATTCTACTTTCAGTAGCAAATAATTCTATTATAAAATATATTTTGTAGATTGACCCTTTCTTTTTTGCAATGCAGTCAAATAATTTTTGGATGTAAAGAAAACATGTTTAACCCCTAATGTAATATGCTTTTTACCATCACATATTTATGAAAAATTTTTCAAATTCTCACATTTCCCAAAGGTTCACTGACATAGACTCTGTGTGTTTGTTATCAATACTATTCTGAAAGTAGGTTAGCTATGAGATAACCTAAAGGCTTATTTGATTAAAATTATGTAAAACCCAAAAGGTTCTGCCCTTGCCAGTTTATGCCTCAAGATTTCATATTCATTTGAGTCATTCTTCTTAATTAATCATTTATACATGATTTATTTTAAACTCACTATAAGACCCAGTTAAAGGAAGCTTGTCTCCTCCAGCATAACCAGACATTTCAGAAGATGTGAGTGTAACCGTGTCTATTATCTACAAAATCACTATGCAAAGCCTTCTTTGAAGATATTCTAGGACTTTTCAACCTCAACACTATTGACATTTGGGGCTGAATAATTATTTGTTTTGGGAGGCTGTCCTGGTCATTGTGGGACATTTAACAGTATCCAGTACATGCCAAGAACAACCCCCTGCCAGCTGTGGCAACTAAAAATATCTCTAAATGCCTCATGTGAGGAGAGTGGGGGTTAAATCATCCCCATTTGAGAAGTACTGAGATCGTCTGATATATACGACAATATAAATACTACCTTTTGATGTATTTCTGCCAATATGATTAACCTATGCAGTATCGTGTATCATACAAGTAACGTGGCTTTCTTCTACCGCACGATGCTTTTTTATTCTTATACCTCCCCCCTTTTAATTATACTAAGGCATTATAATCTCATAAAGTAAATGTGTGCTAAATAAAATATCATGTTAATTTCCAGTTTTGTCTCATACAGACCATATACTACTCAATCAGAAATAAAAGAAAAAGCAGTGTGTTCTAGTGGAAACATCACTAATTCCTCAATTTGCTATTCAGCTCACTCACTGTGTGACATTAGGAAAGCCCTTAACTTCTCTTATCATCATCAACTATTAGCATATAAATTTATGTGTTGATGCTCACTTTCTTCCTGAGGATTAAACGTTGTCAGACTGCAAACACCTAGCTTAGTGTCTGACATAGTAGTAATGTAAGAAATGTTACTGTAAGTCATATCTAAAGTATGAAACATGATGAATAGGATAATTAGAATAAGTAAAGTAACAGTTAATATTTTTATCTTGGAAAAGGTTGGCTATCTAGATTGATATAATAAAATCAATTATATCTAGTATATAATATCTGCATTTAAATTTTTTGCCAATGTCCAGAAAAATTCAAGATTCTTTTTATAGTGTGGGGAATGGAAATTTAAGACACTTGCTTAAGAAATAATACATTTCTTGTTAACAACTACATTTATTTAAAATTTGGTTGAAAATACTGCCCAAAACAGAGCATAGAAAATATAGAAAATAAACAATAGAAAATTGTTTATTTATAGAAGTTATTTAAATAAACATAAATACATTCCAGTCAGGGTTCAGCTAAAGTAATAGAAACTACTATAACCATTTTAAGCAGAAATTGATTTAATTTAGGAAACTGGGTACTTAAAAGTACTGGAAGGGCCAGAGAATCAGACTCCAGGAAGACCCTCCAGAAATGACTCCTAGAGCAATATTGCAGAATGACCAGTGTACAACAATCAGAAAGCCAGGAAAACAGGACACAGCTTTACTGACTATCTTCCAGGATCACACCATCTTAGCTGTTGCCAGAATTATTGCCACTTGAGCCACAAAACACCTGTTGGAGCCTCACAACCCAAATGGATAAAGTATGGCCCACCATCTGTCTTCCCGTTTAACTCAGTTTCTAAGTCACTGCTGGAGTCTTCGCTGTGAGAAATAATGGGATTTAAAAAACCCTCCACATATGCACAGTACAAAATAGTACAAAAAGGAAATTGGAAGAAAGACGGGGGAAACCAGTCTTCCAGATGTGCTACAGCTTGTAGGTGCCAGAGTTGGGGTTTGGCCACAAGTAACGTTACTTCAGGATCAGTGTTTTATAGCACAACTAATAAGGGGTATTTCAATGACTATGCTATATCTCCTTAATCAAGTCCACATATTATTATGCACTAGCCACGTAGTTCAGTGTTATAGTGGGACACAAATCTTGGGGCACACATAAGAATAATCTCATGTCCTCAAAAATTGTATCTAGCTTTGAGAAGTAGAAGGAACACAGTAGTTTCTTGCCCAAAGAGAATTCCAGCAGTGCTCAATGACTTCCTTCCATTTCATCCCCAACAAAGTGATGCAGATGACTTTCTGTAGTGAGTAGCTGCAGTGTTTAGATAGTCCTCTCTAATCACAGAATTTCTTTGCCATACTTTTCACCACTTCTCTTAAATAACATTTGGCTGCAGTTTCTAGAGCAGGTGGTACTTGAGAATCAAAAATACCTTGAGGCAAGTGAACATCCCTCTGCTTACAGTCTGGCCTATATAAAGAATGTTAAACTAGCAGGTGTCCACCCCCAGACGCATTCTGCCTACAAACCAAAAAGAGATATTTATTTTCCATTGCAGAATATATGTCTGGCTCTGGGGGATTGGTAAACAGAGGAAGGTTCCTGAAATATTAGCAGTGCTAGGGTCATAGTGTGTGTAAGTGGACAGGTTGTCCCAAATTCCGTGGTATTACTGTAGCATGATATTTGTCCAGGCACCATTGGATTTGTTTTCCCCTCCTCAGAGAACACAGTTAGATATCTCATTCTGGATGTTTTATATGTGCCTAGAATGCTGGCAGATTAAAGCACAGAAATTGATGTCAGTGTTGCTAAATTCTGATTTACCTTATAGCTGTATTCTCAAGCAGACAATTCACTGCTGTGTTCAGAACACTGCTAGTATGAATGATAGAGGAACTAATGCAGCCAGTGAGGCTTGTGCTTAAGGATCATTGAGGACAAAAAAAAAAAAAAAAAAAAAAAAAAAGGTCATGCATAAATATCTCTCGTTTAAATAAAAGTAACAAGTTTAATTAAACAAATATCTAAAACCATAAATAATATATTGCAGGAGTGTGCATTACAACATATGAGAAGAATGGACCTTTGTTTCTCCACTGTATTTTAACATGTATTAGTAAAACTCATCAATTAGATATGATGGAGATGAAACCAAGAAGATAGAGGGAAGAACTAGGTTAAACTTAAAATGGCTTGCAATGCCATCACTTTTTTCTGAGCCAAAGCTCACAGAAAACTACTTAAACTTTCATTTGAGCTTTCAGATCAGCAATAATAAGCTCAGATAAAATACATTCTCGGAGGTATATGGCAGTAAGCTATTAATGAACTATTTTAATGTCACATAATAAAACATTTCAATTCATATTCTTGTTATCAAACTCAGTGAAAAACTTACATAAAAATTCATATAGATGTGAATATTGGAGGGCATTTTAGTGTTAGCAAACTGTTTCTAAAAAATAGGTGAAAATAAATAATGCAAACACTTTTACAGACTATTTCATTTGAAATAAAACTTTAAGTGTTAAATGCTACTTATTTATATAATTGAAATGTGTTTTTAAGTTTTAAGTTACCTGTAAGTCAGAATAAATATTCCACATAAAGCAAATTAAAACTACTTTTTAAGAGGGAGAGGGTGGAAATCATGCTGGGATATTTTATTTTCATGAAGTAGGGATTAAATGAACTGTAATGAACTTCAAACCATGACTATTTTCATTCAACTAATTGATTATCTTCTATAGGTAGAACAATGCACTAATGATTAGTTAAATCATTAAGTCTGCATATGACTAAGGAAATGCAAAGTGCTAAATGTAAGTTTGCAGATTGGGTGTTACTGTTCACAATTCAAAGGGATCTCTGCTTCACAAAGCAATTATTTTAAAATGCCATCTCTAGTGCATTTGCTACTTTACAGATCATAGTTATTTTTCAAGGAGATTGGATGGATTCATTTTAACTTAAAGTTTATGGCTTAACCTTCTAAGTATCTTTTAATGTGCACAAAGTTAAAAAAAGATTAGAAGTACAGTATGCTAGTATATAAAAAGTAAAAGTCATATATCATGACTCAACTCATTGCACTCCCCAGAATGGAACTTTTACTGTATCTCTTTTAAGAATGAAAATCTCCATTGTCCTTCTACTGAATCTCCACATTGATGATAATACAGTAATGCTGTCTAGGGTAATCTCCTTGCTGACATAATATTCACCTTTTGTTTTAAAGAGGCTAATTAATGTTTGCATAATTTTAAATTTAGCCTCTACATAAAAGTACACCTAATATTGAAATGGGACCCAGATACTCTTAAATCAACTCCTATTGCTGGTTGAACCCAAATTACTTTCTTCATTTCATGGGCCTGCATTAATGTTATCAGAACTGCTTTGGCACCCACCCCACCATAAGGATGGCACCACAGAAGAGGCAAGATAAAAGACTTACACCCTCAACACTCATACTCCAAATCTGAAATTCCCTTCCCTTTAATGGGTGTCCCATGCTTGATTTTAGGGCAGTCAGTGTATTGTCACCAGGATACTTCCCGTATACCCACTAAATGCCTGGAGAGCTCTCTAGCCAAGTCAATTAAAAACATGACCTTGCCATACACATTTTAAAGGAGTAGCTCCCATTTCAGACTCTTTTGTCAGTCTTATAGTACTCATGTCTGTTCTGTCTAGAAGCTACTGCTAATATCAGATTTTCTGGCGCAAGTAATGTCTTTTGAATCACTGGAACTAGTGTTCCAATGGCCTTAACAAGATTACAGAGCCCCACTGCTGAGGCCAGGCTGAAACACTGAATAAGACTTTCTAGACAATTCTAGGGACTAAAAAGAGAAATATAACACTAACAAACTTAAAACTTGCTATTAAACACCAGTATGAAAACTAAACACCACATTTTCTTAGGTCTGTTCAGAATGCATCCATGCCTAACTTCTGTTCTGGTTTGCAGATCTAGAGAAATAGGTATCTCAACCCAGTGCGTTATGACGTTATTTTATATGCTAAATGAAAAAAAAAACACACATTAAAATATAAAAGACCACAATTAACACATTTTTCACAGCTTCTCAGGCACTTGCATTCCTGAAAATATTCTTTGCCTCACACTGACGTAAATAAAAGGCTTACTCAGGAAGTTTAACATAGCAAAATTCTGAACCAAAGTTTCAGTCTCTATCTTTCCCAAAACAAAATCAGCTTCCAGGTTTAGAAAGCCAGATTTTTCAAGGTTCGATGGATCCCATTTTGGTATGAAAAGCAGTAGTGACAAATGCAAGATGGTGTCTTGTTACAATAATCAACTTTATTCCAAAAGACAAACTTTTTGTGATTACACTAACTTCCTTTTACTTTCAATTAATTGCAAGTTCAGTAAACTAAAAGCGTAACTCCTATGTGAGCAGTTTGCTCCAAAGGAATGTGTGCTTTGTTCTTGAGGATGGAAGGAAATATAATCAATTATAAATAAAGGGTGCTCTCAAACCTGTCTTGCTTTCTCTTTAAAACCAAAAAAATTAAGGTTCCCAGAATGTGGTGTTCTGACACCATGTGAAATAGTACAAGGAAGTGAAAAGCTTCTTCCAAACGAAGCATCTATTTTTGCTTATGTGGTTATTTCAAGTCCTAATTTTAATGCTCAGTGTATGAGTCAGGTTTCTTCAGAGAAACAGAAACAAACATCTTTATCTCTCAGATAGATAGGTAGATGAGAAAATGTATAAGAGAGGGAGATCTATCCAGATCTGTTTATCTATCTATCTATCTATCTATCTATCTATCTATCTATCTATCATCTATCTATCAATCAATCATTATCATCTATCCTATCAAGTAAGAGAGAGAAAGATTTATTTTAAGAAAATGTCTCATGTGATTGTGGAGGCTTGGTCGGTCCAATATTTACAGGATAGGCAATTTGAGCCCGAAGGTGGTCTACTGGCAGAATTTCTTCTTGCTTGGGCTGGGCAGAGGTGTGGGGTAATGGGGAGGGAGATCAGTCTTTGTTTTATTAAGGCCTTTAACCCATTGAATGAGATTGACCATATTATGGAGGGTAATATGCTTTACTTAAAGTCTACTGATTTAAATATCAATCTCATCTAAAAAAAATACTTTCACAGAAACATCCAATATCATGTTTGACCAAATATCCAGGTACCATAGCCCGGCTAAGTTAACGCATACAATTAACCATCACACTCAATACGTTCATCAATTTTGAAAACACTCAAGTACCTGCATTTTAAAATTACAAGCTATTTTGCTTTATGATTAGGAGATGATAGCATAACATTACACAAGTGCTTATACATAGACAAGTAGAGGATGTGGTTTCAATAGGCTCTATGGTAAAAGTATAAGCAACAGCAACAATGCCCCGATTGATAAAGCAGTCTGTGTGATGCTGTCACACACAAGAGTTAAATTAAGTCCTAAGTGTTATGTTAGGTGGCAATAACTGAGAAACTGACAGCCTGACAGTATTTGTGGAAATGAAAGCCACCTGTGAGAACAAATTCTACGGAAAATCCAGGATTAAGGAGAGAAAGATCACAGTTTGAATCTGCTGAGAAAGAGTAATTTGAAATACTGTGATAAAGTAGGTACAATTCCTCAGCCTTACCCATCCTTCACCACCCTTTCTTTGTGCTCTTTTCTGCTTTTCTGTTTACTTTCTATTTTCCTCTTCCTGACAGCGCTTCTGATATTCTTCCTTTTCTAAACACATACACACATACATACAAACACATATTTCTAAACATATATATTTCTAAGCATGTTTATATTTCTACACATACTTTTTTTTCTAAACACATATATATTTTTTGTATAAAAACTTACTCACTTCCAACCCCCATTCTCCAAGGATAACAGCTATAATACAAACTCAGGTGTGCAATGAATATACTTTCTTTACTTTCTCCACTGTTATTTGATTTTCTGATTTTGAGTCTCCATTCACCTTGGTTGTCAATATAAAGCCAGTTTTTCTTCTGGCTTTCCCAAACTCCAAAGTTGATTCACAGTTTTAGAGTCTCATGTAGCACTAAGACTTAGGCCTTTGGTCAACATAGTTTGCTAGTCCATCCATAAATTCATAATACTGGCCATCATGAAAAACCCTTGGATCTAGTTCTCACTGTGCTTCTATGTGTCAGGTTGGACTCTTAACTCTGTACCTACCTTGAGTATGCAATACTGATTTCCCAGGTTGCTAGAGAATAAATGAATTTAAATCCAAAACACCAAGTTAAGGAAATCAGAGACTTCTTGCCAAAAAGAACTAATAAACAAATAGCTGACAGGTGAACATGGAGGTGGTGTTAAAAAGAGGAATTTGAGGGGAAGGAAAAATAAAAAGCAACCCTTAAAAAAAGTCAGGGAAAAGATTTTGCAAAACATCAGATTCCTCCCCCAAAACCCATGTCAGGGGAGAGCCCAGAGAAGAACAATCTATGGTATGGATAATGGCAGTAATGAGGGAGGTGGAGTGGAGAAGGGATGATGATTTTTGATAGGAACATTGCTGAAGCCTACTGGTAACCTTCAGATCACTCTTTCTTCATTTTTTATTTCCCCCTTCCTCCAGTCTAGGGGAATTATCTTTTTAGTTTGCAAAAAGTATTTTCCTTAGGGCTTGTGACCAAGACCCATGGTTCTTTGAATCAGTCAACATAGATTTGACTATCGGCTTCAATACAAGGAAGAAGAAACTTAACAATTATAAATGTATCATAATAATAGTCAAGTCATACAAATAATATATTGTTTCAGAATAATTTGAGATCAGAAAACATGATGGGAAGAAGAAAAAGTAGGATATTATCAAATAAAACGTGAAAACGATATATTATGGAAAAAAATGAATTTTGGAAAAAATGAAATGTTGTAATGAAGAATAGTATAAATGAAGAACTCTGATTATTACTACTTTACATTTTCAGATAATTATGTCAGAGAAAAATAAGCCAAAGGGGTAGATTTAAATAAAAAAAGTAAGCGTACAACTCTGAGCCATCAATATTATAGATTTTTAAAAAGTGAGGAAAATTAGGTCTATTTTGCTAATGCTTATGTTGGAGAATGAAAATAGAGAAATTAAATAAGTTTCTTTATGTTATGAATAGACCATGGAACATGGAATAAAACATAAATGAATTTAAAATTTCACTCAGCTACTTAGGCACTCTGTGGTCTTCTTCATATTAACAACTCTGCATCCCATTTTTTTGTCTGTGAAATAATCTCTTTACACAATTACTGTAAGAAATTAATGATCATCACCTAAGTGGAAACAACTTAGCACATGGTAAAGGTACTCAGGAAGCATCTGTTACCTTCTTGTTAATTATCTCTTATGTAGGAGGACAAGGATGTATGCACATGCAAATTCCTGCCACAAATATTTAAGGAAGTTGGACAATCATCTTTTCCATTTTCCCCATTTCCTCTTTTCGTGATACCCAGAAGCTTAGTTGCAAAATCAGTAAGTCTCTTACTCATATCAAGAAAGGGTTTTTATGGAACAAAACGTTTCCATGACTGCAAACTATGAGAATTTCAAAATTTTATACTGCAAAAGGAAAACAATTAATATTCATTATTAATCATCTGTCATGTGTTTTTTATCTTAGTCACCATTAAACTCTGATATCTTTGTGAACCTATGTTGTATCTTATCATCTTTAAATGTCATACTGTCTCACACTGTGCCTAATACTTACTAAAATTTAAAATGAATTGATTTAATAAGCAGCACTTTATGCATGTTAGTATAATTGTATTAATGAATCTTTTTTTCATGATATTCAGATACTTTTCTGTTGTGCTTTGAGAAGAGAAAAACGAAATGAAGCCAAATGGTTAATTTTTCTAAACCTAGAATCAGATGCTAAAATAAATATTAAAATTGTAATATCTGATACTCTTTATCTCTGGCTGCTTTTTATTGGTTATCTGACTTAATCCTCACAACATTTCCATGGCATGGGCACTAGTGTTACCTCTATTGTAAAGAGGAGAAGACTAAAGCTTAGAAAGGTTGAATAGCCAACCTCAAATCATGGAACACATGTTTAGTATCCACGAGAACCTGAGAAATCTGCGTGTGTGTGTGTATGTGTGTGTGTGTGTATATAAACAATTTAGTGTAATTACCTTTTTCTCCTACTCCATAAGACAAAACTAAAGCCAGAAAACCATGTATGTAGTAGGATGTAATAACTATTTTATACGTTCTTTTTTCAATTTGTATTCATGTTCCCGAAGATAACACCTGTATTTTTTGACTGACTGTACCTTGATTATGAATGTAAGTTTCTATTTGTAAATAATAAATTGTCAGAATTTATGTATGGAAAATCACAAATCTTATCTTTACAATGTAAGAATGACCAGGAAAAGTGAAAATTTGGTAAAAAGTTGTGAAAACGAGGAGTACGGGTTCTTTACATTTTTCAAGTGTGTCTTATTTCTAAGTATGTTCATTCAGAGGTTAAACAACACCCTTCTAAATTTCAAAATCAGTGGAATTAGTTACGTTGAAGTAATTAAGGGTTAATTATATAGCTCTTTTAGAGAAGAAAATTGTTTCAGATTTATAATATTTTTACTTTATGAATAAATTGAAGTTTTTAAAAATAATAATTCAGCATTGAAAAGTTGCTAATGCTGGAAAATCATTTTCTTCCATAGACAGCAGCTAATTACCATGGCTCCCATAAAATAAACAGGCAAACCTAAGAAAGATTCTTTCTTACTTTTCCATCAGTTTAATACTTTGTTTTTACTTAAACCTATCAAGTTGTCAAGTGCATTCACTTTTAGTGACTATACATCTAAAATTAAAAGAATTATTCCCAAGAGTCACAGTCAGTCATGTAGCTACAATCTTGCCCATCACAGGAAACAAGGTACTTGTGTGTTGTATATAATTTCTATACACATGATTCTTTACATTGCTGGTGGAAATTATGTGTGTATAATACTTCCTTTTTGTCTCCACACTGGACTGAAAACTAATCTAATGTTTTACAGTTGCATTATCCCTCATGTTTCACCATCCAGTACAAGTTCTAAAAGTTTTCGTTTTTAAATTTTTGCTTTCCTATCAGGATAAATACTGAAAATTCTACACTGTGGATTCCTAAGTAAGAACATGCGGCTTTCTTTCTGTTATCTATATGCTTGATGGGGGAAACAAATTGAGTAAGGTTTAATAATTTTATTTGAAGAATCTCCAATGATATATGCAGCCTTTTACATATATAAACCAGCTCCAATTTTTACCATTGTTCTATATTTTGTTCATTTTTAAAACATAACAATAAATGCATTGTTCTTTGTCAATGCAAATGTTCGGTGGATTATGTAAAGCCAGTTAGGAGCTGATCACTGAAGTTTGTGAGTTTTAATTTTCTCCTAGTGGTCTTGATCTTAGGAAGGAATTAAAGAAAATCTCAAGTGTCTGCCTTCATACTAAGAACAAATGAAATTTCTGAAGCAAATAGAAAGATGAAGAAATAATAATATATGTTTATACTTTTGGAATATGAAAAGGATCTGCAGGAGAAACAATTGTTATAACATTTGTCTCAAAAAGATACCATAGAATCAGTTGAAAGTTAATAAGTCTCTGTAGACATTTTTTAGGAAAAATTTTTAACAATACTTATCTCTGTAGGTGTTGAAAGAAAAAGCTTAAGGTATGAGTCTGTTGTACTGATCACACCTTTAGAATTAGATGAAGTAGTTTTTATTTATGACTCTTCTTTCTCTTCCTCTGAACCATTAGCCTCAATCTTCTTTGGAATAAAAAGAAGAACTCTCAGATAAAATGGAGAGAAGCAATAGCAAATAATATATATATTTTTTCTTTATCTTCTTGGAGCTGTATTTTAATATTTAACACAGTTTTAAAGTTTAATATCACCTCTACTTTTCTATAAGCTTGTTATTCTAGGCTTGCTGCTGTCATATTGAGAAATTTATCTACATAACTAGGTCTTGAAATAATTTTATACTTTGTTTAGTTGAAAATGTGTTTATGTGGAAATGAGATTAAGGTAATAGAATTACACCTGTTTTCTACACTTGATAACCTTGTGTGATAATGTCACTTGCTTCCCTGGGAAGTTATTTACTCACTGCAGCCAGGAGAAGACTTTAATATTAGAATCTATTAAATAACGTTGTGTTTTAAGGAGGAGGAAGTAAAATTCTAAAGTTTAAAAAAAATTAGAAATTGTTTACCTGTGACAAACTTGGATTAAAATTAATACCTAGCTTAGACGGCTTCAAGGTGTTATATAAAAGAGCAATATGTGCACAAGTAGTAGACTCGGTTCATTGTTCTGCTTGCATCCAGTTCTGGGGCTTTGAATACCTCTCCAAATTCCTAAGGAGGTCAAGATATCTGATTCCTAAGGTCTATTGTAATCTCCCATAAATTATGCTTTCCTTTACTAATAATTCTTTATATATTCATGAATTCTGTAAAGCAACTTCTCTAAATTATCATCTATTTCTTCTGCTAAACATGTCATATATCATTGCAAAGATATATTTATTTTATTAATATAAATAGAAATGAATTATGTTGAGTCATTTTGACATACTCTTAGAGTCTAGGATTAGTTATGAATTATAAATGGTTTGTTTTTTATCTACCTCCAAACCAATTAATCATATTGCATATATGTCATATTTGCCAGTTTAATGGTATTATGCTGAAAGTACTCTAATGACCCTGAGACAAAATGTGAAAAATTACAACTAGAGGAAATGTCTCATGGAAGATGACTCTAATGAACTTAGGAGAGAATATTAAGCGTTAATGACATTGAAATAATCACCTAAATAATGAACACCATATTTGGTGGTAAAAATCAGAAAATCTGAATCTTTTTGTCATAAAATATCCCATCTTATGGATTTATGAGTACCTGAGGGCACAGGTATTCATAAAGTCACGCAGGGTGACTTTCAAAAATATTATTTGTAATGACCCATTCAGTTACTTTACTTACCCATTAAGATGTTCTAGAAAATGTTCAGCTGCAAATTTCACATTTTTTGTTGTGCAAGCTTTTATTTTTACTGAAGATTATACTGTCTAGAAAACCTGGCTGCACTTAAAAAAATTATTAGACATAGAGTTTGGCAAACATAACTACAGATTTCGGGAAATAGAATAGAATGAAGGCTTAGCCAAATGTATTTTTTAGCTATGAAGAAAAGCGACCATGTAGAATGGCACAGACTTATTAAGTGGTTATATGTATATATCCATGTATATGTGTTTATTTGTACATATATACATTTACATATATGTGCATATATACATATAGTGGATGTATATATGCAGATATAGATATATATACACATACATATGGTGGATGTACATATGGTGTACATATATACATATATCCACTTAAGTCTGTGTCATTCTACATAGTCATTTTTCTAATATATAAAATATTTATAAGATTCTGTTGATAAAATAATTTATTTAAGTAAACAAATTAGTTTTTGAGAAGAAAGATTCATTTTAGAGCTTTTATGGATAACAAAACAGTTTTTAATCCAAAGCACAATAGATATGACATCTTTTTGCCTAAAAAAATTCTAAAATTAGGTTTTCTTTGAAAAGAGACTAGAAATCCAGCCAAAAGAAACATATCAAACTTGGGTTTAAGTAGGTAAAAGTGTTTAGCATATTTTAAAATTTAATGTAAAAAGTTTCTGAAGAAAATGTTATGCATCTATCATACTTTTCCCAGGCTAATTTTTTTTCCATGTTGTTCAATACAATGTTTTTCCCAAAGTAAGACCTTATACTCCAGTATTTAGATAGGCTGCATGGTATAAGTAGGACTTACCATGAAGTTTGTATAATAAAACATTCTATTTTTAAGTATGGTTTCAGAAAGCTTCAGTGTGGTAATTTTACATGATGAAATTTATAATATTCTCAATATAAGTTCATTTCTCTCCTTTGTTATCATTTCAATGTAGTCTTTCAATCAGTTGATTCATTGTAACCTACTTTTAAGATTATGTGTGATTATTTCTCACCCTAAAGATATTTCATTTAAATCATTGTATACAGACCTAATAAGAAGGGAAATTTTCTTATCTGAAAAATTGGTTTCTCAAAGAAGTATATAAATCAAGCCTGAACCTTTTACAATTCTAAATTTTCTTGGATTTGTATTAAGTAACTAAATGTCTTTTACTTGAATTCATGACATGAAACAGGAAACTGTCATATATCTAAATCTGTATCTATATCTATATGTAATTGACACATTTTGTCTTTGATATAGAGGGAACACTGAAAATTTTAATGGTATTTCATTCACAATTTTGTCTAAAAGATTTATCCAAACTTTGGAGTTAGTAAATTAATCTCTAATCTACCATTGCTCTGGGTCAGCCAATTATTCTTTGTTGAAACGTTTGATGGACTTCTTCTAAATGTATTGTCGTCTTCTTTAGTCAAATTTCTTTATTAGTTTTTCATTCAAGGCAATGGGAAGAAATTTGTAATCTGTCATTTTTGAGGCATAATCCAATCATCCTTGAAATTAAACCCTTATAATTTAAGTTCATCTTTTTTCTCCCAGCCTTTTTATTTCATAGTTGGGATTGAAAATTGTTATCTGAAATTTAGTATGCACAACTTAAGCTACGAGAGTTAGCAATATCTACTGAAGTTTTTCCTATGTAATGAGGCATGCCTATGAACAAAGAACTTTGGGGAAGTAGACAGTGAAATTTTCATTTTGCTTGTTTTTGGGTCACTGCTTTTTCCAGTTGAATTTGAGGGTTCCAACATATCTCAGCTTTTCACTGTGCTCTAGTGTAAGAGGAAAAGTAGGAAAAATTAACTGTGAGACTTCAAATATACCACTTCAAATATCCCAATCCTTTTGTCTTGTAACGTTTTTGATATGGCTTACAAGTAATGAGTCTTTTTGACTCTGTGTTAGTGTTACTGTTCTTAAATGTTCTTTCACTTTGCCATTATTGTTTTCTTGTACTTAGTTTCACATTTCTTTATGCTTTCTTCAACTGAATGCAATAACTTTAGAAAAGTTATCTAATTGTTTCTCCTCCTCAAAAAATTAAGTTTAGATCTTACTTATTCTAGGGCAAAGTCATATTTATCTTAGTTATAACTAGGTTTTCACTGCCATCTGGCATCTCTTATGAATGTTGTATTTTGTTTTCCATTAAATGTTTCCAAAAATCTTCTGCTCTCAGTAAACTTAACACTGCCCTCTCTTCTGTTTTGAAAGGCAACTTTCTTTACTAAGTTAAAGACCTTTCATATAAACTTGCTTAGTGTTTCCCTTTCTTGACTATGAAACATTGGACTCCATCTTTCCTCCTTCCTTTCCCTATGCATGCCTTTGACGATCGTCTGCCATTATTACTTGTGTGATTGCATCTCTCTCTCTCCATGCTTAGAACTATCTTCAGGTTTGCCACATCCTAAGGAAGATTTCAGTAAACATTGTTGATACCTAACATTGTTTTTATTTTTCTGTCAATTTTTTTTCTTCATTTCAAAATCTATTTATTTATTTATTTATTTATTTATTTATTTATTTATTTATTGTGGAGAGATGAGGTATCGCTTTGTTTCCCAGACTTTTCTCAAACTCCTGGGCCCAAGCAATCCTCCTGCCTCGGCCTCCCACCAAAGTGCAGGAATTGCAGGCTTGAGCCATCACACTGAAACACTGAGCCCTCAAGACATTTTAAAAAAAAATAATCTATGCATTTTGACAAGATTTTCTCATTACTCACTTCCTAGAATCAGACTATTGCCTTTTACTTCTACTGAAGTGTGAAAGAAGAAACACCTCTTAAAAATTCATGTATGTCTGCATCAAACAATCCAGTTTTTATTCTCAAAGTGGATTAGTTGAAGGGTTTAAGGATGGGAATGATGTAAAATCAGATATATATTTTAGAAAGATGATTCTGGCTGTAGTATAGAGAATAGTTTGGAGGCAGGAAAGATTGAATTTATTGTCTTTAACTATTGTGATGAAAACTAAAGACAGATCAGACAGATAGACAGAGATACACAGTTTTGTCTCGTTATTTTGAATTTACAGTAAAGAGTCTTACATCAAACCTTCCTTTATGTCATTTCTGCTGTGAATGGGGATCTGGCTCCATTTCTTTTAAAAAACATACTAGGTTATGTCGTAGAACAAAAAAGTACCTGGTGAACAGACTATATACTCTGATAAGCCCAGCCATTTTTCTTTCTACTTTTAAAGTTACATTCTTACAGAGAGTAGTTGTGTTTGTTTACAAATGACAATTTAATTGTTTTTATAATTAGAAAATTTAATATTGTGCTAAGCAATGAGATACAAAGGCAAAAGAGAAAAAGTATTGTTGTTTTATAAAACTAAATTGGGCAATTTAAAAAACAAATTCAAGGCTCCTACAAGAGTCTATCAAATTAGTTGTAGATGTGATAATTGTTGAAAAGATTGGACAGAAAGATATATTGATTCCTGCTGTTGTGTAGCATATTACTACATATTTCCTACTTCTTTATCACTCCTGTAGTAATATGTAGTACATATTACTACAATTACTTTTTCTTTTAAAGTAAAAAATAAGTTATTATTTTAAAGTTATGGAGATCAGAGGTTCAAAATCAGGCTCCAATGACTAAAATTGAGGTGTCAAAGGACCGTATTCCTTCAGGAAGCTCAAGGATAGAATTTTCTACTTGCCTTTTCCAACTGCTGAAGGCGTTCTATATTTTTTGGCTCACAGCTCTCTTCCATCATAAAATCCAGCGATCACATCATTTCGGCCTCTGCCTTCCATGGTCACATCTCCTTCTATGAATGACTCTGACCTTACTATTATCTTATAAAGACTTTTATGATTACATTGAGCCCAACCACATAATCCAAGATTATCTCCCAGTATCACAACCCTTAACTTAATCACATCTACAGAGTTACTTTTGCCATGTAAGGTAACAATTGGAAAGTTCTGGGGATTAGGACATAGACATCTTTGGGAGGGGCTTTCAGCATACCAAGGGGATGAAAAACAAAATCTATAAGCATCCTGCACTCAAAACTTTATGTTCTCCATGGAAGAAACCAAATCCAAAAGCACATAATGAATGTGGTTTATAGGAAGGAAGGAAGGAACCAAATTTCAATTCTTGGCGCACTGTCAGAAGCCTCAAAGTCATTGGTTCTATACCAAAACATATTTATTTTGTAAATTAAAATCAAATGTGTTACTTTGTAATCTTTCTGATCTTCTAAAAATTTTATCTGCATAGCATCATTCCTTGTTGATTTATAATAATCTACTCGATCCAGAGACAGTGAATGATCTTTAAAATACTTCCCTAAGAGTTTTCCTACTACTTTATCACTCCTGTCAACACCCCACTTCCCTACCAGAGATGGATCAGACTCTGCTTGTCGAAGGGTGGCAGGAAAAGTGGGAGAAAGATAAAATATAAACCTGAGAAATAGAGAGAAACTAACCACTCTTTCCTCTCATGTCTTACTGTAAACATTCCAGCTTGAAACAGGTCTGAATCCAGGGAAAACGTGGCTTAACACAAAATTAAATCCAGATCCTTAGTTAATATTTTAGACATGATCAATCTTTCTTAGTGACACAATGATTCCCTATTTTGTTTGAATGAACAGAGAAGTCAAGAAGCATACTGTATATTTTATCCAGTAGCAGGGAAAGATTTTCCTCACTAAATAAAGTTAGAAGGAATTGGTGGGAGACAGAATGTAAAGTTGAATCTTCATCACATCTTGAATTGCCTTTTATTAAATCATTAATTATGTTCTGTCAACATACCATATTCTAAAAAGAGGGTTGGCCCCAACAAACAAAAGAAGGATTTATATTTCATTTTAAAACATTCTTCATTAACAGTCTTTACTCAAATAGCCTCAGTGGAGCATAGTACCCAATAAGGAACAAGCCTATGGAGCCTTAAGACTGTAATGGCCAAATGCCCATGATCAGTAGAGCTGATTAAACAACTTTATTTCACCTTGTAGCAAATACAAAGCACATGGTATGATGTTGTATACTTATAGAAAAGTACTTTTAAAGGGAAGACAAAAGATAAATAAAAATAAAAACAGAGTGACAAATGATAAGAATTGCACAATAGAACAAAAATATGGTAATTTGCATGAGGGTGGTTGCTTATGATATATATCTGTATCCCCCTTATATATATTGACTTTGCTTTGATCAAAAGCAATTGCCATTCAGCTAACATAGCCAAACTTTCTTTTAAAAATCATTTCATATACTACTTTGCTGCTGAAGTTGCTTGCCTGTTAAATATTTCTAGCATTTATTGAGAGATATTTGGATTCATTTGATTTTCTGTATTATTCCTTCAGCAATAAAATGAGCAATAATTAAGTAAAAATAACTTTAGAAGTAAATATAAATGTATCATGATACTAAATATGAATGTAAAAATATATATGTGTATATGCACATAATATTTTATCTGTTTCTACCTTAATAAGATGTGACACTTTAGTTTGCTTTCATAAGTATGCAGATAGCAAAAACCTTACTTTAAAAGCTTTTCAGTTACACCATCATTAGCAAAAAGTTACAAAGCCAGCATGATTACCGACCTAGACTGTTTTTAGTATCTTCCCAGTATGAGTAGTTCATTGAATTTAAATGCTATTTTCTCCCATTTTATAGGCACATGGTCAGAGTTATAGCGTATGTTATTGCCTGTTGCTAAGTTTCTTGTAAAATAGCAAAACTACAGTATTTATGCTAAATTGGCACTTTTTTTAATGTAGCGTTTTAATGTTGAAGGTCACACTCGTAAAGACCATGGAGCTTTCTGATCATTGGACTTCTGAATTTTTTAGAGTATAATTGAATTATGGGGGGAGTGGATAAAATACCAGCTATATCATTTAATTTATCATGTAACTTAACCAAATTTTTTCATCATACAAATAAAACATTTTATAAGTATGCTTCTTTCCTAAATCTCCTATAGGGTTCTTCTCAAGGCAGGTTTGATTGAGAGTTGTTGAGAAACTTAAATGTGTCTTTAGTTTTCTTTAGAGTAGCACATGTCTTCTAGTGATCAAATACTGCTTATTAGAGTTGCAGAATCAGCATAGCAATTCAGGTGGGAGCCTTAGGATTAGATAAGAGATCACGAGAGAATAGATGGGCAGATGGATAGACAGATATTAAAATGTATGTAAAGATCTAACATGTATTTAAAGCAGCAATATAATGTTGTTATACCTCATTAAGTCAATTAGTATAAAAAGAAAATGAAAACCCGCTATAAAACTGGTAGCAATTTCTAATTTGACTTCTAGCATTCATTTTAATGGACCTCTGTATTAGGAGGTCCTTGAACCTGGTCATTTATATATGGCCCTAGAGGAAGCGGTGCCAGTTCTTTGCTGTTTGAAGCCAGCATTTGCTGTTTCTGACACAATCTGAGACAAAAGTGTTAGTTATGTGATTGTTCATTCTGAATTAACCCTATCTCTTACTCTTTCGGCCATTAAGAAAAAATCTTACAGTCTTCTTAGTTTCTGGAAAAAAAAAAAAAAAAAAAAAGGTGTCTCCTAAAAACTGTCCTGAAATCTTGGTGATTTCAAACTGTGTGAGATTATTTTATTTGGTGCAAAATTGTACCCTGAAATAGGAATACATACCTAGTAATTTGGTTTTATTTTAATTTGCCAAACTTCATTTGATACAGTTTTTACATTCCACATTTACCATTAAACAATATTTTAAAACTTTTCCTTTACATTCTTCATGTTGAGTATATTATGGTTGAGAGAATTTTTGCAGTTCAATAGTTCTTTTCCTGCTGAGTAATTATTCAGTATATATGTTTATTACTTAACTAGTTTCACTGTGATGAATCTTAGGTTTTTATTTTGTTATTGATTTTGTTAGAAAACTACACAGATGACTTCTACTGAATTCTTACTCATAAAGATGTTTTATAAGAGACAAAGAAAAGACAGTCAAATTTATATGCTGTGTTTCAAATGGTTGTGGACTACAATATGTCCTCCGTGAAAATTCCTATGTCCAAGCCCTAACTCCCAGTGTAATGGTAAATGGAGATGGGACTTTTGGAAGATAAGTAGGGTTAGATGAGGTCATGCATGAGGCTCTGGTCTGATGGGATTATTGTCCTTACAAAAGAGGAAGAGACACTGGAGCTCACTTGCACACGAAGAAAAGGCCATGTGAGGACACAGAGAGAAGGCAGCCATCTGCAAGCCAGGAATAGAGCCCTCACCAGAGACCTAATTTGCCAGCATCTTGATCATGTACTTCCAGCCTCCAGAACTGTGAGAAAATACATTTCTGTTGTTAAGCCACCCAATCTGTGGATTTTGTTATGGAAGCCCGAGCAAACTAATACAGGTATACAGTATGTACACAATTGATAAGATTTAACTCGTCGCTTGTTTGGCCCTCAGAAGACGAGGTTCCCTATCATATGACACACTCACCAAATAATTGCTAAATAATAAACAAATAATTTAGAACTGTTTTGTGTGCATGTGATGAAAACTATGCCACATTACTTCCATAAACCTGGAACGACTGAATGAATTGCAGTTACATTCATGTGGTCACTGTTAGTCCAGATGAACTATGTACTAAAACATCTATGTTCTAGAGTAGCATCAAAACTTTGAACTTTGTAATACACCGAGTAAATACATTGTTGTGCTCATTCATTTTTATTAGTTGAGATACATGAGTTGATAGTCTTGGGTGTTTGCAATAGTGAAAAAAGGAGGAAACACTGAAATCAGATAAAATCAATTTTAAGCAAAAACACGGACATGCATGTATGTGGTTTTCTCAGCAGGGGCTAGTTTATGTTATATTTCTAAAACTTTCCTTGTGGATGTTTTAAAAATTAAGTATTGATTTGTTTTTTAGTTACAGTCTTGGATCCTTGGGTGATAGCTACAATTCCATGTCTGTCTTTTTATTCTTCAGAAACAGAAAAACAATCAGACAGAATTTATAAGTGCATTTTAAAAAGTTACTTTAGTCCTTAAAAGAATCAAACTATTTTTGACATTATGCTATTTAAATTTCAGTCTTCTCTGTTGGCAATACCAAAATCACTATTTCTGTTTTATTTATATTTCAGTTGTCATGCAATGGTTAAATATAAGAATGTTTGCCACTTAAGATTGGATTCTATATATGTATATGTATATGTGTGTGTGTGTGTGTGTGTGTATAGAGAGAGGCAGAGTATATATAATATATAATTCAAATTTTTATTTTTTAAGGTTATATCAACTAAAAGTACTTTATGTACCATTTGCAGATGAAAATAATAAATTTACATAGAACATGTTTAAAATAAAATCTGTTTTATTATTTAACTACATCAGAAAGAATTAAATTGGTGAGAAAAATCAAAGTTATAATATATATGAAATGGAAAATTACTGTGCAAAATTAATATTAGACCTGTAAGGAGAAAAGTTTTCACCAAGTTTACTTACCAGGACCAGAGCGAGTGATAAGTCATTTACTCTGTACTACTAAAGAATAAAATTTATGAGTATAAAACTGTTTTATTCATTTAAAAATGTTTTTATATTATCAAGTTAGAAAATAAGCAGGCCAAAGGCTAGATATACCATGTGCATTTTTGCATTTTCCGTTTAAGAAGAAAAATCAGATGCTCAAAACTATTATAATTACTAAGTAATGAAGAATACATATTGTTTTAAGCATCTCACTTATATTTAAGAAATAAAATACACTGAAATATACAATGAATGAAAGCTAAGATAGGAAAAGCAATTGTATTCTTTGAAATAAAATCATCTTCACTCTTAGACATAACCAAGGAATTTTAAAATCTGAGTGATAATTAACAAGGAATTTCTAAAATGCTATGAAAATTTATTATTCAAAATAACCCTATATTCTTGGAAATTTTCTTATGAAACATTAAAACATAAATTTTTAAATAAAATTAGAGATACTCTCTAATAATTATGAATTATCTTATTCAGAATAAATGTTAATAAAATTTGATTGTAAAATTAATAACAATTTAAATGAATTATTAAAAGTCAAGAGTTGAATGTAATTATAATATTTAAAATTCCAAATTTTACTTTGCTGCTAATTTTAGCATAAAATCTGTTAATAAGCTTAATCATACTCAAATGTTTATTTTAGTTTTATTTCTTATTTAGTTTTGTATGTTTTTGAGGGAAATGCCACTTCATCCAGAAAAGTTGAAGTTTAACACAGATGTAAATTTTTGAGAAAGTTTTATAGTCCAAAAACCAGTTATCTTTACTCACAGTTTACCTTTTATTAGATGGTATTAACTATAGACTTCCCAAGGCTACTAGAAAAATTTGCTGATCAAGTAAAGCTAAGATTTAGTTTAGTAAGGAAGAAAATTAAGTTCACAGATTCTTTGTAGATACTCAAAATAGGAAAATGAGAAAGAGTATTTAGAGATTTTACTGTCTGCAGTGGGTGATTTTAAGGTAGGTCTTGCAAAGTAGGTAATTGGTTGGGACAGGGCAGAGTCATGACATAATAGTTTTGTATGGGTAAACAGAGAGTGACAGGATCTTGAAATGATTCTTGATAAGCAATGTGTTTTATCTCCAAGAAACAAGCATTTCCTAGAGTCGGCATCTATAATTTTAAACAAACGGTCTTCGTATTTAGCAGAAGGACAGAAAAATAGGCCTGCACCCTGTATTATTTAACGTAATGCTGGGAGAATATGACAGTTTTCAGTATTGCTTCCTACAGGCAAAGGGAATTACGTTGTTTTCTTTCTCAATCCTTTTTTTTTTTTTTTTTTTCTGGTCATTCCTCAGCCTAAAGTGGAAAATAAATTATGATCTGGAGACATGATCAGTCCAGGTCTATATACAGTTGCTTGATTTGACATGGTCACAGATAGATTTTCTAAGGATGTTCGCTCTCCCCTCACTGCTTCTTGTTCTTTTTCCTGTTAAAAGGTCAATTATTCCATCATTTCACAGGACAGTGGCTATGCAGCTGTGTTTAAACCTCTGGAGGTCACTGTTGACCCTACAACGCAGACAAATATTAAGAGAAGAATTATGATCAGAGTTTTTAAGCCAGGAGCCAGATTAGCTTCAGTGTAAACAAAGAGAACAGATTTCATTTCCAATGCAAAGGGCACACAGAGAGAGATAAGGGGGTATCAGCCAAATTACTCAAACTTTCTTGATTTTTTTGATCATTCTCAAACATTTTAATGATCCCAGAGATCTCTGTAATGTGTAAGTACAACATTCTTCCCCTAAGAATGAGTCAACACGTGAGGCCAATATTATATGTAAAGCAGCTTGTCTAATTTCAAGAAACTCTCAGCCAAGGCATTGCCAGTTCTTAGAGAAATTGTATGATTTTCCTGCTTTTCTCTGAACCACAGCATTTAATATTCTTCCCACTATATAAATCTTTTGTAAAGCATGAAATGGGAAAGCATGGGAGCAGAAGAAAACAGTCTAAAATTTTGCTTAGTGGTTAACGTTTTTGAACTTAAGGCCCAGATTATGTTATTTTCTATCAGTCCATTTTAGATCTCTTTTTCAAGAAAGGAAATTTTGGGGGGTAAAGTTGACCGTGGGTAATATTATGAAGTTCAGATCAGAGTCCTGTGCCATAGAGGAAAATAGTGAGGCAGGACTGGGAAATTCTGGCAGTCTTTCCTAGGCAATTTACATTATCAAATAATCTGGATAGTCTGACAATAATAGTTAATACTTTACATGTGTATCAGATATTTCGTAGCTATTTTTCATATATTACTCAACTAATTTTCACAACAACCTTAGAAGATAGGTATTGTTACAGTCCATGCCTTACTGAGACACAGTGAGATTAGACAACTTAAAATATTAATTAGCTAGTAGATGGTGGTGGCAGTGGGTTTCAAACCCAGCCTCTGGAGTCTTTACTTTTAATCATTATAAAATACCACTTCTTAAAGTCAGTAAGACTTTAAGAGAAAATAAAAAATAAAACTAAACAAACTGTGTAAGACTTTGTAAAATTTTATTTTGCCTGAAAATTTAAAATTGAAAGTGCAAAAGTATTTACCTAGTTATAGGGACTTTTAAAAGATACAACTACGGCCAGGTGCAGTGGCTCACGCCTGTAATCCCAGCACTTTTGGAGGCCGGGGCGGCGGATCACAACGTCAGGAGATCAAGACCATCCTGGCTAACATGGTGAAACCCCATCTCTACTAAAAACATTAAAAATAATAAAATAAAAAAAATTAGCCAGGCGCGGTGGCAGGCACCTGTTGTCCCAGCTACTCGGGAGGCTGAGGCCAGAGAATGGCATGAACCCGGGAGGCGGAGCTTGCAGTGAGCCGAGATAGTGCCACTGTGCTCCAGCCTGGGCGACAGAGCGAGACTCCGTCTCAGAAATAAATAAATAAAATAAAATAAAATATACAACGACAAGAAAATCTGGATTTTTCTTTTACATGCATGAGTTATTTTTTGAAATGTCAAGCTGTAAAAATGTATGAAGGTGTAATTAATAGTTATTTAGTGACTATGATTTTCTGATGTGCATACAAAAGTATATTTTAATAAGAAATTTTGTATTAGATTACATTTGTTTTGCCTTCATTTAATGTTAAAACGAAACAAAGATAACACTTGACTGTTAACTTTAGAAGATTCACACCAAATTTCACTGAATTATTCTATTAATTTAACTTCTTATTTATTGAAATTCTTATGTTATAAAATAATACATAATCACTTACTTTACTATCTTCTCTGCTCAGATTTTGGTTTATGCGAATTCTAAGGGCTCCATAAACCAAATAATGGAATAAATGAAGCATTTGCCTTTTAAAAAACATTTAAAATGAAATGAAGTTCAAGTTCACCTTGAAACATCAAACACCATTTCTAGTTATTTGGTGTATTTTCAACTTTAATTGGAAAATTGATCACTTAAAGATTTGTATTTGAATTGTAAAAAAATGTGTTCCACAGAGAGAAGAAAAGTACTACAAACTGGGTTTGAGGACTTGTGAAGTCTTAACAAGATACTTCATCATACTTTAAGAATAATACCCTTTGGGCCGGGTGCGGTGGCTCAAGCCTGTAATCCCAGCGGATTCCTCGTGATTCTGACGGGAGGATCACGAGGTCAGGAGATCGACACCATCCTGTCTAACACCGTGAAACCCCGTCTCTACTTAAAAAAAAAAAAAAAAAAAAAAAACCTAGCTGGGCGAGGTGGCGGGCGCTTGTAGTCCCAGCTACTCGGGAGGCTGAGGCAGAAGAATGGCGTAAACCCGGGAGGCGGAGCTTGCAGTGAGCTGAGATACGGCCACTGCACTCCAGCCCGAGCGACAGAGCGAGACTCCATCTCAAAAAAAAAAAAAAAAAAAAAAAAAAAAAAAAAAAAGAATAATACCTTTGGATCAAAGCTTTAAAAAAAGGAAATATCTAATCCATTATTTGGAAAATTGAATGTGGGAGTGAGGGAGGCAGAGATTAAAAGTGGAAAGGAAAAGAGAAAGAAAAATACTTTCTCTTGGGTAGCTTGAAGAGAAAGAAGAGCCATTCCAATTTCATCATAATTCACCCTCGTAGGTATTCCTAACCTGAGATTGGCTTGGGTTAAGGCTTGCAATCAAAATGACAGTAGTTTTGAAGTTAGTGAATTCCAAAATTTTAGTTTATCAATTACTTACATAGGAAAGATTTGAAATAATAAATAATTACATAAAATATCTAATAGTTTCTTTTTAAGTTCACATATATTTTATATATATATATGAATGACATGGGGAAGGAGAGGTTTCAACTTTCAAAAATGTAATCAGTATGGGAAACTTGACATGTAAAATATATCACACTAATCAATTAGTATGTAGAAGTGTTTCTACGTAGTCTGCTTGATTTTTACAGTTAAAGAGTTACACTCTTGAAAGTAATATAAATTTGTTCAAAAGAATTATCAAATAAGAAATAATTGATAAAATAAGGAAAATATGACTGTACTCTCATAATAGGCAGCAGATAATTGGTATCCTTTTAGATTTTCAAAGTAATATTCATATTTGAGTGCAAAATAAACATATGAGCTATTACTAAACTATTTGAAATGCAGTATTTTAATCAAAAATTCACCACTAATGTATGTGTGTATCCTAAAATGTGAATTTTAATGATTTATATAGATAATATCAGAAGCCAAGGTTAAAAAATTAGGCATACCATCATATTTCATCTTCATGTTTAGGCAATAAGATTTCATTATTTTTAAGTTGTAAGTTTTAGCTTTCACGCATCTTCCCTTGTAGAATAATTTCTTTTGTGTACTGTAGTGGTTGGGAGAATAGTGGAATTTGCTATATTAAAAAGGAAAATCACCAGTTGAAGTTATATTACATTCTTATGTAACCTTTTGGGAGTTTTGATACACTTGCTATTTATGAACTGGCATGTCTAAGGTGTATACATCCAACATTTTGCTTGTTGGATCAATTTGTGGATATTACTTTTGGTCCACTCACTGTAATTAGTGCTAACAAAAGACCAGTGAGATCTACAGAGGCAAAAGGAGAACTTTATTTTCTAAAAACAATCTGCAGATTGGGTAGACAGCGGGTTTCTGTGAAAAACAAAACTGTGCTCCAAGCAGAGGTTGGAGAATTAATGAAGACAAAGGCAAAACATAGGGCAGTGGTAAGAAGTAAAGAGAAGGGACTTGACTGGGATGATCATTATACCCCAAATCACCAGTCTCTCTGAATTGGAGGGTTCCAGGTGGACAATCTGTTAGTGGTCAGTTGTGGAATTTCCATCTGCAGTTGTTTTTGACGTTGAAAGACTAAGCACTGTTCTTGGACTTGGTTACAGAAAAACATGTTTTGTAACAGTTTTCAAGAACACAGAGAACAGGGCCTTCATTACTGACCTAGTTCAGGGCCTTTGAACAAGTTATTCCCTCTGCAAGCCATACGCTTTCCCACTCTCTCTGGCTTCTACTTTTTGTTCTTTGAGATCTTAGATTTCTTCATACTCCCCCACCAAAAATAAATGTGTTATCTTTCATTTTCTTTTATGACATAGTTCTCTGATAATTTTCTTTACAACCCTTTTCTAACTGTGCAATTATGAATTCATTTGTGAGCTTATTTTTTATGTCGGTTTCCCCTACATGTGAGCATCAGGAAAGCATTAGAGCGCCCAACACATACTATTATAAATTCTGTAAGGCCATGTCTCATCTTTTACTTCAGTAAGAAGTGACATCACTAATTATGAAATTGTAAAGAAAAGGGATGAAATAAGTCAAAATACTTACTTCCGGATGCGTTATTATTATTGAACATTAAGCAACGTATTCTACAAAATGTATTATGCTGTTCAATTCTTTTTAAAAATTAATTAATCACATCTGTGATTTCCTGTCTGTTTTGAAGCTAGACGTTCATCTTCCCAGAAGTGCCAAAATGTTTGCTGGCTGAACAACAGCATACTAATTAACTAACCTTTTCTATTGCAAAAAGTTTATTAAGAAGTCAGAGCATTAAGTTGAGAATATTTACTGATATTTATAAATCCCATCTAAACAAGCTGAAGTGTTAGTAAAATGCTGGCTTATAAAGTAGTGGCCTAAATGAGACTCACTATTTTATGAACATCTTTCTAGGAAAAAACAAAAACAAAAACACACATATAGGTTGCATTTAGAATAATAAATACCTGACATTACAGGAATATAATGACCACAGAATACTCTTGCTTTTCCACATATGAAACTATTGGTGAGTGTTAATGACTTGCAAATAATTTCTTCCCCATATCTATGAGAACTCAGAAGTGTATTACATAAATTTTTTAAGAGAATATTTGTATGTGAAATTGTTAGTCTCACAACTAGAACTTTTTTTGCTGTTTGTCCTAACATTTGAGCATGTCTCTTTGTTTGTTTGTTTGTCTGAGACAGAGTCTAGCTCTGGCGCTAGACTGGAGTATAGTGGTGCAATCTTTGCTCACTGCAGCCTCTGCCTCCTGGGTTCAAGCAATTTTTCTGCCTCAGCCTCCCAACTCGCTGAGACTACAGGCATGTGCCACCATGCTCAGCTAATTTTTGTATTTTTAGAAGAGACGGGGTTTCACCCTGTTGACCAGGATGATGTCGGTCTCCTGACCTGGTGATCTGCCCACCTTGGTCTCCCAAAGTGCTGGGATTATAGGTGTAAGCCACCATGCCCCAGCCTTGAGTCTCTCATTTTTAAGGAACTTTTGTAGTAGGTACAAGGCTTGTAAAATATTCACAGTAAAATTAGATTCATCAGTAATCAGTAAGGACTCCTCTTTAAGAAGTCAAGGAAGCCAGGTACGGTGGCTCACACTTCTAATCCTAACACTTTGGGAGGCCAAAACAGGCAGATTGAGCCCAGAAGTTTGAGACCAGGCTGGGCAAAATGGTTAAACCCATTCTCTACAAAAAATACAAAAACTTAGCTGGGACTGGCGGTACACATCTGGAGTCTCAGACACTTGGGAGGCTGAGGTGGTAGGATCACCCAAGCCTGGGGAGGTCGAGGCTGTAGTGAGCCAATATCATACTACTGCACTCCAGCCTGGGCAAAAGTGTGAGACCCTGCCTCCAAAAAAAGAAAAAGAAAAAGAAATAGAAGTTAAGGAAATGGTACACTGTAGTACAACAGTGAAGAGCAGCTCATCTCTAATATATTCATTATGGATTGAAAATGAGAAAAAGCATGATTACCTTTGACTAGTGGATTATGTCATTTGTATTAAGTAAAACTTTGCTAGGTAAGTGAAAATCACAGGGCAACATGCTTTTTAAAGGCATGTGTCCTTCCAGAAAAAAAGTCTATAAATAGATATATTTCTGGTTCAGCTAGGAATTTTCCCCAAATGCATCTCCACCTCCTAGTGTGGTGTTTACAGGAGGTGGAAGCATTTTTCAGAAGCATTTTTTCCTATTTTGTAGAGAGAGAACATTGACTAGACTGAAAGTTGCTGTTAGTCTTTGCCAAGGATTCTAGCAGGTGCAGGATGCCCTCCAGCCTCCTAAGAAGGACGGTTCAGGCTACTCTATACTTTTCCTGTCTTTTATCTGACACTTCCAGACATACCACCTGCACCTTAGTTGTATGGAACATAATTTTATTATGCAAAAAACAGAACCCACCTACCCCACCACTACTCACACTGATTCGATGTCTACCTTTTAATCAGTTTTATGAACTGAATGTTTGTGTCTTCCCAAAATTCATATGTTGATTCCCTAACCCTCGGTGTGATTGTATTTGGAGATGACATTATAAAGAAGTAATGTTAAATGAGGTCAAAGAAGTAGGGCCTTGATCCAATGGGATTAGTGTCTTTATAATAAGAAACACACACACACACACACACACACACACACACACATATTATGCGAGGACACAGTGAGATGGCAGCTTCTTATAAGCCAAGAGAAGAGATTTCAGAAATAAACCTACCTTACTGGCATCTTGATATTGGACTTCTCTGCTTCCAGAGCTATGAGAAATTAAGTTTCTATTGTTTAAGTCCCCTGGGGTATTTTGTGGCAACCCAAACAGACCTTAGGTCTCGTTATTCTTTAAGAATAAGATAATTAAACTCCCCCTGTAAAGCTTCTGGAGTCCTCCCCACCTTCCATCCAAGCAAAATCCGTTCTCCCTGCTCTGCACTCCCATGGCACTTGAATGCAACTATAGTATGAGCATGCCTTGTCTATTATGACTGAGTATGTATTCATTCCTGGCTCTCCTATGGGGCCATGATGTAGTTGAAGACATCAAGCTCATAGTCTCACAAAGGGAGAAGGAAGGGAGGGAGGGAGTTAGGGATGGAGTTAGGGAGGGAGGGAAGGAGGGAAGAAGGGAAGAAAGGGAGAAAGGGAGGAAGGGAGGGGAACCGAGGGAGGGAGGGAAACTGAGGGAGAGAAAAAGAGGGGTGGAGGAAGGAGAAAGAAAGACAGAATCTGATAAATAAGAAGTCTATAGTATCATCATTCACTATCATCATAGATATATAATGTGCGTGACCAAGTATGTCATAACATATCTGAGTGCATATCATTTCAAACACTGAGGAGTGTCATGTTTCCTTACTGAACAGGCAGTAGCTTCATGCTCATCCCTAGTCCCTAGTAAAATGAGTCTAAATGTCTAGAGGGTTGGAAAACTCTGACTGAACCCATCTTTTGCAATTTGGGGGGAGTGGAATTGTCTAATATATTTGAAATGTATTAATTTATCAGATGCAGGTGATGATATATGTTTTCACAGAAAGCTTCATAGCTGAGGATTGCAACTGCATGTATGCTGCAAGCTATTAAATACCCCCAAAAAGAATCCCTGAAATGTTTTCAGAGATATTATGGTATTTTATGGAATATTTGCTTAACAGCACTTTGGAGATTGGCCTAGTCCCTTATTTTTCAGATGTGAAAACTAGGTCTAGAGGGCACATGACTTACCCAAAACCCCACGGCTCTCTAGTTTACCCAGAGAGAAAACAAGCAGGCAGGTGTCCCAGCTTCATGTGAGTAGGCCTAACGCCTGCTGAGACTGTGCTCATTTTAATTTTCATGAATCTAGAGTTGTCATTAGGGAAGCTTAGCAAATGTGTTCAGTGAGCAAACTTGCTTCCTGTTAAAAAAAATTATCCAAATTATCAGGTAGATGATCCTGGAGTTATTTTAATTAAAGGCAATGGAGAAAAAAATTAGGCACTTAGATAGGTTTCTTGGACTCATAAAATTAAAGAGCCTTTTCTGTCAATATGTAGGCTAGAGGTAATTCCTGTAAATGTGAATGTAAATTAACTGTGTAAATTCCCATGCATATTAATTACAAAAAAAATCTTCACTACTTTAGTCTTTATTTCTACAGTGGGAGCTCTTATTTTTTTTTAAGAAAAAAAGAATTGTTTTATAAACTGAAGTTGGAAAATTTTAGATATTTTTCTGTTTTGATCCTCTCTGGCCCCCATCACCTAGATACAGAATTACTCTTTGGTGAACTTTTTGCCTGAAGTCATTCCATTAATATAATGATTATAATATACCTAAAGGACTCTAAGTGTCAATATCCCAGGAGAAATGATTAAATTTATAGGAACTTCTGCTCATAAGTATATTTAAGAAATAAATACACAACTAGTGTCTTACTAAGACAATGTGAATTAGTTATTTGGAAAAATCAGAAATAAGCTCACATTTTTATCTAATCTTTTTGACAAAGACTAAAATCTAACAGCAAGCTGTTAGTCATCTGGCAAATCCCTAACTTCCAATCTTTATTTCCATTTTGACCACTTATATGATTAAAAGGCTCATAAAATATAATCATTTTTCTATTTAAGAAATTATACGAATCTCCATACCACAAATCCCTGAAGTGAGGTGTGACTCAATATTTCTTATCTCAACAAAATTTAAAATTAATCACTGATTAATTAGTTACATATATTTAATAGTCCATAATTTAATCTTTTGTCTGCAAGGCAAGAGATTATTTAAAGTGCTCCAAGTAGACATAGGCTGTAATTAATGAGATGGAATTAAAGCAAAGAAAGAAGACTCTCAGGAAAAATAAAAGGTTTATATAGAAGTTATTGGTGTTATCATTGATGAGGACAAATATAAGTACCAAGATATATTATTTGACCCAGAAATCAAACAATATTTCATAAAAGAATAAATGTATTATTTTACTAATTTAAAAATTAAATCTTTTTTCTACAGGATGTGTTACTTCAAATACAATATTGGTGTTATTTTATATGAATTAATCAATCACAATTATGATCATGCTTGGAAATGACTGATAAGCTTTGTATTAATAGGTAATGTTTTAAAAAATATTATTAGCTAAAAATTATTATATGCTTATCATGTGTCAGCCAATGTTCTAAGCATATTGAATGTATTAATTCATTTAGTCTGCCGCCCCTTGTAAGATGGCACTATTCTTATCCTCATTTTACAGATGGAGCTCAGAGAGAGGTGCTAACTCAAATTCGGGTTGTTATAAGTGGTAGCTAGTGGTTCTGTTGTGTCTCCAGAGGTGGCCATCTCAAACTTTTTATACAAGTATGGGCCTTGGCAAAACATTGGATGGTCCACTGGATTATTAGCATCCTCTAAGTGCTTGTTAGAGAAGCAGAATCTGTGCCCCACCTCTGCCTAATGATTCAACAATTGCAGTTTTGAAGATTTACTGGGGGATTGGTCAAAGTTTGAGAAGCACGGCTCTGTTAATACTACTTCTTGGTAAAGCATTCGTTTTAAAACTGCATTGCATAGGCTGGGCACTGTGGCTCATGCCTGTAATCCCAGCAGTTTGGGAGGCTGAGAAGGGAGAATCACTTGAACCTGGGATGTGGAGGTTGCAGTGAGCTGAGATCGCACCACTGAACTCCAGTTTGGGTGACAGTGAGACTCAAATCCGTCTCAAAAAAAAAAAAAAAAAAAAGGGAGAGAGAGAGAGAACTACATTATACATTGTTTTACAGTCTTAACTGATAATTGTATGTTTCCATTTTTTTAAAGCCAGCAAATCTCCTTAGGGTCAGCGTCTTTAAAACTGTATGTAAATTTGAAGGTACGATTTAGCGTTGAACGTACACATTATTCTAATATCTTTGATTTTGCTATTTTAACACAAAGAATGATGAGTATGAATTTGAACTCCTATTTAAGTCAGATCTGAGTTCCCCTGACTCTACTTCTTACTTGCTGATTGAACAAAGTTACTTACATTTTCTTTTCTATTGTATAAAATCTGAGGTGAATAAGGCTCTTTATTTCTGAAATGCACCATATGAGCACCTACCCTCTTAATCACTCATAATGATAGTCTACTGTGATAGCCCGAATAGTAAATTTTTTAGTTTAGTTTTTATGAAAATCACCTGTAGATCTTCTTGAACCATAGATTATTGCTTCGCTCCCCCAAAGTTTCTGATTTCAGTAGGTCTGGGGTAAGATCTGACACTTTGCCTTTCTAACAAGTTGTAGGTGATGCTCTTACTGCTGAACTAGGGAACACACTAACAGGTCATCTTCCTGCTCTCTGGTTTCATCCATGATGATTAATAGCAGTATCTCCAAATTAATTTAATTGGCCATCAAAGAAGGCCCCAAGTTACACTAATATCTTACATAAAACAGCTCTGAGTATGGAAAGTTAGTGAAAAGATTGTCCAAAACTGGTTAGATTTATACTTCACCTGGTGAAAACTTTTTATGAGTTTGAGAATCCCCTAATATTTTGGAAAGAGATATTTACTGTTTCTTTTCAGTGTGCCATTTTGTTTATTCTGCCATAAAGGGCATTTCTTCCATATTATGCAGTTATGCTTTGGCAGGGTGCAGTGGCTCACACCTAATCTCAGCACTTTGGGAGGCCAAGGCAGGAGGATCACTTGAGCGCAGGAGTTCAAAACCAGCCTGGGCAACATAGTGAGAGCCTGTCTCTACATAAAAAAAAAAAAAAAAAAAAAAAAAAAAGCACGGTGGCACACACCTCCTTAGGAGGCTGGGGTGGGAGGATCACTGAGTTATGGTGTCACTGCGCTCTAGCCTGGGAAACACAGGGGGATTTTGTCTCAATCAATCAATCAGTAAAAGAACACAAGTATGTTCTTGTAGAGTTATACTGTTGTTTCTATCACTGTGGTTCTGATGAGTAAATGTCATTCTATTATTTCATGTTTTGAACATAACTCCTGCATCCTGCCTATGGTTTTACTATACTGAGGTTAAGTAATAGATTTTTTGTTTGTTTGTTTGTTTTGAGACAGCATCTCGCTCTGTCGCCCAAGCTGGAATGCAGTGGCACGATCTCAGCTCACTGCAACCTCTGCCTCCCGGGTTCAAGCGATTCTCCTGCCTCAGCCTCCTGAGTAGCTAGGATTATGGGTCCGTGCCACCTTGCCTGGCTAATTTTTTTGTTGTATTTTTAGTAGAGATGGGGTTTGACCATGTTGGTCAGGCTGGCCTCAAACTCCTGAACTCATGATTCCCCACCTCAGCCTCCCAAAGTGCTGGGATTACAGGTGTAAGCCACTGCACCCAGCCAAGTCATAATATTCTAAGTAATTGTAGAGTTATAGAATTTGGAGAACCTTAGAATGTATCTATCCTGTTTATGTTTAAGATGAGTAAGATATAAAGAGAATCTTACTAAGAACCACACAGCTCATCCAGCACATTGTTGAAGTAAAATGCAATAACTGTAACTCAAATTTTCTAGTCTCTAACCATGTGTTTTTTTAGTCACTCTATAATTCAGTGTACTGAATGATTTGTTTATGATGCCATGAAGCGGTCTTTTGCAACTATCTTTACATTAAAAGTTATGACATATGCATTGAAATAAAAGTTTAAGTATTTTAGATTGGATGATTAATAAATATTTTAAAAAGTAAAAATATAGTTTTTAAAATGTATCATAATAAATATAACACGACCTTACATCCCAAAATGACTCTTGTAATTTTAAATAAATCAATAAACAAATTCAAGATGCATGAAATATCAAATCAACCTGAACAACACTTATTATAAAGGAAACCAAACACCAAATCAAATAACCAAAGTTATAACAAAACAAAAATTGCAGCACAAGTGCTGATAGCAGTAAGTCTAACAGGTTATCTGAGTTCCTGTGGTAAACAAAATATTCATTCATGTTGTGAATAAATTTGGGCTCTCAATATTCTACACAAGGGAGTGATCTAGAAAAGAATCAGGTTCACCTTTACCTTTTTCTTTTGTTGTCTGTCATTTTTAATTTTATAAAGCACCTTAAGGATACTTAACAGAAATCTCTAAGAAACAAACAACGTGCAAAACAGTAGATAGTGTAAAAATTCAGAGCAATGCTATGTATGCCCTTACAAATTCAGGAGATGCTGGTGTCATACAGTCTGTCTTGTGCTCATCCACAGAAATCATATCACCCTCTTGACAAAGCACATTAATTGATAGTTTTGGCGATAATGAGTCATGATTAGTGTCACTAACGTGTAACTGGTAGTTCAAGTATGTTCATTATAATATCGAAATTACTATAAATATCGTATGGTTGATGATCATACACTATTTTTGTGCGTGATTTATGATAAATTAATGCTGTTGAAGTTACCAGTGAGGACATTTTGCTCTAGTAAGCTTTCAGTGTTGCAGGTGTAGGCTCTTGATTGGAGGTCCTGTTTCTAGGAATTACATTTCTTTCTTATTTTTTTTATTTTTATTTTTTTTGAGACAGAGTCTCTCTCTGTTGCCAGGCTGGAGTAGTGACGCAATCTTGGCTCACTGTAACCTCTGCCTCCCGGGTTCAAGCAATTCTCCTCCCTCAGCCTCCCAAGTAGCTGGGTCTACAGGAGCACACCACCATGCCCAGCTATTTTTTTATTTTTATTTTTAGTGGAGACGTGGTTTCTCCATGTTGGCCAGGCTGCTCTCAAACTCCCGACCTCAGATGATCCACCCGCCTCAGCCTCCCAAAGTGCTGGGATTACAGGTGTGAGCCACAGCGCCCAGATGGAATCACATTTCTTAAGAAACATAAAATTCAAGGGAGAAATACTAATATTTATAATTTATTTTAGTTCCTGATTATTTGTAGTGTTCAGTAGCAGTATATAATAGGGAATATGGAAAGAAAGCAGATGCTGTACCTCAGATAATTGATTAAAAGAACAAAGAAATATGCAGAACACACCTAGTTTGACGATTGCAACTGAGGGCAATAAGAAAAACTTGTTTAAGCCATTTTCAAAACAGAAACTAAACTAAGCAGACTCAATAATTGGCTATGATAACAAATACTCCTGCACATACAAGGGACAACAATATTAACTCTGGCATATTATTTTAAACATTTTCAAGGCTAATACTACAAATATTGCAGACTTTTTACTGCAGAACTAAACCTTCTCAGACACTGTTATAACAATTACTTATCTTTGTGTATTTATCTATATACCTACATATGTGTATGTGTGTGTTTGTATATGTGTGTGTGTGTGTATATATATATACACACATATACCCATAATTATGTATAGCATGCATTTATGTCTTATAAAAAATGTATCACCTTTATTGAAGCAGTCTTGCTAATACAAAATAATCTGATGTAATCACTTGGATTTTTTTAACCTTTTTGGGCAATCAGCTGGAAGATGCCTAAAATGAGCTTTATGAAAACTTGAGCTCTGAAAATGTGCTCAGTCCACAAGTGTCTCACGTTTTCATTTTGTCTGTAAATCTGTCAGACCATTCCCAAAATGGTCCTAACCTGGATCATTATGTTGCTTTCTTTTAATTTAATACTCACTTTTATAGTTGCTTCCCATCATTCCAAGTGCTGCATTATCACTTTGTAATCTTAGTAGCATGGGGCTTTTAACAGATATTTTAGTTCAGATACAATCAGTTTTTCTTTTCATTTTTCCATTCAAATAATCCAATATGAGTTTCTCTCAAGATAGGTGTTATTTCCTGGTCACTAATTTAGAAAAGGTTCTTAAATTATATTAGTCCCTGCAAATACTATTAGAACCACAGTAAACATTTTTGTAAATATGTAATTCCTTTAATCAACACATCAGTTTTAAGCAAATATCATGTTCCAGGCAGTAAAAGAGGCTCTGGGGTGCAGCCATGAACAAACTAGACAAAAATCCCAGCCCTCATGGAACTTGCTATCTAATATAGGGATACATAGAAAAAATCAAAAATGAGTAAAACATAAAGTATTTTGAATGGTGAACAACTACAATTGAAAAATGATTAAAGAAAGAGCATTAAGGGTTATAGAGAAACGTTTGCAATTTTAGAATTTGAAGTGCAATGTTCAGAGAATGCTGCAACAAGAAGGTAAGATTTAAATAAAACGCTGAGAAGGGAGCCACGCTGATGAGCGGAGAAGGCGATAACTTGTGCATCTGCGCCCAGGGTATGTGACAGACTCATTTGCTTAAAACATCAGGGGCCTATTTTGTAGAGCTGAAGGTATAAGTCAGTTCTTTCTGCACCTTATGGCTGAAAATGGGGATGGGTAAACCTTTCAAAGGAGAGTTAAAAATATTGCGGAAAAGGCTATATACCTCTATGATTTCAAATATGTTACTTCCTGCTAGAACAAAAACAAAAACAAAAACAAAACAAAAACAAAAAACTATGAAGACAATGAAAATATCAATAGGTGCCAGGAGTTAGTAGAGAAGCTGGAGGAACAGGCAGAAGACAGGAGGATTTCGAGGACACATTACTTACACTCACGATGCTCATAGACTAGTAGGCGGAGATGGAGATTAATAAATTACACACAAACTATAACTTTAAAATGTGGCAAGTGTAAAGAAGGAAAATTACAGGGAACTGTAACTGAAAATCATGTGTAATTTGGGGTTATATAACTTATGAAGTTTCTTTCAGATGTAAAATTTTGTGGAATAATAATTGTAGAATCCTTGATTCAGAGAGAGAGAGAGAGAGATTTATACAGTAAGTGGGAGTGGGGAAACTTTATCAAGCTCCTCTTATTCCATTCTCAGACAATCTTATCTTTTGCCATTAGATAGGGCAAGACTTGAGGAAGGCATGCTCTGTAGTTTCATTTGATTTCTCTAGGATGTACTGAATTTAGAACGTATGATTACACTGCCTTCTCTTATTTCCTAGTCTCTCCTAAATTGAGCTCAAGTACTGCCTGTGTTTTTCTGACCAGTGCTACTGAAAGTATGTAAATGACTAGAACCTATCCACAGTGCATTTTTCCTTCTATATTACAACCTCACAAAACTTCTGATTGTTTCTCTAATTTTTTATGTTTCTGTCCTTTTTGGTTTAACCAGTCCCTTAGGCTGAAATACCCTCTCTCAACCAGAGGCATGTTCATTCATTCATTCATTCATTCATTCATTCATTCATTCCAGTCATAGTGCAAGAGCTAGAGCCCAAGTCATATACTGAGACTTTTAGGAAGCCTTTCTTCATTCACCCAGGAAAATTTGATTATAAATACCATTTATTTAGCTTTTTTCTGTAAAGGTCTCTGTGATAAGCACTCGCATGCCTTCATCTCATTGAAAGCTTCCAACAGCCCTATGAGGTGATTTCTCTTATTATTTTTATTTCACAAATGAAAAAATTGCAGCCCATAGCTGGCATATGGTCAGATGGTCAGAACAGAATACAACTCCAGGTGTATAATACTATAATTTTAACTTAACCAGCATACTTCCTTTCTTCATTTGCATAATATTTGATTCATTATCTCAGTGTAGTGCCTGAAGTATATAGTGACTATACTTTTAGTAGTGTCACTATACTTTTAGAAAATTTAAATATAGCTTTCATATTTAAATATGAAATTCTTATCAACAGTCTCCATATTACATATGTTCTTTTTAATATTCACGGTACCTAGAAAAATATGTTTTTGAATGTATACATTAATACATCTTGTATGTTATCCAAGACCTTAAAAATCATTAAATAATACAATAAATTTGGAAGATATATTTCTGGAGTGAAACTTTTGTCTCAATAGGAAACTACCTGGATGCTTGTAAATAAATGGTTAATATATTCAAAAAACTAAACATAAAGATGCAAGATTATTTTCAATATGTCATGATATGAAATATTTTATTTAAACTTCAAAGTCACCCTGATAATAAACTCTAGATTATTAAAGGGATATATTATATTCATAACATCAAATATCAGCTGCAAATACCAACAACAATAGCACCAAAATATGAATATTATGGAGATTGCACATTGTCAAAAAAGGAAGCCCTTTTAATGTTAGGCTTCTAAATAAAGTATTTCGAGGGTTATTGACTCAAATGAGCTAACTAATGGTTCTTCGTCTGGTGAAAGAAGCCATAGCAATTACTGAGAGTTATTTATTCAGATAGGCAAATACAATCTTGGATTCTGTTAAGCCATTTAATATGTGAAAACCTTTTTCTGGTTCAGTGATCTCCAAATGTTTTAATATAACAAATACATATTAAATAGAATTAAAATGAGTAAAACATTTTTCACTTGAAACTATTAAAGAACATTTTTAAATACATGGAAACATATTTTAGTATTCAAAAGTGAAATGTGATTCTCTTACATACAGTAGAACATTGTGGAGATGTATTTCATCTTCATTCCTTAATTCCTCTGAATTCAAAAGAAAATTGGCCCAAGTTTTGATCGTTTAAAAGTAATTCACAAATGGCACATCTTACCTGTTTTGTATTCATACATATTTATTATAACGACTGGTATTGTTTTACTTGTCATCTTCTCAAGAAAAAGTGCAGAATTCTTTTCAGTTCACTTTTTCTTTTGTACTAAGACTGATTTATTCTTATATCTAATACTGCTTTTTATTTTTTAAAAAATCAGGAAAAAAGTGATTACCAGCTAACATAATATTTTCCTATGGACTTTTGGTAACTGGAGCAATGACTTCATTGTTATATTTCTGTTCTCACTGGCATACTAATTAGGTGAGATTTCTGTAATAAAGTATTAATGCGATGGATAGTTGTTTATGATATGACTTAAATCTGATTATCAAGCAACTATATGTCACTCAGAACTCTTTCAGCTATATTTTTAAATAAACTAATGAGTATTAAGAATGCTGACATTACTTTCACTTTTTAACTTAAATTATCATTTTAGTCATAGAAATTTGGCAGTCATTTAATTTGGAGAGATTATGTTTGTAATATTACATATATAATATTCTGTTAAATGTAACCATTGACATGTATCTATTAAATGTGCTCATTTGTTTAAAATCTAAATAACCTCATTTATCATTTGATTAAATGGTATATTCAGTAATAGGAGTTATATTTTGAAATGGAGATAGTTAAAATATCAATAAATAGGCTGGGTGTGGTGGCTTATGCCTATAATCCCAGCATTTTGGGAGGCTGAGGTGGGCAGATCACCTGAGGTCAGGAGTTCAAGACCAGCCTGGGCAACATAGTGAGACTCCTCTCTACTAAAACACAAAAAAATTGACTGGGCATGGTGGTGGGCACCTGTAATCCCAGCTATTTGGGAGCCTGAGGCAAGAGAATGGCTTGAACCCAGGAGGCGGAGGTTGCAGTGAGCCGAGATAGCGCCATTGCACTCCAGCCTGGGCAACAAGAATGAAACTCCATCTCAAAAAAAAATTTAAAAAATCAATAAATATATTAGTGTATGTGATAATAATTAATATACGTATATTTATATCGTTTTTAATTTGTAATGACAGTTGGTAAATTTTTACATGTAATCCATATGTATTCTTCCTACTGATATCAGTAGAATCTGTAAACACATATCTAACAGCAAAACTAGATTCAGAGAAGTTTAGACTTCAAGGTTAGAGTGTTTGTATGTGTGTGTGAACATTTAGTTTGTATGCATGTGCTTTTCAAAAGTCATATAAGAATTTTAATGAAATTTTTTACCTCAAAGATAAAAGATTGAAAGATAGTGTGTTCAGAATATTTTTAGTCATTTTTGTGGCCTTATGGTAAAGTGAACTCAGTGACATACTATGATGCTGTAGCTGCTTTTTCTGGTTTTGGTGTTTACATGCAAAGAAACTACACTTGACATCTCTGCTGTGTCTGATTTTTTACTATTTGACTTAGATAACTCTTTGGGTTAATTTAGGGAGTAATAAATTAGTACTGCTAGTTGATCATGGATGAAAAAACAGGCTGACTAATGGACAACAATATCAGAATTATATATTCTTGAACCAAGAATATGTTAGTTCCAACCTAATACAGAAACAATATGCATCTTTTCAGCAGGGTAGTCATTCATTGTTCCATATTTCTGCTGTGTTCTGATTATTTGTAATTATTTACTATACTGCAACTATACAGAAATGCAAATCAATTGATGCTTTATCCTAATTTCTAGGGGTTGTTCAGTGTTCTTTTCTGGTAATTTCACTTTTAATTCTTTGTGCTTGATTTGGGAAATTTTTTTTCCCTTTTTCTTTTTTTGTTGGAGACAGGTCCTTTCTCTGTCACTAAGGCTGGAGTGCAGTAACATGCTCAGGGCTTAGTGCAGCCTCAACCTTCAAGGATCAAATGTTCCTCCCACTTCAGCCTCCCTAGGACCTGGGACTACAGGCATGCACCACTGCACCGACCTTTTTTATTTTTATTTTTATTTATTTTTTATTTTTTGTAGAGACAGAGTTTCACTGTGTTGCCCAGGCTGGTCTCAAACTCTTGGGCACAAGCCATACCCCAACTTCAGCACCTTGAAGTGCTGGGATTACAGGCACGAGCTACTGCACCCAGCAAAAATACAATTTTAAAGTAATTATTCAATAAGTCAGATTTACTCTGAGATGGCAAAGGTTTGATTTTTTTTTTTTTTCCTTATAACTTCTTTTGGTAGAAATTTTATGACGAGAAAAAGGGAACTTAAGTGATGTGGTTCAGAACGTTAGCATTGGGTCTAGCCGAAAGTGATAGAAAGTCCCCTCCACCTCTAAAAAAGTGACTAATTCCATCTTGTTCCACTATCTTCAACACATTGATGACATCCCATTGTTCACCATGAGTGCTCCAGTTGCATACATCACATTCGTGTTCCTTTAACATAAAAAGAGATAAATGAGGGCTGGGCATGGTGGCCTGTAATTCCAGCACTTTGGGAAGCCGAGGCGGATGGATCACGAGGTCAAGAGATGGAGACCATCCTGGCCAACATGGTAGAAATCCTGTCTCTACTAAAAATACAGTAATTAGCCGGGAGTGGTGGTGTGCACCTTAGACTCAGCTGTTCAGGAGGCTGAGGCAAGAAAATCACTTGAACCGGGAGGCGGAGGTTGCAGTGAGCTGTTTGTGCCACTGCACTCCCACCTGGCAACAGACAGAGCGAGACTCCGTTTTCAAAAAAAAAAAAAAAAAAAAAAAAAGATAAATGAGAAAAACGCACATTTTCTTGTGTTCATTGTTGTAGACATTAAATACCCATTTTGCTTACCTCCCATTGACAAACTTTGTTATATAACGTATTAGTCAAGATTCTTCAGAGAAACAGAGCCGATAGCATATGGATACATTATGTGTGTGTGGGCATGCGCACGTCGTGTGTGTTTGTATATATGTATATACACACATATACATACACACACATATGCACATACAGACACACATGTATATGGAAACTGATTATATTATCGTAGAAATTGGCTCACTTGTTATGGAAGGTCAAGATATACTGTCAGCCAGCTGGAGAATAGGATAAACAGTGGTGTAATTCAGATCTGAGAATTAGGTTGGTGGTGGAGGGAGGAGAAGTTTCTCTTGTACCCTTTTCAAGCTGTTATGACAAAATACCATAAACGGGGTAGCTTATAAGCAACAGAAATTTATTTCTCATACTTCTGGAGGCTGGAAAGCCCAAGATCAAGGTGTAGGCAAATTTGATGTCTTGCGAGGGTCTATTTCCTTGTTCGTAAACGGCTGTATTCTCATTGTGCGAAAGAAGCTAGCTCTCTAGGGTCTCTTTTATAAGGGCGCTAATTCCTATCATGAGGACTCGACCCTTATAACACAATCACCTCCCCAAAGCCCTTAATACTGTCACATTAAGATTCCAACATATGAATTTGGGAGGGACACAAATATTCAGTCCATTTCATATGGCTACATTTAGTTGTAAGAAATGCTTCTCTATTTTCTTCATCAGGCTTATAAGAGTATATTAAGGTTATCGATATTTATAAACAGCTTCTGCTTCTGTTTTACTTATATTATTTGGTTTGATTTCTATAACAATCTTGTTAACTATTGTTATCCCCATGAAATGTGAAGACATTGGAGTTCAGAGAGTTTGAGATTTGCAAAAATCAACAACCACCACCCAGAGAAGTGTTAAGTTCTCAACCAATCCAAGAACTCTTACTCCGATCTTAGTTCTGTAATTTTTTCACTAATTATCAGGAACTGATGCTCTTGTTCACAGAGCTAAAGGAAACATAAGTTAATATGTAGAGGAGAAATTCTATATTCAACATACCCAGGCACATTTCCACTTTCCAGCATGTTGACAAATGGACTTCCTAAGGCTAAACCAAAATGTATTTTTTCATAGCAGCAGGCATAACTTTAGCTTCTGTTGAAAGGACCTGGGTAGTCATCTGCAGCATTCATTCATCCAGATGGTCAGCACCATAAAAATTTGGATGAAAATTAGGATATGCAGATGAGCTGTAGATGCTTCACAGCTTGACACTGCTGAAATATTTTTTTAATTGTGCCTGAGAGCTCAGATTTTTCTTGTTTTGAAACACAGAAACCAGTTTACATATTAATAGTTTTAATTCCAGTACATAATCTTAATATCTACATTGTGTAATGTTTGAAGGATAATTTTAAACTGTTTTTAGTAAATGAGAATTTAGAGTAAAAGTACTCTACCTCACTAGACTGACTTGCCTGTTTTCTGTAACATGATGGGTAAGCATGCCTTTAAACAAAACAGAGAAAAAGCAACCTTCCTTCAAGAAATTGTAAAATCTGTACCATTTATTTGCTCCCTGTATATTTTTAAAACTTTAATTACAAAATAACTTGTAAAAATAAATATTTACTAAGCTTCTTTATATCTGTGTGGTGGTTTGAAATATTGTAATGTTTCAAAAAACATCTAAAATTGTTTAAAATTATTTATTAGGAAAATTGCTAACTTATTTGATTCCATGGTTCCATTGTCAGATCAGTTGGGAATAAAATTAATAAAAGCTACAATATTTTAAGCTAAAGGTTGTCTTTATTTATGTCCTTAAAATTGCATTTAGAAATGTCAGGTAAAATATGTACTATGTGTACCAGATGCTGAAAAGGATCCCCACCTATTTATATTAGAAACATTAAGAGAGGAAAAAGACTTGTTTGAAATCATACCTATAAATTTAAAATAAAACATCGTAGGAGCAAAAAATGGAGAAAACATCATTTTCTTTGGTTCTACAGTATAAGTGATAATCTGTTTTGCAAATTCCATACTGTATAGGGGCATATTTGAAAATATATAATGAAGTAAAAATAAAAGCACATTGGGAAAGTTCATGAGGCATTAATAATCTTAATAAAATTATGCTTAATCACAGTTTTGAATAGGTGTTCTAGGAGTTTATTGTATCATGCTCAAATAATACTTGTCAAATTCATAACTTTCACTTACATCAAAAAGCCAATGCTCTTTTAATGGCGTAGAAGTAGGGGTATAGCAAAATCCTTTTTCAGTGCCATGACCCAGAGGGAAAAATGGCATAGTGCCTCTAAAACCTGGAACAGCAGTGGGCAGAAATACATATTTTTTCCTTTCTCAACTGATATATATGATATATTTGCACATAAAAATGATGATAAAGAACAATCTTAATATAAGTATAGCTAAACCATATTAATATTTGAAGCATGTGGAAACATAACAATTACTTTGTAACAATTATTATATGGAAAACTGTATCCTGAATTATAATCAACTGACCAACAGACAAACATTAGGAGTATAAACATAGTCATTCATACGTTTATCAGACCCATTCAGTTTGTTTTTTCCTCTATCACTTTTGGAGCTAATAACATATTTCATCAAATCCAAGATGTCATGTATTATAAGACATACTGTTTTATGTATCACCACGAAAGGAAAACAAAAGGTCCAATTAAATGACTCTTAATTCTAAATTCAATCCTAATTTCAGAGGTGATAAAATATAAAATGGCGTATCATAGAATTGATGAAATATTTTATTTTCTTAATATGGTACCTGATATATTTAAGCTTCCATTTTTCAGTCTCAAAACTTTTATATTTCTATATCCCTGCATCCAGTATCATTTGTCATTCTGTGATATTATTTTGTCTTTCTTTTGTCTCAGTATCATATAAAATCCTACAGCCATGTCATGATTTTCCATTTTTCTTTCTTATGTCTCTTCTTGTTTGTTTTTTTTTTTTTTAAAAATTATTTACTGCAGTAGCCATTTAATGAATCTTAAGAATATCTCTTTCTAAGCTGTAACTTAAGTAATCTTGAGTCCATCTATCTTTTTAAAAAAAACTTTGACCATAAGCTGGTTTATTTGAACACTATATTATTATTGACGTAGTTTAAGAAAGTATATCAGTAGTATTGAACATGAAATAAAAGTGTCGTTTGTTAAAAATGTAAATATTATTTTAAATTTACATATCATATTGTGCATTTCCTGTAATTATAATTACAAAGTCCTTATGGTGTTGCTAAGTTTTCTTAGCTATAGATGTCTCCTTATCTCCCCTTAATACTTTAAAATAGATAATTGCACAGATACAGAGATAATAGAGGAAATAATCACAGAGCACAAGCAAATCAAAATTTAGTGACTACAATTGATGCACTACCTAGATCAGTTTTAGGAATGAAACATACTCCTCTAACTCCTGTTGAAAGATGACCCTCAGTGTCAGCCCACAAAGCTGCCTTGCTCGGGGTCAGACACCCTTCTGTGAAAGTCTTCATCTATTTATTGATCCTCAGAAGTCATATAAAGGCCTAGTGCCCTTGACCCAAATGAGAATAACTAGGAAGGCCTATCCTGACTCCATGGCTCCCCATGAAGTTAGCTTAAGGTCTTCTTTGGACTGTATCACTGCTCACATTCTCCCTTGACTCAATCATTTTCCTTCCTTGCATAGGTGTTTAATGCTGGGAACATTCCCCAATAAATGTCCTATATACAAATCTCTCTCTTGAATTCTGTGTCTAAAGGAACAGGTTGGACAGCAGCTAAACTAAAATTTATAAATAAAGTACATAAATGTATTTCTTCATAAAGTACAAGATACAAGATGGTGATTAATTTGTGACTATTATCTGTATGTGGATGGAGGCTGTAGGCATATTTCCCCACCAATTATTTAAGAATAATTGAATGAGACCGCAGTGGCAGATCATGCTATTAACAACGCAAAGGGAATTCTCTTTCTACAAACCAAAGGACAGGGAATGCTGAGAATCAAGCTCAGATTGATGCCTTTGCTAGCCAGATGGATAAAGGACTCTGAAGTGAAAAACACCAAGTGAAGACTCAGCCTTTGTGTAACACAGAGAGTTCAGATCCAGTGCCTTCAGAGGTTAGATCAAACCCATTATTTTTTTCTCAGCTTTTATTCCGAGGGAAAGATTATATTGAAAGATAATTGCTTTTATTTCTCTAGGATTTTGTTTGTGAAACTGTTCACCCAAATAATTGATGGCTATAGGAAAAATATATTAGATCCACTTTTCATGCAGGTCTGTCTGCAAATAAACTTTATTTGTAAATTGCATACTGTGTTGATTTCGAACACTATTTTATTAGCATAAATATTTTAAAAGCTGTACCCCAGCATGAGAAAAATATTCCCTATTTAATCACCTATGTTTCTGTCACTATACTAGGTATTAGAAATTCAGTGATGAGTAAGACATCTCCAGTACTCACAATATTCAAACCTCTGGTGATGGAGATGAATAATGTAGTCTACTTACAGCACAGTATTTTAAAGGTATACTTGAGGAATGTACAAAAAGCAAAATATAATAAGATTACAAAAGGTATAATAAACTCAGACTGTTATATTGGGGATCCTTATAACTAAGGGGATCATATTAGAGCTGGACTGTAAAACAGAAATAGGAATGTGCCATGTATGGAAGTAGGAAAGTCTATTTTAATACTAAGTAAGAGAGGCTAGAAAACATGTAACACATTCATATTAAGAGTTTGCTTTTTGCATAAGGGACTGACAAGAAATAAGACTAACTGAGGAGTTTGGACTTTTTCTAAAATCTTTAGGAGCTATTGAAAACTTTGTAAGCAAGAGAGCACAATGTTTACATTTGTTTCAGAAAGCAAAGCTTGTGACACAGAGGAATACTCGGGGAGAGAAAGACTAGAGAGTGAAGAAGACACTAATATTAAGGACAATGTTTGAAATGCTTACATAGAAAGAAGATTAGGGTTTCCAATTTAGGAAGTAGTTGTGGAAACAGGAAAAGACCCTTTTGAAAGACATTTCAGTGTAGACTCAAAAGAAATAGGAAACTTATCAAATATAGTGCAAAAGTGGGATGAGAGAGGGGACATTCCACACTGGCACTAAGATTTTTTTTTTTTTTTTGGATGATAAAGAAGAATATTTTATAAGGGCTCATCACTGGCAGCAGGCGTATATTGGCAAACTCTAATGGGGCTGGTGACAGGTTGGCCAAAACAACAACTAAGAGTTTGTCTGGATGAACATTGATTTACATTCCTAGATTATTGACATCTGAAATATGATTATTGAAATAAAAGTATATATGGACTGACCAAACTTGGGATACTTGTTATTTTACTAATATTGCCATTAAATTGAATATGTTATTAGGCTGGAATATATATTCAAATTAATGGCAATATTAGTAGAATTAGTAGAATATATATTAACTTATTTTTAATATTTTCTATTTTTTTCTTGCTGTTCACTGGAAGATTTCTTTTGATTTAGCTTTCATTTCATGTATTGTTTCTTCATCTTAGTCTAATAGAATATTCAACATGTCTGAATTTTTTTCACATTTCAATAAACACTTTTCTAGCAGTTCCATTTGGATTTTTTTCATATGTGCCTGTAGTTCTATTTTTCATTTCTTATGTTGCTGATGAGAACTTTGAGAATTGAATCTTATGTTTAATTTTTAGGTGCTGTTGTCTAGTTGTTAATAAAAACAATGTTCCAGTTACTCTTATGGGACTACATAAAAGAAATGCAAACAGAGATTGGGCTTTAGGTCATGGGTTTTTAGAAGTTTCAAGGATGGACATGTTTACATAAAATGAAAAAAGCATTCTAAAGGTGGAGATAGCATAAATTTTATATCAAATACCTTTATTATAAACCAATATAACTTAATTTTTGAGACATCTTAATTTTCTAATATGCTATCCCCCATGCCATAAAATCAACTAGACTTTTGTTTAATATACTTAGTAGAAAACAGGTAGCAAAGAAACACAACCACGATGTAGTCAAATGAGTTTATATGACATGTTATGTGTTTTCTTTGACTTTATGGTGGAGTCAGGGATTACCAATACTAACGTTCACATACATGGCATTAGTCTGGGTGTTAATGTCATGCTGTCATAGAACTTAATTTTGAAAACCTTATATTTTAGTGTTTTTATCAAAAAGATGACTTTAGGATCTATACATTTTTTATTACTTCATAAATATAACTCACCATTTTGTATCATTTCCAAAACTTTTACTACATGAAAAAATAAAATTAAAACATGAGAAATTATAATATTAAACATGAAAACTTTTTTGACCAAATCACTATTGATATCTAATATTGACACAACGTTAAATTAGAATCCTTCTACTCCTACAACTCTTAACGGGAAAAGAGAGAACAAGTACAAGAAACCAATTAGGAGAGAAATTTCAATTTTGCAAGTGCAGGAAAGAAACATTAAGCTATAGTTTTTTAAAAAGTTATTGAATACCTCCAGAAACCTTGAAGCAAATTTAATTAATGCAGCCAATCTACTTTCCTTTGTAGATTATATTTAAAAAATCAGTAATCTGAGGATCAGCTTTCAGTTTATATAATTCACTGATATAATATTTTAAATATTAAATATATTTTTATTTTCTGTGTTATTAATTTTTTTAAAAAAATCTTAAATTTATGTCTGTAACATGAGGTCCACTATTAATTATCCTGGGTTATAGATTGTGGTATAAATAAATCATCACATCACTAAGAACCATGCATGGTCATGTGAGAAGTTAATACAATTTATTTTGATGGAACCAAAAAACAGATAGAAATACTTAAAATTATCCTCTGAACTTGGATGTCCATGAAGAAAGAGAATTACAGTGTCAAAACTGCCAAGAAGCAAGAATTGTATATAATGTCATTCTGAGACGACTAGATCATTAATCTGCCACAGGTATTCTTTTACGTATGATTAGCGGAATATTCAAAATTTATTTCTAAAGCCGTTTCAGTGTTAACACAATAGGACTCAATTTTAGACACAAAATGAATTCATCTTAATTGGGTACCAATTTCCTTGGCCTATAGAGTGTTATTTCAGTGGGAACTTCTGGAAAGGAATACTGAATAGAGAGATAAAAAGACTGTGTGTGTGTTTTGTGTGTGTGTGTAAAAGAGAGATAGTAGATATTCATTTCACAGTTGTCAAAAGTAGGTTTATGACCTCTATATACAATATGATATAAACCATCTACCATCTTAATCAAAATTCATACTTATAATTAAATAGTTTACATACTTACTTTTTTTTTTTTTTTTTTTGAAACAGAGTCTTGCTCTGTCAACCCAGGCTGGAGTGCAGAGGCGCAATCCTGGTACACTAAACCTCTGCCTCCTGGACTCAAGCGATACTCCCACCTCAGCCTCCACAGTAGTTGGGATCACAGGAGTGTGCCTCCATGCCTGGCTATGGGTTGTTTGTTTGTTTGTTTGTTTGTTTTTGTATTTTTAGTAGAGACAGGGTTTCTCCACATTGCGCAGGCTGGTCTTGAACTCTTGAGCTCAAACAGTCGGCCCACCTTGGCCTCCCAAAGTGCTGGAATTACACACATGAGCCGCCACACCCAGCCGTAGTTTACATACTTAAACTGACACAAAAGATACGTGATATAAAGGAATCCTTTTAGGTTGATATTCAATTATTGATTAAAGTCTGAAAGTTTATTAGACAAGAGTGTAACCAGAAAACACAATGATTTATAATTACTTTTCCAAGTGTTAATTGACCAACATTTTACTTGTTTAATATATATCATTAATTTTTCTTCTTATTAAATGATATAATATTCAAGATAAACATGTGTTTTGTTAAATTTAAATGATTAGATATTTAACTGCCACTATATCCTTACATCTAGAAAATTCCTCAAGAGTAATTCCTAACTGGCATTCAGAGACAATTTTATATACTTGCTAACACAAAACCACCAATAGTTATTAATTCAAGTAAAGTATTTAAATAGCTGGTACTCCATTCTATTAAAATAGGTTCTGATTATATAACATTCTATTTACTTCAAGAAGTTTTGTTGCCTTATGTGACCTTTTTAAAACACTGAGGTAGAAGCACACATGCTAAAATTCATGAATTATCAATTCCATCTTTCTGCTATCTGCCCATCCACCCATCCACATAATGTTACCTAAACAAACTGCATCTGTTTGTACATGAAAGCCAAACACCGAAGCACTGGATTTTTGCGGGAGAAAGGTTTATTGAGTCCACTGGCAAGTAGTCAGAGGAAATGGTCATCCAGAGCTAGGGGCTACATCAGGTTTTATAAGCATATGGTAATGAGGTGTGATCTGATTGGATCTTGCAATGAAGGGATGCCAGCAAGCATGATCTGATTGTATCACCTCATTGGACAATGCCAGGGCTCAACCAGATTGGATCCTGGATCCTGCCATGGGATGTCCACTTCTTAGTTCCGTTTCTTGATTCAAGCACTTAGGTTCCACTTGTGATTGCACACTTGGTTCATCTGGGCATTCTTAGATTATGTGACCTTCAACCTGGGGGTCCATAATAACTGAATAACAACTCAACATTGTTACAGATCTGTCTGGAACAGTTCCAGTAATATAGTCTTTTAAACTATAATCAATGAACCTCTAATTTTATTTTGTGAAGCTACAAATAAAAAAAAGAGATGCTCCTCCCTTTTAGAGCTTATTTTCCTTTGCAGTATGCTGTTAAAGGAGAACTTGACAATATACATTTCACAGCTGAATACCAAAGCCTATAAATAAGATACAAAAGAACAATATTTTGGTACATTCCAGTTGGAAAGTGTCCACCAAATATTTTATAATGAATATAACCTTCAGTAATGATAGGAAGTATACATGGTTGAGCCAAATTTAGAAATGGTCACCAGCTATTTATTCCTATGTCTTAAGAAAAATAAATCAGTTAAACAAGTTTATTTAAATGATATACTTTAAGAACAATTTGGGGTTTTTTTCCCCAGTATGTTAAACCTATTCAAATCCACAAACCTGATATTATTATGCATCACTGACTATGTTTCTTGTTAGAGTGGACAACAAAATTGACAAGCTAGAGCACAGATTAGGAAAATCACTCAGTGTAAAACTACAGTTCAAGCAAGATTTGGATCAAGTAAATTGTCTATAAATTATTGTACCTTATCTTCAAAGTTTTATAAATTGAATAAGTTGTACTTCCTAAAACTGGAGTAGATATCTAGTCATTCTTTTTCTGTAGTAAAAAATGGGTATACTGTTTAAAAAATGCATTTTATCTTCTGTTTGCTGCTCAAGGTATAACAAGATGAATCTCATCTTTACATAAAATCAAAATTCAGTTCACATTGTGAACTTTTTACAAACCAGTTTGAGCAGAACACTCATTAAGGGTAATGGAAATTGAACATATACAGACACTGTTACACCACAACAAAATTTAAATCTCTAATGTACAGGGTATTACTGAACATGAAAGATTCATGAGCTGTGTTGGGATCTTAAAATTAAAAGGTATATAATTTGGTTTACAAATCAAATTGATCTTTTCCATGTTTATAGTACTTGCTATTTTGTCACCAAATGTTGCTACAACTAGAAAGGTAGATCTTTACTGCTTTAACCACGTGCCATACACGTAACATGGAATAAATGTAAGGTAAATTTATGCAAATGGATCATACTAGAGACTTATGGCAAAAATTTTATGGCAAAAAAATTGAATGGGCACTGGGAGAACCCAAAACATACACTTTCCTGCTCTGGAACTATTTCGTTAGCATTCTAACTGGCTTTTAAATTTGTCAGACCTTCTCTTTCAATCTTTAGTTACCAAATTTTTGACTTTGTCAATGTCTTTGTCTGATAGGACTGCCATAACAAAATGCCACAGACTGGGTATCTTAAACAGATTAAGTGTATTTTCTCGTAGTTCTGGAGGCTGGTAGTCTAAGATCAAGGTGCTGGCAGTGGTGGTTTCTCTGGAGGCCTCTCCCTAGCTTGTAGATGGCGGCATTCACATTATGTCCTCACAAGGCCTTTTCTCTGTGCATGTGCATTCCTGGTGTGTCTCTGTCTTCGTGTAAGGACACCAGGCATACTGGATTACAGCCCAAGCATGTGAACTCATTTAACCTTAATTACCTCCTTAGAGAATCTATCTCCAGATAAAGTCACATTGAGGTTTAGGGCTTCCACATGAATTTCAGAAGGACACAAATCAGTTCATAACAGTCAATCATTATTTATTATTTCCCTTGTTACTATAAAAGTTAACATGTGGTCTTAATTTCAGGCCTCTAGAAGTAGGAGACTAATTCTGTATATTTAGACTTTATTTTACACAATTATGATGTTCTCAGAAAATGTGTAAGTTGAAGTGAATGTTAATGAGTAGTGTAGCTTTGTTAAATCCATGGATCTAGGCCACGCTGCCTGGATTTGTATCCCAGCTCCACCACTTATTGGCTAAGAGATCATGGGAAACTAACTCAACCTTCCTATGCCTCAGTCTTCTTATGTGTATAATTGGTATAAATATCTTTAAATGCAATTCATGATGTATTAGAAAAACCTCTGACAACTAGGAAATGCCTTATAAGTTATTAACTACTTTTATTTTTGAGTGTATATCTCTATATATTCTGAGTATTTATAGTTGTACTTGGATTGCTTTTTAAAGTGAAGGGGAATTTTTAAAATTAGTGTTTTTAATTGCAAGTTGGTTAAATGTATGGACTCTTCTCAGACTGTCTTGGTTTGTATATTTGGCTATATCTCTTCCTGGCTTGATGCCCAATAACACGTCATTTAATAACCTGTGGTAGCCTAATTTTGCTTATGGGCAAAATTAGAATTAAAAGTAGGGCCTCATAGTGGTGCCGTGAGCATTAAACGCAGTAATGTAAATGAAGCTCTTAGAGCATTGCTTGATGCAAAATAAGAATTCTTACGCTTGCTATTTTTAGGTATATAAATGTTAATATGATGATGACCAACCTTCAATTTAACTTTTTGCTAAAAGTACTCTTCATATTTAATTTTATTTTGTTTGAAGTCAGTCACACCTTCACAGAAAGTAAGGCAAACTTGTCCCAATTACCATTGCTGCAGTTCAAGTCCTTTCTCTTACTTTTCCACACAGCTCTGAGTAGACATGTGGAGAAGGTGCTCTGTTCCCAGAGAAGCCTTGGCAGATTGATTTTATTTGTTTGTTTGTCTAGTTCAAGTTTAGGCAGATAATTAGCAATGCCAGTGTTTCACATCTAAATCTGTGGAGAAATGGGTCAGTAGCTACCATAAATTGTGACAAAACAAATCAAAATTACCCCATTTAGGACCTGACAGTAAATTATGGGGCCAGTAGAGGAAGGATTTCTAAGAATACATAAATTTTAAGAAGAAATCGGGAGATTCAGAAGCAGGTAGATAGACTTGAAGTCAAATATCTTATAATTTATCCTTAGAAAGTAATAATACAGTGTGCTAGCTGTACATATGAATAAAGATGTCCAGTAAAAATATGAAAAGTTGTTTGTAGCCTTGTATGATTACACTTATTTGTATTTTTACTTTTACTATGTATGTGTATGAAAAGATACACCTTTGTAAACATCCACACCTTTACATATCAAAATAACAGTGGTTTTCTTGTAATACTTGGAATTTGTTTTACTCAGGAATATTTGATATTTGAATTACAGTTAGATGTGAAAATAATAATAATAAAACAGAACTGGAGTTAACAGTAATTTATAATTAAGACACTGCAACTAAATGTCATGACCCTAGGCCACATCACATACACTGTGTTTCTTAAGTTTCCTCATTTAATAAAATAAAAAAATAAAAGTACTTCCTCTATCTCAAGGTTTGCTGTAGGAATCGTATGAGGTGAAAATCATAAAAACACTTTGCGATGCTGAAAGAACAATTTAAATGTCAGGTATCAGTGTTGGTAGCAATAAGTAAAATAATAATATTGATTCTCATTCTAGATGATTAATGGTTGCAGAGTACAGTTTGCTTTTCTATAGAGCATATCCTTTTGAAACATAAAAAGTCCACTCTGGGAAGAAATTTAAACTAAATGCTTCATAAACTGACAATAAGGACTGTATGTGGACACCACTGGTGAAAGAATAGGGCCAGCATAGTGAAAGCCATTGGTGCTCAGGGCCACTGTGTTCTGGTTTGATCCCAGCTGGCCGAACCACAGGAGCTTTTACACAGACACTATCAACATATTCCTTGTTCAGTAAGAATTTATCATGTTTCAGTTATTGGTGCACTAACAAAGCTGCAGAGGTAAAGGATCCTCAGCTCCTCTACATGCCTGGGGAGAGGATTAGAGGCTTTCTTTTCTTTAGGTAACTGTGTCTGGTTTCAGCATTTGGAGGGCTTATTTTTAATAACTGAAGAGAAAAAGGTGAAGTAAAAACGTTCTTTCTGAGAGACTGGAAAGGCAATATGATTTGTGATAAAGGCTCCTTTTTTCTACAAAATAAATGACACAGACTTAATTACGCATCACTTCTCTGCATTCAACTTAAAGCCCCATTCTTCTGGCTAGTTTGATCCTGAGTAAAACAAATGCAAGAAGAAATTTTTTTCCCCCTTTTTAAATAACTTTTACAAATTTCTTTTTGTTCTAATATAGAATAAATTATAAAATTCACCACTTCAATTGTTCTTTAAACTGAAATTGAGATTGTAAGCCATTCCATCACTGAGCATTATTTTATGGGATGGCAGCTGTCAAAAACTACATTAAAGCTAACACTTGGCCAACTACATCTAACAGGGAGGTTCTGTGAGTATTAAGTCTTAGAGGAAGCACATAGCTACCGTGATCAAGCACTCCAATCTTGGCTTTGTAGCTTGTTACAGCATTGAGACTAATAGTCATGATTAAAAATGTGTATAGTGTGTGACTCTCTGGATTCTACTTTTAGGATGGCATGCAAGATAGTTTTGTGACCTGCTAAAAATTTTAATCTACATATTTAAGTCCACCTGGTCACAAATCATAGAAAACACACCCTACATGCACAGTGTACTGGAAATAAAAGTGACTTTAGAATAAGTGAGATTCAGGTTCACATTCTGGCAGAGTCAAAATAAGGACTTATTCTAAAGTCACTTTTATTTCCAGTACACTGTACATAACTATAGGTAGGTGCAAAAGTAATTGCTGTTTTTGCCATTACTTTCAGTGGCAAAACCACAATTACTTTTGCACTGACCTAATAGGTGTGACTTCACTATTATTTCCAGTACACTGTACACAATTATAAGTTGGTGCAAAAGTAATTGTGGTTTTTGCCATTACTTCCAATAGCAAAGCCCACCATTTTGCACCAACCTAAGAGGTGTGACCTAGGGCAAGTCAATTATATTGTCTGAACCCGAGTCCTCATCTTACCTTGCAAGGAAATTTAGAGAATTAGAAAATGCATGTGTAAAACAGTGTTTACTAGCTCAGTGCAATGATAGACTATCCAGGAAAAATATTTAATTTCAAAATATATAAATTGATCTTATAAAATGATTTTTCCTGCTACAGGTTCAGAAATAAACTGGACCTGAATAGATTTTTTTTTCAAAATAAATATTATATCATAATCTATTAGAAACTTCTAAAACCAACGCTTCTTTAAAAATACAACATATAGTAAGAACGTCCTTCTTTTCCTTTCCTCCTATTAGTTTTAGTGTCATTGATTAATAAAGATTCACTCAATTTATATACTAACATGTTACCTTCTGAACAGAGAAAGAAGACTGAAACTGAAAAACTCTCTCTTTGAAAGTGACTATCCATTTCTTAATTGGTTAATAATACCATGTGGGCAGGCCCTGGTTTCCTTTGCAAGACAAGCTATCTTGGGAAACACCCACTTCATGTTTGACAGGCACAGATCACCACAGTCAGCTCAGTCAAGAAGTTAGCTCCTGCCCCAGATGCTGGAGTAGCAGCTAGTCTGTACTTTCCTTAGATTCGAAAGCTATATGCAACCAAGAGGCTACTGAACCATGCACAGAGCCCTCAGACTGCAGGAAGATACACATATATTTTGGGAATTCGTCATTGTGGTCACCAAGCAGTATATGTGTGTCCTCAAAATTCTTTTTAACCACTTTATTTCATGCTCTATTTATGTTTATTGAACTCATCTTGCTTCTTCACACTATTCTAGACGCTGGGCATTTAAAGATGAACAAGAAGTCTTTTTCCTCTTCGAAGAGAAATAGATATAAATGCATGTAGTACAAGATATAGCACCTAAGGGATATTGCTAATATTGAGTGTGGTAGGTGCCCTCATAAAAGTACATAGTAAATATTATGGCATCTCAGAATGAGGAGTGATTAATTCTGCCTGGAGGATTCTGGAAGGCTTCAAAGAATGGGTGATATTGGAAGGAAGCTTACCAATTGAAGAAAGGTGCTTAGAAACTGGGAAAAATTTTCCAAGGGGAGGAGACAAAATAAACATTGGTGGGGAGGAAGGAAATTTCATACTTCTTAGGTATAGCCATACACGCAGACAGTGGATCTTGTTTAGATTCAGGAACACAAAGCCCACGCCAATTTGGAAAGGATCTTGAATGACATTCTAAGTAACTTGGACTTTATTCCCGATACAATAAAGTGCTGGCTATTTGGAAACTGTCATTAGGGAAAGACAAGGATAAATCCACATGGTGGGAAATTATCCCTGGTATCAATGTGGGAAGAAGCCTGGGGTTGGATTATTGGCGAGGTGGAGACTGCAGGCAGGGAGCCCATTATAAAAATCATAAAATAATCTGAGAAAGGAACACAACAGGGTGGGCATTGTTCACAATCCAATGGCATAATGGAGTGACTTTTGCTTCGTAGAATACAATTTTATTGACTGTAGGTTATTAAGAATCATCATGAGGCAAGGAAATTTACATCAACAATAGAAATGTTTTTAGATACATGACTTGGAGGGGGCTGAAATTTCTGTGAGAACATTTTTTGAAAATTATGATTTTAAAAGTTATTCTCCCTTCCTTCTTGTTCCAGCTGCATGTTGTTTGGTGGATAAAATTCTACTTATTCAATCATTTACATGCTCTTCATTCAATAAATCTATATGGATTATCTGTATGTGTTAGATATTATGCTAAGTGCTGGGTGTTGAATTAGACACAACCTTTGTCTATGGGCATCTCACTGTTAAGTGGATGAAAATAATACTATATATCAGAAAATGTAATGATTCTGTGTTTGGAAATTGGCGTTTCAGGAAAAAAGAATCCCATTAAATATCTAAAATAAATCTATTTTTAAATGTAATTTTAGGATGTATTCCCTCTATATTGGGCGGGATAATCTCACACTGCTGATAATGAAGCAGATGATATTGTACTAGGTCATCAATACAGTCAGATGTTAATCAGGTCACTGTGCTCTTTTGTTTTTGCTAATTTGGACCAGAGAAGATAGTTTTTACGTGTAGTTCAGTTTGAAAACGGAGGTTATTATATTTTCCTTTTTGACGTAAATCTTTTCTAAGATGTAAAACTAGAATGCTCTCTCTAGGTATTAAACATTTAACTGAGAGTGAGGAAGTAGTTATGTCATAGATTCTAGCCCTGAGTGAGGAAATCCACAAGTGTCCCTTTATTTCCCATTTTGAGACAGGATATATTCACACAGCTAAAACTTGTGCTTAGCAGAAAACACAGTTTGGGAGTAGTTAGAATATTTCAGAATATGTTATGGAAAATGTTATGGTAAGTTGCACCTGCTCTGTTGCTGAGGGGAAAAAAAAATCTACCTCTAAAAAACTACCTATCCAGAAAGTAAATCAATTTTTTAAAATCCAGTCTTGTCAAAATAGCCCTGCTTAATGACCTGAAGTCTGGAATTTACAGAATGGAACATAATGGATGACACTAATGTATCCATCTTAGTTAATTACATGGAAACTTTTGGAACTTGAGTAATGTTTGTTGTTGGTATCTGTCTCCTGCTGAGTACCACTCAAATTGAATGTCACAGAATTTTATTCATCCCCAATTTTAAAAGAGCATTCTGTAATCCAGAGCTTATCCTATTAACTCCTCCTCTAAACAAGGGCAGAGATGCAAATAAAGAGGTTATTAAAATTGGCTGTAAAAGACATAGATCTTTCATTAAAAGTTTCTCGACAAGCAGAAACACATAAGCTTAACTCAAGGAGATTAACATGGTTAGGTTAGAGGCTAATTGTGTTTTGCATCTGAAATGTAATAAAAGTTTGTACCCTTCAGGGGGAAATACAGCTAAGGTTCATCAATTTTTACCATCTTTAATTCTGCAAACCTTGGAAAACTAATTCAGAGCAATAGTACGGCTAGTTAAGATGATAAATCTCTAATTAAACAAGGAGCTATCTTCTTAAATGAATAATCTGTATCTAGATCTCAATGTGTCTCAGCATATTTAACTGTCTGTGTATGAGGGAAAAAAATCAAGGTAGGTTCATAATCTTGGAGGTAGAAAGCTTGAGTTATTTTGGAAATGCTATTGACACGGGTGTAAATTATTAATATCGTAATTTCCTAAAAGCAATTTTGCCACTTCATGAATATGAACTTTATGAAAATTTTATTATAATTTTTCCAGCCAATTACTTTGTCAGAGGACTGCAAGATGGATTCTTTAAAACCTGAGTTTCCATCTAAATCATGTTAAACTGAAAGGCTTCAGGCATTGTCATGGAGGGGCATTTGGTCTATGTGTGAAACAAGGATTACAAATCAAGCAGGGATGTTTCCTTTGTTTTCCAAATGTTACTTTTGCTGCCTTTTTATGTTTGTAATAGTTATTAGTGAAAATATGAGTTAAGATTTAACATGCATAGTGTATATAGCTGTTAAAAGTAATTGATTTTATAATTATTAAAACATGTTTATTGGATGGAGATTCATGGATAGTATTAATATGCAGTAGACTAAAGCTGAGAATTCTGCCTAATATAAGGGCAACACCAACTAAAATAGAGGAAATTACTGTTTTATTTTGTTACTTGTAAATATGATCATTAAACTATTAAAATCTCTTTACTATTTTAAAAATTGTTGTCAGGATTGTCCATGTATTTATAATTGTATATTGGATAGCTAGTTAAAGTCAACAGTGCAAAAAACAAACAATTTTTAACTTCAGACAATTATTAATCATAAGGCAGAATGAGTAAATAGGATTTCACTTGAAAGGGTGTCTAGATTTGGCAAGTCACAACTTGACATGTCAAGGCAAATAAATTTTGCACTCCCCACACCCCCCAAAAAGAATAAATGGTCTATGTATCTACAGAAGAGATTTTTTTAAAAGATGGAGGGTCTGCAGCATGAGGAGGGGTGATCACACCATTGAGTGTGGACTTGCATTACACACAGAACTTTGTGGCATTGGATGCACATAATCCTTAATCTTGGGGCTTAAAACTATGAAAATCAAGGACACTAACATATAAGGCTAAAGTTGTAACTAGATGCTGTCCTATGGAGCTGCTTTATTGACACCTTGTCACATTAAATTCAGTAGAAGTTAAAAGTAAGAGAAGCAACCAGAAAAATGGAAACAAAAAGAAATCAATGTGTTGTAGTGGATCTGGGGAACAATCTGAAAGACCAGGTTCTAGTTGTATTTCCAATGTGCCTTTTCCATTTTGTGATGTTGTAAAAGTAAAGTCTTCATTAGATACCTCTGGTGTTTATAATCCCCACAATAGAAATAAAGAGGAAATGAGATGTTCCATTTTTAATATTACACTTACAATCATTTTACAGTGTGGAGGTTAATTCCCCTCACAAAAGTGCATGAAAGGAATTTAAAGAAACAATTTGAACATTTTAATTCTTTTCATGCATTTCAAGGGGAGGAATTAGGCACCAAAACACAAAACAATTATATGTGTAATTTAAAATACATATTGATTTTTTTTCACAGCAATAAATAGGCAATGGCAGTAAAGTGTAAAGCTTACCTTGCATAAATGAAACAATTTGCCTACCTAATAACACAAAACTTTAAAGACAACTGTAGCAGATGCCTACCTCACCAAGATAATATTGGTGTAATGACATGACCCTAGTAATTGTTATTTGAAAGGTATACATGAAACGAATGAGACACAGCCAAAACTGTGGCTTAAATTTTCCTTCTACCTCTTCACTATATTTCAAACTGTACTGCTATGTTTATTTAGAGAACACTTACATTCTTAGAAACCTCTAACAGAATATCGACAACCTCATAGAACCCTTTGACTTGCTGCTAACCAGCTAACATGCCAGATACCATAATAACTAATGGGAACATGCTTTGAGTTCTAATATTAAAGATTATTAAGTGAGTCTTTCTTTTGATACTCTGTCAATTTTCTCTACCTTTGAAACCTTCAATTACCAAAAAAAAAAAAAAATCTTGTTAGTTCCATTTAGAATATTTATTTCATTTATTTCCAAATTACTTGACTGAGTTATATCATATGCAAAGTTCCATCTCATATTGGTCATAGTGAAGTTTCATGTGAAAGGAGAGCCCAGACCCTGAGCCTCAAAGACACTGTAATATGCGGAACTTGAATGTGGGTCCTGTTAGGTCAGTGTTCTTTAGATGTGTCCCAACTAAGTCAGTAAATAATCAAAAAAAAAAAAAAAAAAAAAAAAAAAAAAAAAAAAAGTAGGAAAAAATCAGAGGGTGGGCCAGGGACCTAATTGTGATCCTTTAAATCTCATATCTTGAAGCTACAAACCCCAATGTGACTGTGTTTGCGGATAGAGTCTTTAGGAAGTAGTTAAGGTTAAATGAGGTCATAAAGATGAGGTCCTAATCCCATAGGCTGGTGCCCTTACAAGAAGAGAAAACAGACACCAGAGCTTTCTATCTCTGCCATGTGAGAACACAGGAAGAAGGTATCCATCTGCAATCCAAGGAGAGGCCTCACCAGACCCCAACCATGCCGGCACATTAATCTTGAACTTCTAGTCTCCAGAACTGTAAGAAAACAAATTTGTATGTGTAAGCCATTCAATTCATGGTATTTTATTATGACAGTCCAAAAAGACTAATACAGTGTGTGTTGAGGGGCTGGAGGGGCCCCTCGTCTAGAGTTGTGTAGAACTGAGAAAGATGCCTGATGCTCCTTATGTCCTGCAAGCTGTCAGTCATACCTGGTGGGTAGGAAGCTGGGAATAGAAAGTCTCTTTTCTTTTATTTTCTGGCAAGCCATAAAGTAATTGAATCATAGGGCTATTCCATACTTGTCACCGTGACCTAAGAAATCTGCAATTATGATTGATATGAGTATTTAAATGTATGAGAATCCAGCTACATGGACTTGTACAGACTATTATACATGCCAATCTAAGGTATAGAAAACTAAATAAATGCAAAAAAAAAAAATTAAGGTTGGATTTAAATGTTCCACAATAATGCACAATCCAAATTTTGTAACCAAAAAATTTAACAAGGAGTTTCCTTCCTCCTTAAGTTTGGACTGTTGTAATTAATTTGTGTATTTCATTATTTTATCCATCTGTTTATTCTTCCATTCAGTCAATAATAACATTATGAACCATCTATAACGCCAGGCACTTGGAGAACTAAGAAGGCACTGCCACCACTTTCAAGAACTCTCAGCAGTTGTGGGAAAGAAAGAGTTCATAAAACAGAGAAAACAGCTGAAATTTATCAAGTACTTTGGGGACACAAAGGACAGAGAAATGGCCTTGCATCAGTGCAGGAAAGTTTGGCAAAGACTGTACCTCATGACCAACAAGTAATGAGGATGGAAGGATCCATGTGTAATTTAACTGTGTGGAATTAGACAAGCAGTTCAGAGGTAGACTTAGTAGACATCGGTGATTAATTGGATACTTCAGTGGGAAAGCAGAGAAACTATGATATAAATAGACTTCAAAACAAAAGTTAACTTTCATGTTCTATTAGTTATTACTTAGAACACTGTTGTGTGTAATGAAAAGGAACTAATTCAATAAAAATGAATTACTGGTTACTGTACTACATTTTAAATGTAATTAGAGGACATAGATTAGTGAAAATAATATTATAAATAGGCGTAAGGAGACATTTGTTTCTTAAAATAGTAACTTAGTGAGAATCTATTGATATTCATATCCCTTTGATGAGCCTCTAAAGTAAATCACTATAATTTCAGCAAGAACTTCACTTACTAGATAGATTATTGTAATTTCAATTTTCATTACAGAATCTGGAAATATACTAACAGCACTAACTCTGAAAGGTTTAGAAGAAAAAGCTATTCTTTTATAATCCTAACCAAATCCAGCCAGGAATCTCTCTTTGATCCTCTATGCGATCATTAGCAAAGTAACCCTCCTTGTATTGCCAGAAAAAAATGCAATAAATAATGAATAAATAAATTTTTCATTCCTCATTTGTGATGTACAAAATTAAGGTCTCTCTCTTCACAAAGTCTCTCTCCTGAACTGGGTGAGAGACACACACAGAGAAAAAGAAAGCTTTGGTTAACTTCTTAAGAGTAGTAAGTTATTAGCTAAAACAAGAACATCAAGTATTATTGAATTTCTTATACGTAATTCACTTTCTGGAACTGTGGGTGATTCAAATTCCACATCATATGTAGTACTTAGATCTCTCAGAGAGCTAACTGATTTACTAATTTGACAAGAATAATAAATAGGAAATAAATTGAGAAGAGAAATGTACACATTCAAAATATTAAATTATAGAATGAATACCAGAATTTTAGGAATGATCAAGTGGAAACCAGAGAGACTGAGTAGTTTATTTAAGGTGACACAGGTAATTGTAATTATTTTAAAAACTAGTATCTAGAAGCCAGATTTCCAGGTGCCTAATTTTTGTTTGTTTCCTTGTGCTTTTTATCTTGAAAGAGTTAAATAAATGAGTTGTACAGATTTTATATATATATGTATATATAATATATTATAGATTATATATGGTATAGTATGACTGTTATTTTGCAAAAGCGTTTTGACCAAACAATATTTTATATTTTTCCAAATACATCTGAATTGCCCTTTATTTTTCCAAATTGTTATATTTTTGACGTAAGCATGTATTTGTGAATAGGATATATATTTGTGAATAGGATATTTGTGAATATAATATATGTAATATATTTAATATATTTTATATATTTGTGAATAGGATATATTAAATATATCCTATATTATGTATTTGTGAATAGGATAGCGCTCTTTTTCCAAATAAAATTTTGTCAATAAATACTTTCAGATGTTTCTAAATGTTAAAATCAGGCAATAATCTGTGTACTTGCGTGTTCAGGCATATTTCATTTCCCATTAACTTGTTAATTAAGTTAAAAAAATTACACTTTATCTCCAAAAAGTCAAAGGAAAGAACACATTGAAATGACAGCAAATTTTACATCAAGTTAAGCCGCATTGTAAATCACAGTGCAGATAGATACCAAATTAAAAGAAGGTAATTCTTTGTTCAGTATAAGGGAGTAATTTTATTGAAATTAGTTTCAGGTTATTAAAACTAACATAAATGCCTTGTTCAAAAGGACAGTCCTATGGAATTAAGGACAGAGATGATGTAAACTTAGTCTTTAATGTAAACCTTCAAACTTTGTTAAATATTCTTATACATTAGGGGAGCCTCAAAAAATATTCACAATAGTAGTAGTGACAAAAACATATAGTATTTGGCATCAGTAATGAAAAAATATTTAAAAACTTTATTATAAATGAATTATTTTTAAGGAAAAACACGTGGTCCACATGTCACCTATTGAATGTGTTAAGTTGCTAATTACTTAATATTTGGAAAAAGCTTTGAAGATGAGAAGTGCTATATGTGTTAATATTATTATTCGAGTACTATAGTCTCCATAAATTAAATGTGCTTGCACATGAAATATCATCCCTTTGATCCCCCAGGATAATTAGCAGTTTCTGCCTTCTTCTAAAATTATAAATCATAACTTCTCAAAGTTTATATTAAAATCACAGACTACTAATGCAGAGAAAGAAATAGATATATTTATTTCTCCCCAGTATCCATATGTGCAAATATGCAAATATATGGATATTGGGAAGAAAAATTTATGTATAAAAAGGCAGTGTATTAAATAAATGTATTTTAATTGTATAGATAAGATAAATGGAAAGTCAAATATTGGATTAAGTCAACAGCAAATTTGTAATGAGATGCCATGTGCTTTTGGTGAATACTACCCTGAGATTGCAAAGATTAGAAGAGCAATTCTACAAAATAAGTCTGTCGTCAAAACAATTAAATACATATCTACTGCTAACAAAAGTACTCTAGTATTTGTAGATATAAATTGAATGTGTTTGGTGCAATATTTTAAAATAAAACTTATTTTCAAACGTTAGTTTTTTGAAACTATGCAGTGTAGCTTATAGACTTGAGATAGGGAAGTAGAATAATAATCTGTTCCAAAGAATCTACAGTCTAACCCTGAAGGTTCAGAGAGTAGTTGTAAAAAGTCAAAGGAAAGACAGATAGAAGACAAAGACAGATGGAAAATGCTAAGATACAGGTATAGATTAAAAATGCAGAGAGTCAAATGCAGCAGTCATTTGCTTAGCAACAGAGAACTTCCGAAGGGGTGTCCCTGCATGCTGAAGGGTTTCTGGTTTAAGGTGGAAAAGCTCTGATGATTTACTTTTTACTAGGGTGGAAAAGACATTTCCTTTAGAATTTTATTTTTACCACATTCTCTATTTTTATGCAGGAGATATTTTACTGTAATTTTCTCTAGCTAATGTACTTATTATTTTAAAATTATTCCCCAGAGCTAATTAACTCTAACAGGTTTAGATCCTATCATCTCACCTTATGGCTTTATTCTCTTCTAATTGCTTGAGCAATGCTTTCTGTCACAAGAGATGGCTTCATTCTGAATATTTGGAGTATTCAATTAAGTTCAACAAACATCTAGTTGAGGTTCTGATATGTGTGAGTTTTTTTAATCGTAAAATTAAAATACAAAAAAAGTTCATTTTTGAGATACTTAATCTTCTGCAATTAATATTCTGTTGCCAATTCAAAACATGAAACTAGTGTACTATTAGGTAAGTCTCTAAAGGGCAAAAAGGAGTGGAAAACAAGTTCAGTATCTAAATAATTAAGCATTTCTCATTTTTCTTTAATTTATCTGTATAAGTTAGCTAATTATAGATATAATTTGGCTGAGGATATGTGGCCTTTGAGTTTAATGTTAATTACCTTACTATGGTTCCTTGCAATTCATTTTAAAGAAATGGATCAAGTGAATTGTATCTAGAGCTAAGCATGACTTACGTGATGTGAAAAAAATAAAAGGTCGTTTTTAAAAACATCTTTATGCTATATACATTCTTAATTTAACTGGCAATAGTATAATTATGATTTATCCTATAAATAGGCTATGAGTCTAGTGGAAATATTGTATAAAGTATATTTTTGTAATTTAAAGGTGACAGTTTACTTGGTGTTAGGTGAAAAAAATAAAACCTAAATTATTACTTGTAATTTTGTTGATATATATTTTACCATACCCAGTTACCAGGTTTCTTTTACTAAACAATGAAGAAGATGACAGTGTCTTTCCACATTTCTGGGAGCCCTAAAAACACAGGCTCCTAAAACAAAACAAACAAAAAAATCAAAACAAAGAAAAGGGTGTGTTTATATTCATTTATTAATTCCTGAAACTGGGTGAGCACCTACTGTTTGCATGACACTGTACTAATTAATAGGTGCCCTGACTACAAATTTGAATATATGCTCCTATCCTGAATAATAACATAATCTAGTGACATGAAGAAACTATAATAAAACTTGATAAGCATTATTATCGTAATAGAAACAGAGAGTAGTAGGAATGCAAAGCGAAGCAGTGTTGACTCAGGCTTGGAAAATCAAAGCAAGCTTTCCTAAGAGGTGAGATGCCTGGCTCTGAATTAGTACAGTCACCAAATCCATTGAGAATCTAATGGAATCAAGGGAGGTCCTGCACTGGACAAATGCAAATATAAACAGAAATGAAAATTGTTCATAAAGTCTATGTAATGAATTAGCATGCATTTTATTCATATGCCAGGTTAAACTTTTATAAAATGTTTCACTATTTTTATGCAAAAGTTAATAGCCCAATTCAAAAAAACAAATAAAAGAGCAAGAATCAAACTTGTGCAAATTAAAATAAGTGAAATTTTAACTTTGTTCAAAATTAATTTATTTGATAAGACACCTGCTTGAATATGAATTTAAATGTGTGCATTTTTATGAAATGTGGTTATGTATACATCACCTTTGACATCAATTGAAATTGTCCTGTTTTTGATTGGAAATATGCAAATCTTGACAATAGTACCAAGTGGAATCAGGGCTCCTTTTGTCAGCTCTGTCCATGAGAAGTTAACTATTTTCTAGAACACCAGAATTCTCCAAGATTCTTCATTTAAATTCATGTGAGCAAATTTTGTAGTCAGATTTGGCCAGGACTGCTTCACTAGTGTTTTCTATATCAAAATTATGCAGCCTGTGTTCAGTTTTGAAGACAAATCAGCAAAAGCAATAATCAAGAGTTCTGTTGGATTCTAGGGTCCGAAGGTATTTTCCTGGAATAATTTGGCAAGGCTTTGTCACTATCAACTTAATCCTGATGAAGCACTTTCTATAGTATTTGAAAGTTCACATAGTTGTCCACCTGCTAATTTCTCTCCCCAATTATTAATAGCAGCTTGGATAAAATACTTCTTAGTTTATCATCATTCTCAATAACAGTGTCACAGGGTTCTATCTGAAATAGAGAAATACCCACCAAGTTAGTCAAGATACCAAGAAACTCTGTCAGCTTGTTTTGAGGATGAGTTTTCTATCTCTTGAATTTTTTTACTGAAAGTTCAATCATGGTCTTTGGAACTAGTGCTCTGGAAAGTTGACAAACTTCTACATAGGACAAACAAACTTCATATTCTCTTTCTATTCTCTTGACATACTTCTTAAAAAGGCAGTGATTCAAGACCCTGGCTCTGATAAACTTGACAACTTTCGGGCAGTAGACAAAAATTCTCTGAGGATTACTGGCCATGTCTTTACTGCCATTATGTGACAGCTTAGAAAGTAGTGAGTCACAGTCTTGTGGGGAGCTTCTTTCTTCACCAAAGCAGCAAAACTATGCTGCCAATCCTCACAGGTGCTCCGTCTGTGCACAACTGTACCAACCCTTCCCCTCCAAGCTAAGTTTTTCTTAGCAAATAAACTTTTCACACTTTCAAGGATGTCGGTGGCCCTTGTAGTTTTCAAAACGGGCCCAGGAAATAAGAAATTTTTGTTGATGCAACAAAATAATATCGCATAATAGAAATGCCAACAGTTTTGTAGATACAGTCACTGACAATATTTTATTTTGCTCCAAACCATAAGTGAGCTGGATTCATTCCAGGGTTCATGCCATCACGATGATTACTCCAAAAGAAGTGTTTCTTCTTTTTGCTTGGTAATGTAATGCTTAAAAATATGTATATATTATATTGGAGAAATCCAGATTCAGGTACAAGATTACCATCATCAAGTCATCATCTCATGATGGCAATCTTGATTGTAATATGTATTTTAGTGATGAACAAATGTAAGGTACCTTATCAAAAATTGTGACCTTTCAGCATAATCTTGATATACATTACACACTAATTATATGTCTCTGAAATTTACATATGAATGGATAAATGTCAGCCATTTAGAGAAGGACTGGGCTTAAATGCATTGGGAACGTAACAAGCAAAGCTAAAATGTGGAAAGTGCATGTAAGATTTTAAAGATGGTGGAAAGTTTAGTGGGGTCGAAGTTTAGCTTATTGGGGCAACAGGGAAAGAAGAATTACCTAGGTTCAAATCTGAAGGCTTGATTGGACTGGAGAATCTGATTCCAAGATGGCTAACCTATTTGGCAGGCAAATTGGCACTATTAAGGAAACTTCCTTTCTACTCTAAGTGAGCTTCTTTATACAATTGCTAGTGTATCCTCATGACATTAGCTTCTCCCAGAGTAAGCAGTCCAGTAGAGCAAGATAGGAGCCTCAATGTCATTATGGCCTAACCTCAGAAGTCACATGTAGTCATTTCCCTAATGTCCTATTGTAAACACAGTCAGGTTTATTCAGTGAGATAGGGAACTACATAAGGTTATGAATGCCGGAAATCAAAGACTCTTGAGAGCTATTTTGAAGGCTGGCTACCACATCCAGTAATAAACAACTGCTGTCGTCACACAAGTAGAATATATAGACAGGAATAAAAAATAATGATTATTTTTTGCATATTAGTTAGAATTGAAGTAGACAAACACTTAGAGAATAAAGCATTTCTTTAAGGCATTTTAATAAGTTGGCTAATAGGCCCAGCAATGTACTTTCAGTGAAATTTGCATAGTCACACTAAAAATAATTAATCAATTCTTCATTTAAAATTGTGTGGGCTACACAATTTTATAATTGTTCCCAATTTGTGATTTAAAAATAAATGTGAATGGAATTTATTATTTATTTACATTGTATACATGCCTTTTAATAACAGTGAGCATATAACTAATTTGTTTACAAATATTTATTTGTTAAAGATTTTAATTCACTTTCCCAAGATATTTTTAACATTAATCATTAAATTTAACTTTATATACTATATATAATTAATTTTTTAAATTATGATTTTCTTAAACTTTTGGACCTTTTTTACAATATAAAGATTTCTTTATGTAGAAAAGCAGTGGGCTTTAACAGAATCAAACATTGTAACATCATTGACTTTTTAAAGTCCCATATAAGAGCCATTTTTCTACATCACAATGTGAAATACTTCAACTACAAATCAACAAAAGATGTCATAGCAAAAACTGCACCAGATGTAGCAGCACAAAAATACAGGTACTTTTCTTCACATTTGCCAGAGCCTGATATGCATTACCTTAGCCATTCAAAATGGCTGCTTTGAAAGTTTCCACCATTTTGGTGTTTAGCCTAATTTATAGAGTGAAATAATAATGCACCAACAATTTAGTTTTTATTTATGCCCTATAGTATGCCAAGAATTGGGATACAAATATGAGTAAAAGATGGTGCTTATTCACAAAACACTGACCTTTTAGTAGGAGAGATTGACATGTTTTTGTTCAGCTTGCTTCCTGGCTTAAGGTTATATGCGTTGACAATGTGTACAATGACAATGAGAAATACAGAGGAATGAACTTGAGGCTAAATTCTCTGTGCTGTAGAGCTGTGTATCCAAATAAAAATTTGTGCAAACAACTTTTGGTACTACAATTTTATATGCTTAATTTGTTTCATTTTAAGCCATGGGAAAATTCAGTTTCTGATCAATAAGCCATGCTACCACTTGTGGTCATTGAAATACCTCTTTGTACTTACTATTTTATCTGCCTTGGATAAACATCCTCAGATTCTTTCTAAGGCTGCTTCATTTTTATCATCAGTTTTATGCTTATTATTAAGTATTTTTAGAGACAGGGACTCACGCTTTTGCCCAGGCTAGAGTGCAGTAGTGAATACCTCACTGAAAGCTTGGACTCCTAGGCTCAAGGAATACTCCTGCCTCAGCCTCCTGAAGAGCTGAGACCACAGGTGTATGCCACTACACCTGGCTAATTTTTTGTATTATTATTATTTATTTTTATTTCTTTAGAGATGTCTTGCTATGTTGCCTAAGCTGGTGTCTTGAACTCCTGGCCTCAAGCTATTCTCCTGCCTCAGCCCTTCTAGTTTCTGTTTATATGTCACTTCCTCAGAGAAATTTTGGTAGCCACTATAAAGTGGGCACACAAATTTTGTATTTCATTATACTATGTATTTCCTTAATACAACTATGCATAACTTTTTGTATATTTCTGATTACTTCTCTACCTCCTTCATTAGAATGGAAAATCAGTCCATATGACTTTGGGCAAGTGATATAAGGATTGTAATAGGAGACTATCTCTAGGATATTCTTTTTTGTTTCAGAACAAAAAACATGTCCAGTTAATTGATTTTAATTATTCAGAATGTGTCAAAAATATGGTAAAGGCAGAAAAGAACTAAGCTCCTTAATGTGTGTTTCTTCTCTTTGAAGATGATATAGGATTAATCACCACAGGTTGAGGAAGGCTAGAAGAACATTTTAAAAGTAATATTATTCCTTATTAGATCCCTAGAGAAATTTTTAATTTCTATTTGCTAGTAGATGTAAGGCTTGTTCCTGTCCCCACCCACTCACCTCACCCCCGTTATTCCACCTCGTTTATCAATTATTTAGTGGTTCCCTTTTGGGGAAAAAATGCTGGGTAAATATGTATTAAGAATTTATGAAAGTTGAAGGAGCTTACACATTTAAAGGGGTTATAAACCACTTGCAAACCTGTTTAAAGAACAAGATAGAAAGGGGACAAGCAAGTAGAAGGGATACAATTTGTTTCTAATGATGTACTGTTAAACAATTTATTTAGTAGAGACTTCAGCTTTCTGAGGTACAAAAATTAGAAAGGAGCTGTGACTGAAACAAACTCTAAAGTTGCTTCCAATTCTAACATTCTGTAAGGTAATATTAGTTTAATGAAGAAAGAGTTCCATGGGAATTAAGTGCTGTCTTCTACTTCTAGTAGAGGATAATAAGGAAAAGCTGCAAAACAGAAAATTTGAGTTTGGGTAGAGTCTTCAGGGATGCATAGGATGGCTAGATTTTGAACAATTAGAGGTAGAAGTGGAAGGCAAGAAACAGAAAGGGTATTGGAGACAGATGAAAGTGCCCAGAGAGGAAAAGCAGAAATGAGTCAAAAGAGTAGTTGGTCCATTTTGGCTAGCTCCTACTTTACATAAAGCTGTAGGCCTTGTGTGCCTGAATGAGTAGTTTTTACTTTCCTTCTGTGCAAGTGAAGAATATTTGTATACTTGGTGCTATTTGCTTCTATATGGAATATTTCATCTGCTTGAGGAAAAAAAGGAAGACTTAATGTCTGCCAGTGTATAGTAATCATTAAAAGTATTGAGTGTTAATTAATAAACCAAATGCTTGTTAGGATGTTACTAGTACTAATAATCCTTGATAATAATTTCTTAATCCTTGAATATAATTTCTTAAGTTTAAAAATTTAATTTCTGGATTTTTCATGGCTTCAGTGCATAAGAGTAGAGTGATTGCTTATAATAGGAATATTTCTTGTGAATTGAAAATACATACTGATCAAACTCAAACTTTCAAAAAAAAATTCTGAAATCTATTTTTGAATTATAAAAGATTTTAAATCTTTAAAAAATTTTAGTGAATTACTTATAATGTATGAAATTCATGTTTACTAGTATCTGAATGATGCATATTAAGCTAACAATTTTTATATTAAAATTTGCATATTTTTAAAATTATCAGCTTATATTATTTAAATATCATCTATTAAGTACAATTTTGGGAAACAGGATCATCTAGCATAGTTACTCACTAAAACTGAATGACCTTTCTTTGGATTTTAACTCTATTTCTGCTCTGCTTTTTCTTTTACTTACATAGTGCACGACAGGAGACTCTCAGAAATAAATATTGAAATGGTTTTCTAGGGATTTAACTTTGGATCACTTATTAATATTACATCTCATCTTTCCCTTGTATGCTTGAATTGCTTGCTGAAATGGATGAGCAGATATTTAAAAGGCTAAGAACAAGGCTAAGAACAGATTGCTGGTATGAAAAAAAAAAATTAAAAAAAAAAAAAAAAACAGCAAAACTAATCTTTTAAATGAACTTGGGAAGAAGCCAGGGAGACAAGAATGCTCAATGTAAGAATCTGAAGGTTTTATGACAGTAAGTGTGGAGAGGGTGGTTAATCTTTTCTTTTAATCTGTGTACCATTCTGCATATTTGAAAATTAAGGATGTTGGAAGAGGATGGATGTTTATAGGTCACACAGATTACTTCCCCAACAGCCTGTGAAATAGCATTCTAATATGTTTGCTTGCAATATTTTTATTTGTTTCTTGTTGTAGACCTTGTGATCATCTTATCTGTGTTAATATTTTATACATTAAGTTTCTTCTGACAAATTTACATACTTTGAATTAGTATTTTCTTTGTCTTATATCTTGCATATTTGAGCTATTTTTATTCTGTTGTAATAAAACAAAATCTAGAACTCAGTGAAAATTCTGTAAAAGTACCTTTCATTACCAATGGAAATAGGTTTACTTTTCAGTGTCCTTAGATTTGTTTGTCTTTAGTGGTCAAAATAACTAAAGATTATTTCATTTGCTGCTCAGTTGAATCTTGTACCTGCTTTTATCTATTCTAAAATAGATATCTGTTGCTTCAGGTCATTTATCTGGCTATAATCATGAAGCTATAATTTGTTTATCATTTTGAAGGGTTGCAGTGCCCTAAACTAAATGTCTTTGAATTGAATAGAGGTCTCATCTCTCTGGAGCCAATTTATTTTTCTTTGTATACTTTTCTTCAAAAAATATTTTAAAATTATAAACACCAATTATTCTCAATGTGTTCTTTGTTTACTTGGCTTTGTTTTTCTTCATGCTCATTCAAAATATTTAATTCGTATCATTTCATCCTATAAGTGTCAAATCCACTTTTCTAAAGTTCCAATATTTACTCTTTCTCAAACTTTACCTTTCTTCCATTTTTGCTCTATTATAGGACATTCATATTTTTATAGGACTAAGACTATGTACAAATGAACTTTGTGGTTGAATGGCTTGTTTTACAGTCAGAAATACAGGGTTTTTCTCATTAATCTTCCTTTTTGGGGATATTTTAAATCTTTCTGTCTCCATTGTCCTGTTAGATTATTATATTTTCCGTTAATTATTTTCTTTCTACTCAAGGGTCTTATTTCAGATTTGAACAGATTTCATTCATTTAGCAGAGGAATTCACAACATCTGACAAAACTATATTTCCTAACAGTTTTACAAAATCCACCTGGACTCATGTCATTTAAAGATATTCTTTCAAAATTTCTGTAGATAACTCCATATAAAACTACATAAATTTTTTTCTAATTTTTCCTATGGTAGTCTCTTCAGGATCTTTCATTTTGCTTATTGAATTTGATATATTGTTACCAATAAAGAAACATGAAATGTGGGTGTATTAGTTCTCTTTTCACACTGCTGAAAAGACATACCCAAGAGTGGGCAATTTCTAAAGAAAGAGGTTTATTGAATTTACAGTTCCACATGGCTGAGGAGGTCTCACAATCATAGCGGAAGGCAAGGAGAAGCAAGTCACATCTTATGTGAATGGCACCAGGAAAAAAAGAGAACTTGTGCAGGGAAACTCATTTTTAAAAGTGTCAGATCTCATGAGATGCAGTCACTATCTGGAGAACAGCACAAGAAACAGTCGCCCCCATAATTCAATCATCTCCTACTGGGTCTTTCCCACGACACATGAGAATGATGGGAGCTACAAGGTGAAATCTGGGTGGGGGCACAGAGCCAAACAATATCAGTGAATATTTGGATGTCCTAAAAAGTGCATGAGGATCAGATGCAGACCTATCTAACTTGTTTGTTTCTAGTTTTCAACTGATGATTTGATGTAATGCTAAAGATTGTCTCATAATACTTTACGCTACTAGTATGCACTTTCCAATTCTCATTAGAATATTTTACTTTCAAACACTAAAGAAATTTTGATTAGCTTCCTTGCTCTAATTATGAAAAGAATCAGAGATTTGAATCTTGCAAAATTCTGATGCAGCTATGTTATGTGGATGAGGTCAGAATTATATAGAGAAGATAGGGCTAGTAATTCCTTGTGAGTATGAAGGATTATGGAGACATAAAAATTAAGTTAGTTCTTGAACACCATCTTTCATGTCAGAAGGAAAAAGCCTCTAATTCTACAAAATCTGTTTCTGATCCCTGTTCTTAAGTACCACAAGCATGACCTTGGATATGTATTATTATGAAGTAATGCTGAATTTCCTCTATTCTTTCTGGTGGAAAATAAGAAAACCCAGAGGTAAGTATTAACTCTATTCATAAGCCATTTATCAAAATAGTAAAAGAAACAGCATACATCTGATAATTTTCCTTTGCCAACAAACAATGCTATTCTTTATTCATGATTAATCCTTAGCACCAAAGTAAGGTGAACACTTCCCAAGGGAATGTTAGGCATTTGCTTATAGAACAATTTATCATATAAGAGTTCATGATTTTTCATTGAATGAGAGTATGAGTTTATGATACTCTATTTTTGTTTGTCAGTGCAATGCTTTTAATGATTCAGTCCAATCTAATTGTGCTTATAAACTTCTTGAATAAAATCTGGATATATATGAAACTCTGCATTTAGGATATAGTTGCAAAGATAGTGTGTGCCAATTTTCTATTTACATAGCATTCAAATTTTCTATTTATTCAAATAATAATAATACAATTGTGCAAAGGCCAATATCCCAGAAAAAAAAAGTTTCTTCTTTGTTATCTGAGGATACTAGTCTTTCATTTTCTCTTCTTTTCTTCTTTAACTTAGACCTTTGTGCTAACTTTGTTTTATTGCATTTATCATTGAACTTACAGAATATTGAGGCTTTTTCTTTGGTAGGAATTTCTCAACTTTCTCAAATTACTTACCAGTAATCAAGTCTTAATGATTAAATTAAACATCATATTTGAGAAGTTATTATATGTCAAGCACTGTGTTCACTACTTTATAAACATTAACTGAAACTCCAAGAATTAAATATTTTTGAGGCTTCAATGATAGAAACAGCATCTGCATACAGATTGGTATGGGGGGCCTTTAAAATACACGATGATAAAAGCTTGTTTAAACAAGCCCTGTTTGAACAATATTTAAAACATTGTTTTAAGATAATGTTTTAAATATTGCCTTTTTAATTTTTTATTTTCGTTTTATATTTTCTTTATCATTGAGAAATAAAAAGCATTTATTCTGACATGTTTTTCTGTTGGATATTGTTATCCAACAGAAATTCTGGAAGTCCAACCAAAATATCCAGGAGTATTGTATTGTCCTTGCATGTACTAATACAAAATGGGTTGCAGAATAGAGTAAATTTCACTGTACTGTTTCAGGTGCTTTTGCCCACGAATTCAACATGTGACACACTTCATCAAAGTCATTCAGAGCATTTTCGATCATGGTGGAAAACTCAAAAACTTCAAATAGCATGTGATTGCAGACATGTGACAATATGATTCTGAGCAATGTCAACACAATTCTGCTAGCTTTTCATTATGGAACATACAGTTCATTTTAGAGAATCCAGTGTTCTTTTACTCTACTATTGTAAGTGAAGTTAAATTTTTGATATTCATTCTAAAGTCATTTTAAAATTATTTGTGAATAATGTACAGATACAAGAAAAATTTATACATAAGCATTTATTTCAACTGTATCCTCAAACATTTATATTTATATTAATATATTCTTATATGGTATGTACTACAGAGTGAGTGAGTGTATCAGTCAGGACCCAGCTGGGAAAACCTAGGCAATGCTGGTTATTTCAAACAGAAAAGATTTGATAAAGGAAATGATTTACAAAAGTATTAGAAATCTAGAAGAGGAAAAAGGCAAGTAAGAGAAAATGTAGAGATTACTAATTCTGTGAGAAGAAAAAATCTTAAAGACAGTTCAGGTGTGAACTTAGGAGAACTGAGCCTACTTGGGGACTTCGGAGGAGGAGGCGTCACGGACTAGGCCAGGTTAGGTAATTCATGGACTATACAGGTAATTCGTGGACTGTACAGCTGATACTTGCTTTTAAGGGTATGTGGCCTGGTATGCCCTGCCACTCTCACCCCTCAGCAATAAAGACAAATGCAATGAATACAGATGAATGTGTATATCACTAAGCATACTTTGAAAACATGGAACTCTACAGAGTCACAAAACACTTTTAGCCCCATCTGTATCCCCCATATCTGTTTAAAACTGCTGCAGAAAGCAGAAATACTGAGTTTTACCTAGTTTAGATACTTTAAATTTTCTAAACGGTCTAAGGTAATAAAAGCATCCTAGTAATATTTAGTCAGAAATCATGTATATATTCACAGCTAATGTGTCCTACTACATCTAGGCATGTGTAATATACAAAATTACAAATTGCATTCCCCTAGCTTTGGGCTCTTTCAAACTTGTAGTCTCTGTGAGGTAGTGTAAGGATTGGTAAGTTACTATTTCCTTGTTTAGTGCTTAGGTGGTTTCTGAACTTTCCAGAGTTGATGGGAAAGAAGGTGGGTTGAAAGGACATAAAAAGCAAAGAGTATTCTTTGATTTGTGCTATTGTGATCTGACATTGGTGCTCTCTGTGCTTGGCAGATGTTCAAAACTAATACTTTCTTGATTGTTTTCCTTGTACAATTCTGCCTGGGGAGTAACCAACTGTGTTTTCTTGTATGCAGGATATGCACTCTCTGGCTAAATTATTCTGACTTTCCCTCATCCTATAGTTTCTGTGGGTTCTCCATGACCCAACCGGTAGTTTTCTAAGGTGCAATGCCTCTAAGTCATCCCAAGCTGGCTTTCTATCCATTATGGACCATCAGTGGTCCAAGTGAAACACTTATGATCCCTTGCTCTGACAACCAAAGGAAGTGCAGGACAATTCTAACATGACCACCTTGCCTCCACCTGCTGTTTAAAGAATAGAATAGATACCATCTCTCTTCTTTCTTTCTGTGCCTGAAAGACCCCGCATGTTGTTAGTGTTGAAGGCTCTTTTATTTGGCATGAGGTGGCGATTCATCCATAGGCTTGCAAGTAATTCTCAAATATATATATACACACACACACATATTTATTTATTTATATAATTTATATTATATATTAAATATATATTTAAAACTCATATATATTAAAAATCAAATATATATATATTTAAAACTCAAATATATATATATTTAAAACTCAAATATATATATATATATATTTGAAACATCATGGTTTAGTGGAAGAAATATGAACTTATGGAAATATATCCAGCCCCAATCTCAGCTTAAATATATTAATCTATAACTTGTTTTAATAAGTGTAATCATATTTAGGCATATGTCTTGCCACTGGTTTTTTAAAATATTAGCTATATATTTTTGTATTTGTAAATATAAAAATTATATTTTATATAATATATAAAAATTATATTTTATAAAATATATAAAGATATATATTATATTATATATTATATATTTATATATTTTAAGGATAATATATATTTATATATTATTTTGTATTATACATTTTATATATATGATTTTATATTATAATATATATTTTATTTATTTATATATAATATATTTATACATTATTTTATAACATATTTTATATATTTATATATAATACATTTATGTATTTTAAGGATAATATATATTTATGTATTATATATAAAATGTATATTTTCAATATTACATATATATTCGAGAAATACTTGCAAGCCTATGGGGTGTATCTCCACCTCATGCCATGGGTGTGTGTGTATATATATATACATGTCTAGTCTTTTCAACATAAATCATTTTAACATAAATCATTTTAACATAGCATAAATCATTTCAACAAAAATCATGTTATATCCACAAATGGGATTTGGCGTAAGCGGGGGTCACCAAACCATATTTGACTATTCTCTTGAAAGTACTACCACATAGGTGACTTACCCTGTCACTTTGTGAGGGTGCAGTTGTTCACCCACCGTTTAGTCCTAAGTCCTTGAGTACACAAACAATTCAATACAGAAAACTTCCACTTTAATGGAATGTGCAACTTCAGGAGACAAAAAAAAAAAAAAAAAAAAAAAAAAAAAAGCCTACAGAAGAAAAGAGAAGGAATGGATTAGGAATAATATTTTTAAAATTGTAAAATCCTGAATATTTATAATAAAGACACCAAAATATCACAGCTATATATTAACAGAGCATTAAACCCATGTAAAGGAAATTTGTAAATCCCTGTAAAATCTATTGGAAGAGGACCTAAAGAAATAGAAGAGGGAAACAGGACAAATGATTGGGACAATAGGACTGGGAATCAATTTATTACAAATAACAAGTATACAAAGAAATGATGGCCAACCCTAAATTGGCATACATGTAGTATCTTTTTAAATGTTTTATGCTTAATTTAACTTTTAGATTAAATTAGTGGTAATTTGTCTATAGGGAAATTTATATTCTCAAATTTGTCTTTTGTTACAATTCCAATTAAGAACTATTGACATTGATTACTTACACTGACATATGGATGAATCTAAACAGAAAACAGATTATTAGGTTGATATCTAGAGAGGGATAGAGTGCTTCTGATTGGATCTACCTTAACTCATAGTTTTTGGTGGACAGAGGACTGTTGAAGATTATAAAATTGATGCCCTGGAAATGGTGGCAAGACAATATTTGAATTGGATTTAATTTTTAACCAAATTTAAAGTGCTATTTTTTACAACTTCAATTGGAGATTTCTTTTATATTTATCATAATCTGCACGTCCTTAGTCACATATTTCATTTCAAGAACCTTGAAATAGTCATTAGGTCTTCCTTCTTTCCTGCATACACATACACACACAAACCCAATTCCTTTTCTTTCAGTAAGGTTCACAGTTGATGGACTTATTCTCTCTTTCTTTTTTTTGGTCAGTGCTGTTACTGCACTTGCCAATTTAACTGCTGAGGGTTAGCAGGCTGACAAGTTCATCATAATCAGCATCTGTTCCATTTCCATTTCATACTCAAGGTCTATTGTTGCCAATTCATTCAAGAAGGTGTTTTTATTTAAGTGGTGCTTAAGTGCTGGCTTCTGTGCTCTGTGAATGCAGTCCTCATAGGGAATAATACTGTAGAATGGTTCATTCTCTGTGATTCCAAGCTACTGTGATGCTCTTGTCTATTTCTACTGCAGATTCAACACAGAATTTTCTTTCTTCTAATGTAACAAGTGTTTATCTGGCTTTTATTGTTCTCTAGCACTTTTAAGTTACGATGTGGGATTCAGGAGAAGACTATGACAAAGCTTTGCCATCAAGAAAAACTCCAAATATATTTGGGGCTGGACAATTGTAATACATAATAGAGAATCATATACATAACACACGGCTAAATGTAATGATATGTGGTTTAAGTATTTAATTTTTCAGGAAGGATAATTATTAAAGGTTTTGTATATGTCAGTACATTGTTTATTCTCAGGCTCACATTAGACCCGTATTTTTTAATCACAGTCGTGTACATTTTATAGTACACTTTTCCTTCAGAATATATAGAAAATCCATTTTTGAGTTAAGTGCCTACAACCAGCATTCTATCTCACCAGAAACACTTCTCAAATAGATTGACAAAAATATCAATGATTATCAGTGTAAGTTAAACCGAATAAATCTTTAGACCCCTCTGATCATGAAAAATTCCAGATTTCTGCAGCCCTTCTCGCTATATTCTTGGCATGCTGTTGGTATTTGCACTTAATACAAGAAACTAGTCCTTGAGTATTTATTATTTGATATCATATTCATTCCTCTTATCAAATTCCTGAAGGTTTCTCTTTTATCCTTTATATTCATCAGGGATTCTGCGTAGTAAAAACCACAACATCTTCTTAATCACAATATTGAGTTGGTATCAGGGAATACAGATAATTTTGTTGTCTTTTTCTCTCCAACACTTTGAGGGTTCTTACTGTTAAATGCAAAATGGTTAATGCTGGAATATTAGAAATACGAAGAAAGTAATTATTCATTTTATTAGTTTACCAAAAAACTACTGAAATACATGTTCTCCTGCTTACTTGTCTGTTGTTACTAGCAGGGTCTCTTGCCTGGACTTCTTTAGTGGCATCTCCACACCTACTAATCTATTCCTTATTGTGCTTACATGGTAATTTTGAAACCCTTATATGCCCACATAATCTCCTGATCAGAAATTTCAATGGCTTCCCAGTGCTTACAGGAAGAAAGTAATGCCCTTAGTACAATATTCACATTCCTTCAGCATCAAATAGACATTATTTTATTATATTGTCCTCTTAATACACATTTAACTATAATTATGTTGCATAATCTGCTGTTTTCCTGAGCTTTTCACAATCTCTTCTACCTCCATGCCTTGATTCATTCTGCTCTGTTGGTTTAAAATGACCATTTCCTACCTTGCTACCTAAAGAGACCTTAGTCATGCTTCAAAATCCAAGTCAGCTTCTACTGCCCTCATTCTTTCCTTCTGTGAAATTTTCTTTTTCATGTACTCACATTTTATTTTGTTTATATTCATATTACAGAATTTATCACAGTCTGACTGATATCATTGTTAGATGTGAGTGTTCTCCTTTGCTCAGTAGTGAGCTCTTTGATGACCTGAATGATGGATCCCTTAGGAATCTATCAGTGTCTTGTACTCAGTACCTTGTACTCAGTGTTGCACTGGAATTCATTTATTTTATTAAAATATGGTGACTCATGGAGCATCCATATTAACATCTTTTCTATTTCTTTCTAATGTTGTTTCATGGAACACAGAGCTCTTTGTATGCTTAGCTTCAATTACCATCTCTGTGAAGTCATGAAGTGATTATTTTAAAAGATTATAAGCTTTTTGAAGACAGAAATGGTCTCTTTTATCTTTGTACACTGTTTTTAGAACAGAAATCATTTGCAAATGGAGTTATTATGCAGATGAGATTTTAAAAATAATATGCTTGAGTTTGCGTACTGACTGACAGAACACAGTATCTCAGCTAAGTCACCTTTCTTACTGAGTAACTTCCTTGACCTTGAAAACTATTTTTTATTGAAACATCATGGTTTAGTGGAAGAAATATGAACTTCCTATGGGAATATATCCAACCCCAATAAACATATTAATCTTTAACTTGTTTTAATAAGTGTAATCGTATTTAGGCATGTGTCTTGCCACTGGTTTTTTAAATATTTCATTGTAGATATTTATCCTTACCAGTGCATGTAAAATGACTTAATCCTATTTACCACTGCAGAACATTCAAAAGCATGGATATAACAGACTTATTTAAAGATGTTTCTAAGGAGGAAGCCACTATAACATAGTGGCTAACATCTTTGGTTAGATTTGGGCTTTAAACATTTTAAGCCTTGCTACACCTCTTCCAAATTATGTGACACTTTTACTAAGTCCTGATATATGAGGCAATATGGTTAAGAATCATTAATGTTAAAAAATACGCTTAGCAACAGAAACTTTAGCTCTTTTATGAGTGTCAGGAATACCACCAGCAGGTGGCAGCAACTTTGGGTGATGGTGGTAAACACCAAAAATGGTACTCTGTTAATTACAGAAGGTAATAAAAATAAGTGACCTGGCTAATAGTATATCCTGGAAGTACTTATACTATTAGAGTTGCATTACATTTTTACATGTTGCGTAATAGTAAATAAAAATGAAATATTTGTCACACCTAATGGAAATAGATTCAGATGTTTGCAGTGATCCAGATTAAGTCAAAACGTGTAAACAGATATTCATGGAATAGTTTATGGCATAATCCTGAATATAAAATTATTTAATTCCATTATTTTCTCTCTACATGTTAATGATGCAGGAAAGCATGACAAAGAATGACAACCAAGGCAGTTATAGTTTAACTTGGAAAGACAGAGTGCTTCCCAAAGAATTTCTACAGCACAGTTGGTTGGTTAATGATGGATAAAAAGAACTCTGTCTCTAATTTCTAATTGCCCATGTTTATTTCCTGGTTGTATTAGTTATTAGTTATGTGGCTTAAGTGCCACATTTCCTCATCTGTGAAGTAGGAATAACAGTAATACTGACTTCATAATGTTGTAAAGATTAAATGAGATGACTATAAATTGTTAGCAGTACCAGGAATATAGTAAACACTCAATGCAATGTAGCGATTATCTTTTGTAACATGATCTTAAGCTTTATTTTTAATTTTTCTAATATCTAAATATCTATTCCTACATCTCTTTGAAATCTATAGTACAGAGTCAGTCTCACTGTTTGTTTCCTAAATTTTATACTTAAAAATCAAAGGAGGAAGAAAATATTTAAGGTGAAAATCCAGATACAAATTTATTTACAACAGTGATAAATATAGAAGTCGCAGGATGTTCTCATAGGTGACAGCAAAATCCCAAGTACAATTAACTTTGTTCCATCAAATAGATCTGACAAGTGTTTAAGATATTGATGATTTTCCAGGCTACTAAAAAATACAAGGTTTACGTCATCTATTTTTAAAAGCTCTTATTTTACTATGTTTTTCTCTACCTTGTGCCACATATTTTACATTGATATATATATTTATTTATATCTCACCTTGTTGCAAAAACAAAAAGAAATTAACTATATTGATTATTTGCAGTTATTGTGGCATGTTTATGGTGTCCTTTTTTTCCATATATAGTTCATATATGCATAAAGTTAAAGACTAATAAAAACATCTTAATATATAACATAATAGAAGATGTTCTTCAAATGAATATAAATCTTTAATTTTCCATTTGTGTAATTTAATATTGCTTTTTATTTTTTTTTGAGATGGAGCCTTGCTCTGTCTCCCAGGCTGGAGTGCAGTAGCGCAATGTCGGCTCACTGCAACCTCCGCCTCCCGGGTTCAAGTGATTCCCCTGCCTCAGTCTCCCTAGTAGCTGGGATTACAGGTGTGTACCACCATGCCTGGCTAATTTTTGTATTTTCAGTAAAGACGAGATTTCACCATGTTGGCCTGGCTGGTCTCGAACTCCTGACCTTAGGTGATCCGCCCACCTCAGTTCCCAAAGTGCTGGGATTGTGGGCGTGAGCCACTGTGCCCCGCCAATATTGCTTTTAATTGTGCCTCTGACGTGTGCACATTTTTTCCTACTATAGCCTAGGAAGACTTTACACAAATGTAAAGCCCCGTGGGATTTTACATTTCAAAACTAAATTCACATCTATGTAAATAAGTTATATGAAATATCTAGGCAATCGGTCTGGGAAAATAGATTGCTGTAAACAATTCTCTTCTAAAGGCATTGCCTCATATTTACTAAAATGTACTTATGCTAAATCACAGTGCAGTTCTAAAGATTGTGAATTTTAGGCATGGTATTTGAAAGAATCAAATAGTTCTGGTATCTGAGAAGATAAATTTTGAATCACGTGCCTTTACACGTTTCAACTATAATGCAATTATTTATGTTCAAAGTTATTTCTAAATGTCTCTATCTGTGATTTGTGAAACTATTACAATACAACAAGTGGGATGTGGGAAGAACTCTCCTAACTGAAAGGGGAAATATGAAATGATCTTAATTCTACCTTCTCAAGAGCCACGTGAACTTTTCCAAAGCATTTTAACTTCTGAGCCTCTGTTTACTCATACGTAAAATTGGGACTGTAAAAAAAAAACCTAAACTCATTGAGTTTTTGTGCAGATTTAATGAAATAATAAGCTGCCAAGCACAAGATCTGCTGCATAGACATCATCAATTCATGATAGGGGTTTTCATTTTTATGGAAGGCTTTACACCATTTAAACATTTTCTTTCTGAGTATCCTTCACCCAAAGATACCACTGAGATCCCTGCCTCTCCACTTAACCACGTATGATTATACATTCATACTCACTTCTATGTCATATCCTGTAGAAATAACTCTAGACACAGAGTCTAAAACTTAAGCTTTTGAGTCTGAATGCCATGTTTAGTAGCTGTTTGAATTTAAGCAAACATTAAAGCTTTCTGAGCCCTCTGTCTTTATGCTTAAACAAAGGGAAGTGATACTTAATTTAGTGAAATCATGGGGGATGTAATTCCAATCCGGTTGAAACGGCTCCATTGTCTGAGGCATATACCCTGGTTCTTTGTCATAGTTGAGAAAGAATTCAGGACATGGACACACAGGAAGAGTGGGTTTAGGAGCAGAAAGTTTAATAGACAAAAAGAAGGGAGAGAAAAGTCTTCCTCATGCAGAGAAAGCTGGTCGCCCGAGAGAGGGTCTCCGGTTTGCGGCAGAACGCAATCGGTCGATTTTGTACAGAGGCTTGAGGAGGCAGTGATTGATTTACATAAGTCCCAGGGGATTGGTTTCACCAGGTATGCCATTTACAAAGCCGAGAAAACTCTGGCCCTCCCATCCTAGTCTTTTATTATGCAAATATGGCCTCTACCAGGCGTGGCCATAATTCTTGTACCAGTGGTTTTCCCTGGAGACTGCCATGACACCATAAACATGGTGACAAGGAAGAGAGTGAGAACCGCCATATTGAGTATACCTGGCTTCCAAGTCAGCTGCCAGTATTTACGTATAAAAGCTCCTAGTTTGCATATCTATCAGGCTGCTTCCTGTTAGAGAAGAAATGGTTTGGGGCTGCCTTTTATTAAAGGAAAATTCCACCGATAACTTTTACCCTTTTCAAGCTGACTAAAAATAATTTCTTAATAACTCCTGTATTACGATCATGTTGTGAAAATCATTTGTAAACGATCATCACCTAGTCTGATTTCTTACTGTTCACTCTGCAATAAGGTTCAGAGAATGCAAAGGCCTTTTGTGACCTATTAATGGGCCTTTTGAGTCAGGGAAGTGGCAGCAATTGTCCACCAATATTTCAAGTTCTTATGGACAAAAGATATTTTTTACCTGCTTTATCTATTTGGCATTCAGTTTAATATATTATCAGAAAATAAGGTCCTGTGGATGCAAAAGAAATGGAATACCTTTATCAGACGAGAGAAACCGAGACATGTAAAACTTGTGATTTTCCCCAAGTTAGACCACCGAATTAATTAGTAGCAAGCAAAAAAGTAAATACTCAAAAACATTCTTCCCTTCCCTTTCCTGCTCATCTAAAAGGATATACAATTTATGCTCAACAGTGGGTGATCACACCTGCATGCACAATAGATCCCCTTCTGGTGTTTTCCAAGGGCTAAAGAAATGAAACAGTACTATGAGGAAGTAACACACCTGTGTAGTTTTGGCTAGGACCACTATGTATTGTAACTGGCCAAATGTTTACAAATAAGAAGATTCTGAAGCTAATTTTATAAAAAGCAAACAGAAACAAAGTCATTCTACACATTTAACGTGAGTTGATTTTGCTATTGTGCTACATGGCTACTGTACTAACAAATAAGAAAGAATACAAGAAAACAGTCAGTTCCAGTTTCACCTTCCTGAAATACCTGCAGTAATTGAGATATGAATTATTTTAAAAGAGGATAGAATTTTGTTGGTTTTCTTATATAAAGTAGAAATATTAATATTAAGCAATAACTCATGGCAGGCCAATGTTCCTGGGTAAAGATAGCACACCATAGGGGGTGTTTTACAGCTTGAGTCTGAGTGACTTTATCCACTTCAGGGACATGAAATAATCCCCCTGAAATGCATTGCCTGGAGTGTTGTATTAATATTATAAAATGGAATTCATAAATACAAAGGAAATCATGTAGATCCGTGCCTTTACTAGGCATTATACACCATGGAAAAAAATAACAGAGTCTAAACATGCAGGTCCTTAAAAGCTGTTTTGTTCATAAACCCAGTTAGATGTCTCATACTGTTGATGTCACTAAAGTGTGGTGTACTTCTTTAAATTAATTAAGTGCTTAAAATTAAACAGTCTATCATAAGATGCTTGCATATGTTAATATGTTTAAAATGTACGTGAATTTACTTGAAAGTGAAATAGTGTGAAAGCCAATGATTAATGTTTCATACTTTAAGAAACAGCATCGTTTATGTAAATACATAGTATTGGAATAAAATTCTAACCTGTATAAAAGCCTCCTTTTTGACAGTGCTTTAAAAAATCTTTCCATTATTGCAGGGTAATCGCTTGACTGTAATGTCTGCTGTTAAAGGAGCAAGTGCCTGTACAAATATTAATCTTACATTATTACTGCTAAATATTCAGCTGATTTGAATATTAAAATAGCCCAAAGGCTCTTCAATAAAACATACGATTACTGAAATAGTGCAGTTCCTTTTATCATGCCAGGCATATCCCATACATATATTAAAAGATTTTATAGTTGCTTAAGTTAAGTAAATATATTAATTTATAATAGTGGCAAAGCCTAAAGTTTAATTTTGTGCTTTTAGAAGTGTTCTTGCTATTATATTTGAACTTTTCTAGTGGAAAATTTTGATTCTGTGAGTAACAATTTAATTACTGAAACTTTGTAATTTTTTTTTAATTTCTAGAAACTGATATAATATTTAAGAATAGCTTCATAAGTAGTAATAATATCTAACACTTATATGGCAATTATTCTATGCTAGGCTCTGTTCCAAGTGCTTTCAGAGAGTGAATCCTTTAATCTTTGTAATAAGCCTATAAGATAGGCTCTGTCATTATTCCCATTTTTTAAATGAGGAAATGGGGTCTCAAATTGTTTAACTAAACTGCTGAAGTCTACTCACCTAGGAAGTGACCTAACCAAGATTCTAATCAGTATGGTCAGGTTTCTCTGTCTGTGCTGCTATGTGATAAAATGTATTTGATGAAGATGTATGTTAGACAAGCAAGATTATTTTTTTTAAAAGGAAAACATACAAATATATGAATGTAAGAACTGCGTGAATAACATTCTGTAAAAACATTTTGTGTGTGAAATGGCTTTTTTATTTTGAGTGTGAATAAACTGAAGGAAATTGATGAAACTCAACTATTAACTTGGGTCCTGGTATCCCATTTTATAACATTATAGTCTAAAAATGACTAATTAATACTGAGAAGAGTACAGAAAAGCTGAAGAATTTACCTGAAGTCCGTTAACTCTAGCTTTCTGTATGCCATTGCAAGATTAGATTATAAGCAGGGACAGCTCCAGTGTAATTTTTAAATCCTCAGGTGTTCCTATTACCTTCCTACTCTGCCCATTGTTCTGTGCTCTAGGTTCTCTTTGGTTCCTGCCCCTCTGTTCCGAAACTTCCTGTCTTCTCCATTTGCATGTCAGTTATTTAGGATGCTTATGATGGGAGATCCTAAATTATCCCTCACAGAATCTAGGTGTTAGAGGTTTTAGGGTGATCACACCCAGCTACCTTACAATGCTTGAATCACTTATAAACACATATATGAGAAGTAAGTCATCTTCCACATGTGGAATGCTTGTTGTTAATGCAGGCAAACAAGTGTTTTTGAGTCAGACGAACCTGAGTTTATTTTCTAGCTCTTCTAAGTTTTAGCTCTGTGAGTTTGGGTAAGCTACTTCCTCAATTCCAGTCTGTTTCTTATCATTAAATCTGGAGAAAATAATACCTACCTCACTAGGCTGTGGAGATTATTTTTTTCAAAATGCATGTAAAGTACTTGGCATATCTTGGATATTCCACAAGTAAAGCACCCCCTTCCTCTTCTTGAATATTCCCAGTGGTACAGAATGTATCACATTATGAGGCAGTTCATTCAACAGAATGCCCCTTATTTTAGGCTCAAACCTTTCTCCTTTCAGACCCTTTCTTCAATTTCCTGGTTCCCCTCTGAGTACATCTGGGCCTCTAACTCGTGTAACCCCATGCAAGTACCAGAACCTCTCTGGACCTCCATGTTCAGTGTTCTCACTGGTAAATAAAAGGATTTCATGTGAGATACTTTTCAAACTCTTTTCATCTATAAAATTCAATAATGCTTTATGATATGCTCAGATATAAGTGTCTCCTATTTTGCTACTCGCTAACTGTGAAGCTAATAACAGCTGGCATGTATTTTTCCCTCCCAGGCTTGTCATTTGAAAGGGGTCAATTTTAAGAAGATAATTATGATGATGATGTTTAAGATAGGAAATGCACTTAATTTTCAAACAAAATGTCCAGCAAAATTTTAATATCCAAAATAAGTAAAAGTGGAATGGCACCTGAGTAAAGCGGGGCTGGATATAGAGAAGTCCTGCCTGATTGGCCTCCTCAGATCCATCTCACATCCACCTCCTCCCTATCTCCAGTGCTCTTGAAGAAGCTCCACAGAAACTGAATTTCATGAAACAATTCTAAAACCACTGCTTTAATCCAAGTCATGTCTCTTATGGTGAGCCTTTCCATCTCTCCAGCAAGCTGATGTAAGCTACTTTTTCTGCGGCTCCATAAGGTCCAGGAAAGGTCCAATTTCAAACCAGCTGCAGGCTGCTATGTTTCTCTCTTTTTCTTCTCAATGAACTAGGTGTCCCGTTAGTTAATATGAAAGCCTTCAAGGATAGTCTAACTCCAGTTGCCCCATGGAAGCAACAAAGGAAACACAACATGTAAGAGAAACTCTTACGACTTAATTTTAAGAAACTATGCACAAAACATGATTGTTTTAAGAATGCTACATGAAGAGCCTCTTTCCTTCAGTTGGTTTTCTTTCTGTGTGTAAGTTGAATTTCTTCTTTCCTAGAAAAGTGTGTAGAATTCTCAGCCAATATTTTTGTATGATTCTTGTAAACAATCAAATATTTCTGTCATCTTTTCCAAAGATATTGTGCATTAATCCTAATGACTTGAAAATTTCACTGACTGTAACATTTGCTTCGTATAATGTTCTCATGTAATTTCAATTATATATAGTGTACTTTTTAAAATCTTTCTGCTTTGAAATGAAATTCTTTTTAGTGTCGATCAATGTGATGACTATATTTCAAAGAAGCCCTGCTTGCTTTATCTTTCTTATACAGTTGATAGGATTACTTTATGAATGAAAATAATCACACATATATTATTATAATTTCAAGTATAAAATTGTGTTTCTTCTAATGAGGCTCTTAAATACCAGGTACCAATGTATGGTATTTGATTTTAAATATGCCTACCCATAGACTACTGTCAATAATATTTCTTAAGCTTCAACCAGATAATAGTACTTCAGTAGTATATGTACTTATTAGCTGGGCATGGTGGTGGGCACCTGTAATCCCAGCTACTCCAGAGGCTGAGGCACGAGAATCATTTAAACCCAGGGGAATCCCAGGAGGCAGAGGTTGCAGCGAGCCAAGATTGCACCACTGCACTGAAGCTTGGGCGATAGAGCAAGACTTCATCTCAAAAAGAGAAAAAAAAAAAAAAAAGAGAGAAAGAGTATCCCTAGTTGTGACCTTACATGTGATAATTTTACATTCTACATTGTCACTTTTGTTACGTGAGCACCAGAGAACATTGGTTTGACATATTTTGCAACTACATGAGAGCTGGCTTTACATTTTTTACTACCTGTTTGCAAAGCTGTAAGATTTCTTTTTTTTTTTTTCATATTTCACTCCTTTTAAATATTTCTTAACACTTCAATTCTTGAGAGAAAGAAAAAAATCGGTAACAATTTTTATAGCAGGTTTATGTTTTTCAGTATTCATATTTTATTCACATAATTTTAATTCATAAACCTACGTCAATTCCCAAATTAGACAGGGCCTAAAAACTGAATAGTATTATTATATGTTCGCTTTCTAACTTATTTCTTTTTTAGAGACTTTTATTCCTTTAATCACATTATATATAAACATGATTTTCTGCAGGTTATTGAAGAACTCTTGAAATATAGTTTATCCTTAGAATTACTCAATGACATTCAAATACTTTTTTTTTGTTTTTCATTTTGTTGCATATAACTTTTGGAGCACAATGTAAAAGTTCAAATAATTTTTTCAATTCAGCATATTGTTTTCTGTTTAAAAGTCCATGATTTTCAATGAAATATGCTTACATTCTGTAGGAGACAGTATTATTTGTCAATGAACACATTAAAATGACTCCGTTATAGGCACACAATACTGGATAGATTGTTAATGAGCCATTCTGTGAGTGTCACACTTAATGATCCAGAGTGGACGATTCACATAGCTATTTTAGCTGCTGACTAGACAAGCCCCTTGCTTGCTTTTTCTTACATCTTGATATTATACAAAACAATACTGAGGTTGTCTCTACCTCTTCCCTTTTCTTTCTTCAATTTCCATCTTTATTTTTATTTTTTTAGAGATGCGAGTCTCACTATGTTGCCCAGGCTGGTCTTGAACTCCTGGGCTCAAGTGATCCTCCCACCTTAGCTTCACAAAGTACAGGATTACAAGCACAAGCCACTGTGTCCAGCCTTCTTCTACTTCTAAATAATTGCCTTTGTTATTTTATTCCCTTATTCTTTGCACTAGTTTAGTTTTCATATTTTCAAATTGTATTTTTGTACTCCAAGAATCATTCTTTATATATTAATCTAAATAACTGATTGATCTGGTGTCTTGTTTAACCAGTCATTTGACCCATTACACTTTTTCCTTTAGCGTTTTAGATATATTCACACTATCATTCTCAAATTTTCATTTTTACAAGTACTCAATTCTTTTGCATATTTTATGTCATTCATTTACTAAACCTTATATTGAGAATCAAGCCCTGAGTTAGAGATATAAGACATAGTTCTTACCTTCAAAGAGCTCTTGATCTAATAAGGGAAATAAACATTGAAATTCTTGCAGTTTTCAAATTGCTATAATAAAAACATATGTAGGATATGGTGGGAATATAAAACAGAAAGTGGTGAAGTTTATTTGAAGAAGGTCAGAGTAGTTGGCAAAGGCAGAAGTATTTCAGTAGAATCTTGAAGGTTAAGTAGACATATTCCAGATTTAAAAGGATGTGAGAAGTTATACTAGGTAAAGGTATTAGTGTGTACAAGGACAGTGACATGAAATCACTTAGTGCTTTGAACTCAGTGTGATGTGCTGAGGCAACTACAATTTGTAGGTGAAGTGGTCAGAGAGGTAGGTAGGGGTGAGAAGATAGAGGGTTGTTTTATCTTTATTCTGTAGGCAGAGAGAAATAATAATTGCATACATTAATTACATTCATATATCAGATGTCCTGGTATATTAGTAACATACTTTTATGTATGTTCTATGTATGCCTATCTAAAAATAGATATTTTGTGTGAAAGCCTTTCATCAGTGGAGTATAAGTACAATTCATGCTTTTGAAAAATAATGTTAAGTATAGAGTAAAAGATTAAAGCAAGAATGACACAGAGTCCACTTGAAAGTTGTTGCAATGGCCACTATAAAAGATGATGAGGCATGGATTACTGCTATGCTGGAGTAAGAAGAGGAAGAAACAGGCTGAGGACTGTTTAAGCCATTGATTCAGTAAGATTCAGTGACTGGAAGTGTAAAATGAGAAAGACTTCAAGATAATTGGTTAGGATAACTGGGTGGATTTGGGAAGTCACTTATTAGGACAGAAATTTCACGAGATAGAATAGGTTGGAGACAGGACCAGTGCTAAAATGTAGAATCTGCGGGAGGTAGGGTATTGTGAGTTTAGTTGTGGTGTTGATGGAAAATCCAGGTGGAAAAATCTAGTACAATGTTTCTCGAAGTTTAATGTGCATACATATCACCTGGGGATCCTATTCACGTGCACATTTTTGTACACTAAATATTAGGTTGACCTGAGGTTCTGCAATTATGACAAGCACCCTTAGGATATGGCCATACTATCTGTCCAGGGATCACCCTTTGAGTAGCAAGGATTTAGAGATAGTCAGATATAATAGTCAGCAAAAAGATAAGAGCTGGAGATACACATTCATAAGTTCTCAGCATATTGGTGGCAGCTGAAGCCAGACTAATGATTATTTATATAGCTTTGACATTAAAAACAAATTTCTTTCCTATAAAGTCAAAATCTGAAAGACTAATAAAAAGTTGCAAATTATGTCGTTCTGACAGATTTAATATTTTGTATATAGTATTTTTTTCATTATTTCTACCTGGTTCTCATTTATCCTATCAACCAGAAACACTCTTATTTGCAGGGTATTTTTTGGTTTGTTTGTTTTGTTTTGTTTTGTTTTTTGAGAGAAACCTGTATGTATTTTACATGGAATCTAGTAAGCTAATAGATCTGTCATATGAAACCAGTGAAGCCTAAATCCTTTGTAAGTAAGAAATATATCATTCCTTTACCAAGTAGATGAAACCTTTCTAAAAATATGATAAAAACCGATTGGCAAGTGAGGGAGCCCAAACATTCATACCCGTAGTACTTTAACCCATGAAAAGAACATGAAATGAGAACATAAAACATGAGTCTTGGGCCTGGCGGGGTGGCTCACGCCTGTAATCCCAGCACTCTGGGAGGCCTAGACGGGTGGGTCGCGAGGTCAGGAGATCAAGACCATCCTGGCTAACACCGTGAAACCCCGTCTCTACTAAAAAATGCAAAAAATTAGCCGGCCATGGTGACCGGTGCCTGTAGTCCCAGCTACTCGAGAGGCTGAGGTAGGAGAATGGCGTGAACGTGGGAGGCGGGGCTTCCACTAAGCCGAGTTGACGCCACTGCATGACAGCCTGGGCGACAGAGCGAGACTCCTTCCCCCCTACCAAAAAAAAAAAACAAAAACAAAAAACAAACAAACAAAAAACATGAGTCTTAGGACTGTTATCTTTGGAGTGAAGACATTTGAAATAGAGGCTAGGAGAAAAAGCCAAGCTAGCTATGCAAGTTAAGGATTGCTGGAGAGGGTAGAAATAGTGTATGGAATTCACCAAGTTAATGCAAAAAAAGGAAAAAAAAAGGTTTCAGGGAAGAGTTTGTACATAAACCAAGTCAATGAAAGTAAGATGGGTCCAAAATCATTGCACTTAGAAGTTTTGTAGTTATGCAGTTGGTGGCCATTTCCAGGGCGATTTCAGTAGAGAGAGACGGTCAGAAGAAGCCAAACCGCTGTGGCTTGAAGACTATATTGTAGATAAGGAATTAGAAGGAATGAGGGTTTTGTTTGTTTGTTTGTTTGTTTGTTTAAGGAATGCCATTTTGAACCGTGCAACAGCAAAAGGGTCAATTCGTGAAGTCTAATTTTAAGAATTATATTTTAATTTCAGTATATTCAACTTTGAGGTCAATTAGTTTTACTCTCTTTTGTGAGATGTGGGAGACTCCAACTCCTTAGGAGGGAGAAAAAAAGGTAGCTTGGAAGTAGAGACAAGGGTTTTAGTTTTTGATTTGCCGTTAATAATCCATTTAATCGAACTAGAAAATGACTACTAAAGTCACCAAGTCTAAATTTTGTATTTCCATTTATTCGCCATCTTTCCTTTTTTAACAGTAAATCAGTTGAGATAAGAACCACTTCACAGGTAGATCAGGGATAATACTTTATTTGATCCAATGAGCCATCTGCTTTAATTATGTCATTTCTTAAAAGTAAGGCTGCTTTCTCCAGAACTGCAACTTAGTTTTTGGCAGAAAGTATAAAGACAGACAAAAATTACTCTGTCTCTCATCAGCAATATATTTAAATGCTGCTAAATGAAAATCTGAATTCAACAGATGCTTTCAGGTAGACTGTAGAAATTAAAACTCTGCTTTATTTTCCCTATTTGATCATGCACTTGTTTAACTTCTTTAGTAACTTTTTCTATGTTGGTGCTACTGCCTAGGCTGCTATTGATTTTAAGCACAGTTTAAACGATATTTTGGTAACCCTTGCTTTCCAGGCACTATGTGCCTGAAAACATGGATGATGTTCCCTACATAGTTATTGAATCAATCAATGAATTATTTTATTAGTAAATGCTTTTAGACTATAAGAGATTAGTACTAAACTACTTAAAATTGTCCATTTTTATGAACAAGTTTTGCATGGCCAACAGGTATTTTGGAAACACCTATGCTCTAATATGGTAGGAATGTTATATAAGGTCATTTGGGTTCATAATAAAACTCACTCAGTGTCTATGTAGGCCTTTTCTTCGAAGTATTATTTTTTAAATATCGTGAATACATTGAATTTGAGCAGCTTCTGGCTTTTTTTGGTGGAGTCAATGTAAACGTTATACTATATAAGACATAAAAACTTAGCTATAGCTATATGTTTTGGAGTCTAGAGTGAAAAGTATTCCTTAAAAGTTTAATAGACTTTTTTAGTTTTTGGACTATAATTCATTTGTAGAAAATTGAAATTGAATTGTTTCACTGTAACTCCCAAGTGGAAAATCATTTCAGGAGTTCTATGAATAGGTACATTTGCACAATCTGATTGGCTACCCTAAAGGCAGAACCAATTATATTATGCTAATGTGCATATTATGCTCAGAAATCTGAATTTACCATTCTAGAACATCAATGTATATTGTCTTTTTAAAGAGGTAAGCTTGTAGCTGTCAAGTTCTGCATAAAGAGAGGTTTTAAAGATTTGTAATTGTCAGGTTTAGGGAGCTTGAAGCATTCTTACATTTCATAATAATGACTGAATCTTTCCTTTGACAGTAAATACAAAGCTGACTGCAGTGATAACCTTGATTAAGTATTACATGGCTGTGGAAACATTCTGGAAAAGGGTTTTTGTATCTTTATATGAAGTTCATAACAACCAGAGGAAAATTATTTGGAAATTTTCTCATTAAGAGCTTAGCAGAAAAGCATTTTGTTTGTATTGCCTAATAAAATGAAAATAAACTAGTGGATACATAATTTTTCTAGGGCATGTAGTTTATGGTCTAAAAGGTTGTGGTGCTTTTGTGATGCCATTTATCAAGGATTTTTATTTGATTTGTTTTATTTTATAGCTCACCAGATAGTTTAATATGAATAATTTTCTTTAAAATTGAGTAAAAACAATAAATGCTGTTAATGATCTTATCTTATATAGGCACCTTATAAACCCTAGGATGCTCTAAACATCTCTTGCTTAAATGAAAAAAAAAAAAAATGAAAACATATGTATGATAGACTTTTCAATTTTAATTTTAGATGGAGAAACAAATAATTTGTTGGAAAAACTTTAATACATAGATTTTTTCTCAAATAATTTCTGGTATGTTAATCAGTGATAAATCAGGTAGCCAGATGGCTATATGTGAGAAATCACTGTGTAAATCAAACATTCTAATCTAAGTTTGAGCAAGGGTGTAGCCTTGAGTTAAAGAAAATTAATACATTTTATATTAGAGCTAAGTTATAAATGGTGATTTTCTTTGGAAATATGATAGCTTATATAATGCTTCTAAAGATTATTCTTAATATAATGATGGTAAGAGATATACACTCCAGTTGTAAGCTACCAAATGGGTCACCGTGCCTCTGTCTATAACTGTGATTATTCTTTTGTTTAAACAGTACAATGTGTCAAGGCAGGAGAGCATAGCATAATTTGATAGGAGAATATAATACAATATAATGACATTTACTAGTCCCTCATACTCCTACTATGTTATTTTGTTAGTTCGTTAAACGGTTTTCTCTTTCACTTTAATGTTCATTGATCCCCAGTGTATATGAAAGCCTTTCCATAGCTCAACTCTTTAATTTGTTATTTCAGTAATTATTGTTCTTGTGTTATTTGTTAAGTTTTTTTTTTTTTTTTTCATTAAAATGTTTTAAACATGGATTGTAATCTATTATGGAAGAATTATATTAACTTTAAAAATCACTTGCTTTAATTTACAAGATATTTTCTAATCTCATTAAGGGGGATTTAGCAGCATAACTCTCATTTACACAAAAACAGGCTGGTTGGGCTCTCTATGTGGGAAAATTTGCATCTGCATTTTAAAGCACTAAGCCTTTTTAATATTCCCCTGATAAATCAGCTTTTAGGATTCATCCAGCAAATAGGTATGGGGAGAAACTGTAAACACTTAGCTAAGTGGTTACAGATACATGAGCAATTAAAAATGAGGTAATTTTGTTTGTGTAAAGGGTTTGGGCTTAATTTGAATCAGAGAACTGTGGAAGGCTGTGCTCAGGGTACAGTACCACCACCGTCACCACCACCACAACAATGAAAACACAATCACTTCTTCAAGGGCAAAAACGGGAAAGTAGTTAGGAGTTATGTCTGCTTTCTTTAACAACTTCTGCCACAAAAATGACAATGAGGAGAACTCTGGAGTACAGTGAATTGAAGAAACAAAATGCTGCTTAATGAGATGAGCTGGATACATGCAGATTTTATTCATACTTCATCAGGTGTTTGTATTCTTTCATGGCATTTCAGTTCACTGAAATACAGTGATTTGTAGAAATGAAATAATATTTAATGAATGGCGAAGGATATGCGATATTTTATTCTTACTACTTTGGTTGTTTCTTTTGCTATATATTATGGGTCCTTGTCACCTTTTAAAAATTACCAAAAAATTATAGGATTTTATATACAGCAACCTTGCTAAACAATTATTGAATTTATGAATTTATAGATTCTTTTGTTGCTACATGTAGATAATCATATTGTCTGTGAATAATGGCAACTTGGATACCTACAAGTCTATAGAGTTCTAATTTCTTTTTCTTGTCAGATTGTACTAGCTAAAATTCTTGTAAACTTTTAAAATAAGTGATGGTAGCAAATACTGGGTCATGTTCCAAAGAAAATGCATTTAGTTTTTACTATTGATCGTATCTATTGTAGTCTCTTAGTTTATGTCCTTAATGTATAATTTATACATACATGTATTATATGTGTGTATATGTGTATTATATATATGTTTATTGATTTACTATGCTTTTTATAAATAGATATAAATTTTTTTGGATGTATTTTCTGCATTCATTGAGATGATTATATACTTCTTACTTAATCTATTACTAAAGTACCATATCACTTAATAGGCACAATGTGTTTAAATGGTATTATATCTTTATAAACTTCTGGATTGCTTGCTTTAGGATATTTATATATGTATATTCATATATATTATATTTATAATGTATATTCATATGTATAATATTCATAATGTATATTCATGTATATATTCATATATATATATGAGAAAATTGTTTATAATTTTCTATTGCCATAGCTTCCTGGTCTGGTTTTGATATCCAACTTAGAATTTTCCCAAAAAATCAGTACAGAATCTTTCTCTTATTTCTATTCTTTGAAAAACTTTTAACTTTGGATTATCAGCTCCCCAAATGACTTATAGAATTTGCCTGTCAAAACTAGACATGTTTTTTAAAGCATGACGTTTTACTAATTATTTCATTTATTTAGTAGTTACATAAAATTTTTCAATGTTCTCCTTCCACTTTTTGAGTAAGTTTTTGAGTAAATTTTTCTGACATTGAGCATTTTGCCTAGGTCCTAAAAGATATTGTTATAAAGTTTTTCAAAATATCATTTCACTTTTCTTTTAATTTCTATCACATCTCTAATTATGTTTCTTTTTTCATTCACAATATGGTTTTTATGACGTATCTCCCATTTATTAACTTTGCCAGCTATTTGTTAATATTAATTTTCTTGAGGTTTGGAATGTTATGATCCTCTGTTATACCAGAATTTCAAATACATTAATTTCTGCTTTTCAAATTTACTCATTTTACGTCCTTTGCATTTATTCTTTTGTCATTTTAACTTATAAACTTGGATGCTTAGTGCATGAATATTCAGTCTGTTATGATATAATATGATTATAATTTTTTCCTAAGTTGCATATATATAGTCTTCAAACTTTGATAGGGGAGTATATCTAATTGTCAATAGTTTTCAGTTCTTTTTTCTCTTCACCATTGTGATTTCTTTTTTGTCCCACATGTTATTTAGATGTTATTAAATTTCCAAGCAATTGAGATTTTCAAAATGTAATATTTTATTTTTGATTTCAAATGCATTTGTAGTCAGAAAGTGATCATTATTAAATTTGTCAGGACTTTTAGTATGTGTTAGGTTTTTGTAAATGTTTCAGTGGTTCTTGGAAAAATGTGCTATTTCCAACTATCCATAACACAGCTCATTTAAGACCATTGAGTTAATCTCCTTAATAAGCTACCTTGTTTACATACTGCTTTCCTGACATTTTTTCTTTAAATCTGCTTAATCTAACAATTACGACAAGTGTTGTGTTGATATCTTCCACTATAATTATGTATTTGTATGTTAGTATAATAGTTCTATCATTTAAATATATTGAAGCTGTATAAAAGTCCCTCCAAAATTAAGCATATTATATCTTTTCTGCAGAATTGAATCTTAAATGAATATCTAGTGCTTTTCTCTACTTTTTCCTACTGTTTTGGTGGTGGTGGTTGTCGTCGTCGTCTGTTTTGGTATTTTACCTGGTAATTTATGTTGTTATTTCTGTATCAGATGAATTTTTTTAGAATTTGCCTGACACCTCTTTTTCTGCTGTTTGACTTTTAACTTCCAGTGTTCGTTCGTATGTTTCAGGTTTTTTTTCTTGTAAATAGCATAAAGCTGATCTGTGTTTTGCTTTATCTAGTCTTGACAATTTTTGTTTGGTCTCTTTATAAGACCCAACCTAGTAAGCATCCCCACTACTCCTTTTTCAGGGAAAATAATTTTTCCTGATTTCCTTACCAAAAGTGCTACTTTTTAGAATCCTGACGTTATGAAAGATAAGTTTTTCAATCTTTCCCCTTTCCTGGGTCCCAGATTGTGTCTGTTGCCTTTAAGATCGGCTTAAGGATTCAAACTAGTGTGCTCCAGATAAGCAAGTGTTCAGGATTTATGTCTCGCACTTCAGGCATTCTTGTAATTTTGGCTCCTGAAGATTTTGTTACCCTTAATTTCCTGCTGGCTAACCCATATATTGAATATTTTTAGGTGATCTATACTGGAACTATCTTTCTCAAAATCAATGATGCTTTATTACCAGAAGCCAAAGGGAATAATAATAAAGTATGCAGTGTTTAAATCTTAGACTCAGAAGTAATTTTAGAAATAATCCACCCACCTTTTAAGTTACGTAGGCCCTCAGTTTCCTCATCTGAAAAAACAGGAATTCTAAAATCTGCTTTGCAGCGTTAGTTTTTTCATTATAACTAGAATATGTGAAGCCCTTGGCTCATACTTAGCCACATAGGCACTCCATAAATGTAAATTAATAGTCATAAAGTTTTATTTTTATTGAGTATTTAAGTGAAGAATGCCTTTAGAAAGGAAGTACAGATAATGAAACAAACTGTTAATGACACTGGGAATGATTTTAGGTTAAAATGTATAGTTTCAAATTTACAGTGATGCATTGAACAAAATGAAGAAATGTGATATTGTATGGCAAATTAGGCACAGTAATGAAGCTCAACCACTATTCAGCTTTTATAAAAAGAGAAGTGGCAACTTTAAAATTAAGACAAAGCCAATTTTGAAATGCTTTTACTGTCTCAAAGTTTCTACTTGGTTGAAATTAATTCATCGATCTGATCAAGGGTTCATTCCTGTCTTCAGTGGTACTTTCATTCTTTAGTTCTTCATAGCTTTTATTACTCTTAAAGAATCTTCAAGTTCATACTGATGAAACTAAGCATATGGTGCAGCTGCATTATAATACAGTATTGTCTTCTATTTTTTTCTGTCACTATTTTTCTAGAGTAAACTAAGAAAAGACTCTTTAGACTTCAGAGCATTTTATAGTTGTGCATGTGATTATGCAAATATGCTTGTGTGCTGTGTCCATATGATTAACACTATATATACATGTGAACGAGAAAGAGAACTCTGAATAGACTACTTTACCATACTATTTTAAGTCAGTAAGATCTATCTTCTGTCTCTTCAGTTAGGTAAAAATACATAAGTGTGTAATTCCTATTTATGAGCAAGGACCGCCATTCACTCCATTGCTTAAGCTTAATAACCCTAGAATCATCCTTGACTTCTCCGCTTGTTCCTTACATCACGTCCAGCCCGTGAAGACATTATTCTCCTCTCTAACACCAAAATACATATTGAATCGTACGTCTCGATTTCCAGTATGGCCATCCCCCCAAAGCCCTCATATTCCCTCACATTTCTTGGTAGGTCTTGCTGCTTTCACTCTTGCTCTTCCATAGCATATTCTGTGAAGAGCAGCCCAAGGGATGTATTTGAAACCTATGCTAGATCATGTTGCCTTATGCCAACACTTCCCCAATATCCTCCTATCACACTTCAGTAAAAGCACAGAATCCTTGCAGTGGCCCCTGACTATTCAACTGAAAAAAAATCCTCCTTCTCCTCCCCTCCTGCCCTGAGCTCACTGCAGCCATACTGGCCCTGTAGCTGCTGCTGGAATGCTTGCCCCTAGAATATGCACTTCTTTCTTTCAGCTCCTGCCAGTTTCTTTTCCCTAGGCTTGCTTCATTTTACTTTGTGGCACTTATTACATGACATTATATTTCATAATTTTATGTCTGTTTGTTCAGTTTGGATGTTCTTTACCCTAGTGTCCCAGCAGAATTACCTGAGAAGTTATTAAAAATTATACACATTAGAATCACCTAAGACATTATAAAACATATATAATATGTATGTTCCAAGACACTGTTTTTGTATATATTTTTCAAAAAATTCAGTAACAATCTCTAGATTAGTAGAGATAGGGGAATCCTAGTCACTGGTAGTTCTTAAAAGATCTTTAGTCAGAGTTAAAAATCCCTGAAAAGCAATATTTGTTTTGTTTCTTTCTCCACTCAATAGGCTATAAGTTTATTAAAAGCCAGGGCATTATCTATTTTGTTCACTGCAGTATTTCTAGTCCTTAGGAAAATATCAGACTCATAGTAGGCTTTCAATAAATATACATTCATAACTTTTAAAATTCCTTAGTGTTTCTCTTATAGAATATGTAAACAAATATGAACCAGTGATATTGACCGTATGTAATTCTGTAAACCCTATACCTCTAATTCATTCATCAACCCGTTCACTCATTTAAAAAATATTTATTCAGTGCCTTCAATGAACCAGATAAAATTCTAGACTCTTGGAAATCAAGATTGAAATAAATACATAAATATCTGCCCTCATGGAGCTTATATTCTAATAATCCTGGTGGTAAATTTCTGTAGATGACTGTAATTTTGGAAATTAGAAAATATAAGTTCTTTAAATAATTTTGTATTGTATGGTATGTTATCTTCAAGAATAGCCCCTTATTGAGACCAGTCTTAAAATTATTTTAAAGAATACTTCTCCTTTAATTCAATTTAACTGAAGCTGTTATTTTTGTGCTGATGTATAAAACAACTTTTCAAAGTAATTTCAGAAGGTTTTTTTTTCTTAAGCTATGACTAATTAAAAGAAAACCAATTTTCTGCAAAAAAAAAATAATAATAATTGGATTGTAACAGATTTACAAGAAAGACCAACTACATCTGTCTTAAGAAAAGCTCTGATTCTGCAGTATAATGCCAGCTGGAGTGATAGCTTTGGGATATCCCGGGCAGTCATGTTTGATCATTTAAAGGTTCCTTTGAATTTTGTACAAACACTCATTTATTTATTTTTTTATCCTTTCATTCAACAAATATCTGTGGGTGCAATAAATTACCAGATATTTTGCCAAGTCTCCTAAGGTTAGAATACTTGTTCTCTGCTATTAAGTTTACTTTATGATAGAGGCCTAATTTTGTAAAGAAATAATGTCAAATATGTCAAAAGTAATATAAGACAGCTACTGCAAAGAAGCATATAATATTGAAGCTAGCTCCTACTCTTAAACTGCCAAAATTTCTCCTTCTTTTGACATTCTGTAGCATTCATCTTGTTTTTTTTTTGGCAACTGACACCATTTACCTTTATTCTGGTTACTTATCTGCTCATGTTATATAGTCCTTTAAGCTCCCTTTGGTTTTCATACACTCACATATATAAATATATATGTATATATATGTGCGTGTGTATTCTTTGTATATTCTTATTTGTATATGTATGCACATTACTTTGCCTACCATATTCACTCCAATACATATATTTTATCAAATTATACAGTAAGAATTAAAATGAGTGTAAAGGTTATAGTCATTCTTACAAATATCTAAAACCAAATGCAATAAATCCGAATGTATAACATCACGCTCAAAGGTTGCCAAAGAAGCTAAATAAATTCCAATGAGTAACTCTGGTTATAATTCAAGTATAATATAAAATGATCCAGAAATTGTAATTAACTGGATTCAACACTGAAATCTCTAGAAAGGTCAAAGTGTCTATAGCAAGTAGTGACTGCTCATTACATTTGGTAAACCCTGTAACTTCCCTCTGAGATAAGAGCAGCACAGAGGTTTTTAGAGTGAACCCAAACACCTCAGCTTTTGGAATGTAGGCTTTCACAAGTTGCTGTGCATCTTTTAGTCTTACAAGTTAGTGTTTTTCCAATACATGAAAGCAATATCTCAGCATTTAAGGGTCAAACACCTTCAGTTCGGCCTGGTTACCTTCATCATGCAAGTATTTAGGGGAAATTCCAGGAACTTTAAAAACTTTCCCGTTTATTTCCCATCTTTACAACTCTTGGGTGGTTGTCTGGTCCTTTTAATTTGGGGAGGCAGATGAGTGTAGGAGCTAGAGTGTGGATTCCAAAGGCACACAGGACTCAATTTGAAACCTGGTTCTCCCACTCACAATTGTACCACCTTGAAAGAGTTAACGTCACTAATCCTTAGTTTCTCTGTCTGTGAAATAGGGATGCACTCTGTATCTTATATGGCTTTTTTAGTGATTACATTGGAAATTCTTTGTAAAGGATGATAGATTTAAAAATGTCAGTTTCCTCTTACACTTTTTTTTTTAAAAAAACACATTTCATCAATTATTTTCTATTTAATCTCCTGTTCTCTTTTGGTCAGTTTAGGTTATTGCTTCTCTAAATTGTGATTCAAACCTATCAGTGATTGAACAAAAAAAAAAAAAAAAAGAAAAAAAAGACTTATTTAACTTTAAAAGGACATTTAAATGCAAAAATGTGAGACTGACATGATCTCAGAATGAAGGACAATTTCTTATATTGAGAAAATTAACTTAAAATAGAAGTCACTACACTATTTTTGCTCTTCTCTTTTCTCTTTGGATCAGACAAAATGTTAACCTAGATTTACATTCATGTTTAGGACTGACTAGGTATCTTTAGTGGCTTGTTTTTATTTTGATACTCTTTGAGATTATTTGGGTAATGGACTTAAGAGCTACTAGTGTTGGGGCGGCCAGACCCAAAACCAGGCCGTGAGGGGTTTTAGACCCTGGACCCAAGACATATTCCAAGACTCTTCTACATTATGTCAGACATGCAAGCCCTGCCTCAGTTTTTTCCAACAACTAGCAAAATACCTGCTTTTATTTATTTATTTATTTATTTTGAGACAGGGTCTCACTTTGTTGCTCATGCTGGAGTTCAGTGGTGAAAACACAGCTCAGTACAGCCTCAACCTCCTGGGCTCAAGCAATCCTCCTGCCTTGGCCTCCCAAAGTGCTGGGATTATAGACCTTAGCCATGGTGCCTGGCCTTGAAAAATAATAATGGTCATTTTATTTATGGTAAAAACCTAAAGAGGAAAGTTGTACATAACTTGTAGATTCACTGTTAGTCTCCACAATAATTTTAGTTGAATAGCATGGTTGTGGATACTCAGGCCTAAAGAACAATAAAAGATGCATTTTTGTGGTCACAAAATTGTATACATATGATTTGTTTTAGAAGAAGAAGTGCCACGCTAATACTTTAAACTTTTTAAAAAAGACAAAGCTGAATAACCAATTTCATTTATGCTTATAAAAGTATCACACCAGCAATAAGGCCTTTCATTCAGTATGTTACTTCTAAGAAATATGCTTATATGACAAATTCAGGGATACTTTTTCTTAACATATTAAATTACATATTTTTAAAAATTGTATTTTCTAGTTAACTCATATTAGTATGACTCTCAAAAGAATTTTTTCTGAATATCAGCAAAAATTGGAAGAAATAATATGTTAGCCCTAGTATTATATTGAACACAGTCTTATTTACTTGAGTTACCCAAAATAATTGATCCTTAGAAAAAACTCTGTAATACAATTTTAATGTCAACCAAATGCCTGAACTTTGGTGCATGACTTTATGAAAGAATACTTTCTTGTGGCATATTTCAGAGACCTCTTAATTGTCACATTTATCCTCAACTAAGATTTGATAATAATTGTTACACTGAAGACCATCTTTGTTGTTTATGGATAAATAAATAGCAGGTATTTCTGGTTTAATGAGGAGATCTTAGTTAAATGAAGAATCACCTTTAAAAACCCAATGTCCACATTGGTTTAATGAGAATATATGTTAATATTGCCTTTATAGGCTTGAAATAATTATTTGAATGTGTTATATATCACAATCTTGGTATATGAATATAGTATTATTTTATGGAAATTCATTTTTAAAGGTTTAGTGCATATTTAAATAACTTTTACATATTATACTATGTACATGAATATTGGTTGGCTAATATAACTTAGAAAACCATTCAACAACCTGAATTATAAAGTGAAATTAGTAGTAAAAATAATAATAAAATAACCAGGGAATTTTACATTAAGTATCTGAGAAAGCATTTTTCAAGCAAGTTAAAAACAAATTATTTGTACATGTTATCACTTAATGTCTAAAAATACAGCTGTTGAATTCAACAGTCCTAGATTCAATATCACTTATCACTTATGTGACTTCAGGCAGTTCCTCATATAAGCTGAGAATTTCTCAAATGAGAAAAGGTACAATCATTTCTAAATAACAAGATTATTAATCAAGATAATGTTTGTACTGCAATATCCTAGGCAAAGAATAAGCACTCAATAAACAATACTAGGTAATAATAAGTATAACTTTAAAACAGGTGAACTTATATGATAAAGAATTTTTGGAAATCTGCATACAAAAAAAGTTGAACAGCTTTTTTTTTCCTTTAACCTTCCCCAGAGCTTTTTAAACGCTAATGTGCATTGTGAATCTTTTGAAATTCTACAATTTCTAGATTAATTAACTAGCTCTTCCCCAATCTTCTTCCCCCCCACCCCCCAAACCCCCACAGAGCATCTCTTGGGACTTGTATTCTTCCTACACACTTTTTTAAATGATTTCTTAGGTAAACACCTACCTATTAATCATAACGCATGCAGAATTTATATTGCTTAGGTTTTCAACTTTTTTAAAATTAAGTACTAAACGTCAAATGTCAGAGTAGCGAATGTTTAAAAAACTTTGTTCATGGACATGACAGTCAGCTAGCTAACCAGAATAAAGTTTTCTAACTACATCAAAATTGATATTTCCATTCTAGAAGTGCTCATAAGCATCAGAGCATAATATTCAATTAATACTTTCCAATATTAGTAATTATTTGTTAATAATGGAGGTTTATTTATTTACAGTTGATTTATATTACAAATTATAGTGCTTATGCTCATAATTCTATTTAGATTGTAATTGTGTATAAGTTTGTAATAAAAGAATTATACAAACTGAGAAGTGGCAAGATGGCTATGAAGAAAACCAGAATATTTTACCCCCTAATATGTTTGAAGTTAGAAGCAGCCTCAAGGTCTCTCTGATCTCCTCTCCCAGAACCCTTGGTCGCTCCCAGAGTACTGGATGAGACTGTTCTCCAAGGTTCCCTTATCTACCTAGAAACCAGAAACTCAAGGAAGAACACAAATGTCATTGCTTTCCCTCCCTGAAATGTCATTATCTATCACAGAACAGAAGAGTGAGGAATGTAACTACATCTCGATGGATTTTTTACCACAAAATAATGCTGCCTCTGGGGCTCATTCAAATTCCAAAGAGAATTATTTACAAGTTAATTTTTGTCTCTGGGGTCCATTCATTCTCCCTTATTATCATTTATTGCCCCTAGAAAGAATTGTCTATATTCCCCATCTCCTCCCTCCCCCGAAGGGTTTATAAGCTTCTATACATTAGATAATGATTCTCCTGTTATTCCTTCATGCTATGCATATTAAAATAAATGTTATATGACTTATCTCCTATTAATCTACTTTTTTTTCCAGTTGGTTTTTCAGCAAACCTTCAGAGGCTAAAGGGAAAGTTTTTTCTTAGCCCCTACAACTATTATCTTGCTCTAAAAAAAAAAAAAAAAAAAAAAAGTATGTATATATACATTACTACTGTTAACAAAATATCAGTGAGATCTGTGGAGACAAAAGGAGAACTTTATTTTCTGGAAAAAGATATCTGCAGATTGGGGACGCACAGTCTTTAGTACAAGTGAAAGTGTGCTCTCCGAAGAACAAAAAGAAGGTCTGGCTTAATCAGGGGAAGTTCTTGCCCAGGTTCTTAATCAGGTTCATTTATGCTTATAAAAAATTAAAACTTTTTCTGTTCTCATTGCTCAAAACAGTAAGGCCTTGATTGGATGATGTCCAAGCTCCAAACCAAAGTCTCTGTCAGATGTTTCTTTCAAATGGCTGGTAGTGGGTATAGGGAAGATCCAACCACAATTCACTTTGGTACCAACAATAGAAACTGATTTGGCTCGACTGTGGAAAGGGAGGTCCTGTAACACTTTTACAATATCTTTCTGAGAACACAGAGTGTGTTACCCCTGCCTCACCCAGCTATGGCTGCCTGGGTTTGCTTTAACCCTGAGCCCTTTAGTTAGCCATGGGGGAGTCCATTTTGTCTATTTGTCTGGGGCATGTTTCGACACTAACATATTCATTATAAAAGCAGACTATTGACAAAGATCATTAGATATTGTGTATAAGCTTGAAATTTAAGCCTTGGAACTCAAATACTGTTGGAATTTGAGTATTCCAATATTATTGGAACTCAAATAAATATAACCTTGTGTTATATTTATTCTAACATACTAATTTAATATATCAATCATTTCATATACTTATTCTAATTGTTCTGCCTGTCCACAGTTTTGGAAAATACACCTTCCACATTGTACAAGAGGAATCCATACAAAGCTAACTTCCCTTTGTCTTCAGTGTAACTCCTGGCTCTTTAACAAAATGTAAGACTCTTCACAGCCTTGCAAATGGCCATTCTTCATCTACACCAAAGCTTCCATGTACTTCATCATCTAATGCTCTGTCACCACTTAGGTTTTTATAGATCCCTGCACACTTTAGGTTATTTTATTTGTTTGCCTTTGTGCTTTTGTGTAGTGTTCTTAGGCAGCTACTCCAACTCGTTGTTTAAGATTCTGCTTAGACATCACCTGTTCTAGAAGCATTCTTTAACCACTGAATCACAAGCTGGACTTAGTGTGTTTCACCTATGTTCCCTTTTAACACTATTACTTCTGTTACTTGAAGTGAACATGCTGTATTCTAATAATCTGTTTGAGTGCCTTTTTGTTCCCAAAAATGTCAGCTTTTTGAGGGCAAATATTGTGGCTTATTAATTCCTGGCATCCCTTTGGTATCTTGATCTATGGTGATTACTTGTGATTGACCTCACTAAGTGTTGGAAATATTTCCATTAGGTGGTTTAAACTTAAAAATCTTTGAACCCTCCAAGTTTCCCTTGTAATATCTAAGAGTGTTTGATCTGCTAAGTCAGTATTTCTATGTGAATGCTATTATATAACATTGAGAGATTGTCCTTTCAAATCCTAACCTTCCCTTTCCCAAATATATTAGCTCACCCACTGATTTTCTGAATTATTCTAATACCAACTGCAACTTATTCAGTCTCTTGCTGGTAATGAACTTCTCAGACATGCTGAGCCCACTAATGTCTTTTGAATTCTTATGTTCTCTCTAAGCCCCCTTTCTGGGTAGAGTCTCAGAATGTTCATCAGCCCCCACAGTGATCAAATTGATCTTCATTGACATGACCAAAATCATGCAGAGGGTACTATATTAGATAATTAAGAGAAAAACAGGAAGTTGAAAGGAATATTTAGTTTTTAATATGCATTAAATTTTTATCCTGTTACTTTATTCCTTAATCTGAGTCAGTTATTCTTATGGCATCATCTTTCCATTTCCCATTGTTAATTGTGCTAAAATTCTATTTCTAGAGCCTCTCTATAACAAGAGATCTCAGGTTGAAGATACCAGTGAAAGCTAGGGCACATGTTGTCATGAATTGTCCTGTGTATTTTAATTATCTTTAAATATCTAACTATGGCAATGATGACGTCTTGTGCTTATAGAAGTCACTTCCATCCACCCAGTCATATTCCAGGCTTCTACCAGCAAACAAATGCTCATATCTTCCTACGCTTGTGCAGTGTGCCCCATCAGATTTGTAGCCAAAGTCAAGTTTCCCTTGAGTTGCACACAATTCTGCATTCAGGAATAATTTTTTTTTTTCTTTCTACAGTCCTGGAGGGGGTGGGAGAGTGGAGAAAGGGGCTGGGGGGAGGGGGAGGAATATAAATACCCAGGAGAAAATATTGCAATGCTTTAGTTGAGCCTGGCAGGTATGAAGAGTTGTATACTGCACATAAGGCAGAAATTTCATTTTTATCCATTTTCGTCACATTTTCTTTACTGAACAGAAGGAGGAAAAAGAGAGAGTATGACTTTGTACTAATTAGCAAAATAAAGATAAAAATAGACATTTTGAAATTGGACATTTCATGGGCACCATTTGTTCTCTCTTTCCTTTCTGTTTTTATCCAGCACTGCTTTTCTTCTGGTTTCTTCCCCTCCCTCACCTCATTTTATCGGCTGTCTTGAGCTGCCTCTGACCTATCTCACAGTCATGAGATGTGGCAACCACAGGTGTCAGCAGCTCTTCACAGCTGGTAAAGCCATTCTTTCACTTGATTTTCACCCATTAAAAAGAAAAAACAAACAAACAAACAAACACCTGTTTTGACTCTTGTCCCTTCCTTTTCTCCAATGGCAAATTAAATTGACAAGCTGGCTGGACAGTGGCAGAGGGGACTTAGTTTTCAGTCAAATTATTTTTAAATCTCCTTTTTGCCAGTGGTTTCTCTTCCTGTCATTTCCTCTATGTATGTTTTTGACAGCTGGGATTATTTTTATTCCACTTTCCAGTCTCTGCTTTGTAATAGCTACTTTTTTTTTTTTTTTTCCACCTCCCAGTTTTAACTAGCAGTAGGATGACTATGTCTGACCCCTGTATTTAGCTATTTCCCCACAGTTACAAATATCTACATTGGATTTCATTCATTCTCTAGGAACATAAATTTCCACAACATGCCAATGCTGCCAGATGTTGGGGCCAAAGATATGAATAACACATGGCTCCTGTTATTGAATAGATCAGTGTATAATACCCAGCTAGACACAAAACAGTTGACTATGGAGAGATGCCAGGAGACGAAACTGTAAATCGTGAATGGATAATCCTCTAGGTTACATGTAAACTGTCACATAATATGTCCTGCCCTAAGACTTAGGATGTTCCTTGTGCGTTTTCAGATGATAGTAGGTAGGATCTTTGAAGACTGCTTTGTACGAAGAGTTTTTTTTTTTTTTTTTAATCTTAAGATTGTGCTTTTTATAAATATATTTTAAAAAACTCTGCATTTAAAAGGAGAAAGATTTTAAAAAGAAGGAAGAAAAACACAAGTTGGGGGAAACTATGCTAATTTTGGATTTAAGTGAAATCAAAATTAGAATATTGCGTAAGAATCCATATGTTAACCTTCACAAAGATGGGGAGAACTTAGAAGAGGAACTGTCCCTGAAGCGTGGAGGGAAAAGGGATGGCTTGGTGAATCCCACTTTCTGTAGTTGACAATAAAGGAACCATACGTTTGAGCTCCAATTATTTCTGTTATGGAAGATAAAGAAAAGAATTTAGCAACAAAATAAATTTGTTGATCGTCTGCTACATGATGATATCATATAAAATATTTTGACAAACATATTATTTCATCCATATTAGCATTCTGTAATGGTAATATAAGCACCATTACATATTAGTAGCCATTACATATTAGATCATAATATGTGATATGAGATATGAACACTCCCCCTTCTTTCTTTCCTTTTTTTTTTTTTCTTGACTGATGAAAGGTGGTGGTTAGGTAAGTTTAATAGTTAATACTGGTATGGACTTGAACCAGATTTTAATGGAAGCTTTTTGACTTCACTCTTCCCACTAAAGTAATTTCTGAAGGAATTTTCAAAAATATCAGTGGTATAATCTAGGAGTATGCAATTAACACACTATGGGTCATTCTAATGAAAGTGGTCTAAAAGTGAAATACTGCCCTTATATTTTGACTTATCTTTTGTATTATCATCAGTCACCTGTTATTCAGGACAAGTTACATTAAGCACTGCATTAATCATGGGACTATTCAAGGTGTTGTACTAAGATAATTTCATAGGCTAAGGCTAAACTTCCAGTGAGTTTACAATCACAGGTGGTTATAGAAGTTCAGAATAATAATATTTAAAATTTATGAGCAATTAAGTGTGTCAGGCCCTGTAGCAAGCTCTTTACATAGACTATCTCATTTAATTCTTAAAACAGCCCACCAGAGAGGTACTGTTTCTATTGCTATTTGCAGATGAGAAAATTGAGCTTCATGTAAACAACTTGCCCTGTATTCTTGAATTATGTATAGTCACTTAGAATGTAGGGTCAGAAAAATGTAATGATGTGTACTAGTATGGTCACAAAGAGGAAAAAAAGTACATTTTATTAGATTGAAAAACCTTTCTTTATAATGATGGAGAGAGCAGCACCATGGGAGTTAGATGTCTGGAGTAGAGCTGCTAGAAGGAAAATTCTAACCCTCTTTGATTAATCTATTTATTAATTATGTGACCTTGGGCACATGATGACTACTATACTCAATTTCCTATTCTCTGAAATGTGCAAAGTAATAACTGACACCCATTAAAAACACCAACAAACACGTGTATCCACATCATCATATCCTCATATATCCAAAAGTGATATTTGTTCTTGTTAAGTAAAATTGCAGGGAGAAAAAAATATTCAAACAAAAAATGTTAATATTTAGACACACAGGATTAACTTTTTAAAATTCAGATTTTATTATATCTCTTCTAATACTTCTTCATAGTTCAGACTTAGCCCCTCCTTTTTCATATGCCTCATTATTACCCAGCCATAAAATGGCTAACTTGACATATTTTCTTTGAGGAGCAAGGAAAATAAAAAGATGTGGACCCTAGGCAAAGTATTGTATTAATGTACTTAATGAAGAAAGAACTAAAATTATTTGCAAATGACAGAAAATGGCCTACATCTTTAGAGTATATTGTGAAGAATTAAATTAGATTTACTCTAGGCTTCAAACTTCATACTTCTGTAGCATTTAAGCAGAATGAATTATAGTAAATGATTTTTTTAACTAGTTCACTTTTAAATTTAGAATTTATTTTTAATTCTGGCTTTCTCTTTTCTCCGTACTCTTTCCAATACTTGATTGCTTATATGCATTTTTTAACTGGTGGCCATAAGACAGTGAGTAACGTAGCATAGCAGTGGCGGAGAAAAGTCAGAAATGACCTTCTTCAGGGGCACCGTGGCTTCCCCTGCTGCCAATCAACTGAGCTCACACTGAGTTTGACCCAGAAAATTGGTCAGGTTAAAAAAGAAAGCAGAAAATGTCTTCCTTTCCCCCCCCCCCCCCCCACTTCTTTCAAATGTGTGTTTTTCAGACCTTGGGCTTAGAAGGAGAAGAAAGTTTTAAAAGAATTTAAGCCTAAATTTCCTCTTGGATGTTAATTTCAAAAAAGAACTTAAACTGGGAGAAAGAAAAAATTAAAAATGAAATGGTCAAGCTTATTAATACGCCCAAGGACATTTACTAGTGCAAGTGAGTGCTTAGCATGTTTGCTTCTGGGATGAACCCAGGAATTGAAACGACACCTCCTTTTTTTGAAAACACGAATTGCTCCAGTGTTAATATGTACTCCACTTTTTTATGAAAGGAAGTGATTATTTATTTTAGACAAAAAAGTTTGACTTTTGGAAGGAATGATATTAGACCTTACTAACAGGAAAGAGATGTGTAAAGAAATATAACCTTATTAAAACATACAAAAACAAAAAAATGCACTATTAATTTTGACCGTGATCTCTCACTTTACACCCTCATCAAAATGTGGTTAACAGTGTACTTATTCCCACTGTGTTCTGTGAGAAAGGTAAGGATGCCGCAGAGAATATTCAACTCTGGGTCAAAAGGACTTGTTAAGGGTAGTCTAACCTTGTCTTTACAAGATGTTTTTTTTTCCCCTAGTTTTTCCTGCAGTAAGTCATGAGAATATATTAGCAGTAGAGATTTACTTCCACATTATTTAGTTTGCTGGTATTCTTATTTTTAGTGGAACTTTTTGGAAACACTTTTCTTTTAATGTAATTGTGATGTTTTCCCTCATCACGTAATTCAGTTAGGTATTTGGTTAATCACTGGGTGCTTAATGTCAAAATTCATAATGGATCTGTAGTGTGGCACCTCTCTTCCTTTCTTCGTTTCTGAATACCCTAAGCAGCATTATGCTGTGTACTGAGCATGAGAAAATGTGAATAGGACAGTTGGTTTGGTGGCACTGGCACTTATAGAGGAAAATAATTCTTCTGATAGAACATATATTACATTTTGTGGTGGAGAATTATGATTATAGGCATTTAAAATGCATGGAATGTTTCTGCTATACCTACGTGGTCCAGAAGGCCTTTTCTATCCTAGGCTTATTTACTCCCAGAACTCCAAATTTACCATGTCATTTTAACACATTCTTGGGGGCTGACAGAGCTGGAAATACTTTCATAGGCTAATGTAAGTGGACACATAGAAGTGCCAAAGTGCATTAGGAAAATAGAAATCTATTCTGCTTCACGGTTGAATTTACCCTTCTCCAGAGACTGAATTTATTTGCATATTTTATTTCAAATATATGTGGGTTACACTGAAAGAGGTTTTAAATTAAATAAATGCAATGATTAAATGACAGATATAACAATGGCAAATCTGGTAGCCCATCATGAATTCTCCTTTTCATAGGAATTCGAGCCTTTGTTATTTTTTGGTGAAAAAGATACATATTTTATAAAAATGAGTAAAATTGTATTAGAAAAGTTTGGTCAGCTGAAAAGCATATTTAACATTATTGTGTACATTATTAACACATGAGGATAATTAAAAGATTAATAGAATGAAAATATAGGTGTTTTATACCAAAATTGATTTTTCTTTTTCTAAATATTCTTTCCTGAATCTGTACATGATTGTCTTCTGCTAGATATCTTGAAATATTGCAGACACTAGGAAAAGTATACAGGTGATCTTATTATTTAAATAAAAGAAATATGGAAACTTGATTTATGAATAAACAAACAAACATGCATTTATTATTGCCAAGATTTGGAGCTAACTCAGCTAAAATACACAAAAGCTATTTGGTCCGAAATTTTTAAAATACTCTTTCACAAATGTCAAATAAATACAAATCTAGATATGTATAATTATAGAAATGAATGCTTAATTTCAAAATAGTTATGAACAGCTTTGTTATTTTACCATATTCTTTAAAAATGATAATTTGTAAGGAGAAAGGGAATATATAGATGGAAGTCACTTATAATAATGAGTATGTCATCTTTAGGGTTTGTAACTGTGGCTTAGATTCATACATACATCTTAGTGATTGACTTCTTGAGTTTGTTTATATATAGCCTGGCATTAAACTATTTTTATTTGGGCTTGATGGTAGATTGGGTATTTTGCATTCACAATGCCGTTATTTTGCCTCCCCCCCCTGCTATCCCCACTTAGTTCTCAGTGTATAATAGTAGAAATATCATAGCCAAAAATAAACATAATAAACAAAGCTTAGGTGCCAAATATGTTATTTTCAACTTTCCATCTTCACTCATGTATGTTTGTATGCCCTTAATTTCAAAATGCCAGGCTAGTGCTTAACCAGGCTCTAACAAAAATGCAAACTGTCAAAGCAAGTACGATAGGAAGTCAGTTAAATGGCATGAAGGTATACCTAATCACCCATAAAGTAGAAGGAGATTAATATAGTGATGTGTAACATGACTACCATAAAATCTATTTGGAGGTGCTCAATAGATAACTATTAAATTGAATTGTACGATTTCAATTCTTTTGCCTTTGTTTTGCTTCTTACTTTTCAAACATTGTGAATTTTCAGACTAATGAAGCCTGACTCTCCAGGATATTGAAATGTATTAGGCAGTGGTTCCCTAAATATCAGATTCTAAGTCAAAGCATTGTTTTGTGATTTTTCTAAATGTTAAAAACTGAGATAATAGTTATTTTATTTTATTTTTATTTTGTCATACCAAGGATGTTATGGTATATATGTGTGGGAGTGTGACCACTGTCTACATAAAAATGTAATGCATAATTTTTTTATCTAGACTTTGTTGTTAAACGTTTGATATTCTAGGCCAGGCACAGTTGTTCATGCCTACAATCCCAGAACTTTGGGAGGCCGAAGTGGGCAGATCACTTGAGGCCAGGTGTCTGAGACCAGCCTGACAAACATGGTGTACTAAAATTACAAAAATTAGCTGCTAGTGGTGGCGCATGCCTGTAATCCCAGATACTCAGAAGGCTGAAGTTTGAACCCAGGAGGCAGGGGTTGCAGTGAGCAGAGATCGTGCCATTGCACTCCAGCCTGGACATCACAGGGAAACTCTCTCAAAACAAACCAAAACAAACAAAAATGTTTTATTTATTGTTTTCCAGAGAAGAAACATGTTATTCTTTCTCTCTACATATAAATACCTATGCGTGTATATTTAACAAATATATATATGTATGCGTGTGTGTGTGTGTATATATATGCCTTTTAATTATATATGAAAATAAATATATAATTGGACAAAGAGAAGAGAAAAAGAAAGAATAGTGGCTTAAAGCAGTTGTTGATTACGGGAAGTTCAATTGCCCCCATTCCATTCTCTCCACACTTTTTTTTTTTTTTTTGAGACAGAATCTTGCTCTGTTGCCCAGACTGGAGTGCAATGGCCTGATCTCGGCTCACTGCAAGCTCCACCTCCCAGGTTCACACCATTCTCCTGCCTCAGCCTCCCGAATAGCTGGGCCTACAGGTGCTGGTTACCACGCCCGGTTAATTTTTTGTGTTTTTAGTAGAGACGGGGTTTCACCATGTTAGCCAGGATGGTCTTGATGTCCTGACCTTGTGATCCGCCCACCTCGGCCTCCGAAAGTACTGCGATTACAGGCGTGAGCCACACTTCCTTTCTCCTCGACTAATGAGGCATATTGATCACACAAAATAAAATAAATGGGAGAAAAAAATATATATCTTTATTTTTCTACTCGTTAATCTCTCATTCATTTGTGTATCCATTAATCTTTCCCTTACTCCATAGAAAGTCACTCATGTAAATGAACTATCAATCTGTGGTACCAGGTTAACAGTACAATGCTATAACAAAAATAATAAATTAAATGATTTATAATGATTCTGAATTAGAGTAAAACATTTTAGTTCTGTTCATTTCAATATCAGGTTTTCTGTACATTGAATTGGCTCTGGGGCAAAGACTGCAGTGTAAATCCTATCAAATTGCTTTTTCTATATAAGATTTTATATCGTTTTTATACCATGCTTATTTACATAAGCTCACCATGATGAGGAAAGTCTATTAGGATAAACGAGTTCAGTTAATATGGTCTAAAAACAAAATTTAATCCTATCTTCTGATAACTTCATGGATTCCTCCATTTAGGCCTTTTTCTTTTCTAAGTTCCCCATTTTCTCTCTACTTAAAAGTATCCAAATCTGAGCTTTTTATTTTGTTAAGGTCTTTAATGTTACTTGCTATGCCATCCAGCACCTATGTCTTGTGTTTTCCTTTTCCACCAATATTTTCTCCTTGCTTATTTAACTTTTTAATTAAATCTTGCCAAAATCCCTTAAGAGTGGCATTGCATGTTTGTTGGCAGGCTGCAGTTTGCTGTGCTGCTTCAGCTTGAGCTCAGGTACAAAAATAATGATATTTACAAAGCATTCTGTAAAAGTCAATATTGTACCACCAGAGCCTCTAGGTTGTCAAGCGTAACCTCCGACCCAACACTCAGATAGGGCTTAAAAGTGTCAAGGCTTAAAGGAAACTTCAAGCACTGGGACACGTACTTCAGGTTATTCCTGAATCAGAGAAAGTTACTAAGGAGGTGAATATCTGAACACAGAATTGAATTTCCTTCCATCTTTTCTTTAAATCACTGTTTTTTGGTTTTAATTTGCTAACCTTAAAAGTGCCCATCTGAATATCTCCCAGTTTTAAGCGCTATGTTGAAGTCACTTTACATGTTAATAACAGTCGTAACCTCCCCAGATGTTTTTATTCATATGCTATCTAAATTGTAATCCATTAGCAGCACTTATTTTTAGTAAGAGTAGAAACATGCAACATTTTACGTTCAATGTGTCCTTTGCATTGATTTAAGGAATCCATGAGAGATATGTGGTAAATTCCTTGGTGCAATTTGTAAAGAATAATTAATGAATTGCCGAATTGCATTTTTGAGAGTTAGTATTGATTTACATTTAAGAGTAAACAATCGATGTGACATTATTGATTAGTAATATGAATACTAAATTTTTAATGTAATTTCCCCATGTTATATGGTTTTGTTATTTTAATACTCTACCACCTAATTCTTTAAACTCCTGTTGAACATTTACCCTATAGGCTTTGTAATAAAATTCTACCAAACAATTATAATTCTCTTTTACTGTTCTCTAACTGTTATATCTATCACTTCACTGGACAATAGGCTATAGATTCTATCATAATTGTGGACCAGGTATGGAACAGTTCCTGCTTAGTTGATTTTAGAGTCATCATACAACTTTCTCAGAAAACACTGTTGAATTGTGCTTTACCCGTTCTCTATAGTCTAGGGACTATTGGAAATTCAATGGGAGAACTAAAAAGTAATTGGAAAAGGCACAATAGTCATCACATTGCTATACTTTAAAATTATTTATTGTGAACTTTTTTTAATTTTATAACAAATTTCCCACACCTACAAAACATTTATTAAGATAATTATAATCAATAAAAGCAACTGTATTACCAGATTCTCAACTTATTTTCTCCCCCTATTGCATTAGAACACAATGTAAACGCAGGAAGGAAATGAGTTTAAGTCCAGGCCCAAATTAATGTTCTTCTAAAGCAGTTTAAGAATGTTCACATATAATCAAAACACAAACAGACAAAAACACTGATATTAAATTCTGAGAAGCAGTATCAAAAAGAACAGCAGATGACTAGAATTTTATTAAAACCCAAAATTTCAAAAACAAAAAATTGATTTAAGAAAACTGCAAATTCATGTCAACCACTGGGAAAACTTTATAATGAGTTTTCAGGTTGATTTTTTTTTTTTCAGGGAGACAGGAAAAAAATGCATGTCTATGGTCTATGTAGTACAACTGGATGATTTTCTTGATATGATACTCTTAAGTGAATCAAGAGTATACATATACTTATTTTAGGGTAGCCTCTATGAAGATGCATTTTTAATACATTGTGTTGGCAATCACTTTTCCATTCTCTTCAAACCCTTGAAGTTCTAACTTACCACTGGGTTAGGTTATTCTAGTTATTATACTATCCATAAGATTGCATGTGATGTTCATAATGCCCTCCTTAATTTCAAAGAACTTAACTGGTATCTAGTTGCCCACCTATCACTTATTTTGTTTTCTTCTGCCTTTCTTAGTGCCCATTGTTAATGTTTCTATTTTGATATTTAACATTTTTTTTTCTTTGTAGCAAGGACAAAATATTCACAAAATATTCCCATGATCTTGTGATTAGAAGTCAAATTTGACCCTAAAGAGTGCTTCTTAATGTTAATGTACATGTGAAACTTGGGGAGTTTATTAAAATGCAGTTTTGATTCAATGGGTCTAAAATAAAGCCTGATATTCTACATTTCAAATAAGATTCAAAGTGATTAATATTTTTGAAATGGCCTGGTTGTCTACAGTGCCACCTGAAGTTCTTTGTCTCATGGTTGAGGAAATCAAGGACATGGTCACACCAAGTGTGAGGTTAGAGCAGAAGTTTAATAAGGGAAAGAAAGAGAGAAAGCTCTCTGCTGCAGAGAGGGGTCCTGAAAAAAAGGGTTGCTATTTCACAGTTGAATACAGAAGCTTTTGTAAGAAGCTGATGAGGACTGGGCATCTCATTTGCATAAAGCACACATTTCTGGTAACTCCACCCTGTCCTCCTAGTGCACATGCGGGCCCTTACCTTGAGTTACTCCACATTGCTTTGTTCCCCTTACTGCACATATATTAGGGGATGGAATTTTCCATTGTGGGCATTCTGAGCGAGTCTCTTGGCTTTCTTATCTATGGGGCTGAGGGCCTGTCTTAGGCAAGCTCTCCTTTGCAAGTTCCCTTATCTGTCCCTTCAGGCTGTCCTTTCGTTTGAAAGAACTCATCCAAGGACCCACCCTACCTACCACCTACCTGCCTGACAGGTTTTTTCTTTCCTCTTTTATTGTGACTATCTAGATACTGAGAATATAAAATAAACGGCAGTGATACAGTAAAATAAACAACACGTCCTGCAAAACACTCTCACTTTGAGATGGTTTGATAAATTGCCATTGGTTCACTGTTAGATACAATTTAAATAGAAGAACTTTGTAACCTAAGAGTGTAGAAAAAGAATTAATAAACTGCATTTACAAACATGATGTGATGAAAGTGAATGTATTCATTTCCTCTGATATAAGATAATAAACATTGACTAAAAATACAAAAAAGTGTTTTAAATTCACAAAGCTAATATATTGTTAAAGATTTAAATAATTCATTTTTCAAATTATATTTTTCATAAAGAGTATAGCATTTATATTTTTGCAGTTATTAATGCTTAAACTGAACTACTTTTTAAAATATTTTATCTCAACTCTATTTCCTCATCTGTAAAATGAGTATTTTACAGATATTAAATGTGTATTAACATATTTTGTGTGTAATGTGGAAATTTAATACTCTGTGGAAACAGTATTAAATGTGATCATATGTGTAATGTGCTTATCAGTCAATAAATGCTAGATTAATAATATTCATTTTAATTATACCCATAACTATTACCTTTGTCCAAAGTTCAAATTTAAGAAAAATTAAAGGAAGCTTACTAAAAAAAAATCATACATGATGACTTTTCTGAAATATTCATCACCATGATATACCAGTTTTCAGAATAAGTTGGAGATTTAAAAGTATAGGATTTGAACTCTAATTTGAGTCTTGGTTTTAGCATACCTCTCATAGTGTTATTCTGGGAACCGAACAACATAATGCACATTTAGTTCACAGTACAATGATATACACAAAATAGAGGCTCAAATATGGATATTACTATTGTAATATGGATATACATGGCTCAAATGTGGCTATACTATTATATTCCAAGTCTTCAGACAAAACAGACCAATTAGAACAAAGGAAAATAGAAGCAAAATGTTCTGTGACAAAGTAAATAAAGTAGTAAACCTAAGACTGGATTTTAAATGCAATGCCTTAAAATCTCAGTAGCATTATTGATAGTATGTAAACAAAATAAAATGTATGTATGTTTGGTGACTATAAGAGACTCCATGTAAAGTCAAGGCTCAGAGATCAGACAAAAATGTGTGTGTGTGTGTGTGTGTGTGTGTGTTTGCTTTGATCAAGATGCAAATACACAAGAATCTTGGGAATGGGAAGGAATGTACAGTATCTTAAAAATTTTCAGAAGACAGAATTAACAAACCTGAGTGAAAATAGATGCTTGTAAATAGATGAATAACTTCAGTTCTGATGCATAGATACCTCTGTCATAGTCCTTACTTATTCTGATATATTTAACTTTCTTAAAACTTCTGGTATTTGTCAACTTCCCAGACAGGAAAAAAATGGGTGGGAAAAGGTAATGGTTCAATTACCTTGAAAAATAATCTCAAGACTGTCTGTGGGAACTAATAGTGGACATCATTAAACATGAAAGGGTTGAGTGAACAAGGCAGGTCATGAAATCCTATTCAAAGTTGAACTCTTAAAATAGAAGATATTTTTCAAGTAATGATGGCCTCATTGAAGCCTGGAGTGGGCTTTCTTATATTCCTTTTCAGCCCTATAATTTTGTGATGTCAAAATAATTGAGACTCAGAAAGTACATTTCAGAAATTGATATCTGTCAGTGAGGCAAACCTAAAACCAGAGTAAAGCCTGGCATTTGTGTATTTTGTAGATGATGGAATAGAAGCCAATTCATTCAATCACATATTCACACATTTAAGAAAACTATATTGATCATTTAATATGTGCCAGATGATGTGCTAAGATAGATGTCTCACAGATCCTAGAAGAGAATGTTATGTACCTAAATTTATAATCCCAAGTGTGTGTGTGTGTTATATACAGTACACAGTATATATATAGTGTATGTAACTATATATAATATCCCAAGTATGTGTATATGTGGATAAATAATATTCATTTTATATATCTATATTATATGTAAATATTATATAATATATCCAATACATAGTTGAGATTACACTATTTACTATATACTTATATATAAAAGAATTAAAATATATATAAACATATATATATCTCTATATAAAATGTAAATGCAAGTGTATATGAATGTAGTAAATGAAAATGTGGAGGTTATGACTTTGACCTTCCTTTAAGCAGTGCTTTGCGATATGAGTAAGAATCTGTGTGCAAGAGAAGGTGGGTAGGAGGCAGGAACACATTATAAGATGGAAAAACATGAGGCTTGAAGGTGCATGAAGTATCTTTTATTTGGCCTTAGTGTACTGTGTGTGAGATAAACAATAGCATTAAAAGCTGGAATGAAAAACTAGACTTCTGTTATGAAAGGTCTTGAAAACTATGCCAGTGATTGTGGAATTTATTTTGTGAGTAGTATATACAGGACACAGGTATATGAGAGAATTATTTTTATTGAAAAAGCCTCCTGTCTAAAATATAGGGAGGAACACAATTAATTAATAAAATACATGTTAATTATTGAGCTATATGCCAGGGATCACAAAAATCACTTTATATGCATTGTTTGGTTTAATCTTCACAAAACCTTTGAGATAAGTATTATGATTAGCCCCAGTTAGCAGTTGGGTTCACAGAAATTTAGGGAATTTATGAAAATTGCAAAATCAGGTTGTCAAATTAAAAGTCCTAGTGTTTATCCTTTATGTAGAACCTCTTAGACTTACCAACCACAATTACAACTCCTGGGAATTTTCTTCTTAGTCAGGGAAAATTAAGAAGTTGTTTCAAAATTGTTAATTTTTACAAAAGATAAATCTATTAGTGTTAATGACTGTTAATGCAAAGTCTAAAAATGTTAATTTTGCCTAGTATGACTATAGGTAGAAGGTAGTATGGTGTCAAACCTCATGTACATTTTGGAAATTTATGACTGGCAAAAATGTTGGAGGTTATTTAGACTAAACACCTAATTTTATAGCTGGAAAGCTGGCTTAGCTCATTGAATATTACCAATTAAATGAAGAAATAAGTAACTTATGCAAATGGAAAGAAGATGTAACAGAGACATAAACAGGCTATTAAAATACGAATTAGGGTGTCAGGTTATTTTTTCAGAAAGAAAACATCCAATAAATATTTATTGGAGCCTTAGTTATACAAGTTACTATAATAGATTCTCAGGGAGACACAAAAATAGTGTCATTTCTGTCACCAGGAAGTTCACAGGAGAGTTGAATATTGGACTGAACCACCAAACAGCTAGACTATAGGGTAGAAAATTGTAAGCATTATTTGAAAAATGAGAACAATGTTTTAGATGTATTAGATGATGCTTCATGGGGATTCGATATTTGCATATAAGTGAAAAATAAGATTTTTACTTGGACATTTTGGGGGAGCAGCATTGCAGTATAATTGGTACTATGACATGTTTACACTTTGGACTACAACAAGTAGTCTATTGTATCTACAATTTAGGAAGAATAATGAGGAGATAGTAGTGGAATTTAAACTTGGAAAAGTAAATCGAAAGTGAAATCATGGAAAGCCTGGAATAGTAGCCTAAGAATTGACTTACAGAGACCTAACTTGAACTGGATAAATTTATAAGTAAAATGAGAACTTCAATTTTAGTTATGTTGAATTTTGAATAACGGCAGGTAATTCAACAGGTAGTTTGATACATAAAACTGAAGCTGAGAATAGAAACAAAGCCTTGATATTTAGTTGGGAACACATCAAGTAGAGGTGACATTAATACTATGCAATTATATAATCTAGAAACAGTTTGAAACAAGGAGAAGTAGAGCATAGCTCTCTTAGTGAATTATAGTAAGGAGGTGGAGGGAGCAAACTGGAGGAAGTTTGGGGCCATGTAGTGTAATAGAAACAAAAGGAGGAGTATGTTTCAAAGAGAATCAGGGAAAACAAAGACTGGGAAAAGGTCAACTGAGAGATCATTGGTAACTTTAGAAGGCGCATTACCCAGAATGTAAAGGTCAAAGATCAAAAGTGAAAGGTGTGTATGACAAAGAACGTTCTCAAAAGCAAAGATCATTTTATTTATTGTTATGTCTTCTGATCCTTTTATAGTGCCAGGAACTTTGTAGGCATGAAAGATTACAGATTTTCCCAGGTGAGCATTGATGGGAGCAGGCAAGAAGGAATGGGATCAAGATCATATGTTGAGGAAGTAGCCTTGACAGCAAGGAAAGCTCCTTGACGGGATAGTTGAGTAAAAAATCAGAAATAGTTTTGAGATGGTGAGAAAGAAAGACTGTGAGGTATCCAACTTAATGACTTCAATCTTTTCAATGACATAGAAAGGAAAGTCATATATTAAAAAACGATGCAACTGATTAGGTCCTCAGGGGTTTTAGAAAAGGTTTGAAACATCATTGCGAAGAAATAATAGGCACAAATGAATAGGCAGAAGACATAGCAAGTGTTTATTTCTAGTAGGATAGCATGATCCTAACTTGTCTCAATAAAAATAATTGTGTGACTTCTTATAGCTATACTTGGCTGCAAGTAGGTGAATGTGTATATTTATTTATTACATAAAGAGATAGAAAGTATGTTTTATCTAAAAAGCATGAGCAAATTGGCTTGATTTTTACATACATCCATATTTTTATAATGTTGTAAACGTTATTTCATATGTATTATACATCCAATGGTGCAAAAAAATCTACAAGGGGCTACACAGAAAATACTTTTTTCTCCAGGAAGTTTCCAGTGTAGTGTGTACTATTATTCTTTTTTCACTGAGCTAATGCTTATTCCTCTTTTTGTAATTTCAGAGTTAACAAATTTACATAAATAGATATCCCTAATTCTGAAGAATGTTCATTCTCTAAAATAATTCCAAATGATTAAAAAAAAATTAACAAAGCTAGCTACTAGGAAGAGTAAAGTGATTTTTTAGAATTTCATGAATATCATTAAAAACAAAACTTCAATTAATTTCATTTAGAAAATTGTTCTAGAATATCATGTTTGTATTGTAATTGGTGACTGATGGAGTGATCAGAAAAAGAAAATGTTGATTGCCTTTGGCATTAAAAAATTAGTTTAGCTTTCTTGCTATAATTATTCATACATGGAAATCATCAGTTTTATCTTTTCAGCATTTTCTTGAAAATGTTTGAGGCCTGAGTGATGTTGTAAAATAATGAAAGTGAATCGAGATGTATTTAATTATTGTAGTGATACTTCTGTATAGACTAATTTCAATGAATCCTTAAGTACAATGAAGATGAATATGGACAAATGTTGAAACTATAAGAATCTCTACCTTTCTTCAGACCCATGTTTATTTAGCCTGTTGATATTTCTCTAATATATGTGCCTGTATCTGATTTTTTTCCCAAAAGCCACTTCTCTGATAGTGACTCCCTATATATGTGTAGAATAGCAGTGTTATTCATGGTATAATCAAAATACACAGAACTGTTTTTTCACACATCCTTCATAGGCTATTTCTTGAAGACATGGCACGAAGGGGTTTAAGTTGTCAATTCTCCCACTAATTGAGTTGAGCTGAAGACAAGGGAAAATAACCAACTAAAGCCTTTAACATCTATGATCACTCTTTCCAACCATGGATAAATGCCAGCTCTGAAATCTTCTGATCAGAGTGTGATTTAACTATTACCATTGAAAATTTTCTGTGTGGATAAAGGCATTCATGGTACTTGCTTATACATTGAGCTCACAAAGAGGTTTGATCTTAGATAGTGTTCTTTCATAAAATAACTCTTTTAGGAGATTCCGTCAGTAGAAGAGCTGTTTTTTCCTGTAAGTTTGGAGTTTTAGGTCTCCCTAATGCTTATATTGCATTGCCATACATCCTGGCATACTGATGCCTGGCAGGGAGTTTGATGTTAAGTGCCAGCTGCAGATGCTGCTACAGAAGTCAAGGTAAGAGTGAAAAAAATTATTCATGAGGCCTTATGTCTCTGGGGAATTCCTAGACTGCCATACAGGAAGTTCACAAAGCAATATTATGGTCCTAGGTCTTGAACACTGAAATACATACTCAGTCTAAGTTTGCATGATGTGGGCACTTTATTGAATAACTCGCTTTTCTTCCCTCCAAGAGGTATAGACAAAACCACGTGGAAAATAAACAGTGACACACCAAACTTGTATATAATAATATTTGTTCTACTTTTTTTATGTATGTTTTTAATATATAAGATATTTGGGATTTAAATTTTTTTGATGAGTTTATTATTATTATTATTATTATTATCATCATAATTATTTTTTTTTTTTGACAGAGTCTTCCTCTGTCGCCCAGGCTAGAGTGCAGTGGCATGATCTCAGCTCACTGCAAGCTCCTCCTCCCGAGTTCACGCCATTCACCTGCCTCAGCTTCCTGAGTGGCTGGGACTATAGGTGCCCGCTACCACGCCCAGCTAATTTTTTTTTGGGTTTTAGTAGAGACAGGGTTTCACCGTGTTAGTCAGTATGGTTTTGATTGCCTGACCTCGTGATCTGCCCGCCTCGGCCTCCCAAAGTCCTGGGATCACAGGCGTGAGCCACCGCGCCCGGCCGTTGTGATGAGTTTTATACCTCATATTTAATATCTTATCACCTTTAGTCTCATAATTCTAAAAGACATGGTTGCTTTTCCAGAATAGCAAATCAGAAGGCTGCCATTTAGGAAGTAATTGACATTTGGGAAGTAATCTAAAAGGCAGGCCTCGTGAATTCATTTTTTCATACATTCCTTAAACAACAGAGTTGTGCTGGATGTTCTATTAGCTCTTGGGGATAAGAAGGCAGGCTCTCTACTACTTACAGACTTATTAACTTTGTAGGTGGTAAGAAGAATGGAGACATTGGCCGGGCGCGGTGGCTCAAGCCTGTAATCCCAGCACTTTGGGAGGCCGAGACGGGCGGATCACGAGGTCAGGAGATCGAGACCATCCTGGCTAACCCGGTGAAACCCCGTCTCTACTAAAAAAATACAAAAAACTAGCCGGGCGAGGTGGCGGGCGCCTGTAGTCCCAGCTACTCGGGAGGCTGAGGCAGGAGAATGGCGTGAACCCGGGAGGCGGAGCTTGCAGTGAGCAGAGATCCGGCCACTGCACTCCAGCCTGGGCGACAGAGCGAGACTCCGTCTCAAAAAAAAAAAAAAAAAAAAAAAAAAAAAAAAAAAAAGAAGAATGGAGACATTATAAGTTATTCCTGGGGCCCTGGCTGGACATGCCTAAATTAAGAAGAACTAAGAAATGGTAGAATTTGGAGAGTATCTCCACGGGTAACTCAAATAGCAACTGTGGTTAAGATTGCTTAACCACATTGGTTAACCATCCAGTGGTTAACATTGGAGTTAGTTAAAATTTCAGATCTACCACTTGATAACTGCCTGACTTGAAGGGAATTCTTTATTCTTCCTTAGTTTAATTTAGTCATCTCTGCAGTAGATACATTAATTCCTGCTTTATAGTATGACTATATAGAAAACTAAGATAATACGTTTAACACATTTTGTGACACACCCTGAGCATGTAATGGGTAGCTATTATCATTGTCACTGTTATTATTTCTCAGCTATTCTCCAACTTCTATTTTCTTACAGAAAGAGATAATGTAATCATTTTAGTAAAACAATTCAGTTTTAAATGTTTCCCTTTTCAGAAATTTGAGCCTTAGAGTTTCCATTATTTTTACAAGCAAATTTTGTCAGCTAAATAGATGAGGTATTATTTTCTCAAGCTTAGTTATGCATAGAGAGAGACATGGAGAGTGTAAATGGCTTACCTACACTGCCAGTCGGTGGCTAACTCCAGCTAGAAGATGGCCCTCTTAAGTCTCCTCTCTGTTCTTTGTCCGTTACATCATGTTCACTTGCTTAAAAATTGCTTTGCTGCCTTCAAAGTTCTTTTAGATATTCAAAGAAAGCTATTAAGGGAATATATACTATTCTGAAATTTTATAACTTGACTTAGCTCCCTGACTAGGGTGTGAAAAGCATTAATCTTCAGTTGAGGAGAATATGAATTGTCACCGTTATCCTCTCCAAATTTGGCAGTGAAGCAACTTGCTGAGCAATTAGCCTCATAGAATATGCCATGCACTGTATTTTAAAACTGCCTCAGGAAACCTCTGAAAGGAGATGATGTCTCTCTTTTCGTTTGTTTGGAAATCTACAATCAGTATATATACTCATTTAGTATAGCATGATAATGTAATAGGGAAAACCCATATTTCCTTAGTCATCCTTATTTTATATTGGAGATGTCTATCAAGGTTAATTCTTTTAAAATAATTGAAACTTTACTTTGGTCATTGTTTCTGGTATTCAAAAAACAAACAAACATGCAAACAGATTTTGAAAACTCAGTTTTCTAGCTGCAGCTAAGATTTCATTCAGAGCTGCTGTTTATTATGGAATGGATTTGAGCCACCCATCTTTGTGAACTTCCCAGTACAGTAGGCACTAGCCATGTGTGGCTACTGAACACTTACAGTGTAGCTGTTCTGAATTGAATTGTGCTATAACTATAAAATTCATGACAGATTTCAAAGACTGCATATAAAAAGAGTTGCATAATATCTCAGTAACTTTATACTGATTACATGTTGAAATAGTAGCTTGGATATATTGAGATAAATAAATTGCATTACTAATATTTATTTAACCTTATATTTTTATTATTTTTTTTTCAAGTTGACCACTAGAAATTTTAAAACTACATATGTGTCTTACATTCTATTTCAGCTGGGTAGTGCCATTCTAGCTATGTAATTATGGATATTATAAGAATACCATACAGTACTGAGTCCTCCAAATATTTGACATTTTTAGTGCTGCAATATTTGTAATCTTGTAGTAATTTACATATAAATTCCCATTTTTAATTTTTATACTTATTTTTAATTATCCCTGAAATATTACCATAATTTAATTTCTATACTAAAAGTGAATATAATATATATAAAATACACATACAATTTTAAAATAATACCCCTAGGGGTATTAAAGCTATTCTTCAAAAATGTCATTTAAGTCATCTATATTGGTAGTAGACTATGATGTTATATATTTAATAGTAAACTCGTGCCGGGGCACAGTGGCTCACGCCTGTAATCCCAGCATTTTGGGAGGCCAAGGCAGGCAGATTGCCTGAGCTCAGGAGTTCATAACCAGCCTGGGCAACATGGTGAAACCCATCTTTACTAAAATACAAAGAAAAATTATCCGGGTGTGGCAGTGTGCACCTGTAGTCCCAACTACTTGGGAGACTGAGGCAGGAGAATTGTTTGAACCCAGGAGGCAGAGGTTGCAGTGAGCTGAGATCATGCCACTGCACTCCAGCCTGGGCCACAGAGCGAGGCTCTGTCTCAACAAACAAACAAACAAACAAACAAAAAACTATACTCATTCGTTCATTTAATGACATTCCATGACTACCTATAATAGGTTAGATTGGGGCTACAAAGTTGGGTAATACTTGTTTCTTTTTTTTTTTTTTTTTTTTTTTTTTGAGGCGGAGTCTCGCTCTGTCGCCCAGGCTGGAGTGCAGTGGCACTATCTCGGCTCACTGCAAGCTCCACCTCCTGGGTTCACGCCATTCTCCTGCCTCAGCCTCCCGAGTAGCTGGGACTACAGGCGCCTGCCACCACGCCCGGCTAATTTTTTTGTATTTTTAGTAGAGATGGGGTTTCACCGTGTTAACCAGGATGGTCTCGATCTCCTGACCTCGTGATCCACCCATCTCGGCCTCCCAAAGTGCTGGGATTACAGGCTTGAGCCACCGCGCCCGGCCATACTTGTTTCTTGATCTCAAATAATTTGCAACCTAGTGGATTAAGTACATAAGTAGATATCAGTTAGAGTATAGAGAAGTGTATTTTGGTAGAAGTAAATATAAGTTGTATGAGAGTGCAGAGATCACGAGTCTTCCCAGAGGAATTGAAGCTAAGTTTTAGGAGCTCTGTGGACCACTCAATGGTCTTCAGATGAAGAAGAGGTAAGAGCATTCCAGGTACAGCATTAGCCAAAATACAGAAGCAGGAAAAGTGGTCTGTTTAAAATGTAAATGTGTTTTCTATAGCGTAAACAAAAGATGTATTTGCTATTGGTGGGAGGGAGTAGTGGTTGAAAGGGGAGAGAGTAAATCATAAGAGCTGAGACTGAGTCAGATGTTACTAAAATATGTGATTTTAAAAATATGACATCTATTACATAGTATTAAGAAGATTATAAAGGAGGAATATGCAACTTGAGAGCTAACTGTAACAGAGGACTAGAGGTACATCTCAGAGAGAAAAGAGTAGGTGTGAATACATTAATTAGGAAGTAACTGCAATAGTCCTGGTAAGCATTTATGACCACCTGAGCAAAGAAGTTTGTATTTTTGAGAAGTTGAGCAGGGAATAAAGAAAATGATGGCTTCTAGAATACCACTCAGTTTTCTGTTCTGAAATACAGGATGTTTATTAAAATATAGGGGATATAAGGAAACAAGCAGGATTGATGCAAGGAAAGACTGTTCAATTAGACACAGTGAATTTGTGGTATCTGTGAATGTCTTCTAGTCATTAAATATGTGTGTGTGTGTATATAGATATAGATTGGGAGAGTCATTATTAAGAAATCATTTTATTAATGTGTTTATGGATTGAGCTTTCTCAGAAAGAAAATACAGAGTGAAAAGAACAGAGAGCCAAGGACTAAGTAGAGTTTTGATGAAAATTAGAAAGTATTAGAGATGTATCCAGAGAGACTTTGTGTCATGTATTTTTCAGAATTACTAATGTAATCTGTGGCTTTGGTAGACTAGGACTATTCTAAGAAACAGATGTTTTATAATTTCCCTCAATTATCATCATTTTACCAGGAATAAATGATGGAAACCACACTATTATTCAAACTTATGTAAATGAAATATAAAAATATATTACTTGGCATGTATTTCATAGCTATGACCAATAATTTTTCCAGAATATCATAAATTTTATCAACATCAAATATTACGATTCCTCTTAAAGCTGACTGGGAAGAGAGGATGTGATCTTGGATCTTGGAAAGGTTACCAAAATATATCACTTTCAATGATAACTTACTAAAGTCTTTGAATAAAAATAATATATATAGTGTAATAGAAAAGAGCAGTATTCTTGTTTACCAATATTAAATAATAATGTTATTGAAGAACTCATAATTGTCGAGGCACTTCAGCAAACTTGAAGCCTTCTGGGGAATCAGGTAGCTGTGACAGATGAAATTCAACTTCTCTACGTAAGATCAACAACTTTTGGAAAGCTGACATCCTCTTTGTAGATCACACTATTGCACATTTTGGATTCTACGAGAAAAGCAGCATGATAGACAGAGAAGACAAATTTCAGCTGCATTTTCATAGTTGATAATAAAAGCATTTTATACAGAAAGAGAAGTAAAACCTTTAATAGTAAAATAACTTAATGACTTCATATCAGATAATGCATCCTTGTTGTACATGGCCCAATTTCAATTATATCATTTTAAGATGTATATCAGAGATCAAAAAAATTTAGAGAAAACAACCAGGGGAGTTAGAAGTACATTGGGATTTACATTTGATGAGTGATTAAAAAAACATTAATTGCAATGGTATATAAATGAGAAAATCTAGACAAGGAGTTTTGACTGAGAGAGTCACAAATGGGAAAGCTATGATAGAAAATGACTCTGATATCTTATTTATTCTGTTTCATATTTTATTTAAAAAAGTTTTTTTAGAGGTTAGAAATATACTGACAAATTTAATAGAAATAATTAGTTGTGGTTTCTGTACTGTACTCACTGGTGCAATTTATGGTCACATATATGCTTTATTTTCCCAAAAGTTACAGAATAAGCTGCTGGCAGGGTTTTTTTTTTTTTTTTAATGGACTTGGGTCATTTTTAAAGATGGATTAAAATTATTAATAACATTTTCAGTTATGTAAGCTCTAGCCATAAAATGCCATTACTCATTTGTTCTACTTAGGCAACACAAAATGCAGTTGCTGGATTGATCAGATCTGCAGCTGGATCACTTACTGGCTCATTAATTTTTATCATATATTGAGTATTCTGACCTGGTACATCAGCTTTTGAAATAGCCACTTGTCTTCTTTCCCTGGGCAAATAGCTACTGGATGCATTTTTAAAATGTTGATCTAATTTATTTTGTTCTCACTGAACATCTGTGGGAGTGGAAGGCTGGTAAACAAGTGTTTAGGTTTACATGTACTTTGGGACTCATATCACCTCTGTGTACACTCCTGCAGGATCAGCTTAGGCAAATTTGTTTAGATGGCAAAACAGGTCTTCATCATTTCACCTCTTTTCATTCCACTTTCCCTTCTCTTTTAGCACCAACCCCGAGGCATTTAGTTTTTGCTCTTGCTTTCACTTGGTAGTCTCAGTGGAAAAAAATATAAATAATTTTGGATGCTTGAGGTGAAAAACTTTGTAATAATATTCTTTTGATTTCTTAGTTTTGTGTATCTCCCTAAGTCTACTTCAGAACATAGAAAGCCTTTGTTTTTTTTTTTTTTTTTTTTTTTTTTACATCCAGTATGATAGAGTTCATTGCCTTGACATCATGGCATGGATATGTGGCTTTTCCTTGCATTCCAGATAATGGATGTTTAGCTGTGTGGCCATAGCTATTTTATTTTTTATTAAACCATATGTCACCATAGCAGGTGTTTGTTCTCTGTGATTTCTCTAGTCATGTCGTTCTTTATAATAGACATGTTTTATGTGTGTCCCACTGTAAAACCTATACATGTATTTAACTGAGTACCTTGTGCCCCTTTAGATTTAGCATCTTCAGTTTTTTCCCCTCTTTCCTGTTTTATGTTTTCCTCACCTGAAAAATGTGTGTTTCTATTTTCTGTCTTATTTCTCTCCTTTACTCCTCATAGCATCCCCATGATACCTTCTTTTTTCTTCCTCCCTTTTACATGGTCGTCTCTGGCCTCTGTTCTTGGCATGATTGGAGGGGAGAACTCATCTTCCTTAGGGTAGTTTAGTGACCAAAAGACAAAAGATGCATGGCCTGACTGGCATGCGGTGTCAGCAGAATTGTGAACTCTTCTTGCTGTTAATAGGCGCAGTGGCCACAAGAGCCAGGGGACCCTTCTGTACGTGCTCTTCATCTATGGCCTGTGAGTGGTCTTAGGGAACAAGAAACAGACTCTTCGTCATTAGAGACTTAGAACTAGAAAATAATTTCTTAAGTATTTTTGTTGAACAGTCTCCAAAGCATCCTTTTTGAATGAAGGGCTCCTCTTTCAAATTCCTTGTGTCAAAGCTGATTGGTTTACACAAATCCTTTTAGAGTTAATTGTGTAGAAAAGGAACTAAGAAGAGACTCAGAAAATAAATGGCTTTGATAAAGGAGATTTTATAAAAATCCTTTGATTTCTTCACTTCATCATACTATTCCAAACATTTTCCCCTGGCCAGAAATGAATGTAATTTTCCCCTTTGTGGCACAAATGGGGGTGTTTGTTTCCTACTGCTGAATGATAGCTGAAATGCTGTGGGGAATGTGCTTCTGTGATATCTTCTCCAATATGCTCTAACCCCGTGTAATCAAATAAATTGGATCATTGAAGACCACTAGGCGCCTTCACGTTCCAGCAGTAGTGAGTGAGAAGGTCAATGTCTTGCATTCTGTTTCTGCCCCTTTCTTTGTTTGCTCAGCAGTGTACTGTTTGGTTAGCATTATTTAGTCTTACATCCACACTGCCTCCCCCTTCGCCTACCCCTTCCATAGATCAGTACCATGTGAGTGGTTTGTGTTTCTCCCTGGTAGCTATTGCTTCTCACTCTCTCTCCCGCCTGTCTCTTTATCTCTTTTTTGTGTGTCAGATGTGAAGCTGACACCAGGCCTTGATTGAAACCCTCGAGTACTTCTTTCATTACTTGCTATTCCTACATCTTGTTACTTTTATCTGGATTCAGTAAGTTAAGGTTATAGAACATAGAGGATTAAGCAACTCTGACAGGGAATTGGACATTAACTCTTTAGGAATTCTAGTGTGGCTAATAAAGGTATACTGTTGAAGGTTAGGTATTTCCTAAGCAGTGTGATTCCAGAGACAGAAAAAAAAAAAAAAAAAAAAAAAAAAAAAAGGTTTTTCCCTGGAAATTTCTTGCTCAGAAAATACTCAAAATTCTGCTTTTAGAGTACCAAATTTTTGAGTTAACTGTTTCTGTCTCAAAATATCAATATCAAGGTATATATTGCAGTTTCCACTTTTGTAGATAATCATACGGACCTGTAGGTTCTAGGTTCCCTGCTGCAAAATTGTCATTTCCTTTTTGCACTTAAGACTTTTGTACTGGGGAAAAGGGACAGAAGAACTCTGAGAAATCTCTGACAGGAGAATTACTAGAAAGCAGCAAATACGCTGATGAGAATGGACTCTGCGAATTTGCAAATCTGACACAGTCCGATGAAGGCACCTGTAGCTGGTCAGGATTTCAGAGAAAGGTCTGTCTTATTATGGGTAGCCCAGAGAGACCAGATGCTTGAAAATTATTTTGAAACACCAACCTTATTTCTCGACTACTTTGATTCTGTTGATCAACATCATGGGGCTCCTCTGCATGTTCTGAGATTTGGAATCCCTTCATAGTATGTATTCTTGGAGGAAGGCAGAAAAAGGGAGAGAGCAGAAGGGGAAAGATGGGAGCAGGACTGAGTGGGATAGCAGCATAGTTGCAGAAGGGGTTGGGAAGAAGCCAAGGATGAAGGTCAGTCTGTAGGGCCAGACCAGACATGCCAGAAGGACATCTCAGTGTTACTGAGCTGCAGAGTCCAAAGAAGTAGAAAAGAAAACTTAAACATTCACTCAGCCAAGACAAATGTTTCTTTGAAAGTCTCATAATGCACTATTGTGTGGAACATATCTGGTAGATTAATGACCAGCTGTGGTAAAGGCCTGGTGCCCAATTTTAAGCTAGTGATAAATATCCTGGATTTAGAGGATTAAATGTTTTTGTAGCTGAGCTATATTTTATAAAGTGATGAAAACAATTACTCTACCACATATAGAATTTTCACACACTGAAACCAAATTTAATTAGCTATGTCTTTCCAGATGAGATTGGGAAACAAATAAATATATATGAGTATTTTCCACTTCATGTGTACTCAAGATTTTGCTTCCCTTTCCTTTTACAGTATTTTCTTACATATTTTCTCAGCTAAACATACTTCAAGCGCTCTCTTTTCCAGTTTCCTTCTCATGAGCAAAGTTTTCCTCTTTTCAAACACGAGAAACCCTGGTGGTTGAAGAAAATTATTTCATCAACTAAAATGTGTTTCCAAGTATGGTGAAGCAAAATTTGTCTACCAATTAGAGAATGAATAAACAAACCTATTAAATATCCTAATTTTCTAGATAGTCGGGAAGGGAAGCCACTGATGTAAAATAAATGGTATTCTTAATGGATTCAAGGAGATAAAGTACTTTTACATCTTTTCTGTGCATTACTCTGTGGTTACCATTTCTAGAAATCATAAAATTGTGTATATATGTAATTTAATAGATTTTTCCATACATTTTCAAAGTCATTACATAGAAAACCTAGGACATAAATATATCCTTCCTCTTTCCCCTAGAAACTGTATAAAATATAATGTACAATTATGTAGACCCCAGTATGAGGCTTCCCACATTCAAATCCCAATTGAGGGATTTATCTGTGGTATAATCTTGGGCAAGTTACTCAACCTTTATACACCCCAGTTTTCTCATATCACAACCCTATGAAGATTAAATGAGCTATTACACATAAAATGCTTACCACAGTGATTTGAACATATTTTATTATGTAGAGTTACAGGGAAATGTTTTCCTGACTTAAAAGATACAGAGAAGGGAGTGAATTCAAGAAATAGCCAGCATATCTTCATATTTTTATAGTATTTCAAACACTTTAATATATGAGATACTTCACACATTACTATACTTTTGGCTGCTTTTTATTTATGATTATGATTTTGCCGGTGAAGAAGAGATTATTAATTCTTGTAATATAGAATGGGAATTCAAAGCTCAGAGAGATTAATGCAGTGTGATGTAGAGGATAAAAGCCCAGATCCTGGAGACAAATTGCCTGGGTTCAAATTCTGGCTTTACTATTTACAAGCTGGGTAATCGTGGATGATTAACTTCTTTTTGCCTCAAGCTCCTAATCTGAAAAATAGGGATAATAATACCATTTATTTCCTATGGTTGTTAGGAGAATTAATTTATTTATAATACATGCAAAAGGCTTATAATTATGCTTGGTTCATTTAAGCATTAGTTATTATTTTATATCATTATTCTTAATAATAAAAGCATGCTTAAGTTTATACAGTTAAAAAGAAGTAAAGACAGACCTGGAATTCTGGCCTTGTGTCTGGAAATATTTGTATTGGTATTAATATATCAATAATTTCTCTGAAAAATAATATTAAGATATTTACTGTACTCTTACTGTATCCCAAGTATTCTTATATTCATGTTACATAACTTTTAAAAATGATTTCTCACTACAACTATATAAGATAGGACTTATTATTAGGCTTACTTTACACATGATTCAATGAGAATGAGATTAAATTATTTGCCTAAGACCCCAAAATTTGAAAACATGTAGCCTAATCCCAGAGTCAGCATAACATACAAATTTTAATTTTATTGTTTTTCTCTATAATTTTTAAGTTTTTCATACTAGACATGTGTTAGTTTTACAAGTGGAAAAATGGACATTAAAAGTTGTTTCAAGGCTAGGCACAGTGGTTCATACCTGTAATCTCAGCACTTTGGGGGACTGAGGTGAGAAGAACACTTGAGACCAGGAGTTTGAGACCAGTCTAGGCAACATGGTGAGACCCTGTATCTACACGTCATTTTTTTTTTAATTTTTAAAAACGTTATTTCAACAGAATAAATATTTTGTTGCGCAGTAGGACCCTGAAGTAATTGTACACAATAGGTGATGACTAAATGGTTTAGCCAGAAGTTAGGATTATAAGGCTATGGGTGGGCATGAGGCAGTAAAGAGGAAATGGGAATGAGGGAGAAAAAAATGAATCAAAGGATAGCATAGAGATAACTAAAATGGCAAACTTGAACTCCTTTTACTGGGGGCTAGCTTTACATGGTAAAATGGAATGGCACAACATCTTTCAGAGATACATTTTATTAATTTCATAGTTTGATTAATTAAAGTTTTGAGACTCTTTTGGCCTTCTGATTATATGACTGGTAGAACAATTTCATGAATGTTTTAAATCACAATTATTTGAAGAATAGATGATTATTTTTGTAAAAAATATGTTGAGTACTTTTTCAAGTTATGAATAGAAAAAATAAGTTAATCAATTACAAATAAAGTGGAGTATGATCCTGTGTATTTACTTGCTATTTTGATCAATTGCCACATATTGTTGAATACAGATGCACAGTAGTACATGTATGCATCCGTTTGTCCAATCTCTATTTGTGAGACTCACAGACATTTGTTCTTTATACAACTTTCATTTCTGAGACTTTAGCTGTCCACAAAGCAGTCTGAACTTACAAAGACTTAGCAGTTGGAAAGGACTGAAGTGCATTTAATTTGATTGTATTTGCTCAAAGTAAAGCCTACTGAAGTTGAAGCCCCTGTGGAGTAGGCAAAAATTTTTGGAAGATAGTGAATTATGCTTTGCTCTACAAATGCAGCAAGTATCTCCTTCCATGATGTGGTCCATAGGAGTAAATTCTGTCAGAAAAAAATATATATATTTTATTTGTGTTTGCCTCTAGATAAAAAGCTATTTAATCTGATTTTTTTCCTCAGGAAAAGAAATAAGCCCTTTCTGTTATTTCATTTTCCAATTAATGCTGTGTAGAAGTACTTATAGCTTCATCAATGTATTGAAGTGAAAATGCTATGTTTGACTTATTTATTAAGTTTCATAATAGTTAATAGTTTCAATAATTTGAAGGTTAGCTTTGAATCAGCATTTTTCTTAATTTTTACAAATATCACCCACAACAAACAGGTAAAATAATTTCAACTGCAAAGTGTTCTAAATGACTGACAAATGTTTATGACCCATGTTGTTTTCTGTATGATTAAACTATTAAACATAGTTTAAAAAGAACATTTATTATTTTAAATGTATTAAATCCAGGTAGCATGTGCAGGGGTTTTGTTTTATGTACAGGATTCATAAGAACTACAATGATTACATCAACACTTGAGGAAGATATTCTCAGATAATTCCACATATATGAAGTAGAATGCACTTATCTTTCCATCTGTATTGATAAAAGGAACCTCACCATTTTCTTGTTTTTGCATGGTTAGCCCTTCAGTTATTTCTCCTCTTTGAAATAGAGTTTTATAAATTATATTTCATTTATACTTGTTGATATCTTCCTAAATTAATGTTTGTGGCAGGCACTTGCTAATTAAACTAAGTTCAATGAAGTAATTTGCTTTGTTTTTGCTAGCCCTCTATTTGAGTGTCTGAATCCAACTGGAGTTTTATATGTATGCAAACACTGTGCTGTCTGCTCCAAGTTAATCAGTTAGCATTTATTGAACCCCTGCTGGATGCACTGTAATAAAATAAACATTGTAGAATTGTTTGAAGGAAATAATATTTATAGCCGCTAACTCTATGCAATTGGGAAAGCAAATGAAAAAATGAATTCAGACATTTTGAAATCAATAGCTACATCATTTCTTTTATGAAAAGAGTGTTGATAAAAATTAAACAAGCTGGAATTCTAGGCTGGCTATACTGTATCATCAAGATGCTGTGTCCACTGTGCTATGCCAAATAATAGTTAGACCAAAGAAATCTAACCCTTTTGGGACAGGAGACGGTGAGGATTGAGAAGTTCTTTTCTGTTATACTGAAAGTTACTTAGAAGAAAACAAGTTATATAAAAGCACATGGGTTTAATATTGAACTTAAAAGTTTAAGGACCAAGATAAGCCCATATTTACATTGGGCTTTAGTTTGGATTTGTAAAGCCTAAAAAAAGAGAGATTTCCTTTTTTGAAAATTAGGTTTTCATTTACCATTGTATTTCCTTAACTGGCATATCTTGACATTCTTATTCCTTTTTGTAAATTGAAAGAACCAGATAGTAACAATATCACAAATTACTTGTTTATAGGACATTGCTCATTGGATGCAAAAAAAAAAAAAAAAATCAAACAAGATATTAAACATTATTGCAACCTCCACAATGTATACAGTGCTAAACATTATGATTTATGTTTCCAAATAAGAAACAAATGGTTCTAATCTAGATGTGCATTTGAAATATTTTAATAGTTCATATCATGAATATAAACTGTAGGGAAAGTTTCATCTTTTTCACTGTTATGCATGAAGCCTCTAACCCTTCTAACCCTTCCAAATCTCACTTTCTAGTTACTGGCAAGGCTGGGGCCATTAGACATAACATTCTTGTTATGGTTCTGTATTCTTACACTGAGATTCAAAACCTTGAATCCACAATGACATCTCCTTGTCACTGCCCTTATGCCTTCCATTAAACCTTGTAAAGCCTATATCACCTGATAGATCTCCCATAATCTTTCTCCTCTGTTGTTCTCTGCAGCTTCTTTCATGGTACTTTCATAAATATCTTTTCAATAATCTTGTCAAGCTTCATTTCCATCACTTCCACCATTCCCATCCACTATACACATCTCAAAATACTTCTTCTAATACCCAGTCCTGTTCATGATGTTCAAGTTCCTTCAAGTGTTGGAACGCAGCTTTCCACTCAGCACATTAGTAAAATGAAGCTAGTCTTCCTTAGAAGGAGACTTCTGCTTTCTGATGGCCTTGTGTAAGACATTCTAGCATCCTCTTACTGGGCATCGTATCCTCTGCTTTAATCATGAGATGAACCTAATCAAAGTTTTCCTCAGGCAAATTAACTCTCTATAATATCTTCTTTCTACCAGCTCTCAAAGAATGGGAGACTCTCATTTATCATAGTACTTCTCAATGTCTACCTAGAATTACAGCTTTCCATGTAATTTTGCTCTCTCTACTATGAGATTCATTTTAGGGAACATTGTCATTCTTACACCTAGTAGCTCTTGGGGTACAATGATGAATTTTACAATGTCATACAGATAAAATATTAAGCCTTTGGTTTGTAACTAGTGAAGTAGATGAAGACATTCTTACTACAGATGCACAGAAGAAAGAAATATAACTCGATTTCAGAGTTTGGGAAACTTTTTTGAAGAGATCACACAAAGATAGACTTGATAAAGAATGAAAAGAGGAAGCCAAATAAAGAAGGATGGTGAGAACATTTTAAGGAGAGGGAATAATATGGGAACGCAGGATAACTGAGGCCTTATACTCCAGTAGAGATAGTTTGGTATTAGCAAAACTAAGACATATGGGGTAGGAAGTGGCACACCACAACCTAGAGAGTTTGAGCCTTGCACTGATAATATGTGATCATAACACTGCATATTTGTGATACTGAGGTTGAGCCTTATGATATTAGGTTATGTGCTAAGGGGCTTAGACTTCATTGTGTAGATGAGAAGAAGCCATGGAAAGGTGGGAACTGATTATATTAAAGGGACTTTTAAAGCAGATGCATATTTTTGTTCCCAACTTTCCCACATGCTGTGTTCCAGTAAGGATAGGGAGATGTTTCTTATCTGTAAAATGTATAGAGTCATATTTAACTGACTGTAGAAGAATTAAATGAAAATAAATGGTGGCATAACATTCTTTGAATATTAGATATTGTCTTTTTCCCTATTGCCTAGAATAAATCCTGGCACATGGAAAATGTACAATAATATTTGTTGAATATACCACAATGCTATGCATAAGAGAATGGATCCAATGTTGCACTGTGTTGCCAAAAAATAATGACTTACATTTGAATTTTTTATTTGTTTTATTTTTAGATTGAATTTTTATTTTTATGAAAGTAATATACATGCATAGTTTAAAACTCAAAGATTAATACAGGCCTTCCCACTACTATTTCTGGCTCCTCAGAAGTAACCTCTTGTAACTCTTGTGGCAATTTCTGTCTGCACATATCTCCATTTTTCTAAATAGCATGCATGTTCTGTTATTTGGGCACTTAAATATTGTCATTATGCATGAACTCTTTTTTCTCATTTGCATTTTCTTCATAGTTGCAGTATTCACTTTTACCGCTCTGAAATGATTAACAATATTCTTTGTTTTGTTTTGTTTCATTATCACCATAATGTTTTATCCAGTATTGGGCAGGCACCCTTGACATTAGTGTCTTTGAAATTTCTCTGGTTGCATAAGGTGGAGAATGATCCAAGTTATACACGACTTTAACCATTTGTCTTTTTTTTCAGCCACACCCCTCATTCCCACTTTCTAAGTTAGCTGGTGTCTGATTTTTTAGCCCTTGTAAGTTTCTGTGGCTTAGATTGACCTGCTTCTTTTGCTCACCACCTCAGAAGAAACTGCATTTTCATCCTTCTTTTTTTGTGAGTAACTAGTCATCCATCAGTTTCCTATCACCAAAAACTTTTCATTTACTCTCATGTCCAGATTTATTTCCATTGTCCTTGTGGGTTGTTCTTTGTTCTTCTTTATTGACATTTTAGTGTAATTGGAGGATGAATTGAAGATGTAAATACAATCAGTCTGGAACTTTAACCCACATTAGAAAGTTTCAAAATACTTTTCTATTGACCATCTGATTTGCTTCTCACCACAATCTGGAATTTTTCACAGATGGAAGTGGTATTATTTCTATTTTATAAGTTGTAGAAACAGTTTCTTTTTTACTTTCTATTATTATTTTTATTTCTAACTTTCACTTTAGGTTCAGGAATACATGTGCAGGTTTGTTACACAGGTAAACTCCTGTCATGGGGGTTCATTGTACAGATTATTTCATCACCCAGGTACTAAGCCTAGTACCCAATAGCTATTATTTTCTGTTCCTCTCCTTCCTCCCACCCTTTACCTTCAAGTAGGCTCCAGTGTCTGTTGTTCCCTTCTTTGTGTCCATGTGTTCTCTTTATTTAGCACCAACTTATAAGTGAGAACATGCAGTATTTGGTTTTCTATTTCTGTGTTAGTTTGCTAAGGATGTTGGCCTCCAGTTCCATTCATGTTCCTGCAAAGGACATGATTTCATTCTTTTTTAAATCACTGTTTAGTATTCTATAGTGTATATGTACCATATTTTCTTTATCGAGTCTAGCATTGATGGACATTTAGGTTGATTCCATGTCTTTACTATTGGGACTGGTGCAATGAACATACATGTGCATATGTCCTTATGGTACAATGACCTACATTCCTTTGGGTTATCCCAGATTATGTAATGGGATTGGTGGGTTGAATGGCAGTTCTGTTCTTAGCTCTTTGAGGAACAACTGAACTTCATTCCACAAAGGTTGAACTAATATATACTCCCACCAAGAGTGTATGAGTGTTCCCATTTCTCTGCAACCTTGCCAACATGTTATTTTTTGAATTTTTAATAATAACCTTTCTGACTGGTGTGAGATGGTATCTCATTGTGGTTTTGATTTGCATTTATCTAACGATCAGTGATATTGAACTTTGTTTTCATGTGCTTGATGCCACATGTATGTCTTCCTTTGAAAAGTGTCTATGTCCTTTGCCCACTTTTTAATGGGTTTGCTTTTTAAGTTGAGTTTGGTAGTTGTTAGGTACGAATTTCAGGGCCATAATTTGTATTTATTTTCAGTGATCTTTCTAGTGTGTCACAAAATCCAGAGTAGAAAACATGAAAACATTGGAACCTCGGGATTAAATAAATATAAGAAATAAAGAAATGCACTTTAGCATCATGACATAAAGAAAAGACTTCTTAAATGTCAAAAGATCTGTTCACTTCATTAAATTTTTACCCTTAACTCTTGTTCACTCAGAGAGGACTTTTCATATTTAAACAAGGTGATAGTTTTTGCTCAATCTCATATAATTTTCAGATAGCACTTAACTGATGGGTTTAGCATGGTCTGCATCTCTCCCATCACTATAAAGGCTGAAATAAAAGGCTCTTTTATCTTCAATGTTAGAGCTCACAAAAAAAGACTCTAAAGAGGCCTCATTCTCTCTTAAACATACCTTTGATAATGCAGCTCTTGCAATTTGAGAAAAACTCATCACCAATACAATCAGTTTAGATAGCTCACCTGGACTATTGGTAACTTACTCTTCAAACATGTCCCATCTTACTTGGAATAGCATTAGCAGCAACTGAGGAGACACAGGTTGGAAAGAAATTTATTCTGGCAGAGAGTGGAATTAGGTATTGAATTGTACCTTCCAAGGTGCTGTTATTTTCTTTCTTTTACTTTTTTTTTGTTTTGTACTTTAGTCTCTTTTTTGGGGTTCCTTTTTTTTTTTTTTTTGGCTTCTACCTTTCTACTATTTTCCCTAGAACGTTGCCCATTATAATTTTTAGAAAGGAAAATATTCTTGTAAAAAATTTCATAAGACAGTAAAAGTATCTGGTATGTTCTCTGCACTGCTTATATATATTTTTTGGAAAATAACAACTTTAATATCTTTTCCGTTACAAAAAATAAAAGTAGGTACAAAAAGTGAAAATATTCTAGATTCAGTTTTTACAAAACCTTTAAAGTGATCAGCTAAACAATAATTGTTGAGATACACTCGTTGACCGTTTTTAAGATGCCTAGATTTTCTTCAAGCAGAGAATTTATCTGAACAATAACAAATAGCATCTTTAATTATTTATAATCTTTTGAAATCCAAGGACAAGCAAGCACTTTCTAGTTTTTTGTTTGTTTTGTTTTGTTTTTTGTTTTGTTTTTGTTTTGTTTTTTTGAGATGGAGTCTTGCTCTGTCATCCAGGCTGGAGTGCAGTGGCAAGATCTCGGCACACTGCAACCTCCACTTCCCTGGTTCAAGCAATTCCCCTGCCTCAGCCTCCCGAGTAGTTTGGATTACAGGTGCATACCACCATGCCCAGCTAATTTTTTTTTTGTATTTTTAGTGGAGACAGGGTTTTACCATGTTGGCCAGATTGGTCTTGAACTCCTGACCTCAGGCAGTTCACGCGCCTTGGCCTCCCAAAGTCCTGAGATTACAGGAATCTCTGAACTTTACGGTAATTTTTCTGTAATTCTGAGATTACAGAAATCCTGGCCACTTTCTGGTTTTATCCTTTATATATTATATTACCTAGCATCCTATAACTATTATCTATTATCTACAATTTCCAGATGGTATTTGCCTTAAAAATCTCCAAGAGTTGAAAGAAATACAAACTAAAGCCAAAACTATCACATTAAATGTCTCGCTATTTTTAAATTATTTATTTTTGTGAACTCTGTAATTTAAATCCATTGAAGAATATACTAAAAATATACTGTTTTTTTCTTGTTGACATTTCATTCAAAACCTATCTATTACTTTTAGAGTCAGTGAGATTAAAGTGGTTGGAAATAAATATTTCTCTTCAAAACCCTTAGTGCAAAGACAAAAGGAGGTTGTAAGAGAAAATTCACAATAAAATTTATTTTTATTTCATTTGTAAACTCGGAAAGCATTTTTTAAAGGAATTTTTTTAAAAAGCTATCCAAATCCCAAATACAAAAAGATAATTATTATCTGCAGTTGAGATCATGCAAAAAAATTCTGCCAGCTTCTATAGCCGGGAGCCAGTCTCCCTCAATCAGATTCACTTATCAGGTGTTAAAAATAAATGGAATGGAAACCCTGCTTCTGAATCCAATGTATTCCAAGTTTGCATATCCACAGGAAATCTTCCAGTAAATCATAAAATAAAACAATAGCACTGAAATTTCAGAGTAATATCTAAGACACCCACCTCATTACTCTTTTATCTCTTGGTTCACGTACATATTGCATAAGCTGATGGGATCTGCATTGCTTCAATGATCTATATTTGGATGGAAATTCTTAACTGTATTTCAAGGTTATACGACGATGTGAGTTCTTGAAGTGAAGCAAAAACAAAAGAAGAGAAACAAAAAAATGTAAACTTTCCTTTTGGGAGTTTTAGATTAATTCATTCTAGATTTTGTGATTATGCATGAGTCTTATGTGTATATTGTTTCATTTTGATAATAAATAAATGTGATTATAGAGACCAACACTAGAACATTAACAGGGTCTCAATTTGTTTAAAAAAAAAAAAGCGTATTTGCTGCGGATTTATGAAATGTGAAGCATTGGGCTTGATGATAACCACACAACACAGTCTAAAGTCCTGCACTTAGGAGAAATCAGAAATAAGTAGTTTTCTCTTTCCAAATAACTGGTGCTTGAATTTAATGATAATTTCTTCCCAAAATGGTAGGTGAATTTGACTACATGGTAAAAACGAATCTAACAATTAAAAGTTTTGAACTGGGAGGGATCTCGGAGATTATCTATTTTATCTAAAGTTTTTGTTATCTAGAGAATAAACTCAGCCACAGAGAACCTGCCTTCAGTCGCATGGCTAATAGCTAGCACATCTGCAGCTAGGACTCAGCTCAGTATAGTGAAGAGGGTATGGGATGCAGAGTCAGGCATATTTTCTACTCTACAGATTATGTTTTAAGGAAGGTTATGAACACTAATCTAAAATTGGTTAATGCCTGTGTTGATGTCATTACACAGATCTTGCAGTGTCTATAAAAGTAGTATCAGGCTTCACTTTTAAAATGCTACAGATTTCTAAATTTTGCATGAGAAATGGGTCAGAAGAGCATTCCATTGATGTGGCAGAGCTCCAGTTTTAGTCCATAATTCTCCTCCTATCATGTCCTTCCTAATCTAATTATCTGTACCTCTTTAGGTTGCAGTATTTTTTTAATATCCTTAGACATAGCCCTGGTATATTAGACACACTTTCAGAAGACTGTAAAAGATGGGGAAATAAATACAGGAAGTCAAAGGAAATCAGAAGAAATACACCAGAAAGAAAATAGCCACTATCAATGCCCCACCTGCCTCCCCTACCTACTTCCCATTAAGCATATATTGCTTTTCTAAAATGAGGTGGACTGTATTCCACCTTACCATAGGAATGCATTTGAAATCCTTTATGTGCTTCTTTGGAAAAGTCTGAATTCCTTTTTCACAATATGTGATTCAACATGCAAAAACAGTTCTTTCTGGAATAAAAAACATTGACTGAAGAAAAAAGTTGGTATGTCTTCTCCTAATGTTACGTTTTTCTCACCAGAATTTGATTACCATGATGTTTTTTCTGTGAGTCCCAAACTGACTCTCTGTACATTAGTGTAGGAAACATTAACATAAAGGAATATATATTTATTTTCAGTATTGTGCTATTCTTGAGTTAGTTAAAGCTTCTATTAATATCAGTAGGAAACTGAATAAAGATAATGTAACATCATGATTAACGTATACACCTTTTCACAGATCACCTGCATTAGTCTGTCATATTTATGGCAAAGAGAAGAGGTGCTAATCTCTGATACTGAGTAAATGAATTCAGATGTAGGCATTTGCAAAAATAATTAATATGCCACTGAATATAAAACAGACTAATTTTAAAACGAAAAGAACTGTTATTTGTATAGGATTCAGAAATATCTCTCCCTTAAATTTTTAAATATTTCTAGCAGATTAGGATATACCACTATTACTTGTATTAATTTTAATGACTATTTCATTAGTGCTCTATTAAAAACTAAGTACCGTTTAATTACAATTTTATATACCAATTTGTAGAATAGTTTTATTTTTAATAATGCTATTATCAAAATAGTTTAATAGTCTATCAGAAGCTCAAAGAAAAAACAAATTTAATAATGTAATTTAGAAACTAAATAGAAATTTACTTAATATCCTTAAGTGTAAAAACATAATTACTATTTTATTCATTTTGTTTATTTTCATAAGAATACATATTATTAATGTGAACCTGATCTGATTTGGCTGAAATATTACCAAGATAGGAGAATCTCAAGCTTACTTTGAATCCCTACAGAAATAGTGAGTAATTTAATAGGGAAAATCAGCATGTCCAATGAACAGTTGTGGATGTCCTGAAGTAATGTGGCTAATGTGCATGGCCCATGTCCTTTAGACTGGATTCCTGAGGCAATGGTGTGAGTATCTGCAGTGAGAAGATAAAAAGCACAAGGTGAATGGTGATGATGGCTTTGCTGAGTAATCTACTTCCTTGATTGAATTCTGTAAAAAGCTGAATTCCTCTAGTAAAATTTCTTTTGCACAATGAATGAATCAAACGGAAATACAGCATGAAATCAGAAGGACTCCTAAGGTGCCAAAGAAGAAGAAAAAAGAAAAATAAAGAAAAGAACAAGAGAAATAAATGAAAAAAAGGAATCATCCTTGTAACAGTGCAGGCACAAGACGCCACAAACCAAGGCACTAGCACTGAAGCCAGGCAGCCTTTTTAGGACATCCGCCTTAGTTCCAATTCTCTGTTGTTATATTCTGTGCATATGCTTCCCAATAAAGGTGGAAGTTATTTTATTCACATTTTAGCACAAATTTAGTATCTGTTTTTATCATCTCCTGTGAGATTTATTTTGCTAAGAGAAAAAAACGAGTGAATGATATAATTTTATTAAATTATATAATCAAATAATTTTCAAAACTTGCTTAAAGATAAATATTTTAATGAAATATTTTTGTCCCTTCTATTCTGCATGGAGATTAAAAATCCCAATGGTTTCTGGATGAAAATTAAAATCTCTATTAGATTTCTAGAGCTTTTATAACAAATAGACAAAAGCGTGGTGGCTTAAAAGAACAGATAATTTACTCTTTGTTCTCTTACAGCCTGGAGGACAAAAGTCCAAAATCAAGGTGCTGCCAGGACTGTGTTCTCTCTGTAGGCTCTTCAGAAGATTCTGTTTCTTGCCTCTTCCACCTCCTGGTGGCCCTGGGTGTTTTTGGCTTGTGACAACATCACTCCAACCTCTGCCTCCATGATCACATTGCTTCCTTTTCTTCTGTCAGATCTTCCCTGTGGGTTTCTTATAAGGACAGCTATCACTGGATTTAGAGCTTACGTACATAATCAAGGATGATCTCTTTATCTCAAAGTCTTTAACTTAATTATATCTGCTTTTTTTTTTTTTTCATATAATGTAACATTCCTATGTTCCAGGAATTAGTATGTGAATACATCTTTTTGGTGGTCAGATTTTGTTTTTGTTATTTAAAAATCTTTCCTTATCTAGCTAGCCCTGTGAGATGTAATTAATATAACCATGAGAGGCAGTATAGCAGAAGGACAGAAAACATCAATTTCAGACTCAAATGGACCTGGGTTTGAATTACAGAATCCATCATTCACTAGCTGTGTGGAATCATGTAAATAATTTCAAGAGTAAAAATAAGATAACAAAATATAGCACTCCAGGAATCAAGAAAAGTCTGAAGACTTTTACACGTATATGTTAGTGCAAATACCCTTAGCGCATATGACGGTTTTCTGTCTGTGCAGGCACAGGTTGCTTTAAGCAATTTCTTGATCTTAAGTTTTCATATGTATGTTATCTAAATGTGACCTGCCTGAGAATAGGCCTGTTGTTGGCTTAGTTCTTTATCTTAAGTCATGGAAATTTAAAAATTAAATGAAATAATGCAAAGCTGTTTGTACCATGTCTAGGCACAAAAGTACTCAGTAAAACATATATGTAGCAATATTCCAGTGCTAAAAATCTGGTAGTATTACTATTTTAATTTCAACCGAACCATTTAAAATAATACATAATTGAGTATTTGCTGCTGACATATTGATATTCTCTCACATTTACCTTGATAAAGAGAAAATTATCAGTGTTTGTTTATCAGATACTTAAAAACAACCAAATCAGCTAGGAAATGCAAATATAGTACAGATTTCTACCTCTTGAAATGTTAGATTTTGCCAAAGCTCTGTTCCTTAGGTGTTAAATATGTATTAAATGATTCATTTTACAAATAATTAGGAAACACCTACTATTGAAGATACTGTGTTTAAAATATGAGAGATACAAAAGCAGATGAGACATAGTTCCTGCCCTCAGGTAGCTTATGACAAATAAGATGCATGAATGTAGTCAGAGTAAAAGGTGATTTGTGCCATAGATATACTATATACATAATTTCTCAAATAAGCCTTTTTAAATAGTTTCTAGAAATGAAAATATTTAAAAATCAATTAACGTACTGTCGAATTTTTATGTATTTTGTGAGCAAAGAAATACTGAATTCACCAAAAAGAATATGCCTAAATTTTGTTTTAATTAGCAATGAAAATTGCAAGTGCTTTCAGATAAGTCTTTAAAATGTGATGACTTTTGTGCCAACAGTTAATTTCCTGAAAATAAATTTTAAAGTTAATTTGCAGAAGTAAAAATCTTTCCCAGGAAAAGCCATTTTTACTTTGGTAGTTATCTATTTATTTTTGTCCAAATAGTAACCAAACCTACTCACAGAAATCTAACGGAAAGACAGCTTACAAGATGCAAAGCAGGAATGGTAAGGCAAAGATAGGCAAATTAGAATGATTAAAATATTAACTGAGTTAATATGAATTTTACTATAATTTGAGAGAAAATGACATAATTTATATTTTAAAACTTCTGTATTTCTAAATTTTTCAATATGCATTTATATGTTCACTTACCTCTGCAAGGGAATCTTGTAATAACACTTAAGATGGGACTTCGGGGGTAAACAACATTATTTAAGTCTTACTATTTAAAACTGTGTTTATTGCATCTCAGATTTCCAACCAAAGGGCTACAGTAAAACTAACATATACAATATATCTTAAAGCGAAGAATCAACTGGGGAAGAAATGTTATTACTGCAATCATCTATACTCAGTTCTACCTCATAAATTACCTTTGAGTTCAGCTGTATCAAAATAAATAGAAATTTCATAGCATCCCAAGCATAAATAGCGACTAGTGGAATATATAGTATCTGTGGGGCAAGAAATAAAATCATAGCTATTTGGTAAGATTTTGAAGTCACCTCTAGAGAGACAAATACTACCAGTCAGTGAAGAGTGACCTTTTTCACACATCAGAGAAGCAACGTAAATAAAATTTAAGATGTAAAAGGGAACAAAAAACATAGCTGAGTTTAAGTATATCTAAGCTCTTCCTAAAGTAATATAAAATGAATTTAACCTGACAGAAGTATTTTTGAAGAAAGGACATATATGTAGAAAGAGTTATATTATTTTTGTTTTTAGTTTCTACTTTTCATTAATTTATATTCCCTTCTATGTCCCCCCATCCCACAACATTAAACTGATATGGGAGATGGGGATAGTGAAATATCTTTAGGCCTTTTACTTTTGGATGTAGGTGTCCCAGTATGGTGTCTGTTTATAGACCTGCCATTTTTAATTTGAAAAGCTTTGTAATACACCGGTAATAAATGGATTCATAACCACATCTTCCCTAATCACTACAGTGCCTGCACTGCTATTTGGCACTCATTAGCTGAAACTGCCATTCACCTATAATTTATGACTAGCATACAATTATGTGTTATCACTACTCCGAGTGATTACTACACTGCATGTTTTTGAGATAATGGTATGCAACACTCCATGATAAATTTTACTGCAATGGATAGTTCATTTCTGTCATTTACTCTATTATTTTCCTAAAAACAGTCTCAAGAGAATTATATTGAAATGTGAGTACCTTTTGAAATTAAGAATATAGAGTCAACGCTGTTCCTACAAGAGAGGAAAACTGCATTCAGAGAAAGAAGCAGATAACATTAGCAAATACATTTGAAAATACGATGATAAAAGTGGAATAGGGAAATTTAAGAACAGACTATGAATTTTTCTTTAAAAATACATGACCATATTTTGATTAAAGACTGAAAATAATATGTGTAGTTATTTGGTCATAAAAGCAAATATTTTAACATCAAATATTGTGGAACGTGTCATGGATATTTGTAAAACTTACAAAGTAATGATCAATTTGGATGTGATGCATTAAAAACCAAAGTATTTTTAATTGTTGAAATATGTTCATTTTATTATCTACCTAGTACTTTAACTTATAACAGTACTTACACAAACTAACGTTCGTTATTTACTTTGTGGTGAGCAAAGCACTGCTCTACATATTTCATGCGTATAATCTCATGTAATTCATGTGACAACCCAATCAATACATGAAGTGTTGGTACACCAATTTTACAAAGAAGCAATGAGGCACAGAAAGTTGGGTGGCTTACTCAGAAGCTTACCAGTACTTACCAGCTTACTCAGTAGCTTACCAAGACTACATGGATGAATTCATTTCCTTAGGCTGTCATAACAAAGCATGGACCATAAACTGGCAACTTAAAAAAAAAAAGAAAAAACAAAAACAAAACAAAACAAAAACATTAAATGTTCTCTTGAAGTTCTGGAGGCTAGAAATCAGAAATCAGGGTGCCGATAGCACCACACTAACTATGACACCTCTGGAAAAAAATCATTCTTGGTTCTTCCAGGTTCTGGTGGCTTCACACACTTTTTGGTTTGTCGCATCGAATCTCTGCCTTCGTCTTCTTGTGTCCTCTGTGTATCTCTCTGCCCTTTCCTTTTCTTATAATGGCACCAGTCATTAAATTTAGGGGCACTCTGAGTTCAGGATGATTTCATGTCAAGGTTCTTAACTGATTACATCTGTAAAGACCCTATTTCCTAATAAGGTAAAATTCTGAGGTTTTGAGTCAAATTAAATTTTGGGAAACACTTTTCCTACCAGTACAATGGTGGAGCTGAATGCTCTATTTAAACACAGACATACTCTAGAGTCTGTCCCCTTGAATGTGTATGAATGTGTACCAGACAGAATGTTTGGTACATATTTCATTTAATAACCATTCCAACCCTCTGAGTACCTGTTCTCTTTTTTACATATAAGAATGTCCAAGGTCATGTGACACAGAGCAGCATTATTTAAGTGTTTGGGTTTTTTGTTTTTTGTTTTTTGTTTTGTTGTTGTTTGTTTTCTTTAAGATGGAGTCTCACTCCGTTGCCCAGGGTGGAGTGCAGTGGCACTATCTCGGCTCACTGAAACCTCTGTCTCCCAGGTTCAAGCGATTCTCCTCCCTCGTCCTCCCAAGTAGCTGGGTCTACAGGCATGCACCACCACACCTGGCTAATTTTTCTATCTTTTAGTAGAGATGGGTTTTCACCAAGTTGGCCAAGTTGGCCAAGTTGGTCTTGAACTCCTGGCCTCTAGTGATCCATCTGCCTCAACCTTCCAAAGTGCTGGGATTACAGGCACGCGCCCCCAGACCTGGGCTAAATTGAGTGATATTTTTTTCTAAAACACAAAATGTGCATTCTCCTGCTTAAAATGTTCTTGATGCATTATAATTACCTTTAAAATAAAACTCAAATTCCTTGAAGTTACGTTTAGGGTCCATCAGGATCTGGCCTTTCCCTGCGTCTCCAGCTCACGTCTCTCTCCCCACCCAATAGGTGTACATTCCCTACCCATCCTGGCCTCCCAGCTTTCTCCTATGTTGTTCCCTCTGCTGACAACACCCTTTCTGACAGGCTATTTCTTCTACCTGCTCTTCTGGTCTCACCTTGCCACTTTTGCTGGGCCGTTTCTTCTGATACCACTGAGTAGGTTTGGTTAACCTGCTCTGGGCTCCCATAATAATCTAAGTAGCACCTAATCTCACAGTTATCTGTGGGACAAGCATCACAATTTTGAATTCTCAGCTGCAATTTCAATACAGGTATGCAATATATTTCAGTATACACAAGACTATAATGACTAACACTCAAATATCTATTGAAAGAAAAACTCAAAAAATGAAGCCAGAATATCTGTAGGCATGATAAAGCAAAGGCAGAAAACTGCCAGTGGTTCATGACTTGGTGTCATCATCTTATTTGCAAAAGGCTTATTCTGACTTTTCAGTGCACTGCTTCTCAAAGAGAAAGACACATTTGGGTTTCCTGCAAGCAGCTGGGAATCAAATAATATGTCCATAGTTTCACTTACTTCTGTTATTTTCTTCATGAATCTAGAACTTCCTAATCATGCTGTAATAATGATGATAGAATACTGACATTTTCTTACCATACCTGCCCCCAATGGTAAATGTGGAAGCACACTGAGAAAAGTATGGAGGCAAGTAATAGATCTGCATGGTAGGGCTGCCATGGCAGAAAATGTGATTGACTGGGTTGCTTGGTCACAGCCTTTGACTGCATGCATCCTGGGGTTGCACAGAACCTAAATTTACCCATATGCTTTTTCTAGAGCTCACTAAACTCACATAATGACAGAAGCAAGGCAATACTGTATAACAGGATTCCAATAGAAGAATCTTAGTTCTTAGAACATGATGGTATATGCACACTACCTACAGTATTAGATGTAGGGGTTAGGCCGGGCACGGTGGCTCACGCCTGTAATCCCAGCACTTTGGGAGGCTGAGGCAGGCAGATCACCTGAGGTCAGGTGTTTGAGACCAGCCTGGCCAACACGGTGAAACCTCATCTCTACTAAAAATACTAAAGTTAGCTGGGCGTGGTGGCGGATCCCTGTAATCCCAGCTGCTTGGGAGGCTGAGGCATGAGAATCACTTGAACCTGGGAGGCGGAGGTTGCAGTGAACCAAGATCGCACCACTGCACTCCAGCCTGGGCAACAAGAACAAAACTCTGTCTCAAAAAAAAAACATATTAGATGTAGGGATTGAGCTGCAGCCTCACAGCATGGTAGCTGTTATTTAAATTCATGCAAACGATTTTACCACGAAGCCATGTTCCCCTATAGCAGAGTGGAACATTTTGAAACATCATGTTTTCTGTACAGCAAGCTGGTTTTCCATGAGAAAAGCATTACTGCTTAAAAACAAGGCCTCTGATCAATGTGTCTGTTGTTTAAAAAATCATTTGCCATCATGTAGAGTGCCTATAGATTTAATGTGCAATTTTACACATTAACCTAGATGAAACCTAGATGTTTCCAATTAGAAAATAATAGATGAGAGTTATAGAGGAGCAAACTACATTTCAGAAAAGTACCTATAGAACATTTGATTATCATTAACACTTTAATTTGTAAAACCTTCTCTATACAAAATTTGGTAAATCTCTCTTCCTCATAGCATTGTTAGGCACAGTAGCACAGTAAATATTATTTTCCCTTTAAAGTAAACTAGGATTTTGTGAATTGAATGTTAGTTTTATAGGACTTTTATGTGTTTTGTTCACTGATGCATCCCCAGTTTCTAGAACCAGTATGCAATAGAAATTCAATAAATAGTTTGAATAAATAAACAAATAGAAAATAAATGTACTGTAACTTAAACTCACTAACTGACCACAACAAATCTGATATCCCAAAGTCATTTTGTAGTGCTTTGTTTTTCATATCAACTTCAGAATGTTTTGTTTTCTATTAAATCATCTTTGTGCACATTGGCAGGGGACTGTGTCTTGCTGGTTGTGTTTCTCATTGGTTGAGTGGATCCTTTCAGTGTCTCCTCTTTCCAGTGCAATTTGCACATTTTCTTATAATTGTACATATTTACATTTCTGAAGAGAATATTGATACAGCCCCAGAGACATTGGAGAGATAAATAATAGAGTCAGTGATTTTCTCGATAGCATATTTTTAAAGACACAACATTATGAGACATTCATATGGCTTCTTGAAGCTGTTCTTCCATAGTTGTAGCAAGGTGTCGTCTGGATGTTTACCAAGTGCTTTATGTGTCTAATCATCACACATTACTATAAAATGTTTTCCCACCTCAGCACCAGAATCTTTGAGCAAAAGAGAAAGTTGATGTAATACAGAGAATACTGCATATTCGCACTGGGCATAAGTCTGTGCAACCACTTCTCCTCCAGTCATGTGACTTTAAGAAAATAATATAATGTAGCATCAAACATTTGCTATATTTACTCTGCGATGAAAGGTAGTGCTTCCAGATTATTTACATTTGAAATAAAACATGTAAATGAAAGATAAATAATTGGCAGTCTTATCCCCTGGATGCATTCACTTATTTTTATTTGTGTGGACGTGTTTCTTGGGAATTTACCAAGCCACAGTTTTTGATTATATGGAGATATTTTTAAATTTATTATATGTATAATTTTAAGAGCTTTGAGATAAAACTCTATAAAAATTATAATCATGTATGTCTCTAGTTACTCAATGTGTTCATATTTTAAATAGATTCCAAACGACATATGATCGTATTCTTTAAAATTCAAGCTTATAATTTGTCTTTCCCCCAAAAGCCTATGGTGATATAAACTTTATATGCACTGTTGTCTCAGAGTGTCATGGAAGAAAAATGATTGGTGCCTTTGGATGGTGGTTGGACTGAATTGCTCTATTTTCTTTCCCTGACTCCTTACTATGAGGAGGAACACCCAGCATGGACTTTTCCCACCATCATAATCCATTTATTATAGAGCCGTGGCATTTATTTGAATTTTGCAAGTATAATATCAGTTCTTCATTCATTATTTTTTCATAAGTGCATTTTAGTATAATAATCCTCTGTTCTCTGCTCTCATGTTTTTGTCAGAATCTATTACATCAGTGAAGAAATCTTTGTTTCTTTCTTAGCCTCAAACACACTCAGAGCTCATTTAGGTTTTCTAAAATGGAAACAAATGTAGCTAATTATTCCTTGACCTGTATTAACAACCCAGCTGGTTGTGCGTAGATTTAGCCTACTAAATATAAAATTAGAGTAAAATTGACTTACACCCTTCTTCTAAGTTGTGAGCATGTTAAATAATATGAAAATTTATGAAAGTTGCTTATTTTCTTGTCCTTTGGGCATGATCAGCCACTTTTCTAGAGTCTCAAACCTTATGTTACTTTTAACTCCTTTGTTTTCTGTTTGTCACAGAGCAGAAAATCAGAGGGGAGAAGTTACCATCTGCATTGGCTGTCATCACCTGCAGGAATTTTTGACTTGCCTGCTGATGTGATTGAGGCATGTTGATTTTCAGCATGCTGCAAAAGATGCCTTTGTGTCACCGAAAATTCAGTTTGAGATCTTCTATGCACTTCACTCTTTAAAAGACCATTTGATTCTATTATATAAGTTAGAAACAATTAGAAAGTTATCACTTGCAGAAAACACTTAGAAAACCAAGCGTAAGACTCACATTTTGAAACTTTTGAGGAGCTTTGCAGAGGGCAATCATCAGTAGGTGTAGAAAAAAGAGCATGTAACTCAAATATGTCCAAGCTGAGAGTAGCTCTCTATCCGGTGTAGTTGAAGGAGCGTTGAGGCCTATTCTACCATTTTGGCATGGTATCTGAAATTTCTAACACTTAAAATACTTCTCAATCCATGCACATATTAAAATAAAATTGATGCTTTGGACATAGCACATGTGTTAAGTTAATATTTAAAGCTGTAAGTTGAATAAGTTTGTCAGATTAGCTGTCATTTGAAGAAGTAGCTGTGTTGTAATTAAACAAGAGGTATCGACATTTGATGAAGTGTTATGAATCTGAGCTGCAGTTATTTTTAAACTAAAAAACCCAGAGGTTCTACTAAAAATTTTGAACTTGTAACATTATCCCTAGAATCTACTAGTAACAAATATTATTTGAATGAATGCGGTGAATTATTGAACTTTGGATAACATAGTTATTAGCATTGTACATCAATATTTTGCACATGGTTATTGAATTAGTGAATGAATCAACAGATGCAATAATATAATTTTTCCTATTTAGGCCACTTTTATCATATGGCACACTCCACAAGTTTGGCAAAATATTGATGCAGTTATAATCTTTTACTCTCTAAACTTACTAAATGATTTTTTTTTCTTTTTCTACTTTATTATTAGTATCAAATGAAGCTGATATCTAAGGAGGACATAATGATTAATCTCTTAAAATATTTTTCGGGTGATTTAGATCTGAGTTCCTATTCATTTCCCAACTGTAACTTTCTAAATGTTAATTTATATTGGATTCTGTTAGGAAAGTTAATATTTTCGTAATCAAAAGTGAACCATTACATTCTAACATAGAAAATGATATTTAATATTCTAAGTTACAAGAGAAAATTGGTAGAGGTGCAACCCAGTTTTTCTTTAGCCCTTTTCCATGAATAAATAAAGCACATCAGTTTGATCCTCACCAAACTTCCATTCAAAGCAAAACACCTAGGTCTAGGAAGATTTAGAATGCATACTGACAGGGCCAGTGCATTCCATAAATCCAGTAGTATCATTCATGACACAGACTTTGAAGCATTTCTTAAGTGGCCATATGTGGATGCTAATTTTGTCTAAACATAGTGTAGTGTTTATAATATATTCAGCTGCAAGTAACAGAAAACTTCACTGAAGTTATTAAGTAATACAGATGTGCATTGTCTTGTTTTTGATGAAAAATGAGTGTTTTCAGGTTTTATTCCCTGGTTGACTGATTTTATGCCTGTGTTTTGTGCCTTGGTCCTATCTATATATTCACAAGTTAGTTACTTCCGCTTCCAGGATCAAGTCTTCATATGAGAAATTGTAAAAGCACAAAAGTGGTGATGGCTAGAACATTGCAAAATAACTATTTGTGTGACCCTCGATTATTTTATCAAAGAAGGAAAAATATTTCCCAGAATGCTTCCATTGGGTCTGGATCAGCTTTTATTGGCCAGAACTTGGATACAAGCCTGCTACTAATCCAATAACTAAAAAAGGAATAGGATTACCATGCTAAACTTGAACAATTATTGATTATCATCTGGAAATTTTTAGGTAGAGAAGAGTGCCAACTGTACCCAGTGTTTCCTCCAGTTGAACATGAAATCCTCTTTCCCAAACCCATAACCCTTAAACACACTTTAGGGAGTATTCTGTTTTGTTTTTATGCGATTATGTGTAAATAAAATCAGCAGACATTCTTTCTTCGTTTTAAAAAATCTAAAATAGTGTTCCAGTGGTGTAGCTATGTACTCATTGATATTACTGCATAACAAACCACCACAAATGTAGTGTTATAAAAAAACAACCATTTCATATTTGCTCATGGATACTCTGGGTCATAAACTCATGCAGAGAACACAATGAGGTTGGCTTATGTCTGCTTAGAAATGTCTGGGGCCTAAGCTGAGAAGAATCAAAGGGCAAGGGGCATGACTCGAATGGCTGAGGGTTAAAATTATCTGGAGGCCTCTTCACTCATGTGTGTGGCACCTCTACTGGTAGGAATCAAAGCCTCAGCTTAGGACTGTGGATTAGGTCATCTACACATGGCCTCTCCTTGGCAACTCATTGGATTCGAAAAACAGAACTATCCTGAGAGGAATAATGGGGAGAGTGAACATTACCAAAGTGGAATTCCCAGGGCCTTCTTGAGCCTACCCTAAGAATTCCTGCCTCGTCATTTCAACCACATTCTAATGGTTACGAGATAATCACTAAGGCCAGCCCAGATTGGAGAAGAGTTCTTAAACTCTGCCTTTTGATGGGGGTGTCAAGGTCATCACACAAAAGCAACTGTGGCGTGGGAGATTCCGTCATTTTGTAAAATACAGTCTGCCACAAGTAGTAAAATGAGGTCAAAGAGAACTGGGATAGAATTGGTAATGACAGTATGATTGAGGTTATTTTAAATTTTTCAGCTGTCACGGTTGTAGAACTTGAACTTTCAATTCAAGGTGTATTTTGAGGAGAAAAGGGAGCACCACTCCTCATCATTTTGATTTTCTGTGAAACTATATGTAGGATAGAGTCTGAGGTAATGTAGAAAAACGATTCCTGAGTATAGCTGTGTAAATCACCCCAAAGATTTACAATGTATGGTTTTACAGATTTGGACTCATATTTCTTGCATCACAAATTCTAGTGATAGGTTTCCAAAATTAGTATTTGTATAACAAATCTATACGGTCAAAAAAAATGAGAAAATGATTACTAAATATACTTAATCAATGAGATTATCTTTGGGAGATTTTAAGAAAAATATGTCTGAGCCTCCAGACCCAATCGTAGACATTTTAATAAAGTTTGTTTGCAGTACAGTATCTCTTTCACACTCTCTCTATATATTTAAATAATCATACATATTCATTAAAATATATACAAATATTCCCATGAGCAAAGGAATGGTGAGAGTGTTAATTAACATGATATTTTAGAAAACAATTTGGGAAAATTAAAGAGGCACATAGGCTTTGAAGCAGCAATTCTACCTCTATGAGTTTATACTTTAGCTGTACCTACATTGTTACATTTAACAGCTATTCATGGCAGCATCGTATTAGAGGAGAAATATTGGGAGAAAACCAACCAACCTCCACCTAAAAGACATGAATAGTAACAGTTCTCTGTATTATCTCTATAACATAGAATAACTGCTGATGACCACTTAGAGGTAGTAGGCTCTTTCCTTTTTAGTACAACCTGACTCTGATTAATAGATCAACTAGGTCTTCTCTTGTAAATAACTTGTGAATGAATCTTCAGGTACTTAAAAAGAAAGAGGATGTACCTACATGTAGGCATTACAGAAAAATGTCCAGATATATTGTATTGTAAAGGCAAACAAGCTATTTTTTAGTATATTATGCGTAGGATTACCATATTTCTGTTAGCTTTTTTTAAAAAAATAGATATACATACAGAAAAATACTCTAGCTTATATAATTTCTGAAAAGACATACAAAACATAGAAAACAATTTTGTCAGGGAGTGGCACTAGGAGATTTAGAACAAAGAGTGAGTATTTCTGTATTTTTTTTTTTTTAATCATGAGCATGCATTGTATTTAAGATAAAAGGTAGGATATTTTTGTTTTTGTTGTTGTTGTTTAAAATGCTGCAAAGGTGAATCTGATGTCCATTCAGGGTTGAGAAAAACTGTCTCTTATGTGACTCATCTTTTTTTCAAATGAGAGGAAGAACAAAAGATACATTTACAGGGAAAAAAAAAAAAAAAAAAAAACTTGGAAAATTTAGACAGAGTGAAGTCTAAGTCCAAATTTTTGAACAGTGTATTTTTTGAGAGAAATCAATGGAAGACATTTTTTTATTCTTCTAAATTAGCATTTGTAAATGCTATAATGAGATATGCTTTAACATATCATTATCCAAGAGATAGGTGTGTCTTAATTTCTAAAGGATTCTTAAGCATATTGAATAGAGCCAACTAGGGCAGATTTTCATTATAATGTGATATCATTATACCCATGATTGCAGGCTAATTCCCCACTTATACAATCTGACCACTGACCATGCTAGATCAAGAGAGTTTAATTTCTTTTGTAAATGTTCATTCCTGCTCATTTTACTTGAGAGCAAGTAAAATGGTAGTTTAATAAGAGAACAAATTATTTTTAAAGGAAGAATATGCAAAAGCGAATGCTGTGGATTTTTGTCACAATAATTATGTACTTCCCTTTACCATCATCCCCTGACATATCTGTGTAAAACCGAAAGGAAATCATGTTTTTTGATTTGTTTCCAACAACCTTTTAAATGATGCCTGCGATTGTTTTGACCTTTTGTGTTGACAAGTGCACATTGGACTCTTGTCTTCGGGAAATAGGGTGTAATAATAGATCCTTTTCCTTCTGTCTCATCTGACATTTTGGCATTCATCACTTTTTAAGACTGTGTTGGAATTTTTTTTTTTTTTTTTTTTTTTTTTGTGAAAGCATTACTTTATACTTGCCAACAGTCAACTTTGTTGGTCATTTTCACCCTTCGTAAGGATTTCTTAAGAATAATACAAATAGCACATTTAATGTAGCTCTCAAACTTGATTATTTCATTAAGCCTTACAAAAACTAATATCAGCTTTATCACAGTTTTATAAAGGAAAAAAATAATATAGAGCTTAGAGAAGTTATGTGACTTTCTCAACTCATATAGCTAGTAAGTGGAAAAATGGAATTCCAACCTAAGTCTGTTTGACCCTAAACCTGTGTTCTTAATGAGATGATGTATCTTATTTAGAAATAAAATAGCTCTAGAAGCTAGTTGTTAATATTGATATTTTACAGAAGTATAAGATGAAAGATTGAGAAATAAAGTGAGTTGCCTAGGATGACAGAATTAAAAAGTGATAGCCCTGGAATTTGAAGACAGACCTCTTGATTCCCATGACTCTTTTTATTGTGCTTCACCTGTGTTAATTGTTTTACACCCTTTCTCACTACCACCTGTGTAGTCAAGGACTTCATAAATCTTGATTTTACAGTAGAGAAAACCTGATGTTTTGGGAAGTTACAAACCAGAAATAGTAAGTGGCAGCACTAGAGGCTGGATCTTACATCTACAGACTCCAAAATTACTTCTCACCTGACTGCCTCTTAGTTAAGACTTATTCTCTTGGCATTTTACTCAGCAAAATTAGTGTCATCTATAAATGTAGAATTTTACTTTGTAGCCCTGCTTGCAAGCCAGGGATAAATAATGTTCAATAGAACATGTATCCGAGTTGATTCCAGCATCGTACCTTAAGAGACAGGAAAAGGAAATGCTTACTTAGAATCAGACACAAACTCTGGGAATGAAAGTAGTTACTGATGGGCACTTAACTTAGCCTTTGGCCCACTAACAGCCAGAGTTTAATTCAGGTTGGTAACTTAATAGTGAATGATGCTTCTTAGTGAGCCTAAAATATGATCAGGAAATTGTACAGGCAATAAAAGAACGTTATTTGTTAAAAGTCTAATATGTAGGTGCTATAATAATTTATTTGTAGAAAAGTTAGAAATTATCAAATTATACAAACCATAGAGTTAATATTATACTAAATGTTTACTGAGGAAAATAAGCATAATTTTATTTTGTATTTTGTCATCTAAGGAATTTTGTCTCAGTGGAGACATTTTTGCATTTCTACAAAACTTATAGTTCATTTTAATAAGAGATAATTTTATAAGAGCTGACTGAGTTGAATTTACTACTATGACCTAAGCAATGAAATTAACTAAAATTAGATTTCTGCTTATTTCTAACTCCCAGGAAAGCAGGTCTTAATGATGGAACAAATGTTTTGCCCTGCGGATTAACTGTGAGCCTCCTAATGAGCCACTAATGTTCATGGGAATGCTGGACAGAGTTTAGGATGGATACAAGAAATGAAAAACCTAATAACAGTAAAATAATTAATTTGAAACTCTGCTCTGGCCATTAAAGATTCAACTTTAATAGAAAATGAAGGAAACTTACATCTTCATTTTATGCTATGATAATTTTCTAGATATTATAGAACCTTCGTAAAATTATATGCAGTTGCTTTTATCAGATTCAAATATGTGTGGCAGTAAACCTTCATTTAAAGGCCTGACTTTATTATCAAATACCTTGTTATATCTTGGCCATAGAATATAAAACAAAGCACAAAAAACTAGGAATTAGGAGAACATTTTTATTCAAGAAGTGAGTTCCAAAGAAACTTTCTAGGGCAAACACAATTTTTTTTTTTCCCCCATAGAAAGTGGTCAATAAATGTCAGTGAGATTATTTGATTGAAAAATGTAAGTGAGATATCGTCAATATTTATGTAAACATAAAGGTACCCAATAAGTAGCCTATGTTTGTAAGTATTTTGCAGTCCATTTTTTTTAAGCTTTAAGAGTACCATGTATGAATGCCAGTGACATTTTCTTGCCCCTTTAAAGGGAATATATGCTTGCCCTACTGCCTACCTATGAAAGGTTTTAATTTGAGAGTTAAGGGATAGAAAAAATAAATAAATAAATAAATAAATAATTAAATAAAAGGGATAGAAGAAAGCCTTTGTAAATTTGTTATCATTCATATGATATACAATTTTTGGCACAGTTGGTACAAAAATGTGTGACAGAAATATAAGGTATATTGAATATTTATCTCTTGATAATACCCTATTTCTGTCTTCTTATTTATGTAACAAAATTGTTTGTGGTACATATTGGGAAAAAATGATTTCATACGTTTAAGAGTTTTCAATTCACAAAGTGTCAGTGAAAAAATAATAATATAATAATTATTAGGAAATTTAACCAGCTTCTTTTCATAAAAATATTTAAAGTGAAATTGGATATAAAAAAATACATAGAAGGTTAGAAGCACCTGGCAACCTGACAAATAAATTATTGGCAATGAACCTACCAGGGAACATAATTGTTAAAGAGGATGATGAAATTATATATTAATAAGCTTAATAAACTTAAGTTTATTTTGACCCCAAATAGGTAAGACCCCAGAGACTCAGAAAATTATACCTAGTATGTCCAGACCTGAATATTGTCTTTAGTACAATTTGTCCTTCATGTTTTTAAAAGAACTAACCTAACCCATTTTTCCAGCAAATGAGGAGCATCATCAGAGAAGGAGATATATAGAGAAAGTGGGTTATTTTAGAATTTTAGTTTTATTGATGTTTGTAATTTATTTGGGTATATACCAGAAAAAACAAGGAAGTATTGTTTAACTGGGTGGATATTGGTATACCAGCTGACAAAATAGTGACAAAATGGAAAGACATACAGGATGACTGGCCCAGTGTTAAACAAATCTGGTTTTAGATGTGGGTGTTTATCTCCAAGGATCTGGAATTCAGGAAGGGGTTTTTATATATAGATTTTAGGTATATGAATTTGAGAATCATCATGTTATAAGTGACAATGGAAGAGTGAAAGTGAATTAGATTGTCCACAGGGAAAAATCGGTTCTCTTTTGTCATTTGTGTTGCTGTAATTAATGAGATTATAATGGTACAAACAAAAAATACTGTGAGATAATATCAGCAAAAGATGACTCTGTTTGGGAGAGATTGTGGAAGATACCACGTAGACAACAACATTAAGATTGAAGATTTTTTTTTTTTTTTTTTTTTTGAAGTGGAGTCCCGTACTGTCCCCCGGGCTGGAGTGTAGTGGCACCATCTCGGTGCACTGAAAACTCCCCGTCCCGGGTTCAAGTGATCAAACGATTCTCCTGCCTCAGCCTCCCAGGTAGTTGGGATTACAGGCACCTGCCACCACACCCAGCTAATTTTTTTGTATTTTTAGTAGAGACGTGATTTCACTATGTTGGCCAGGCTGGCCTCAAACTCCTGACCTCGTGATCCACCCTCCTCGGCCTCCCAATGTGCTGGAATTAACAGGCTTGAGCCACCACATTCGGCCTGAGAAGTTTGGTCTTTAAACAAGAAACAGTTCTTGTTATCTGTAGAGTAACACTGAAAGAGGAGAAGATATACCAGGAGTTGGTGCCCGTGAATTTTTTGGGGGCAGAGTAAGTACCTTACTCATCAAAATATTAAAAATAATACATCAATATTATATTCAGAGTCAGTCTTGGGAGTAGTAGGATTCCCTGGAGTATGGGAAAGTCTCCTCTTCGTCCTTTCCTTTTATATTTCATAGTTTTTATCTGGATTCTTTTATGTAGAGACAAAAGTTTTATTTCCAGTTATAAATTGGGCTTAAATAGCAAATGTCTGGTTAAGTTAACATACTGATGCAGATGAATATATATTTTGAAATCCGTTCACTCCTACTTTGGAGAAAGGGGTTGGAAATTGAAAGATGTGCATGCTAAGGAAATAAATGTCCCTAAGGGGGGAAATGTAGAAGAAAGGGAAGGCTACAAGGCATTAAATTTCATCTCTCGTTTTGTCATGAAAATGCTATAACTATACTCAGTGGATGTGGGAAAATAGAAAATGTTTAAAAAGGTCCTTTATGACCTACACAAATTGCACATACTTCAGTGGAAAGTCTATTCATGTGGGGTGATAAGAAAGGGGAACTTCAAAGAGGTAATTTATAATGGACATTAAAGGATGGTGGAGGTTTTAAACAAAAATGCAATGAGGACATTTCAGGCAACTGTATCATGAAGGGCTCAGTATAATAAAAATTTGAAGAGAAAGAGAAAATAGAGCAAGTTACCTACTATGCAAAGGTCATATTGGAAAATTCTAGGAGAAATGGTTGGAAAGCTGAAAGAGGTCAGATTATAAAATATCATTAATTCTAGGATAATGCCTTTGTGCTTAATTCTTTGGGTCACGAGGAATTATGTGATGGTACTGAGCAGAAATTATATAATCACTAAAATTTCAGGACAATTAATCCGAAAAAAGTCAGTAGAATGGTAGTAAATATGTTAAATTGGTTCCAAACCCAATTGGTATTTTAATATGATTACTAAAGACTATTATTGAGAAATATTTTACTTGCAAAAAAGTTAATCTTTTACAAAGACCTTAATTGGTATATGCTATATTCCTCTCAGCTGCAGAAATATACATTTTCCTCCTATAAATTTTCAAAAAATTTATATTTACTGATCATGAGTCACTATATTGGTTTTTATTTATCCAAAAAAAATACCAAGTATATATCAATTGGTTCAGTTCATTTTTATAAAGAGTGACTAGTTCTCTGCCTCAGATTGGCTTCAATAACTTTAGTGCTCATAAAACTGGATTTTAGAGCTTCACTTTACCTGGATAGAAGCAAATACCTGATAATACCATGCTTACTCTTTAATTTAATTCTGGTGCTGTAGCTACTGGCATTTAGTCTTCTGCTCTATAGACTAAATCTCTAAATGAGCCAGAATGGACAAAGTGAAACTCTCTGAAGACTTCCACTGGGATATAGTCATGACTTTTAGTTTGGTATCTTTTTTGCTCTATGGAATACTAATTCTGGAAGATTAATCTTGGATATCATAATCAGAGATACATAAATTTGGGAATACTTGTGTATTATTTCTGTCTCTTTGAGAGTCCTCATGGATATTAACATACTAAATGGTCTGAGTATTCCTGCGATGAGGACATGTACTCATTTTAATTCATTTATATGCACATGGACATAGAATTTGAAGAGATGCTTGTTAACATCCCAGGGAAGTAGTTTCATGGAAGCCCCTTTGGGAAATGCTGATTCTGTTTTACAGATAAGGGAACTTAAGTCTACAGACACTATGTCTGGAATAGCAGTTAGTTGGTGGCAGAATAAGAATTAGAGTACAAGTCTTCAGATTCTATTTTTGTACTCTTTATCCTGGCTGTGTTACCAAAAATCCCACATGCTCTGTAGTTAGACTTTAGACCAAGTGTACTTACATGGCCATTAAAATTCACAGAACGTAAAATAAAAATATTTCCTGCTGATATGACTGGTATGTATTGACATATAGTTTCAGAAATGTGGAATAACTATTAAAATATCAGTTCTAAAAGCATTGATTTTTGTTTCTCACCTTGACTTTGATGACAAAATTTTACCAATAATGTCTCAGGTTACTTATTTCTTATTATTTTTATTATGTATGGAAAGTGTTCTCTCTCCACGAAATTACCTGCAACTTTTGCAATAAATGTACTTAAAAGAGCAGATCGAAAAGTTGGAATTTAGTTTTGTAAGAGAATGCTACTTCATTATTGTTCTCTTGGTGTGATGATTTTTTAAATTTCCTGTAATAAAGTTGAATATATTTCTAATTTGTGTCATTAATAATCATGGTAGAAGATAATTTATTTAACTATTAATACATTCAACCAGTAATCACTGAGCACTTGGTAAATGTCAGACACTGTGCTAGGCTCTGTGAATATATTGGCATCAAGAAAATCCTCATACTCAAGGTGTCTGTAATCAAGTTGACAGATTGAAGCTATGTTTAGTACTGTAATAAATCAGAAAAAAAATATCAGTTTGTTGGAATAGCATATGGTTGCCCAAACTAATCAATGTTAGCCTTGCCTTTTAAAAATATTTATTTTATGTATTTGAAATATACCTGGTTTACTGTTAAACACAAATGAAAAGAAATTGAACTTATCCATATTAATGCTGTCTTCAAAACATCTTCATTTTTAAAACAGAGCAAATGTTTTGTATAGACAATGTGTGAACATAAACCTCCACACAGAACTATGTTTTGTTTATAAGCCCTTTCTTTTCTTCTGCAACAGTATAGTTAACTGAAACAGGATGGTCTGTGAAAACTTAATTTCATGCTATCAGCCAGAAAAGCACAAGAGGAACTGACAACAAAGATGTGTCTCCTGGTCAGTGTCACTGCTGAATTATAACTGAAGTCTGGATATTTTTAAAGACATCACTTTAATAATTCCCAGTGTTAAACTCTTTTGGGAAAAGGAAATGCAAAACTACAAAGTACAAAACTACTAAAATTTGCTACTTTAATGCTGAGACAGAAACTGATCTATATGGCAAATCACAAATGGCTGATGCAAACAAAAATTTGAAGTTTATATGAGTGTATAAGTGAAAAGATGCACTGCACTATTTCTTTGTTCCTCAGAGAGGCCTGCTTCACTTTTGGTGGTCAAGGTTGCTTTCGGGGAGTTTGCAGTCTGTCATATCAGAGGATTCAGAATCCTGAGTTCATTGCCATTTATATGTATAAAGTAGGAAAACGACAATATTAAAATTCAAGAATTGATCCACTACCACATAATAGAATTCCTCTCTACATTAAATTATTTGACTTCCTGTTCTATTCATTAATAGAACAGATCAATATTTTTATTATTAAAATATTAATTTTAATATTTTAATATTAAAATTATTAATGTGTAATTAATTTTTTTGTTAGGTCACATTAGATTGTACGCCCACACAGAATCTATGGCCTACCAAAGTATTTTTTTTTTTCCTGGACTCATTTAGACAATTCAGTCTAACATACCAGCACAAAAATATTTCCCAGTGGCATATGGATAATTTGAAGGATGTCTTAGAATTGTACTTCTGTAGTAATCTGTAAAGTGTGATAGAAAGGGCCAAGAATTTGGATTCAGTTGGAACTGAGGTTAAATCCCAAATCTACCTGTATGTAATTTGTTACTTTAAACTGTTTATTTTCTAGAGATGCATGTAAAATTTATTCCTTATGTAAAATTTATCAACATTAACTCTATGGTACTTTTGCATATTTTATTAATATCTAGTATATCACCATATATGTTTTTATAAAATAAATGATGGCAGTGATGATGGTAATTGTTATTTGATCACAGCTATGTGTGGCTGACAACCACAAGACTGCAGTACTTTTTATTAGGATTGATTGTATGATTGTACTTGTATTTTTGGCAATGTGCTTATATGGATTTGTGTTTTTAATTTCTTGATTTCTCCAGTTTCCTTTTTGGAAGTCAGAAAAGCATTGATCATTGGAAATAATGATACTTATTCCAACACTTTCCTCATCTTCAGGTTAAAGTTCATTATCTGAGTTTATAACATATTTGAATTATCCTGAACTCTTTTTTTCTGATTCTCCTATCTTGGAAAACATATTGATAACTCTGGAGCCTCCTTTTTTCAGGTACATGAATGGGATAATAATATATACTTCAGAGGGTTACTATGATAATTTAAATTCCACAGTATTGTAGCAGGACCAGTGGCAGATAAAACTCCTCAGATGCCAAGTTAAAGAAGGAAGGGGTTTATTCGGCCAGGGGCATTGGCAAGACTTCTGTCTCAAGAGCTGAGCTCCCCGAGTGAGCAATTCCTGTCCCTTTTAAGGGCTCACAACTGTAAGGGGGTGCACGTGAGAGGGTCGTGATTGATTGAGCAAGCAGTGGGTACGTAACTAGGGGCTGCATGCACCGGTAATTAGATCGGAACAAAACAAGATAGGGATTTTCACAGTGCATTCCTATACAATGTCTGTAATCTATAGATAACAGAACCAATTAGGTCAGGGGTTGATATTTAACTACCAGGCCCAGGGTGCGGCGCCAGGCTGTCTGCCTGTGGATTTCATTTCTGCCTTTTAGTTTTTACTTCTTCTTTCTTTGGAGGCAGAAATTGGGCATAAGATGATATGAAGGGTAGTCTCCTCCCTTAATATATATAGAATCATAGCCTACTATCCAGTTCTTAGCATATGATCAAAAAAGCCTTTCTCCTAAACTTGTTTTTTTAATAATATGCCTTATCTACTCTGAAACATCTTTTTGCCAACTGAAATTATTCTGAAATTCACCGGTTGACGTCTAAAATCATCTATCATTTACCTCCAAGTGAATTAGAGAACTTTTCATTCCCACTTCTTTCATACACTCTATTCAATCAAATGAGATTGTGTGCTAGTCCACAACCTTACTCCTTATTTTGTATCTCTTTATCTGTGTTTCTCTTGGTGTCCCCTGCTGAGAACTATTATGTCAATAGCTCTTATTCATCCTCTTTTCTAATGCTAAATGATTCCTGTCTGTAAAGAGCCATCTCACTTTCCTATTTCCCCAGCTAATTTTATAAATTCTAATGCACTGAAATATGATCTCTTCTTTCTTGAAGTCCTATAAACCATTATGTCTCTTATGGTATAGGCTTACCTGGGAGATATTGTGGATTGGATCCAGACCACTGCAATAAAGAGGGTATCTCAATTGAGTCACATTATTTTTTCAATTTCCCAATAAACAAAAGTTGTGTTTACATTATGTCATCTATTAAGTGTGCAATAGCATTATGTCTAAGAAAAAGTACGTCACTTATTATGAAATACTTTCTTATTAAAAATGCTAATTATCATTTGAGCCTTCAACAAGTCCTTTGTTCTGTTTGTGAAGGGCCTACTGACTGATCAGAGTGGTGGTTGCAGAAGGATAGGGTGGCTTGGACAATTTCTTCAAATATGACAACAATGAAGTTGGCTACATCGATTGACTCTTTCTGACATGAAAGATTTCCTTATTCCATCCAATATTGTTTGACAGTGTTGTACCCACAATAGAACTTTCAAAATTGGAGTCAACCCTCTCAAACCCTGCTGTTGTTTTAGCAAATAAGTTTTTGTAATGGTCTAAATCCTTTGTTGTCATTTCAACAATATTCACAGCAATTACCCCAGGGGTAGATACCATCTCAAGAAACCACTTTCTCTCTTTTTTTTTTTTTTTTTTTTTTTTTTTGAGACAGAGTCTCGCTCTGTCGCCCTGTCTGGAGTGCAGTGGCGTAATCTTGGCTCAGTGCAAGCTCTGCCTCCCGGGTTCACACCATTCTCCTGCCTCAGCCTCCGGAGTAGCTGGGACTACAGTGGGATTTCACCATGTTAGCCCGGATGGCCTCGATCTCCTGACCTTGTGATCCGCCCGCCTCAGCCTCCCAAAGTGCTGGGATTACAGGCGTGAGCCACTGCGCCCAGCCTCAAGAAACCACTTTCTTTGCACATCCGTAAGAGCAATTCCTCATTGTTCAAGCTTTATCATGAGATTGCATCAATTCAGGCTCATCTTTAGGCTCTACTTCTGATTATAGTTCTCTTACTATTTCCATCACATCTCCATTCACTTGATATTTTGAGCTCTTCTCATGAATTACAAATATTCTCAATGATATCTGGAATGGTGAATCCTTTCCAGATGGTTTAACTTATTTTGCCCATATTCATCAGAGAAATCACTATCTGTGGAAACAATAGCTTTATAAAATGTATTTCTTACGTAATAAGGCTTGAAAGTTGAAATTACTCCTTGATCATGAGCTGCAGAATGGATGTTATGGATGTTGTATTACTAGGCATGAAAACATCATTAATCTTCTTGTACATTCTCCATAAGAGCTCTTGAATAACTAGGTGCACTGTCAGTAAGCAGTAGTATTTTGAAAAGAATCTTTTTTTTTTTTTTTTTTAGCAGTAGGTCTTAACTATGGACTTAAACTATTCAGTGCATCAAGCTGTAAAAAAATGTGCTGCCATCCAGGATTTGTTGTCTAATTTATAAATCACTGGCAGAGTAGATTTAACATAATTCTTAAGGTCCCTAGCATTTTTGGTATGTTAAATGAGCGTTGGCTTCAACTTAAAGTCATCAGTTACACTAGTCTCCAACAAGAGAGTCAGTCTGTCCTTTGAATCTTTGAAGCCAGGTATTAACTTCACTTCTCTAGCCCTGATAGTCCAGGATGGCACCTTCTTCCAATAAAAGGCAGTTTTATCTACATTGAAAAATCTGATGTTAATGTAGACATCTTCATCAATTATTTTAGCTAAATCTTCTGGATAACTTGCTACAGCTTCTGTATCAGCATTTGCTGCCTAATCTTTCACTTCTATGTTATGGAGACAGCTTCTTTTCTTAAAGCTAATGAACCAAGCTGTTCTATCTTCAAACTTTTCTTCTGTAGCTTCCTGACCTTTCTCAGCCTTTATAGAACTGAAGATAGAGCCATACTCTGGATTAAGCTTTGGTTTAAGAGCCTGTTGTAGCTAGTTTGGTCTTCTATCCAGACCACTAAAAATTTCTTCATATCAGCAAAAAGGCTGTTTAACTTTCTTATCATTCACGTGTTCACTGAATTAGCAATGTTAATTTCCTTTAAAAACTTTCCTTTTACATTCACTATTTGGCTGTTTGGGACAAAAAACCTCACTTTTAACCTATCTTGTCTTTTGACACGCCTTCCTCACTAACCTTAATCATTTCTAGCTTCTGATTTAAATTGAGAGATGTGCTACTCTTCCTTTCACTTGAACATTTAGAGATCACTGTAGGGTTTTTAATTGGTCTCATTGCAAAATTGTTGTATCTTGGGGAATAGAAAGGCCCAAGGAAAGGGAAAGAGATGGGGAATGACTGGTAGTTGGAGAAGTCAGAACACAGACAACATTTATTAACTTAGCAGTCTTGTGTGGGCATAGTTTGTAATGCCTCCCTAAAAGTTATAATGGTAACATCAAAGATAACTGATTATGGACCACCATAAAACATATAATAACAACAAAAAAATTGCAGTATTGCAAGATTTACCAATATGACACAAAGACATGAAGTGTATTTGTGTTGGAAAAATGACACCAATAGACTTGCTTGACACAGAATCGCCACAAAGCTTAACCTTGTAAAATGCAGAATATCTATGAAGTGCAATAAAATGAGTTATGCCTGTACTTATATCATGTCTATCATGGTGATTATAGTGTAAACACTTTGCTTATTCTGTCTTCTAGATTGTAAGCTTATTAAAAGAAGCTTTTATTTATATTTTTAAATTTTCTATTCTACTTGCGTAGTCAAAAATCAAAAAGAAAGGGTTGGAGGAATTGAAAGGGGAGTTGACTGAGACTCTATCTCAGAATAGCAATCTTGAATTCATTTTGAAGTATTGTTATTTCTTCACAAAATTAGATAGGTATATCTCAGTTTTACTTTGTTCTGTCTGTGTAAATGCAAACCTCGAGTTTAATTAGTGGTAATATTTATGATTTGCCTGTTGTAGTTGCCTGCCCATTAATAGCTGATTGGGATGACCAATTCATTTCACAAGGGCCACTGAGCATTTGTTAGATAATGGTGGCTTTCAGCCATTGCTAGAGATGAAAGGCGACTGTTTCTCATTATGTGTGAGGCAATTTGGTGTTTGGCTAAGTCAAAAGTATACTTTGCCCAAAATGGTTTTCTCTAATTATTGAAGCAGTGTGCATTTCAAAAAAAAAAAAATCAATTCATTTACCTAAATGCCAGTTTAAAATCTATTGGTTGTCCATAAAATCTTATATTTATTGTATAACCTATTTTTTGTACTAAGTCCATGAAACATAAAGGAGGACATCAAATAATTGTACACTGTTGATTTGAAATCCTGAAGACACACATATGATAAATTAATGATTTAGATAAACCAAAAAGAAAAATGTGATAGCTTCTTTCAAAGGTTCGTAATTAGGGAGTCCAATTAGAGAGACAGAAAAGGTGCAAGTGTGTATATAGTATGGCATCCATGTAATCCTTTTGAATCAGAAGCACGTCAGGAATTAAGGAGCTGAGGAGACAAGCCAAGCCAGAAACAATAGACCTCTGTGTTTAGTATTGACTGCAAAGACAATTGTGAAATACTGGTAACAGAATAAAAGCTGAGGAAAGTGTGTCTGTATTCCTAACATGGCTTTTACAAGGCAGTTTGTGCTTAACTAACTTGCTTGGCTGCTTGAAAATAATGCACTATGAAAGATAAGAAAAGTGGATATAGTAGGTTTCGATTTTCATAAAAGATTTTGACAGCTTCACGTGAGAGATTAATGGCTAAAGTAGAGAATTGTAGAGAAAGCAGTAAGGAGTTCTTTACATAGGAAATCAGTTCAAGAATGAAACCGTATTTGAGGATGAAAATATTTCAAGTAAAATAGAATTTTAGGGAGCAGTACACTTTAGACTTTTAATTTCAAAAAGCACTCAATCTTCTTTTTTCTTTCCTTCTTCTCTAATTTATAATTACCATGCAGTTTTCTTTCCTTCTTCTCTAATTTATAATTACCATGCAGTTATTATATTTAATAATATTACTTATGTGTTATGCTCACTACAAATTATACTAAAAGTGATTACCAGTGCGTTTATCCAGCAAATGCAGGTAAATGTAAGAACAATGAATGGCAAATATATATCTTGCTAAGAAATGAAGGAGTTACTGCCTCACAGTAGGAACTCTGAACTACATAAATAGGAATGATATTTCACCAAGATCATTTTTGGATCATGAAAGAAAAATGTAAAAAAAACCCATCTTTGAATTCGTAAGAACAATAATTACAATATTATGTTGTTTGAGTCAAATTAAAACCAAATGAGTAAGGTTTCTTCAGTTTAATAAAATATTTGTTATCTTATGTAGATTTTCTTTATACGGTCTCCTTACCCATTCTTTTTCTATTTTACCTAGCCTCTGAGGTTTTCTTACACGTTCCAGAAACATAGGAAAGAAAATGACACCATATGAGCAGCTTCCATTTGTTTTTCTAAGACAGAAAGCAGTTTGTTCTCCTTTCAGTGTGTCAAGGCTAGATTTTAGTATCACTAAGTTATTTTTAAAGTAAAATGAACAAGAAGATAAAAGGAGACTCTGTAGACAGTGGGCAGTTCCATTTGTTCCAAATTATATATTCAATTTTTGAACTATAGAGGAAATCCAGAGATTGCTATGTGTGCTTCAATTTAGGATAATTTGGAACAAAAGTTCTAAAATACAATAGAGTAAGGCTGGTGTCAATGCTACCTCTCCTACTAAACCTGCCCTGACCTATTCTTACCCGGTGTTTTTTTTTTTTTTTTTTTTTTCTCAGTAGAATATGTCATCTTTCTTTATGCACTAGACACATAGTATTTTATTTGGAGTTCTCATAGTATTCAAAAAACTATTTTTTAAATACCAACTATGTGACAGGCACTGAACTTCTTACTACTACACTTCAAAATGAAGAATAAGCTAGAGTCTTCTACAGTTTAGCAGGACAATCATTGATTAAATGAGAGACTGAACAGTGCAGGGCAATAGAGAATGATGCCTAATGTGCTAGGGCAGTGCAAACCTTAGGGACGGCCCATTACACCTGTCTGAGGCCATTGAGTGGAAATGTCAGGGAGAGCTTCCCGAAGACATGACATCTAAGGTTAGGTTCTTAGATCTTATCACATGAGACATTTCAGTCCATCTCACAAAAGAGCCCTTTCAAGTACATATTCATATCCCCATTTTAAAGAAGCAAATGTGAAGGTTGAGAAAAATTTAGTTCCCAAATTCCTCAGGCTAGATGTCACAGGAAGAGTTATGATTCTATCCTGTGTTACCCTGAACCCAAGTTACAATATCTTTGAAGAAGCCATATCAGTATTTCCCCCAGATTCCAGTTCACCTGTGTTTAGAGTGATAATGTTTTTGTTTGTTTGTTTGTTTGTTTGTTTTCCTCTTCAAGTTAACTTTTTAGAGTGACTCAAGGAAGCAATGACTAATATCACAAAATTCTGACCTTGAGAGATGATAGTCATGGGGCTCAGAAATATGCAGCAATCGCAGCAATCTAGTAAAGAAAGGGCCAGCCAGAAAGTCATGGTTGACATTTATGCTTTTCCTAAATCGCAGTGGAATTTTACACCCCTTGGAGGTACTTGAATTTCTGAGCCAGGAAGACAGTGAGATATGACAGGTCCAGCTGCCCACTGCATGCTGCTGTTGGATGGATCCTCTAGCAAGAGAGGCATTGATATGTGGGGAGATTCTGGTACTTTCTGTAAGAAAGAACTCAGGTGAAATTAACTTAAATTATATATTGTTTTCGTATTCAAAGTGTGTCACCTTTTTTTAACTATACATGTAATAATCAATACTCATTTTTCATGTCTTGTCCATTTTTGTACCAAATATCTGCTGTCTCTCTCTCTCTCTCTCTCTCTCTCAGTCACACACACACACACACACCCCTTTTGAAGCACACATATCCCTTGAAGCAGCAAATATTTAAGAATAACAGAGTTGATCGTAAAGACATATATTTAAATTTCTCAAAATGAAAAGAAACCCTAGACTACTAACACATATATTTAAAAATAAATATTTGTAATATATGGATATCAGCTTAAGTTTTTCTGAATATATGAGTATTGACTAAATACCAACGATATTCAAGCCCATAGAATTTAGCAGAATAGGGCACAATTTTTATTTTCAAGAGAGAACATAAATATTTTAATTTACTGATTCATGGAAATTATAGTGTGCTACATTCCAATTGTTGTTGCTGTTTTAACAGAATTTAAGCAACTTTAAATCTAGACAAGATAGAGCAAAGTGAAAAGACTTTTTAAGCAACTGTTTTTTAAAAGTCCATGTTCTTCAGAAAGATTGTCTTTGGTACACTATCTTCAATGTGTAAACTTATATTATAATAATTCTCACATATATTCAGTTGTCTCCTTTCCCAACCTCTAGGAAGATAGAAAGGGAAGATTAGAAGTGGAGAAATAAAACTCAAATATGTTGGTAGGTTAGCATTAGAAAAAAATACCAAATACAGCATTTTGGACATAAATACACTTAGGTTCATGGTGACTTTCCAAGGACTACACAGGAACAGATAGTTCTAAGAAATTTCTTGATCATTAATTTCCATATATACATATATTTTTTTTTTCAAGTGACCAACCTGCTGGAGAATGTTTGTATTTGGACTGGTTCTAGTTCCTACCTCCTGCTTTTACTGTCACCTTTCACAAAACCTATTGAACATGCAGAATCATACCATGGGCCACGGCCCAAAGTTTAAAACTTGCAGATAGTAAACAAAGAGGCTATTTAAAATGTTGATGTTAAAACAATGAATATCTAGATGTTGCTAAATTATTTTGCAATAGAGTTAGATTACAATATGCTTTCTATACATCTATAGGGTGTATGATATTATCATCAACTGATAAAGCATTAGGAATGATTTTAGGTGACAGATTACTGTAATTTTTTGTTGTATCCCTCTCATCAAATTGAATAATTAGTAGTACTGCTTAAATAGGACATCTTCCATTCCCATAGACTTATCTACGAAAACAAGTTTTCTCACGGTTTCTGCCCATAAAATCCATTCCAACACAATCTAAGAAGAATTCATTCTGGACTTTATTTCCTGTAAGTAAAAAGTTTTGCCATTTGAGTAAGAAAGTTTGTCCATGTATCTAGATAAAAGCAATTCATTAACACCTCTATTATTAACTATATGAAGTTATATATGAGTTAGAGATATATAATATATATTATTAACTATATAAAGTTATATATATACACACACCTGCACACAGACACACACACACACATACACATATGAGACAGGGTCTGGGTCTGTTGCCCAGGCTGGAGTCCAGTGGTATGATCTCGGCTCACTGCAACTTCCACCTCCCAGACTCAAGACTCAAGCCATCCTTCATCTCAGCCTCCTAAGTAGCTAGGACTATAGGAGTACACCACCATGTCTAGCTAAGTTATACAATTTTTTTGTAGAGATGGGGTTTTGTTATGTTGCCCAGGCTGGTCTTGAACTCTTGAGCTCAAGCTCAGCTTTCCAAAGTGCTGAACAAATGTTTATTAGAATATGGGATATATATATATAATTTTTTTCAATTATATACTATTAATAATTATAAAAGTAACTATTTTTGAATATTTTTTCACTTAGATTTGTATGTTCACAAGGCCTATATTAATGCTAATTTATATACGACATTTTACAGTAGAAAAGATAGGGTATCAATAAAAGGCTTTAAAGAATAACAAATTAGGATCAAATTATGAGGCATAAGTACAGTAATACAGTTTAAGGAGAAAAAGCAATGCAGCATTTATTTTAAAGTAGAGTTTGTTCATCTTGTTTTAAATGGCTGTTAATGAACATCATGTCATTCTTACTTTGATTTCTTTGGACACATTTAAAATTGAGAACTTATAGTTTTATTTTAAAATAACAATATTGATAGTAGTAAGAAATTATAGGTTGGCAAAGACCTTGGATTATGATGAAAATTTTAGGTGGCAATTTTTGAAAGTTCAAAGGTGTACATAGTTTACAAAATTGTTTTATGAACCATACAAGCAAGAAGAAAAAAGAAACAGGTTGAGATAATAGGGCAACAGAATAGACCCTGTCTCTGCAAAATATAAAAATAAAAAAATAATAATTTAACCCGGCATGGTGGCATGCACCTGTAGCCCCAGATACTTGGGAGTGTAGGACATGTGGAGAGAGGCTAAGGCAAGTTGATCGCTTGAACCCAGGAGGTCAAGTCTGCATTGAGCTATGATTGCACCACTGCACTCCAGCCTCAGTGACAGCGTGAGACCCTGTCACTCCCACAAAAAAAAGACAAGAAAAGAATTGGTAACCCTTTGCTTTACATTAGTGGGCTTGGGAAGGTCACTGTGCTTATGCAGTCTCTATATAGAAATTCATAATCATAACCTAGAGTTATGAAGAGCATTAACCTATAAAACATTGTAATAATTAAACAATATTTACATTTATAATTCACTTTATAACTTTATAAACCTATCTCCCATGCACAGCCTCTTTGATGTTGTACCAAAATAGAAGCTACTTAACACACGTGATATTATCTCAATTTTGCAACTATTAAATTCTTTATAGAAGTTGAATTACTTGCCCAAAGCAGTTGCTAGTAAACTAGGGATATGGTTTCTGAACATAAGTTTTCAGTCCCAGTATAACTTTTATAACTTTCTAAAATATAACACCACGGCTGTCTTATTCTACATGTTCTGCTTATAAGATGGGGAAGTATATTAAAAAACAAAACAAAACAAAACAAAAACCTTTTGTGGCAGTTCAAGGGGGGGGGGGTAAATGAATGAAGTACTTTAACATATGACATTTAGCTACCTGTAAAATTAATTCTGTGAACCAGCTCTGTGCTCTGACAATATAGAAAAATAAAGTTTTGCTACATCAAGCAAGACACTATGAATTCTTTATTTTTTCCTTTTTCTAATTATATTTTATAATATAGGGTTTTTTGTTACTGTTATTGGCAGCAGTATTGTTTTCAAACACAAAGTTAACCACAGGGATGTAGGGTAATAATAGCTAACCTGAATTACATACTTATCATGCACCTTGTTCTGTATTAAATGCGTTAAACAAACTAATTAATTTAATCCTCATAACAATTTTGTCAAGTAAATACTTTTACTAACCCCATCTTACAGGTGAGAAAACTAAGGTAAATTAACTTGGCCCAGGTTCTAGGCCTAGTACACAAGAAAGATGACATTCGAACCCAATATTAACTATAATTATACTACACAGTTTAAGGAAAAGTTATAATAATAAAAAATAAGATCTAGCAAAGACTCAAATTTGAGAAAATTTTTAACTTAACATCTTTCAAAAAATAAAAAGTTTAATTTTTTTACAGGAAGCTGTTTAAAAAACACATTAATTTTTTTCTTCTTGGGTGTACTCCTTAATTTATATTTTAAGACCTGGTTCATACTGAATTGTGGTTTAGTCCATTTTCTGAAGAGAAGACAGATAAATATGGGTTAATGGCTACTTTAGTAACTGATTGCAAGGCTAGCTTTAATTAGTTGACTGTGTGACAGTTCTTTATTCATAAAACAAAATTTGTGTTCAGAATATTTTTTATTAGGAAAAAAAATGCAATAAGAAAAGTCCAGCAGTGACCAGTAAGATGCTTAAAGATCAACATAAGCAGACGGGTTGGGAAGGTGGGGAACAGAATTCATTTTGCTTTATAAGTGTCTGTATTTGCTGATACCGTAAAGTAGCATATAGTTTATTATTTTTACAAAACAGACGAATTTAGAACCTTTCTGTATATCCATGTTATGTTTCTTATTTTATCTTTATTTATTAATATATGCAAATATAATACTTTTAATGACTTCGACACAAAGACGGCTGACGGAAGGGAGATGAGGTGCAATTGCTGATACTGTTCTTACTAGAGAAGTCCATGTCCTTTATTCCGTTGATTTAGGGATGAGGTGTATGTACCTGGTTCCATCCCAAAGAGGATGGAATAGAAAGGCTTGCCTGGAGCCTAAAGCTTTATCTCAGTCGCTTCTCTGGACCTGATTGCATTCTCTGTCTTTGATACTGCTATTTTAAACACCTCCTGCATGCATTTTGAATGTAGTTTCCATTCCCTTTATATCTCCTGAGGTGAAAGTCCAACTTCTCCAGGAAGCAGCTGCCAAGGAGACAGTACTGCAGACAGAACTTTCCCCACAGCGGTTCAGAGCACCTGCCAGTTATCAAAAATCTTGAAGCCCTTCCAGATCCAAATATCTCACATTCAATCAAGTCCATGTGGGAGAAAGCAAGCTGATTTTGTTGAAATTCAAAGATTAAAAAGTAGAGATGACAAAGAAATTTTCAGCTTGATTCATGTTTAAAGCCATTGGAACAAAGCTAGCCTTAAACCACTGAAATTTGTGACACCTCTCTTTTTTTTTTTTTTTTAAAGGACTTTTACATTCTTTGCTTCATTTATCAATTTTGCATGCATGCATGCATTCAGTAATCTTAGGGCAGAGGTAATAAGACCTATCTACTTCTCAGATTGTTTTTGTGAGTGTTAAATGAGATCATACATTTAAAAAGTGTTTCTATGCCTGTTAATCCATAGTAATCATTCTGCAAATGAAATTTATTATTATTGGGATAAGATGATAATAATTAGTAACAGGCCAAAAATGAAGATATTTTGCTATTCAGACTTTGCTAGTTTCTTTAATCATAATGTACAAGATCTCTCTTACTCTAGTCATGCTTATTTTACTTCATAAATGCTAACAATTAAATTGTTTACAAATAATGTATTGAAGCACCCTTTATATGTAAAAATCAGTTGGCATTGCCCCTCCTAACACAGACGTATATTCTTACTTGGAAGTTTGACTTAAATGAGTTAATGGAAAGAATAAGATAAAGCAATTTGTGGTATTGCAGAAAAACATAGTTTAATTATGAGTTAAAATGAGTGATTTTAATGTTTGAAAATGCGACTTAACCATAATCAAATTTGAATGATTTCCCAGGCATTGAAAATGTTATATACACATATATATATAAAATGGCTCTAAATTTGTATTTTATACACACATATGTATATATGATACATGTGTATGTGTGTATGTTTGTGTATATATATAAAAAACAAACTTAACTATATATATATATGTATATTTATAAACTATACATATAAATGTGTGTGTGTGTGTGTGTGTGTGTGTATTTATTTAAAACAAACTTAGAGCCAGGCATAGTGACTCATATTTGGGAGGCTGAGGCAGGAGGATTGCTTGAGTCCCGGAGTTCGAGGCTTCAGTGAGCTATGATCATTCCACTGTACTCAAGCCTGGGTGACAGAGCAAGAATCTGTCTCTTAAAAAGTACAGATTTAAAGAATTTTAAGTTGTGCATTAAAGTAAAACTGAACTGTATGAATTAATACTATCACTTGATTACATTAAACTTCACAGATTTCAGGGAGACATTAAGTATAGTTCTGCATGAAAAAAGTAAGAAAAATTCATGAAACTTAATTTTCATTTTTTTCCCATCTAATTTACAATGTAAAAATGTTTAAGATGTTTGAAGATTTGGTCTTATCGATAGTGGCTGATAGCTTTCAATCTTTTATCCAAAATATTTTAAAAATAAGCTTATTATCCCAAATTGCTAGAGTGAAATACATAGAAAATAGAATTCTTTTTCCAACAAAATAAGAAATCAATGCTACTTGTGTTTTTTATTTCTTTTTTGCTATTACACAAGAGGTAAAATATACTCAACATGGCATAACTCCCATTTTGAAAATAAATATGCATATTTTATTGATATTACTTTGGTTCTAAGGCCTGAAGATTTACTGCAATTATTTCATAATAATGTTTTTCTCATATAATACAAATGTCAATAAGCAAGTCATCTGCTAGTTACTTAACTAACAGATGTATCTCAGTGTCTTCATTGTAAAATGGGTATAATGATGCTAATAATAATAGTTCTGGTTAGTACCTACCTCAAAGGCTTGTTTTGAGGATTGAATGAAAAATATACATAACATGCTTAAAATGTATCTGGTGCATAGTAATGTTAACATATTCCTATTGTTTACTGAACAGTATTGAACTGTTAACCTGCTGAAGTGCAGTTCTTACTTAGATATCACCAGCAACATATTTTAAAATATAATTATTATCATCTCTAAAGATGAGGACTTCATTAAATAATTGAAGCTCACTGGACAAATTGTTACCATGGATTTCCCACCACCCTTCACTGTCTCCCACCTCTGCCACACCTGCAAAAATAGAAAGATAATGACAACCATTTCTGTGTCTGAGTAGTTGTAAAAGAGAATTTTAAATATTGTCAATCATAAAGTGATATTATTATCTAGGAAATATTTATATAACCATATAATTTATGTATACACACATATATATTATCTGGGAATCAACTCTCATGAAAGATATCAAGAGGAGAGTGCCTTAAAAACAAAGATAGGGGAGAAAGATGGTGGAATTTCTTTTCTGTTCCATGTAATCTCTGCTTTACTTACCTTACCTCATTTGGTCTTGAAATCGGGATATCAAAACTCTCTTTATGTGCAGAATCATCATGGAGATTGTATGGGATTCTGAACTCTGTTAATATGCTTTGAGAAGTTCTCCTTCTGTCAAATGTAGGACTTCATGGTGCAATGAAGAGACAGCAGTAAAGGTAGCTGGTAAGTCTCTTCATAGGAATATTATTTTCACTCAGTTTAGCTTTGAGTCCAAGAGAAAAATGTACTTTTTTTTTATTAACTGGTGCCTTTAATAGGAGCTTTCATTAATCAACATGTCTTGAGAAAAGCTGTTCTTTATCCATACAGCTGAATAAATTGTGCTGTGCAGAATACTGGTAATGGTGAGAATGCTTATATTTTGGGCCTGTGCAACAAAGAAATTGAGATGTAAGTGGACAAAATCATTCCTCAGCAGCCACAGGCTTTTTAACTTAACTGAGCTTTAAAAAATAACAAATATGCTAAATATGCTATTTTTCACTACACTCTCTGATGTCTACCTTTCAGATTTAATCACCACAGGAATTAGTATCACAGGAATATTCTGTTAGAATTATTCTAACAATTTGATCAAATAGCATCTCACCAAATGGGACTTCATACCCCCAAAACAGAGACCTGCCCAATATGTAGTAACATCCTTTAAGGGGGTTTCTTAAAAGAATTTAGGCAGCAGTGCCATCCTTATTCGAAAAGAATTAAATATTGTGAGCCGGGGTTTATATAATTAACAACCATGAAGCAAAAAGAAATGTTCAAGGTTTTTCGCATATATTTTCCAATAGCCAGATGTTTGGAACTATGTGTACAAAATATCCAGATGATTGACTGAAAATTTAAGTATTTATCATGATATTTGGTATAGTGTCAACAGAGCATATGCTGAAGACTATATTTTTGGAACTGTTTTATTCATCTCCTTGCAAAATAGGTAGTCTAGCAGATTTTTTAAGTGAAAGATAAAAACCACTATCAAGGAAAGCTATGCCATACTCGATTAGAGGATATACTTATTTTTGTACATTTTTATTCAGATTATTTCATTGTCTGTATTTCAAAGGGATCCTAAGATCACTTGCTGCTAAAACGTTCCATTTTGAAGTCCAAAGAAAAAAGATCTGAATTTGTGACCAGAGAAGTGTTACTTCATGCTGTCCCATTACTGATCTGACCACCCTCACTTCACTGAACTCTCCCTTACTCCTTAATTCCTCCATTCTAAACAGGGAGACCCCCTGACTTGCTGCTGCCTGACACTAAAAATACTAGCATAATCTGTCACTGTGGTTATGAATGCAAGCCGACTTGCTTTGTCCAATCACAACCTGCCAGTACCTTTACTTCTTCATCTAAAAAAATGAAGATAATAGTAGTATCTGGCTCACAGTGTTATGCTAGGTTTAAATGGTATAATAAATGTAAAATGCCTAGCAAAACTCCTAGCACATACTAAGCAGAATGTCTAATGGTTTAAAAGGGCTTCTGAAGTGTAGAGTCAAATGCTGTAGTTCTTTCTTATTTCAAGTATCTATGTGTATGGATGATTTGCTTGATCTGCCACTGCTCCCTGCCCACCCCTGCCCCTGACTTGCCTTTTTTCTGATCACTGAATTCTTAGCTCAGTTCTTCACTTACTGATTTAGATTGCTTAGCACATCCTCTGTATCATTCACCAGTAATTGTCTGTACTATATATATTTGCATTTAATTACATGTTATAGTTTACATGGGTGTGATTTTGCTTTTCCAACTATGCCGCACTTTGGGAATTTTGATACACTTTTTAATATTATTCCTTTCTCCAAAATTTTCCTAACTTTTACCGTCATTTATCCACTCAACACATGCTGATATTTATCGTTCGTTATGTTTAGGCCCTTGGAATATATAGAAGCAACCAAATAGACAGAATTCCTGGATCTTTCTTCTAGTGGAAAGAGAGAGACAACAATCAATCAAGTAAATAGATAATATGTCTACAGGGAGTGTTGGAACAGTCGTGGTGTTTTTGCTATTTAATACATTAGGACATTTAATGAAGACCTAAGGAAGATAGGGAACAAGTTATGTAGAACTTTAGGGGAAAAATGTTTCAAGGAAGAAATAGCAAATATAAACTAACTGGGGAAAGATAATGCCTGGCTTGTTGGAAGCACAGCTAAAGGATCACAACCTAGAGCAAAGTGGAAAAGAGGGGTGTGAGGTAAAGTCCGAAAAGCATCAGGGGACCAGATTCTATAGGACTGTGTTGACTACTATCCGAATTACAAATTTTCTTATGAATTAAATAGAAGGCTTGGAGTTGTTGATGATCTGATTTAAACTCTAAAATGTTCATTCTGCTTATTGTGGGAAGAACGGATCTGGCTACAAGGGTCAAGGGCAGATGCCAGAGACTCTCAGAGAATCTCAATAATCCAATTATAATGACAATTTAATTACTAAATTTTTCACTTCCTGTTCTGCATGACGGCTGTTCATGCACATGCTTTATCATCCTTGCTAAAATTTAAATTCCGTATGGGCCAGGATTCCAACAAATTTATACTTGTAGACCCTAGACTTTTTAAACCAAGAAAAAAAATGTTGGCACCCAAAGAGTACAAACATAAATTGGTATCATGCTTCTCTACTTGGCCCTCACCCTCCACCCCATTGTACCCTACATAACTTCCCTCCTTACAAAATTTCTTAATACAACATACACATGTCAAGCAATATCTCTTTGTATTGTAAAGAAAACAATAGGATGTAAAGTGGAGAACAAAAAGGAGGTACAGAGGAAGAAGATACAGTTCTTGTTCTCAAGGAATCTTTATAATGACCAAAAAAACAACACCCACACATGCATACAGCCATGTGTGTGTGTATGTTTGGCCTATTCACATACTCTTTATAGTCATCTCATACTGGATCTTTAAACTACATGTATTCTCTATATGATTTCATAACATAACCATGCCTACATAGAATTGCCATTCAAAATTTGTAAAATTCCATGTATGGTAATTTGGGTTATTTATGTTCTAACATAATAGTGTAGTTTGAGAATAATTCTACAAAATTCTACAAAATTTCCAAAAGGAAAAAATATATATTTTTTTTCTGATTGTCATTCAAGAGTATTACTAACATGTATCTTGAAAAACTTTGAGTTGGGAACAATGACTATTACAAAATATAGTTATTGAAGCCAAGGAGACATAAATGATTTTTTTTTTTCATCTTTTTCATCATGAAGAAGTTGAATTCTATTCTTCTGTGGCAGTCAATGTCATGCCAGAATTGAGGAACAGTGCTTATGCTAAGATTACTAGTTAATCTCCACAGTCTTCCCTAATACCCCCAAAATAAAGGTAAAGCTGCTACTGCCTCTAGGGAAATGGAAATGCCCAACAGAGCATTCTAAATCAGACTTTCATGGTAAAACATCCACTAATAATTAATTTTCTGCTTCCTTTAGACTAGGACAGGTTAAGCAGTTGGTCACATTCAGTAAATAAGAAATTACTTGCAGTAATTTCTGCAACATTCTAATCATTTTCCCATTTCGGAAACCTATTTTAAAAGTCTTTGATCTGCATTACAGTGGAAAGGACATTGAATGTGGAAAGAGAAGACTTGATTATGAATTCAACATTGGCACCCACTAATATCGTGGCTTAGGCCAGTCATTTAACCTAAACATCTCCATTTATTTTCTAGTGATCAAGAGCATTGCAGTCTATACCCTGAAAGAGTTGTTATGAACACGCAATAGAAAAACATGCGAAGGACATAGATGCAGAGGTTACACAGAAACACTTGATGAATGCAGATACTAAATGACACACTAGAATTATCACAGTCCTAGCAGTGGTATTTCAGAGTTCTGTCCTGTACCAGCACAAATGTGATCTTGTGAAATGGGAAATATGTCCCCTGTATCTTCTTTCTGCATATTTTTAAGAATGACAATTTGCTGGAATTATTTAATTACATCATTAAAGGGGGTTTTATTTTCTTTAGTAAACACATAAGGACAAGCTTTTCAATTAACAGTGACCTTTATGACTTCCGTTTTGGATTCTGTAGATGGTAAAGCTGACTGCAAATTAGATTCTGCAATGTACCTTGTTCCTTACTTTTTCACCCACTGATTAGTTTCATACTGTTGACAGCAGCCCACCCTGTTGCTTTCAGCTTGCAATTTTGTAGCAATCTCAAAACACTGTGTTCAATCCCCCAAGGTGCTCTGTGGAAATGCTGTCAAACTATTTCTATGTATGTGTGTTTTCGTTCTGTAGCTGTGCTTTGTACTCATTTAAGAAAACCAGTCTTTAATTTGTAACAGAACATTTTCAAGATGAAACAGAATTTCAGGCCTCAGCAAAATCACTGGTATATGACCACAGCCTTCTTCTGTTCTAAAGCTTGATGTGCCTGACTACTATTAAACATAATGCTGTATTTTTTGAAACCTGTTACAGAATATGACTAAATATATGGCTGCAAATTTGGCCTTAAAATCTAGTAATTGTTATTACGCTTGTCATCATCATGTGGATCTGGTTTTATTTTTCCAATTCCATCTCTCATGCCTTTTACCATATATCTCATGGTTATTTGTCATTCTTTGAAATGTCTATTTCTCTCATGTTTACCTGGTGCTGCCTACATATAGCATAGCATCTCTGTCTAGAAGGCCATATCTTACAGTACTGACCTCTTTATCTCAGACATTGCCTATTTCAGAAGGCCTTTCTCTATGCCTTCAATGCCCTGATTCAAGCAACTCTCTTTGATCTCTCATGCATCCTGTGTGTAATTTCATAAAAATATTTTCCTTTCTGTATAGTAATAATTGGTTTGCTCTTGTGTCTTCCTCGCTAGACTAAAACTTTTAGACAGCAAGAGACAATACCTATTTAAATCCATAGATACCTTATAAATGTTTGCTGGCTAAATGAATGCTTTATATAAAAAAAAAATTGATCGGCCGGGCACGGTGGTTCATACCTGTAATCCCAGCACTTTGGGAGGCCAAGGTGGGCGGATCACAAGGTCAGGAGATTGAGACCATCCTGGCTAACACGGTGAAACCCCGTCTCTACTAAAAATACAAAAAAAAAAAAAAAAAAAAAAAAATTAGCTGAGCATGGTGGCGGGCGCCTGTAGTCCCAGCTACTCGGGAGGCTGAGGCAGGAGAATGGTGTGAACCCGGAAGGTGGAGTTTGCAGTGAGCCGAGATCGCACCACTACACTCCAGCCTGGGCAACAGAGCAAGACTCCCTCTCAAAAAAAAAAAAAAAAAAAAAAAAAAAAAGGCTTTGATCAATAAATTGCAAAAACGAGCAACATTATTAATAAAAGTGTTATACTAGCTTTGTTATATCTAATGACTACAGCGTTCAGTAAACACAGTTTATAGTTTTATCAGTGAAACATAGTTTATAGTTTCAGTGTACAAGCTTCCCACTGTGCAAATGCAAGCTATTTTAAAAGTAAATCCTTATAGGCTGGGCATGGTGGCTCAAGCCTATAAAACCAGCACTTTGGGAGGCTGAGGCAGGCAGATCGTCTGAGGTCAGGAGTTCAAGACCAGTCTGGCCAACATAGTGAAACCCCGTCTCCACTATAAATACAAAAATTAGCCAGTCACGGTGGCAGGCACTTGTAATCCCAGCTACTAGGGAGGCTGAGGCTGGAGAATTGCTTGAACCCAGCAGATGGAAGTTGCAGTGAGCCAAGATTGTGCCACTCCACCCTGGGCGACAGAGTAAGATCCTGCCTCAAATAAAGAAATAAACAAACAAATAAATAAATAAATAAACCCACCTTTATATGGTTCTATGATTTCTGCATCTGGTACATTATATTCAGTGTCAGACTGGGTCAGGTCAGTCTAAATCATAGACCTTTACTGTTTCTCATAATTTCAAACGAAGAAATAGGCTTTAACATAGAAAATGGTTTAAACTAATTTAACTTTATTTAAATGTGTCATCCAGACAGAATGAAAAAGACTTTTGACTAACTTTCAGTTGAAACACACACACACAAACACACACACACACTACACACTTAAAAAATTGTATGCAAGTATTGTTTTACATTTGTATTGGGAATGGAAGATACATCAGTATGTTCGTGTTTCCTGAGTTAATGTCTGATGTTTTCAGTTGATGCTGTGCTATTATTCAGCAAAAGAAAATAACACGCAGAACAAAATAATGTTGTCTCTCATTTTTATTTTGATTAATAGTGTTCTATCTCTTGTAATTTTTAGGTGCTTTTTGGAAGATGGAGCTTCAAAGGGTGCCTGGCTGAACCGGTCAAGTATTATTTTTGCGGGAGGTGATAAGTGGTCAGTGGATCCTCGAGTGTCAATTTCAACATTGAATAAAAGGGACTACAGCCTCCAGATACAGAATGTAGATGTGACAGATGATGGCCCATACACGTGTTCTGTTCAGACTCAACACACACCCAGAACAATGCAGGTGCATCTAACTGTGCAAGGTATGTATTTTCAGAACTGCTATATTGTGAAAGACTATGCTTAGAAATGCTTAATATTTAGGTATCAAAATGACTAGGAAACAATTAACAATGCTGAAATATTCATTGTCGTTGAAATATTTGTTGAAGTATATTGTCATTACTTTTAGGAGTTTACATTCCTAGATATCAGAAAGTCGTTAAGAGTCATACAGACAAAATGAAAAAGTCTTCTGACTGACTTTGAATTGAAAGACACACACACACATGCACAAACACACACTTTAAAAAATGTATGCAAGGATTGTAGTCATTAAGAAGTGTAATGACCATTACGGGCATACAAATTCCTACTTACAAAGATAAAGAAATATCCATTAACACCACATTATGACGTTTGTAAATGATTCACCTCATATCTTCCTTGGATTCATCCCTTCAATCAATCTTTGAGAGCCCATGATTGATGCATTAAATATTTGAAACCTACAATAGATACATGGAAATATTAGAACTTTTTGAAATATGCATAATAACTCTTTAAATGCAGTCCACCAACCATTCAAATACTCTGTCTCAATCCAACCTCTGTTTACTTTGATTCAAGTCACAATGAAAAGTAGCAGACTTCTAAGATTTCTTTATTTAAATATAAAGTAATTGAGAAAACATGTACACAATGGTTTATATTTGATTTACTTTCAGTAGATCATAAAGCATGCTAGCTAACTTTCAATCTCCAGATACAAACAGAAGCATCAAATTATTTTATTTCTCTTGCATACTAAAATGTAAGAGCATATGTACCCTAAAATACAAATGGTTTTCAAGAAAAATGCAATTATTATGCTAGGAGAATGGAAAACGTTTATTTTTTGCCCTTTTACATTATTTCCTTCTGCTTTATAAATTAATCATATGTTCATTGTTTAGAAATATTATGCTCTGTGGAACTGAAACTGATGTTGCCATATTTCTAGGTAAAATTAATAACGAATCATGTGATAATGTGGTACCAGAGCATGCATGTTTTATTCCTAGTAGGAAAGTTGAGTGAGCAAGTCAGTTGTACTCTCTTTGAGTTTACCTTTCAATAAGTCAAGGTTGAAAATTAATTTAGGTGCATAGCTTAAGTCTGAAAAAGATTACTAATCTATAGCCTTATTAACTGAGCTTTATTTCCTTAAGTACAGGTAAACTTGAATTCAAACACAGCTTCAATTGTTAGTAGAGTAAATATTTTAACTTTGTGATCAGGTTAAACTTCTTAAACAATTAACTTTAAGGAGGAAAGTAAAAATTGAAAAATAAGTCAATGAATTTCCTCAATGATATTTCTTTTTTTTGCAGATTATTGCAGACTGTGATGATGTTCTTTATTTAAAAGTGGTATATCCCAATATAATAACATTTTCACAAAAGTCCATCTTTAATCAGAGATTATTCAGGGACTCCAGAGGGTGGGAGTTAATCCAGCTTCAGAAACTGACATGAGATTGTAAGACAAAACACATTTCTTGTGTTATTCAAGGCTAATCCTGTTCTCTTGTTCAGCTCTCTGCCCTTTGACTTGAGTTTCTAGCTCAAAGACTATAAAAGATTTTCATAATGTGAAAAAAGAAAGTACACTTGAACAATAATATGTTCAAGTTAGTTAAGACACAGACATTTTGCTTGTACATTTTAAACTTGTAAATTTAAATGATGTATTTCTGGAGAATAAATATATCCCATTTTCCTTTTTCCATTCTCTCTTGTTCCATATTAGGCCTATATTTTAAATAACTAGACTATCGGTATTTAAGACCAGCCTAGGTACATGTTTAATTCTCATAGGATTTTTAAACTAACTTTATATTACTTACGTTGTTTGATATTTTTCACATTTTTAAAATTGCTACACGTCTTACTGTAGTACTCTTTTTTGCTGGTCATTAGATAATGGTGAACTTTTGAGCAGTTAGGAATGTACTTATTGAATGTTCCTTCAGTATAATATTTTATTCCTCCAGAAAAAGAAAAATCCATGTTACTGTTTTGAAAGTATAAGATTGGATAAAATTAAAAGCTAATAATTTTACAGTATTTATGAATGTAATTACTTATTAGAAGTTGATTGACATGTAGGCGTTTTTCATATTACATTAATAAAGTTCAGGGAATACATTAATAGGCTTGTCAGTCAATTCAAGTACTACATAAATGTCATAAAAAGTCAACCCCACTACATTTCTTCTCAATGAACAAAAATAAACTGATGTGTACACCTCTTCAGTCCCTAAATTTGTTAGATTGTCTGATGCCCAGGGGTATCAGCATAGTTTTGAAGCTTATGCTCTTTGCCTATCAATCTGTCAGTCCTTTATGCACCAAGATAAAGAAGCTTAGCAACTGAAGGAAAACTGTATTAATCACTGATGTCAAACATACATTGGCTGGTAAAAACAAAGCTCACCTTCAATTGTTGCATGTACTCCAGGGAACTATTTTTTTCTAATCATTTTGAAAAGGGATAAAAAGTGGATATATTGTCAACACAGACACTATGTTTGAGAAATTTATTAGTGCTTGACTTCTTAGAGCTATTAATATAAATAAATGGAGCAATGGAGGAGGAAACACACTAAAGTAGGAATAGGAAAACCTGGATTCTAATCTGGAAATAGGCAATTATTAAGTCTCTGAACTCTGGCTTTCTCATTTCAAAAGGGACGTAAGACAAGAAGATCTTTAAGGTCCATACCAGTCAAAAAAAGACAAATGATAAAAACATACAAAAACAAAACAAATAAAAAACAGTAATAAAAATCCCACTTCAATTATTTGCTTTGATTTAATAGGAAAAAATATATTTAAGTCAAAAAAGAAAAATATTTTATAACTTTTATCGAACACCATGCAAACTAATGTTTACATATAGCCCCTGTTACTACTTACTCCACAAGTACGTTTCATTTCTCTTTACATTTTTTCTTTATCCAATGGAGCTGAGTAATCTATGTATTTATGAAATTTGAAGAATGTGATAATTTAGAGCCTGGCTTTAAAAGGGTGGAAACTGGCTAATAGACTTAGTAATAAAACAAAATTTTTCATTACCTATATATAACATGGTTTTGATAAATCTAATGACCTATTATTCAGTGTTTCGAACTATGTGATATATTTACAAAGAACTCATTTCTTTGTTTATAAGTGTAAAAGTGTGTGAGGCTGGAGGACTTGTTATGAAGCCAGGACTCCCTATTACAATACTGTAATGATAAGAAACATGAAATGTAAACACTACCCACCTGAATATATGTCAGGAATTGTGCTATGGTTAGAATGTGTCCCCCAAAGTTTATGTGTTGGAAAATTAATCTTGAAAGGAACAGTATCTGAGGTGCAGTCAAATAAAAGCTGATTATTCATTCATGAGAGCTCTCATTAATGGTTTAATATTGCTGTCATGGGATTGGATTAGTTGTTGTGAGAGTGAGTTTCTTATAAAAGTGAGTTAGGCCCCCTCTTGCTTTCTTGTTCTTGTCCATCTGTTTTCTGCCATGGGATGATGCAGCACAAAGACCCTTGGAAGTTGCTGGCACTATGCTCTTGGACTTCTCAGCCCCCAGAAATATGAGCCAAATAAATTTCTGTTCATTATAAATTACCCAATCGGGGATATTCTGTTATAACAGCATAAAATGGACTAAGACATGGTTCCTACTTTTAGTTCTCCATGACATTTAAAGTCTAGGTTTGTATAGAACACAAATTAGACACTCATAGATATTGTGTATTAAATAAGCACATATGAAATGTTTATTGCTCAACTCATTCCCTTTCAAGGAAATATACTCTATGTTTTCTCTGGTCAGAGTAGAAGGAGATTTGACTAGCACATAACTCTATAATCAAAATAACTTCTCAAAGATATTTAACTTCTCCAGGGTATTGTAATTTCCTTAGGGTACATAACTCACCTGGAGTATTTGTAATAGGTGGGGTGCTACATTTCCCTTATCAAGGGTGGGCTTCTTTCTCTAGATACTGGGAGTGTAGTTAGAAGACAATATTCAGGGCCCTTTTGAGGATAGTCTCAGCTGCAGAGAGCCTCCGTGCCAAAGTCAAGGCCTGCCTAGAGTAGCTAACACCCAATGACTGCTTGAGGCAAGGAGTATAAAGACCTTTTCCTTTTAGCCCAATGTAGGAGAGCTTTGATGGGCCATTTTAGGTTCAGAGCTCCACATGGGAAGCTGAGGCTATTGTCCAGACTCCATTGAAGCTCTACTTCTTACTATATTCAAACCCATCTCCTTCTTCTTCCATCCCCAGGGGCTGATCATAAGGATATTGCCTAATAAACATCCTGCACTCTAAACTCTATCTTGTTTGAATTCATTTCACAAAGATCCTAAACTATGACAATATCAGATCCTTATCTCTTGCTTAGTCATTATTTTGAGAAAGCCTTTATAAAGTGAAAAGACATTCAAACATCATTTATTATTAATATTCTATTTTATGTTAAAAGGGATTTGAAGTGGCTTATGGAGAAGTATTCAGAACACCAAGATAGATAGGAGGAACGAAATAAACAAGAGAAGAGTAGGATGCAGTCAGAGGTGAGGTTAGATCACAACATTTGTAATATGATTTCCATATACTTTCAGAGCATAGCAAAAATTTAGTAAGATTTCTGAAAGCCAATATATACAGAGAAACAGAATCAGTTATTCATTTCATAGTTCATAGGTTAAAACTTATTTTTCTCAGTACTCTGATCCTGTTTTTCAGAATAAAGGAGCATTTCTGCTGTGAGCTATCTTAGAACAACACAGTGAGGTATAAGGAACATCTCTTTGGTACCCGTAGCATTCATTCATAAGGCTTTTACTTATAACAGCTTTCATTATATAAGTTTATAAACTTATATAAGTATATAAGTATAAGTTATAAGTAAACTTTTAAAAGTTTAAAAGTTTACTTATAAGTTTACTTATAACCTGAAGTGCAGGGAAGTAAAAAAATAAATTTAAAAATAAATTCAATAAGATGCCATTCCAATAACAGGGAGATAGCTTTTTGATTACCACCTTAATCTACGAATAAATTTTAGAACCTATCCTTCTTAGGCAAAACTCCACAAATATTATTTTTCCCAATTAGTCGTTGAATAGTAATTCGAGTGCAGATACTTCAGAGTTATACTTACCAATGATTATCTGGAGAGCAATTACTCTATGTAGCCACAAATATAAAGCCATAGTCTCCAAAGATTAGTACATCTTTGTCTAATGTTAACATCCTTTTAATGAATAGCAAGGCCTTGACAAGACACACTGAAAGAGAAGGGACATCACACTCTGTTCCAGTTTGAGCTGATGGGAATAAACAGCATCACAAGACATGGGCCTGCTTTTTACCAAAAAATCAAAAGGAGAAAAAAAAAAAAAAAAAAGACCAAAAAAAAAAAAAAAAAAACCCAACAATGATGGTGAGAAAAGCATGAAAGAATACATACATTGGACAATTTAAGCCATTGTCCTGCAACAATGAAAATTTCAAAATTTTCAACAAGTCAAAAAATGAAACCAAAGAAAAATTATCTCCACTAACAAAAATTTTACAGAGCTACAGATGTTGAAACAGTCATTGTCTGGATGCAATAATGGCTCACGACAAGACTCTTGCATTGGATCCCAGTCTGTTTTATTCAGGATCTATTTTTACCTGTGGAGGAGATCAAAATTATACATGGGAACCCAATCTTCGACATGCTCTAAAACACAAACAAATGGACAAAGAGTCAAACCACATGCTGTTAATATTTTTAGCATGGAAACAAATAATAACCCATTGAAATAAAAATGGCTTAATTACCTGTTACATAATGTTACCCTACCCAAAATATCTTTATCTTTAAGGAATGCACCTTCATACTTACAAAACATAATCTTAGGTAAATGAAAAAAGATAACTTGTTAGTGGAGCTACTACTAGTTAAAACTAGGAGTAAGTCTCCCAAAACTGTCCATGTTTTTTGTACGTGATCTATAGCTTCTTTATATCATTAACTACATAACAGAGCTACATTTCTAAGAACATATATGATAAATACATGTTATTTATCTGCTTGTAAGAAAATGCTTATTATTTGCTCTCTAAAATTTGGCTAAAAGTGATCTCAAATGTTTAAAATAAAAGTTACATTTATAAGGGTGTACATACTCATTCTCATTCCCTTTGCAGGGGATTCCGACCTGTTCTACCATAAATCATTCTTTACTTACCCAATTTACATTATAGTGCAGGTCCAAAGGAAGTCAAATTATACTGAGCTCAGGCAGACTAATCGATACCCAACTACTGATCACAGGGTGAAAGACCAAGTAAGTTCAGTTACTGATGAAAATAAGATTGTATTAGTCCCTACAGATTTTCCCCACAATGAAGTAGTAATGATGGAACCAGGACTAAGAACATTCTATTGTTTTTTCTATTTCTATTTATCTGAAATGTCCAGTTTTGCAACTTATGAAGACAGGATCTTATTAGCATTTTGGAAGATATGCCTCATTAGTTAATAGGACGATGATTATATATATATATATATATATATATATATATATATATATATATTCTGTTTTGTTTTTTCTGAGACAGCATCTCACTCTGTGTCCAGGCTGGAGCATAGTGGCTCAGTCTTGGCCTACTGCAGCCTCAACCTCCCTGGCTTCAGGTGATCCTTCTACCTACCTTAGCTTCTCAGGTAGCTGGGACTGTAGGTGCACCCCACTCTGCCTGGAATTTTTTTCTTTTTTTTTTTTTTGTTTTTGTTTTTTTTTGTAGAGATTGGATCTTGCCATGTTGCCCATGTGGATCTCAAACGCCTGGGCTCAGGTGATCTACCCACCTTGGCCAACCTCCCAAAGTGCTGGGATTACCGACATGAGCCCCTACGCCTGGCCAGGACTATCATTATATTCCCTGGTTACTTTATCTAGTGGGAAATATTTAATCTGTTGAAATATATGAGGCAGTATTATTGAGGTCTAGAGAGATAATGGTCTGATATCTAAACAATTTAGAATAGTTATGCCTAATTTGAGAAACTTGGGAAAAATAAGTTTTTCAGGTGTCATTTGTGATCTTAGACTTCAGCAAGATTATTTCCACAAATATACCTTCACAGACAAATTCAGAATGAAGGTTATTTTCCCAAATGTACCTTCACAGATAAATTCAGATCTAAGATTATTTCCCCAAATATACCTTCACAGAAAAACTCAGGTTCACCATCTGTGCTTATGTGGGGTAAGCTTTTTTAGGCAAGGAAATATTGCATAACAATTTAAAAAATTAATGCATTTTGCAGGTGGACATTTTCAGCTTTCTTTTCACACAATCCCTTCTGGCTAGAATTGCTATGGTTACATGGCAGGATATATAAGACCAGATTCTAGGAATTTATTACCTCACTTTTCTGTGAATATACTGACATTCATTAGGTTATGGATTTAGCCACTATGACTTATAAGATATAAGGTGAATTGAGCTACTTTTAGTAAAATTCTTGTTTTAATATAAGCTTGTCTTCCAGAATACACATTTTTTTCTTCTAAATATTCTAATATTCAGAATTATCGAACATTACTTTTCTACAGTTGGGAATAAAGAAGTAGCAGAAAGAGAAAGTACATTTCAGTAAATAGTATTTTGCTTCCAAAAGATTTTCTATGTAAATATATGGATCATATTTTCCTAAGAAAAATTATCACATGAAGTTTTATATATTTCCTAATGTAAGGTCTGATATTAGAACAATATGGTAAATCAAAACTGTGCCAAAATTCATAATGCACTTCTTACTCTACACAATGGGAATTACTAAGTAAATAATATTTTCTTATACATTTTCAATTTGTTGTTATTTGCCAAGGAAAGACAGGTAGAGAAAAGAAAAAAAAAAAAAAAAAAGTCATATTGATAGCCACTGCACATTGTCGGCTTCCATCTGAGTCATCTCTTTTTCTTTTCTATAGAAGGAACTTTGTGAGTTTATAGCAGAAGGAAGGAGCACTATTGGGATTTAAGTAAGCATCTTTGCTAACTAGGAAATTATACCAGCAAGGAAGATTCTACTTCACTGCCTTGAATCTACTCATGAGATGAGTAATATGTTGAGAGGATGGTAGAAGAGGGGCAAAAATCAAATAATTATACAGCTTGTGGTCAGTGTTGATGAGGAGAAATGTTGCCCTACTTTATTCTTCTTCTTTTTTTTTTTTCAAGTTTTAAGCTTGAATCACAGTGGCAGGTATTCCATAAAAACGTATGTGGGTATAGGATATATAAGAAAGAAGAAGAATATTATGTATTATTCATTTGGAGACTAAGGCAGTATTTCTGTTTTTGATAACACACAGTCCAAAATACCGTTTGAAAATAATTTAAAGTAATTATCCCTTTAAGCAAGACTTGCTGCCTTTAAAAGTTCCTTTAATGATTAATGGATATTTCTTACAATTCCTGAAGCACAGAGTTTGAAAAGTATGTCAGAGCTCAGCAGACTGATCACATTTTCATATTCTTGGTAGTAATTCTTAGTTTTGCATGTGCAATCTGTATTGGAAAGTGGTTATATTTGTTGCCTGTCTTGGAGTATATTCATTTTGTTTTAAAAAACAAAGAAAATAACTGTGTAAGTAATACATGTCAAATCCCAGTGCAATGTACACTATCACTATGAAAATCTCTCTATAAATAAAAGATTACCAACCTCTAGCTGGCCTATTTATTTTAAGAAACAGTGCAAATAAAACCTATATCTGGTGAAGTAACTTATGTTCTTGGAGTCATTGTAATGGGATTTGATATATGAAATATTTTTTCTGTTTTTTTTTTTCCCAAATCATGTACATAACTAAGATATCACTATAAAGACAATTAGGAATTTACTGTTTTCATTAGTTAAATGCCAACTGACAATACTTCTTGTAACCTTTATGTAAAGCAAAGATACAATTTCACAGGAGAAAATTTGAATCTGCTAATACTGTTTACTGTATTATCTGTAGTAGAAAAATAAGAATTAATCATAGCACCAACAGGAAAATGGACACAATTAAAACTGGTGGCAAAGCTTAGTTTGCAGAATTAGAGGGAGGTCATGTTCCAATATCTCTCTTCCCCATACTTCACCACCCATCCCTTCAGCATCTTCTGGTTAGTAATCTAGCAAGAGTAATAGAAAGACTTGGGAAAGAAGGACCAGCACCAAGTTGTCAGTTTTCTAACCCATATTGGTAGGTTTGCGTTTAGACAAGTGGCCCTTAAACAGTTTGTGGTCATGAACTCATTTGAAAATCTGATGAAATTTGTAGACCCCTTCTCTGGAAAAATACACATACCTTTAGCATACTTCTTTACATGAACACAGGCTTATGAACTCCCTAAATCTATCTGTGGACGCCAAGTAAGGTCTCAAGTCAACTTCTTGAGCGTGATGACTAGGTCTTCTTTTATTTTATTTTATTTTTTGACTCTCAACAGGATGGTGTGTGACGAATGTTAGAAACTCAGTAGAGTTTTATTGTTTTTATAAATGCACATATTTCTTTCTGCCTAGCTTCATGCCAGTCACTTTTCTTAAGCTGTGACTTCGTATGTTGATGTTATCTTTAGGACATAAGACCATGAATGCTGTCATAATAAGAAAAATAAATAAATTAAAGGGATTAGTTAAACGTTCATGTCTTAGATTGCTTATTTTTATTTGAGGTCAAAACCTTCTTATCTTCTGCTAATTTCCATAATTTCACAAGTGTAGAATAGTGAATGCATGTTGTGGTAAAAAGTAACAAATAAGACGCCAGCCTTCTACAAAATATATTCTACCCTAGCAATGTTTTTGTTTGTTTGTTTGTTTTGTTTTGTTCTTTTTTTTTTTTTTTTTTTTTTTTTTTTTTTTTTTTTTAGAGACGGAATCTCGCTCTGTCGCCCAGGCTGGAGTGCAGTGGTGCGATCTCGGCTCACTGCAAGCTCCGCCCCCCGGGTTCACGGCATTCTCCTGCCTCAGCCTCCCATGCAGCTGGGACCACAGGCACCTGCCACCACGCCCGGCTGAATTTTTTTTTTTTTTTTTTTTTTTTTGTACTTTTTAGTAGAGACGGGGTTTCACCGTGTTAGCCAGGATAGTCTCGATCTCGTGACCTCGTGATCCGCCCGTCTTGGCCTCCCAAAGTGCTGGGATTACAGGCGTTATTTTGTGAAAAAAATATACTTTACATGGGACAGAGTTAGCTACAAAGACTGTAGCCAAACGTTTCTAATGCCAAATCCAAACAAGAGTTTAACATTTAAAAAGAGCCAACAGTTACACAATTATAGGTGGATGGACACTTTGTAAAATGAAATATTGAAGACTTGAGGCGGGACAGATTTTGCAGCTATTTATTAGTGCAGAATAAAGTGAGATGTGTTGTTATTCACTCTGCTTAGAACGTGTTCATTTTAAGTGAGCTCATTTTAAAAGAGCAGGCAGGATGACTTCAGTTTAAATCAATAAAGGCTTATGAAGTCTCACTTTAATTCAATAGCAACCGTGTGCAAATAACTTTGCACATGCATTCATTCATTACCCCTTGTGGGAGGCCGAATGATACAGTCTCCAAATATGACTACATCTTCATCTCCAGAACCAATGAATTTGTTAAGTGGGAAGGAAAAATGTAATCCGATCTTAAGACAGGGCTATCCTATAATCCCAACACTTTGGGAGAACAAAGCAGGGGGATCACTTGAGACCATCCTGGACAACATAGGGAGAGCCTATTTCTACAAAATAAAAAAAAAAAAATTAATAGCTGCTGTGGTCCCAGCTACTTTGGAGGCTGAGATGGGAGGATTGCTTGGGCACAGAAAGTAGAGGCTATAGTGAGTGGTGATCATGCCACTGCACTCCAGCCTGGGTGACAGAGCGAGACCCTGCCTCAGAAAAAACAAAACAAAACAAAACATCAACAACAAACAAACAAAAAAACAAGTGCCTATTAACTTAGATTATCCACTCAGGTCCAGTGAAATCACATGGGCCCTTAAAAGTGGAAGAGGAAGGCAAAAGAATGGTCAGAAGGAACTGACTGCTGATGAAGACCAAATTGATGTGCTGAAGAAGGACTCAACCTACAATGGCTGGATTTAATGATAGACGAAGGGGACCCTGAGCCAAGGAATATGGATAGACTTTAGAAGCCAGACAAGTCAAGGAAATGGATTCTCCTTTGGAAACTTCAGAAGGGAATTCAGCCCTGCCAACAGCTCGAGTATAGCTGAATGAGACATGTCTAGCCTAACAGATATGTAAGATACATTTGTGTTGTGTTAAGCCACTAGATTTGTGATACTTTGTTATGGCAGCCAATAGGAAAACTAATACACTCCACATGCACATTCACACATATACACACTTTAAAATAAAGGTACCTTTATATCCATCTAGAATAAGTTTCTTAACCTCAGTACTACTGACATTTTGGGCCATATGAGTGTGTGTGTGTGTGTGTGTGTGTGTGTCTGTGTGTGTGTGTGTGTGTGTGAGAGAGAGAGAGAGAGAGAGTATTGCTGTACGAGTGTAGGATGCCCTGGCCTCAACATATGGACACTAGCAACATTCCCTGGTTGTAACACTTAAATGTCTGCTGGGGCAATAATTACCCCTGGTTGAGAACCACTAATGGAATGGAAGACACATGCTTTAATTTTCAAACGCATGGCAGGTTGTGACAAGCTCCATGAAAATATAGATCATATCTATCTTACTGACCTAACCTGAGTGAGTATAACAGGGGCTGGCATATAAAAGGGGCTGAAATAAATATTTAACCGATGAGAGAACGAAGGAGTGAAGTCTCTTACAGTATAAACAGCCAATGACCAGAGAAAATTCTTCTGAATTTTTTTTTCTCTGATCTATTTCCCCTGTTGACACTAGTAAAGATCAGTATTCTTTATCCTAAGTAGTTTGGCATGGCATAAGTATTAGATTGACCTCAAGTCACGTTCACTTTTAATATTTATAAAGTTTATGAACTTGGTCAAGTGTCTTCATCTGTTTAACACTCGCCTCCATCCTCTGAGAAGTAAAAAGTAATCCCCACCTCTCTGGTTTGCTGTAAAAATCTAAAAAACAATTAGATATATATTTCTTGAAGTGTCTGACTCAGAATAGGTATTCAATCTGAGTTATAATCTTTCTTTTTCCAAAGAGCTAATAGTGTGCATATAGGTCCTTTCTTCTTTCTCCCTTTGAACTAGGATGCAATTGATATTGCTCTCACTGATTCCAAGTGATCTTTACTAAGAATTTAGACAACAAAGTTAGACTGTAAAATATTAATAAAATTAATTACTCTTTCTTCTCCCGGATAAATTCTATGTGAAAAAGATGTAATAAATTTATATCAATGTTAAGGTTTTGAACTAACATAATTGAAAATAATCTTACATTTTTTGGAAAACTTGTACCTAAAATTAATGGAAAGATATTATGCACTCATTTTTGCCTATTTGATCCCAAAGCTATTCTCTGCACCTCTCTTGCTATGTTCTATGTCACCCTCACATCAGAAGGTGCATTCCCATCATACTATGTTTTTTGGTTTCTGGCAGTGTTCACTCAATGGGAGATACTGGCAAGAAAGTGATTGTAGACTGGAGGAAGAGAGAAATCAAGCTATTTTCCTCTCTCTTATTGCCACAGGCAGTGGTGTCTCCTGCAAAGCCTTTTATTTCCTTGGCTCCAGGTTCAGCGAGACAGTCCATCCTCCTACTGGCACAGCTCACACTGGGAAACCCCATGTCATGGGCCTAGCTTTTTGGGCTCTGGCAATGTGACCTGTTTGCAAAAGTATTAGTGACTTCTTCTTGTTACAAATCCCTGATGTCCTCTCCTTCATGTGCTCTGGCTTCTTAGACTTTCAACGCTTATATGAAAACTTTTCTGTATTAGACCATCCTTTTTCTGAAATACAGGTGACACTTGAACAATATGAGGGTTAGGGGCACTGACCTCCTACGGAGTCAAAAATCTGCACATAACCTTTGACTCCCCCAAAACTTTATTAATAGCCTACTATTGACTGGAAGCCTTACCAATAACATACATAGTCAATTAACACATATTTTATGTTAATACATATATAAATATGTCTATGTATGAACCATGCAATGGCATTCTATATTATACTATATGTATAAGAATATATATGTATTCTATACTGTATTCCTACAATACAGTAAACTAAAGGGAAGAAAATATTATTAAGAAAGTTATAGAGAAGAGAAAATGTATTTAGTATTCATTAAATAAAAGTGGAACATCATAAAGTTCTTTATGCTCATCTTCACATTGAGTAGGCTGAAGCAGAGGAGAAAGAAGAGGGGTTGGTCCTGCTGTGTCTGGTGGCAGAGGTGGAAGAAAATCCAAGTGTACTTGGACTCTTGAAGTTTAAACCTGCATTGTTCAGGGTCAAATGTACCTAGATTGGTTTCTATTTTCCTGACTGTATCCAGACTGATACAGCTTTTTCTTAAAACTTCAAGTGGTTTTGAGTTGTAAATATTCCCAGAAGGCAAGTGTTTAAGCTCTATCCTTTATATAGTTAACCATTTTATGTAATGATAATTACTGCCTTACATTCCAGGAAAAATATGTCTCATTCCTGAATATCAAAAGCAAATTTAAAAACAAATTTTAAAATTAATTACACATATATTGGGATCTCAGATTTATTAAACTAATTATTAGAAAGTAAGATAAATTGGGGAAAAGCTAAAAGTATGCATAATTATTAAATGCTGGCATTTATGTGAGCCTTGGGCTTCTCTTTATTAGCTTTTTGGGTGCAATTATCATTAACATTTCAGTTGCATCCTTAATGAATATTAGAGCTACAAATACACAATGGCATGAGTGAAAATAGGAGTCTTTCATTACCACACAGACTGAAACTTTAAGAAAAATAACTTACAGAGAGGCTGTAGAGCTGTGATTGTATATTTACCCTGGGAGCTATGAGCTGTCTAGAAGTATTCTGAGCTTTGATTTTTACAGCTGCACCTGTGCCAGGTGGAGAACCTAATGAAGAGCAATTTGGGCCTCTTCAGTAAACCAGCTAACTGAGTTTGGACACTAACTCTAAAGCAACTTAGCCACATTCTTTGAGCATTTGCTTTGTGCTAAGCATTGTTGTAAGTGTTGGAAAAGAAAGATCTGCAAATAAAAATTAGTCTTTTTTTTCAAGGAAATTACCTATCAGCTGGGGGTTACTGACTTGGAGGCAAACGAGTGTGCTAAAGTTAGGTAGGGGCTAGGACAGATGTATATATAGAGCACATAAGAAAGGTCTTCTTTTTCTGGGGGATCATACCCAACTTTTGGGGTGAAGTAGTGGATAGGTTTGAGGTTTAATTACAAGGCATGAAGCGATAGCCATAGTATACTGCTTGGAAGTTACTTTTATAGTGTATAGTAAGTCATTCAGAGCTCAATGAGGAGCTACTTCAAGTCTCAGCAAGTGCTGAATAAGCAATTAGATGTATACATTCACATTGTCTTGTTTCATAAGATGGAATAAGAACTGTAGAGAAGGAGTAGGAACAGGACAAGATGAGAGGAATGGCTCAATCAGAGCGTATTGTCGTAAGATAGCCTTTAGAAGTGGTACTGACAAAGAGATGCTCAAAGGTACAGCTTCTCGGAGTTGGAGATGGCTTGGAGGTGGTTTGAGCATGTAGAAGCGATGCGGAGCAATGGAGGACTCTGGGGAGCAGTTGTAGGAGGCTATAATTGCTGAGCTCAACTGCTGATTGGAACCATTCAATACTGAGAGGAGCAGCTGCAGAGAGCTTAAGCAGGGAACCCTGGAGAGCCACAGTTGGAGCGTCCCCAGATTAAGAAGATGCCAGGGGAAGAAGCAGTTATGAGTGTCATTGTATGGAAAGTTCGAAGTTATCCATCCAGTTCCACCATCTCTGCAGCTGGAAATGGTTGAAACACAGTCGTATATATATGAAGAAATGGTGAAATATTGATAAGATTGACAAAATATGTTTGAGATTTTTAAATACAACTTTCCTCAAACTCAGACGTAGGCTTCCTTGGCTAATGTGGTATTACTTTTGGTTGTTTGTTTATTGAGGAACAATTTTACCCCAAAATAGCTGTTACATTGGCCAAAACAAGGAGACTTGATTTTAAAGTGAAGGATTCACTAACCAAAAAATCAACGAGAGTATATGCAAAATTTGGTATTTTTTGATATTTCTCCCCTGGAAAGAGTTTTTATCCTGTTCTCACAGTTCCTGATGCTAATAAAAAAAGATTAAGACTGTTTGTATTAGGAAGATAGAAAAAGTTAGCTAATAATTTGGTTACATCTATTATCAACTTATCCACAAAAGATGCTGTTGTATAACAGTGCAATGAATTCAGGTTATCATCACATTGAACACTGTCTGGCATTACTATGAGGCTGTTCTCTTCAAATATTGTTCAGGATAACAAACCGTGGTATATTAGTGATCCCTTCTGCATCTTTTTGGATCAGCTTGTGTTTGATTATGGAGGAAGATGGAAGCAGCGTGGTAGATACTTTATTTGAGTAAAACACAATTGTGATGTAAAAACTTGAGAAAGATAATCCAGCTGGAAATTATTCTGTTAGTCCACCTTTGAGTGAGAGCTGAGAACTAGTGTGGATCCTGTAGAAATGGGAGGAAGAATGTGGAGGTGGAGGTATTCATTCAACTTGTGAATGTGAACACTGTAATTTTAAAATAATAATGCATCTGGTTATATTTTTGTTTCGTTGGAATCTCATAGTACTGCAAATTTTTATCAAAATCACTCCATCAGGAAAAATTCTATGTGGATTAAGCCACATGGGAATCAGTTACCCTGGCTTAACAGATATTTCATTGCTGTGGGTTTTAATCGATAAACTTGACCTTCTAACTTTGCCGGTCATACAATCTGTTCTGAGCAAACAATGAAGTGATGTGAAGTGAGTCAAACTTTGAGTATATTAGTGAATTGGGGCCTGAGTGACCAAGAATGAAATGTCAGGATAACAACACAAAGAAGAAAACTCGTTTTTTTAGGTTCAAATTATTCAATTTTTTTTTTTTTTTTTTTTTTTTTTTGGCACAACATACCATACTCTCATTTAAAAAGAGCATTTTACCCAAAAAGCTATGTGTGTTTTTCAAGGTAACATAAATTTACCCTTCAAACCTCTGACTTAGTAAAGACTCATGGAATAGTTACTTTAAGTCTGCTCTGAACAAATAAAAAATTGCTCTCAAAGGTATTTATTTAGCTAATGAAGATGCCTTGCAGACCATTTGAACAATTATTTGAAAGCAGAAACCATTGCATGGCTCATCCATCTCTCATGGAGAGCTGCTGGCTTTGCAAACCTTGGAGTGTTTTTTTGTTCCCTAACTCCAAAGGAGAAACTGTCCCACTTTCTGAGACTTAACATGTGGTTGGAATTACTGCAGGGCTTTTGAGCTCGCAGTTCATACACTTGTTTTTGACAGTATGATGTGTTCCTCTTTTAACTTTGCAGCAGAGCACATAGCAGTGAGGTTGTTCTTAAAGGCAACCTAACTCAATTTTTGCCTTTTGAAGAGTGGTTTGCTGTTCAATTTGGCTGCTTCCAAAATATGTATAACTTACTTTTTACATTTGCATGGAGTTAAAAAAATTGGTATGGCCTTATCAAGATGAAACAGAAAGAATGTTTTAATCTCTGGACTCTTCAAATTCACAGGGACTTCATGGAACATACTGAAGCCTTAAAATACAGAGTTAATCAAATAGAAAGCTATATATTTCAGACACAAATTTATCTTCTGATTTGTTTCTTCAAGATAAGTAAAGAGGTCCGACTTCTAGTACATCACCTTCTGAAAGAATAGAGGTTGTTATACATATTATTAAAATTTTATATTACTATTCAAAGATAAGTAAATAAAACAGTTTAATTTGGTATGTTTCATAGTTTTCCAGCTCTCTCCTTGTCCCAGTGCAGTATTTAACATTCCATAGCATCACTATAACGTGACATTTATGAGTAGCCATTGACGCCCAGTGCACAGGCTGCTGTGCCGAGCATGGCCTCAGCCCTCTCTATTACATAAAACAATGAGCATTGACACATATAGAGCTATAGAAGGAATATACACACACAGGAAATATTGAGAAGAAAATGTGACACTGACCTCTGCCTTTCTCTTTTTCCCAGACTTCCGTTGTCAATCAAATAATCAGAAATTGCCCATTACACATAGCCCTGTGGACCTCTTTTGCTGAGCTTAGAATAAAAACACTATGTATGGTTGACTAAAAAATGAGAACTTTCATTGGGAATAGTCTAATGATAAGTTAGAGTACTGTACACTTGGAATTGAAAGATCTCTGGGTTTTTGTTTTGTTTTGTTTTGTTTTGTTTTGTTTTGTTTTGTTTTACAGAGTTTCACTCTTGCTGTCCAGGCTGGAGTGTAATTATGCAATCTCAGATCACTGCAACCTCCACCTCCCAGGTTCAAGCAATTCTCCTGCCTCAGCCTCCTGAGTAGCTGGGATTACAGGTGTGCACCCCTATGCCTGGCTAATTTTTGTATTTTTTTTTTAGTAGAGATGGGGTTTCACCATGTTGTCCAGGCTGGTCTCATACTTCTGACCTCAGGTGATCCACCCGCTTTGTCTTCCGAAAGTGTTGGGATTACAGGCGTGAGCCATGGCACCCAGCCTGGTATTTTGATCTAATAATTCTAAATATATTCTTTACATTTTCAGTGTTTCATGATGAATGACTATTTTTTAAGGGTCTTTATATTATGCAGAACTTCGCTTAAACTTTGCTATCTATTGCTTACTATCCTGATGATTAGTAAGGAAGAACATAAGACATTTTGTTTCCGATAAGACTCATCATTCTTTTCACTTTATGCTTTATGATTTATTTAACTTTTAAAATTAAAATATTAATAGACATTGCAGCATCAGACACTATAAAATAAACATTTAAATAAATGATATGAGTTTAAGGATATCTCTGTAGGAAAAAGTGTAGCCAGAATGGCAGGGAAACCCCCACTCCCTGCTTCCCCCCGGGCAACAATCCTTCTGCCGCTCTCTTCTCTCTTTTGCACACCCTTGCCCTCTGGGAATACGGAACATTTTGCTCTTCCCTTAGAGAACCTGATGTGTCACACCTCTGTGTTTCTGTTCTTTCCTAAACACTCTTCCTTCCCTCTAAATAGGATTAATCATTTCTTCTCCGAGTATCTCTAAGCATCCTTTTGGCTCTCCTATCATAGTCTGTTACTTGTTAAAGTATCTGTGTTTTTCACTAAAGGTAAACCACATGAGGGCAAGTAATATGCTTATTTATACTTCTCAACATATGATTTCTTAATGAATTAATTTGTATTATTACAGCCAATATGAATCAACTAATGGAACCATGTTCTGTGGAGAAAATGGCTTCTCCTAAATTTCGATATTACACAGTCATACACATTGGAAAGGATGAAAGTGCTAGAGTAAGACTCATCTGAACGTGGACCTTGACTCCGCCACTTAGGAGTGATATTAACTCAGGATTGAGACCCTCAGTCTATGGGTAGCTTTGTGGAGAATGAAACCCACATTATAGAATTACCTTCAAAATTAAGAAATGAAATGTGATAACAACCGTACACAAAGTCAGCACTCAATAAATGACACTATTATTATTATATGTAATAAATACCTTTCAAGAGGTTTGTATGTGTGTTCATAACCCGATGAAAAGGTCAGTTATTTGTTTTTGCTCCTCATTTTCTCCTTTATTACTCTAACTTCTTATTTAATAGACGTGTCAAACAGCATTGTTATAAATATTAGCTGCCTATTTCTCCAAGTTTATGTTTTTTCTATTCTTAGTGATGACAGCACAACATAGATAAATGCATATGCCAAGCCATTTTTCAACTTTATAATGACAAAAAGGCTTCTTATCATATCTAAATATGTTCAAATACCACTTAGTTACTTTTTAAAATCAGAATTAATGAGATTCTTGCCAACCTTTTTATTTTTTAGTCCAATCATCTCCTAGCCTGACAAAGCATTAAAAAAAAGAGACTTCATTATATAACTTCTAACAGTAGTAATGACAGAGTAATTGTAGCCCAAACTGGAAAAACTTTTGATTTTAACTAAAGGAAGAGGAAAGACTTAATAGCATCCCAAAAGACTTTATAAACAAAATGATGGTCATTAGCAACAGCAAAAATGAGGACACAGGAGCAAAGAAATCCACCTAGCTAAAATAGGTAATAGTAGGCAGTGATTATGGAAAAATGATGGCATCATGAGTATCTATATGGAAACACTGAAAAGGGAAACAACATCGTTTCCTAACTTCTTTGATATTATGACACAGTCAAGAAACACAGAGACAGAGACAGTGAGAGAGACTGACACATGAACTGTGGTAGCTCTCAATCCTCCCATCAGGAGGCTATGCAAAAATTATTCTCAAGAAAGAAACCGTATCTTTCCATAGGACTGAATACTGTAGTACATGGATACTTTGTGTAAACTATGAGAAGACAAAACCAATACCCCTACATTTTTCTAGGAAAGAGAGAAGAGGCTTACACCACTTTCTGGTAAATGGGAGTGACAACAGCAAATGATAGCACCAAACTCTAAATCATATGAAAAGTGGGATGATCAAATGAATGGAAAGAATTTAGAGTATCTGGTTTTCATTACCTGGACTCAGACTTATTTCCAGTTAACTTACCCATTCAGAGCACAGCTTTATACCTCATTTACTTCTTCTGTGAAATGTGGGAAAAAAAATCCACAAAGGATGAGTTTGATCTGGCATTAATGTAACAATCACCTACGTTTTGATTGTTGAAGTAAAGGATGGACAAATTCTGTCTAGAGTGAAGCTGGCCCCAAGATGAAACAGACACTGAAGTAAGGAAAATAACTTATTCCTGTCCTCATGGGTGCACTGCCAGTGTCTTCTTAGAATATAGATAGTGGTATGTATTGGCTAAGAAAGAGTTCATTCCTGTTCAGGTTTGGCATCTCAAAATCATATCCTAAATTGACCATAAGCTCTGATCTCAAGGACCAGAAATATCTCTCAATCTTCTTATATTGTTCAAATTAGAATGTCTTTGTTTCCAATTTAGCAATTGTTATGTTAATGGAGAGAGTGTTGGTATTGTGATCAGCTCGTCACAGAGAAGCTTATACCACTGAAGGATTAGAGACATGCTGGGAAAAATATTGTCTTGCATACACTAAGGAGTATACTTAGTTATCACTGTTTTTTTTTTTGTTTGTTTGTTTTTTTCTTTTCTTCAGAGGAAACACTTTCTGTTACTAGAGTTTGCAACCATGTGTAAATAACTGTAAAATAATAGAATTCAGAAATGGAAGCTCTGTTCCTTTTTCTTTTGTGTCTATGTGCCATCCATGCTTTTGTTATAAAAGATTAAAAATGCTGAACAACTAGAAAGAAATAATTAGAAATTAAATCAGGGTAAAATGAATAGAAATAAAATTCTGATCAGTTGATGAAGACATATCATTTGTCATTGAATCTTCTTTCAGTATTAGCATATTTCCTCATCCTTCAAAATCGAATTGCTAAGACTGAGGCATCCAAAAACAAGAACATGGGAACGTCACATGCAAAATATGGGTTTGGAAGTGACATTATGCAGCCTTCTTTTCTTGTCTTGTTTGTATTAAGTAAGGGTAGAAATGTAATGTAAAAAAGGATTGCTTCCGGCTGTGCACAATGGCTCACGCCTGTAATCCCAGCACTTTGGGAGGCTGAAGTGGGCGAATTATCTGAGGTCAGGAGTTTGACACCAACCTGACCAATGTGGTGAAACTCCATCTCTACTAAAAATACAAAAATTAGCTGGGCGTGGTGGCAGTCACCTGTAATCCCGGCTACTCGGGAGGCTGAACCTAGGAGGTGGAGGTTGCAGGGAGCTGAGATCGCACCACTGCACTCAAGCCTGGATGACAGAGTGAGACTCCATCTCAAAACTAATTAATTAATTAAATTAAAAATGATTGCTTCCATATTTTAATAAATATGTGAAGCTAGAAATAACATGAATTTAGGATTTATTTTGCACCTTTGAACCTACTCAAACTGTTAAGAATTTTCTTCAGAGAATTGCACTGAATCACACATGTCCAACAATTTAAAATGAGTGCTTAAAAGTCAGATAAAAGAGAAAATTATTTTGCAAAATTAAATTGAAATTATTACAAAATGCATGAAATATTCAAATAAGATTTATATACATGTATACATACATAAATACATATATACATGTACTTACATATATATAGATATACATACATCTATCCATCTCTCCATTCATCCTTTCACACAGTCCATTTATTAACAAATATATTTGAGAGAATATGGTAGAATACATTATTCTTGTATTGCTTCAAGTGTATTCTTTGGAGTAATAATTCCAAAAAATGATCTGCAATAAAAGGGATTCAAATTAAGTTTTGAAACTCTGAATACTACACTCCTATAAGACATACAAATCATAAATGCAGACAGGATCCTGTAAGAATGACTTTTATCAGCGTAGCTATAGTAGACAGAATAACTGTCTTCAAAGATGTCATGTCCTAATTCCTATAACCTGTGAATATGCTCCCTTTCGTGGTGAAGGGATTTAAGGTTATGGATGAAATGAACGTTTCTCATCAGTCGAACTGAAAATAGAGACATTATTCTTTATTAACTAGTTATGCCCAATGTAATAATGAGGGGTTATTATAAGTAGAAGTAAAATATAGAAAAACAGATCGGAGTTATGAGATGTGAGAAGGACTTACTCCCTATCGCTAACTTTGAAGATGGAGGAAGAGACCAGGAGATGGTGGGCAGTCTTTAAAAGTTGGAAAAGACAAGAAAATGCATTCTCCCCTACAGCCCCCACAGAAGAAAGCAGCCCTGCCCACACCTTGATCTCAGCCCTGTAGGACTAGTATTGGACTTCTAACGTACGTAATTGCAAGATAATGCATTTTTTGTTCTTTTATGTGGCAAAGTATCTGATAATTTGTTACAACAGCCGCAGATATCTAAATATATGCTATGACTGTTGTAGTGATTACTACCTGCCAGACACCAGGGTACATTCTTGATACTCATTAACATATTAGTCAACCCAAAAAGCAACACATTGTAAACATTATTCTCCTCTGTATTTTATGAATGAGGATATGGGGCGTGGTGGTAAACTCTTTATGCATAATGATACCAATAGAAAGTACCAAAACCAAGGCTCAAGTTAAAGACTAATTACACAGTTTATGCTTTAAATTTCTTGCTGTTCAATCTTCTATCAAACTTTCTTGACACAACAGCCCTTTCTTTCTTTCTCAATATACCTGTTTATTTTGGGAAACACTAGTGTAGTGAAAAGTAACTACACTTCAGAGACTAAGATCCTAATTCCAACTTTGCTCCTAACTACTCACATAACCTTAGTAAAACAGTCTTGTATTTCTTGGCTACTATTCTTTCTGGTATTGGTGCTCTCAAAACAGCTCCTGCTCTCATGGGGCTTAGAATCCATGCCTTAGCATTATTCATACCTACAGTTAAATGTGTTGTGCATTATTTACAACTCCCTCAGGACCAATGAATAGATATATTAATCCCATTTTAGAGAAAATAAAATTAAAATGCAGAGTAGTTGAGTTTTTCGCTGCAGATCAAAAACGCAGTGATAGTACAGCCAAGTTTTAAATGTATGTCATCTCATTTCTGACCAGAACTCTTTCCACAGTACTACACTTAACCATATTTTAATAAAAATCACATTACAAAATTCTTACATATTGCTTTATTTTTATACCAACCTAATTAAGCCTTGATACAATTAATATATTACCATTCAAATACACTTTAATCAAATATACTGAAGAAATGTCATTGACTAATAAATAATATATTGTCTTAATTTTCTTCTGTATAATGCTTGATAGACTTTTATCTAGACAGTGATTTCAATGAAAAATAGAATGATATTTCTCTTACTAGGGTGATGTGCAAGCTCTTTTATTTTTTTTTAAGTACTACAGGAAATTGTGGTTAAAATCTAAGACTCTAGGCTGGGAGTGGTGGCTCATGTCTGTAATCCTAGAACTTTGAGAAGCTGAAGTGGATGAATCGCCTGAGCTCAGGAGTTTGAAACCAGCCTGGGTAACATGGTGAAACCTACCCTCTACAAAAAATACGATAATTATCTGGGCTTGGTATTGTGTGCCTGTAGTCTAAGCTACTTGGGAGGCTGAGGTGGGAGAACCACCCGGGTCTGGGAAGCCGAGGCTGCAGTGAGCCAAGATTGTCCCACTGCACTCCAGCCTGGGCAACAGAATGAGACCCTGTCTCAAAAACAAAAACAAAAACCTAAGGCTCTAGAAGAGCCTCATACGTGGTCACTCAACCTACTTTAAAAGCTTAAGATTTTGCCAGATAAATGAATGTAACTTTGAATGTAATTTTACTTATTAATTAACAATTATGGTAGGCAGAGTTGTAAAACAAAAATAGAATGGATTTTCAAGTGAAATTATCTGGACTTAAATTTGCACTCTAGCAGGATCAGCATTGTTATCTTTAGCGAATAATATCAAGTTGTGTAATCAATCAGGGTTGCTTTGCGTCTCTGTAAAATGAGAATAATCACGCCAGTGTTTGAGGGTTGTTGGTACTTATAGGGTATCCAGGTATTTCATTACCTGCAAATTTTCGAAACCAGTTTGTACTAAGGTCCTTTCCAAAGTATTCCCGTTTTTAAGTGTCCATATTTTTACAACAGTTGCTTGCTCACAAGCTTATACATTGGATTCTAAGTCTCTTATTGGTTGAGATGATGTCTTATTCAAAGTTTATCACCAACATCAAGCATGTGTTCTGGCCTCTAATAGGTGCTCATTAAATATTTACTGACTGAATGAAAGCCTTCACTGAATATTACTTGGCTGACTTTTAATGTCCAAGTTTGTGGCATTACTTTTAAAAATCAGTGATGAGGGAATAAAACATACAAAAAGATGTACTGTCTTACTCCATCTGTCAATTTCAGTTTTAATTTCTTGGTTTTCTTCCTGTAAGCTATAATCATATGATAGACTGGATTGAATCTGTAGCATATTTAAGTAAATCTCTATACTATTTATAGAGTCTATGCATAACTACAATTGATGACTTTGATTATACTTTTTTAATATTTCTGATGTAATATTTGCTATCTTTTGTGGTTAATAAATCTTTCAAACATCTCCTCAATATTAATGTATTGATTCGGTCTTCATAATGTTTGTAAAGTCTAATTTATTTTCCAAATCTGTCCAAGAGAGACTTACATTTGGAAGTAACAAGATAAATCTTAGACAGATTTGTGTAAAGTGGAACAAAATAAATATTCAAAAGACTTCTAAAATCACATAAAAACCCCTTTCCAGTTAAAACTGACAATTCATTACTCTTTTAAATTGTGGGTACTTGAGTGAGATGTCAGTTTTGGTTATAAAATTTACTCACTAATGCCAGCCACTGTTATCATCCTGTCTTAGCTCAGGACAAAAAGAGCAGGATTGAAGAAATTTCTCTTGAATTTAGAAGTGGTTTGCTGAGATTAACTAAACAATAACAAAGCAATCACATTCAACGAACACCAGAAACATTAAAAAGCTATGGTTTAGTCCAGGGTTTATCTTGGAAGAAATACAAAATAGAATTTTTAGAATCATGCCCAGATTTTCTATACTTTTGCTTTTCCAGTCCTATGTTGTCTGACATGTGGAATACTTGATGAGAGAGAAAACACCAGCCATTTCAAATGAACTCCTGCTGATATGCTCTGCTACGTGGCAGCAGGAAGCAATGCCTTCTCTTAAAAGTACTCTCTGTAAATAGACCATTGCATCTTTCATCTTTAGGATTGCGCCCACAGAGAACTGAAGCAAATACTTAATTGTTTTGTAAGCCTCACAAGCAATCCAAAGGGAGTTCTCCAAGTATCTCAGCAGCTAGAGTCCTTACACTTCAATTAATACTGTTGGGAGTTGCATGTTTAAAAACCTGAGTGGTTTCAAATGATTTGTCTTTTGTCAACGGTGTTAAACTTGACACCATGTAAAAATACATGTGTATTTAAGAAATAAGGGAAAATAAGTCAGCTCATTTCCCTAAATTTAAGAAAAGAAAGAAAATATAAATAGTTTAAAATTTATTTAATATCTATTTTGGTAACAAAAAATAACACAGGAATTCGTTTAGAATTGAGAGTAATAATGACTGAGATGGTCCTCTGAATTATTAAAAAAACTGTAACACTATAACAATTGACTGCATATATTTAAAATAATGTAGTTTAGATGTGGAAGAGAATTTAGCAATCAGTGTTCTCAGTTTACAGGTAAGGACTACAAGATCCACCTGAAGTTAATGACTTTGGTAACTCATAGAGCAAGTAACAGAAAGAGTCAAGTGAATCTAAGTTTAAAATACGTTTTTGTCCCAGTTGGAGGACCTCTTAGAGCCTCCTTTCTTCAACCTTTTGATATGAGTGGTCTGCCTTCTGACGTTGGATAAGTGCTAAGATCCTGGCTGTGTTCCTGGACACATGAATTGTTTAACTCATGTTGGGTCCCTTCCTTTCCTACTCTTCTCTCTGTCTGGAGTTCTTTAAATGACAGAACATTTGTTAGATTTTGTTCAGTGTTTGGATTCAAACATTGCCATAATCCAGATTTGTAACTGTGGTTAAACTTTTGGAAATGTCTGCATTAAATTAGAATGAAAACTGTGCTGGAGAAGATTCAAAAATATTGTATAGAACATTCCTATTTGCTGAGATTAACCAAACAATATCCCCCCCCCCTTTTTTTTGTAGTGGCTTTTCATTGTGGTTCTATTTTATATCATTTTTATAAATAATTTCAACTTCTATTTTAGATTCGTGAGGTACATGTGCAGGCTTGTAATATGGATTTATTGTGTGATGCTGAGGTTTGGGATATGAGTGATCTTGTCAGCCAGGTAGTGAGCATAGTACCCAATAGTTAATTTTTCTAAACTTGCCCCACTCCTTTCTTCCCACCTCTACTAGACCCCAGTGTCTATTGTTGCCATCTTCATGTCCATGAGTACCAAATATTTAGCTCCCACTTGTAAGTGAGAACATGTAGTATTTGGTTTTCTGTTCCTGTGTTAATGTGCTTAGGACAATGGCCTCCAGCTGCATCCATGTTGCTGCCAAGGACATGATTTTGTTCTTTTCATAACTGCATAGTATTCCATGGGGGTATATGTATCATATTTTCCTTATGCAGTCCACCATTGATGGGCATCTAGGTTGATTTTTTGTCTTTTCTATGATGAGTAGTGCTGCAATGAACATACAAGTCATGCATCTTTCTGGTACAGCAATTTATTTTCTTTGTGATATAAACTTGGTAATAGGATTGCTGGGTGGAATATAGTTCTATTTTTTGAGAAATTTCCAAAGTGCTTTCCACAGTTGCTGAACTAATTTACATTTTCACCAACAATATATTAGTGTTTCCTTTCCTCCACAGCCTCACCAGCCTCTGTTGTTTTTTTCACTTTTTAATAGTAGCCATCCTGTTTTTTCACTTTTTAATAGTAGCCATCCTGATTGATGTGAGATGGTATTTCATTATCGTTTTGATTTGCATTTCCCAGTGACTATTCCATATGGACTTAACTGGTGTCTTTTTCAAATTCTCTCTCTGATAATCTTACATCTGTTCCAAACAAGTTATTTGATGTTTCCAACAATAGTTACATTCAGTGTTTTGGGCAATTATATTACCTCATTAAGTTGGTGTCAATCAGTGCCATGTAGTTTCTAGACAACCACTATGGAGATACAGTAATAGAAACAGAGGCTAGACCTAGCAATTATTTTTATGTCTTTAAACAAGTTCTCTCTTGGAAGCATGAGTTTAACCCATGCTAAATTTGAAATGATATTTTCTCTTGTAAATATTGATAATCACTTTTTGCTTATGTTTTTTACAAATGAAACCAAGTATAGAGAGAGGGGAAGAGAACTGACTGTGGGAGAGCTAAGACAAAATAGTTAATTCATAACATTTTCCCTAGGGTTAATTGGAGTCAACCAGTTGACTTGTGACAGTAGCAATTAAAGCAAGAAAATTTGCAGGTAAAAATAAGAGTCTCCTGAAATTCAGTTGATTTCCTCAAGACTGTCTTTTCAAATTGCCCCTCAGGCTAGATTAAGTGCTAGGTGTAGCTAAGCGCCAGCGGCTAGTTTTAGCTCCAGAGCCACCTGAAATCTAAATTAGCAGATGTGAATTATATACTTCACCTTATACTATATTTTATTGTTTTTTGTGTGTTGTTTTTATTTTGATGAAGTGAATGAGTTAATGGGATATATGCTTCTAGTGAACGCTGTTAAAAGAAAAACTTTAGACAAATTAAATTAGATAGTGTTTATTTGAACAAAGAATGGCTCATGAATTGGGCAGCACCCAGAATTGGAAGAGTTTTAGAGTGCTCCGTTTTAGCAGCATGAGCAGAGGGCTTTATCAGCTGAATCCAGAAGCAAAGCAAAGCAATTACTCAATTTGTTACAGCTAGCCATTTCCCTCATTTTGGTATGATATGGTGAAAAGTCCCTAATTAGAGATTAGTTGGCAGTTTCCGATTTGGTTAAGTTTAAATTGTATTTTACTGTTTACATTACACTTCAGTTTGCTTACATAGGCAACTAAAGCATGTGAACTTTCTCAGCCTATTTTTTTTTTTGTAACAACCTCCCAATTAATTTACCAACCTCTAAAATTTCATTATACTAAATTATGAGTGAATTTTAATGTTCCTGTCCTATTGAACTATAAGAATAATGTGTTAAACCTCTTAACACATGTAGCTTCATTTCTTTGGAAAGCAGTTTTATCAGTGGACTCTGTTTTAAATGTATCTTATTTCTGCTAGCTTTATATCTCTTCATAGGTTGGAAAGATTATTCAAAATATTGTTAAATCAAAAAGCTAAATTTCACTTTATTTGCAACAGAAGGATTCTGAAGGACTAAATAGTGACCAATGGATCAGATATTGCCTAACTTCACTGAATAATCTTCATGATGTTTCATTTTTATTGATTATATTTACATTGTTCTAAGGATTAGACTCTATATAAGAGGGAAAATCCAACTACATAATGAATTTTCTTGATTTGAATAGAATATAAATGTAAATACAAGCATTTATCTAAAGATGTGAGATTAGATGAAAAATATAAGATTAGAAAAATATACAATTTGTTTCAAATAAAACACATTTTAATTCAAATAAATTACTTTTTAATTTATTTGAAACTGTTATCAAAAATATTGTGATTTAAAAACTAATAGAATATTTCTATGCATAGCTGTTGAAAAAAATAGCTTATTTTGTGTGTATTAAAAACTGAATTGAGATGCTTGATGAAATAATATTATTATAATTGACACTTCAAGTATTTTTCTAGATATCTCAACCAAAATAGTGGGTTGAATATCCATGCTTAAGACAGAGCAACATAGTGATGGGGAAAAAATGTCCTGATTAAAGAAGAAAAATCTTTCACATTTTTTTTGGAGAACACTCTAAATATAGAGAGAATTAAGGTGGCTGCTGTAGCATTCATTCATAGGGAGTATTATGTTTGAATTCGATTAACGTGTCTGTATTGGAAGCTTTGTATGTAGCAAGGGACTCCCATGCAAGCTGCCATCTTGGATATTAAATGTATTAAAATCCACACTGCCGACTGTTAAATCATACAACTTTGATCTTCTGTGAAATGTATGCATCAGTAGTAAAATTGCCAGATGCCATCATTGTTTTGGATTTTGAGTTCTTTCTGGACAACAGATTGAGTGGGTGGATACTAAATAAGCAGAAATTCTAATAAATGTGACCATTATTTAGTGAGCTTGTTTGCAGAAACAGGCAGTTGTGTAAGCAATTGACTTATTATGCAAATTCTAATTTGAATTTGTTCTCAGCCACTTTATGATGACAAACTTTCTCTTTACTACCCAATAAGAGACTCCTACTTTTGCCAAACCTATATTGGATGACAAATAGAGATAAAACTTGAATGATAGTGTTTAAAAGTTTAAGGATTGTTGCTACTGCATTAAGTGTATATTACTTTATCAGACATTCTGTCTCTATTATGGAAATTATATTATCTTTCATTTAAGAATGATAGTGATGTATAGTATCATAATGCAAACTGATTATTTTTTGGTGATCCTACTATAAATATCAAATAATTATGTCCACTTGTGTGGAATTGGTACATAATAGTTATTAATAATGACATCTTTTTTTATTTAGAAAATATTTATTTATAAAATTATTTATAAGAAATTTATTGGTGTTTAAAAAATTATTTAAAAATGATTAATTATAATTATTTTATTAAATATTATTCATTATTTTTTTCTTTTTATCTAGAATTTTTATTTTTATTTTTTATTATTATTATACTTTAAGTTCTAGGGTACATGTGCATAACGTGCAGGTTTGTTACATATGTATACATGTGCCATGTTGGTGTGCTGCACCCATCAACTCGTCACACCCATCAACTCGTCATTTACATCAGGTATACCTCCCAATGCAATCCCTCCCCTCTCCCCCCTCCCCATGATAGGCCCTGGTGTGTGATGTTCCCCTTCCCGAGTCCAAATGATCTCATTGTTCAGTTCCCACCTATGAGTGAGAACATGCGGTGTTTGGTTTTCTGTTCTTGTGATAGTTTGCTAAGAATGATGGTTTCCAGCTGCATCCATGTCCCTACAAAGGACACAAACTCATCCTTTTTTATGGCTGCATAGTATTCCATGGTGTATATGTGCCACATTTTCTTAATCCAGTCTGTCACTGATGGACATTTGGGTTGATTCTAAGTCTTTGCTATTGTGAATAGTGCCGCAATAAACATACGTATGCATGTGTCTTTATAGCAGCATGATTTATAATCCTTTGGGTATATACCCAGTAATGGGATGGCTGGGTCATATGGTACATCAAGTTCTAGATCCTTGAGGAATTGCCATACTGTTTTCCATAATGGTTGAACTAGTTTACAATCCCACCAACAGTGTAAAAGTGTTCCTATTTCTCCACATCCTCTCCAGCACCTGTTGTTACCTGACTTTTGAATGATCGCCATTCTAACTGGTGTGAGATGGCATCTCATTGTGGTTTTGATTTGCATTTCTCTGATGGCCAGTGATGATGAGCATTTTTTCATGTATCTGTTGGCTGTATGAATGTCTTCTTTTGAGAAATGTCTGTTGATATCCTTTGCCCACTTTTTGATGGGGTTGTTTGTTTTTTTCTTGTAAATTTGTGAGTTCTTTGTAGGTTCTGGATATTAGCCCTTTGTCAGATGAGTAGATTGCAAAAATTTTCTCCCATTCTGTAGTTTGCCTGTTCACTCTGATGGTAGTTTCTTTTGCTGTGCAGAAGCTCTTTAGTTTAATGAGATCCCATTTGTCAATTTTGGCTTGTGTTGCCATTGCTTTTGGTGTTTTAGACATGAAGTCTTTGCCCATGCCTATGTCCTGAATGGTACTACCTAGGTTTTCCTCTAGGGTTTTTATGGTATTAGGTCTAACATTTAAGTCTCTAATCCATCTTGAATTAATTTTCGTATAAGGAGTAAGGAAAGGATCCAGTTTCAGCTTTCTACTTATGGCTAGCCAATTTTCCCAGCACCATTTATTAAATAGGGAATCCTTTCCCCATTTCTTGTTTCTCTCAGGTTTGTCAAAGATCAGATGGCTGTAGATATGTGGTATCATTTCTGAGGACTCTGTTCTGTTCCATTGGTCTATATCTCTGTTTTGGTACCAGTACCATGCTGTTTTGGTTACTGTAGCCTTGTAGTATAGTTTGAAGTCAGGTAGCATGATGCCTCCAGCTTTGTTCTTTTGACTTAGGATTGTCTTGGAGATGCGGGCTCTTTTTTGGTTCCATATGAACTTTAAAGCAGTTTTTTCCAATTTTGTGAAGAAACTCATTGGTAGCTTGATGGGGATGGCATTGAATCTATAAATAACCTTGGGCAGTATGGCCATTTTCACGATATTGATTCTTCCTATCCATGAGCATGGTATGTTCTTCCATTTGTTTGTGTCCTCTTTTATTTCACTGAGCAGTGGTTTGTAGTTCTCCTTGAAGAGGTCCTTTACATCCCTTGTAAGTTGGATTCCTAGGTATTTTATTCTCTTTGAAGCAATTGTGAATGGAAGTTCATTCCTGATTTGGCTCTCTGTTTGTCTGTTACTGGTGTATAAGAATGCTTGTGATTTTTGCACATTAATTTTGTATCCTGAGACTTTGCTGAAGTTGCTTATCAGCTTAAGGAGATTTTGGGCTGAGACAATGGGATTTTCTAAATATACAATCATGTCATCTGCAAAGAGGGACAATTTGACTTCTTCTTTTCCTAACTGAATCCTCTTGATTTCTTTCTCTTGCCTGATTGCCCTAGCCAGAACTTCCAACATTATGTTGAATAGGAGTGGTGAGAGAGGGCATCCCTGTCTTGTGCTAGTTTTCAAAGGGAATTTTTCCAGTTTTTGCCCATTCAGTATGATATTGGCTGTGGGTTTGTCATAAATAGCTCTTATTATTTTGAGGTACGTTCCATTAATACCGAATTTATTGAGCGTTTTTAGCATGAAGGGCTGTTGAATTTTGTCAAAAGCTTTTTCTGCATCTATTGAGATAATCATGTGACTCTTGTCTTTGGTTCTGTTTATATGCTGGATTATGTTTATTGATTTGCGAATGTTGAACCAGCCTTGCATCCGACATCTTATAATTTACAATGTAACTTCTTGGTTAATAATACAAATTACTTTTATTAAGTAATATCTATTTGAAATCCAGTTATTACCAAATATACACAAGTCCCTCTTTTTCCCTTTATGTTTGCTGATACATACAGTTGCTCTCCTTAGCAATGCCATCACAGCTGCTTTTGTTTCCTGAGTCACTGCTTCACACTGAATTTCATTTTGGTTAGCTAAAAGACGCACTAAAGTATTTTAATGTAGTATGTAACAGAGTGATTACATGGAGTCATCACTGTAAGTTCTCATATAATCTAAATAGGGGAAAGAAAGTAATAAATCAATTATTATTGAATGAAGAAATAAGACTCATGCAAATTAGAAGGCCAAAAATCTGTTTATGTACACTAACATTAAAGTCAGTAAGTAATAGCATGTATAACATCCATTCATTTGCCTGATTAACGGAAAGATACATAATTAAATATATATATATATGGAGAGAGAGAATAGGGGTGATATATAAGGAAGATGATATAGATATAGCTGTAGTAATAAAAGGGCTATGTATTAGGGATATGTGTGTGTATATACATATATACATATATATGGAGAGAGAGATACAACAGATATATGTATATGTATGAAATAAATATATTTATTTAGTACAAATGAAGGAAGTATGTAATGGAAATTTATTTGGATGCACCAAAATCCATAATCACCCTTGTCACATGATTAAATGTATCACCTTATTCACGGGACTTATAGGATATTTCTGGATGAAAGATTGAGGTCACACTGATGGTCTTGATTTAAAACTAACAACATCTGACATACAAATATCTTAGTTAAAATGCTATCATTACATACAACTCTTTTGTCAAGTTTGGTTAATATTTATAGAATGAAGGGCATAGAAATAGAATTCAAAGTAAAATTTCTGCATTAATTTTGCTGACAGCAGAAGAACTTTGGATAAAATTTACTTATTGCATAAACAAAATTTATTTACTTAGTAAAAATTTATTTATTGATTATATATAATATGAGCAGACATAAAATAAATATTTAGATACCATCACAGTGACATCAAAAGTCAACAAAGCCAGAACAGGGTACAAAGGTGGGTGAGAGCTTGAGTCATAATAATGGAAATGTGAGGTAATTTTTCTGATTTTAATTAGGACCTCTGGAGGTTTATGTTTACATATTTTGGATCAAGTTTCTTCCTTTTTATCTGATCTAAAAATATGCTAAACAAAACTGAATTTTATAGATAGATTAAAAACTTTAAAATGGGAAATTAATAAAAGAGTGTTAATAGTATTTCAACAAATCATTGGCATATTCTAGTCTCAAATAGTTTTTTCTATTATAATTACACAACTAATGAATATATGAAAATATAATTCATAAATGAAGCTTATCCAAAGTAAAAACTTTTTATAATTTGATTTATAATGTAAGTATACTTTAGAATTAGCAATGACATCTTGTGCCCATATTGTATTTATTTTCCAAATAAATTTGCTAAAATATTTTATGAATTGTATATTCCTTACAATTGTAAAAAATAAAGATTTCAAAAATTATTCAACTTGTGGTGACCTTACAAATATTTCATTAGAGCATGAAAAGGAGAAATTAAGTATGTCCTGAAGTAAGTAATTTATCATTGAGGCAAAATAATGGGTTAAAAGATGTTTAATTCAAATGTAAAATGATAAATTGGATGAATACTAAATGGCACTGAAGTCCTGAGTTACAGAAATTGACAATATCTGACCCAGCAGGTCATCACACTGAAGACAGTTACCACAAATACAGTGGATATAACAGGTTTTAACTCCTCATAAAAATGTATGTGTCTAAATATATTGTAAGTGAAAATGAATTAAAATATAATATTTAAGAAATAACCTTTATGCGAAATTCCTCAACTTCTGTTAATCTCTAGCAGGTTTTTTGGATAATAAAATGCATAAACTGACAAATGCCCATGTATTAAACAAGCTTTAATTAATACATGTCTTTAGACTAAAAGCACACTAATCACATGCTGCACTCTTATTTTATCATCTAGTGAATAAACAGAGACAGTGGACACTGGGTGATGATCTTTTCATTACTGCTGCATCCTTAAACTTCTGTGTGCCACTTCACCTATCTCTTTCAATTTCTAAGTCTGTGAAATAGGAATAAGAAGACCTTTTCTTCCTCAGTTTCCCCAGACTGCCTGCCATTAATTAGTGAATATTTATGATTTTGTAGAAAAATAATTGGTATTATCATTATGCTTTATTTTTCACTTTTGTGGCGTTATGGTTTAAATCAAATATAAGACTTTTATATCTTGGCCAGGTGTGGTGGCTCACACCTGTAATCCCAGCACTTTGGGAGGCCGAAGTGTGTGGATCACAAGGTCAGGAGTTCAAGACCAGCCTGACCAACATGGTGAAATCCCGTCTCTACTAAAAATACAAAAATTAGCCAGCTGTGGTGGCGCATGCCTATAATCCCAGCTACTCAGGAGACTGAGGCAGGAGAATCGCTTGAGCCTGGGAGGCGGAAGTTGCAGTGAGCTGAGATCGCACCATTGCACTCCAGCCTGGGTGACAGAGCATGACTCTGTCTCAGAAAAATAAATAAATAAATAACAAAAATAATTGAAAACGTTTCTATCTCATTTTTTAGAAAAATGGTCTTTAGAAAAAAGGCTCATTGGTATCACAATGTCACATTGTGTGGTTAGGAGGGAACTCTAACCCCAGGGGCCCATTTTAATGGTTGTTTTATCTTCTCTAAGCCAATTACCTACACCCTAGATCAATGAAATTGATTGTTCATTCAATAATAGTGTTTTCAGCACTTTGAACTATATGTAATCTAAAAGCTAGAGATTCGGCAATAGACAAAATAGCCCCAAGAGGCTGCTCTCATGGGGCCTACATTCTAGTGAAGAAAGATGCATGATAAATAAGAAATGTACCAGATAGTAATAATTGTACAAATGTGCCAGAAATAGTTAATAACTAGTATTTGCTATTATTAGCAGTAGTAGAAATAGTAGTTGTTATGTTAGGTTCTTAGGTTAATAAATATGAAAGCTAGTTCTTATTTTTGGATCATTTTGTTTCTACTAACTATATAGAATGCAAACTTCATTTTCATACTTTAATCATGCATTGATAAAATGGTTTTGACACTTCTATATGGCTGCTTCATTGACACTTCAACAAATCACAGAAATAAGATTAATGTCATCATCAGACGATTCTAAAGTAGAGAAAAATGAGCTTTAAGGTTAGATGGATCTGTGTTCAAATCATTTACTTATACATTGCATGAAGATTAAACAGGAATTATTTTGAAACAGTTTTAACACTGCTTAGCTATGATGATGATGGTGATGGTGATTATGTATTTTCTATTACTGTTTTATCTTGTACCTAGACACATCTGTGGCCTACTAACAGATCTTGTTTCTCTGCTTCAATCTCTTACCTTCAGTGTATCTTTCCAAGTACAATCAAATTAATATTAATTAAACAAATCTACATTTTCCATGGAATAATTTTGTACATATTTAGAAATGAGTTAAGCAAACAGATGTGTTTTCCATTTCTAGCATCTATAATTGTGGTTACAGTTCAAATCTTATGTTTCCTCTTAAAAGTTATTAAAACATGCAAACATTATTTTCCTACATTAATTGGAGCCCTGCCCTCATTTTCCAGTACATAGTTGGCTACCCTGCAAGTTAAATAACTCTAATTATTAAGATTCAAAACATTACATGTATCAGTGAAGGCAATTAAGATGATTTGAATATTATTAAATGAAAATGAACTATTTCTTTTTTCAAAAAACTAAATAAATATGCTTAGGGATTTTTACATTGTTAAATTGCCTCAAAAATAATTGGGCAACACAATTTAATAAAGTGAATGCAATAAATAATTTTAATTCATAATAACAATAAGTAATATGCTTATTTGCATGACTAGGATAAAGAATGGATTGTGTAAATACTAGAGACTAATAGGGAGAAGCATAGGTTATTATACTTTTAAACCTATAGTTCATAAGTTATTACACTTCACTATGGTTGAATTGGCCTAACTCCACTATAGCATCCCTTATAATAGTTCTTAATCTCTTCCCGTTTATCATGTGAGGAAATCCCCATAAAACAGACCAAATAAACTGCATAGGACCTTCCTTAAGCAGGATTCCCAACTCAGTGGTATACTGTATTTTTTTGGCTGGAGATAGAGAAATGGAAACTGCTTAAGCAGCTGTGCTTTGGATTAGAGTTTTATTGATTGTATATACTTCAAATGTTTTTCTTCACTAGCCGTGTTTTCTTTATAACCCTTGGGGAAGATTCCCAAATACTCCGATGCAAATGTTATCAAAAGGTCTTAAGGGTGGCTGCAGGGCCAGAGCATTTAGAGAGGACCCTTGACCAATGGTACTGACCCTTTGGACACTTGGTGAAGAAAACAATAGTTCATGTTTGATGAGATCTGGATGAGACTAAAGGCAAATATGGAATATCTTAAATAAGCCTGCCGTGAGAAGAAATCAAATGGTTTCTGATAAAAACAGAGTCATTCCCAACTATGAATAGGAAGACTTTGGGTTAAAGAAATTGCAAATCTAATCAAAAATGTTTGTATAAAATAAATGATACCATATTTAATTAGAATAATAAATATAGGGTTTAATTTCAGTAAATGGGCTTATACGCAGATACTGGAAAACTGAAATGCAATTATGTAACTTTTTAACCGTTTCAAGGATTTGAATTTCTTAGTGTATTTGTGCTCTTAACAGTTTCTTCCGCTGTGCTTCTTCCTTTCCATTGTGATAATACCCCAACTCAAAAAATCTGTCTGGTTCAAATCCCTAACTTTTTCCCCCAGCCTTCTTAACCTGGTATAGTGCCTTCCCATCTGCCTTCCCTTCTGCATCTTCCTACTCACTGTCTTTTGGATCATCCTCCATATCCTTCCTCCACAGCCTGAAATTCAGTTTAGTGCCACTCTCTAACCATGAACCGACTTCTTTCCCAGCTTCTAAATCTAAGATCTGCATTCTGGATCCTTATATATCTGTGTAGGGAGTTCAGAAACCAATGAAAAACACATTCAGCATTTCAGCAGGCATCAGTGGAGTGGACAAAGGCTGAATTTCTCACTTTTCTGAAAGACATTGCAAAAGTGGATTCTTCCCCAAAAGAATTTTGCCGTTCCAGGAATCTTTTCCATGGAAGCCCTAGGCATGCATACACACACACACACACACACACACACACACGCACATACACATATTCGTTGCTCTCTCTGTCTCTATATATATGTGTGTGTGTGTGTGTATTTGCTCTTTTTTCTTTTAAATGGATCTCAATTATTGCAAGATATGTTTTGAATGTCTAAACGTTTATTTAAACATTAAATGAAAACAAAACAAAACAAACAAAAAAACGGCAAAGCATTTTGTGTGTGTGTGTGTGAGACGGAGTGTTGCTCTGTAGCCCAGGCTGGAGTGCAGTGGCGCAATCACGGCTCACTGCAAGCCCCGGATCCCGGGTTCACGCCATTTTCCTGCCTCGGCCTCTTGAGTAGCTGGGACTACAGGCGCCCGCCACCACGCCTGGCTAATTTTTCGTATTTTTAGTAGAGACGAGGTTTCACTGTATTAGCCAGGATAGTCTCGATCTTCTGACCTTGTGATATGCCCGCCTCAGCCTCCCAAAGTGCTGGGATTGCAGGCGTGAGCCACCGCACCCGGCCAGCGAAGCAGTTTTTAATGTCTGTAAGCATTTTATGGAATGAGCGTTTCTTAGATATGGATGATAAAAATGTATTAATATGAAAAATAAAAAGACACAGCCTTCTTCTCTTTCTGAGAAAGAATGTATTAGCCTTCTCAATGACGGAAATTTTAAATGCCTACCAGACTGACTTCAGTAATGTCATTGAGTACTTTTAGGCAATTTAGAAGAAAGATAAACTGTTTACAGACTCCCAGTAATTCCTAGGTAACGAGTCTTCTTTCATTATTAGCCACAGCACAATACTGTGATACTGGAGAACTTAAAAATGTGTTCCTTCAAAAAATACTATCCCTAAACTACAATTATCTGTTGGCTTTCTAAAGGAACCAAAACTATTAGCTTAAAATTTCTAAGTTGGAAATAATTTTCTTCTGAATTTGTGAAAATGTTATGTCTAAGTCTTTAAAATTCGGTATTGATTAAAATTATTGGATAAATGTTGATATACCTACACTTCTAGGTAAGCACTCCTCAAATTTTTTCCAGAGATCTGGTACCATAAGTGTTGACCAAACTTTGGGTAAAAACAAACAACACAAACACGGAAAAAAAACCTTAAATTTTTATGTACGTTTTATGCCTTTATTGTGGAATCATCTTGATTTTTATACCATTAGCAAATTTTCACACTAGGCAGTGAATTCATTCTATATTGTAAAGTATGAGTTAATCTCTTTAAAATTGTGGGTCTACTACGTTTTTCTCTTCCTTTTGTACAAATATGAAATACAAACGTATAATTTCATTTGTCACAAGCCCTGAAGAATACCTTTCAAACTTGGGTTATAAATATAGAAGTGGCTTTAGATATATCAGACTAGAATTTCACACTTCTCCTTTTTCAGGAAAAGACGTGACAACAGAAAAGTTGAGGGGTTTTTCAAGGGATAGGTAACTAACTAGCTACACAGCAGAAATCAGAGAAGTATCCTTAGATTCTAAATGCAATGTAGAACATTGCATCTTGTCCTGGTTTATCTGAGATTTGTGTTATAATGAACCTAGTCTTTACTAGATACTCATGTCTGGAAATGGAGAGAATCTGATGTTCTGTCAAACAGACATGTTTTGAAATGGAAAACAGGGACAGTAATACTTTGAGTTATAGTATATATATATATTCTATAACAGATATATGTATATATACTTTAAATGTGAACAGAGAATACTCAGCAACTACTTTATTAACTGTGAGATTAAAAAAAGAATCAGTGCAGTGTATATCAGTGAAGATTATACCTGTAACATGGCATTACAGCACAGTGGTTACGAATACAGCAGATGGGGTAACCAACTTTGAATCCCAGCTTATTAGATTGTCATCCTTAGCAAGTTACTTGGCCTCTCCAAGCTTCATTTTTTTCATTTGTAAAACAGATATAATAATCTAAATGGAAAATCCAAAAACAGACCCTCGTATTTGTGGTCAATTGATTTTTGACAAGAGTGGAAAGACTTTCAATGGGGGAAAGATAGCCTTTTCAACAAATGGTGCTGGGAACCACTGGATTTCCAAATGGAAAAATAAAAAAAAAAAAAAATCAGACCCCTACATCATACCATTTACAAAAATATTAACTCGAAATGATCAAAAATCTGTATGTATGAGCTACAACTCTAAAACTGTTACAAGAAAACATAGGAGTATATCTTCAGGACCTTAGCTTAGGCAATGGTTTCTTAGATTTGACAACAAAAGCACAAGCGTCAAAGAAAAAAAATAAATTAAACTTAACCAAAATTTAAAACAATTATATTTCAAAGGATCCCCTTAAGAAAGTGAAGTAACACATAGAATGGGAGAAAATATTTGTATTAATATCTTAAATAGGGTACTGGTATCTAAAAAATATAAAGAAATCTTGCAACTGAACAGTAAAATGATGAATAATTCAATTAGAAAAGGGTCAAATAATTTGAATAGAAAATTCCCCAAATAAACTATGTAAATAGTCAAGCATCACATAAAGATATGTTAAACACATTTGGGAGGCCCAGGTGGGTGGATGACTTGAAGTCAGGAGTTCCAGACCAGCTTGGCCAACATAGCAAAACCCCATCTCTACTAAAAACACAAAAAATTAGCCAGGCATGGTGGCATGCACCCGTAATCCCAGCTATTCCAGAGGCTAAGGAAGGAGAATAACTTGAGCTTGGGAGGAGGAAGTTGCAGTGAGTCAAGATTGTGCCACTGCACTTCAGTCTGGGCCACAGAGTCAGACTGTCTCAAAAAAAAAAAAAAAAAAAAAAAAAAAGACGTTATCATTAATAGAGAAATAAAAGTTGAAACCGCAATGAGATACCACTTAACATACACTAATATATCTATAATAGTAAGTGTTGAACAATAAGAAGTATTAGCAAAAAGGCGGAGAAACTGGTACCCTAATATATAAAATAGTGTAGCTCTTGTGAAAGAAAATGTGGCCAAATTCTCAAAAAAACACAGCTACTGTATAATTCAGCAGTTTCAGTTTTAGGTAAATTGAAAATATATGTTCACACAAGAACTTGTACATGAATGCTCTTAGTAGTGTTACTGATAACAGCCAGAAAGTGAAAACAATCCTAGTGTTCATCAGTTGATAAAGGGTTAAACAAATGTGATAGAGCCATCAAATGGAATATTATTTGGCCTCAAGAAAAAAAATGTACTGATATGCTACAATATAGCTGAATCTTGAAAATATAGCACTAAGTGAAAGAAGCCAGACACCAAGACCACACATTGTATGATTCCATTTATATGAAATGTCTACAATAAGATAATCTATAAAGATAGAAAAGAAATTAGTGGTTACCAGGGGCAAGAGGAAGGGAAGAATGAGGAGTAGGTACTGATGGGAATGGCATTTCTTTTGGGGGTGGTGAAAATATGATGCTTACAAAACTGTGGATAAAACCTTTTGAATTGTGCACCCAAAATGGTAAATTTTGTGGTGCTTGGATAATATCTCAATAAAAATGAAAAACAACCTACTTAAAAGGATGGTTATGAGAATAAAATGAGATAATATTTGAAAAGCTCTGTACCTAGGAAATAGTAAGCATTCATTAAGGTTAGATGATAATGATAATGACAAAAATGACAGAAACTTGGAACCATTGAGGCACATGAGTAGAGAATAAAATAGCTCCTAAATTAAAACTTAAAGGTAGCTATTACTCTAGTCACTCCTATCCAAGGCTTCTAAAATGTCCTATTGAGGACACATAGTAGTTAACAATAGAATCATGCCATGGGTATACCTACAGAGTACTCATAGATATTTTCTATAAATGTCAGTAAATTGTGTATAGATTATTTCATAGCGTGGATTCTTTCTTTTCCTTCTTTTCTTTTTTCTTTTCTTTTTTTTTTTTTTTTAATTTTTTGAAGTTGCAGTCTCACCATATGGCCCAGGCTGAAGTGCAGTGGCTATTCACAGGTATGATTATAGTACACTATATCCTCAAAGTTTTGGGCTCAAGCAATCCTCCCGCCTCAGCCTCCCAAGTGGCTTAGACTACAGGCATTAGCCACCTCTTGCCCAGCTCTCTCTCACTTTTTTTAAAAATAAAACTTATTGAAAGACTTCAAGTTTTGTTAAAGAAGGATTAACAAGTTAGCGTGTTATGAAGTTAACAAATTAGCAAGTTAAACCTGTATTTAATAAGTTAGCTAACTTTGGTAATTGGTAGCCTGGAGTCTTGATTGGATTTGGCAAACAATATTTTAATAGTTACTTAACTTCTTTGGTCTTATTTTCCTTATCTGTCAAATGGGGAAAATAACACATGTATCTCAGTGGTGTTTTAAAAGGAAGTGATATTATTCATGTAAAGTGTTTGTTATAGTGCTTTTTGCCTAGTAACTGCTTAATAAATGGAAATATTGTCATTATGAATTGTTACTCATTTTAGAAGAGTGCTTCAAAGAACCCCTATTCCTGTTTCAATGTGGTTCCCCTTATTCTTGAACTATTACGGATGTTTTCTTTTGAGATGAATTGTAGTATTCAAGCACATACCAAAAAGTCTTGTGTTCTTGACTTCTCCATTCTAAATTAGTTTCTTTTTCTATTCAGAGATAGGTTAGAAGAAAAATTAATGATAATAGAGTCATCCAACCTCTACTATAGGAGAGTGGCAAGTTGAAGAATAAATTATGGAGCATTCAGACACAAGCCATTCAGACATGAGCTAGTTATTCTAAAGAGGGGTGTGTGTGTGTGTGTGTGTGCGTGTGTGTGTGTGTGTATCCTTTAAAAAGTTTAAGCTCCACTGGCTTTCTTTGGTACTATCCATTGCTGCAGGATTGTAGGAATAAAAGACATGCAAGCAGGACTCCAGGTGGGAGTAGGGGAGATTAGCCTGCAGGAATTCCAAATGGAGAAGGTTGTTTCCACCTGATCTTTCAGGAGAATATATATTGCTTATCCTTTAATAACAAAGAGAAAACATGGAGCACAAATTGGGGGCGAGAAACACTGCAGTAAAAACAACAACAAAATAGAATAAGTTCCAGTGTCCTATACCACTGTAAAATGACTTCAGTTAACAATAATAATACAGTTTTAAAAAGCTAGATGGAGAATATTGAACACTCCCAACAAAAGGAAATGATGAATGTTTGAGATGATGGATATGCTAATTACCCTAATCTGATCACTGCGCATTATACGTATTGCAGCATGACTCTGTATCCCATGAATATGTGCAATTACCATTTATTAAATAAAGAAAAAATAAATTAAAAAATAAAAATTAAGGTTAAAAAATCCTAGTACAAGGAAAGAGACTAGATATTTGTCCCTGACTTCATGACTGGGACAGAGAATAAGAAAGAAAATAACAATATTCACATTTTGAAAAGTTGTTAAGCTTTTAGATAAATATGTCAACACAGTTGACCCTTGAACAACGTAAGTTTGAACTGCATCCACTTATACTTGGATTTTCTTCCACCTGTGCCTCCACTGAGACAGCAAGACCAACCCCTCCCCTTCCTCCTCCTCCTCAGCCTACTCAGTGTCAAGATGACAAGGATGAAGATTTTTATGATGATCCACTTCCACTCAACGAAAAGTAAATGTATTTTCCCTTACTTATAATTTTCTCAATACAATTTTCTTTTTTCCAACTTACTTCATTGTAAGAATACAGTGTATAATACACATAACATACAAAATACATTTAAATCAACTGTTTGTTACTGGTAAGGCTTCTAGTCAACAGTAGGCTATTAATAGTTAAGTTTTGGGAGAATCAGAAGTTACAAATGAGTTTTCAACAGTGCAGTGTTCAGTGCTGACTCCCACATTACTCAAGGGTCAATTACATTTTGCACCCCAAATGGAATCTTGTTCTGAGCACTAGTCAATACAAAGTAACTAAGTGGTAAGTGTAGCAGACAGGATGGCTCCTTTCCTATGCTCTTCTCCTCCATGATAGCATCTCTCTCTTCCCTATTGAAGAAAACCAGAAAACGGAATACACGTAAAAAAGGTGATAAACACTTCTCAAATAGTTTTATATCTTATTTATCTTTACTGAAGATATATCTCTCTGTTTAAGGCAACCTGGGGAAAAGGTGAGTGACATAAGAGGTGCCCTGTGCCTCATACCACCTATATTACCATTTCAGAAGCTGACTGATGGTAAAAAGTAGGAGTGAGTGTTCTGCCCCGAATAAATAATTTAACTGGATAGATATTAAACACTGAAGTCTAATTTATCTGCCTCATCCTCAATTCCTACTTCCATCTCTCCCTTCCTTCCTTTTTTTTTTTTTTTTTTTTTTTTCCCCATAAACTAAGAACACACTGGTATTTAATATATAATCCGAAGTCACGAAGGGTAACATACTATTACCATTCTCATGGAATACCTAAGTTAAAACTATGGAAGAAGGATACAATAGAAATTTTAGGTTTTACTGTTCTTAGATTAGTATTTCTAAAGCAAACCCTAATATTTTCCTTTGCCATTTTTATTAGGGAACAACTAATAATCATAATTCTCAAGGGAGAACATATTTAGCAGGTTTTGAATTCAGGAAACTTCACTGGACCAACCTAAGCCCTTTTGTTATAGTTTTCAACACCTTTTGTTCCCTTGTGTATAATTAGCAACTCCTTTCAAAGCTTACAAATATTAGCGTTCAGGCTTGTCATAAGAACTATTAATGGTTGATAGTCTTTTCCCAGAAGTGCATAAGTGAAAAAGCTGTCGTCTTTTGATATAGAAACTTCATTGCAAGATTTAATTAGCTTTCTAAGGATAACACTTTTAAACCAAGCCTTCTGCCTGCTTATTAAAAGCATTTCTATATATTACTCAATTTACAGTATAAAGACATTTTTGGGAAAACACATTTCATAAATTTCCATACTGATTATAAATACCTCATTTGTTTTGTTGTGAAAAATATCCAGGTAAACCTGGAACAGATAACTGTCTAAAGAAAAACTTATAACACTTTACCAAGTATTTGGATAAATCATAATAATGCTGATGTGTATAATCAAGGAAAATGTATTCTCTAAAATATTGAGTACTTCTCTATTTTCTAACGTTTCTGTGCATATTAAATATTGTGCTCAATGTGATTACTCAATGACTTGTGAACTATTTTCCAGAGTAATTTTATTGCCTCCTTTCAGCTTTTATGTATAAACTTCGTGTGTTTTTTTTAATTCACCCAGATCCTCTTACTTACAGTTGCATGGGTAATTTTGTGTTTTGTTACAGAAGTTTAAAAAACAGCTAACGTACAAATTTTCCTTATAATAAAAACTCTAACAAAAAAAAACAACAAGTAGATGCCCTGCAAGAAACATTGCTGTTTGAGTCAAGACTTCTGGGAGAATTGCAAGCTGGCATCCTGCCCACTTATGCAGGGTTTCTTAATTTGTTCTATTATAAAATAATGTGAGTATTCTCTCTAGCCGTAAGTACTTCAATGGTTTGAAATGCAGAAAGTGTAATTAGTTTTGAAGCTGAAAAGGAAGGTACCTTGGAGAGTCCTGGCTCTTATTAGCTTTCGAGCTAGGGACAAACAGATGCCACAGACCATTTGAGGGCTGTTTGTTGGATGATGCTAATTGTTTACTGTGCTTATTATTCTGTGACATCCTTAGAATCACCCAGGTGGGGAGATGTCATACTAAAGTTACCATTATCTGTGCTAAGAAAAACTCACAATTCTATAGTTTAAGTCCATTTTGGTCAAAGCAGAAGGATTCAAAGTCATTCTGAGGTTTATGAACAAGATTAAGAAAGCACCTGGCACTGATTTTAGCTTGTAAATGTGGAACCCTTAGACATTATTTCAGATTATTTCGTACACCTAGAAAAAATACATAGAGAAAAATGTTTACAAGAAGAAATAAGATCAAAAACAAGTACCGCCTTTGTCCGTGTGAATTTAAAGCAACTAGCAGGCAACAGCTTTGATTTGTTTGATGCAATTGCCTGTTGATAGGTTTTCTTGTCTCATTCTGAGGAATCATTAAACTACCTTTTTTAGTGTAACTTTTCTTCATGTACTTGATTCATGAAAGTGGCAAGTGTGTCATCTAGTTCTCAATTCCCCGCATGCCAAATACAGGTTTTGGTATACCACAGATGTTTAATGAGAAATTTGTCTCTTATTGGGGATAAAGGAGCATATGATGTTTGAGTTTAAGTTAGATGACTTTTAAGACATCCCTTCAGTTTTCTAATTCTATAATTTTAGTAATTTGTGCATTTGCTTTTGTTGGTCTATCAAATAACAAAATTATCAGTTAAGAAGATTTATAAAACAATTAAATGAACTAATATTTGAATGATCTACATGTACAGTGATAAGGTATGAATTTAGACTGTGGATAAGTCTGTGTGTATGGACGGGGGTATGGTCTAGTTACAGTGAACGATATATGGTTTGCAGAACAATGGAAATGCCTTGAACAATGTTCATATCCCACCCAAGAAATGAGGCAAAATATCACTCTTGAAATAAAGGAAAAAAAAACAAACACAAGGAACTGCTTACAACCCAAGTGGAGGAAACAATAACCAGTTAAACACAGTGTCAGGAAAGAGATGGAGTAAGGAGGGAATGAGCTGAACTGCTTTCAGTAGACTTTAAAGGGCGCCGTGGAGAAAAAGCATAAAGGTAGGATAGTGTTATGGTTAAGGATGCAAAAGAGTCATAATATCTAGGAAAGTAAAAAATAATCAGGTTAATAAGACTGTAGTTAACTTTTCCATTTATTCACATCAGGAATTTTATCTTGTTTAAATATTTTTGTTTCTAACAACAATGACAATCCATGTTTTGTATGGTTTTCAAGGTAAGTCAATACTAACTTTAAGAAAATAGCTCCTTTAGACAGAAAAGCAAACACCACATGTTCTCACTATAGGTGGGAATTGAACAGTGAGAGCACTTGGACACAGGGTGGGGAACATTACACACCAGGGCCTACCATGCGGTGGGGGGAAGGGGGAGCGATAGCATTAGGAGATATACCTAATGTAAATGACTAGTTAATGGGTGCAGCATACCAACATGGCACATGTATACATATGTAACAAACTTGTACATTGTGCACATGTACCCTAGAACTTAAAGTATAATAATACAAACAAAAGAAAATAGCTCCTTTAATTTGTCTCATGAAAAAGTATATTTTAGTGTAATAATCTGTAATTTTCACTATATTAGACTGTATCTCTTTTGGGGGAGTTTCTCAAATGGTCAAATTTTTGTGATCAGTTATTTAGCTATAACATAACTTCTTGTTGAGCAAGAAAATCAGGCCTTTTATTTTTCTATTTATTTAACAAAGCTTCTAAAATTAGTCAACATGACAATGTATCAAACAACAGTGGAAGTTTGATGGATATAATGATTATATAGTAAATCAGGTATTTCAATCTAGAGGAAATTATTGAAGTCATTTTATCATTTTATATAATGTATAGAATTATAGAATTAAGGTGGCAGTTTTATGGTCTGAATGGAATGTAATAGAGGAAATATATTTTATAATTAATAAATCTTATAATAGTGGTATTGATGAGCAAGCTAATATGTATAATTTACAATCGTTGAAGCAATGCTTTGTTAGAAGAAGCTGAGCCCCAAATGATTTATATGTTATGGCCAAACAGCCACAAAGTGGAAATTATACTTTTAAAATTTACATATGTTGAATTGAGTTAAGCAAAAGTAAATATTGTGGCAATAAACAAATGGTTTCAAAGGATCATTTTAAATACCTACTCCATGCCAGATATTTTACATATATTTTCTCCAGTCTGTACAACCTTCAAAGTAGGTAACATGACTCTCAAATGAAATAGCCAAGCTTCAGAAGGCAAAGGAAATTACTCATAATCACATAGCCAGTAAATGGTAGGAAACTCCTCCAGATATAGACTGAAAACTACTTATACTGAATCCTTGGGAAGACCTCAACATGCTTTTTTTTTTTTTTTTATCTGAAGAAGATGAAGATTTTTTTAGTAGGTAGTGCTGATAATCTGATATCACGAGTACTGGGTGGTGAGAAAACAGCGATACTAAAGATGGGTCCCTTTTAAGCCTTATTAAATTTCAAAGTGTCTGTTTAATTTTAAGGAACTAAAAATTTTACACATTGTGTTTGCAAGACAGTCATCCATGAAAGATTCAGTGTTCTTATGGGAAACATTCTCTTCCTTAAATGAAAAAATAAATTTTCTGTTAACTCTCTTAAAAGGTCTTCTAATTGAGGAAGTCCATTCTTCCCTCAAACCACGTGGGCAGTTCCCATTAATAATAAAACCCTTAGGGGAAAGATAACTCCCTAAGATGCTATAAAATGCCCAAACAGGATGAAATCTTCTGCCAACGTTTATACTGACTTTGAGTTTTGATATCAGTAACTCACTGTGCCTTCCACAGGACTAAGGAAAATTTTATCAGCAGTTATACAACTAACTGAATTAAATGGAATGGAGCAAATATAAAAGTCAACAAATTTAAATTGCACCTTCTAACTGCAAAGCAAGTTTTGTGTCTGTTTATTTAGATGACAGTCCATTTTGGTGCCATGCTGTAGGATTCAAGAGCCTAGAAACGTCAGATAACAGCACTCTTGAATTTCACAGGAAGGCAACATATTTGGAAGAGAATATTCCCAAACTGTATTAATATGAAAACATCTGTCAGTTACAGATTAATTTTCTTCACAGATTTTCTACCTTTGGAAACATCTGCAGCTGAAATGTATTTCTCTAAAATGTAGATTACAGAGGTCAACCAGTTTATCAACCATTCTAAGAACTGTCTGCTTTCTGTAGTACACAGATGTAGCTGAAACAGCAAGACTAAGTGCATACCCTTAAAACCACAAGCAAAAAGCAGTTGGTTGAAGAGGAAAGACATTCAGAAAGAATATATTATGTCTAAAATAATTCAGTTGGAAACTCACTTGTGGTCTGCCACATGATTACAATAGGGGAAAGTCATGTGATACTCATAATCAGGAAACATAGCAATCTTCTTTCCTACTTACATTTTTGTCGTTAAGACTTTTTTCTTCAAATTTAACAGTCAATAATCAAATGAAGACAAATTGAACAAAAGTACCTTGCAGAATCTTTGTTTAAAATGGTTTATGTATAAATTTTGGCTTAAATAATCTATATTTTAAAATAGGCACAATAACAGATACGTTAGGAAAATGTAGATGCAGAAATCTGTGCAAAAGCCTAACTGAGTTGAACCTTGCCAAACAATTAACAATTGCAATTTATTTTAAACTGAGATTTCCGACTCTTTAGGGAGCTTGCACGCAAGTGTCAAAAGGCTTGGTGATATTACCGGTACATAAGGAAAAACCTATCAATATTATTCTTATTAAAAGTTGTATTGCTATGAAGCAGAGAGTGTCTTCTTCTAATTACCATTCTCCTTTTTTTTCTGATTTCTTTCTGCATCAGACACTTACTGTCTCAGAAAAAAGTCAGTCATAAAACATTTGTATATTTGGGGATCCTATGATCTGTGTAATTTCCAGAAGAATTTCCTTTAAGCTCGAAACATACTACACTGTAGGAAGGATTTTGATTGACAACAACTTTCTTGAGAATCCTGTGTAGGTAAAAAGTAGGAGAGAGATACCAAGGTAAGATGAGTCAATAAAATAAATTGCTTTTATATAAAAGCATATATGCCACCCATCTTTTGCCATTTTGAGTATTTGCCATTATTATTACATGTATTGAATATGTTGCCTATCATTTTTGTGAAACTTCAAAAAGTCAAATTTCACGTCAGAAATTGAGTCTAAATATTAATCGATATTAATAATTAAATATTAACCTCCTATCCACTCTATATTCTGTATTGTGGCAAGTAAATGTGAGCTCTAAGAAAATGCTCATAGCTATAATCATAGAGCTTTGGTCGAAAGCTCTTACTCTTTTGACGAAAGGCATTTAAAGGTAGAAAGAGAAATATGCATAGAGTCAGAATTGAAGGCAGTAGGTTATCTTGGTAGGAAGCGGCAAAATCATATTTTGCCAGAGGGTAAATGAGTACTTTGAAAAGCTTCATTGAAACTGCAAGGTTTTCTATCTGTGTCGAAGTGTTTGGAGTTCGTTTCAAAGGAGTTAAAAAAAATAAATGTTTTCAGAAAGACAATTCATCTAGAATCAAAGGTTGTCTTAAATTTGAACAGAGAGCAACAAATTAAAAAATCAACAAAGAATCTTTGTTCCTGCTAACACTGGCTTGCATATATTCTTAGAGGAATTGTTTGGGTAAGTAATTGGGGGCATCATAACTTTGTCTCTAGAAATATAATTTTTAGTGTATAAAAATATTATTTTAATCCTAAGAGGATAGTAAAATTGTGCTTTATGATGCCATCATGCTTCTTTGAAATACGAGTAATAAATCTAATATATAGGAAGCATATAAATAAAATATTTAAATTATATGCCACTCTGCAATAAAATTATTGTTTTTTTTATTGTGAAAACCTCTCCTCAAAACTTTCCACTATGATACCTGGGGCATTTTGAAATAAAAGGCCTTAAATGTCTCTCCATTATGAAATCTTAAAGTTTACAGTTAACATACTTCTGAAAATAGTACCAGAAAGGAAATCCATTTTAGATTATTAACTATCTTGGTAATTTAAAAATATTTCATGACAAGAAATACTAAGGTTAACATATTTGACTGCTATGAAAAGATATGTCTCACTATAGAACTCATATGGAAGCCTCAATTTCTGAAGCAAGAGTTGGAAATAACTTCTTCATACTGAGGTTTACATTAGCTGGTTTAATGTTTCTAAATTGGGCCATCAGAAGAGTTTTAGTCCTTTTACACTTTGTCTGTAAATAGATCTTTAATTTCAAAAAAAACTGAGTATTATTTAGTGTTCCATCTGAACATACAGGAAAAAAAAAATTATTCAGTCCTAAGAAATGTTGTGAATGCCATGTTAAAAACCTGGCATTTCTAAGATTTTTGTGAAACGCTTTAGTAAAGAGCAAGAAAGTTATGTTGTTTTTCATAGAGAAAAATTATCTGTAATGTATGGGTGAACTACAACTTTTTTTGCATGTTTAGAGGTCTTAACAAACTCTTGATCGAGGGAGTTCATTGTGTAATTATCATCGCATATTCATTCTGCTTTCCACCTAAATTATCAGTATTAGGGTCAACAGCAAAGTCCACATTTCCAAAAATATGTGGTTGATTTGCCTCCCTAAAAGTAACTGGGCTTGAGCCACTATGCTGGCATGTCTTGTTTTCTTGAAGGTAACCTTAGTTTTTAAAAAGTATTGTCTTGTCTTAAATACCGAATTATCTGCAGGCTACTAATCCATTTCCTTGTAGTCCTCTTCTTATAATGATAAATAGGGGTGGGGAGTAGCATCTTTTATCCTCAATTTGGTCCTTAGCCTCAATTCTAAGGCAAAAGCAAAAAGAAATACCTCTCCCTATGCATGATCCTTTACACATTTGCATAATTTTTTGATGGCAAATAGATAGGATTTGCATGCATTATCCTTGTTGCTATATTTTTTTTTCTTCGAGGAAGTTTTGCCCTTGTTATCCAGGCTGAAGTGCAATGGCGCCATCTCAGCTCACCACAACCTCCGCCGCCCGGGTTCAAGTGATTCTCCTGCGTCAGCCTCCTGAGTAGCTGGGATTACAGGCATGTGTCACCATGCCTGGCTAATTTTGTATTTTGGGTAGAGACAGGGTTTCTCTATGTTGGTCAGGCTAGTCCTTGTTGCTATTTTTAAGCTTTCAGCTTTGTGATCTAAATCCCATACACTGCAACCTGGGAACAGATATTTATTTCATTGACCCAGATATATCACTTATTAAAGAAATTCACTGCTAGATATTATACAGCTCTATGTTTCTTTTTATTGTTCCCACACTAGTGTGGCTAAGACCAAGGTGACACATAGGTGCATAACAAGTATTTTAAATACTCATTGACTTTGTAGAGTTGTTAATTCCTTGATTTGGTTTTTGGTCATGGTAACTGCAACTAATTTCATATCTTCTGAGATACCATGCATATCAGGATGATTTCCAGCTATTTATTATTTTTCATAATGGTGACAAATACGTTTAATTAAAACTATCTATTTTTATGATGAAAAATGCTTTTTCAAAGTAAAATGGAATAATCTGATTTTGTTGTTGCAAACATTATTGCAGAGCAGAAGTTTTCAGTGTCGCTGAACCAGCAATAACAACATTCCTGAGAACTTGTTAACAATGCAAAAATATTGAAGTCCACACCAGACTATGAATAAGAAACTCTAGGGGTGGGGCCCAGCAATCTGTTTTAACAAGCCCTTCAGGTGATTCTAATTAATACCAAGGTGTAAGAATCACTGCTGGGAAAGATAATGAAAGCACTTAATTCAGAGATGGATAATCTTTTCTAAAAAAATTTCATGAGGGAAGCAAATTTATACAGGTATGTTGTAATAAAACTTACACAAAAGGTTAAGGAATAAATTGAGCAGTGAAACTGGCCAGATTTGATTTGATATTATTTATTGATTTCAAATTACTCAAAGATTTTCCCCTCCACTCATCATACAAATATAAAATATTAAGAGTCAGCATTTTCCATGTTTGAAATTATTACCAGGAGAGGATGGTTTTGAAGTCATTTCTAACCTTAGGAAGACCAAAGACAATAAAGCATTAGCCTGATATCACTAAATGAAGTCTAAACGAAGTTCAGGCCATGACACGCCATGGTATATTTTACTATAGTCCTTCAATTATAATATAAAATTTACAAGAACACCTCCATCAAGGACTAAGCATTCAGACCTTAGAGCTGGAGTAACTCAACAAAATGTTCACATTTTTGAGATATGGATGTCTGCAGTAGCAAATGAACTCAAAGTAAAAAGTAATGTGTATTTATTATAAAATGTGTAAATAATAAGACTAAAACCACAGCTAATTTTACTCTTTGTCTATTCTATTTTTTTTATCATTGACGGTATATTTTTGTCCTCTAAAAATTCATGCATTAGAGTCCTAACCTTCAGTACCTCAGAATGTAACTGTATTTTCGAGACAGCATCTTTAAAAAGATAATTAAGGTTACATCATAAGAGTGGGTCATAGTCCAGTATGACTGGTGTTCTTATTGGAGGAGGAGATCAGGTCAGACACAAACACAGAGGGAAGAATATGTGAAGACAGAGGGAGAAGGTGGCCATCTATAAGCCAAGGAGGGAGCCCTCAGAAGAAACCAAACCTGTCCATGCCTTGATCTCAGACTTCCACCCTTCAGTACTGTGAAAAAAAAAATAAATTTCTATTGTTTAAGTACATGCAACTTTGTTATGACAACTCTAGCCAACTCTAGCCTCCGTATAGTTTAGTATAGCTGCTCCTTCTAAGACCATACATGGCTAGTTCTGGTTCCCTGGTGGATTTTTCTCCAGATGGAGCTGCCTGCGTGCTACCTACCTTTGCTTTGAATGCTCTTTGATCCTTTGCTCCCACTCGCAACCCTCACATTTTACCTCCTAATCTGTACAGTCTTTGTTGCTCAGGTTTTACATTTTATTTCCATCCACACCATTACTGCTATTATTGTTAACTTTATTTTGATCCATACCATTACTGCTATTTTTAAAAAACATCATCCTATAGGTTATACTTTCTCTAAGTATCTTCTAATTCTGACCCGGCCTCCAAAATTCAGGTAGCATGGGAATTCTAAAACAGAGGTCTGATTTATCTCATTCCATCACTCATCCTTCCTATTTCAGAGTTTAGTTTAGAAGCAATGTTTATCCATCAATGAACATATTATGATTCCAAATACCCTAATATGGGATCATAATATAAAAAACTTCAGTTTCTTCCACTCCCTGACATGCTACATACATGCTCAGGCAACTCCAATCTATGAGTTTTCCTCTCCAACTGAAAGAATTCACTTAACACTGTTAATACTTAATAGTGGACTGGTTTAATTCCTTCCTTCCTTCCTTCCTTTCCTTCCTTTTCCTTCCTTCCTTCCTTCCTTCCTTCCTTCCTTCCTTCCTTCCTTCCTTCCTTCCTTTTCCTTCCTTCCCCTTCCTTCCCCTTCCTTCCCCTTCCTTCCCCTCCCTTCCTTCCTTCCTTCCTTCCTTCCTTCCTTCCTTCCTTCCTTCCTTCCTTCCTTCCTTCCTTCCTTCCTTCCTTCCTTCTCCTCTCTCTCTGTCTCCCCTCTCTCTCTTCTTTCTTCCTTTCTTTTTCAGACAGGGTCTCACTCTGTCGCCTAGAATAGAATGTGGTGACTTCATCATGGCTTACTGGAGCCTCAACCTAAGCGATCCTCCTGCCTGAGCCCCTAGATTATCTGGGACAACCAGAGCGTACAACCATGGCCAAATAATTTTTATGTATATTTGTAGTGGAGACAGTGTTTTGCCATGTTGCCCAGGCTTGTCTTGAACTCCTGAGCTCAAGTGATCCACCTTCCTGGGCCTCCCAAAGTGCCCATGTTTCTTATATTGTTAGCTTAGAATCATGAAATTAGCACATTATAGAACTATACTGGACTTTTCCAAAGAAAAAAATTCTATGATATATACAAGAACTATGTGTTTTTTAGAGTCAATATTTTTAAAAAATTAAGACTACCCTCCCAAAGGAAGTCCAAGCTCCTTGTTGTCTTCATTAGCTTAAAAAATTGAGAACCATAGATAGTACCACTTTCAGTGGAGAAACAGAGTATAGAAGCTGAGTAAAGGAGAGATTAAATAAGAAAAATCACTTTTTTGGAAGTATAACTATACCTTTATTTGATGGGAAACAGCTCAGGTTTAAAAACGACCCCATGAAGGTTGTATAAAATGGTCTACCTTCATTGAGCCTTTCCATTTTTTTTCCTTCTGACTTGGAATAGAAAAAGTTAGAGACAATACTCAAGCAAAAAGTCATTTTCCAGAGAAAGATCCTAGTTAGCTTGGATATTTGAGTACATCCTTTATTAAAATCTTGAGGCTTAGTGTTTCAAGTAAGCAGGACCTCTGAAATACAGATACTTGCAGTCTCTAGGATTGAAAACCAGGACTGAAACAGTCCATTGTTCAGGTTGTTTGCTTCACAGGGATGCCTGGCTGAAAGAGTAGGGTCACATCTTAAATTTAGCCCCTATGTTCACATCAAACTGTAATCTCTATCATTGAGCTGCACCTTTTCTGATTCACATGAAGACTTTTTAGCAGTTTCAGTATACCTGTTAAAGGCAAGGCTTCAACTGCCCTGATCATCAAATGCCACTGCTACTGACATTAATTGGATAAATTCCAAAAACTCAGAATGACCAGACATCTGCTTTTATAGAGAGAAGCAGGACCATTCTGTACCCAAGTTATAAGTTTAGTTTAAGACATTTGTATTAATCGGAGACTTACTTTCCAGCACAATTAAAGCAAATAAAAACTGCAGAGAGAAAATGGACAAATTGGGTCCAGGACTTATTTTTCTTGAAACTCATAAAATTGTATGTACAATATTGGTATTTTTAAAGGTGTATCATTTTGTTTATATTTTCATTTGTGATGTAATAAAAGTATACTTTTATAGAAATGAAAAACTTGACCAGGCACAACGACTCACATGTGTAGCCCCAGTACTTTGGAAGGCCGAGATGGGCTGATTGCTTGAGCCTAGGATTTGGAGACCAGCTTGGGCAATATGGCGAAATCCCATCTCTAGAAAAAATTAAAAAAATATTAGCCAGGTGTAGTGGTGAACATATGTTGTCCCAGCTACTCAAGAGGCTGAGGAGGGAGGATTGATTGAGCCTGGGATGTTTGAAGCTGCAGTGAATCATGATTACACCACTGCATTCAAGCCAGGGTGATAGAGCAAGACCCTGTCTCAAAAAGAAAAGAAAAAGAAAAAGAGCTTGCTGTGGAAACCAAAAAGTTTCCTCGGCAATCGATGTCTACAGAACATTGACTTGTGATATCATGATACTAAATGAAAACTCAAGTCTTAGTGTCTTGAGTGACTGTCTTTTATTTGAAGACACTTGAACATCTAAGGATGCTAACACATCTAAGAATCAGACCTGGCTTCAACCCATTTCAGTGAAAGTAAATTCACATCCTATCTGCTTTTCAGAGCAGACTAATAATAATATAAGGCTTGGATATTTAAAAATCAGGAATTAATCATGGAGAAGAAGATACACCATAAAGTAGAAAACCCAGGTGATGTTGCTTTGTATGTATGAGAATGACCATGGCAGTTTGTAGCTGAAGAAGATAGAGACCCACAAACCTTGCTAGACAGGGAGAGAAAATAAGAAATTGTGTTGTTGAGTATGAAGATAATATGTGCCATTACTATTTTACAACTAAAAATAAGAATGCATTTTTATTTTATGTCCTACCTTGCAAATCACTCCTAAATACAGTGTTCAATTCTTCTATTTTTCTTTGTTAATGATAATTCACTTTCATAGAGTGCTTTGAGATCCTTAGATAAAAGGTACTGTCTAAGTGCAAATTAATGTCATCTAAAAGCTGTCTTAATAACTTCTCAAGCAAGAGTGGAATGGCTTCCAATTTAGTTCTAAATAGGTGTAAATCATTTCACATGAAGAACCAAGTGAATTAATTGCAGAAGAATAGTTCAGCATGCACCAAACCTATTAGGATACTTGAACACAGCTGCAACTCAGAGGATAAACTAGATTAGAATACTGTTTGTAGAAAATAGCAAATCGAAGCACTCTTTGAGGCAATTAACAAAATCAGAGCATCCTTTGAAGCAAATAAGCATGAAAAATGCCTTTCTTACTCTGATTTTTCCAAATGCCTAATTTTGCTACTGTCTTGAGTATCTTGGAATATGTTCAAAGTCCAACACAACAGAGTTTCTGTCATACAGATGAGATTTTGTTTTGATGTGAACTATTCAACCACATCCAAATGCACATTTTCAACCATAGCAATGATGAATGTGAACTATTACAGTAACACCCACTGCAGCTTGACTCACTGGTGGCATTACCCATCATAGTCTACTAATGTTTTTCCATTTATTTGGAAAGAAGGAGGGATGTGAGTAAATTGAGAGAAAAACTAGAAAAAGTTACTAACAACAATAAAGTATAAATATTCTGGCATATTTTCACATAGATTATTTAGAATGCACATTGTTTTTATGTGCATTATTTTAATTTTATGTAATTATGTTATGAATTAGGGAAGATGTCATTTTCCTATGTTTTAAAGAGAGGAAAGAATACTTTCTATACATTAACTGGTCCAGGGTCAGTGAGCCAGTTGCAGGTCAGGAACCTAACCTAATATTTTTATTCCAAAACATTTTTACTATCCCATGTCACAATAAAATTTCTCCTTTTAAACATTTTGTTTTGTTAACCAATATTTTAGCTACTTCCTACTGCAAGACAAGCCTTAGAGATAATGTTCTTCCATGTACTTTATATATTTCATATATGTATTTATATATTTAAATATGTTTTCCAATCCCAAAACTCAAATTACTTTGCAAACATAAATGTTATTCATGTAGATAAATGAACTTTTCTATTAGAATCAAACAAAAACCTCAAAATACCCTATTTGTCCTTTTTTTTTTTTTTTTTTTTGCTACACCTTTAGGGATTCAATTTCAACATATCTCCCAATTTCTGCCATTTTCCAGTTTAGGAATTGAGTGGTAGAACAAGAAAGAGTGTGTCTGAGTCATGAAATATAGGTCATTTTGTTTTTGAGTGTGAAACATCAGTGAAGTGTAAGGGTAGTATGGGTTCCACTAACTTCCTATGCCATTTTCCATAGGAAAAATAAACAAGAAATGAAGGAAAAAAAAAAGAGAGAGAACAACAATGTCCACATGGCAACACACAAGAATGAGTGTTTGTGGTAATGTTGGCTACTGTGCCATCAAAATCTTAACTGCCATAAATTGTTGCCTATTTCTTTTGGGTTCCACACAAACTGCTCTTCTCACAGTATGGCCAGGAGCATACTCTTGGAATTTGAAATGAATCCAACCTATATCTGTACAAATGTTCTAAACTATATGGTGGTCTTAAGACACTTGTAATTTTCGGTGAGTTCAAATAAGCAAGTTTTATTTCTTGCTCATGTTGCATGTCCAACATGGTGAATAGAGGAGCTTTGCTCATCATGGTCACTGAGAGATGCAGGATGACAGAGCAGCCACGTTATGCTTTACTGGAGGGAAAAGTGAGAAAACTTCAGAGGCTCTCCACCTAAACAGGGAGTGGCATGCATCACTTCTGCTCACAACACTTCCTTGCCCATAATACCTCCATGGCCCCTTGTAACTGGCTTGTCACAGAAAATACACAGTGAACAGAGTTAATGTCTACAACACAATATTGCTCCTTTAATTCTTAGAATAGTCTGTAGAACCATGGCTTAGAAAACTAAAGACTGAAAGTTAGTTCAGCAGAATGTATCAAAACCACCTCAGAAAATCATAGCCTACCACTTAGGTGTACTTAGAGAGAAACATCATTGTCTTCCTGCATGTAACACCTCTTCAAAGCAAGTTTTAGACAGTATTTAACCATAATATTATCATAAGATTAATTTAGAAACTTTTAAGCAATTGAATGGACTATAGTTGTTCACCAATTTTATGACATTTCCTATGTTGTCATCATTTATTTTTATTTCCATTGTATTATTTAGTTGGCCAGAGTACTAAATTTTATAGATTGAACAGTCCAAAAGTCCAAGGTTGGTCTGTTGAAAGTATTTGATTCTGTGCAAGCAATATTAAGAGGGGCTCTGTGAATAATACTTCCCATAATTCTTCTCAGAAAGGAGAAATTGATATTTCAGTTAATCTCAAATAGAAATTGATTATTTGTGTTCAAGTTACTGGAAGCCTCAATTCATGAATGAGCTCTAATAGAACAAAGAACCCTAGGTAAATAGTACAGAGAGTTAAGTTTCTTCTGAAACAAATAAAAGAACAATATATCTGCGCCTCAATAAAAACTATTTTGTTAACAGTAAAGAAGGTGAAAACAATTTGATTTAAACTTTCATTACCTGTTTCAGAATCAATTTGTCTAGTGCAAATCAGTTTAACTTGTCATGTATTGATATGCCAAGATAAAGCATGCTGTTTAATGACTAACAACAAATGTACAGTGTGTATAGGATGTATGCAACTGACAGGGCTGCTTAATATACATTTTGAGCTTGGAATGAACATTATGTCACTACCACAACTGGGATGCCACATGAAAAATTGGCTCAAAATCACTTTTTTTGTTTACTTTTCTCATGATATTTAAAATGGTGTGGTAAGAGGTGATCTGACAAGAAAATATTATCCTGAAACATTATAGTCCACACAAAAAGTCTACTAGAAATGCTGTTCTCTCAATTTTGAATCTGAAGAACTATTGGAATTTCAGAGATGAGGCTTTCCAGAATGACTAGGTCACTCGCTTCTGAGATCACCCCTAGGGCTATGTCTTTTTACATCTCAGCATATAATATGTCACCTGCATTAGTAAGCCTACATAAGTGTCTCTTTGCAAGATGTATTCTGCACTCCCAAGTTGCTGAAACATGGATGATAAATAGGGCATTTAATATTCTTAATACACGATGGAGACACATCTCAAAGACAGAGGAGAACTTCTGCTCGCCTCCTCTTCTTAATGTAATCCTGCAATAGAATTTAACTTCCATTAGACTTGCTTCTCACAGCTCTCTTATCCCCAGGTATTCGTATGAAAGCTGAGATTCTTACAAACAAAGTATTCTAGCCTTCAGGGTGAATTTTCAAAACTGCTAAGGCAAGACACATATAAAATTTTTCAGTTTATTGCATTTTGGGTGTGTGTTGGCTCTGCAGTGTTTTGAACATTCACCCCTTCAGGTTAGCACATTCATTAAAAATACATCTCATGAGTGTGATATGAACTCAAATTTGAGCACACAGATTTGAATGAATAAAAAGACACTTACAGAGCCAGATAATGGTCACATACATAGGTCTGTGATTTTTCAACCTAGCCCTAGGCCAATGTAATTTCACACAGTGTAACAGAATGAATAATGAAACTATTACCTAATCTTTAATACATTACAATACCAAATTCTGGAATTAGGAGTATGAGTCAGCTATACTTAACTGTACTCCCCACTTTCAAGCTGTAATTATAGTGCAAGTAAAGTATAAATTTGATATAGGCCAGTTTTTTTTAATGTCATCAACCAATTTATAAATTTTAAGATGTTTTTCTTTGAGCAGAGGTCATTCTTTTCAAACTAGTATCTGTTGCTTCGTCAGTATCCAGGGAAGAGCCCACCGATAATTTCTATAACTATAAATTGCATACCCTAACATAATTACGCATTAATTATTTTAATTCCTTAGATTAAAATTAATAGATATTATAAAAATTATAGCTTTTTGTAGCAGGTCTTCATCAATATTACATTCTAATATCTGAAAATGTTTAAAGCAAGTGATTTGGTTTGACTGTCCTAATAGTTTCAGGATACTCAATTTATAAAGACTTCATAAAAGCTATTGGGCATGGTGGCTCACGCCTGTAATCCTAGCACTTTGGGAGGTTGAGGTGGGCGGATCACCTGAGGTCAGGAGTTCAAGATCAGCCTGATCAACACAGCGAAACCCCATCTCTACTAAAAATACAAAAGTTAGCCAGCTGTGGTAACCTGTACCTGTAATCCCAGCTACTTGGAAGGCCAAGGCAGGAGAATCACTTGAACTGTTGAGGCGGAGGTTGCAGTGAGCCAAAGTCACACCACTGCACTCCAGCCTGGGTGACACAGGGAGGCTCTGTCAAAAAAAAAAAAAAAAAAAAGGAAAAGAAAGCTATTCAAACATGTTTAAGCAACTCATTACTATATATTAAGAACACTATTAAATATCACAGATTATCAGAAAAATGTTAGTATTTTCCGTATTAAGTGAAAGTGAAAAATAAGAAGTCAAAATAATAATTATTCTTTAGAGCAATCATTTTCTTATGACTTGAATATATAGTCCATATGGTTGTTACTATGTTTTAATATTTATCTGTACAAATATTGTTTGGGCAAATTTCCAACATCTACTCTGTTTAGCTACTTTTTCCGTGATACTCTATTACCTCAAAATAACAAGCCTTGTGTAGCACTGTCAACGTTATCTAGCAATCAGTATCCATCACATTAAATAAATGTGAGACTAATTGCATTTCCCTTATGGACTATCCGTCTGTTTTCCAGAATTTTGGTAAGGTAATCACTTTTCCCTGCTGCATTTTTATTGAGATTTATTTTAAATCTTATAGCTATATTTTAGTATTTTGGGCTGTTTCACAATTATTCATTTATTTTCTAGTATAGCTTTAATTTATAAGCTCACTATATTTGTCTATATTCATCAGTTTAGCTCTCTATATAATCAAAATTTTGAGGACTTGTATTAGTGGACTTAAATAACTCGTTTACTTAATTTCATCTAGAATTCCTCCCTCTAATGTATTCATCCATTTACCAAATATTTACCTAACAACAGATTTAATCCAGATACTTGATACTGAATATTAATCTATGAATAAGTCATGAAAGGATTCTGCCTTCATAGAAAATAAATAGGTAAAAGATGCAGATAAACAAATTATAATTTTTGTTGTAGTGTAGTGAACACAGAGCATGTTTGAGAGCACTCGGGAGGAGGTGTTCCTAACTAGGATTTGAAATTGATTATCTATTCCTAAGAGAAATTGAGGTCATTGTAAATCATGGAGGTTGAAGAGGAAGGAGCCTTACAAAGGGCCTGTCTTCCAGTATGTACATACATATTGGGGGTAATGGGTATTCATAGGGAAAGTGGCTAGAGGGAGAAGGTGGGAAGTGGGATGGGGAGAGAGAGTATTAGGTCAGTGAGAAAGGAAAGAAGGAATATAAAGTGCAGATGTAAGCGAGAGGAAGGAGTAGAAGTGTGTTTCAGAAATAGGATGTAGCTTTCAATATACTAGAAGCAGTTTGATATGACTAAGATGTTAGAAAATACCTAGAAAGGTAGTTAGTAACAGAAAGTGCATTTTCCATGAAGTAATTAAAGTTAAGCTTCAGAGGCCCCTTTTTGTATGAACAGCTTGCAAGTTCCTGGAAGTGACTTTAGCAAAGTATTTATATGAATATAAATCCATGTGTGTATATATGTATGTATTCTATCTATCTATCTATCTATCTATCTATCTATCTATCTATCTATCTGTCATCTATCTATCTAATTTAAGGTAAGGTACGTTACCTCAAGTGTTTAAGATGGCTCTTTCTTTCTACCCTTTCCCTTGTGTTAGAAGATATATTGGAGTGGCCTCTTAAAAGGAAACTGATTTGGGGATTCATTTGATTGAGGTTTAGTGGGATTTTTAAATGTAATTCAGTTGTTTCCATGTATAGTAGTTACTTTCAGTTATTGCCAAGAGAATATTTTCCAGGAATATTATGCTAAGTAATGAGGAGTAGCAGATTTAAAAAACACACCAGAGAGATTTATATTTCTTTCTGATTAGACATGGTATACTGACATTGACAAATATTATATAAAACGTGTATGTGCCACTAAAAGGAAGACATTGACCACAAATTGTTTAATGGTGTCCTCAATTCAAAGAGTAAAGACTTGATATCAAACAGGTCATATCTGATAGTAAATTAATAGAGCTTTTGCAAAAATTGATAATCATCCTAAAATAGTTTCTGGACGAAATCAATGATAAGTTGGTGTGCAGTAATATATTTTCCAAAACTAATAATAAAATTAAATTTGAGCAGTGTTGCTAAGAGAAAATGGAACGAAACATTTTTTTTCTTTCTTTAGAAAATGACATTATGAAGTAAAGGACTAGGCAAAGAATACCTAGTTACTTCATAGAAAATAAATATTGTAGAGGTGTTTGAGCCAGTTAATTAATAATAAACATACAATATAATATTTTGGATTTTTGACATTTCTGATATTGGTCAGATTTTTAAATTTTGTATTTGATTTTGGTCAGGAATCTATTTCATAGTACGGCAGTTGTAATCATGACAGTCTTAGTTGACGTATCATTCTCTCAAACACCAGAAGAGAAGCTTACCCCTTATTCAATTTGACCAAATTTTTAAATATTATAGGACAGCTATTAATTACCTTTTTAGTATTTATTTCTGTAATGTAAACAACCCCAATTCCTCCATTATTTGCTACACAGCATAATAATGAAACAATTTAGGTTAATGCTATCCATTCCAGTATCCCTCCCTCATAAAGGGGATAATGTATCTATTTTTTCTTTTTTCTTTTTTTTTTTTTCCGCCCAGAGTGGTGGTTCAGTGGCATAATCTTGGCTCACTGCAACCTCTGCCTCCTGGGTTCAAGCAATTCTCCTGCCTCAGCCTCCTGAGTAGCTGGGATTATAGGCACAGGCCACCACATCCGGCTAATTTTTGTATTTTTAGTAGAGATGGAGTTTCACCATGTTGACCAGGCTGGTTTCAAACTCCTGACATCAAGTCTCAAACTCCTGATCTCAAGTGATCCGCCCGCCTCAGCCTCCCAAAGTGCTGGGATTACAGGCATGAGCCACAGGACCCGACCAGGATAATGTATCTTTCTTTTCAGTAATGTCCCTTTCGAAGGCGCAATAATATTCGTACTTATATGATAATCTTTATGCCTCACAAATTACATTATTATACACTGTTGCATTTAATCACAATAACAAAAAGGAAGTAAGGATATTCCCACTTTTCAGAGATAAAAACTGCAGTTTGGAGAGGTTAAATAACTTAATAAATTCATAGCTGTTGGTATAGAACCTTTCTTATCTTCTCACACTGAATTCGGAGAGCATCACATTATACTATCACTCCTTACCACATTTATTTATAAAACATACACAGCTGTTAAGATATGCTAGGTTTTCCCTTATAAATATTATTTATTGACCATAAAACCAACTACAAGCTAAACATAAGTTACCCTGTCCTCTCAGAAAGAATCTGTAACTACCAGTAATGTTGATGGAATTATTACACAGTAGCATGTTTAAAGAATCAAAATATTGGGAAAAATTTTTGCTGAAACAATTTAATATCACAGTCATTTTAATTAAAATTAAAATGTGAAAAACTTTGTAGGGTCAGATATTTATGTCATTATTTAAAGTACAGCTTACATTATTCACAATAGCTATCGCCTTTTATCATTTTTTGAATATTGAAACTAAAAGAATTAAATGGTTGGGAAAGTGTCTGGTCTTCATTATGTTTTGAATAGCCTATTCTTACTGACATTATAATGGATTAGTATGATATGTTATGGAACATCATGTCAAAAACAATTCCAATACTTCCTCTGAAACCAGAATTTCTTTTTCTAAATTGCTAATGGTCTACTTAGGAGATATTTTACTGTTCTTCTTGTGTTTCTTAGTTGTAATTATTCAATTAGAGATTTTTAAATTAGTCAGGTAGATTTTTTTGTAACCCATGAAAGAGTACTATGGACATTTTACTTGCCTCTTTTCTTTCCTCATTATCCTTTCCTTTAAGTAAAGGGAAAGGTGTCTTTTGTTACAGCCTTTTTGTGTGTGTTTGTTCATATGGTTGAAAGGGAAGGTATTTCAAACCAGAATTGGGAAAATTATAGTATACTTTAAATGTTGGCATTTTGAAAATAACACAATCAACACAGAAGAACAATGGACTATAATAATGCTATTCATAAGGCATGTCTAAGATGTATATGTCTTTTTTTAAATACAGGAAACAGAACCCACTCAAGATATTTTAAATACAAATAGATTTTTTTTTTATTAGCAAAGATAGTTCTTTATTGCTATGTGTGAGTCACAAATTGGAAAAAAGAAAAGCATACATAAAATATTAATTCATAGAATTCAATGGCATTCTACTCTTTTTTTATATACTTAAGTTCTGGGATACATGTGCAGAACGTGCAGGTTTGTTACATAAGTATACATGTGCCATGGTGGTTTGCTGCACCCATCAACCTGTCATCTACATTAGATATTTCTCCTAATGCCATCCCTCCCCTAGACCCCCACCTCCTGACAGGCCCCAGTGTGTGATGTTCCCCTCCCTGTGTCCATGTGTTCTCATTGTTCAGCTCCCACTTATGAGTGAGAACAAGCGGTGTTTGGTTTTTTGTCCCTGCGTTAGTTTGTTGAGAATGATGGTTTCCAGCTTCATCCATGTCCCTGCAAAGGACATGAACTCATCCTTTTTTATGACTGCATATTATTCCACGGTGTGTAAGTGCCACATTTCTTTTATCCAGTCTATCATTGATGGGCACTGGGGCTGGTTCCAAGTCTTTGCTGTTGTGAATAGTGCTGCAATATACGTATGTGTGCATGTGCCTAACCAAATATATTTTTATACAGGGAATTAGGTGCTTACACAATTGTTAGAAAAGCTCTACTGAAGGCCTTCAGGTATGGCTAAGAAAATATTTCAGATGTGATCTACTTTATAGTTAAATAAGTAAGATGGCAATCAGGAGGCCACTGGAAAGTTCTGATCATTTTATCCTTACCACTGATTTCTGTATTTTAATCAGCATGTGATCTGACCTTGAACTTCTTTTCATTGAAAAACTTGTTAGAAACTGTCCTCTCTAAAAAAATGCCTCACTGAATTGTTCTTAGTATGTACCTATCTTCTTTCAAAATAGCCTATACATTCCCTTTCTTCTCCATTTGTGCCTAAATCAGAAACCTGAAAGGACACTGTTTTTTTTTTTCTCATTTGATATTCAACCTGCTATATAAAGCCATGTGCATCTAGAGCATTGTATAAATAATGAATAATAATATTTATGTCCTTCAGGGGAAGACTGAAAACTTTTCTCCTTTAATTGAGTTCTTCTGTTTGTGTTTTTGATGTTTTATTTATTGTGTGCTTATTGGAAGGATTTTTCTGTCTATTGTTGTGGTTCCTGTTCTATTTTGGCCCTGGAAATAGCTCCTGTCTTGTGTTGCCCTTTTTTTTTGGAATTTTGTTTAATTTCTGTCAGATGAAGGTGCTTTGAAGGCTGCAGGGCCCTTAATGTCAATAAATTAAGGATATAAAAAATGCCATCTGCCACCTTTTCACCTACTATACAACATTTATCAATGTATCAGAAAAAATTACTTTAGTCACAATTCTCTTACAGAGAAATTTATTTTCTTGTTTTTCTGTGACGACCTTCTAATTTTTAGGTGTAATCAGATTGCAGTGAAAGCCAGTAAATTACACATGCTGTTACTAAGTTTAAACTCTAGCCACTGCTAGACCATTCAGACCGTGGGACACTGTTGAGATTCAGTGGGGATCGGGACAAACCTTCCTTGCAGGGTTCATCAGTGACCAAGAACTGCATGCCTGTATGCTCCACACTGGAATAAGCTGTACAGTCTTAGCAACTGCAGATCACTTAGCATGAGTGACACCAAGAGGTGATACCAGGAAACCTGTGGACCCAGGCGACCTCTCCCTAAGATAGTCCCCTGACAACTATGTGGGGGATTCACCAATGAGTAGTGCCCATCATCTCTAAGGGAGAAAATATAATTTACTGTCACATAAACAAATTTTCTAGTCACAGAGATGTGACATAGTACATGAATTCTGATGTGTGACTTTGGGCAATTTGCTTACTTTGGTAAGCTTCAGATTTTTAAAATCTATAAAGCATGAAAAAATACCAACTTAAAATGTTGTGGCAAGATTCAATAAGATAATATGTGTAAACTAATTAACACCTACTAAATGTTAAGAAACGATATTTTAATATCCTATTAATAAGGGAGAGTCCTCTTGTTCATTATGTATAATCAACACTTTGGGCGGTTGCCAGACCACTCAAAGTTATATTCCCTAAGGGGCTCAGGAACACTGGTACTTTCTATTCCCAAATGAGGAGGAGCCATCTGCTTTTGAAACTTAATAAGTGTGTGTAGGAACGCTAATTGAAACAAAGAGAAGTGTGTCCAGTATTAACTCTTTTAATGACTTATGTATTCACATACTTTTTTTCTTCAACTTTTATTTAAAGTTCCAGGGTACGTATTCAAGATGTGCGGTTTTGTTACATAGGTAAACCCGTGCCATGGTGGTTTGGTGCACAGATCAACCCATCACCTAGGTATTAAGCCCAGCATCCATTAGCTATTCTTCCTGATGTTCTTCCTTCCCATGACTCCCCCAGTAGGTCCCAGTGTGTGTTGTTCCCCTCCCTGTGTCCATGGGTTCTCATCAGTCATCTCTCACTTATATGAGGACATGTAGTGTTCGGTCTTCTGTTCCTGTGTTACTTTGCTGACAATAATGGCTTCCAGCTCCATCCATGTCCTTGAAGAGGACATGATCTTGTTCCTTTTTGTGGCTGCATAGTATTCCACGGTGTATAGGTACCCAGTTTTCTTAATCCAGTCTATCATTGATGGGCATTTGGAGTGATTCTATGTCTTTGCTGCTGTGAATAATGCTGCAGTGAACATATGCATGCATGTATCTTTATAACAGAATGATTCCTACTCCTCTGGGTATATATGCAGTAGTGAGGTGGCTGGAATGAATGGTATTTCTGCTCCTAGACCTTTGAGGAATCGCCACACTCTCTTCCACAATGGTTGAACTAATTTACATTCCCACCAACAGTGTAAAAGTTCCTTTTTCTTTGCAACCTCACCAGCACCTGTTGTTTCTTGACTTTTAAATAATCAGCATTCTGACTGGTGTGAGATAGTATCTCATTGTGGTTTTGATTTGCATTTTTCTAATGATCAGTAATATTAACCTTCTTTTCATATGTGTGTTGGCTGCATGAATGTCTTCTTTTGAGAAGTGTCTGTTAATGCATTTGTCCACTTCTTAATGGAGTTGTTTGTTTTTTGTTATAAATTTGTTTAAGTCCTCTGTAGATTCTGGATATTAGCCCTCAAATATATTTTTGATGGCATGTGATGTGCCCAGCATTGCACTCGAAAAGATATACTCCTCCTTTAGAGCCAGAGAATTATATCAGTAAATTAATTTTGATGCAATAAAATCGAGAGTAAGAGACAATACACAGAATGGAGAAGAAAGCCACCAACTCCTTAATACAAATGCAGAGCAAAGGAACTTACAGGCAATGCCAAGATTTACCTCAGGAAGCAATTATGATGATTTTGTAATATCTAATAGTCCAGAACAGATTTGGGTAAGAGATATCTAGGGAAACAGGGAGTGGGTGAGGTAGTTATCTCATGGTGTTTTTTGAAAATGGGAGAATGATGACATTATTAGAAATGGCAATGGGATGATAACTTGAGAACAGCTTTGTAATACAAAGTGTTAGGAGTGTCAGCTATGGGGTCAGAAAACCTAGGTTCACTTCCCTTTGTTGCCCCTTTTTCGTTGTGTCCTTAATTTCTTTTTGTTCAAATTTCCTCTTCTAATAAATTTGCCAGTATGTTGTGAAGATTAAAGAGTTTGTTTTTAATGATACGAAGATCTCCCTATAATAAGCATTCAGAAACATGATTATTATTCACATTGGAAAAAAAGCAAAACAATATGGATTACACATAATTTAAGAAAAATACACAAAAAATGTAAAAAATATTATCTAACATATTAAGAAATATTGTGTCTTCTGTCATAAACAATGAAATTATTTCTTCAGATTTTCACTCCTGTGTGTGCAAAAAGTACATAATGTCCTCAAAGAGATGGTGGGATTTTTTTTTTTTTTATAAATGTCTCCTGGCAGGGGTCACCTCATCTAAATACATGGTTTTTTCTTTTCATAGAGTGAAATCTGTTTCATTCTGTTCTACTGTGTTGAGTAAGACCTCTTAAATGGTTAAAAAAGAAAAATGGAAACAGTCATAATTACTCACTAACTTGAATTAATGCGACTGCATTATGCTCCTAATAACTATAGTTTGCTCATGTCTCCCCTGTAATAATCCAAAATTAATTTCATTTTATGCTTGCAAATAATCAGTTTATTTATAAAGGTTAGCCATCTTTCTTAGCACAAGTTATTCCTTTTTCATTACTTACTGAATTGTGCTAATGAAACCAAGGCTGGAGATGCATGCAGATTTATTTCTCCTGCATTCTTTGGTGTTGAAGAGGTTGCAAGAGAAAGAAAGAAGTCTGAAGACAACTGCATTTTGGGTCTAGGAATCTTATTCTAGTCTTAGTTGTTTGCAGGGTCTAGGAATCTTATTCTAGTCTTAGTTGTTTGCAGTGCATATAAGCACTTCAATATCCCCTAGCCTTTCCCATGGAAGAGACCAAAACTATCCCTAGGGAAAAAGTACAGAAGTACTCTGAACTCTTCTAAAGAGATGTGCAGTCCACCTATCTTAGACTGTAATAATAGTGTATGGTGTTTACTGTATGCCAGTCACTCTTCTAGGTGTTTTACATTTAGCTCTCATGGCAACTCCAGGAGGTAGGTGCCATCATTATTCACATTTTGTATGAGTCACAAAGAGATGAAGGAACTTGCCCAAGATCATACAGTTATTAGATGTGATGCAAAGCCAGGCTGCTAGCTCCAGAGACTGTGATCTGAAACACTATTCTCAATATACAAATCCAATAAAATATTCTATCATTTACAGGTAATCACTGTTTCCCTATGGTGAGATGAAAATAAGCAGTAGTTAAAAGAGAGTAACTTCTTAGCTTTTAATCGTTAGCAAACTAGTAATTGTCATCTCAATGGCCTCTTCTCACTGCTGGTTTCATTGGATGCCCAATTATACTATTTTAACTTGATTATGTAGATACGCTATTCTATAAAAATAATCTCCAATTTTTTCATGGCCATATGTTCACTATTCCCGACCACAGAAATGCTTTATGACTTGGGAAATTGCTTATCCTTTCTGGTTAAGGATTTATTTTTTCATCTGTACATAAGAGATGAGATGTAATTTAAATCTCTAAAGACTTTTTAACTCTAAAACTTATCCTTCTGTAATTCCTTAAGAATGGGATTTAAGCTTCATATTGTTTTGCTTTTAGTATTTATCAGCCCCAGCAAACTAAGCTCATTGTTTTATGCACAGTAAATTTAATGTAAGTCTTCCTATCTATCATTGTATTTTGTGATAATCTGACTTCTAATATAACGATTTTTCAAACATAATTTTATTTGACTTTGGAGTTACAGAATCACTCTAATGAAACACAAAATAAATTTGGATTACAGTTTCCTAAAACATAAAGTGGTCTAAAAATGACCTCCCACTATATTTGGACAATACCAACTGATTCACAGGATCTACTGGGCAACGATTGTGAATAGATTGCTGAAAAACACACTGTAAAGAGATAGTAATAAAAAGTATGGCTGTGCTGTGAAATGATCTCTCCTATCTTGTAAGGTATTTGCACAGTCATGTTTTCAGAAATGCTATAAAACAAGCAAGCAAGCATATATTGTCTCTTACAAACTCCCCCTTTGTGGACAGTTTTGTTTTTTCTTTTAATGATGAGAATTTTGACTGCCCTGCACCAGTCACACAAGAATACATATACCATAAAACTATGAGTTTCTTGGTGCATTTGTAAGGATAACAGGGTCACGTATCACCTGGATTGGCAGAATTTGGAATGGAATGCTCAGTCATATTGCAAGAATTTGCAGAGCAGTAGGGATCTGGAAATAGACTGTTGGCAGCTCTTCTTCTTTTATTAATCATTATGAGTGTGGCAGATGGTCTTTGGGTTACTCTCCAAGAGAAGTTCTCACTCTCTCTGAGGTGCAATGAGAGGTTCTCTAATGCTACTGTCCTCATTCAGGAACTGTTACTTTGATATTTAGATGGATGAATAAAAAAATTTTACTGAACAATTAAATAAAATTTTGTTGAGCATCTTCTGTGTTCCAGGTATGGTTATAGACAGTGGTGATAAAGCAGTGAACTAAAAACCCTTGTCATAGCGGAGCTGACATCCCCAAATGTGGCAAGAAGCTGGCAGGAGGTAAAATAAGTAAAATGCATAATATGTTGGATCTAGGGGCGGCAAATTCAGTCTGTAGGCCGAATTTACCCTACTGTTTGCTTTTTTAAACAAAGTTTTATCGGAACACCGTCATGTTCTTTCATTTACCTATTGTCTATGGCTGCTTTAGTGCTACAATGGCAGCCCTACCTAAAGCCCTACAATGGCTTTACCTAAATTAGGTAAATTAGCTTTACCTAAAGCCCTACAATGGCAGAGCAGTTGCAACCAAAATTCTATAGTGTGTGTCTGTCCAGAAAAAGTCTGCAGACTTCTAGGTTAGATGCTAGAAATTAGTATGAATAAAAGTAAATGCAGGAAGTAGAAGAGGACTAGGATGTGTTTTAGAAAGAATGGCCAGAGGACAATTGATTGAGAAAGTAACATTTGTGTAAAGCATAGAGGTGGTGAGAGAGCAAGCCATGCAGCGTTTAAGGAAATAACATAATAGACCAGCAGAACAACAAGTTTCCAGGCTCTGAGATAGGCACATGCTCAGAATGTTCTGGAAACTGCCGAGAGACCAATGTCCTGGAGCAGAGTGAGGAACAGAGAAGTAGGAGATCAAAGAATGAGGGCAAGAGGTATCAAGAAGTCATACAGGGCCTTGCAGGCCGTCAGAAGTTTTTGATTTGTATTCTAAGTGAGTTGGAATCCATTGGAGGGTGATGATTAAGTGACATAGGACATATGATTTAATAGGATTTTCTTCCACTGTTGATTTCATAACACACCAATGGGGAGCAAAGCCAAAATCAGGGAGGAACGGCCTTCTAGTAAGAGTTACAGGGAACCAGGCATGAGATAATGGGGACTTGGAAAATAGGAGCAGCATTGGTGGGGAATGCTGTATTTAGGTACAGTTTTTGGTTTTAAAAACCCACAAAAGTTGTAATAGAGGGCTGATCTTCAATTAAATACTGCTTGTATTTAGTTTAGGGCAATTAAATGATATTTTGAAATGTAACAAAATATATTTTTTTTATTTTCATGAAAGTATATTTGTGTTATATAACTGTTACCCAATAACCGTTTGCCGGGAAAGCCATTAGGAATTTAGTAATTAAGATTTAAATGTGTTTTTGTTTGTTCATTTGTTTTCCATAAGGAGCCTGCATTTGACGTCCCATTGAGAATAAGCAGGAAGTCTGAAAAAGGGGGAAAATATCAGCTAAGTTCTTTTAGATTCTCTTTACGTTTCTTCAATTATCATTGAGAAATTTGGCAATTTAAAATAGGACTCTCCATCACTATCATGAATTAGCAAGGTTCCACTGTAATAATTTCCCATTAAAACCCATGAAGTTCAGGTTTTACATGATGAGTACAGAGATGGCTACACAAATGCATTGTTTTGTAGGCAGTCTGTTTAATCTAATGCAAAAGCCACAGTGGCTTTTAAAACTTACCTGCAAGAATAGCTAGAAACAGCATTCTGAATGATAGAGATCTGAGTTTTAGAAAGGAATATTTAAAAAGAAGAACAAAAATGAGAACAGCATATTTCACTGTGAGCTTTGGATAAGTGTAGGAGAAGGCTGTCTCAATAGTAGCTCTCTAGGCTATAAACCCAAAGGACGAAGTAGTCAAAAATGTTTTCGTGTTGTTGCAGAGAGTGACCAGTGATGATCACCGCTTCAATAGAACACCAGGGAAAATATGTTTAGGAAAATGGAAATTAGGGTAGAAGAAAGTGAAAGCCAAATTACAACACTTGGTGTTAGAGAGTTGAAAAGAAAAGTGAAGCCTGCCAAATTGAATGCCCTGGAGAATATCCCCAGGGAAAGGAAATCGTGCAAGATTCTTTAGCTTTGCAAAAAGGAAAGAAGAAAGGCTTTCTATAGCAAGTCTTTCAAAAAAAAATCCCATCAGATTCTCTAGAAATTGTAGGGTTGTATAGAATTTATATAATATTTGAGATAGAAAGAAAATGTATATTTTGTTGAAGCCAAGCTAAATAGAATTAATGTATCATAGTCAAAAGATAATAACAGCACCATATATTTCTATAGAGCTTTATTATTGATGAAGCATTTTTCACATACATTCTCTTATGAATCCAAGGAGGATTGTGGTTCAATTTTTTTTTTTTTTTTTTTTTTTTAACAGGATCTCACTTTGTCACCTAGGCTGGAATGCAGTGGTGTGATCTTGGCTCACTGCAACCTGACTTCCTGGGCTCAAATGATCTTCCCACTTCAGACCCTCAAGTAGCTGGGACTACAGTGTGTGCCACCAAGCCCAGCTACATTTTTTTGTATTTTGTTGTAGAGATGGGATTTCACCATATTGCTCAGGTTGGTCTCAAACTCCTGAGCTCAAACACTCCTCCTGCCTTGGCTTCCCAAAGTGCTAGTAATACAGGCATGAGCCATAGTGCCTGGCCTGTTCACGGGTCAGATTTTTCAGGTGAGAAAAGGGTGGCTCAGGAAAATTACAACAAACAGTGATAAACACTTTTGGAACCAAGATTACAGTGTAGTTCTTTTGCGTGCTAACATAGGAATCTTCCCAATACTTATGTTATCTTTCACATCAATGAAATCTATATTGTATTCAAATTCAACATTAGGCTTTTAGAGTCACTCAGAAGTTGGATGGAAAGAATCACTAACCATTGTCATTTTCAGTATGATTTCCTGTTTGCAAGTCATCCCAGTGTGATATCATTTGCTCTTTACATTTTACATACAAGGGAACTAAGTCTGGGATACCTGCCCAAGCTGAAAGGACCTGCAAATACAGGAATGAGAAAGGAAATACATCTCTTTGAACACCAAAGTCCTTTATTCTTCTGTTATAACATAAACACGATACATGAAAGCATATATATCTTGAGTTAACTCATGATAATGTGAACCACATGCCAGCAGATCCTAGTGAGGTTGACACTGTTAAAAAAGAAAATAATTCATATGGCAGTAAGGGTTTCCTTAGATCCTGAATGTTTCATAGAGCAGCTGAAATTTGAGCTAGAACTTGGGGGTTTGTAGAGTATTTTTATGCAACAATTAGCATAATGACAGACAATAAATATTAACATGGACAAAAGAATAAATGGATGGGTAGACAGATGACATTTGTAATAACGCTGGAATTCTGTTTATCTCACTATTGCTTCACTTCCTGTTCAAAACATTCTCCTACCTATGCCAAGAGCTGTTAGATGAAAATCCTCTGTGTTTCCATATTGTGAGGTATATTAGACTGCAATTCCTTTAAACAAGGAATTATATCTTTCTAGTCACTGTGTCTGACACACAATAGAGAACACATGTTTGTTAAATAAATGAATAAATAAAATGGATGAAATTAATGGATAAATAAGTAAATGGTATAACACTTCCATCTGCCATCATGTGCTTACTCATAGGATAACTCACTGTTTCGTGAAGATTTCCTTTATGGCACCTCCTCAAGCAGAGTCTGCCTCTCATAATTTATCAATTCTGTACAGATGGCTCCTTATAAACTTATATATCCTTATGTATCTATCGACTGGTAGGGCCCTTATTTGGGTAGATGACTATCTTCTCAGTATACCATCTACTCCTTGAAAACAGACACTATTTTTCACTAATTATTTTGGCCTCCATATTTTGAACATAGACCCTTAATAAATATCTACATTTTTTCCTGCCCCATTCTTGATCTCAGTCAGAAGGGCTCATGGGAGTGGGATTAAGAAGTGAAGGCTACATAGCAAATAAAGTATGCTGAGACACAGAACTGTAAGAAAGCATTTTTGAGGGCAGGCAAGAGGAGTGGTGTGGTACGGCTATAGATTAGAATGCAGTTATTTGTATGCTTACTAGAATCACGGTCCGTAATTATATATTTAAGTCTGAAATTTCTAACAAATTCCAACATAAGGTGCTCAGAATATATTTTTTTCTAAATTCAACCTTTCCTAATAGAAATAATTTTACCTTATTGCCACCCAAATCATCTATTAAAACAATGATTTTTTTTTCATGGTGACATAAATATCCTCTAAAATGCTTTGAGCACCTTAAAAGAAAAGTATAATGCAAATTCAACAGAACATTATTAATTTTAAGACTGTTAAGAATGCATAATTCAAAGCTATGGTTACTGTACCAAGCATAATCAAAATAATAAGCTTATTGTTCTCAATACTTTCCAGGTCTCGATATGAAACCTCTTTTTCAATTAATTTTTCAACATCTTCCAAATGCCAATATACTTGTCCTATAAAGGACTTCCTATTTTTCTTCTAGAGGTTAAATGGCTATGGCAGCCTCCTCCAGAGTTGAGTTGCCTATTTCCGCTTCGTAAATCAACTGCTTTTCTCCTAGGACGAAGGGAGACTTCGGATTCATTTATTCCGTTTTGTAAGAAAAAAATTGTTAAGGGTTTTCCAAATAACCTCACTGGTGAAAAAAAAAAAAAAGAAGTTTCCTCATGGTTCATCAGGGAAAACCGTAGATTATACAAAGTTATTTGTCAGCAAATGCATATCGATTGAATAAAAGTTGTTTTGCTTTCTAATTGCCACATTTCCTTACAAGGAACTTGGCAGGTCAGGGATTTGAGTTTATTGAAAGAAAATAAAACGGGTTGCAGTTTGACCTGACAGACTGCTTATGGGGAAATATACAACAGAGTTAGATTTTTCTAGAGGGACTTTGGGCAATGAAAGTGATTTATAGAACTTCTACATATCTAAACTTTATACTCACTGGGGAGTATTTAAGGATAAGAAGTGTAGAGGATCTTAAATTCAAGCATCAAAACTCACAGGTCAACAAAAAGGTGAACTCAGAGACTTATATAGTTGACCTTGTGCTGTTACAGAATGTCCCACAATTGCGTGAGTCTTGGTATAGATAGACATTGTTTCGATACCTAAGATTATTGATACGGTTTGGCTGTGGCCTCACCCAAATCTTATCTTGAATTCTAGTTCCCATAATCCCCACGTGTCCTGGGAAGGACCTGGTGGAAGGTAATTGAATCATGGGGACGGTTACCTCCATGGTGTTCTCGTGATAGTGAGTGAGATCTCGCAGGATCTAATGGTTTTATAAGGGACTTTTCCCGCTTTGCTCAGCAGTGATTCTCTCTCTGTCCTGCTGCCTTGTGAAGAAGGTGCCTGCTTCTCCTTTGCCTTCTGTGATTGCAAGTTTCCTGAGGCCGCGCCCCCAGCAGTGCGGAACTGTGGGTCAGTTCAACCTCTTTTCTTTATAAATCACCCAGTCGCAAATATTTCTTCATAGCAGCATCAGAGTGCACTAATACAGTTATAATTATCATCACCTTTTGGCTGTCCAATTGATTTACAGTATTGAGTTCATCTGTTTATTTTTTTTAAAGTCTCTTCTAAATATCAGGTGCTATATTAGATGTGGGGTGCAAAAATATATTTTTATTTATTCACTAATTTACTTAAAATTTATTTATTGAGGACCTACTGTATTTTAGGCACTGTACTAGATTCTGGGAATATATAGAGATTAATGTAATTGGGGCCCGAAGTATAAGAGCACACAGGTAGGGGAAGTAATTTGAGAGCTCACAGGGGAAGTAATTTACAGTCAGTGTTCTAAATGTAGAAATGGAAGTATGTGAAAAGTACCCAAAATATTCTGATGGAAGAGGATTTAAGGAAAGTTTCAAAGAGAACGTAGGGCCTGAGACAGGTTCTAATGGATGAGTAGGAGTTTGCCTAGTTGGCAAGATATAGGGCAAAGCAAAACAAACGAAATGTGTAAAAGTAAAGATACATGACAGTAGATTAAATTTTTAAATGAAACATGCTTAATAAAAATCAAATCCCCAACAAACAAGAATATAGAATCAACAACATCTCACCTGGAAATTATTCTGCTGTTTGTGCTGAGGGCTGAAAACAACCAGTTTCAACTCAAGCCTAATAATTTGTTTGGCACATTTCATAATTGATCCATTTTGCTCTGAACTAAACACATTCATATTAAAACAGACGTCGAGCAATGCTAATAACCAAAGTGAGAACTGCTTTATAAATGTAATCCTGCCCAAATAACAGCACAAACAACTTTTGAAAATTTTCTAAATAAATATCAGAAACTTTATGATAACAAAAACTTTATGGCTGCTTTCTTCCACTGTCTCTTGACCCTTTCTGGATCTGTCTATTGTGGACAGAAAGCCTGCAAATTCATAGTCACGGAAGGATGAATGAAAGAGAATCAATATACATCCAGTTAGTCTCAATTTTCTCTAGTCAGAGTCTCTAATTTCTGCCTTTTTTAACTACTCTGAATGAAGCAAATCCTCAGTGTGCTACGTAGCTCATGGCATTTTTCAAGACAAAGCCATGATTTGGAAGAATTCTGCTCCATTATACTGGACACAATTGTCTTTGTAAAAATGTCAACAATAACATACATATTTTAATGAACTTCTAAACATAGCTTATAAATCACCTAATTATTAAGCAATGTCACATTAAATCCTATATGTCATCTCTTTACATGGAATAATTAACAAGAACACAGTTGTATCTGAAAATGTATTATGCTGTACATTTGAAAATGGCAAATTATTACCTTTTAGTTATAACAAATTATGAGTAGCATCTATAAAAGTATACCAACATTCTCAAGATTGATAAAAACTTATGCATATTCCCTGTAATTTAATTCAATAAACACTTACTGAGGACATACTCTTTACCAAGCTCTGAAATTATACAAATAGATATATTAATATAATATTCCAATCCTTTCCCTGAAAATTCACAGTTTATTGTCACTGATTAGAATCTGCAAATATTTCTGAGGGTCAACATGGATTTGCCACATGATTCATGACTATGAATTTCTTTAACTTGAAATATCCAAATTCGGTATACTACACATTTAAATCTCTGTGATCTCCAGACATATTATGGTCTGTCCTGTTTCTATTATGTGCATTTTCCATTCTTTAGATATACCAATCTTTCTTTCTTTCTTTCTTTCTTTTTTTTTTTTTTTTGTCCTCTTTGTCCATTTTTTTTTTTTTTTCTGGTCAGTTAGCAGATTCCTTCTGATTATTCCTTTGGAATAACTTTCACATCAGCTTTTTTTTCCTGGCCATTTCTGCATTAACTTCAAACCTACTTACCCCTCATCTATATTACTGAGAACCTTCACTTGCCTCCAATCTTGTCTTTTTTTAATTGAAATCTGCAAACTGCAAAGGTGTAATACTCCTGAAAATATCTGTACAAACCATTCTCTGTTAAAACAAAGCAAAACAGTTGTGGTCTATTGTCTGGAAATGTTGCACACTCAAGTTCCTAAAAAGGCCAGGTCAGTAACAAAATAAGTAAAGTGAATAGAATAAGATAATCAGGAGTGCTAGAGATTGTGGCATGCACAGGCTCCAGATAAGGTTTACAAGGTACTTAGGTATAGCTGATTGTTTTCATATTTTTCATATTGAAATATGGGTATTTTTAATGTTTGATGAAAAAAATACACTAAATTTTCTAATTTTTAAGACACTGTGTGGGCCAAATAAAATATATTTGTATCTGCTGTTCTCACACAGTTCTGACAGAATAAGAAAAGCAAGCTGCCAGCTTGTGAACTCTGGTCTATAGAGTTAGACCATTTTACGTTGCCTGGATTTCGAGGTCCTGTGACATGTAGGCCCATTGTCTGTCTCCAGTGTAATCTCTTATTATCTAGCATTGACTTTGTGCCTGTTATTTAAGGAACTATACCTAGTATTTACTCCTTGCAACAATTTATGGAAGTAAGAATTATTATATTCACTTAAAAGATGAAAAAGTTTAAATGTTTGTCAGTAGCTACATGGTAAAGGACAGCTTTATAATTCAAATATAGCATTTTCTGATTCAAAAGTGTATGCCCTTTATACTTTGCTATCCTATTTCCTGAATACATGTGTAAATAGGATATACATCTTCCCAAGAACCTTGTGTAAAAGGAACTATTTTTACCTTAATTTTACAAGTAAGGGAAGTGAATTACATGAGTTGTCTAAACTCAGAAAACTGTTAATTAGTAAACTTAGAGTATAAATCCACAGTTTAAATACAGAGTCTGCTATCTTATAAAACTGTTTACTATACTACATAATTTTTTAATGAGCAAACAAAGAAGTAAATATAATTTACTTTAAAATCCAACTCAAATGCTACACTTTCTATAACGATTCTCTTGCCCCTCTTCATGAGACGTAATCTCTTCCTACAATCAGCTACTGTGGTATATTACCCATATTTCTCTTGTTTAACCTTGCGTTAAAATCTCTTTTACTAAACAAGATCAATGTGTTGCTGATTGATAAGATCCCTGTGCATAGTTGGAGCTTATAAAATTGTGTTGAATGAAATTAGAAATACATGAATTAAAATGTGTTATTTATTTCCTAATACAATGAGTGTGCTTTGCATAACTATAGTAAAAATAATTTTAAAAATAAAATAAGTTTTAAAAGAAGATTTGCATTTTTTATCACACCTCCTGCTGGCAGTGCTCAAAAATCTTGGTTCAGTATAAGGCATCATAACTGTTTATTAAATTATTTAGAAAGTAGGCCTAGGATGTATTTGTAAAATATTAGGAAGAAAAAAATCATCTGGTTAGGAAATAAACCAGGGATCATTTGTGTGGGTGGTAATATCAACATGCAAAGCAATTCCCCTGGTAACACATTGCATAAAAACATTTTGTTCAAACCAGGGTATTCTGCTGTGTTGTGTGGTTTCCTGCCAAAATGTTCCTTTGCTGTCATGTAGATAGCCAAAGCTATCTGTTAGGAAAACTCCTTCTCTACTCAAAGAGCCCAACTCAGCACTTTCAAAGGCCCACAGGAAACAGATGCTCATCTTGAAACCATCAGAGGTGAATGATTTTGATAAATACAGGTAGTTTGATGGCACGTGGTCCACGAGACTACCCTTTTCTAAATCCTGAATCAGAATTGACTGTAAACTATATTCCTACTGCACAAAAAAAGTCTCTACCCTGAGTGCTTCAGGATTGGGATTATTTTTAAGCATATTTTACTGAGGAAATTTCTAAAAACTAGTGTTGGAGTCTTTATAGATAATGGCACCTCAAAATAATAAATAAGATTGTATTCTCTAGACACTTTATTGCTTAACTATTGGAGCATCTGAATGATGTAATGCCAAATCTTTTCCACTGAACTGTTCCTCCCAAGTTAACAAGAGAAACAAAAGCATTATAAAATAAAAAGCAAAAGTATGTAGAAATAATTTCTCATCATTCTGCCCAAAAAAAATGAGATAAATGAATAACATACAGACACTGATACATGCTCATTAACTTAGCAGAAATTCTAATTTGTATAGCATAAAATGTTCCAAAAGGGTTGTGTAGGAGTTTATTTTGCCCTACAATTAAGAAATATTCTTGATAAGACAGTAGATTTGGCTGGGCATGGTGGCTCATGCTATAATCCAAGCACTTTGGGAGGCTGAGGAAGGAGAATTGTTTGAGCCCAGGAGCTCAAGACCAGCCTGGGAAACATAGTAACACACCATCTCTGACAAAAATATAAAAATTTGCCAGGCATGGGGGTTCATGCCTATAGTCCCAGCTACTCAGGAGGCTGAGGTGGGAGGATTGCTTGAGCCCAAAAGGTCGAGGTTGCAGTGAGTCAAAATCAAACCACTGCACTCTAGTCTAGGTGACAGAACAAAAACCCATTTCAAAAAAAAAAAGAAAAAGAAAAAGAAAAAGAGAGAGAGAGTAGATTTTAAATGTTCTTATCACACACACACACAAATGGTATGTAAGTAATAGATATGTCAATTAGATTATTTAGACATTCCACAAAGTATACATACAGGCATATTTGGGAGATATTGCCAGTTTGGTTCCAGACCACTGCAATAAGTAAATATTGCGATAAATTGGTGGCACATTTTTATGGGTTTACCAGTGCATATAAAAGTTATATTTATACTATATTGTAGCATATAAGTGTGTAGTACCATTGTATCTTTAAAAAGGTACACACCTTAATTTAAAAATACTATATTGCTAAAAATGTTAAGAATCATCTGAGCCTTCATCAGATTGTAACCGTTTTGCTGGTGGAGGATCTTGCCTCCGTGTTGATGGGGAGTAGTTGCTGAAGGTTGAGGTGGCTGTGGTAATTTCTTAAAATAAAACAAGGAAGTTTGCCACATAGATTGACTCTTCGTCCTTTCACAGCATATTTCTCTATGGTAGTCAATACTATTTGATAGCATTTTGCCAATATAAATTGTTTTAGAATTAGAGTTAATCCCAAATTTTGGTACCATTTTAGCAAATAAGTGTATGTAATACTCTAAATTATTTACTGTGATTTCAACAGTGTTCTCAAGATCTACACCAGGAGTAGATTCCATCTCAAGGAACCATTTTCTTTATTCATCCGTATGAGTAAACTCATCTTTCAGGTTTATCATGAGATTACAGCAATTCAATCACATCTTCGAATTCCAGTACTTTTACAATTAGCACCACATCTGCAGTTACTTTCTCCACTGAAGTCTTGAACTCCTCAAAGTCATCCATGAGGGGGGGAATCAACTTCTTTCAAACTCTGGTTAATGTTAATGTTTTGACCTTCTTTCATGAATCACAAATGCCCTTAATATCTAAATTGGTGAATATTTTCCAGAAGATATTCAATTTCCTTTACGCAGATCCATCAGAGGAATCACTGTCTATGGCATTATGATTTTTTTTTTTTTTTTAGACAGAGTCTCACTCTGTCACCCAGGCTGGTGTGCTGTGGCATGATCTCAGCTCACTGCAACCTTCACCTCCCGGATTCAAGCAATTCTCCTGCCTCAGCCACCTGAGTAGCTGGGATTACAGGTGTGCACCACCATACCCAGCTAATTTTTGTATTTTTAGTAGAGACGGGGTTTCACCATGTTGGTCAGGCTAGTCTGAAACTCCTAACCACATGATCCACCCTCCTCGGCCTCCCAAAGTGCTGGGGTTACAGGTGTGAGTCACCGCACCCGGCCATGAAATGTATTTCTTAAATAATAAGTCTTGAAAGTTGAAATTACACCTTGATCCATGGGCTACAGAAAGGATGTTTTGTTAGTAGGCCTGAAAGCAACATTAATTTCCTTGTGTATGTCCATCAAAGCACTTAAGCGACCAGGTACACTGTTAAAGAGCAGTAATATTTTTAAAATAATTTTATTTCTGAACAGCAGGCCTCAGCAGTGGGCTTAAATACTTAGTAAACCATACTGTAAACAGATGTGCTGTCATCCAGGCTTTGTTGTTTCCTTTATGGAGCATAGGTGGTGTAGATTTAACATAATTCTTAAGGGCCCTCGGATTTTCAGAATGGTAAATGGGCATTGACTTTAACATAAAGTCACCAGCTGCATTAGACCCTGACAAGAGAGTCAGCTTCTCCTTTGAAGCACAGAAGCCAGGTTTTGACCTCTCTGGCTATGAATATCCTAGGTGACATCTTCTAATATAAGGCTGTTTCATCTACATTTAATATCTGATTTTTGGTGTAGCCATCTCCATCAACGATGTTATTTAGTTCATCTGGATAATTTGCTGCAGCTTCTACATTAGCACTTGCTGCTACACCTTGCAATTTTATGTTATGGAAACAGCTTCTTGAACCAACCTCTTGAACCAACCTCTATTAGCTTCCAACTTTTTTCTCTGTAGCTTCCTCACCTTTCTCAGCATTCACAGAGTTAATGAGGGTTAGGGCCTTTCTGTGGATTAGGCTTTGGCTTAAGGGACTGTTGTGGCTATTTGATCTATCCAGACCACTAACATTTCTCCATATCAGCAATAAGGCTGTTTTGCTTTCTTATCATTTGTGTATTCATTTCAGTAGCACTTTTAATTTTCTTCAAGAATGTTTCCTTGGCATTTACAACTTGATTAATTCTTTGGTGCAAGAGGCCTAGCTTTCAGCCTATCTTGGCTTTACACATGTCTTCCTCGCTAACCTCAATCATTTCTAGTTTCTGATTTAAAGTTATTTAATCTGATTCAATCAATCTAGTTTCTGATTAAAGCATGTGACTCTTCCTTTTACTTGAATACTTAGAGGTCAGTGTAGGGTATTAAGTGGACTAATTTCAATATTTTTGTGTCTCGAGAAATAGGAAGTCCTGAGGAGGAGAGAGATTCGGGAATAGTCAGTCAGTGAAGCAGTCAGAACATAGACAACATTCATTGATTAAGCTTGCCATCCTACATGGGCACTGCTTTTGGTGCCCCAAAACAATTCAAACAATTACAAGAGTAACTTCAAAGATCACTGATTACAAATCACCATAACACGTATAATAATTATGAAAATGTTTAAAACATTATGAGAACTACCAAAATGGGACACAGAGAGGTGAAATGAGCTCATGCTGTTGGAAAAATGGTTCTGATAGACTCCCTGGACACCATATTGCCATAAACCTTCAATTTGTAGCAAATGTATTATCTGTAAAGCGCAATGAAAGGAAGGCAATAAAATGAGGTGTGCCTGCATTTCATAACACTATATTGTATACTGTAAATATGTGCAATTTCTATTTGTCATTAAATAAATATCAATAAACAGTCCTAACAGTTCATCTCAACACACCAGAGGGGATGAAATGAGATCTTATTCCCCAGTGTAGTAAAATATTCCTGACATGATATCCAAAGCCGACTTGAGTCAAATGGTCTATACTGGGAGATGGGGGGATTTGATTGGAGTAGTGTAGAGAGTAGTAATGTGGGAGGAAAGAGAAGAATTCATTTTGGAGAGTAAGTACTGTGGGGAAGAAAACATTACAATGCTTAAATGTTTAAATACGTGCTATGATCTGAAAGTTTGTGTCCCTAGCAAATTCATGAGTTGAAACCTAATACCAAATGTAATGGCATCAAGAGATGGGTCTTTTAGGAGGTTGTTAGGTCATGAGGGTAGAACCCTCATGGTTTAGATTAGCCCCTTTATCAATGAGGCACAAGGGAGCTTGTTTGCCTCTTCCACACTGTGAAGATGCAGCAAGAAGGTGCTGTCTATGAGGAACAGGCCCTCACTGGGCACAGAATCTGCTGTCACTTTGATCTTGCACTTCCCAGGCTCCAGAATTGTGATAAATTTCTAAGTTACCCATTCTGAGGCATTTTGTTATAGCAGCCTGAATGGACTAGGACAATATATAGGGTGTTAAAGAAAAGAGAGAACAGCTAGAAAGTAATATATGTGGAATTTCTGGGTTCTTCAGGGGTTTGGGATGCAGTGAAACCTAAGGATGAGAGAGTCAGCTTTACTATTTACTCACAGTTTTTTTCTCCAGGAAAACAATTCCTAGAAAATATGTCAGCAATCTTTTAACTTCCATAACCTGCATGTGTGTGTGTGTTTGTGTCTCTCTGTGTGTGTGTGTGTGTGTGTGTGTGTATTTGTAGTGCTGAAGAACAAAGGAGATAATCATAAAAGTAGTTAAGACCACTTGTTGAGTTAGATAGGTGTGGCTGATAGGACTCCTAGGTACTTGGTATTATAAAAGGAATAAGATTTAAACACTTCTCTATGACCAGAATTTTGATTAGGTTGGGGTGGAAACTTGCTTTCCATTCAGTTCAACTTCAGAGAGCAGCCCTAGAGAAAGGAAGAGAAAAATAACATTTCTGGCTTGCAGGTTGGCAGGAGAGAGAATAACAAAGGCCCTGGGGTTAAACCACATAATTTAAATCTGGGTCTTGGCTGGGGGTGGTGGCCCATGCCTGTAATACTAGGGCTTTGGAAGCCCGTGGTGGGAAAATAGCTTAAGCCTAGGAGTTTGAGACCAGCATGGACATCATAGTGAGACCCCCATCTATAAAAAAGGAAAAAAAAAAAAGCCAGGTGCCATAGCATGCACTTGTAGTCCCAGCCACATGAAAGACTGACATGGGAGGATCCCCTGAGCGCAGGAGTTTGGGGCTGCAGTGAGCTGTGATTTTGCCATTGCATTTCAGCATGAGTGACACATCAAGAACCCATCTCAAAATAAATAAATAGGTAGATATGTAGGTAAGTAGGTAGGTAGGTAGATAGATAGATAGATAGATAGATAGATAGATAGATAGATGACAGATAGATAGATCTGATTCAATTGTCCTTTTTGCTGTGTGAATTGAATCAACTTACTCTTTCTACCTTAGTTTTCTCATTTTCTTAAACGTGGAGATAAGAAGAGTGCCCCTTTGTAGGGTTGTTGTGAAAATTGAGCTGAATGTTAAATGTTTAGAATAAGGCATGATAGTCAGTGTTCAATAAATACTATTTCTAAGTACTTAGTTTCATTAGAGTTACTTAATTTTGGTGATACTTGGTGAAGAAATTGGGGCAGCCTGATTTCCCCTGAGAAAAAAAGTCTTCATGGAGTCCATTATGTGGGGCTTTGTTTCTTTTTTCTTACCTTCTCCTACCCATCTCAAGATATGATATTTTAGATATAATAATAATTTTAATTACTTACTAAATTTATTGTGATTTATGCCTTCTTATTTATGCACATATTGATTACTATTTATGCCTTCATATTTATGCACTTATTTATGAAATATATTCTATGTAGATATATAGAATTCTATAGTTAATTATCAAAAATAAAGACAAAAATTAAGCTATACTTTCTGAGCATTATGTAGAAATTAACACAGGAAATGTTTCCTTGTGACTGCATACTGTGCAATTAAAATGATGTAAGTCATTATTTATGAAGAACAATTTCTGATTAGTTTGAAAAAGAACCATTGTCTATTATTCCTAACATTAAACCTAACATTAAACCTCTATTTGGCTTGACCTTAGATTAACTCATACTAAGAAAACATTTTAATATATATGTTCAAAACCTGAAATAATTCCTGTCTGCAAATCTGAACTCCTGTAGAAGGCACTTTCTTGACTATATCCTGGATAGTCCCTCTGTACAGTTCTGTCTGTTTAAGGATGTCCACCAGGATGTCTAAGAAGACAAGACAATCTCTGTCCAGGGGTTGGGCCAAGGCCAGTCACCATGTATTAGTGATCTGACTTCTCTCTTCTACTGAAGTCATCCTGAGCTGTTTGAAAGGGCTGGTGAGAAACTTATTTCTTATCAAGCCTGAAGCATAGTATCCTGATTTTAGCCATACCTGCTAGTCTAGATTGAACAATAAGGCAGGAGAAGTCAGAGTGGTTTCAATATGTGGAAACGGGTCAAGGACAGCTTCCATGTTAACATTGTTGGCAGGATCGTAGTTTCCTACAAATACTTCCTGTCTCTTTAGCAGCTTCTTCAAAACCTGAAGGATCACCAGTAAGATTTAGGTCATTAAGAATGGCTTTGAAATGCCTTACTGTGGCAAATCAAATGTTATTTTTTTCCCCTAAACTATAAGTAAAACTGATTTTGATTCAGTGTTATGACCCTCACTGTTAGGGAACATTAAACTGTTGTAAGGATCAGGAGGTCCTGATTTGGCCACTGTGGTGTGATTCAAACACAAATGTTTATGACGGAAGGCCCACTTCATAAAATTCTTCCATTCTACTCTTTCCCCCATTGAGGCATTATGTCTTTGTTAAGGGATGGTTACATCCATAGTTCTCATTAGTTTGATTAATGGTATACCTCTAATAGAGGCTGCTACCTGACATTTGGGGAAAAATGCATGGCAGGTAATTTTTAAAAATACACAACCTGTCCCCTTAACCTAATTTTATTCCCTCTGGTAAGGGTGGCAATTGGATGTGACACTTATCATTGGGATTGGTCTGACATCCTCCCTTTCCCTCCCTCTCCAGTTCAATTAAAAGAAGGCTAGCCTGGCTTTTTGAAGAAACTGAAACAAATGTAGGGAGAGAGCTATTTTATATCCCTAGCACGCTGTCACCTCCACAAATTTTGAACTTTACATTTCCTGCCAATTAGACATGTTAAGATTTCACTAGAATATTGAATTAATGGAGTGATTCTGTCATAATAGATAATGAATTTCATGCCTTTTTAATTAGAAAAACAATGAGATATAAAAATAGGCCAATTTCAAATTTTTTAAATGCTAAACTAAAATTTATATTCATAAGTCCTTGCTTTGGAGTTGATTTTGGATCTCACTGATGAGAGTATTTTCTTCTCATTTCTTCTTTAAAACTATTACAAATGTTTTACTACCCCTGATTGTTATCAACTGTCTCTTGTGATAACAAAATGTAACTTAAGTTTCAGAATCTATTTTGTTCTGAGATAAAGCCCTTCTAACACTAGGAACGGATAGAGGATACAGACCTGGTCTTTGACAACCCCTTGCTTAGTGGACTTGTCTCGGTCAGCATGTAACTAGGAAAATCACCTTGTTTGATACCATTTCAGTGCACAAGAGTCAATACCCTCGACTTCTGTTCTCTTATTGCCTGATGGGAAATGGACTTTTTAAAATTCACCCAGATATACTTCAGGTTATTTTGTTTTTATTGGCTTGCCTTTCCATTTAATGTTCTGTTTGCGTCGCTAAGTCTATTTATCTCCAAAGATCTAGAGAGCCCGTGTTTTTGTGCAATAGGACAAGCCTTTCTCCATCCCCTGCCACAGAGAGAATGTTGCTGCAGCCTGGAAACCGATGACAGCAGCTGTCCTTGGGCATGGATGTCCTCTTTAATCAAAGTGAGTTCCCTAATGGGCACTATAACGACATTCATTTGCCATTTGGATGTACCTGATGTGACACTTGAGGCAATGCCGTGATTACTTTCCCTTAAAAATGTAAAATAATTTTACAAAATCAAAAAGGCAGAAATATTGCCCAAAGAAGTTAAGTTTAAAAAAATAGTGCTATTACTCTGAATATGAGAAAGTGTTATAATCCTCTATCTCCCCAATGATAATAGGGTCATCTCACTTTTAACTTAGTGACAACATTCTGTATTGGAGAAAAACATATTCTTTGGTTACAAAAGATGTTTATACACTCCATAACAGAGTTTGCTAAGTTAAGATACAAGATAAAGATGATAATTCAATAACAACATTGTTAGGCACATCTTAGAAATCAAATGTTTTACTTCCTTGAATTTGAAAGGTGTTTGATAATAGAGGAAATCACTGCCTACTGGAATTACTATTTAGAACTAGAATAATTTTCTAGATTTCCTTTCACACAAAATCTGTAGCAATGCTGTAACTAAAATGCCTGCAAGAAAGTGTTCTATGAAAAGTTGAAAGACAGGTTGATGGAGAAATGTCATTACTAACTATAATGAAAAACATTTTAAAGATTTAGAGAAATTTCTTCGTAGCTCCTTATTTGGCTAAGAGATGAATCTAAAAATTAAGCCGAATGGATGGGTAGTGGATTTCCCCTTCAAAAGAATCACCAGGGAAGACACTTTCATAACCTTCCCTTTCATTCTGTTCCACTGTCTAACAAGCCAGAATAGCCAGGCTTCTAGCTCCCAAAGTGTGACAAAGCCAGGTCGTCAAGCAACATGAAAAGGAAATAAAAGAACAGAATATCGTGATCAAGGGGAACTTCCCATGTGATTTCTGAGCTAACAAATGTCTATTACCAATAAACTAATAGGCAATGACAATGAGTTGCAAGGCAGAATGAGCACAGTTTTTATTTAGAACTGAATTAAATGCTGCCTCTACTACTCAGTACTGGTGTGTGATCAGAGCCTCAGCTTCCTCACCCAAAAATGAAGATACTTACATTGAAGGAATTTTGAGCGAATTTTAAAAATTCATTCTAGCATATCACCAACACACAATAATTGGGAACTACTGCCAAAAGTTACCAACTAATTGACAATATAAAAAACACTAAACCAGGTAATCTATGGGAAGAAAATGTATTCTTGCCTTTTAAGACACTATCCTTGCCTTTTAAAGAGACTAAAAGCAAGAATTGTATTTCTACGATATGTTGTGCTAAGAACATCGCATACATTATCCTTATAATGACCCTGTAAAGTGGAGATTTTCCGTTTCATTCTGAAGATGAGGAAGTGGAAGGTTTGAGAGGCTACCTAACCTTTCCAGCAGTGTGGCTGCAGAATGGGTACTCATAACCACCACATTAGACTGACATGACAGTGTATTTGTCCCCAGTGGCAAAGATATGTACAAACATAACTGAAAAGGCAGGAAGTGACTGAATAATTGTTGCTATACACAGGATAAATGCTTCCATGCCTCAGTCTTTCAAATTTGGGGTTTGACAACATGATGTGCAATGAACTAGTAAATCGAATTTAATTTTTGATTTTATACTTTAAAAAGCTGTTTATTGAATACTGGAATTATAACAAGTAACTATATTTTCCTATGCCTAGGAAACCTAACTTCATCTGAAAATAAAATAGATTTATATGTAAATTTATATTTGAAAATTACATTATGCAGAAATTGAAGAGACATTCATATTTTATATAATCCTCTTCTCATAGGATTCTTCATGTGATCTCTTGATCCTTCTATTGGGTGACTGCCTGATGGTCCTGCAGTTTTTGTTAGTCAAGGTTCTCCAGAGGAATAGAACTAATAGGATGTGTATGTATATATAAAGAGATTTACCTTAAGAAATTGGTTCATGTGATTGTGGAGGTTGGTAAGTCCGAAATCTTCAAGTAGCCTGCTAGGCTGGAGACTCAGGAAAGAGCAATGTTGTAGTTCAAGATGAAAGGCTGATGCCAATGAGTTCTGTCTTGCGTGGAGAGGTTAATCTTTTGTTCTATTCTGGCCTTCAGCTGATTGGATGGGGCCCACCCATACTATAAAAGGCAATCTACTTCACTTAAAATTTTTCCAATTAAATGTTAATTTCATTTCAAAACACTCTCACAGAAACAGCTAGAATAATGTTTGACCAAATATTTGGGTGCCATGGTCCAGCCAACCTGACTCGTAAAATTAGTCATTACTCAGGTTTTGTCGTGGCACAAAACTATTTATAGCATTCCAAGTTTCCCAAATGGTCATTTATCCACTGGAATTTTTTAGGTTTCGATTACTCAGAGTATCATAACTTTTATATAGTAGAGCGAAGTCTACATTTTTAAAGTAAAAATTAAGCTAAGAATATGAAATCATTTATTTGTAGTATAACAATGGAGAAAGAGAATAAAGCTTTTGTTTCCACATCTGATATATCACAGAAACTTATTAATGATGTAGAAAAAGGACAAGTCCCTTGAAGGAACCACAATAATTGGGTGAATCTACTTATTAGATATATCTTTTTTTTTTTTTTTCAATTCTAGAGATGAAATAAAAGATAACTTTGGAACATATACAAATACTGACTTTTAACATATCTCTAATGATGTGGTAATTCTGAACACTTTAGAGTGTTTATGGCAACACAATTCTAAGCATATTTGCAGCTGTTGAACTATATTTTGCTCACTGTTCATAACCCTACAGATGTTTTTGATGTACAATGTTTCCTGATTCACTTAAATCAGGTATGATAGGGAAACTCAAACTGAGCCCACTTCCATAGTCCTGTAAAGCAAGCACTTCCAGGAATTATATTTACAGAAAAAGAGAAATCCGCTCTGGAGATAATGCATATAATCACATTTGATAAAAATGGAAACGCCTTATTACATTCTTGTTTGGTGTCTATTTTACATCGTCACCTGCAGCTATGTTCTGTTTCCATTATTCTAATACTAGTAAGAAGAAATCGCCACTAAGAATCTCAAAATAGAGGACTTATTTTGTAAAGCTGTAATTATGTAACTCGAGTTTCAGCATGTCCTTCAAAGAATAACAATGTGAAAGCTCTAAGACTATTGCAAAAGAAGCACTTTGAAGTGAATAGATTTTCTCCAAAAACATAGTAAAATCTTTTCAGAAATAAGGGTGAAGATTGCTTTGTGGAGAGTAGTTTAAAAGTCCTGGTTAAAATAAAATCCTCTGGAATATTTGCAAATAATATGCCCCACTCTGCAAATGAAGAAGCAGTCTGTTTTATCATAATCAAAATTATATTCCTGTATCTAAGTCACTTCTTTTTGCTCTCTTGATTTTATTTTCCATAATTTTAATTTTTATTATTTCTTTAGAAAGCCCTGGTACCTTTGAAGGACATGTTGAAATTCATCATAAGTCTGGTCTCGGCCAGGAGTGGTGGCTCACGCCTGTAATCCCAGCACTTTGGGAGGCTGAGGTGGGTAGATCACCTGAGGCCAGGAGTTCAAGACCAGCCTGGCCAACATGGCAAAACCTCATCTCTACTAAAAAAATAAAATAAAATACAAAAATTAGCTGGGTATGGTGGCTCATGCCTGTAATCCCAGCTGCTCGGGAGGCTGAGGCAGGAGAATTGCTTGAACCCAGGAGGTGGAGGTTGCAATGCAGTGAGCTGAGATTATGCCACTGTACTCCATCCTGGGTGACAGAGCAAGACTTTGTCAAAAAAAAAAAAAAAATTCTGGTCTCTTTTCATCCAGCTATACTTCTTTTTTTTTTTTTTTTTCAATTATCTTCAAGGATTCCTCATGGGACCCCTTTTTCCTTCTATTTCTTCTATTGGATGAGTGTCTGATGATCATAAAAGTTTTGTTAAGGCACAAATATGCACATAGCTTTTCAACTTTCCCAATGTGGTCAGCTAGGCACTGAAATTTTTTAGGTGATGATTACTATAAGAACTTCAAGTTCATTTCTGTTTTAAAAACAGCTTACATTTTCTCAAACTCCATTACAGAATATCAAATCAACTTTATATTAACTATTCGAAATATCTCTTTATTGAAACTGATTTTTAATTTTACTTCAACTTTTATTGAATCTGTTTTTTAATCAAATACTGGCCTTTGCAGTTCAAGATTAAATCTCATTTGATTAATTTCAGGCCATTTTTTCTAGGCTTTTTGTACTATTATGTGATGTCTCATTGCTTGATATACTTTCTCATCTGAGAATTTAATTAATGTTATTAACAACCAACGGCATGTCATTTTGAAGATGTTTAACAGAGTAGAGTTCAAGACTACTCTGAATGAAACAAAACACTTCACACCCACTGCCAAAGACTTGCAATATGCCTTTATATTTCCTACTTAGCTAATCAGTAAACTAGATGTAACCTTCTATTTTAAAACTTAAGAACTTTCTAATGGGATTATCAACATCTTAATGTATCAATGACTTTTACCTTAGTCAAAACTAGGAGTTCTTTGCTTGGCACAAGTAGTGATTTTCCCCAATCATTTTAAAAATGTATGTTTAAATGCATCTTTCTGTAGAAAGAGATCATTTATAGTTTGATAATTCATTCCTAATAGAGTATATATAGCTCCCAAATTATATAAGGATGTGCTTTCTTACATGGTTATATTTAAAACATATTTTATGCTGCATTTGAGCCATGTGGCAGAGCAGTGCCATTTTGCCTTTGGTGTCTAACCTCTTGGTTTTTTGTATTGTCCAATTTTATTTTCTTGAAAAGTGAATTTTTTCTCAAAAGCATATACTTATGATTTTCTAAATAGCTTTTAGTCAAAATACATTATTTAATTATATACTGTATTTGGGTAAAAATAAAAAAAAAATAGACCTTAGAAACTGGGCTAATAAGATCTTATTTTTTTCAATGTACTTCAAACAATGTGGACAAATGGGGTGTTATCAGGGATTATAAAACTTTTAGAAAAATACATTTTTTCACTCTTAATTAATAGTCTTAGATCTGGCATTAATATAGTTAGAACATCAGGAAGAATACAAATTTATCTTACTTTTCAAATGTACTTTTCATTGATTTTTCCAGCAAAGAAATAAGGGAACTAGATTATATATTTTAGTATTTGTTCTAATTAGGTGAGTACCCAATTGTGAGCAATTAACAATAGCTCAATATCTATTTCATGGACCTTGCTTTCCTGCTTTAAATAGACATTAATTAAGGTTGTGCTAATGGGGGTTTGGGAGGTGGGATTGCTATTGTAAATGGAGGAATATTGAAAGAACATTTCATGTTGGAAACATAAGATTATCTACTCTTTATTTATTATAGGGTAGATAGAGTGCTATGTTCAATCAGGGTTCAGTTATTAAAAGAGTGATGCAGAGAATGTGGAGAGAGTTAACAAGAGGACAACAAACGTGACTGAATGTTCTGGATAGGACAAAGAATGAATATATTTAACATCAACAAAGTGTATTTTAACAGCAACAAAAAATGTCTAAAGAGAAATGCAATGTCAGTGTTCAAGTTATTTTCACAATGAAAGCACAAAGTCTGGAATGAGAGGGATCTACATTTGAATCCTAGATCCTCCTCTTAACAGTTGCCAACTTGAACCTCTCCTATATGCAAAGTAGAAATAATATCTACTTTGTCAGACAGTTGTTAGGAACGAGGATGATATAAGTAACATGCCTAGAATAGTGTCATGCATATAGAGAAGTCCTTTCGGAAATGATAGTTATTATTTCTACTATTTTTATCAGCTACTCTTCAAAAGCAATCTGAAAACAGGGTCACAGGGCTCTCTTGGAATTGCTAATCATGGAGTTACTTGTGAATAGGCTAATATTTGTCCGAGGTGCAAAGTGAGAGGAAGAGGTGACTTGACCATAAACAGCATTAGATCAGTTAGTTGTTAACATACTAATAATACAAGGATGAGTTTGGCAGAATTCAAATTTTGCTGAATACATTGAGGTACGATTTCTGTTCCTGAATTTTTGTTTTCTTCCTCCCTTTCTCCTGTCCTTCCTCTCTTGCTCCCTGCTTCTCTTCCTTCCTTCTGTCTTTCTTACAAATGTCTTTAAATGTAGTTATGTGCCTCTGAAGGGTATTTCGTCATGAGGTCTGACTTTGCCATATGCTTTTTCTCAGAAGTGTAGTAGCAGGTAAAAATATATGGCAGGTGAGGAATCACGGTTAGGTTTTGTTTATTGTTCTTTGTTTAACAATAGCAAGGAGTACTGCATACATAAAATGTTGGCAAAAATATAAGTGTAGTTTTGTTTAGAGTGAGTTAGAGTGATTTTTTTAATAGAAATTATCTTTTCTTTCTGTTTTGAAACTGAAATCTCCATAGTCCCAATTCTTTCTTAGGTAGTCTTGATATATACAAGAAGAAATGATGTTCCACCAGCTTTCATTGTTTCCCCAAGCTATGCTTGTGCTAAGACTAAGAGTACTGACTTCAAATATATATATATATTTTATATAAAAAAATATATAAAAATAAATATAAATATTTATTTATTTATTTATTTATTTATTTTTCTTGAGACAGAGCCTTGTTCTGTTGCCCATGCTGGAGTGCAGTGATATGATCTCGGCTTACTTCAACCTCTGCTTCACAGGTTCAAGCAGTTCTTCTGTCTACAGGCACCCAGCACCATGCCCAGCAAATTTTTGTATATTTGGTAGAGACCAGATTTCACCATGTTGGCCAGGCTGGTCTCAAATTCCTGACCTCAGGTGATCTACCCTCCTTAGCCTCCCAAATGCCTCTCATATGTCTAAAATTTTCTTTAAAATAACGTGTAGATTTAACCTGCCTGGATTTTCTCTATTTGAGTTTAACTCCAAAGTCAATAACATGCAGTACATAGTCAGAGATTAGGGGGTAGAGGCAGCATGAGATAATAAGGGAGCCTCATCAGCCACCCTGCAATAGCTTTGCCTTATTATCTGCTAATCACCAGAGAGGCCAGAATTCTTATGATTTTATGTCTCACTGAAACAAATTAATTACTTAAATATAAAAGACACATATGTGCACACACACATACTATAGACTAGGCATATATATGTATATATAGTGTACAACCTCATTTAATCTTTTTAGTACCTCACTAACTCCATTTCACAGACATGAAAACCGAGGTACCGAAGTGATAAACTTCCTAGCACAAAGTCACATAGTTCCAAATCGATAGTTATAATTCAAAACAAAATAGTCTAGAGACTGTCTCTTTAACCATGATGCTACTATACCTTCCTTGGTTGCAGTAGGATACTGAAAGATTCAGAAACTGCAAGATTCAAGAAATTTGCAAGAGCAATCCCTTGCGATTACTTCTTGATATACATAGGTTGGGGGACTGACAGGAAATAACTAGTCATTTGTTTAATCAATACTGAGCATCTTCTTTTGTTAGAACCGTGAAAGTGCAAACATAAAATGAAGGAGAGAGTGAAAGAAAAAGTATAATAAGGAAGGAGAGAGGTTGCAGACAATAATAATAAAAAAATCTGATTAATTGCACGTATGCATATAGTAAAAATTTTTATGTTATGGTAGATTGCAAAAATGAGTGCAGTTTTTCTACTGCTCCCTTCATCCTCATGCCTTTGCAATGTGACTTTGCAGTTCTTCCAGATAAGAGTTAGAGTCTGTTTTCCCATTCTGCAAATCTTGGCTGCCCTTGTGACTTGCTTTCACCAACAGAACACAGCAGAAACAACATGATGTCGGTTCAGAGTTTTGAAGAGAACTGGGGACATTTATTTGTTCTCTGTCTTGAACTCTGCCATACTACGAGATAAGTAGAAAGACAGATAGAAACACATAACCCTATTAACCCCATCACTGTAGCTGGCAGCCAGCCAACTGTCAGGCACGTGAGTAAGCCAACAACCAGGCAAAGACCATGGATAAAAGCCTAGCTGCCATCAGTCAAGCCTGGTTCAGATTGGCAGAACTGCCCAGCTGTTCCATAAACTTGCGAGCAAAAATGAGTAAGTCACTAAGTGTTGGGTGTTTCCATATACAGCAACAGATAACTGCTGTGTGTGTGGGGGTGTGTGTGTATGTGTGTGATCTCCTAAAATCTTGAAACAACAGTGTTTGGTAGGCATTATTACTATTTCAAAGATAACAAAACTCTATTATTGTAACACAGCAATGCTAGAAGCCAATATTTACTCCCAAGTTGTATAACTTTAAGCCCAAGTCTTCTCCTGTTCAGAAGGGAACAAAATAAACAGTTGTTAGCTGTATTGGTCACGATTCTCTTGAGAAGCACAACCAATAGGAACTGGCCTACACAATTATAGAGGCTGAGAATTTCCACAATATGTTTTCTGAAAGTGGGGGCCCAGGAAAGCCAGTTGTATAAGTCAGTCTGATTCTGAAAGTATGATATCCAGTGGAGCCAATGGTATAAAACCCAGTCTGAGGGCAGGAGTAAATGAGATTAAATGTCCCAGCTTAACCATTGAGGGAGGAAAAAAAAATGGGGGGGTGGTGAATTCCTCTTTCCTCCACATTTATATCTATTCAGATCCTCCATGTATTGGACGGTGCCCACCCACACTGGGGAGGTCAATTTATTTTGCTCAGTTCATTGATCCAAATGCTAATCTCATCTGGAAACATCTTTCCAAGACACATCCAGAGATAATATTTAATTTGGGGGCCCCATGGCCCAGTGAAGTTGACAAGTAAAAATAACCATCACACCAGTAACTGAAGATCTAGATACCAATTTCTTCTTACTCCCAATTCAAATCTTTAAACCATGAATCAAAGCAGGTTTTATGAAGCAAATACCAATATTAATGTAGGTGGCTTCACATTCCAATACAATGCAGTTTATTTGGTTAACATTGTGAAAAGGTAGGCCAAAATCCATGACTGAAGTGAAACTCATTTATTTATTCAACAAACATTTATTAATTGTTGCCATATGCTAGGCCCTGTGCTTGGCACTATTATGCAATTAATTTAAAAATAATCCATGATTTCAGAAACAACTCTAAGCTGAATAATTTAGGCAGAGCAAGACAAGTTATTCATAAAGATGCAGACTAATTGGAAGCCTAGTTTAAATGCTATGCTTATGCTGCAGTGAGAGTGCTATGGTTCTAAAGGGAAATGAACATAAAGTTCTGAAAATAATGTCAAAATAATTAAGCATATGAAGAATGGCACTTGGAACCAAATCACTTCAGCTCACTCTATAGAAAACACAGTATAAATTTGGTGCAGCTGGTTTGTAACATCAGGTCTAGTGCAGTCAGAAGCCCGAGTCAAGTGCTGAAAGACTGACCCAGCTTTATGTATTGCTGGAGACAGAATAGGAAATCACACTAAGTACCAGCCTGCTAGAACCACCAACTCAAAATGCATTTGTCATTTGTTTTGTTTGCTGCTCTGCTACCTTCTCCATTGCCTCCAGCTCATAAAAATACTTTTTTTTCCCCCTAGAAAGATTCTCTCTGTAGAGAATTCTAGGCTTGACCAACCATGGAGAAATAAATTTTCTCTTCTTTCACAGTGTATAATTTTTTCTTTCTAACTCCTGAGAAGAGATCATTGATAGTCTAACTCAGATTTTTACAAAATCCTTTTTTTCATTTTACTATTGCAAAGCAAAGTCCTAACATCTTGTTATGCCAGGTGCAAAAAGTACTTTTCTCACTTAAAAAATGATGTTCATAATGCATTTGACTTATATTTATATTACTGTGAGTAAACGCATAACAAAAAGTAGCAATTTTATTTTCTGATGATCTCAAAAAATAGTAGCCCATACCGAATAAAATGTAATTTTTCCTTATTGGTTGAATGAAGTAATAAAAATGCATTCTCTCTGTATCACAACTTTAGATTTGTGGATCTATTTTTCATGATGTTTTTCTTTCTATGTATCAGTGCTACCTCAGGACATCACAGATAACTGATTCTTTCCATTTTGAGTTCCCAAATATATACATACATAGATGTTTAATAATACTATCTGTTCTTAACATGTGGTTTGTAGTCAACACTATACAGTCAAAGCTAACCATTTAAGTAGAGAAACAAATTCTGTATAAAACAGGCTTCCCTGTTTGAAATTCTCCGTGATTCTTTATGTAATCATTGCAGTGCACTTTACACCTGAGTTTCAGAAGAGGCCATTCTGTTTTGCCTAATTGGGCCTTGACTTTGTGATTTGCTAAAGTTGTTATTTCTCCACTCTGTCCAATGTTAAAGAGGTAAATCAGCTCTTCACTGACTTGTTGTTAATTCCCTTATCCTCAGACCAATTCAACAAATCTTTACTGAGGACCTACCAACTATTGTTATTTGATGTTTTGTTATGGTTTATAGGTGACCTGGATGAGACTTCACAAGGAAAATCTGATGTCTATTTGCTGTTCTAAATTGTACAGACATCAGAGCTGACCCTCACTCTATGGGCCTTTAATTTGGTCTGACACATGAGGTCACATCAGCTAGTGCCTTAGAGGGCTTCTTTTTGTAAGAGTTCATCATTTACCCGTATACTCCCAAGCAAGAAAAATCTAGAGGCAACCTTCCTTTCAGCTTTGTATCTCTGATGAAGAGCTTTCAGACATATGGCACAAGTGGTGTGTCACTTTGATCGTCTGGTTGTCAGTTCATAGTGCTATGTTGATTCTGTCACCGGTATCACTATTCTTCCAGGCTATCTTTTATTCTTCCCTCTCATTCAAACCTAGTATTCAGTCTGTCGTTGAGTCCTGTCATTTCCTCCTTTGAACTGTCTTTCAGCTTCTGCCCTTCTCTCCTTTCCCATTACTCTCTCACTAATCTAGGCTTATGATTATCGCAGGGGTGCTCAGTTGATTTTTCTCACTTGAGCTTCTACCATCTCTAATCCATCTTGCGTACTTACATCAGTCCAGTGCTCCTAAAGTCCTACTTTCATTCTGTTACTCCCTGTTTGAAACCCAGAGTTGTTTCCTCTTACCATCTAAAAAAAAAAATGCATTCTAGTCAGTACTTCCTACTTCCTTCAAACCAGGGCTCCCACTCAGCCCACAACACTCCATGGACACCACACTTAAAAGCAGTATGCTCATTCTTGCCTCATTGCTTTGGTTATTATTATTATTATTATTATTATTTGTCACAGCCCAAAATATTCTTGGTCTTTCCTCTCTATGGAAATCCTCCTACATCCCCAGGGACCAACATGAGTTCGATCTTCCCACTGTCTTGTAGCCGACATTCACACCCTTTGTGCTTTCGTAGCATCCAGTAATAGTATGTCACAGCACCTGTTGCATCGTGCTGTAATTGTCTGCTTACAGGATTGTGTCTCACATACAATAATGAGCCCTCTGATGACAGAAAACAATTTTTCTTGCTGACCTTATAACCCCATGTGCCCAGAAGTATTTGACTCACAGTAGGTTCTCCATGAAAATATGTCAGGTATAACTTTCTCCCTTTTTAAAATGCTTAACTCTAATCCAGAATAGAAGTTTAACAATACATTGTGTATGTAAAGATGACGAATGTAATGAGTAACATGAATGACCCCAGACTAGAATAGCTTTTATCTGCTCAAAGAATCTAACAGCTTCATTTGCAACTTTTTTCTCTAAAAACTCCCTAGGCGCAGAAACCACATCACATTCCCACCTTGATCCTTTGATAGTGCCAAGCACAGTGATACTGAGTACTTGGTGATTTGAAGGAGCATACAATTTCCAGTATCTGTCCCAGCAACAATTGGCCATCCTAAAAGACACTGTCCTAAAAGACAGCATACTGTTTTTCTGTTTACATCTTTATACATAGACCCATCCAGTCAAAGAAGGCTACTATAGTTTCTATTTTCATTAGTTCATGCAATGGACTCATGTCGAAGGCTACATTGAGAAATGTGGGAGTCAGTCTTTAGAAATGTTTGCTAATCTAACAGGTTAACATATTCCCAGAATTCCTATCTCCAAATGGTACACATGGTGTTACGTATTGCGTGAAATAAATACTAATATTTATGGCATGTAATAAATACTGAGTGAATATCTGCTGAACAAATGATTGAATTATAACAACCAACAGCTAAACTTTACGAAGTTTACAAAGTGGCTGAGGGATGGAAATTTCAATGTGGAGCAAAGTCGAGTAGTATCCTAATGAAATGGGTGTTTTCAGACCTACCTGTTTATTCCCTATCCTTCTTTGTGGCTCTGTTTTTTTTTCTTTGACTCTTATTAACATTGAACTAACTGCTTTACTTACATATCTGGTATGTAAGTTACAATACAGCAGAGGTTTGTGTTTCTTTTTGTTGTTGTTGGTTTATCACCAGTATCAAGAATGCAAAGTACCATTCATAGGCCAAGTCTGATGCACGGTCTATTTTGTTTTTACTTAAAGTTTTATACAACACAGCCACTCCTGTGTGTTAATTTACATATTGTCTATGACTGTTTTTTTGTAACAATAGCAGAATTGAATACTTGTGACAGATATTATGGTTCACAGAGCTGAAAATATTTACTATTAGCCCCTTTTATAGAAAACTTTTCAACTTAGTCTAGAGCAATGCTGGACACCAAATAGATATTAAGGAACTACCTGCTATATGAATGAATGAAATAATAAATAAATGAGTCAGATATAAAAGTAACACTGCAGTAACACTTTACCATCCCTGCCTCAGAGGTCTTTTGAGGTTTTGAAATGTTTGGAGACCCTGATAAAGGTGAAAAGTCTTATTTCTTGATCTATAGGGGCCCCAGAGTCCTGTGGAAGAAAATTTGAATTTAACCCACAATTGGGGTCTGATTTATGTAACTCTTTTGTCGTGGGCTAGTGTCCCTAAAGAAGATTAGACCAGAGGAAAAGAATAATGAGGTTACTGAAAAAAAAATTCCCAGTGAGTAAGGAAGTCTGTTAAAGGTAGGCAGACTATACATGCAAAATACTTGGGGGAGGTAGTTATTTTAAGTAATAAAAGGCTGTGCCTAACATTTCCCTGGCCAAACCACATTGAGAAGGATTGTGCTGCAATATTTAGGATGGAACTATACATTTCACTGTGGACCCTAAGAGTACGCTGTGAAAATCCTGAAAGAGCTTGTTAAAGGGTACAGCGTTTTTTGATTTTGTTGTTGTGTCATTTTTTTTTTTTTTTTTTTTTTTTTCTTAGCTGACTAAAGAGAGAGGAAAGCTTTGGTCGTTTCAATTTTGGTAAAAGTGAACACTAAATTATGGGCTGGACTACAGCAGTCAAGAAACCAAAAGGGTGTTCGGGACCTTAGGGTCTAGGCCTGAGGTATCACCGAGCTGTAGGCAGCAGCTCTGATTATATATCAGAACCCCCTGTTGGAAACAGTTGGAGTGTGGTGTCTCTGAAAAAGACTGGTTGTCTGCCTCATCAATTTGATAGGAGCTTATTGCATTGAGATTTGGAGTATTGCTGGAAATGGAACAGACTTTTACTTACTGGTTGGTGATGCCAGAGATATGCTGCATCCAATATCTGTTAAATCTCAAAAGAAATGAAGATTTCAGTTTAATTTTTCAAGGAAAAAACTCAAAGGAACGTATGATACAACAAAAAACCATTGAGGATTTAATACTAATTAATTTCAGTTTGATTTCATATAATAGCCAACTCCAGAAAAACTCCTGTATCCTGCAAACTCAAGAACTATTAAAAAATCACAAAGTATATTGAAGGTTCCCTGCCAACTTAATTTGGATTCAGAGTTTAGACAGTAGCAAGAGACCGTGAGATGAAAAAGGAGGGTTAAACTATACGGATGTTACACAATTTCCAAACGTGATAGTATTTTCCTCTTTTTTCCCTGGGAAATGAACCTGCCCTGAAACACATACACAGGCCCTTGACTCTCTGCCCTCAGCCTTGTCTCATGGCTCAGCCGTCAGTAGTGTTCATTGTGCATTGATTGGGAGGAAAACATAAGCCAAACCTTTTTTCCTTGAAGGAGCACAGCTCACACTGCAGGCAGTAAATAATGACACAGAATCAGAACAAACAGCAGCTCCTGTGGAGTGCAGGACAGCAGGTGTACCTTGCTAGAAAGTTAGAAACTCAAGAATTTGGTCTCTGATGGCAATAGGCATAGGTTACTGGGAAAAACGAAGCAATGTGGACTTGTATCCCACAGACATGACCAACATACTTATTAGAAGTAGAGTGAAAAGACAGTGAAATTGTGAGGAGCTGTGTGGATTGTAGAGTTAACATGAAAGAAAGAAAAAGAGAGGGAGACAAAGAAAAAATGAGAAAGGAAAGAGAACCTATATTTTGTCATGGGAGAAAAACAAAAGGTCAAAAACCTATGTAGCAACAACAGGGTGTGTTTCTGACTTACTCCCGGGAACCTAAAATACATGTGCTATTTTTTCTTTATTATATCCTTTTCCTTAATTTTTCCTATTCCTACCCCTGCTTGCCATATGAAGGGATGAAGAGTAGAATTAATTCAGGGCTAAAAACAATTTTTAAACATTTATTAAATACTAACATTGAGCAGAGAACTGAACTAAACACTTTGGACATAAAGAAAAACATTCCTTCTCTGAAATTCACAGCTTCGTTGCAGAATAAAAGAGGTAAAGAATTACAATACAGAGCAAGAGCAACTAATTAGTTATTCTATTTCCATTACCCCAAAATATTCAGTTCTTATCTTTACTACATCACTTATTACACATTATTATGTGGGATAATTCTGTAATTTAAATATTCTTCTGGCTTTAAAAGCAAATGCTACTCTTTAGTTGATTCTGAGATTTTAGATGTATTATAAAGAAATTATTGAATTCTTTCAGAATCTATGAGAAATAAAATATTTATTTACTTAACTGTTCACCTGACCTTTCATTTGGTTCCATTTTCTTTTTTTCCTTCTCTTTTTTACAACTTTATCATTGACATAGGATTTGTATTTTTTATCTGGGTCAATTGGGATAAAGAAAAAAACCTTGAAGATGTCATGCTGTTTTTTCATGCCTTTCTCTCTCTCTTGGTATAGTTACATAAAATTCTGATCCAAGGAGGGAGCATAATTTTAGAAAAAAACAAAAAAGCAAAAATTCTGTGTTACCCATTCTTGTCTTTATCTAGTTAATTTTGGAAACATGTTTTAGAAAGCAATTGTGTTGTTGTTTTGTTTGTTTGTAATTTCTGTATTTTCTGAGTTGAGAACAGTAATAAAAAATATGAGACACTGAGGAAAGGGATTCTGCAAATACCGGTCCTATTCTTCTCTTTTTTGGTATTTTTCCATGAAAACACTGAGTCACAAACTGTAAGGAAAAATCTAAGGCATTAGAGATTAAAGAATGATTATCTACCCAGAGTATTTCAGCTTTTTCATTGATTGAATAGAGTTGTGTGATGAAATTCCTGTCGGTAAGAGTTGTAGACTCTTTAATTCATTTGGCAACTGGAAAGCTAGTCATTCTTTTGAGAATTATCAGCAGTCTATCAAATTTTACCCATCAATGGTGAATGAGATTGTTTCTATCTCTCTGTAGTAAAAAGCTTTATTTTTTTTAAAGGAAAGACTTTTTATTTTTCTCTCTGCTCTTTTTTTCATAAAACAGAACACAATAGAGTAGAAAAAAAGCTTTTTTTTTTTTTTTTTTTCCTGCCAAGTCATTGACTATTTACTGGGAAGCCATACCGAACCAGATTTCATCACAAGTCTCATGTTTTGGGAAACCACTGTGAAAGGAGAAAAGCCAATAGTGGCAACTGCTCTGAGCAAAAGTATAAGCTTAAAAGCAATAGCTTGGTAAAGGCCCTATTATTTAACACTAGTTGTTTTCACCTTTCTTCACTAAAGAAATATTGACTTTCATCATTAATAAAATGTTATTTGCACACCACTCCCCAGTTAGTTTAATGGATGTTCTTTTTACCTTTGTCGTTATCCCTAGGCCTCACAAATGCATTAAAAAGTATTCCATAAAAGGAGTCATTGCATTTTAACATTTTAGAAATGTAATTATGTAGGTAACTAGCCATCCCTGCCCTTGTCAGTAAGCAAAAATTTAACAATTCAAAAACAATGTTTTTCTTGGAATGTATATTTTAGTACAAATGAATGAGAAAAACTTTGTTGTGAAGTTCAAACCAAGTCAGTGCAAACACACTTCTTTTCACAGTAAAAAGGGGAAGAATCTTTCTTCCTTACTTCCATAGGCTCACATTAATATTAAGGAAATGGAAATCTACTTACATCTCTTTTCAGAAAATGTACATCATGTTATTTGCAAATTGTTCAGGTAAAGGAAAAAAGACCTATTTAAGTGGCAAGCAGCAGCTGATTGTAAAACAAAACAAACGAAATGCAAAGCCAGAATGAGTCTTGAATGACAGATGTTTTCATTAAAAGAGAGAGAGAAGATTTAGTGAAAGGAGTGATCAGCAGGTAGAATCATGGTTATTGTGATAAGAAAAGTAAACTTTATTTTGATAATCAAAACTATATCATCATGAGAGTGCTACTGGAGTAGAGATATATGGATTCATAGTTGAAAAAATAGGGAAAGACAGAGCAGAGTGACAGAGAATACACTTGATTGCATATGTTCATTCAATGTATATAGGGAAGCGAAAAGAAAACTGAGAATCCAGAAACTAGGACCAAACAAGTTTAGATCAGAACAGCAGATGGAAGGAGGGAACTGTGGGAAGAAACTAGAGAGTATCCAGGAGACCTGGCACTGGTAAATCAAACAGCCAATAGAGGCACGTCTTCTATCCTGTGTCTTCTTTGTGGCGTATGAAAGTTGAGAATGCCAATACCTGGGGCAATGAAAATTCTCTACGTGAGAGAAAGGTAAAACAATGTAAGAAAGATGTTTTGGGAGATAATCTGAAGTGAATGATAGGCTAAATAATAGTAGTAAAAGGAATACATGTCAAAATACTAAAATTAGGCATTCTAACTTGTTTAGCTAGTTTTTTACTATATTATCTATCTATCTATCTATCTATACATATTTTCTTCTTTCTAATATGCATTGAGTGTTTATTATGAGCTAGGCAGAATGGTAACCATTTTACATGCATAATCACATTTGATCCTTTTCATAGATCTGTAAGTATTGTAATTCCTCTCAATTTATAGATTAAGAAGCTGAGATTTAGAGAGATTCCACACCTTGCACAAAATTCCGTAGAGAGGAAGTGTAGACAAGGATTCAGTATCTAGTCTTGTTTATCATAAAGTTGATGTTCTTAATTATTTTTATATTGCCCTTTTATGCTATAATAAATATATTAGTAGTATTAAAAACCTGTCAGATACCTGGAGCATAACCCAGTGGTTCCTTTGTGAATCAGAATCATATTTTAAAGAGGTTTATGCTAGATCTTCCGAATGAAAATGTGTAGAAGTGGGGCCAAAGCATGCAGAGATTTTAAAAGCTACACAGATGAGTTATAAATGCCTATTGAAAAGAGAGGAGGAGAATAGAACTCAGACTGTTTTCTGAAGGAGATTTAAACCACATCTAAATTCTTTGTGATTTGCATATGAAAAGAAGTTCTACCTCATTAGCCATCTAGAAAATGCAAATTGAAACCACAATGAAATACTATTTTACATCTCCCAGAATGACTAAAATCAAAAAGCCTGATAATACCAAGTGTTGGCAGAGATGTGGAACAATTAGAGCTGCTGGTGAGTGTTTAAAATGGTACCATACGTTTGGATAATTTTTTGGTAGTTTCTTACAAAGTTAAAAACAGCTGCATTATGACCTAGAAATTCCACACCCAGATATTTACCCCAGATAAATGAAAACATATCCACAAAAACTTGTACATGAATAACAAAAGCAGTCTAATTTGTAAAAATCAAAAGCTAAAAACAACTCAAATATCCATAAATAAGAGAATAGATGGGTAAATTGTTGATTATTCGGGTATATAATCAGTAATAACTAAGAATAAATCAATGACACATGTGAATGTGGACAAATCTTACAGACATTCTGGTGGGCAAAAGAAGTTAGATGATTCCATTTGTATGAAGTACAAAATAGCCCAAACTATTTAATATAACAGAAAACAGAAGTTCTTGCTTCTTCTATGTGTGCAGAGGAACAAAGACTGACTGGAAAGGGGCACTGGAGTGAATGGAAATGTTCTGTAACTTCTTTTGGATGATGATTACACAATAGTTTACAGTTGTCAAGATTCATTTTTTTGAACACTTAAGGCTGAATTGGTACATGTAAATTATACTTAAATTTTAAAAATTATGTAGTTCCTATCATCACCTCCTTTCTCCATTTGCAAAAGAGAAAAGTGAGGCTCAATAAATTGGGTAAGATTATATGGCTCTCACGTTATAGAATTTTCATAAGAATCCAGGTCTTCTGATTTTGAGTCCCATGCCTTTTTCACTCTCCAGTTGTTTTTTATGATCTTTTCTCTTCTTCACAATATATTTATATGTTTAGCAAAAGAAACAAATGAACTGCCTGTGTTTTCAATAAAAAAAGTGAGAAAATGGTAGTGGCTAATGTATCAAAATTAACTAGTTTTTGTCCTATTCTGAACAAATATCCACCATCAACTCTGAAACTCTCTTGGTATCACTAGCCTCAGTGTGGAAGAGTAGCCAATAATTTTTTTTTCCTGTGTACCACAGTGTATCCTCTGGAAACAAACAGGGTAGATGACTTGGCACCTTTCTCAGGATTATATTTCATGTTTAAGGAGTTCCTCCCACACTGGTAAACGTAATGAATAGACTGCATTTCATTTCATTGAATTGCTTCTGTAGACATTCACAAAAGATCAGCTTCTGTGCACTTCAGTCAGATGCACAGTTATGAAAGTGCCATAAAACCTGTGTGATCACCACCTGCATGTAAAAAATGCCAGCAATAACTTACCAAAATATTTCCACTGAAAATATGACTTTGACCCAGATGGCAAAATAGGCTGTATTGGCCATAAATCTGCAGGCAGTAAATGGGCAGGTGGTAAATCTGCTATCATTGCTACTGTTTTCTCAACACTTTATCTGTACAGCCTTTTCTTAAGGATATAAAAATTCAGGAAATATGGAAGAAGAAACAAAATACGGACTGGAAACTCTGGTGTGAAGCTGTAAGTTTCTTGAAATTTAGGTAACCTGTCCGTAGATTATAGGCTCAGGTCTGAGATGCTATGGAGTAAGAAAAAAGTGTGCTAAGAATAGAGGATAAAATATATCAAAATTGCCAAGTTAATTTTTATCAGTTTTGGCAGCAAGGATCACCCTGGAAATGCAAAACATGTTTTCTTTTTTACATAGAAAAGCAAATATTCTCTAAACATTGAAAGTTTATTTACCTCTTCAATTTCTTTTTCACAGTTGCTTCTACCCAGAATGAGAGAAAGGGTATAACAAGGTTATCATGGATATGGTGGAATAAAGCATAGTCAATTTAGAAATTATTTGGGATCATATTTAGATCACACCTTATTGAGTGGAGATTTGGTTTTCTCCAGAAGGGAATAGATGTCTCCCTATTCATAATCCTGTGAAGAAATGTTTAATTCTGGGGGGGAAAAAAAAAAGATGCAGAAATTTGGACTCTGGAGTAAGCATCTCCATTACTGTATACATTAGGATATGTGAGACTGATTCCGAAGTACGCATCCCAGAGATTAAGTACACATCCTAGCTGCCATGTTTACACAGAGGTAGATTAGGGATGCCACCCATTGATTCCTAGACCTTTGAATTCTTCCTAACAGGGACGCAGCACCACATAAAGGTCTTTGATTCAATGCATATTCTAGATTTTGGAGGATGGCACTCTCTCCTCTCAGACTATTGCCTGCAATCTGGCATTTCAGCTATGCTTTCAGCAGGTGGTTCTAACACATTATATGGTCAGCAGTCTGGATTAGGTATGCAATACAACCAGTGGATCCTGTGGTCATATGTCCATTCATGCATCTCTTTGGCTGTAAAAGGGTAGCCTGTGTGAATGGGATTCCATGCTAGTGGCCCAAACATGCTATGAGCCTTTAATAGTGGAACTGGCCAAGGCAGGTCCAAATGGCAGGAAGTGCAAAGCTCTACATGGAATGAATCTATTCCTGTGAGAACAAACCACTAACCTTTCCAGAATGCAAGGGAAACAATGCAGTCAACCTGCCCTCATGTGTCCAGTCTCCTCAAGCAGTGGTGCCATAATGGGGGCTCAGGATTAGCACGTTGTGGGCAATTGGACACTTAGCAGCAACAGGAGCTAGATCAGCCTTGACAAGTGGGAGCTGATGCTGTTGGATCCATGTGTAGTACTCATATTTGACATCATGGATACTTTGTTTATGTGCTGATTGTACCAGCACTCATGAAACCAATGATAGCAGCTAGCTGGCAGTAGCTGGCTAGATCATTTTGTCCACTTGGTTGTTAAATGCCTCTTTCATTGCAGGAGTTCTATAGTGGATATCAACATATAATACATAGATCTTCTCACTTTGTGCAAGTCCTGTAGGTCTGTCAATGTGTTTCTACCTCATTCATCCTTGTCTGTGACAGTGTAGCTTTTTGCTTCCAAGCCATTTGCATAGGCCACCTCTTGGCTACTTTTTGTGCCTCTTCTCTTTCCACATGAAGTAGAAGACCAGTTGCACTGCCTAAAGCCCTCACTCACTGAAAGAATTTCCCCTCACTACTGTCTTTCAAGCATACGGTTTAAGGCTATAGTGTAGCTACTGTCCACTTTTGGCTCACATTCACATACAAAGAAAAACCTTCTGGAAACCAAATTAAAATCACTTCCCCCTTTATTAGTTGGTCATACTAGACCTCCTATGTGGCCTGGATATGGGCTGAGGGAGGAGTTGCTGGTGCAATAGTACTACTATGGGGTTCTGAATTATCTGCTCATGTTGCTTGCTTATGTCTGCCTGTCCCGCTCATGCTTCATCTCAAATGTATCTCTTTCTTGTGTAATTTCTGATAATCATCGTTTGGTGTTGCATGGTCAGGTGCTCCGTCTCTACCAGGACATAGTTTTCAAAGGACATACAGTTTTGCTGCAAATGTCATGATGTCTTCGGGTCCCTGGAGGCCTGTGTTGTGATTTTTTTTTACTAGGACTTGCCACAGATATCATATGTTATTTTTTTCCCATCACTGATAGCTCCAACACTGTAGGCTTCACCAAATTATGTGGCCCAAGTGGTGGGGCTGTTGCACCTTAGCCTGAACCTCTTCAGAGCCCTTTCTGCTTTGGTTTCACTCAAATATTGTTCAACCTTTTGTGTCAACCAGTACATTTCTAAGTATTAAATGAATAGGTTACCTTTTAGAATGCAAATACCCACTAGGACATTGTATTCCCTTCTTTGTGTTAGGAGGTACAAAATGCAGTATTTATTCTTTACTTAGGACTCTTCAAATAGTTTTGGACAGCCTGACCCCTTAAACTTCACAGGTTCTATTTCACACCCTCTGGAATGCATGTGTTATTCCAAGGCCTTCAGAATGTTAGCTACCTCTTGCTCATCTGGCATCATCAATATAATATCATTGGTTTAATGGATTAATGTGAAGTACTGTGGGTTATCCAGATGGTGCAGATCTCTTTAGACTATATTATAGCAGAGGGCAGAAGAGTTAACATAGCCCTGAGGCAAAACTATAAATTAATATTGTTGTTCAATCCATGTAAATGTGAACTGTTTCTGATTGTCTTTTCTGATTGAGATAGAAAAGAACACATTTTCCAGAATAATGGCTTTATACCAAGTTCCTTAGGCCATATTAATCTGCTCTAGCAATATACTACATCTGGCATGGCAGATGCAAAAAGGGACTATTTCTGGGTTAAGCTTGTAGTTATCTTTCAGAATCCATCTTGTTTTTCCAGGGTTCAGACTAGTAAATTAAATAATAATATTATGAGAACAAATACCTCTACATTCGTGAAATCCATAAGGGTGGCACTAATTTTTAACCCCATCTCCCACTCCCAGGATTAAATAGTGATTTTGATTTATTCTCCCTGCTGAAGGATGGAAGGAGCAAGTTCAGGGATATTCACTTGGCCTCATGCTGTGTGATAGCTCTGACCCAAGTGACCAAAGATCCGACTCCCAAGTGTCATTCTTGATTGTACATTTGAGGACAAGAGAGATGACTGTTAGTAGATACTCTATAAGGTGGACCCTAACCTCAACTTTATTTAATTGTGTGTCATATGACCCCTATATTGTCCTACTCCAACAAGGAGACCATGATGATGGGCTCTGGGTATGAACTTCAACTTAAATCTTGTGTCCAACAGTCATCAAATTACCTAGGCATTTAATTTCCCCAATCAAATGACCATAATCCCTGTAGGGAAAGACTGGAGGAATCATTATCATGTACATTTACCATATAATTGTGGGCTCCTTGCTCCTAGTCAGCGCCACATCTGCATTGAATGGGTTCTTTGTCTGAAAACTGGCTCAGGTCTGGAAACTGGGAAAGGGATCATGAATTTTTATTGCTGTGACTGCCCTCAATCTCCTAGTCATCTAATTTTGAGTTCTTTTGCTGCTAAAATCTGAGTAGTGCTCACGTTGGCAGTCTGTTTATTTTGTCTCTACGGGTGTCGTGTTTTATTAACATCTCCATAACCATCTGTGGGTCACAATTTCTTGTTTATCACTCTGATATAGCTTTCATTACCAAAAAATAAAAGTACAACCCCATTAGATTCTGACCATGAAACATTGTCCCTTTGTTCCTAATATTTTGAAATCTTATTATCCACACTGGCATCAGTGGGACACAATCTGTAGTAGCCTGTTCCCCTTCTGGTTCTTGCCCAGAGAGTTATCAGGGAATTTTTATTGATGTTGTGTCATCCTTTTAGCACCTACATAATAGCCTTGGTGTCTTCTGGCCTTCGTGTGGAGTGTACTCATCTACAGGGTCTTTCAACTGTACATTGAATATTCGTCCTAGCATTTTCCTGACCCTGTTATCCCCTTCCTCCAGAGCCTACCAGGGCAATTCTGGCATTTCAATTTCACCTTTTTTCCCCCCTTTGACATAGATTTGCATTAATTTATTTCTAGAATGAGTTGTGCATACAATGGCATCTATTTCTGGAGCATTTTATGGAATTAGTAAAATATTATACTTCTCCAGATGATTCTCTTTTCTTTTCTATCTCTTTGTTCTTTATTTTCATGTTATAGAAAATGTCCTCAACTCTACCTTTCAATTCTTCATTTCAATTTTTAGTTTTAGTAAATACTTGCTTCATTTCCAAGAGCTCTTTCTTATTCTATGATCATTCCTTTTTCATAATATACTGTTCTTATTTTACAGATACAAACCCTTCTTGAACCTCTCCAAGGATACTAACTAGAGGATTCCTGTTGTATTTGGTCTATCACGGCATTTATTTTTATGTTACTAGTTTTCTTTCTCTCCAATCACAGCAGATGCATAACTGGATTCATTTTTCAGTGCCACTGATGATACAGTCTTTACTGTTGGACATCTCTTTTCCCATCATCTAATTACTAGGTCTTTTCCAAGAATAGAAAAGCTGAATAGTTCTATGCATATGGTGGGGCTTGTTGCTTGGCAGAATTCTATTACCATGAGAAGATAATAAGCTGTTACTGGCACCAACATTACTTTTTCTGTATTTCTAGGAGTCATCCTAGTTTCAGAATTGTGCCTCAGCTTTCTTTAGCCCCTCACTAGAACAGATGCTGACTTCTTTATATAAAATATAAAAGGCCCACTGGCTTCTACATCTAGCTTTCAATTGCCTATACCTAATCTAAATGCTTTGTTCTATAATGCTCGATTGTACAATAGAAATATAATATGAGCCACATAGGTACTTTCAAATACTTCTAGTAGTAACATACTAAAATGTAAAGCAAAAGAAAACATTTTTTGTTTTGCTCCTGTGGATGCCGTGTTTTATTAACATCTCTGTAACCATCTGTGGGTCAGGATTCTTTGACTAAGTCACTCTGCTAGAGCTTTTACTATTTAAAAAATTAACCTGCTTCGATTTTGTACATAGTTTATTTTTATTTATTTATTATTCTTTTTTTAGCTTTTGTTTTATTTTAGATTCAGAGTCACTTGTGCAGGTTCATTATATAGGTAAAATGCGCTTTACAGAAGTTTGGTGTACAGATTATTTTGTCACCCAAGTAATAAACATAGTACCTACAGGTAGTTTTTCAGAACATCTCCCTCCTCCCAACCTCCATCCTCAAGTAGGCCCTAATGTCTGTTGTTCCCTTCTTTGTGTCTATGTGTTCTTATCATTTTAGCTCCCATCTATAAGTGAGAACATGTGGTATTTGGTTTTCCGTTCCCTCATTAGTTTGCTTAGTTAGATAATGGCCTCCTTGTTGCTGCTGCAAAGACATGAGCTCATTACTTTTTTTTAATGGCAGCATAGTATTCCAAGGTGTATATGTACCACATTTTCTTGATCCAGTCTACTATTGGTGGACATTTAGGTTGATTCCATGTCTTTGCAATTGTGCATAGTTCTGTGGTGAACATACTCATGTATATGTCTTTATGGTAGAAAGATTTATATTCCTGTAAGTATATACTCAATAATGAGATTTGCTGGGTCTAATGGTAATTCTAAGTTCTTTGAGGAATTGCCACATTGCTTTTCACAATTGCTGATCTAATTTGCACCCCAATTACCAGTGCATAAGTGTTCCCCTTTTTTTACAACCTTGCTAGTGTCTGTTATTTTTTGAGTTTTTAATAATAGCTATTCTGACTGGTGTGAGATGGTATCTCACTGTGGTTTTGATTTGCATTTCTCTAATGATTAGTGATTTTGAGCATTTTTTCATACGCCTGTTGGCCCCAATACATATAGGTTAAACTAGCTGCATTTCAAATACACAATAGTAATGCATGCTAGTGGCTACTGTATTTGGCAACATGACTGTAGAACACCAGCAGTGCTTAGCCATAGCCATCCAATCCTGATAAAGTTTTATGTATATTTTTCATACATTTCAATACCAGCAGCAACATCTGCTGTTTCTATCAATATATCCTCACATTCTACCAGGTTACCAGGTGAAAGTTTCCTTTGGATGCCACTTTTTGCCAGGCACAGTCTGTGTTCCTCCTTACTGGTGATGAGTCATCATTGCCTGCAGGTGGCGAATAATCTAGCTCCAAAAACTAAACCCCATCTTCCAGCCTGCTTTCTTGATCTAGTCCTGGTATTGACTGTCCAGGTTGGATTTTCTGGAAGCAAATGCTGGGTGCGCATGTAAGATGTTTATTAGGGAATAGCACCTGTGAAAGGAAAGGAGGAAGGAAATAAGACTGATGAGAGGAAAATGTTAAGTTGTGATGAATGTCTAACTAAGCTTTTCCAACCTGGTGGGGAAGTTCTCAGGCTAAAATACCCACCATAATTAGCCCATGTGAGCAAAATGACCGTCACTTGGTACTACCATCTTGCTTAGCCATTGAACGTGGGCTGTTTGAGCCAGGTGACTGAGACCAAACTTGGAGAAGCTGATAGCTGGAGGCAGTGTGCTCACCACATCCCCTGGAAACTGCATGAGCAAGTCTTTGCTTTAAAAGGAGTAGGCGCAGCACATCTCCATGTCTACACAGAGGCCATTGGTAAACTTCAGCTGTAGAAACTCTGCCAGAATGTTAGAGGCGGAAACCTGATTGGAGTGGGCTGAGGAGAGAATGCAACTATTGAAAACTTGGCAAGTTGACTTGCTGTGAAGGCAAATAAAGGAATGGGTGCTAAGTGAAGAGGGACTGGAGTCAGGATAGTTTTTGTCATTTTTTTTCAAGTAAGAGATAGCAGAGGAAAAAAAAGAAGTGACACTATTGATTAAAAATAGATAATATTAGGGGGAAAGTTTTTGAGAGGCCATAAGGGATGTAATACAAGCACAGTTTGAAGAGCTGGCCTTTGATAGAACCACGAATATTTTATTCATGGCAATATTCAAGAAGGCAGAGAGTGTGGGCATAGATGCAGATTAATTGGTAGATTGTGGAATGGGAAGAGGAGCAATTTCCTACTTGACTGTATGAAACAAAGTGATATAGTTTATCTGTGCCCCCACCCAAATCTCATCTTGAATTGTAGCTCCCATAATCCCCACCTGTCATGGGAGGGACCAGTAGGCAGGTAATTGAATCATGGGGGTGGGTATTTCTCATGCTGTTCTCATGATAGTAAATAAGTCTTATGAGATCTGATGGTTTTATAAAGGGCAGTTCCCCTGCACACGCTCTCTTGCCTGCTGCCACCTAAAACATGCCTTTGCTCCTCCTTTACCTTCTGTCATGATTGTGAGGCCTCCCTAGCCATGTGGCACTGTGAGTCCATTAAGCCCCTTTTTAAAATAAATTACCCAGTCTCAGTTATTTCTTCATAGCAGTATGAAAATGGACTAATACACAAGGTTTTCTGCTAAGATGGTGAAAGTGTATGTGTGCTGGTGTAAAAGGAGGGGAATCATATAGAACGTTTGAGGGAAAAGAAGGCATGCAATTGTTGAGCATACAAAAGTCAGTATAATAAGAAAGCAAATTAGGATTTCACATATTGAGTTCTCTTTGAGTTTTCTGGTCATGAATTTGAATTCAAACCGAACAGCAAGTACATAAGCAAATACTTAAATTTTACTGTGTTTTCTTCATTTCCTAAATAAGTAAGACAAAGGATATTTGGGATAAAAAACTTAGGGTATTTGAAAGGAATTGATTTTATTGATGCACCTTGAAATTCAATTTGTGTAAAAAGCAAGTTAAGGACATAATGGGTGGTTATTTACTGATAGTGGAAAAGTAGCTAAGTTCTATGAAAGAGTAATATGTTAAACCTTTTATCACTTCAACCATGATAGGGGAGGAAGAGGATGGAAGAGGATGTTCATGATGGATTTGACCAATAGCACATTTGGCTAGAGAATTGTTTCCTCTGTACCTGAAAGGAAGGGAGATACTACTAATCAGAATCTTAAAACTTAGAATATTTGGCAGTCAGTGTTATATAGTAAAAAGAACTTTGGGAAGGGCAATGCATAATGATGAAGAGATCAATTCAACAAGAAGAACTAAGTAACCTAAATATATATACACTCAATACAGCAGCACCCAGATTCATAAAACAAGGTTTTAGAGCCCTAAAAAGAGACTTAGATTCCCACACAACAATAGTAGGAGATTTTAACATGCTATTGCCATTATTAGACAGATAATTGAGACAGAAAATTAACAAGGATATTTAGGACTTGACCTCAGCCCTGGATCAAGTGGACCTGAAACAGATCTACAGAACTCTCCACCCAAAAACAACAGAATATATGTTCTTCTCATCAACACATAGCACTTACTCTAAAATCAATCACATAAGCGGAAGTAAAACACTCCTCAGCAAATGCAAAAGAACTGAAATCACAACAAACAGTTTCTCAGACCACAGCACAATCAAATTAGAACTCACAATTAAGAAACTTACTCAAAATCACATAACTGTATGGAAATTGAACAACCTACTCCTGAATGACTCCTGGGTAAATAATGAAATTAAGGCAGAAATCAGTAAGTTCTTTGAAACCAGTAAGAGCAAAGAGACAACATATTGGAATCTCTAGTGTGCAGCTAAAGCAGTGTTAAGACGGAAATTAATAGCACTAACTGCCCACATCAAAAAGCTAGAAAGATCTCAAATTGACACCCTGATGTTACAACTAAAATAACTAGAGAACTAAGAGCAAACAAACTTCAAAGCTAGCGGAAAACAAGAAATAACCAAGATCAGAGTGGAACTGAAGGAGACAGTGACACAAAAATCTTTCAAAAAAATCAATGAAGCCAGGAGCTAGTTGTTTGAAAAAATTAATAAAATAGACTGCTAGCTAGACTACTAAAGAAGAAAAAAGAGAAGCATCAAATAGACACAATAAAAAGTGATAAAGGGGATATCACCACTGACCCCAAAGAAATGCAAACAACCATCCGATAATACTGTAAACACTTCTATGCAAATATACTGGAAAATCTAGAAGAAACTGATAAATTGCTGGATACATACACCCTCCCAAGGCTGAACCAGAAAGAAGTTGAATCCCTGAATACACCAATAGTAAGTTCTGAAATTCAGACAGTAATAAATAGCCTGCCAACCAAAAAAAGTCCTGGACCAGACAGATTTATGGCTGAATTCTACCAGAGGTACAAAGAGGAGTTGGTGCCATTTTTTTCTGAAACTATTCAAAAAAATTGAAAAGAAGGGACTTCTCTCTAACTCATTTTATGAGGCCAGCATCACCCTGATACCAAAACCTGACAGACACACAACAAAAAAAGAAAACTTCAGACCAATATCCCTGATGAACATCAGTGCAAAAATCCTCAATAAAGTACTTGCAAACTGAATCCAGCAACACATAAAAAAGCTTATTTACCATGATCAAGTCAGCTTCATCCCCAGGAAACAAGGCTGTTTTGGCACACACAAATCAATAAACAGAACTAAAGACAAAAACCACATGATTATCTTAATAGACGCAGGAAAGACCTTTGATAAAATTCAACATCCCTTCAAGTTAAAAACTCTCAATAATCTAGGTATTGATGGAATAGTCCTCAAAATAGTAAGAGCCATTTATGACAAATCCACAGCCAATATCATACTGAATGGGCAAAAGCTAGAAACATTCCCCTTGAAGACTGGCACAAGACAAGGATGTCCTCTCTCACCACTCCACCACATAGTATTGGAAGTTCTGGTGAGGGCAATCAGGCGAGAGAAAGAAATAAAGTGTATTCAAATAGGAAGGGAGGGAGTCAAATGGTCTCTGTTTGCAGATCACATGATGCTGTATCTAAAAACTGCATAGTCTCAGCCTGGAAGCTTCTTAAGCTGATAAGCAAATTCAGCAAATTTCAAGATACAAAATCAATGTGCAAAAATCACAAGCATCCATATACACCAACAATAGACAAGGAGAAAGTCAGATCTTAAATGAACTCCCATTCACAATTGCTGTAAAGAGAATGAAATACCTAGGAATACAGCTAACAAGAGAAGTGAAGGACCTCTTCAAGGACTACAAACTACTTCTCAAGGAAATCAGAGAGGACACAAACAAATAGAAGAACATTCCATGCTCATGTATAGGAAGAATCAATATCATGAAAATGGCCATAGTTTCCAAAAGAATTTATAGATTCAATGCCATTCCCATTAAACTACCATTGACATTCTTCACAGAATTAGAAAAAAAAAAGTACTTTAAAATTCTTATGGAACCCAAAAAAGAGCTCATATAGGGAAGACAACCCTAAACAAAAAGAAAAAAAGCTAGAAGCATCATGCTATTTGACTTCAAACTATCCTATAAAGCTACAGTAACCAAAACAGCATGGTACTGGTACAAAAACAGACACATAGACCAATGCAACAGAATAAAGAACTCAGAAAGAAGACTGCACATCTACGACCATCTGATCTTCAACAAACCTAACAAAAAGAAGCAATGGGGAAAGGATTCTCTAATTAGTGGTGCTGGGAAAATTGGCTAGCCATATACAGAAAATTGAAACTGGACTCCTTCCATACACCTTATACAAAAATTAACTCAAGATGGATTAAAGACTTAAATGTAAAGTCCAAATTTACAATCCTAGAAGTAAATCTAGGCAATACAATTCAGGACATAGATATGTCAAAGATTTCATTACGAAAACGCCTAAGGCAATTGCAACAAAAGCAAAAATTGACACATGTGATATAATTACACTAAAGAGCTCAGCAAATGGGATCTGATTAAACTAAAGAGCCCAACAAAATAAACTATCATCAGAGTGAACAGATAATCTACTGAATGGGAGAAAATTTTTGCAATCTCTCCATCTGACACTGATCTAATATCTGGGATCTACGAGGACTTTAAACAAATTTACAAGAAAAAGCACAACAAAAACAGAACTCCATTAAAAAGTGAGCAAAGGACATGAATAGACACCTCTCAAAAGAAGACGTTCATGCAGCCCACAAACATTGAAAAGAAGTGCAACATCACCGATCATTAGAAAAATGCAAATCAAAACCACAATAAGATACCATCTCACACCAGTCAGATTGGTGATTATTAAAAAGTCAAGAAAAAACAGCTGCTGGCAAGGCTGTGGAGAAATAGATTCGCTTTTACACTGTTGGTGGGAATGTAAATTAGTTCAGCCATTGTGGAAGACAGTGTAATAATTCCTCAAAGACCTAGAACCAGAAATACCATTTGACCCAACAATCCCATTACTGGGTATATACCCAAAGGAATATAAATGATTCTATTATAAAGATATATGCACATGTATGCTCATTGCAGCACTATTCACAATAGCAAAGGCATGGAATCAACCCAAATGCCCATCAATGGTAGACTGGGTAAAGAAAATGTGGTACATATACACCATGGGATATTGTACAGCCATAAAAAAGAATGAATTCATGTCCTTTGCAGGGGCATGGATGGAGCTGAAAGCCATTATTGTCAGCAAACTAACACAGAAACAGAAAACCAAACACTGCATGTTCTTAGTTACAAGTGGGAGCTAAACAATGAGAACACATGGACACAGGGAGGGGAACAACCTCCCACCAAGTTTCTCCTCCAACAGTGGGAATTATAATTCGACATAAGGTCTGGGAGGAGATACAAACCAAACCATATCAACAAATTTGACAAATCTTAAACAATATTGCCTTTCAGTAAACTCATTAAAAAGCTTTTAATGTGTTTCAATATTGTACATTTGATATGGCATACAGTATTACTACTCTTTCCATTCTATTCATGGTGATGATTAGATTATCTGACTGGAAAATTGCAAGATTTACTGTAAGGTTAGTGGCTCGAATGAATACTGTAGATCGTGTAGGAAGCACACCGTCCTGTCAATTCCATTCTCTGTGTAAAAGAAAAACCATGATTTCCAAAATGTCATTACTGTATAATTAGACACTTTTTAAATAATTTGAAATGAGTAGGAAAGTAGCCATTAAGTCCTGGAACACAAAGGAAAGCTTAACCAAAGCATAAGTTAAGTCTAGCTTAACCTCTTCCTTACCCCTAAGCTGCTCTACTGTCTGCCATTGCTAGTTAATCCAGAGTGCAGATTTTGCACCCAGAGATTGCTAGCTTATAAATGATAATATATTATTTCCTCCAACATAAGCAGCTCATGGTTCATAATCAACTTCATCTGGATCAACCATTGCAGTTCACTGATAATAAAAATCTTTTGAAAATCTTTTAAGAGACAATTACCATTTGTCTGAGATGGTTTTAGTTTCCCTTCATGCAAAACTTTTATGTTTTTTCCTTGACTCGCTTAAAGCAATTTGTCTGTTAGGATCACAGGTTGGTAAGACTTTCAGGAATCATATATTAATTTCATGTACTTGTAACCAAGTGACACTGGAGTCACTTTAGAATGTTGAGCATATGAATTACTCTGTGTGCACATGCGCGCACACACACACTGGACATGTTAGCTTCATTTTGTCAGGAAGTTGTATGCCCTATATAATAATACTATGAACTCAGAGAATAGTTAGTAGAGACATTCTTATTTGTTTACTTTTATCCATTATTTCTATGGATACCTTTGATAAAGTAAAGGATTTTTAGATTGTGGTTGTTTAATTAGTCCTTTTTGATCATCTGTATTCATTACTTTGCAAAAACTTGAAGGGCATACTTGATTTACTTTTATAACCCCAGTGCCTAATACAAAGCCTAAGAAATAGATGACACACAAGAAATATTTTGCGAATAAATGATTGTGGCAACTTAGCTTACTGTTGCTTCACCATGTGGGTGGCATTTAAATCACTCTTTGAAAAGCAAGATAAAGGATATAGCTAGCTGAATTTCCGTGGCAGTAAATTTCTAAAGACGAGACCAAGGCCTATTATATCTGTTTACTTAACTGCCTTGTGTAATGATGATGGGAGAAGTGTTATGATGCAGGTTAATCAAAACCTCAGAGAAGCACCACTTTCCACAAGGGCGCACACTCTTTTGCAACACAAATTAATTGGAAACAATGAATGGAGGGATAGTCATTTTCTTTCCTGTGTATCCATCACTTATCAGTGCCCCCCCCACCCATGCTGCTTTTGCACACATGGAGATACATGTTTAATAAGCAATAAGTAAAGCACTTTAAAAGGATGCTTCTCAATCACAATGCAACTAAGGATCTAATCATGTAAATGGAAAAATAAAACTAAATACACACACTCTTATTAGGTTTTGCTAGCCAGTGATGAATTGCCATATATAGAAAATAAGCTACAGATAGACAAGTCTTGTTAGTGTCATTTATGTTTACTTTGAGCTATGTTGGTATGCATTGATTTAGAAGCTTTAGATAGTTTAAGAGGAGGAAAATCACATATTCTTTTTTTGGGTGTGAAAAAAAATCTCTCATTTTCTATTGTTTTTTTTTTCGTTGTTGTTGTTGTTTTTCTGAAATAACAATATGTAACATGGAGCTGGGGGAAGATTTTATGCAACAAATCCTATTCCTTTTCACGTTACTGCTTTTAGAAGTTCAGAACTAGTATTACCTTGGATTGCAGAGCAGGTGAAGTACGTTCTTTTGTTTATTCAAAAATCATGCAGCTACAGTAAAAAGTATAATAAAGACTCTTTTGAGCTACATGTGTGGAATATACTTGTAGGCCTGAACCAGCTGTGGGACTGACAGGCTCCCAAACCTCTCTTCTCAGGCTTACTTCATCTGTAAAACAGGGAAAATATTTACCTGGCATAATGACTGTGAGAAATGAATAATATATTTAAATCACAGTTAGCACTCAAAAATATTTGTTTTCATCTCCACCATGCATACCTATAGGAGGGCGAGAGACTATTTTGAGTTATTCAAAACAGAATCTAAAAAATCCATAGTAGCTACTGAAGAATTTAAAGTGATAGTGAAATTCATAAAGTTTGAAAACTCATGGAACATTTATTTCTTCTCTTTTGACTGGATTCAGTTCCTCATGTTGAAAATGATTTCAGAGTGATTTTTCCCTCCTAAGAGTTACAACTTTTTGGTGTTTGGTGGTGGTGATCCTGGGGGAGGGATTGGTACGTTTTACTTTTTCTTGCAAAAAGTTGTATGATATCATGTGCCGTTTTATACGTTAGGGACCAATAGCTGTTCTTATTGTCCTCTCATTTCAGTTATTTACTGTTGGACATAAATAAATGATATTTTAAAAATCTGTTAAAGGATAAAATATGTGTGTAGGTATAAGAATGAGATAGTAGATATTTTCTTGGAGAGTGGAAAATATATGACCAATCTCTTTTTTATGCATTTTTATATTTGTGAAAACAGAAGTAAATACAAAAGAATCTGCTTCGAAAGCTTTTCTGGAGGTACTCCTGTTTCCCTCTCAGTTACAGATGAGCTGTTGTTGTGTGAAAGTTACTCAGGTAGGAAGTAAGAATAAACTTCAGTAAGAAACTCCTTACTGGATTTGTCCCCTCCAAATTTTGGAATTGTATTTTCAGTCCTCAGTTGTATCTCCTGGGTTGAAATGTTGATTTTTAAAAAAAAAAAAATTGAAATGGTTTGTTACCTTAGACTTTGTAAATGCAGAAAAAGCGTAAAGTGAGGCTAAATCCAAATAAAATCAAAAATCAGAGCATTGTATGCAGCTAAATTAAGCATGAACAATTTCCATTAACCTCAGTTCCTCTTCAAGAGGAATTCATTAAATCATTAGATTTGGAATGTAGTATCACTTTCTTCTATTTCTACTTTTGACCATTGTAATTTCTATCTGTATACACTTTTGATCAGTCTTTTTTCAGGGTGTTTCACTGTTATTTTTTGTTGTTGTTTATTTGATTGACTTCTCTTTTATCTATTACATAAAATGTTCAGTTTCTCTGTCCATAAATGATGGAAGTTTGCATTTTAAATTGTAAATCTTTTTAGTCATATTTCAGTGCTTTATTGCACAAAAACAATATGAAATTCTTTCTAATTACTCTTAAAATGTCCCATACAGCATTTATTTTAAAAACAGATGGACTTGTCTGTGCAGTACTTAAGTTTGTGTGGTATGCTAGGATGTAGGATGGGGATTAAAAGTTATTAGTGCCAAAAGACAATTTCATTTCAGATAAGTCTGAGGCCTTATCTGACATGTACTGGTCTCAACACTTGGGGAGATTACCCATTTTTAAACATTTTATTAGAGATAAGATTATTGCCTTATAGGGCCATTGTAAATATTAGATGGAATAATGTATACAAATAGCTTACCGCAATTTTGGGAAAATAATAATTTCTTCATTAGTATGAAGTTTTGCCTATATTATAACAATTTCCTGAACCAGTTTATGACTCTGACATCAAGAACCTGTAGGTAAAGTAAGAAAAATACATGCTAGAGGTTTTTTTTTCTTTCTTTCTTTTTTTTTTTTAAACAATGGGTAGGAGGAATTTTCAAAAGGATTTTGAGTTGAAATTATTTCTTACTTTTTATAGACCTGCACATTCATTTGATACTTTTTTATACTACAGTATTAAAAATCTTTGTTATCATAGGGCTTTACAAGGATTCCAACTACAGTATGAAAGACAGAACTTTAAGATAATTTTAAAAATTCAAATGGTGCGGCCGGGCACGGTGGCTCAAGCCTGTAATCCCAGCACTTTGGGAGGTAGAGACGGGCGGATCACGAGGTCAGGAGATCGAGATCTGGCTAACATGGTGAAACCCCGTCTCTACTAAAAAATACAAAAAACTAGCCGGGCGAGGTGACGGGTGCCTGTAGTCCCAGCTACTCGGGAGGCTGAGGCAGGAGAATGGCGTAAACCCGGGAGGCGGAGCTTGCAGTGAGCTGAGATGCGGCCACTGCACTCCAGCCTGGGCCACAGAGCCAGACTCCCTCTCAAAAAAAAAAAAAAAAAAAAAAATTCAAATGGTGCTTAACTTCAGGAGCTAGATTTTAAAATAATTTATAGTATATTTTCTTAAAAATTTTAATATAACTTTAATATATCTTCATGGTCAGACCAAATCAACAGTTGATTAAAAAGGTATTGGCCAGGGAACTAATCTATCCAATGGAAAAAGCAGAGGTTTTGTTTATTGTGACATGGTTTTCATAACATACTTTGCATTTATTGCCCACTGCAATATTCAGATTCTTGAGTTAGATATTGCTTAATTTTAGAAATAATAATGGGAATTTCTTGGTAAACGTGTGGCAGATGTTAAGAAAGGTAATAGATTGAAATCCTTACTTCATTTTGAGACTATTTTCAATCATTTTTATTTGGATAATGAGAACTTAAGCAGTTTGCAAAAGCAAATTTTCCATAGTCATTATTTTTTCATTAACCACTTAATTTCTGTTTGCTTTTCCTATGCCTATTACTGAGAACATGAATAAAAATTTGCTATTAAAATAAACCAAGTGCACATGCATTTCAATTCTTTGCCTATTATACATTACAGCAGGCAAGTAGTTAAGCATTTAACAAAAGAAATATGAGAAATTGTAAATATTGTTTGCAAACTGTAATGAGCTTGCAATGAAATACCTAGCTAAATACAACATTCCAATTATCTTGAAAATTATGTTGGTGTGTTATTATCCTTGAAAGTGATATTCAAAAACAGTGCAAAGACATCTCTGTGATTCCACATGTGAACCTAAACTGGATGGTGTCTATGTATGCAGTCTGTACTTAGAGACCAGCTACTGGACCATGGCCAGCAGATCTCTTAGAACTCTATTGCATGCATGACATCTGTTCTTACTCATTAATTCACCTTGCAACATTCACGTTAGTTGGCAAGCTTGGCAACAGGACCTGTTATTACTGTTTATTATCAAGTTTATAACACATGAAAAAACAAACACAGCCTAAGATAAGTGTCATATTCCTAGCAATTATCTCCAAATATTACACAGAATAACAACTTTATATAAATGTCAGAAATGAAAGAAATGGTAGGGTTGTATACTAGACCCCTGATTCCTCTCCCTGTTATCAACCTTGATTTATTATTTTGTTATTATTCTATTCATATTTAATAAAAATATTTAATGAAAGTATTAAATATTTTATATTTACCATATAGGCCTTAGAAGTACAAATATGAAGGTCATTATTCTTTGACGAGCAGAGAAGAAAATATAAATACATTTCCATTAATTTGACAAATGTTTATTAAACATTTATTATCTGGCAGAATCTATTCTAGGCACTGAAGTGAACAGTGACCAAGATTGACAAAAATTTCTATTCAAGGAACTTTGGTTTTAGTAAGAAGGGACAAGAAACAAAATACATAAGTAATTTATGTAATATGTCAGAAGGTGGCAGGTTCCATGAAGACTTTTTTTATTAAGGAAGGTAGGAAGGTAAAATTTGTAAACAGAATGTTCAAGGAAATCATTTTTGACAAGGTTATATTTGGACAAAGAATTAAAAGAAGTATGGGGGAAAAGCTATGCATATATCTGAAGGGAGAGTCCAGATAAATGGAACTGCAAGTTATAGCTCCTGAGTCATGGGAATGCCAGAGAGTAAGGAACCAATGGAGCTGGTAGAAAAATAGTAATAGATTATGTTGGAAAAGCAACAGGATGTAGAGAGGAAGGCCACTGTCAGCCACTGGACAGACTATACTGCTGGCTCTGAGTGTGATGGTATATTATTCTGCTTGAGCTGCCATAACAGAATACCAAAGACTGAGCAACTTAACAAAATATATTTATTTTTATGAAACTTCATGATCAAGGTGCTATCAGGGATGGTTTCTGGTGGTATCTTTCTTCCTGACTCATATATAGCCACATTCTGGTTGTGTCCTCCCATGGCCATTTTTCTGTGTGTATGCAGAAAGAAAGAGAGGTCTGATGTCTCTGCCTCTTATTATAAGGACATCAGTCATATTAGATTACGGGCCAACCATGATGACCTCATTTAACGTGAGTTACCTCCCTAAAGGCCCTGTCTACAAACCCTCAAAGTCACATTGGAGGTTAGAATTTCAACATATAAATTTGGGGGAACACAATTTGGCCCATAAAATTCTTACCTCTGTCCCACTTCCCCAAATTCATGTCCTCACTTGCAATATATTCACCCCTTGCTAACAGCACCAAAAGTCTTAACCCATTTTGGCATAAATTTCAAGTCCAAAGTTTCATCTAAATATCATCTAAATAGAATATAGGTGAGTCAAGAGGTATGCCTCATCCTGAGGCAAAGTTCCTTTCTAGCTATGAACCTGTGAAACAAGACTAGTTATGTGTATTAAAATTACAACAGTGGATTGAGAATAAGATAAACATTCCCATTCCAGGAGAGAGAAATCAGAAAGAAGAAAGGCCTGATGAGTCCTAAGCCATTCTAAAACCTATCAAGGCATTTTATTAGATCTTAAGGCTTACGAATACTCCTCTTTGGCCAGATGCTCTGCTCTCCAGGCCAAACAAGGCAGCAGCATCACCTCCATAGCTTTAAGCATTATCCTGCCCCCATGACTCTTTAAGGGGCAGTTTGGCTACTGAAATCTAGGCGGTGGCCCCACCCTCTCTGCGAAGTAAACAATCTTGCTTCCTGAGCATGTATGCTGTGGGCCTGTGGTGCAAGTGGGAGCTCTGATGATGTCTGAATTACCTTCAAGGTCATGCTTTCTTTTTTTGAAGGATAAAGCATGTTCACATATGAATAGTTCTATTTTCCTGTGCTGGCTACTGGAGAGATAGCTGATTAAATCCAGGGGCAATCTCTTTATGGAGTACTTGTTTAGCCATACCTTTGTTATCCCTTCCAGAACACACTTCCTCATTTTTTTGCAGTATGTGTAAACTGATAATTCTCTAAATCTTTAAGTTCTGTTTTTTTTTTTTTTTCTGTTAATAATTTCTTCTTCTGTTTATTTCTCTCCTTTCTCATTTTATCATAAGCAGTAAGGAAAATCCAAGCTGCACCTTCAACATTTTGCTTAGCAATCTTTTCAGCTAAATATCTAAGTTTATTGTTTTTAAGCTCTACCTTCCACAAAACACTAGAACACAATTCAACCAAGTTTTTGCCACTTCATAGCATGGACCATTTTTCTTTCAGTCTATGATAACATGTTCCTCATTTTCATCAGAGACCCTACCAGAGCATCTTTAGTGTTCATATTTCTACTAACATGATGTTAATGATATATATGTTTTCTAAGATAATGATAGCTTGCACTACTGTCTTCCCTTTTTTTTTCAGAACCCTCATCAGAATCACCTTTAATGTCCTTATTTCTGCTAACAGCAGAATGCAGTACATAACAGATAAGAAACTATTGGAGTGTTTGGGCAGAAAAGCAATGCAATCTGATTTATTTTATTAGAATTACTGTGACTTCTGTGTTGAGAACTGATTGCCCGGGACGTGGACAACAGCAGGAGAAGTTAGGAGGCTCTAAAGTTAGAGGCAAATAGATTTTCGTATAATAGATGTGGAGTGTGAGAATAAGAAGGAAACCGAGGGTGATTTCAAGGATTTTGGTTTGAGCAAATTGGAAAAACTAGTTATGATTAGCTGAGATAAGAAAGGCTGACATGATAGATAGTTTGAGTGGAAATAACAAGAGTTTTCATTAGACATGTTGAGATATGTACCAGACAACCATGTGAAGATACTGAGCAGAGAATTGTACATCTAATCTTGAACCCAAAGAAAAGAAATGAGGGAGATCTGTGTCTACAATTCAGGGAAGAGTTGTTGACTTTTTAGTTGGTATTTCAGACCATAAAATGTGATGGACTCACTAAAGCAGTAATGTAGATAAAAGGAGGTCGAACAATCTATGCTTGAGATGCTCTAACATCAGGAGACGAGTGAGACAAGGGAGAAAAACCTTCAGAGCTGACTGGCAAAGAGAGGCCAGTAAAGGTTAGTAGAAAACCAGGAGAGTGCGATGTCCAGAAAAGCAGAGAAAATGTTTCAAGGGGAACAAAGTGATCAATTATTCTAAACGTTGAGTAATACACTAAGTAAGATGAGAGCTGAGAACCGGTCGCTGGGTTAAGTAATGTGCTTCATTGTGGGATGATGGAAAAGGAGATAGTTGCAGGAAGTAGTAGTGGTGAAAGTGTCATTAGAAAGAAATCAAGAGAAAATGATATGATGACTACAAACACTATTTTGAGGCATTTTATTGTAAAATGAGGCAGTAAACAGAAAAGATCGCTCAAGAGGTCTTTTGTGGTTTTTCTGCTTCTGTTTAATTTTTATTAAAGATTGAGGAACTATAACACATGCTATGGGAGTGATCTAATAAAGGTGAAACACTGGATGATGTGGGAGAGAATGGGAGGAGTAGTGAAATGGAGCCCTTGAGTAGTTAAAGTGAATGGGCTTAGTGTTCAAGAGAAGGGATGAGGCTGGATGGGAACAGAGGCCTCTCTTAATAAAGACGAAGGCAAAGCATAACTGCACAGAGGCTACCATATGGAAAGAAAACAAATAATTTTGATTGAAAGTGGAATATGAGGACATGAACAGTATGTTACAGGGATAAGGAAGAGGGATGGGGAGAGGGATAAAGTAGGATTTTTAAGCACTTACAGTATGTCAGGCGTTCTGCAAATAATAAACTTAAGAACTAAAACCATACAAACCCTAGAAGAAAACCTAGACAATACCATTCAGGACATACGCATGGGCAAAGACTTCATGATCAAAACACCAAAAGCAATGACAACAAAGGCCAAAATTGACAAATGGGATCTAATTAAACTAAAGAGCTTCTGTGGCTGGGTGCGGTGGCCTATGCCTGTAATCCCAGCACTTTGGGAGGCTGAGTCGGCGGATCACGAGGTCAGGAGATCCAGACCATCCTGGCTAACACGGTGAAACCCCGCCTTTACTAAAAACATGCAAAAAATTAGCCAGGAGTGGTGGCGGGCGCCTGTAGTCCCAGCTACTCGGGAGCCTGAGGCAGGAGAATGACGTGAACCCCGAAGGCGGAGCTTGCAGTGAGCCGAGATCGCGCCACTGCATTCCAGCCTGGGCGACTGAGCAGGAGTCTCTCTCAAATAAATAAATAAATAAATACATACATACATACATACATACATACATACATACATACATAGTCAGGAAACAACAGATGCTGGAGAAGATGTGGAGAAATAGGAACACTTTTATACTGTTGGTGGGAGTGTAAGTTATTTCAACCACTGTGGAAGACAGTGTGGCGATTTCTCAAGGATCTAGAACCAGAAATACCATTTGATCCAGGAACCCCATTACTGGGTATATACCCAAAGGATTATAAATCATTCTACCAAAAAGACACATGCTCACTTATGTTTATTGTGGCACTGTTCACACTAGCAAAGACTTGGAACCAACCCAAATGCCCATCAATGATAGACTGGATAAAGAAAATGTGGCACATATACACCATGGAATATTACTTAGCCATTAGAAAGGATGAGTTCATGTCCTTTGCAGGAACATGGATGAAGCTGGAAACCATCATTCTCAGCAAACTAACACAGGAACAGAAAACCAAACACCATATAGTCTCACTCATAAGTGGGAGTTGAACAATGAGAACACATGGACACAGGGAGGGGACTATCACACACCGGGGCCTGTCGGGTGGTGGAGTGCTAGGGAAGGGATAGCATTAGGAGAAATACCTAACGTAGATGATGGTTTGATGAGTGCAGCAAACCACCATGGCACATGTATACGTATGTAATAAATCTGCACATTCTGCACATGTATCCCAGAACTTAAAGTATAACAAAAAAAAAAAAAAAAAAAAAAAAGAAGAACACACCATTCAATACAAGATCTTTTTCCCTACCCTCAAAAGGCTCACCGTCTAATAAGGCAGATACATGAGGATATAATTTTAATAATACAGAGTGGTAAATGTCTTACTATAGTAGCTTCGGCTACTTGTATAAACTGTTTTCACCCCAGTCTTTGAATGCATTCATGGGTACACTCACACAATAGGGGATTAAAGGCATTATTAGGGTAAGGTATCAACACTCTTCCTCAGCTCTGTGAGAAGCTAAGGTTTCTCCACGCAGTATGTTCCTCTTCAATCCAAGATTTGTCTTATAAAGCTCAACTGTTTTTGTTTTCTGCCTGTAGAGCCTTGGAGGAAAAGAATATTAGGTTTCAGACTCAGATCAGCTCAGTTTGAATCCTAGATCTCTAGTTAACAATTGAGTGATCTGAGCAAGTTAATGAGTTTGCCTTGTTCTCTCCATCAGCAAAATAGGAGTGAAAATGTTTCATGTAAATATTTTGAAGATGTAATTCTTTAATATGTATAAGTACTTAGAATAGTTGTTGGTACATAGTGAAGATATAATTAACGCTAGTTATTATTTATCTTGTTCTTTTATTACATGCAATTGTACTTTTTACTTTCACCTAATGTCTTAGCTTTGTCACCTTTCTTTTTTGTATACTTTCTTTGTTTACTCTTTAGTCATTTTTTTTTTTTATATTTAGCCTCTGTATCTTTTATTTTTTAAGAGGATATTCACCATGAACTTTCTCTTGAAGATTTTTTCTGTATTTTTTCAGTTGCTGTTTGTCTTTAGGCTAAATGTAGGGACTCTCTGCTTCATCAAGTCTGATATTACTCTCTAAATGGTCTGGATCAGTGATACTCTCAAAAAGCCAGTCATAGCTTCAGGAGGGCTGGCTCTCTACAGCACGTTCTCTCACCTGGCTGTGCTCTGTTCGTCTTGTATGAGGAGAGAGTATCTGGTCTGGAAGGGTGAGAATATTTGGCTGTTTGTGTCCTTTAATATCAGCCATCTATTGGGCAATGTTAAAGACTCATAAATGTTTTTAATGGCAAGGAATGATACCTCTGATAAAAACATACAGATTTTATGCGTGAGTACCTTCTGCAACTAGATACTACAGTGATGCAGGTTAAACAATGTAAGTTCTGTTTGTTTTTTCTAAAGATATTCAATAAAAATGATCTGCAGAAATAGAAAATTTATGACTAAGTTAATGGTGCAGTCTACCTAACCATAGAAAAGGAGTCAGTGCTCAGAGAATGTTATTTAGAAGGAAACAAAGACAACTAAGTAAATTAAGAAAAATGTATACATTATTCAGAACCATTCTGAAACTTAAAAAAAGAAAACAGGGAAGACTACTTAAGTTCTTCAATCCAACAGCATTTAATGTTACTTCTATAAAGCATACATTTATCAAGTACATAATTTATGTCAGGTAATGTGCTATTTCTGTATACTTATTACCTTATACACTCTCCTCCAAATCACTATGATGTATTTTCTCTAACTATCCAAATTTTACAGAAGGAAATAGAGGATCATAAAATTTAAGTTGTTTATTCAATGTCAAACAAATAGTAAGCACCAGAGTTTCAAGGCAGCCTAAATCCAAATTCCGTGGCCTTAGATTTCATATTGGATATTTTCTTATTTATTTACTTATTTATTTATTAATTTATTTATTATTATACTTTAAGTTCTAGGGTACATGTGCATAACGTGCAGGTTTGTTACATATGTATACTTGTGCCATGTTGGTGTGCTGCACCCATCAACTCGTCAGCACCCATTAACTCATCATTTACATCAGGTATAACTCCCAATGCAATCCCTCCCCCCTCCCCCCTCCCCATGATAGGCCCCGGTGTGTGATGTCCCCCTTCCCGAGTCCAAGTGATCTCATTGTTCAGTTCCCACCTATGAGTGAGAACATGCGGTGTTTGGTTTTCTGTTCTTGCGATAGTTTGCTGAGAATGATGGTTTCCAGCTGCATCCATGTCCCTACAAAGGACACAAACTCATCCTCTTTTATGGCTGCATAGTATTCCATGGTGTATATGTGCCACATTTTCTTAATCCAGTCTGTCACTGATGGACATTTGGGTTGATTCCAAGTCTTTGCTATTGTGAATAGTGCTGCAATAAACATACGTGTGCATGTGTCTTTATAGCAGCATGATTTATAATCCTTTGGGAATATACCCAGTTTGGATATTTTCATTTTGAATCTTCTTACCATGACTCAATAGCTTAGGTCCTTGTGAGCAGGCAGCATGTTTAATATACCAAATGTAAGATTTAGGGAAAAACAGTATTGGGTTGAGACCCAGTCTTGCCGCTTATGGTCAGTTTGGTCTCGGATTTTTCTTCTCTTAGAATTAGGTTAATAATTCCTCATTCACAGCATGACTGTGTGGTACTGCGAGGCACACTGCTAAATGAGGTAATGGATATGAAGTATGTAGCACAGTGTTTCACACATATTAAGTATTCAAGAAATATTTCCTGCTCTCCTTTGGCATTCCCATCTGTCTTTCTGCAAGCCATACTGGCTTGTCTGAAGTTCTTCTCCTCTTTAATGATACAAATCCTGTCTCTCACCATCTGCAAATATTTAATGAGCTTCAATTATGTAAGTATGTGCTGTAAAAATGACCAACCCATAGTTCCTACCGTTAAGTCCCTAGTAATCTTTATCAGGCCCCTATATAAAACTTACAACTTTTAAAAAGTCTCTCTGAGCACTGTAGGCCAAATTGCTTCTCTCGACTTCTCCAGAACTGAATTTTTATCCCCTTATTTGGTACTAAGCAGTTTACCTTCCTCTTTTTTGATGTCTTTTTGTACATCTATACCCCTGGCTCTCTAAAGAGATTGTAAAGAAGTATGACTCCTGCCTTAAGGGAACATAATACCTGTAGATGATAGGTGTTTGTAAACTTTCCGTTGGATAAAATTAAGAAGGAGTTTTTGCTGCAGAATTCACTTTGAAAAATTATTTCAGTTAATTGTAAGTCATTCTTCACTGTGAAGAAAACAAAAACAAAATAACAACAACAAAAAAACGTTGGTCACCACAGGCTATGCCGCATCCAGCTCGCTTGAGCCTTTCTTGTAGCTTTTGATCTCACTCAATTTTCTAGATTATTTGAATTTGAGGAAAATGCACAGAATCAAAACCTGTTTCTGAGTTCTTTTTCCTAAAGAGAGAAATGATTTGTCTATCACTACCTCCAAAATTACACACACAAAAAACCTAGTTGATGATAGTGCTGCACATTAACAGAGTATCTTTTTCTAAAAAGCACCTTGTACTCTTCCAGGTCAGGTATGTAAATAGGATGACTCATTTTGCAATGGCTGAAACATGACCCAGGCTCTGTAGTGCCTCCTGAGATGGGAGTGGAAAGTACACAGAGGGGGCTTCTGTATGCTTGGAAGGAAAATCGTATGAATGTGTATGGTGGTAGAGAGGGCAGGAGATTGGATGGGAATTCAGGTCAGCTGAATGTTAAAAATTAGAATATAGAACTATGTTAATATCCAGTTAGGAGAACAACATTAGCATCAGCATTGCTGCAAAAGCTAGATTTTAATGACCATAAGATTGGCTTATCTGTGACCTACATGTACACCCAGAAATGCACCATTTCTCTGGAACCAAATGAGGCCTTTGAAATGATCCCCAAAGTTCAACCTGGTCTAAATTGTAGAAGCTCTGCATTTCACAGTATATTTTAAACAAAACACTGCTCCTTTCCTAAAGGATTGAACTGTTAGTTTTTAAATAATAGTACAGAATTGACATATATTTTCATAAATGGTATCGTAATTTCATACTGCACAATTCTTTCCCAACTGTCTTTTTGCACTCAGCATTTTATTTTTCAGAATAGTTGATATTGATACACAGGGACCCAGTAAACTCATTTTGTCTGCAGTTAAGATTATATTATACAACCTAACATTTTATAAACACATGGTCAATTAGGATTTGTTCAGATTTTTGCTTTTGGAAACTACATAATCTTTCATGTATTTCCTTGTGCATATGTGAGATGTTCTCTAGTACAGGGATTCCATGGTTGAACAATGAAATGGATCATTTGGGAAGTTCTTCATATAGATGGAAATTCAGTTTTTTCAGGAGTGGGGCCCATGAATTGATGTATTTTGAGAATGTCTGCAGTTGAAGATTATATTATACAACCTAACATTTTATAAACACATAGTCAATTGGGATTTGTTCAGATTTTTGCTTTCGGAAGCTACATAATTTTTCATGTATTTCCTTGTGCATATGTGAGATTTTCTCTAGTACAGAGATTCCATGGATGAACAACGAAATGGATCATTTGGAAAGTCCTTCAGTATAGATGGAAATTCAATTTTTTCAGCAGTGGGCCCCATGAATTGATATATTTTGAGAACATCTCAGGTGGTCCTAATGTGCATTCAATATTGAGAACCACTGCTTTAGCCCAAGGCAATGCTTCTCAAATTTAATGTAGATATAAATTATTAACAGATCTTGTTAAGTTGCATCTTTTTATTTAGTTAATCTGGGTGCATCTGTATTTGTAAAAAGCTCCTCGGTGATTCAGGACCACACTTTCAAATCTCTACAATTTCATTTCCAAATATTTCCTCTAGGGCATTCAAATACTTAGAAATGAAATTGTAGAGATATATGTGTGTCTTCAGTGTTATTTGCTGTTTTCAAATTATTTGCAGATTTATATTGTTTTCACTAATGATTTTTCATTTTCTCATCGACTTGGTATTACCTAATTTTTTAAGTGTTGCCAATATTATGAATTTCAAGTTGTGACATTTTAATTTAAATTTTTCTGACTAAAAGTAAAGGTACACTTCTTGTCAAATAATTCAAATAATTGGCCATTAAAGTTTCCCCTTTTTAAAATTTTGCATTCATATTCTTTATCCATTTTTCTATTGGTAGACCTTTTTTAACATTTTGACTTGTTGAAATTATTTATATACTCAGAATACTAATCTTTTGTTTGTTTGTTTAAATTCTGTGGGAATATCTCCTGCAGTGTGGCTTTATTTAAATCAGTTTATGGTATCTCACATATACCAAAGTTTACCTGTTTACATTTAAGATAGTCACATTTACCAATCTTTTTCATCTGGCTTGTGTTTTATGTCTTACTCTTTTTCCTACTTCAATATTATAAGGTAAGTCTATATAATTAAAGTATTTTAAAATTTTGATTTTAATATTTGGACTTTTAATCTATGCATAATTTATTTATGTATATGATATGAGGTCCAAATTCATTTGTATTTTTTTTCCCAAAGGGTAGCCAATTGCCTAGCACCATTGACTGAATCTTTCTACACTGATTTGTAATACTCCGCTATCATATTCAAAACCTGTGTGTCTGTTCTGTGAGTGCTGTGAGTTTTCTTGTGTGTGCCAGTTTTATTCTAGGCTGTATTTTTTCCCAGGGTTTTATAATTAGCATTGAGAATTTGAAAGGATAAGTTATTCTCTTTTATTTTTCTTCGTTAGGATTGTTCTTGGCTACTCTTGATCCTTTACTCTTCAATATGAATAAAAGGTTGAATTTATTAATTATCTAAATAAAATGGAATTTAATGTAATTGTATCACATTTATAGATTTATGGAGGGAAGAGTTCATGTATTTTCTGTAATCCAGTTGAATTGTCTTATCAACTCTAATAGTACCTATCTTCTCTTGAATATTCTACAAAGACAAGTTATTTATTACCAATGACTTGTTTGCACCTTTGCTTTTAATACTTATCCTTTTAACTTATTTCTAAATCTTACTGAACTGATTAGGAACTCTACTATAATGTGAAACAGAAAAAGTGGACTTCCTTACCTTGTTTCAGTTTTAATGAAATATGCCTAACATTTCACAATTACAGATAATGAGCATTGTGAATTTTGCTGTATCTTTTTAGTCATATTTTGAAAGAAACTATTCCTAGCTTGCAACTTTTTGTTATAAATTATAGTATTTTTGTATAATGCTTTTACTATGTCTATTGACATGATTATATATATAATATGTATAATTATATATACACACATATATAATATATATAATTATATATATATACACACACACACACACACCCCTTAAATCTGAATTGAAGTATTAGATTTACAAGCTGTTAAATAATTTCCTCATTCCTAGGGTAAGAACACTTGCTTAGGCAAAATTTTTATAAACATTACTGGATTCACTTGATGAATTCAATGTTGCAATTAAAAATTTTCTGTGTTTATAAGTGAAATTGCTTTTCCTGTACAGTTCTTGCCTATATTTAATGTCACATTACGTCAGTTTCATGAAATGAATTGGCAATATATTCCTCCTTTTATTTTTGTTAAGAAATTTTGTATCTTGAGTCTTCTCTTGAGTAGGCTATATAGCATCGAAATTAGTTCTTTAACTATTGATAGATATCTTTTATAAAACTGTGTAGGCCTATTATTTATTGTTGCTAATAAAACATCCCAGGCTGGGCGCGGTGGCTCATGCCTGTAATCCCAGCACTTTTGGAGGCCGAGGCAGGCGGATCACAAGGTCAGGAGTTCAAGACCAGCCTGGCCAATATCGTGAAATCCCGTCTCTACTAAAAATACAAAAAAAAATTAGCCGGGTGTGATGTCAGGCGCCTGTTGTCCTAGTTACTCAGGAGCGTGAGATAGGAGAATCGCTTCAACCCGGGAGGCAGAGGTTGCAGTGAGCTGAGATCGCACCATTGCACTCCAGCCTGGGCGACAGATCGAGACTCCGTCGAAAAAAAAAAAAAAAAGAACATCCCAATCAATCGTTCCTATAGGCAATCCATATTCTCTAGAGACTAGTTCTGTTCTACTTCGCATTTATGCCATATTCAATATGTGATTTCCAATTTCTAAGGAAATAGCAAGGAGAATAACTCCTGGGAGGTTTATGTGAGCCAATCCTGGAAAGAGCACACACTTCTCATATTCCACTGCTTAAAACTCAATCATAAGTAACTTTATCTGGGAATCATAATTTAGTTGTCTGCCAAGAAGAGGAAAGTGAGCTTGGTAATCAATTAGCCACTTTGCAACACCTAGAAATAAATAAGATATTTCTCTACTACTGAAGAAAAATTCTTTTTTCTTCTATAAATTTTGTTTAACGCCCCGTTTCAAAAAGTACCTTACAGTAGCAAGCATACAACTTAGTTCCTGAAGGTACCATTTGAGTGTTACAGCTTCCAGCCTGATGGAAACAGTTTGATATTAAAATCCTAGAACAGTATTGCCAACTCCCTATCAAAAGCACAATGTTATATACATAAAAACCTTCTTATCAGCTGGTGACTCTGCTGCCATTTGGTACATTTTCATTTTTCAATAAAATAACTAGAAAAAAACAACCATAGTCACTGTTGTTTTTGCAGTATGTTGGAAAGGCAGGTGGTCATCCTATCTCTGGAGATTAAAAACAATACAGAGATAAATGTGGAAAAAAAAGAGGAAGTGTGGAAGAAAGTGTGTGGGTTTAGCTGTTTGGTGAAACAGGATGAGAAGGCCTCTTATGTTACTCATCAACTGAGAAACATATTTCCATCTATTTATACTAACAAATCAATCTGGATGCATACACTGTGACTTCTATAATGCAGACAAACTCATAAAAATTTGCTTAGGTATAAACACTTGATAGGGTATTCATATCATAGGGGGAGAAACCAATATAAAACCAGCCGTGGAGTTTTCAAATTGCAAAAAGTAGTCTCTTTTTTCCTTCCCACAAAGATATTAATCAAATGTTCTTTCCATTCCAAGAATTAAACAAGAACTGATTTGGGCCTTTGAAACTTCAGGCTCTCAGAGGGAATACACTAACTAGCCATTTACTACATGTTTGTTTTTGTGTCCATTATTTTAGCAATGTTTTAACTCAAAGTCCTCTATAATTTATTCTCATCCTAACATTTTAATCTTTTTTCTACCAAGTTTAGCTGTAAAGCTAAACTGCCTGATCGGCAAATATGTCCTATATGTTTACATAACTGTTTATTTCCAAATGCTGATCTCACAATTCTCTATTCATCCTCCCAAGTCCAAATTTGTTCCATTATTCAAAACCAAGTTCAAATTTCTTCTCATCAAATCTTTTCTGATTCTCCTCTCCACCTGCCCCTCTTCTACCTACTTCCAGTTAAAGTTAGTCATTCTCTCACCTAAAGTACCATGATCTTTTTCTCTGAACCTTTCTTATGACTCTTAGGATGTTCCACTTTATAGTTACTGATGTTCTCATTTTCTCTCTTAACTACATTCTAGACTTTTTGAGGGCAAGACCTGCCTTTGATTCCTCTTCATGGTCTCAATATCTGATGGGAATACTATGAAATATTCTATTATTATGAAATATTACAGTATTTATGAAAGGAATAGCCTTAAATGTATCTTATGTATAGGTAAAGGTTGGTAGGCTACTGATAAATATCTCAAAAGAGAAGCCATAATTTATAGCATTTGCCAATTTCCATGCTGTAAATACTGCCACTGTGGCCTCTTTCAGATTGATATCACTAAATACAAAGTTGAGGAGAGATATGCAGTAGCAGACCATTTCTACCATATAGATTCAATACATGCAAATAACCCAAGATAACACATAACAGTAAAATGTAATAAAATATTGAGAAAGTGATATTTTGAGTTTTTAAAATTTTTGCTTTTAATATAATTTAACTTTAATATGATTTAATTTTAATAATGAATATGTTTAAAATGCAACTCACAAAATTCCTGAAAATCCAACATTTACCTTCCACAAGTGCACCCGATGTTGACATTGTTGGTGCATACTTTGTATTTATACAGTTTTGTTCAAAGATACTGCAAGAAAGGGAAAAACTATATGTGAAATGTAAGAAGAAATTCCATTTCTCTCCTCTTATGAACTTGTTCATTTTATCTACATTTTTGTTGCCTCCCCTCTTATTTTTCTCTTCCTTTTCCCCAGTTGTCTACCATTCCTATTGCCAGTCCTGAACAACAAATGGTTTTTGTTCATCATTTACCTCCCTCAGATCTCATTTTTCAGTTGCTAATAACCAGGCCCTCTAATGGCATTTTCCTTGAGTTTACTTCCTCATACACAAAGGTATGTATTGCAGCAAATACTCAAAGAATGCATAGTTGAAAAATCCCAACAGTATTATTTGACTCAAGCATCCATTCAGTGTAGTAATCCCATTTCTAATCCTACTGTTCTTCCATAGTCTCTGGAAACCTTGTGATGACGAGCTTATATTCTCATAAAATAGTCTCTTTTATTGTTAGGAGACTTCTTGTTTAAGATCTTTTATTATAATCACCTGAAGTCTACCATATTTATTTTTTTTCTACTAGATCAACTGAGAACAAATTCACAAGCAAATGCAAACATTCTTCTCCTTCCTTACATTTTTTTATATTTATGTAAACACTCCTGGTTCCATCATCATTGTCCTAACATAGTACTGCATTTATGCACTTTACTATTCTGTCTGGCCTCTAATGGCAAAATAACATCTGTGTGTCACTAGCACGTTGTAATGACTGAAACTGAACACCTGACCTCTGGTATAGTTTTATCAGTAAATGTGTCTCCCAGAGATCCATCCAAGTTGTTTAAAATTGAGAAAACAAAACAGCCAAATACAGATTCTTATTGAGCACTGCTGACATTCTCCTTCCATATAGACGTGAATCTACCACCAATACAAGTGGTAGTGGCGTAACCAGTTAGGTCTCTGTCAGGCTATGTGAACAATTTGTCCACACTACTCTATTTTATTGCTTAAACTGTCAACAATTGTCAAACACTCAATATGTTCAGATAATTTTCTTTCTTGGTAAGTAATTAACCTACTCAAAAGGTAAATTGGGTTATTTTGACATAGCTAATCCTTGATGTTCATTCCTCTCAACCCTTAAAAACCAAATATTGAGATATAATTTATACTTTTCCATCCTTTCACTATAGTAATATCTGTGAATAAAAGGTTTTAATGACAGTTAGGTATATGCAAAAATAAAGAATAAAAGAGCTAACATTTTACCAGGTAGTATATTTGGGTTTTCCACCTTTCAGAAACAAGAAGGGGTTGGTTTGGCTTATTTTTGGTGGATTTATCAAGTGACGAGACTGGAGTGTTCAAAACAAGCAGGTTGGAGAGGTAGCTACAGAGCACGAGTGCCCAAGGAAATACACTTTTCAGTCTTAACCACATTTTTTTTAAGTTTTTAAAAACAGAATCAGATAGCATCAAGAAAACAAAAATAAAAATACATGATATTTTTTATCTGGGGTATGAACATATGTTACACACTTAGTACTTGAGAGAAGCTAAAGCATGTTAGTGTTCCTTACGTAATACCCAAGAGACTAGTTCACTTTCAATATATGAATATTTTTAGTCAAAAGGGAGATGTGGCAAAGTATTTCTGTTCCTCGAAAAGTAGTAATTAATATGAGGGAAAATTACTTTTTAAATGAATGTGTTAAAGACTAAATCTCCAAACAAGGAACATTTAGAGCTGACAAAAATAGTCCCATTAAACACATTCTAATTGTTTATACATATAATTACATATAAGTACACATATAATTGTGTACTAATTATGATCTTGTAAACTACTCAGAGATCAATATAAAATAGTTCCCACATTCTTCTGGCTTCTCCAGAAATATCTACAAAAAGATACATTTGTTCATATTTTGAAAGTGAATAAAGGAAATAATTTTAGGTGTGACTAGCTAAGTAGTTCAATTACAGCCACAAGGATGAATACAGGATCTACGAATGGGCCCTCATCTTGTCCAGTCTTCATACGTGTGTAACTCAACCTGGAATGTTTTTGTCCATTTGGATAGTTACAACATATTCCAAAAAATATCTTTGTAGTACCATTGCCATCTTTCTATCTTTATTTGAGTTGGGTGAATTTTCCTTAGATATACATATTTTATGTATATGTTTCTAATATAACTTGATATAATTGTATTTTTAATCTATTTTAATGTTTATTTTCTTCCATAATATATAAGCTACTGGAAAACAATTCTTTTATTACATTTTAAATCAACAGCACCTATCTCAGTCCCTGGTGCATAGCAAATGATAAACATTTTCTAACCAAATGAATAATATATAAATCTGTAAGAGAGAGATCTTCTGAGATTAACCTTCCTATAATTAGACTTTCCACATTATTATCATGTCTCAGTATAAACAAAGGCACATAATGATGTTACTAGACGCACACACACACACACACACGCGCGCGCACATGTATTCAATACAATACATATCTAACTGTAGATCTAAGACAATATATAACATTTAATCCTCTTGCTGGAAATCAAGGCATTAAAGAGAATTAAAAATATCTGAAATTTTGAGTTTTTGTGATTTATATTTAAATATAAGTCCCAGAAGCTAGCCCCAGTATAAAACAATTTCTGTCAAGAGACTGCCTTTTTTTCTAATGAATAATTTAGAACACAACCTTTTTTTCCATGTGAACTGTCTTATATCTTGGCAGTAGGCATAGCATTTCAATAATTTATATAATTTTGAATATAATATAGTTAATGCCATAAAAGCAATTTCTTTGATATTGAATTATAAGAGAATGCACTTACACCACTGTGACTAATGATCTAGGGGCCAACACATGGCAAATTATCTTTTAATCCAATTTCAGAGAGAATTCTCACATGTAACCATAGGACTCTACTATCTCTTGGCACATAACTGCATGATAACCTTTGTTTGTAATATTTTTTTTAAAACTAAGGAAAGGATTCTTTTTGCGAAAAGTTGATAAGGTAACATGAGAGTTAAAAGTATAGATGATAATTATTGTTTTGGAAGCAGAATATTAACATGAATCATGGTTTTATCATTAAGTTTCTGGTTAAAACCTATTCTCAGAATGTTTTCTAAGGCAAGGCTCTAGACCTTTCTAAGGCAGTTACTCTGTAAATCTAATCATGGTTAGTTTTTGACAGGTGAGAAACCACACACTAATGTGATCATGTACAACTTTTATAATAAAACCAATAACATAATGTGAAAATGAATTCCTTAGTCTTTCAAAGCCAAAATAGTCGGAAGGCCTTGCCAAGATACGAGGCAAAGATGGCAAGATTGTGGCTCTCTAGCCGAATCCAGACCATGCAGGGCTTTCAGCGTATAATGAAATTTTGTACACACACAAATATGCAGGCACTCTTTACTTTCATAAACTATGTAGACTTTTATATCAAGAAAATTGTCCAACATGTAATGATAAAGTGTCTTCATGTTTTTCTAATTCCTATAAAGGTGTCATTTGGGTTAGTGCCAAGCTAATTCACAGATATTTTGATGAGATTGTAAGGTACAAAAAAATTTAAAATTTCAGGTCTTAAGATCTAGCAAGCCTAGACTTTTCTATTTTTAGGATGGAAATTATCAGTGGTAGCCGCTCTCTTTAGACAGGTGCTCTCTACTGGCCCCATCTATCACAATATGTATATATACTTTGTCTTGACTCACATTACTCATGTATGTTACTTATCCATAACATTAGGTATTTTTATTTTTAACATAAATAATCAGGGACTTGACCATCATGGGAAGTTGTATCATCTATTTCTGGAGTCTCTATTTTGTTCCATTGTCTATTTGATACCAACACCACACTGGCTTTGTAGTAGCTTTATGATAAGTTGTGAAGGCACATAAGGTAAGTTCTCTAGTTTTCTTTATTCTTTTAAAAACTGTGCCCAAACGTGGTTGCTTTTAACAACTACAATTATTTGTTTTACTCAGAAGACTGCAATTTGTGCAATTTAGACAGAATATTTGAGGCCTCACTGGGATGACTTAGGCAGTCAGGGCTTAGATGAGCTGAAGTGCTTCCCAGGCTTGCTCTCTCTCTGTTTCTGTTATCACAGTCTCTCCATGTGGCAACCACATGTGGTGTCTCCACATGTTCTCTCCAGCGTGGTAGCCCCAAGGTGGTGACACCATAGTGGGCCAGAGCTCCAAGAGTCAGTGTTCTCAGAGAACAGTACAGGAAACAAATTTTTGTTTGTTTGTTTGTTTTGTTTTGTTTTGTTTTGTTTTCCCAGTTTGGAAATCAAATAGCATTATTTCTTCCACAACTCTATTGTTTGAAGGAGCCAAGAGCCTACTCCAATTGAATGTGAGGTGGGGAAGGGGAGAGATCCTATTTTTAGTGGAAAGAGTGTTAAAAATGTGTGGCCGTGTTGATAGAACCACCACACGAACCAACTATCACAAAAGTAGGTGGGTGGGTGGAAGGAAGAATTGGCCTGGACATGTAGAACTTTGCCCTAAGACAAAACCACACCCGCCTCCTCCAAATAAGTCATTAGTCTCTCAGTATATTACTCACAGTAAATGTTCAACAAACACTAACCCTTGCTGTGGGTAACCTTTCTTAGACATGTTTCCAGTAAGACAGGCAGAAAGCCACAGTGTCCTATTTTGAATACCTATCCAACTACCTTCTCACTCCCTTTCTAGAGTACAGTGTTGAGAAGGGGTCACTATAAATAGTGTTGAGAAGGGCACACTATGTATTTCCAGCCAACGCTTCAGCACCAATTCCCTGGTGAGCTTATTGGATCTTATGGAAATCTCTAGGATCTATATAAACATATGAATACATAGACAAAAGTAAAATATATCAATATTATTGTTAAATGGTGGCATTATATTAAATTGAATTATATGAAATTGCCAATATCCACTTGTTTTTAACTAAAGAGCAGTTTTAGATATTACAACCTAATACGCTACTTTTTTTTCTTCCTTACTGTTTATGTATTTGTCTACATTCTTTTCAGTGAATGTATATTATCTTCATGATTAGAAAAATAAATATTATTTACCAAGAACAAAGAAACCAGAGTATTTCAAAGAAGGCGTTATTTTTCTAATGGTGCTAAAATGACACATCTCCTCTGCAAATGCACAAAACACCAGAGCAGCTTTTAGATATAAAAATCTGCTAAAACACATTTTGAGAAACCTGAGTCTAACAAGGAATGTGTATACTGAACCTGAGCAGGCTTACCTTATAAAACCAGGAGCCAGGTGTTACATTACAACTCTGTGACTACAAGGGTAGACATTGGATTCTCTCGTGTTTTCAAAAACCCTAAAGCAAGCTTTTAGCTATGGGAAATGTTTGCAAAGAAGGCAGCTGGGTTCTAGTTTGACACAGCTGGGCTGTTTCCTCTGGTTTATATGGAAAATAGTTCACTGCCAAGGATGAGGCAAGAAAAAAGTTCACTTGGGCCATTCCAGAGGGTATTGGTTGGCACATTTCCAAATGGAGCTGGCCACCAGGTTTATGGGAATAGTAACTACACTGAAAGAAGGTACTTGCTTTCCTTAATATACATTCCTGGAAGGGGAATCATTGGCTCAATGGAATAGAAATTTTTTAAGTTCTTAAAATATACTGCCAAAGTGTTTCCAGGAAAAAAAAAGAAACCTCATTATTAATTCTTAATAAAATGTTACCATCACTGAAGGTTTTGAAGTTATATAGTTGGTGCCTTAGGAATTATACTTCACTAGGATACCCACGTTAGTGTGCTGTAAGGTATTTCAATTGCGGTGTTCTTCCTACCTATTTTGTGACCATTTTCTACTAAGGAGGAGACTGAATTATGCAGGCATTGTAGATTCCCTGTGATATGCAGCGCGACTATAAGTGTACTCCAGCCTTCTTGCTGCTGCTGTTGTTGCCTGAGGGGGTAGCTGCTATTATGGTCCTGATTTTAAGCAGTGTTTTATATCTTTGAATCATCCAAGTAAGTGAAGCTGAAGCTAGCCTGAGGTACAGCAGGGATTTGAACTCTGGTGTATAAACACTCATGTGCAGAGGCTAGCTATTGATCGTCTCGCCAAAACGAATAAAAAATAAATAAAAATCTTTACAGTCCAAAATATTGAAACTCTTGTGTAACCATGTTGTGTTTTTGTCTTCAAAATAAAATGTTTGTACAGCATGTGATAAATTTGCCTGCAACCAAAAATGTTAAAATCATTACAAAAATGTTAAGCTCTCTAAAACCAGCAGCTTTCTAAAAGTTTGTTTTATCACATTTAATTTTCATGTATACTAAACCTACTTCATGTGTGTTTCATGTGTAAGTGTATGTTTTTATTTGCTACTGGCAAATTGTTATGTGTTTGCATAATCCATGTATTAGAGAGTCCAGAGAAGATGGAGAGACATAGAAAATAGAAGAAAGTAATTTCCCCTTTAGTTTCTCTATAATTCCATATCCTGTAAGGTTTATTCCTCTCAGAGTCTTACTTTCTTCTCTCTATTGTTGATTGTCTTGATCACTGTCATTTAGAACCATTCCCAAGCTTTTCAAGGGAAAAGAACACAATGGTAAAATGTTGCCTATTGCATCTTTCTACTTCCAGTATGGTGCCCCTCTGCACCCACTATTCTGTTCTCAGTGAGTTTGAAAATGGATGCCAGTTAATAAGTCATCATCTCTTGCAGGGATAATTACATTTTAACATTAGTTCCTTGAAGGCAAATAAATGTTCTGAGGATCTTAAAAGAATAATTTTAAGGAGAGTTCTTTCTGGTGTTCTGTAAATCAACGATTCCAAAATCTATAGATTTTGGAACTCGCTACATACTATTGGTCTAGAATATCCTGAATCAATCTTTCTCCCATCCCAGAACGATGAAAAATTTATCCGGTTATCCCTGATGATTAACTGTGTGTGCAAACTACTGTTTTAAACCACCAAATTCTGTTCAAATTCCACCTGTTTCCAAAAGCCTTATCCAATATCAGCATCCCCTCAATTCTGTCTCCATAAGGAAGACTTAGAGTTACAAATCTGTGTTCCCAGTACACCTTGGGAGTAAGTCTTTGTAGGACTAATGACTCTGCATTGTGATTAGAAATGTTGTATCCTTCTAACTCTTTAGACATGGACTCCTTAAGATTAGTCACCCTGAGTTGGTGCTTAATAAATGTCTATTGGATGGATGGATGGATGGATGGATGGATGAATTAATACAGTTCACTGCCTATTTTGCCAGTTTTTTTTATAGCATGAAGGACACAATAGATTGAGAAAAACTCGTGTATAGGTTACCTAAATGAGAGAAAACACTAAGGTAAGCAACATAATTCAAAGTTTGAACTGAAGTTTGACAGATACACTTTTCTTATACATATTCTTTACCCCTAAGTTGTTGTGGCATATTTTATCACTAGGTATTTCATGAAATTGGCAAGTTTGAATTTAAAACTCATGCTTGGTATCTTTTTCCTGTTATCACTATCTCTGAGTGAGGGAATGAGGGGAGAAGGCATAGAAATCTCTGAAATGTCATAAACTATGACAAGTCAGTCATAGTCTATCAGTTGGAGAAAATAATGTTGCTGGTGAGATGCAGACCATGAAACCATCAAGAACCCACAAGCAAACCAATTTAGAGAAAAAAGCATGAAACAATTTCTTATTTCAGTTTGAGAACAACACCTTTCCAGGAGGTTTGTTATGTAACGTAGATCTACTTTCACTTTTTGGGGGCTGGCCAAGACTGAAAAGGGAAGTGCCAGCCCAGTGAAAGGAAGAATGTTCTTTTGATATTGCCAGCCATTACCAGATATGGGAGTGCAAAAAAAGCCAGTTCTCCCAAGATTTATAGTTATGTCTAGCTTGTTGACTCAAGCAGTTTGGAAATGCTTCAGAAATATAGTTCATCCAAATTAACCCAGACTCCAAATCTGTGAAGGAAAAAAAAAAAAAGGTAGAAATTATATGCACATACATACTATTAGAGAAAATTCTTTTGATTCTAAATTTACAAAGATTCAAAAGTAAAAAAAAAAAAAAATACTGTGACCAACACACGTAGGACTACCTAAGATGTGACAGACCATTCTGTTAAAAATAAATGTGTATGATTATTGTCCAATTACTTCTCTGGGTTTTCATGGCAAAAACTATAGTAGGCAAAGGACTAAGAAAATATTGTGCTTCTAAATGAGTTAGAAGGAATATTTCATCCCTAAACTCAGAGAATCCATGAAAAAGTCACACAGGACCCTTGAAATTATAATTATATATTCACCATATTCTCAGAATTTATATTATGTCTTTCTTGCAATGGTATATAATTTTATAGGATCTCTTCACTGAGACATCAAAGTATTAGCTTAGCACCTGAAAGGACAATGAAAAATTTGTTGAATAAACTGTATGTGTCAGGACCTCTCTCAGGTTCTGGCAATATGCTGTTGAATAAAGCAAACAATTTCCCTACCCTAGGTCTCTACTTAGGTTCTATGAAGAGATACAGATAATAAACAAGTAAAGAAATAAATACCAATGATAATGATGAATTGCAAAGAAAACTATCACAAGAAATGAGTAGAGGAGTGGAAAGGGGCAGAGAGTTAGGGATGCAAATAATTATTTCGACAAGACACATACTGTCCTAGTGCATTCAGGCAGCTATAACAAAATGCCATAAACTAGATGGCTAACAATCAACAGAAATTTATTTCTCACAGTTCTGGAGACTGGGAAGTCCAAAATCCAGGCACTGGAGACGGCCTGATTTCTCATGGATGACACTTTCTCAGTGAATCCTTACATGGTGAAAGGGGTTACCTAGCTCGTGGGGTCCATTTTATAAGGGCACTAATCCCTTCATGCTCTAATCACCTTTCCAAGGCCCCACCTCCTAAGAGTATCACCTTGGGGGTTAAGATTTTTAATGAATGAATTTGGGAGGGACACAAACATTGGCCACAGCGCAGACCCAGAAACATCTATTTTGCTTTAAGATCATCAAAGTCATCAGTGACACAATTTTTTAAGATCAAATTTTGATCCTTGAAAATTCACTCACTAATATACGTTTCACTGTTTCTTCTTTGTGGTAAATTTTTGAGGTATGAGAAGTCACCGTGGGGAGAGGTGAGTCGAAGAGGACATCAAAAATTTAGCATCACTTTTATTTTACTTCTTATGTGTCCTAGTGAACATATTTGGAGAATAGATCTCATAATTGTGTGCACAATTAAATAGATACATAACAACTTTTAAAGGTTTTTGGTAATGAGCCTACAACTTCAGAGTATGAATGAGAGGACATTCAGTACACTCTCCTATAAAAAACACTGCTTTGATTTTATATCCTGACTGAGGAAACAGGTGTTTTTTGTGCCAGAATATCATGGTAACAATAAATGCTGAAGTGATGTTTTTCAGTAATCTGTGAGTGTTTGTGAGCCAGATTAAATAAATATTCCATCTACCTTTTAGCCCTGGCAGCCTAAAGAAGGCCTCCAAATGGATTTGTATGCACTATGGTCTTTCACGGACTCTTACAGCTTAAGAGCTCGATGGGGCATTTAATTGATTCCAGTGAGTCAGTGCAACTGTCCAGATCCAAATAGTTTATACCTTGTATTTGCAGTTAAAATAACTGTCAAATGCATCCTGTAAGGGTTTTTAATATCATCATGACCTCACCGGTCATGCAAGTTAATATTCGTTCAGGTGCTATTTTATTTATTCTCTCTAAAATCATCTGCACATATTTTTTTTAGATAAAATCTTTTAAAACAATAAAATATCCTGTGCTTATATGATTCCTATGATATTCAGATTAGTAACCCTGATGCTGGCTTCTCAGTTTGTTAATGGTCATGTTGCAGGCAGCATAATGAATTCTTGAAAGAAATTAAAGTTTTATCTTTGAAGACCACTCACTAAACAAACAAAATAATTTATTTCTATACATCAGAAAATATGTACACATTAAAGGAAAATAATGCCATGCACTCACAAACTCAGTTGCTCATTATCATACAAACAGTGGGGAATAATCCAAAATGGTAGCCTGTGTGAAGGTCATTAGAATCTGGTTTGGATATGCATTCTAAGATTTTTCTTACTGAAGGTGACTCATACCTGGCCCGAAGACACCCACAGATGGGCTCAGAAGAGGGAAGGTGTGTGGAGCAAGTCAAATTGCCTAAATTTTTTGGTGAAAGTGAAACTAACAAGAGGCATCAGTTATCTTTAGAGAATCTAAATATGTAGATACATCTAAATACGCATTATCTCGTCACTGTGGAAGCAACTAAATAAAAGTTGAAGACCAGGTGCTAAGTAGTAGATGAATTTTAGGCCAGTGAACAATTAAAGGCAAAGCATGTTATGAATGTAAGGGACCAAGAGTAGTTCATTTAAATGGATATGGAGGTTTTAAAATATGTTTCATCCAACACAACCTTTAAATCTACTTTCAACCTCTGTTGCTTAGAAAGCTTCCAGTGTTCTTAGATCTCTCTAATTGGTAATACACAACAATTAATTATGAACACAGTTGTAAAGTCTTGTATACCCCTAATTAGAGTTTCACTAGGAGATATTCTGTGATTTAGTATGAAATCTAGGACTTCTGCCTTTTCATTGTTTTTTTATGGTGTCATATAATGAAGATAGTGAGGATGATATTATAATAATTATTTCCAGCATAGTAAATGAGTTTACACTCATAAATATATTTCTTTATAACTCTGCCCCAGGTCATAAATACTTAAAGTACATGACAATTCAAAATACTTCTTAAAATCCGTAGTTATTTAATAGCTTAAAAAATGGTTGAATTGATAAAATACATCTGCTCCTTTTTGCATAAATTATTTTAAGTATTTAGAAAAGTATGTGAGGGAGTCTGAAATAACATATATAGAAAAGTGGCACACATCTAGAATAGTACATTATTTTTAACTCTCCTTTTTTCGGGGGGGAGTTGTGTTTTCTATGCAAGTGCTTAACTTGGTGTGCTGATGTGCTCTGGGACCATCCAAAACCCTTCTCAATACCACACCTTATTCTGGCGACTGAGCTGACAATTGTTATGGTCATCCAGTTGACCAATTCTCTATACCACCATTTCTGTGGTCCTACTTTAAGGTTATTAATAGTTCTCCTGGACTGGTGTGTTGGGGGCTCACTCCTGGAAACGTAGCACTTTGGGAGGCAGAGGCAGGTGGATCACCTGAAATCAGGAGTTCGAGAGCAGCCTGGCCAACATGGCCAAACCCCATCTCTTTTAAAAAATACAAAAATTAGCTGGGCATGGTGGCAGGTGCCTGTTATCCCAGCTACTCCGGAGGCTGAGGCAGGAGAATTGCTTGAACCCAAGAGGTGGAAGTTGCAGCGAGCAGAGATTGAGCCATTGCACTGCAGCCTGGGAGACAGAGCGAGAGACTGTGTCAAAAAAAAAAAAAAAGAAAGAAAGTTTTTCTCTATTATAAATAGTCTGCACTCAATAACCTTGTGCTTAAACTATTCTAAGTAATTGACTTTAAAATAAACCAACACAAAATTAATATCTGCTGATTTGAACCCAGAAGGTGTACCTATTGAACTTGTTTTACTCTTGTAAAATAGGAAAGGAAAATGTGGAAAATATTTGCCCTCTCTTAGTCACTTACCTATCCGCTTCCCTCTTTTAATTTAAATTTATTGATGGCAAGTAATATGCCTTTAAACTTTTGCATTTACTTTGGGTCGAGAATTACTCCCTTCATGATAGTCAGTAAAAGTTGGAAGTTTTAAACTGAATATGCAATAGTTTTGAATATTCAGCAAAGCAACACCTGTTTTTGTCTCCACAAACCACCATGCTTGTGAAGGATTTCGCTGGCCCTCTTACACACAGCATCTGCTGCCAACAGGTGATGCATTTCTGGGGAGAGCAGCGTTGCCAGAGGGATTTTCTCTTACTAACATCCTCTTTCCAGATGTGTATTCCCTGTATGTCCTGAATTATGAGGTCCTGGAAGGCAATTGCAATCACTGAGAATGACATGTCACACCTGGAATTTACCACTCTGCCCCCAACTACATAATCTCTTATAGTTAAATGTCAAATTTAAGTTTATTTCTAAAGGACTTAATTGTTTATTTCTAAAGGACTTAATTGAAATCAATATCCCGCACAAGAGTACTGCTCTCCTCGCTCCGGGCCCATAACCCGTGGGGGTAGCTAAAAATGAACTGTATCCGGCATCTGGTTCTTACCTCAGGGCCATGACAACTAAAGTCGCCCACACGTTCCTCTTAAATAAGACATCTCGATGAATCACGGGTCTACCACCCTATTAACCAGTCACTGGAGCTCTCCATGCATTTGGTATCTTTTATCTCTGGTCTGTCTCTATATAGCCAAATACTAGTGCTGAATATTAGTTTAGCAATAATATTTAGCACTTTAAATATATGTAGATGTGTAAATATCCAACTAAACTATTTTATGATCAGACAATATTGACAAAATAATGGTATTTCGAGGATAGAATTAATGTTCCTATGGCATTTCATTATTTCTCTTCATATACATATCTGTGTCTAACCTTAAATCAATTATATTTTTAATAAATAAGTAAAGTCACTAGGAGAGAATAAGAGCCCTACATAGTATATTGTATATAAAGGAAAAAAGTACTACATTTTTTTAATAGTGGGCACTGCTATGCACTGTATGTATGTTTATGAATACAGATGCTCCTCATGTTATGATAAGGTTACATCCAAATAAACCCATTGTAAATTGAAAATGCAATTCATACACTTAAACTATTGAACATTGTAACATAACCTAATCTTCGTTAAACGTGCTCACTTAACCACAGTTGGTCAGAATAATGTGACAAAAAGCCTGTTTTATAATAAAATGTTGAATATTTCATGTAGATTATCAAATACTGTATTGAACGTGAAAACAAAATGGTTGTATGGGTACTCAAAATATGGTTTCTACTGAATGTATATTATTTTCACACCATTATAAAGTAAAAACATTATAATTGAAGCATCGTAAGTCAGTGACCATCTATATATGTATATCTGTCCATATACATATATATATAGTCCACATGTGCTTTACAGTTTATTAAATCAAACCTATACCTACAACTAAATATCTAAAGTATACTTTTAGTTTAATGTTGTAAATTTATTATTATTAACTCTCCTATTTACCAGTGTAATGCAAAGTTTTTTGTACTTTCCTTCTACGGTATTTTAATGTTCTTAATTTTTGTTCTGTTTTAGTTAAGCTGAAAAGACCCCTCTGTTTGGGATGGTCCAAAATTTTCATTATTTGCCTGAGAAAAACTCACTGAGGAGTTTGATGATAATGTGTTTTAAATGCCAATTAAACTATGTCGTTTAGAAACGGTTACAATAGTATATTACTTAGGAACAAGCCTTCTCCTCAATCATATCAACAGTTACACATAATCAAATACTTAATATCTGTAATTATATCATCCTTGATTTTCCTGAGGCTGAGTTTTGGTTCCATAAAGAGTCAAAAAAAATTCAAAGTATGGGTAATTTAATGTATCGTCACAATAGATTTTAGTTACTAGCTTTAAAAGTAACTATGAAAACATCTCTCTTGCATAAAGAAACCAAGGAAGGGAACAATTTAAAAGATTTCAGTAAAAATCTTATTTTTCTAATGATTACCAAGGTGTGTAATTGCCATTTATTTATATTTGAGCTGGAATAGTAACATAGTATAAATTGTATAAAGTAACTCAAACTTATTTATGGCGTAGGTCACTAATACACACTACAAAAGTGAAGAATTTCTGGGAACAATTTTAAGGCATAGGAAAAGAGGACTACTAAAATGAAATTCAAACACCATATGTGTGTTTAATGGCATCTAATAATAATAACTAACACTAATGTCAGGCAGTTTTCTAAGTCCTTTAACATGTATTGACTTACTTAGTCTCCATAGCAGCCGGATAGGACGTGTACTATTATTGTCTCCAGCTCTCAGATAAAGACACTGAGGCTAAGATAAATTAAATAACTTACTCTAAATAATGCAGTTAGCCAATAGAGATTTATACCCATGCTGTTTGAGGATTCAATGAGACATTTGATTTCTCAGAGAATATAGAAATTTAATCCTGGAAGTTAGTTTAGAGACTTTTCTCTCCAACTTTTCCCAAATGTATTATGTGATTAAATTCTGGGATAAAAACTTTTATAATCTAATACATCAGAGAAAATGCAATATAATATTTCCCCCTTGACTCATGGATTTACAGTGCAAAAGGGCATAACAAAGGATGAGAAGTCTTGAAGTGATCTGTTTCAATCAGTATTTGCCAGTCGTTACTGATAAGAAATCTTTATTGTAGCCACCTTTCAGTCCTTAGAATTTGTATTCCTTAGCACACAAATTTTGAGAAAGTCTACTTTCTACTGTCTGACAGATAGAAAATTAAACCAAAAAATACCTTTGTGACCATGAAATCTTACCTCCCAATCATGTACATGTCCTAACTCACCCAGCTTTTAAATCAGTATGTAGGAATAACCGTTCTGCTATTTCAAGTTTCTTCTGTATTTACTCTTATTTAACCATTTCAACAAGGAAAACATCATACAGTGAGGATCCATGGATAAAATAGATTGGTTATATTCTAGTTTATTTAATACAAATTACTCATAATGCATATTTAATTTAATCAATGTTTAAACATTTTTATTATTAAATATTCCATTTATCCTGAGGTATTTAATTTCTAAAAAATTAGAGGAAAAAAAAACAGTAAACAAAAAACACTTAGAAAGTCTTGAGGTTCTAGAGAATCCATCTTTCAGTTGAGGACCATAGGCCGTAAATACATTTCACCGTCATACCTTTCTTGCATGATATTATGGAATTAATCATACGTACTTCAACAAAATGTTATATATATTTTTCTAACCACTGCATATTTTGTCATTTCAGTTCCTCCTAAGATATATGACATCTCAAGTGATATGACCATCAATGAAGGAACCAACGTCACTCTTACTTGTTTGGCCACTGGAAAACCAGAGCCTTCCATTTCTTGGCGACACATCTCCCCATCAGGTACAGTAGGAATGCATTGGTGTTGTTTGTGTTGTTCATTTTTCTCCTGTAACCTCATTTGTTCAGAATTTAACAGTCAATTTAATTTTTTGTATTTTATTCTTGTAGTAGGGAGAATACATTTATTTATTTATTTATTTATTTATTTATTTATTTATTTATGAGACAGAGTCTTACTCTGTCACCCAGGCTACAGCTCAGTGGTGCAATCCATTCTCACTGCAACCTCCGCCTCCCAGGTTCAAGCAATTCTCCTGCCTCAGCCTCCTGAGTAGCTGGGATTACAGTATTGCACCACCACATCTGGCGACTTTTTTTTTTTTTTTTTTGTATGTTTAGTATACATGAGGTTTACCATGTTGGCCAGATTGGTCTCGAAATCTTGGTCTCAAGTGATCTGCCCAACTTGGCCTCCCAGAGTGCTGGGATTACAGGCATGAGTCACCACACCTGGCCAAAATGCGTATTTTTATACTTACTCTTCATACCTAAAGGCACTGCAGTTCATAAAAGTTAAATGGGCTGGGCACAGTGGCTCACTCCTGTAATCCCAGGACTTTAGGAGGCCGAGGTGGGCAGCTCATCTGAGGTCAGGAGCTCAAGACCTGCCTGGCCAACATGGCGAAACCCCGTCTCCACTAAAAATACAAAAATTTGCCTTGTGTGGTGGTCCATGCCTATAATCTCGGAGACTGAGGCAGGAGAATCATTTGAACCTGGGAGACGGAGGTTGTAGTGAGCCGAGATCGCACCACTGCACTCCAGCCTGGGCACAGAGCAAGACTCTGTCTCAAAAACAAAAAAACAAAAAAACAAAAAACAACAGCAACAACAAAGCTAAATGAATACTTTTCAGTCAGAGTCCAGAATAGAACCTATGTCTCTTGATTCTTAGTCAAGGTTATTTTCACTTTCGTATGCTGGATAATCACCAATCAATAGACAAAAGGATCAAATGGAAATATCACAAGAGAAATGTCATCATTTAAATGTGTAAGGGATTTATTCGATCAGCATTCATATATTGATAGGTCAACATGAACTGTTAAAGTAATCAGGGGAGAATAAAGTTAATCAAATTATGAGTTTGCTGGGTCTGATTTCAAACTGCAGGTTTCAATCAAAGATTTTGGAGTTAGAATTAAATTTTAGTGAGGAGGAATCTAAAAATCCAAGAGTTTATGTAGCTTGTGGAGAACCGCAGAGCTAGTTGAAATGAAATATATAACATGTTTATAGGTTTCCAGTACTTCTGCTATAGTGCACATCGTCCCACAGAGATTATAAGTCAATTTTAGGAAGTCGATCAGAGTCATCATCAAAACAGGTCTGTTTTCAAAGTCACAATGCTAACAGAATTATCAAGTTATGTGAAATTTAACTTTGAACTACGTAGCTTTGGGTGCACCCGGAAGTCAGCGTGGTACTTTTAATAAATAGGACCCCACCTCATTTCAGATGAATGAAATTAGATTTTATTAGTTTCATATTTTTTTGTGAAAATAGCTTGAGCAAGGCTAGTGCAATGAAGCTGCTTTTAATGAAATCAGAAAGGCATATTTTATATGGGTGTAGAACGAGCACAATTGAAACATGTAATTTATCTGCTAATGTTTTCTTTAATATTACTTACCCTTAAGTGATTTTCAGTTTACTCATTTATACAGTGTGTCTAATGAATCTTACCCACACCACATGCTTAGTATTGGTATTATGTGAGAAAAAAAAATCTGCAATATATGTTTATATAATATGCATTATATCCCCTACAATATATCTGAAGTATGAGTGCGCTCTTGACTGCCAACACTTAACTCTCTAGAACCGCTAAAAAATCATGAAACTGATATGTGAGTGCTAAATTCATGGCAGGGCTCTCCATGGGGTATAAGTGCAGCAAATTCAGAACAAGGAGTTATATACGTGTGTTCTTAAGACAAGTTCCTTATTCATCAAATCTGCCAATCCTTGTGCACATCTCTTAGCTGTGGTTACCACCAGCTAGTTTCTTACTTTCAAAAATTGCATGAAAATAATCCTCGACTACTGTGAGACTCAAAAAATACAATAGGCATAAATGTGTTTTAAAAAGTAAAACTTAATATGTAAATGTAAAGCTGATTCTTAATCATCTTTCCAGGAGTTTAAATCTGATATGGTAATATAATTTTTGTAAGAGGGAAACACATAATCTCTATCTTCATATAATTTAAGATTAATATTAGGATTTAACTGTCCTGCTTTGCAGTGATTGTTATTATGCACATTCTTCTTTTATAAAGTGGTTGGATACACTTTAGTTTAATTAAATAGGAATGTTGGTTAGTGAAGTTATTAGAATAATGATAATGGATAACATCGTGAAACTGAAAGAAGACAGATTGGGTTTATAAGTTAAAGTGTGCATAGATTCGTTTTTCTGATCCGGCCATACTGAGCAAATGAGTAAAATTAGCATAAATGTTAACGATTATCCAATGAATAACTAGACTTGGAAGATATTTTTATAAACACAATCATTTCAAATTATAATTTATTAATGATCTACATTCAAATGCACAGCACCTAAAGAAGAAAGAAAACAACCCACCACACTGGAGTTCCTGCTTTAAGGAACATGTCCGATGATTCTATTAGCTTTTTTGACTTATTAATTTATATTTAAAAGCAAAATTCAAAATTATGAACTTCATTGATCTCTTTGTATTTTGCATAAGAAACATTAATATTTTGCATGTTCTCAGCTCTTCTTTTGCTGTATCATGAAAGAAAGTGTGTTCCAAAACAGCAGTTAGCATGTGAACATGTTTAGTGTTACAAGCAGACATAAAAATAAATAAATAAATAAATAAAAACATATAGATATGCCTCATGTCAATATGAGAAGTAATGACTGGGTTTTGTATGTCTGATTGATTTAGGGTTTTTACCAATGCCTATGGTAATTCTTGCTGACTCACTCATGGTCAATTCCAGTTTTAAAAATCAGTAATAAATGGTTGGTCACAGGATGATAGCTCCATAGAGCTTCACCTTAATTTACAGAAAAATGAGGCTGTGTGTTCAACCACCTCACAAACATCACTGGAGCCAGCTAGAGTTGCTATTCTACTTTTTAACTCTTGCAACTCAACTATACTTTCACCAAAAAAAAAAAAAAAAACACCTTTCCTGAGATGTTTCTGGATATGTGAGCTTCCTTACAGTTCACCTTATCAATGATTATTTCTTTTTTCTATTCTATATTTGAGAATTAAATTCAAATTTATATTTTAAAAGGTTACAGAAATCAAACAGAGAATATTCTGTATCCTTTGCCCAGTTAGATTCATCGGGATTTTGTCAATTTGCTTCATCACTTTCTCTGTGGCTAGACTAAGTATATACATGTATATATTTCACTGAATCAGTTGAAAGCAAGTTGCATACATCTTGGCCTTTTTTATCTCTAGATTTTTTTTATCTCTAGATATTTCAGCGTTCATTTCTGAAGAACAGATGTTTTCTTTAAATAGCCACAGTAATTTTTAATTTCAGTAAATTTAACATTGTTATCATACTTTTATTCAATTAATCATCCATATTCCAATTTGGTCAACTGATACAATAGTCTTTTTTATAGAATACTTTTTTATCTAGTACAGAATCCAACCAAGAACTACATGTCAATTACATGTAGTTGACATATCAGTTTAGGCTCCTCTAATTTAATTTTTCAGTCTCTGTCATTACTGAACATTGACTCTTTTTTTTTCAGCAATGTATATACTCCCCACCCTTCCTTGTTTTTTGGAGACGAAGTCTCACTCTGTCGTCCAGGCTGGAGTGCAGTGGTGTCATCTTGGCTCCTTGCGACCTCCACCTCCTGGGTTTAAGTGATACTCCTGCCTCAGTCTCCCAACTAGCTGGGATCGCAAGCGTACGCCACCATGCCCAGCTAATTTTTGTATTCTGAGTGGAGATGGGGTTTTACCACATTGACCCCTTTTTAAATCGAATATTTCTCTTTTGTGGGTTGTCTCATATTTTCTCATGAGATTTCTAGTTATTTCCGTACGGAAGTAAGTGAAGTTGTATCCTTCTCAGGGATTCAGATCCAGAGTCACATAATATTCATGTGTCCCTCATTTGTGATATTAATTTCAATTAATCAGTGTGTTGTCTGCTTTCCACACCATATAGTTTATTCTTTTTTCTTCCCTATGCTACCAATAAACAGTCTGGGAGAGATTTTAAGGCCGTGACATCCAAATATCTGCTCTATGTCAACTCTGCCCTTAGATTTGACATTGTTGATGATTCTTTTGCACTCAACCTTCACTCTGATGATCAAACTGATGATTTTTTCTAGATGTGGTAGTCCTTCTGCTTTTACTAGTTAGCACTTGACATTCTAATGTAAAACTCCCCTTTCTCCTATTTATTATTTGTTTATTTTTATGGCATGAACTTGTAGATTCACAATTTATTTATTTATTTATTTATTTATTTATTTATTTATTTATTTTGAGATGAAGTCTCACTTTTGCCACCCAGGCTGGAGTGCAATGGCACAATCTCGGCTCACCACAACCTCCACCTCCCAGGTTCAAATAATTCTCCTGCCTCAACCTCCCAGGTAGCTGGGATTACAGGCATGTGCCACCATGCCTGGCTAATTTTGTACTTTTACTAGAGAGAGGGTTTCTCCATGTTGGCCAGGCTGGTCTCCATCTCCTGACCTCAGGTGATCCACCCACCTTGGCCTCCCATTTTTGTTTTATTATACTTTAAGTTCCGGGGTACATGTGCAGAACGTGCAATTTTGTTACATAGGTATACACATGCCATGGTGGTTTGCTGCACCCATCAACCCGTATTTCCCCTAATGCTATCCCTCTCCTAGTCCCCAAGTCCCTGACAGGCCCCAGTGTGTGATGTTCCCCTCCCTGTGTCCATGTGTTCTCATTGTTCATCTCCCAATTATGAGTGAGAACATGCAGTGTTTGGTTTTCTGTTCTTGTGTTAGTTTGCTGAGAGTGATGGTTTCCAGCTTCATCTATGTCCCTGCAAAGGACATGAATTCATCTTTTTTATGGCTTCATAGTATTCTGTGGTGTATATGTGCCACATTTTCTTTATCCAGTCTATCATTGATGGACATGTGGGTTGGTTCCAAGTCTTTGCTATTGTGAATAGTGCCACAATAAACATACGTGTGCATGTGTCTTTATAGTAGAATGATTTGTAATCCTTTGGGTGTATGTCCAGTAATGGGATTGCTGGGTCAAATGGTATTTCTGGTTCTAGATCCTTGAGGAATTGCCACATTGTCTTCCACAATGGTTGAACTAATTTACAGTCCCACCAACAGTGTAAAAGTGTTCCTATTTCTCCACATCCTCTCCAGCATCTGTTATTTCCTGACTTTTTAATGATCACCATTCTAACTGGCATGAGATGGTATCTCATTGTGATTTTGATTTGCATTTTTGAAAATCTTTAATGTTTTTGTTGGTCAAATTGTCCCTAGTTTGACCAGTAGGAGTCACACTAAATCTGTCTCCTGTGTCCTTATGACGTTAACCCATCATTTTGTTTACTTCTATGCTTTCTGGCATAAAAAAATACAATAGGCTTATCTTTTCTGCCTTACTTCTGGAATCAACCATTTCATTTAACTTTAATTGATTTTATACCATACACTTAGATTAGAATAATTATTTTTTGCTTTAAAAATGTAACTTTACTTAACTACTTTATAGTAAAATTACCAAAGACTCAGAAGTCTAGGCTACATCCTATGATATTCTGCTAAACCACAATAAGACCTTAAATAACTTCAGGGTGAGGGATAGAAAAGATATTTTGTTTGGCTTTATCTAACAAGAAGCCTGGCACAGAGCTTGTAATCTGTGTGTATGCAAAGAGTGCTAGAACTAATAAGAAAAATATTTATCTCAAGGAAAATATAGGAGGGTAGTTGTCCTATGACTAGAGATACAAGTAGGCTCATAGATCTTTACATGTGATCCTACTGCTTCTGCTCATCTATGACTGGTTCTTTACCTGTTTCAAAATTTTCAAGGTTTTCTCAAAATTCCTAGTATGAAGTGTATGATTTCATTTCTACTAGGAATTTACTTACAAGATGGTGCCAGTAGGGCCTAATGATTAAGATAATGCATTTTGATTTCAGTTGAGTTTGAGATCCAGATCTTCCTCTTACCAAAAGTAACATCTTAGAAAAAAATGTTAACTTCCTTAAACTTCAAATACAAAATGGCAATAACAATTGTACCCAATTCACAGAATTGTTATATAAACAATAAATGGAATAGTATGCAACATTGGACAGAGTTTATGACTTACAAACATTTCATATTCTTAGCTGTTAATATACTTCTGAAATGTGTTTAAATTTTTGACCAGTGTTAGTTTATTCTCACGCTGCTAATAAAGACATACCCAAGACTGGGTAATTTATTAAGGAAAGAGGTTTAATTGACTCATGGTTCCACAGGACTGGGGAGGCCTCAGGAAATTTACAATCATGGTGGAAGGGGAAGCAAAACTGTTCTTCACATGGTGGCATCAAAGAGAAGTGCCAAGCAAAATGGGGGGAAACTCCCTAGTAAAGCCATCAGACTTCTTGACAACTCACTCACTATCATGAATACATCATGGGGCTAACCACCCTCACCATTCAATTACCTTCCACCAGGTCCTTTCCTACAACACATGGGGATTCTGGGAACTACAGTTTGTGATGAGATTTGGGCAAGGACACAGCCAAATCATATCAACCAGATAGAATTTGTAACTCTGTTCCTGAAATTAAGGGGCCTCTTTATGACTCTTGAAAATGTAATTCACATAGCTGCTCACAAATGAAGTTACCATGAAGGTAAAAATCACTGTAAACTTCTGGAGAATATTGACAAGTATACATGAGGCTTCAGATTTTAAAAATAAAGAAAAAATTAAATTGTATTACATAGTATTGTATTAATAAGCCTAGAAATAGTAAGAAAAAATAAAAAAATTAAAGGAAAAAAATTTAAATTATAGATGTGTGTATTAGTCCATTCTCCCATTGCTATAAAATACCAGAGACTGGGTAATTTGTAAAAAAAAAAAAAAAAAAAAAAAAAAAAAAAAAAAAAAAAAAAAAAAAAAAAAAAAGCTATATTGTTAAAAATGTTGATCACAGTTCTGTAAGCTGTACAGGAGGCATAACAGCTTCTGCTTCTGGGGAGGCCTCTGGAAACTCATAGTCATGGTGGAAAGTGAAGGGGAAGCAGGCATGTCTTACAATGCTGGAGCAGGAGAAAGGGGTCAGGGGAGGTTCTACACTCTTTTAAACAAACAGATCTCCTGAGAATTCTATCATGAGAGCAGGACTAGGGCAATGGTGCTAAACCATTTATGAAAAATCACCCACTTGATCCCATCAGTTCCCACTAGGCTCCACCTCCAACATTAGGGATTACAATTCACATGAGACTTGAGCAAAGACACAGGTCCAAACCATATCATTCCTACACTGACACCTCCTAAAAATCTCATGTCCTACTCACTTTTTAAAATGCAATAATATCTTCTCAACAGTCCCCCAGAGTCTTAACCTCATTGCATCATTAACTTAAAAGTCCAAAGTTCAAAGTTTCATCTGAGACAAGGCAAGTCCCTTCTGCCTATGCACTTGTAAAATCAAAAAGAAGTTAGTTGCTTCCAAGATACAATGGGGTATAGGCATTGGGCAAATACTCCCATTCCAAAAGGGAGAAATCAGCCAAAAAAAAAAAAAAGGGAAGCTACAGGCCCCATGCATTTCTGAAACCCAGCACTGCAGTCATTAAACCTTAGAACTTCAAAATAATCTCCCTTGACTCTATGTCTCACAGTCAGGGCACACTGATGCAAGGGCTGAGTTCCCAAGGCCTTGGGCAGCTCTGCCCCTATGGCTTTGTAGGGGTCAGTCCTCACGGCTGTTCTCATGGGCTAATATTGAGTGTTTGCTGCTTTTCCAGGTGTAAGGTACAAGCTGTCGGTGGATCTACCATTCTGGGGCCCTCTTCTCACAACTCCACTAGGTAATGCCCCAGTGGGGACTCTGTGTGGTGGCTCTGACCCCACATTTGCCCTCCATACTGCCCCAATAGAGTTATTCATGAAGGTTCCACCCCTGTAGTGGGCTTCTGCCTAGATGCCTGGATATCCAGGCTTTTCCATTCATCCTTTGAAATCTAAGCAGAGACTTCCAAGCCTCAAGTCTTGTACTCTGTGCACCCACAGGCTTAACACCACATCAAAGCTGCCAAGGATTATGGCTTGCAGCCTCTGAAGCAGTGGCCTGAGCTTTATATGGGCCCCTTTGAGCCATGTCTGGAGCTGGAGTGGCTGGGATGCCGGGAGCTATGTCCTGAGACTGCATAAGGCAGCTGGGCCCTGGTGGCCCACAAAACCATTCTTCCTTGGTAGGCCTCCAGGTCTGTGATGGGAGGGGCTGTCATGAACTTCTCTGAAATGCCTTTGAGGTCTTTTCCTCATTTTTCTATCAGCCTTTGCCTTCTTTTTAATTATGCAAATTTCTGCAGCCATCTTGAATTGCCCCTCTGAAATGGGCTTTAGGTTTTTACCACATAGCCAAGCTGAAAATTTTCCAAGCTTTTATGCTCTGCTTCCGTTTAAAATATAAAAGTTCCAGTTTCAGGTCATTTTTTTGCCCACACATAGGAGCATATATTGTTAGAAGCAGCCAGGCTCCTTCTTGAACACTTGGCTACTTTAAACTTTCTTTTGCCAAATACCCTAAATCATCATTCTCAAGTTAAAAGTTCCACAGATTCCTAGAGCCTGGCTCTTTGCTAAAGTGTAGCAAAAGTGACCTTTACCCCAGTTCCCAATATGTTCCTCATTTCTATCTGAGACCCCATCAGCCTGGATTTCATTGTCCAGATCACAATCAGCAAAACCATTCAACAAGTCTCTATGAAGTTCCAAATTTTCCCTCATCTTCCTGTCTTCTTTTGAGCCCTCCAAACTCTTCCAACCTCTTCCCATTACCCAGTTCCAAAGTCAATTCTACATTTTCAGGTATCATTATAGCAATGCCCTCCTCCTCAGTACCAATTTTCTATATTAGTCCATTCTTGCACTGCTATAAGGAAATACCCAAGACTGCATAATTTATAAAGAAAGAAGTTTAATTGGCTCCTTATTCTGTAGGCTATACAGTAAGCATAGAAATTTCTGCTTCTGGAGAGGCCTTAGGAAACTTACAGTCATGACAGAAGGCAAAGGGAAGGTCTGCACATGTTACAAGGACAAAGTAAGAGCAAGAGAAAGAAGGGGGAGGTTCTCCACTCTTTTAAACAACAAGATGTCATGAGAACTCTGTCATGAGAACAGCACTAAAGGGATGGTGCTAAGTTGTTTATGAAAAACTCCCCCCATGATTCGGTTACGTCTGACTAGGTCCACCTCCAACATTGAGGATTATAATTCCACATGAGATTGGGTGGGGATGCAGATCAAAACCATATCAAGGAGATAAAATATCTAGAAGCATGTTGAAAGCCATTTAAAAATATTCACTTATTTGTGGCTACTTATTTTGATGTCTATTTCCAAGTTCATTTATTTCTATTCTTTGGTACCTGGAATATCCAGACATGTTCATCATTTAGCCTTGTGGCTTTTATTAATTGACAAAGATGTTACTGGCTCTGAAGCTAAACATGTGAACACAACACTAGACTATATGTCTCAAACTCTTTTTTGTCTAATTTTCATGTACTTAATGTTTTGATAAGGCATTACTACGTTATCATAGGCATTAAGGCTATTGCCTAACTCAAGATAAAGAACGCTCAATTTATGTTCTTTTTCTCCTGCCATGTTTGAGATTCCTTTTCTTCCTATTTGGCAGGTCCTTATTTTATGAAATATTCTCTTTTTCTTATGTTTTTAACTTTTTCCTTTCTACTGACCCGATACTGCTCACATTTAGAAAGACTCAGGTCTCTTATTTCTTAAATAAATCACTCGATACTGCTCACTTTTGTTTATTAAACAGTCATTGATCAATTATAAAGGAGAATTGACTAAGGCATAGGGACAGAATCAGAATGCCATGATTTTAAGGACCCAAAAGATGAAAACCTTTTCAGGAATAGTGAGTAGTGAATAATGTCAATCAGGTCAAATAAGATACAAACAATATAGATACCTCTGGGGTAAGTATTTTCGTGGTCAATGAGGCAATTCAGTGTCATAATGGGAGAGAAACAGAATATGGAAGATTGGAGTAAATGAAGAACTTAGATGTGGAGGCATATTAGATTGGTGCAAAAGTAATTGTAGTTTCAGATCGTGAATTTTAAATCATTATAACTAGGCTCAAACACACTTTTATTAATCAAAATTTGAACCACTAAAATCAACACATTTTTGCCAATGAAAAATAAGCTTGTTTATTCTGCAGCATATAAAAAAAAAAAAAAAAAAAAAAAAAAGCCTTGCTTTGGGAGTCAACAAATTATTGGAAAGCATTTTCTGCATCCTGCTTGTTGTGGAAGTGTTTTCCCTGCAAAAAGTTACTGAGATGTTTGAAGTAGTGGTAGTCAGTTGGCAAGAGGTCAGGTAAATACGGCAAATGAGGCAAAATTGTGTAGCCCGATTCATTCAAGTTTTGAAGCATTGGTTGGGCAATGTGCAGTCAGGCGTTGTCCAGAGGATTGGGCCCGTTCTGTTGACCAATGCTGGCTCCAGGTGTTGCAGTTTGCAGGGCATCTCATTGATTTGCTGACCATAGTTCTCAGTTGTAATGGTTTCGCCGGGATTCAGAAAACTGTAGTGAATCAGACCGGCAGCCGACCACCAGTGATCATACCCTTTTTTTGGTGCAAGTTTGGCTTTGGGAAGTGCTTTAGAGCTTCTTCTCGGTCCAACCACTGAGCTTGTCATCACCGGTTTTTGTATGCAATCCACTTTCATTGCACATCACAATCCAATTGAGAAATGGTTTGTTGTTGTTGCATAGAATAAGAGAAGATGACACTTCAAAACAACTGTTTTTTTCTGATTTTCGGTCAGCTCATGAGGCACCCATTATCAAGCTTTTTTTACCTTTCCAATTTGCTTTGAATGCAAAATGACTATAGAATAGTCAATGTGGAATTATTTGGCAACTTCTCATGTGGTTGTAAGAGGATCAGCTTTTATGATTGCTCTCAATTGGTCCTTGTCAACTTCCAATGGCCGGCCACTACACTCCTCATCTTCAAGGCTCTCATCTCCTTTGCAAAACTTCTTGAACCACCACTGCACTGTACGTTCGTTAGCAGTTCCTGGGCCAAATACCTTGTTGATGTTGCGAGTTGTCTCTGCTGCTTTATGACCCATTTTGAAGTCAAATAAGAAAATCACTTGGATTTGCTGTTTGTCTAACATCATTTCCATGGTCTAAAATAATTGTAAAATAAACTGCAAGTAATAAGTCATTAGCAAAAAAAAAAAATTTATTAAAATGATTTATAACATAACCATATTTATTTAAGCATGTATTCCAATATCAAACAGCAACTTCCAACAATGCAAAAACCACAATGACTTTTGCGTTCACCTAAAATAACTATGCATCCTACTAGTCAAGGTAGAAATTTGATTTTTCTACCTTTACATATGTTGTTTCTTCTACTAAAAATATCTTTGTCCATTTATTCAACTGACAAATTCCTATTTATTCTTCAGTTTTTCAAAAAATCATTCCTAAACATTCCAGGAAAAAATTGTGTGTTCCTTCTTCCATAGTTATATAGTACTTCATGTAACCACTTGTGTGGAATTAACTTTCTGAATTGTAATAATTAACTTTATTTGTCTTTGGTCTCATGGGCCAGGGGACTCCTTTTGTTCAGAAATAATCTGTTCTTCTTTATACTACACAGCTTAGCTCAAGGCTTGGCACAAAGTAGGGAATCTGTAAACATTGCTGAACCAATGAATGCAATTCATTGTCTTTGTCTTTGGTTCCTACATGGCTTCTAGGAACTAGAGATTAAAATTGGGATGGAGATAATGAGGTGTTCACACAAGCAAGCTTTTTCTTTTTTCCTAATGTTTTCTCACTTCCATAGCTTTAATATGGCTACACCCCATTAGCATAAAGCTCACACCAATCAATTTTAGCCAATATGGTTCAACTAACTTTTTCATCACCTTCCATACCATATGCAATGAGGGAGGTATTTTCATGTACTTATCTCATTTAACCCTCAAAACCAAACTCATTGTACAGATGAACATGATACTCAGAGTGTTTACATAAATTAGCCCAAATAAATATAAATGATGTTTTACCTTCTACTTTGAAATAATTACAGACTCACAGGAAGTTCCAAAATTAGGACAAAGAGTTTCCATGTACCCTTCACCCAGTTTTTCCCATTGGGGCATGAAGATGAACAGATCATCTCTAGTCACAAGGAGTCCCCTGTCCCATGAGACCAAAGACAAATAAAGCCAGTTACTACTATTCAGGGGGTTAACTCCACACAAGTTGTGGCATAAAGTACTATGTAACTGTGGAAGGAGGAACCCCCAATTTTTGTATAATGTGTGTGACATCAAACTAGGAAATAGCCATTAGTGCAATGTTTGTGTATAGTTCTATACCATTTTATCACGAGTTAATTCATGTAGCCAGAACCAAAATCTAGATACAGGGCTATCCCCTCAGCACAAAGATCTTTCTTGTGTTCTCTCTTTATAGTTGCATACATCCCTCCCCCATGCACCATGTCTAATCCCCTCTTTATTTTTACCATTTTTCTTTCTTCCTTCCTGGTGTTCTAAGGTTCGTTCTTTTATTGCTTTATTTATATGTACAGAACTTTTTTTGGCAATTCTTTTATGGCAGGTCAACTGAAGACAAACTTAGTTTTCTTCATTAGAGAATGTTTTGATTTCTCCTTTATTGCCAAATGATGTTTTGGCTTAGGATAGAATACTGAGTTCAATCAAAGATGTCACTCATTATTTAACATTCTATTTTACAATTCTGTAATTTTGTCATTTATAGAATGCCATGTAAGTGTACACTTACATGTAAGTGTACAAAGGTTATGTACTGCCATACAGTACATAATCTTTGAAATTAGCTTTTTATATTCAGCATAATGTCCTTGAGATCCTTCCCAGTTATAGTGTATATCAAGTTTATTCTTTTTTATTGCAGAATAGTATCTCATGATATGAATGCATCACAATTTTCTAAGCCATTAAAATATTATAGAATATTTAGATTGCTTTCTTTTTTTGTTTATAACAAAAAAAGCTACTATGAACAATCATGTTTCTTTTCCGTCTTTTTATTTTTTATTTTTCAGCCTAAAGATACTGTCATATTTTAAGTGAGTCTCTTGAAGACAGCCTATTTTGCCAACCTATTTTGATTGATGTATTTAAACCATTTACATGTAATTTAATTATTGATTCATTAGGACTAAGTCTGACTTTTTCTTTTTTTTTTTCTTTTTGTTGCCTCTAATTTTTGTTTCTCTATTTTCTTTTTCTTGCATTCCTTGCCTTACAAACACATTACTTGCCTTACAAACACATTACTTACTGTAGTCTAAGGATGTCCAACCTTTACTAGTTCCAGCAAAGTATAGAAAACTTAGTGCCTTTTACATTCCTTTACCCCATGTAAAATATATGCATCTTAAATATTTTCTCTGCATACATGATAAAGTATTTTTATGATGATAATGTACTATAGTTTTTAACTGTCAAGCAAATTTGGAAAACTCAAGAGAAGGAAAGTATTTTGTATTTACCTATCTTTTTTGTTTTTACCATTTTTCTCACTCCGACCTGATGCCCTAAGTTTCCTTCTTTTATTGTTTTATTCCATTTAGAAAAATTTTTATAGCCATTCTTTTATGGCAGTTCAACTGAAGACTGATTCTCTTAGTCTTCCTCATCATAGAATGTTTTGATTGTTTTCTTTATTTCTGAAGGATATTTTGGTTCAGTTAGAATACCGAGTTTAATAAAAGATGTCAGTCATTATTTAACATTGAGGGAGCCTTAAAAGGGCCACATGGCAATATTTGGAAATCATGTGGGTTAAAGTATAGAAACTTAGAAAGATAAAGAAGCAGTATTTTCTATGTTTTTCACAAGTATTGCCATGGATATACCTCAGCTATAAGTTTAATATTGTAAACTGTCAATCAAGAATACAAAATAGTTTCTGAAGTAGGAGATTTTAAAGATGTTGAAACTGTTCAATGAGATTTACTTCAGGATAAACAGAATAAACAAAATAAAATAGTCTGTAGACCATGGATCAGCAACTTAAAGCCTTTGGGCCAAAGTGTCCTGCTGTCTTTTTTGTAAGTAAAGATTTTTTTGGAAAATCACTATGCTCATTCCTTTATATACTGTCTATTACTGCTTTAACTCTACAGCAGTAGAAGTGAATAGTTGCAACAGAGACTATATGGACAGCAAAGCCTAAGTTACTTACTACCAGGTACTTTAAAAAATATTCGCTGACTCCTGCATCAGATATTTTAAAAATGTTTAGGTCTTAAGTTTTGTTTCCCAGCTGAGATATATAGATTTAGCATATTAAAACTTCCATAGCTATCTTAAATACAGCCTTAAGACAGCAAATGTTAATTCCTAATTATCTGAAAAACTAGGAGACAGTAAAACATGAAAATTATGAGCTAAAATCTATGAACACTGCTGGGATCTATTGTTTAAATTAATTATGAAAATAGTTTAAGTCATTGCAGTTATATACCAGAAAGCGTTATTTCTTATTAGTGCTCTCAATTCTATTGCCTTTCCTCTTTATTCAAAGGAAGGCTTCTTAGAAATACTGAGAGCTGGTCCAACACCAAGTGTGTTATGAAGAGACTGTGTACATGTACTTCTTCCATGCTGGCAGCCTATCACCCAAACACTGTAATTCTTTACGAACCTTACTTCAGGTTTGCAATCCTGACACTACACTCTGCTCTTTGATGTTAGTAGAAAAAAAAAAAATTCAGTAAAACCAGCAATTTATGCTGATGACATTTCAACAATAGCAGATCTTCATATTACAAACTATGGTTCTAGTTCCATTGCAGAGTTGCATTCCATGTGGAGCTTTTGTGAATTTCCGTAATGACCTTACATAATGGATAATTATATAATGAATGAATCTACATAATGATGGCAAGTTAAACTTTCATTGTAAGATTACACACCAATAATTTATATACGCAGTTAAAATTGTCTCTTTTTTCTGAGAGTGTTCCTTATAAATCTAACTTTTATTTGTCTGTTTCCAAAGTCCCCTCTACTTCTAACCAGTAAAGGGTGAGCTATGTTAATTTTTAAATTCAGAGCTGTTAATACCTGTGATTTGAATAAAGAAAGAAAATTTCTAGTATTTTAAGACACATATAATGCCAAACAATGGACCTCATGATATGATGAATCATTATTTAAAAAAAAAAAAAAATCCACAATACTTTGAGGAAGGTGCTTACCCATAAAAAAACAAAAAGCAGGAACCCACCAAACATTTCATAAAAGATCTTTCTTTTTCTTATGGAATTTTATTTTCTGAGAGAGCAGGGGCATTTAAAAACTGACATGCCACGTTATGTCTCCCCTTGGTGGACTGAATCTGGGGAGTAGATAATGCTTAACATTAGACTGTCTGCATTTTGTGAATTTGATTTTTTCAAGAGTCTTTTTTTTTTTTTTTTTTTTTGAGACGGAGTCTCGCTCTGTCACCCGGGCTGGAGTGCAGTGGCCTGATCTCAGCTCACTGCAAGCTCCACCTCCCGGGTTCACGCCATTCTCCTGCCTCAGCCTCCTGAGTAGCTGGGACTACAGGCGCCCGCCACCTCGCCCGGCTAGTTTTTGTATTTTTTTTTTAGTAGAGACGGGGTTTCACCGTGTTAGCCAGGATGGTCTCGATCTCCTGACCTCATGATCCACCCGTCTCGGCCTCCTAAAGTGCTGGGATTACAGGCTTGAGCCACCATGCCCGGCCTCAAGAGTCTTTCCCTTAGTGATTTTCATATCATGTTACATGCATAGAGAAAGTAGTACATAAGTGGTTATATCTAAACAAGTTAGGAGCGTGTTTAGAAGTTATTATCTTGAGCCAGGCACGGTGGCTCACACCTGTAATCCCAGCACTTTGGGAGGCCGAGGTGGGCAGATCACTTGAGACCAGGAGTTCAAGACCAGCCAGGGCAACATGCCAAAACCCCATCTCTACTAAAAATACAAAAAGTAGCCGGGCATGGTGGCACATGCTTGTAATCCCAGCTACTTGGGAGGCCGAGGCAGGAGGATCACATGAACCCAGAAGGAGGAGGTTGCAATGAGCTGAGATCATCCCAATGCACTCAGGCCTGGGTGACAGAGTGAGACTCCATTAAAAAAAAAAAAAAAAAAAAAGCCCAGGCGAGGGGGCTCACACCTGTAATCTCAACACTTTGGGAGGCTGAGGCAGGTGGATCACGAGGTCAGGAGATCAAGACCATCCTGACTAACAGAGTGAAACCCCATCTCTACTAAAAATACAAAAAATTAGCCATGCATGGTGGCATGCACCTGTAATCCCAGCTACTTGGGAGGCTGAGCCAGGAGAATCGCTTGAACCCAGGAGGAGGAGGTTGCAGTGAGCCAAGATCAGGCCACTGCACTCCAGCCTAGGTGACAGAGTGAGACTCCGCCTCAAAAAAAAAAAAAAAGCTATTATCTTGGAAAATGCAACCTTTACTTTGGTTATAAATTTCATGCTAATTCATGCTGAGGTGGGACTCTACAGATGGAGATTCCATTCATAATATTAGATGGGTACTATAAGTATTCGGAAGGAACATTAGGTACTACCAGTGTATACAATGAGCCCATCTAATACTTATATTAAGTATTATTTGTTCAGCACTTAGTATAGCCCAGCACTGCTCTAACATAGGTTAACACATATTAACTAGTATTATTGTGAAATATTGTAGCTATGCAATACATTCAGGAGAAAAACAGCATGACGTTAATTTGAATACAAGTTGTACTGATCATTTGAACCCCATAGCCAATGAAGGTATAATTTGATTGGTGTCACCCATAAATGTAAAGTTGTATTCATCAAGGCTAATTTTATACACAAATAAAACCTACTGGAATTTTGGACTGTACTTGGATCCTTATTGAAATATATATGAGTAAGAAAGAGAAAACAGCTTAATAATGATTTTTTAAAAATCAAGACCCAATGTGTCCTTGACAATTATAGAAAAGAGCACATGGTCGGCTTGCAGTAAATTATTATTAAAACAGTTTTGACCTCTGGTGTAATAGAGCACTATATCAATTTTTTCTTCACTCAAAATGAGTATTTTGCTATGGAATATTAATTGTGCAACAGTTCATTTTAAAATTATGTTTTTCTTGGTTAACTTGACTATAATTAGGAATAATCATCACTAGTAGAAAATTATAATGATTGTAATAATCTTGGACTATATATCAGTAAAATTATGTTAAACTTTTAATTATAATCATTCTCACTTTTAGTATGCTAAATCATTAAGATTCGGGCAAGTGAAACTACATGTTTTAAGCAATTACAGTTACACTATAGGCATTTAATAAATATTTGTACAAGAAAAAGATATTTTAGAATATTGTAAAATCTTAATGTGATTAATAAATGTATCTGATTAATCTTTTAAACATTAATAAGACTAATAATTATTTATACTCATAACCTACATGACTAGATCATTTTCTAAAGAAGTTACAGAACAAATATATATCATTTTTATAATTATTAAACTCCTATTGAAAAGGCAACATTACATAATGCTTAAAAGGACTATGGTTAGTACTTGGGTTACCTGGTTTCAGATTCCTCCTCTGCCATTCACTGCATGTGTTAGCCTGAATATATTTCTTAAGCTCCCTGTGCTTCAGTTTCTTCATTTGCAAAATGAAGATGATAATAATAGCAGCAACGTAACAGGGTTGTTACACAAAAGAGATATTACAGGCAAAGAGTTAAAAATAAAAAAATCATCCAAAATTAAGAGCTTTAATGCTTTAGCTATTATTATTAAAATTTGTCTTATACTTCATTTTTTACATAGAAGTTGTTTGAGGACAGAAAATAAAAGATGGTGATGAATACTGTGTTCTTATGTGATAAAATCAGGTAAATTCAAGGTAATGATTGCCCTTCTAAACTGGTGAAATTTTATTTTGTGTTTTGTTTTTGCTATATAAAATGTATGAGAGGAGAATGTTTACTGGGCAATCACCAGAATGATTCTAGAAACAAAATTTTTACTTATTCAGATTTCATAAACTCTGGGTAATGACAGGGGAGGACAAGAAACACAATAAATTAGAGAAGGGTTACATTTTTTAAGAGTTTTTTTATCTGGTTTCATTCTGTGCTATAGAAAAAAACCTATCAAAATTAAGAACAAAAGAAAAGAGTCTTTCACACAGCTATAGATTCCTAAGCGGTTGGCATCAGAATAAAGGAACCAAGTCTCTCTGAGACTTCCATGTAACTATTAACCTAAACAAAGCCAAAGTAAAAAGATGTAAAGTATACTAGGACCAGAGGACTATTAATGATGATGCCATGTTTTTCTTATTATTATTATTAATTTTGGCAAATTATCTAATCTTAGGTTGTTACGCCATCCAATTTTGGCCTGTTAAAGTTTCAAAAGTTTTGTGAAGAGTATTCTCTATCAGAAGACAGCACTTTGACTCTCTATAAAATGTCTCAAAGGGAATTTTGTCCAGAGGGAAGAGAGTCAACACCCATGAAGTGTCTCCCAGCATAATACAAATATCTCACGAAATGGTGAAAGATTAATTTTGACAGATCGACAAAAGAGGTAAAATGCAACATTTATTGCATATAAATGCTGTATGTAAATTTTTCCCAAGAGATCATGGCTTAAAAAACTAGATTCATTGTATATTTTTTGTCTAAGACTCTGTTTCACTGTAATCTTCAGAAATTTATAGAGAATATTATTGCATAAATTTATAAATTAATAACAAGCCTTTCTAAAGTCTTGAGAACTTGCCCTCAAAATATATATGATTATGGAATTTATTAAACCAGTTTGTTTTTGAGGAATTCTTTCACCTTTCCTGTTAGCCAGTTTTTTTTTTAATGTTCATTTTGCATTAGGTTTGAATGTAATTCAGTACTAGCCGTATTGTTTCTGGACTGTGCTGAAGCTCTGAAGATGTATTACACCCATGCATCATCATAGCATTGTCATTCTGACGATGTATTAGTGTAATACATCTTCAGAGCCCTCAAATGAGAAGCTGTCTGTGAGGAATGGAGAGAGGAGCAAATTCAATTCAATTACAGTACAAAAGAACCAGTTGAAGAGAAGGAAAGAACTCTCAGAGCAAGATTCTCTGTGGAGTTGATTACAACTGGGTATTTCATGGAAGTAGATTCCATTTTTTTTCTTTTGTGACATGACAAGAAATAATTATGGATTTTGAACACATATCTGTAGAGATAAAATGGCTTCTCAACCCTCGCTGTTTAACTCAGGAGAGGCCTGATGTAGATTTTTTTGAGGCATTTGATTTAAGGGGAAGTTGTAAAAGCAATGCTATTTATTCAGCATATTAATCCACAGTATATAGTTGCCCTACAGGTTAGTTTACTGAAATGTGACATAAGGCAATAAGGAGTGCTACCCTTTCAAAACAGTCTTAGATGACACTTTTCAAATTTTCAGACACAAGTGAAGAGGACAATGGCAGACTAAAAAGTGATCATCAGGCAACAAATGAGAGAACCAACACGTTTCAGCCAGAACCTGGCTATTTCCACTAGATTCTGCAGCCTGGAGTGATCAATAAGTCTCCTTGCTAGTGTCACTTTTTCTTGGATATCTCTCATGTATTAAAAAACACAGAGACTCAATTTCATCATATGACAAATAGATCTGAGGCTTAAAGAGTTCAATCTAGACTTAGCATGTTTTGCAAAAATAGATTACTTAAATAAAATATCCTTAACTCATTACATAAAGGTTATATTATAAATATTTATTTTACATCTATTTTCTTCAAAACTCATCTATTCAACACTTACTACGTTAGACTTTGTGCCAGAATTTAAGTATATAGCAATAAGAGGAAAAAATATAGCTACCACCATCAAGGAGTTTAAAATCTTGCTGGAAGAGACATAATATGAAGAGTGAAAAAAAATTACACATTAACAATACAACAATGAGGTATTTTTGCAGAGTTGTCTTTTAAACTGAGCCTTGAAGTTTAAGGACAGGAAGTTGCTAATTGATGGAAACAACATTTAAAATGCTTGAAGGCAAGACAAAAGTTGTTCTGTTCTAAGACTGAAGTCAGTGGTCATGGAACAAACTGAGAGGAGGGGAAGAGAGCAACTTAAGTTGGGCTTGGAGAAGGTTAGTTGAGGCTGGACAGATCAAATAAGGATAATAGACCATGGTGAGAGGTTAGGATTTTTTTTTGCCTAAATCCAAAAGGAAGTTATAGAAAGTTTTGGAGCACGTAAATGATGTGATTTAATTTTAATTTTTAAAAGATGTTTTTAGTGCTATGTAGAGAATGAGTTGCAGAGAAAGCATGAAGCAGAAGAGGGATATCATTTAGGAATCTACAGTAGTAACTGAGATATTGACTTGAGGGTAATGACAGTAGAGGTGAAGAGGACTAGGGGAATCCCATAATATTGTACAGGTAAAACCAAAAGACTGATAGATTGGAGATGGGGAATGCCTCTTAGTTTTCTGGCTTCATCAATGTGGAGAATAGGCATGTCATTAAATGAGATGGGGTAGCATAGAGGAGAGGAGAAGGATATTTGAAAGAAAAATCAGAATTTCTGTTTTGCTATATTAATTGTAAGGCATGTTAGACACTCAAGTGAAAATGTCAGTGAATAATTGGATATATGAAGCTTTTTCTCAAGGAAGAGGTTGGGACACTAAATGAAACTTGGAATCATGAATGTAAATCTGTCCCAAGCAGGCAGAGTAGACAGACAGCAGAGAGCCCAAGGCCAGTATCTGAAGACTTGGAAGACAAGAGCAAGAGACTGAGAAAGAGTTTCCAGTGTGACAGATGAAGACCTAGAAGAGTGAAGCTCAGAAAGAAGAGGGGTTTAGTAATCAGAAAGTGATCTAATTGGTTAAAATATAACAAAAGATATAATAAGATATATTGAAAAGTGTCTATTATATTTAGCAGCATGGAGATCCTTTCTGACCTCATAAAAGCAGTTTCAGTGAATCTGTGGGAACTGGAGTCAGACTGGGTGAGCTGAATAGGGAATGCAAGTGGGAATGGGGAGTTTTGTGGTGAGGTAGAGAAGAAAAATAGGATATTTGCTGGACTGCTGTTTAGGGTTCCAGATAGGGATGCTGTTCTAAGAGAGAGAATAGTATGACAACCCAATGTGTCTATCATTTGGCTTCAGCAGTAATTGATACATAGCTAATTTTGTTCATCTAAACTGCCTCCCCAACTTAAGAGGGGATTTTTCCTTATTTCACCAAAAATATTTACGTTAAAAGGACCATAATAATAATGGACCATAAGCAATTGCAGAACACTGAAACTCTAACGTATCATACAAAAAAACAGACATAGTAGAAATTTTGAAGTGATTCCCTCTCCTTGTTTATATTTTCTTTGTAAGCCCACAATGTAGAGGTCTTCAGTGAGGCACTCTGTTTGACCAACACAGAGAGCATGAGGAGCCCAGCACCTCTGAGGTGGGTACTGTATGCTGGTCATTAGGTTCCACTTCCTCGGCTCTGCTACTGGAGCCTTTCCTGTCACTTCTGAGGAACACAAAGTTCCTCAATGGCAGCTCTTTCAGGAAAGCTTCAAGTCTCCTCTTTTTGATAATATGTGCTCTCTCTTTCTCTCTCTCTCTCTTAGTTCTGTGCCATTGCTTTATCCTGAAATCATGTGTGCTTTATGCTCAATTCATCACCCCAGGTGTCTGCTGCTGCTGACTGGGACTGTCACCTGGCAGTTTATTGTTCAAAGAAATCACCATCATTTTCCTTTCCTTGTGGTCTGTAACAGGAGGTGCAGTCTTCGAAAAAGTCAGCATTTCTCTTCCCAGGTGTTCCTCTGCTCTCCAGCCGTCACATATTGCCAACTGCGCCTATCACCATTCTGAAATGTTACAGAGCATATGTTGGATTCACAGAGTTAATCAGGAAGAAGGAAGAAAGCTATTGAGTGTAGTTGCCAGATAGCTAGAAAAAAAAAATGTGCTTCTGTCTGCATACCTGTTGAATACAATTTGTACTGTAACAAGTATACTTGCTCATTCTGAATAAGAAAAATATTCAAATACAATTTTAGCTTATAACTAAAAAAAAAAGTTTGTATGATATACTTGATGAATTTCTTAGATCCTTAAATTTGTATTGAACCTCTCAAATGTTGCTTCTGTGATACTTTGTGTCCACAACTAGTCTAATAAAGTAATCTTAAAGTGATAAGGTAAAATTAAAAGTCTGATATAGGTAGTTTGGCAATGGAACTGGATTCCAACTTTTATTTGACTCTGCAAATTTATACTCTTTAGGATTTCTTCCTACAGATGGAGGACTAATCAGATGTGAGGGGGTTGAACAGAATATGATTTCTCCAAACCCCTCTAAATTGAAGAAGGACACATGTTAAGCTTTTCAACGCCCTGACATAATCATCTTTAATCACGATGTCTAGACTAAATAGCAAACATGCCTAGATTAAGATGTGCAATTCAAATTGTCTTTCACAAATTGTAGTTATACACTGCTCTTCAATTTTATTATTTTAAAATTATTGTTTTATTTGTATCTTTAAGACATTTACAAATTAGAAATCTACCCATGAAAAGTGATATGGACCTATTAAAGATACAGTGGCAGCTCATTCTCAGAATATAAAGAAGGGAATATATAACCACGAGAAAAATCAGAGGAGAAATCTTGTTAACAATCCCCAGGCGAAGACAGTCTTGGTATCACTGATTCCCTATAGCAAATGATGGAAAGAGTAGTATCTAGGTCTATAATTGCTAATTATAAGGACGATTATTACCATTCTGAATTAAGTATTGAGACATGGGCAAAAGACTCCTGAGATATATTACACCACTCACTGCTGCCACTTTTAAGGATTCATATGGGTGTAGTCAACACCATTTTTTATCTCTGCTAGAGTGCAAGATCTGTAAGAGCTGAATGTATTTCTACCTTGATCCTCATTATACTTACATATAGTACATGCTACATATATATATATATATATATTTGAATGAATGATAACACCCAGAATAATTAGGTAATTTTAGGTAATGATTTGAAATCTTCTTTCACTACCCTTGGTAGCAATACGATATCAACATTATCTTTGTGTGACTACTATTGTCTGCCAGGCAATATATTAATTTTCTTAATTAAACCTCAAAAAATACCTATATTACAGGTGGTATTGTTTGCATTTTTGAGTGAAAGAACCTGGGACTCTTAGTATTTTGTCATTTTCCCAAGGACTACAACTGGTATCTGAGTCGTCGTAATTCACACTCAATTCTGATAGACCCCAAAGCCCAAGCTATTAACCATTACTAAAGGAAGGTAGAGAATGTAAATTACTAGCTACATGGACTTGCAAAACAGTAGAATTAGAATCTAGAGTTCATGGGCTTACTATTGTAGAATAATTTTCACATCAAAATGACTATGATTTTCTGGAAGAATTTCCAATATAGAGAGTTAAAACATAGAACTGAAACCATGTTAAGTAGTGAATCCCCTTTTCCTGGAAATAGTAATAAAGACTGAATAATCTCTTATCAGGAATGTTGCCTAAGTGAACTCTGCCATTTATGAAAGTGAGAGGGGACATCACTGATTGATTCCATAGTATTTGATTTATAGACCAGGGAGATATTTCCTTTTAATGTGGAGAAGGTCTTTATTTAACCAAGAAATATATTAAAGAAAATTTTGCTATCTGCTCTCACCATTATTTCATAAACCAAAGGTAGGTTCACGCAAAAGAGGAAAACATGGCATACACTTAGAATAAAAACAGCCCTATGCAAAAATGATAGTTGATAATCTTACATCATATATTAATCTTTATCTGTTTGTTTGCCTAGTTAGCTGGCCAGTAAAACCAAAATTGTGTATTTCCTCTAGATCTGGAGTCAACAAACTACATGTGGGAAAAAATCCTTTCCCTACCTATTTTTGTGTATAAAGTTGTATTAGAACATAGTCACACTCATTTGTTTTTGTATTGTCTGTGACTTCTTTCATGTGGCAAGAGCAGAGTTGAGTAGTTGCAACGGAGAACCTATGGCCTGCAAGTAAGAAAATGTTTACTACCAGGAATTTTACAAAAACAGCTTAGTGACCCCTTATAGAAATTATAAAAGGACCCCATCTCTTATTTAAAGAACTTGTTTCCTTCTTAGTATTACACTGAATATGGACTCCTATTGCACCTTAGAAGGCCAATACTTTTATTTTGTGGTTAGTACTTCTAGCATATTGTATAATTCCTATAGAGAAATGTTTCTACATTTCTTCTTCAACTAATTATTTAAATATATCCATATGTTCTTAATTTTGCCAATCCAGTTAGCCAAAGACCCAGATGACCACTGCATTTCCAACAAATTCTGTGACTTCGAAATTTCATATTCTCATATGACAATAAATTTTCCATTCACATAATGTCCTCCATATCTATGTCAATAATAATTTTAAACAGAATTCTGAAAGGGTATATCCTTAATTGCATTTTTCTATTGGTAGAGAAAATGTGTCATCTGGCCTTCCCTTCAGGAATCATGCTGCTCTGAGCCAATAGTCACTTATGAAACAGGCAATTTTGTTTGTTTGTTTGTTTGTTTGTTTTTGGAAAAGGAGCTTGGAATTGGTACATTTGCCTGGGAGGCCTGTGGGCCTCCATTGATTGACAGCCAGAGAAGCAGCTCTGGGCTGAATAGCTCCTGGGTAGTAAGGTAAAAGTCACTGTTTGACCAACATTCAATGGGTAGAGAAAGCACAAGAAACAAACAGTGGGAGAAAAAAAGTTGTCAAAATCAATAAGGTCTCTGTTTGGGATTTGGGAAGTCAAACAATGGGGAAATGTGTGATTTAATAGTATTGATTTTCAGAGATATCCTCAACAGAGCCTCTTAAATGCCCTTAACAGGGATTCATTGTGTTAAATGTTGATCATTCACTGTTCTATGACTCAAATACTTTTCTTGAAGTGCTCAAATTATACTGAAATCTAAACTATCATAAGCACTATTTCTATGCTTTAGAGGTGAAATAAGTAAACAGCATAAATAAATGTAAATTTTCAGATTAAAATAACATATCTTCAGATGCTCGTTACTGACCTTAGCTAAGAGTTCATCTCTTATTGAAGAGGAGGTAAAAACTGAAACTACTGAATTACTCAGTCATATTGGATATTACTCTGTGTAATAGCAGGCTAAAAAAGGGATGCAGGCTAAAGAAAGAACAAAAACAACAAAACAAAGAATGATAGATTCATACCAAATATTTTACTATATTCTCACCCCTAAAATGAAAGTACATCTGTATAAGATCATCACTAAGGTATTTTGCACTCCAAAGTCCTTCAATTCTGTGAATCTAGTCATAAACTAGGTTCTATAGATGGAATATATAGCATTCGTTCTCATTATATTGTTCTAAAATATATAAAAATCAATTTATATACATGTGCACACACAGAACCATGGAGACTTGATGAAGACATTTAAAAAAATCTTTGGGGTAAAATAAAACTAAAGCTTCTTTAAAAATATGAACAATTAAGCAATATACAATAAGATGGTTTGGCTGTGTCCTCACCCAAATCTCATCTTGAATTGTACCTCCCACAATTCCCACATGTTATGGGAGGGACCCAGTGGGAATTAATTGAATCAAGGGGGTGGGTTTTCCTCACGCTGTCTCTTGATGGTGAATATGTCTCACAAGAGCTGATGGTTTTATAAAGAGGAGTTCCCTGCACAAGTTCTCTCTTCCCTGCCACCATGTAAAGTGTGACTTGCTCCTCCTTCCCATCTGCCATGATTGTGAAGCCTCCCCAGCCATGTAGAACTGTGAGTCAATTAAACCTCTTTTCTATATATATCTTGGGTGTGTCTTTATCAGCAGCATGAAAACGCACTAATACATACATACTTTCTGGGGAAATCAGTAGCAGTTCAATAACAATCTAAAATCTGATCTTGCTGGTATATAGGGCAAAGAGAATATAACACAATGGTTTATTATCCAAAAGAAGGGAGCAAACCATTTCATCAGGAGAGACTGATTTTTGTAGCATTGTGAGGCATTTTTATATGTGTCTGTAAATAGGGACATTAAACAGTCAACAGGGCTGTAGTGACTGCTTCTGTGTTAATCATTACATGTTAAAAATAAGCATTTTTTTGGTACTTTACAGTGGTCTGACAACAAAATAATATAGCTTTAAAATGCTGGAGGAGAAAATATCCAACACAACTATTTGCTTCTTCTAAATATTGAACAGGAATTGTTCTTCAAAAAATGAAAAAGTGACATTGGAACTATCTGATCAAGTTCCATGAAATGGAGCAAGAGCTGGATGTTCTTACCTAAGATGAGAGTAGCTTCTGCGAGACAGGCAGACAGGCCAAGTACAGTGAAGGAAAACACAAATGCAAATTAAAGGGCCCAAGCAGCTGTCAAAAACAGGATGTCAGAGACATGAGCTCAAAATTAATGAAATTAATAACTATCATTTCCTAAGTATGATTATCAGAGCAAATATGATGTAAGTGCTGCAGATATGCTATACTGCATATTCTTGCAATAACACACAAAGATATACTGATATTATCATGTTCATTGTACTCACCAACAACAACTGAGGTTTCGGTAAATTAAGTGAAAATATTAATTTTGAATATTTGTTGAATAGTTTACCTAAATAAATTTTGCGTATTTTTACATGGAGATAATATTCTATTCTGTGTTTTATTCAAGATTACATTAACTAAATGGTGATTCAGTGAATAATTGTGATACATCAATAATTTTGATAACAGGAAAAACTGTTTCTTAGTTAAATATCCTCTTCCATATTGCATCAGAACATTCCATTCAAGATGCTATGATTATAAACACTATTTTTTGTTCGTTTTGGTCATGTAAGTCTGTTTTGATAGAACATATTGAAAGCATCATTCTTATTTTAAGTTAACAAGTTTTCAAAGATTTCCAGAAAAACAAAAAATACTATGATCTTATTTGCTTTATGAAGAGCCCTATTTCATAGTTTGGCTTCATTCTCCTTGTGGAAATGTTTTGACTATTTTCTTCAGATAATTTTCTTTGATCAGTCTCTAATTATTTTTTGTTCCTCTTGTGTGAATCATAAAAAACATATTATGGTCCTTTATAGACCACAGTCCTTCTATGCATTAGAGCTTCAGAAATACTGTCCATGTTTTCATGCCAAAGTGAAATTTATTTAATTTCCCTTATTTTAAATTATGCCATCATGTGAGCACGAAATAGTCCTTAGGTATATTTTTTCCAATAATTATAATACAAGTTTTTAAGAAGCAGAATTAAATGTCATTGGCATTAGCTAACTAAAAGCTAATAAGCCCACTGAAATATTATAAGTAAGTATGCAAACCAAAGGGCATAACCTCTGAACTTTTTATATGTTTTCTTCAGGATACAGGTATCATAGGTCATTAATAAGGTCTGAATATATCATCACAATTCTCCCTTTATTTGAAAGCTGACATTTGTATAAAACCTAAGAAAATATAGCAGTCTGCCTTTAAGTTAAAAGAACAAAAGTGAAGATATATATCTGTATATCTATATATTGAGTGTATATATATTCTCTCTCTCTCTATATATATATATATAGACACACACACACACACACTCAATGAATTAATGCAGACCTATTTGTATGTTTCATCAGAAATGAACTTCAAATTTAGGCATCAGGAACTACATTGTGTACTAACATTATTAATTATCAAGAAACTTTGTAACACTGAGTTTGTAGAGGACTTTAAGAAGGTAATCATATACTGTCAGCCAGTATGTATGGTAAAGTAGGGAAAATGGAAAGAACACTAGACTGGGAGTCAAAATAATTATTTTCTCTCAAATTTCTTCTATTGTACCTTGTACTGCTGAGCAAAGTATTTAACATCTTTGGGATTTGGTCTTCCTATATCTAAATGAGGAAAGTTACACTTCTGCAACTGAATTGTTTTAATGACAAAATAGAATAATCAACATCAAAGTATTTACAAAATCAGAAGTCTTCCACAAACTTAAAAAATATATTGGTAGCCTTATTCTGTCCAATACAGTTGTATTTGAAAGAACCTGGATGATAGAAATTAGTTTTAATTTCTCTAACTCTTCCCTAAAACTTCGGAAGCCAGACCCCTCTAACTCTAATCAAACACAAATGTTAAAAAAGAAAGGTGAAGGATGGGATATGGGTGGGGAAGAATTCAAGATTATTATAAAAATGAGAAATCCACCCATTCTACCTCGTCTCTTCGATTGTTTTTATTATTATATAAAAATGGGCTGGACATGGTGGCTCATGCCTGTAGTCCTAGTAGTTTGGGAGGCTGAGGCCGGTGGATCATTTGAGGTCAGGAGTTTGAGACCAGACTGGTCAAGATGGTGAAACCCTATCTCTACAAAAAATTACAGAAATTAGCCAGGCGTGGTGGCCCATGCCTGTAGTCCCAGCTACTTGAGAGGATGGGGCAGGGGAATCGCTCAAACCCAGGAGGTGGAAGCTGCAGTGAACTGAGATCACGCCACTGCGCTCCAGCCTGGGTGACAGAGCAAGACTCTGTCTTAAAAAAAAAAAAAAAAAAAAAAAAAAGTAAAAAATTTTCACCACATGGCTATTTTCACTCAGAAGAAACACTAAGTGATTTCTACATTTATTTTTATGTTTTAATATTGATCCTGTGCTGTACTGAGATGGATTTAATGGAAGAAGATTGACTGTTCTGCATATCTATGATATCTGATCCTGTCTAGTAAATATCTATAAAGGAAATACTTCATCCTTTATTCCTTTTTTTATTAATGAGATTTTTATGACTGACTTCAGAATAGCTCTTTTCCAGTGTGTCTATTTGTCACTAAGTCAATTGCCCCTTTATATGATAAAAAGCTGATGTATTTTACTATTCACTAGAGGAAATAGTCTTAAGTAAGATAGCCTCCCTCCTCCACTCAATTTAATTGTTCTTTGAAAGCCAGTAATGCAACTGAATCATTTACACTAGCTATATCCTTTATTTTCGGAAGAGGACTGAAAACTTCAGTGACCCTTAGAATCAGATAAGCTTTTCACATAATTGAGACAGCCAATATTCCATTTTTGATGGCTAATATCCAGGCTGCCTGAAAGGCATTTGAGAGAGGGAATTTGCCATGCAATTAAAAGGGAACAGGAACTGTAGAAAACATTCATACATTTCTTTTCGGAAACTTTAGAAATCTGTGTGTGTATAAGTGTGTGTGTGTGTGTATGTGTGTGTATATGTATACATATTTATAAATATTCTTTTCAAGTAAGGTGACATTGTGTGATTATTTTGACAGAAGTGGCAGAAAAAAAGATACATTGAGGAAAATGGATTTAGCTGTGATGCTGGAAGCTAATTTCCAGAGAGAGTTAACAAGAAAAAAAAAGAAGCTTTCTCAAATGATAGTCACTTAAGGACTTACATAATGAGCAGTTAAAGATAATTGGCACTTTATTTTACTCAAAAATGTGATTTTTAAGGATTTTTCATAACTGTCAGTTATAACCAGATAATCTTAGACTAAAGAGTATTTCAGATTTGCTGAAACACCTATCTAAGTTTGCTATCCTGTGTTAGAAATCTCACAATTTCCTCTAGGTCATCTTGAACTCTTGCCTCTTGCAGCCTTAAACAACAGATTTAATTATTTTATTTATTCATGAATTAAACATTTGTATAAAGCCTGACACATGAATCTACAGGAGCAGAAAAGAGTGTTTTCTTTCTTCCTCATCATAAGGGTCATAGTCAACACCTGTGTGACAAAGACAGGTTAGCAAGAAAAGCATAACATATTTGTATGAACATACTTTTATATGACACAGGAGCCTTCAGAATGAAGATCCAAAGATATGGGAAAACTATCCATTTTTATGCTTAGGTTCAATGAAATATGGACAGACATGTAGAAAGGGAAAGATCTAATGCAACCAGACCGATTGGGGAAACTCAGCAAGGTCGTCTTGGCCTCTCTTTAGAGCATTTCTTCCTCCTAGATCTGGCGTAGGACCCCTTTGGAATGAACATCTTAATTACTTTATGGCTGGCTGTTACACAGAAAGGCAGGATGCAAGGTTAGAGTAATATTTTTAGCCTTTATGGCTGGCTTTGGGAAAAAAACAGGTTATGTTCTCCTTTTTTTTGTTATTGTTGTTGTTTTCATGGAGTCTTGCTAGCACCCAGGCTAGAGTGCAGTGGCACAATCTCGGCTCACTGCAACAGGTTATGATTTCTATGATGAGAGAGACTTCACTTCTGAGGGGCTGCTTTTTAAGCCTTCACATTGAGTTATTGTTTTCTGAGGCCCATCATTCCCTGGTTTGAAATTTTCCCAAAAACTTTTACAATCCAGAAACAGGTGGTAGATTGTCTCATAAGCCCCTGAATCAGTCTCTCAGTCTCAAGAATATGTTAGTCCAGTTAAATCGGTTACAGATGAGTCTCACTCAGGCAGTAATGTTGTAGATCATCCACCAAAGTCAGGTCTCTATATAGTGTGAGCAATCAAATATTTAATAAGAGGAATTTCTCCTGAAAGAAGAACACAAAGCTTAATAGTTAGAACAACCTATAAAACTCAGGGGTTTTTGTTTGTTTGTTTGTTTTTGTTTGTTTGTTTTAGTCCAGAGAGCAGCCAGCCAAGATTTCTAGATGTTGCACTAGAAGCACGTATAGATGGAACAAGAGTAGACAGTGGAAATCTCACAGGTTTTCCTGGTTTATAGTTTGCATCAGATAAATGTTGTGAGTAGTCAATACAGCAGTAGGCACGATGGTTAATTATACATAAGCCATTGTGGTAATTTATTTGAAGTTTATATCAAATTGTTTAACCTTAGTTTGTAGGAACTCAAAAAAGAGAGAAGTTTTAATTTTAATGATTTCAAGGAAGAAGGATGAGATAAAACTTATAAACCTTGGTCCAGAGAGTCACAGTCATATAATGGAAAAAACAAAAAGTTCAGAATTCAGTTCAAATAATAATAACACTCAAAAACAGTGCCTAGAATCTAATAAGTGCAATATAGTTTTCTTCTGCAGCATAATTTTTCTCTGTTTCATTTCCCCATTTCCACCAAAGGTATTTATGGTAAAACTATTTCTTTGTAAAGTAAATTTAGTTCATCAACTTGGGCTGATTATTTGCATAAAGTGCAGTAAGAATAATGATATTTAATATAGGTTATTTTTAAGTTGGCATTGATGAATTTTTTTCTTAAAAACATAAGATTGAACTTGTGAAAACCTCTCAAACTAGGAAACTAAGCCAAGAATTTGACTTGTTCTCAGGGTGTGTCTAAACACGTGTATGCATTTGGTAAATTTCATCCTTCTCAAGGTCCTCAAAATATCTGAGGTTACTGGGCCTATCAGAAAATGACTTTCTTTACTAACTAGAAGACCAAGGATCTCAAAAGGGAACTATGTAGACAAGGCCAGTTATTCTAATGGGCGTTTTATTGGTTCCATAAAAGTCAACCTTGATCCCTCAAAGTAGTCTGCTCATATCTGAAAATTTGACATTCCAGTCAAAGCTTTGGTAAACTAACCAGAGTCTCCAATTGTGTGTGTCTTACAAAAATTAACAGATTCTTACTGAACTTATGCAAATAACTGTATTTTCCATAAAATAAGAGTATTTACAAATGGATTTCAAATTCTGGAGGGATCAGGTAGAAAGAAAGCCAAATGTTTCAATTTTGTTTCCAAAAGTATACATTACCAAATTGCTACAAGTTATAGATAATTTAAAATACAATAACTTATTTTAACTCTGAAAAACAAAACATAAAAAATATCAGCAATGTTTCAAACAAAAACTTATTAAAAATCATAATACATCATCAGTTCAGTCTCATGTTAGGCTAGCAGTTTTATGAGACCAGTTTTATCACTGGAGTTTTTGAAATTCTTAGCAGTCCAATTGAATACTCTCAAAATCATTGGCAGAGGTCTATATTTTAAAGTATTTGTTAGAGTCTTTATCTTTTTTGAAGACACTACTCTTTAATATTATAGTTGTTTGTAATTATCTTTTAGAAGAAACACCAAAATAAGCCAATTAACCCTGGAAAATGAGACTTAAAATGACCAGCATTAAAAATGTAACTGACGAGGAAATTTGGTTATTTTCTGTGGGCTAAAACAATTTAACAAAATAGCTGTAGATAAGAGTGATAACGTATGCCAAGATGAATCAGATTTTTAGGAATCTCATACAATTTTGAAACGCGCATTAATAGCATATCTATATAAATATAACTCAAAGAAAGTTACACATTATTTCTTATTTGACATTACTTCTGTATCATTTTTACCTAACAAATAAGCCTAATATATCTCTTTTGTACTTTGAGAGACCCTCCTGGAATGCCCAAAATTTAGTTCAATGTCAAAAAGACTAAATTTAGAATTTGAAATTTGATTTTGAGAAGTTTATCAAAAATAAGCATTCAAAACAATCAAGTAGCATCATAGATTATTATGAAATAGTCATTCATTTAACAAAAGAGCTAATAAAGACAACATGAGGCACAGAAAATTTGTTTCTCTCTCTCCTCTTGTTTCACAGTTAACTAAAATGATTTAAGGCAGAAAACCAAATTATAGCCTTGTATATCAGTGTACTTTTTATATAAGGCTTAATTTTAAAACACTTATAATAATTTTATTTTGTCTTAGTTTAACTATACAAGATACTCTTTTATTACCTTTTCTTTTTCTAATTTTCTATATCCATTTATCAAGACCATTTTCCCTCAATTTATTTATTTATTTCAAGTAAATCTTTAAATATCTTCTAAACTAGGTAAATTACTTTTTTCATTGAAACACATATTTTTTATTTTTTATAAATTTTTTCACCAGAAACATATTTTGCTTTTCTCGTGTATCTTCTCTACAAAATTCTCTGATTTTTAGTAGTTTTATTTAGATATATTAAATTTGAATTTCAATCTTAAGCAATTTTGGACCATTATTCTCTCATTTTGCAGTTTCTGAAAATACGTGTACAAAGTACAATTTTCACGTTTATTAACAGGCCCAAATATATTTAGCTTTTTTATGCCCTATAAACACCAGATGCTGAAATATATAAACAAACTTATGCTTAATAATTGTTTCAGTATTTTACTTTCCTTAGAAATGACTCAGACATTTTATGATTATTAATTTAAAGCAACATGATTTAAAATTACTAAAAATATTTTTGAAACTATGACAGGTTCATTTATAAATGTTTATCCATTCACGCTTGCCTGATTTACTTGTTCTTAACAGTTATGTTTTAGTTGCTCATGGAAATCAAAGCTAGCCATTCAAATTATTCTTGAGAAAGCACAATCACCTAACCCTGCATCAGCCAATTTTGTTCCAACCGAGGCCTCTGACACACTGGACATAGGACAGGTCCATATTAGCCTTGGCTCTGTCCTACGGCTACTGTCTCTGGATCTGTGGATACACATATGTCTCCAATCTTACAGATCCCAGAATCCAGAGGCTTAAAGCTAAAGATATTGGCTCACAGCAAGATGCATGGAAAGCTCTGGGGAGGCCAGTGGCTTGCTCTTTCCTATGGCTCACCAATAAATTAGGCAAATATTAGAAATTGCACGGAAACCAAAAATAACTTTTTTAATGTTTACTTTTATGACTGTTGCATTTATAGTTTATGATCTTAAAGCATCTATAAGAGACAGCATAATTCAGTCTGACTAGCAAACCCAGGCAAAAACATGCTTACAATTCTAAGGACATTTCTGTTTATTCTACCATTTATTCTAAAACTAGCTTTATTTACCAAAGATTATCTCAGATAACATAAACTAAAAGACATTTAGGCTAGTTTCTATTTTAGTTTGTCTCAAAGGAAAGTCTTAGAGCATAGTGCCTTTTATCACAGATCAATTTTATGGAGGTTGTGAACTAAATTTTAGGTTTGAATGTTTCTAAAGCTCAACTGGGCAGACAATATATTCATATCTGCTCAAACTAGATTTGTTACATTTTAAAAATAATTTTGTCCTAAGACTTTTCTCAAGTGACCTTAAACTCTATCCCTGGCTTCATAGGCTTATCAAGGTAGCTACTCTCTAGGGGAGCCTTGATAGGGGAGTGGAGGGGTGGGAAGAATTAAGTTCAGGTGTGTCAGATGAGACACAGAGAAAGATTCAAAAATTGATGCTCAGACAACATAAAATAATGGGAATTCACTACTGGATTTTACAAAAAGACATACAGATGAACTTAGGAGAAAATTCGGAAACCTGTTTAAAATAAACAGCTGAATGCCAGAAAATACTATTTTAGATACCAATATAGTTAGATATGTGGCCTTTCAATTTTGCTCCTTAACTGGATTATTGAATTCAGGGCAGAGCCCATTAACAAATACGACCTATATATAATTTGATTTACTTCTGAGGCCTATACATGTAAACGGTAGCATAACTGTAAAGCAGAGCACTTAGGTCTCCAGAAATCAAGCAGCTTATTTTTATGTTGAGTCCCAGGTCCCCCAGAGCCAAGGCAAAAACCCAAAATGGAAACATCGTGGGGCTGGGCTACACTACCTTCCCATAATGTGCCTCAATGTAAAGATAACCCCTTAAGGCTGGAGGATAATTCAATGCCCACTGTATGTCTAATTCATCACCCACGGGATCCCCATTCCTCAGTACTGAGTGCTCCAACAGCCTCCAAGTGCCAAAACCATGTCAATTTTCATGTTGTGTCTTTGTCTCCGAGCGCCTCTTTACTAACTTAGCCAATATTTTCTTTCTGGTACTAAATTGCCATTTACTGCCAATTTTTGTTTGGCTCAGTCAGAAATGGAAGGCTTTTCTTTTCTAAACATGCAAAGAATGAGGATGATACAAAGAGTTTGCCTCCTGTAGTAACAATGGTCCATTGCAACTGCTCTTAGTTACCTTTAAAATTGTGGCTCTCCTCAGTGACTTGTTATATACTACATATCCAAAGGTTAGGAGTTGTCTTACAGTGTAAAGTAATCCTTGGTACCCTACAGAACCAAAGAGCTCAGGGCTTTCAATATAAAAGTGAGATGAGTTGTAGACCTGAGAGGAACCTGTCCATGTCTCCTGGGGCTTCTTAAGGAAAACAGAAGACCCCCAAAATTAATCTGTGAAACTTTTTTCTGTATTTCTTAAGGGGTCTCAGGATTGCTAGAAGACTCCCCAAATTGCTTTTATTGATAGCCAAATCTCTAATATTTTGTTTCATTACTTTTGTATCCATTGACCCACAGATGGAAGTGGATAGCAAAGGTGGCAAAAGGAAGAAGGGGCAGAAACAAATAGGAGAATGAGTCATGGAGGAATGAGTTTGGGGAGTTTCCTAAAAAAGTTGTAGTTAGTATGGGTTCTAGAAAAAGGGGTTCAGTTGCTTGAAAAGTTCCTGTGGGGAGAAGCAAAATCTAACAGAGAGAAATAAACAAGCCTTAAAAATATATATTTTATATGTACATTTATATAATCAATTTTTAGTTAAGCGAACTTCTGACTATACAGCCCTTTACAAAAATCCCTTCAGATTTATTATCATATTTTAGCTGGAACAAACAGCAAATACTCCTGGATTCTTTTAATTTTATTTATTATTTTCCATTAAACCAAAGGTATATGAGTCACTTTGGTTTTCAGTGACTCAAAACCCAAACCAATAAGCCTTTTGTAACTTAACAAAGGATATACTAAGCAGCTCCAAAAGGGTGCAAAAAAGCAGTCCTCACAAGATCCAGAGCTATCCCCAAAGACAACTAAAAGAAAAAAGAGACTTAGTTATCTTTTTGATAGCTGGTAACAGTAGATATGCCAGCTGCAAATGAGGTCCAACCTACATTTCTACCCAGGCATAATCTTTTTATAGGGGCCCCCTAAACTTTTGGTTGGCTATCTGCATACGGAAACTGAATAATCTATATATCCCCAACAGGTAAAAAGCCAACCCATGTTCTTAGGACACGAAACAAGACTAATAGGTAAACAATAGCTGTCCATGGGAGGGGAGAGGATCAACAGCAAGTGAGTACCCAAAAACAAATTTTCACGAGTCACAGTCCCAACAAATAATTTTCTCCTGCTAACCTGAATTTGGAAAGGAACAGAGAAAGAGAAATTCTTACCTTCCATTCTCCACTGGGCACAACAGAGATCCATGAGACTTGACCTTGGTAAAAGTTCCTACCTTTTTTGCTGACTTTTTGCCTGTTGTCCCAGGACCTCATCTGCAAGTTCTACAGTGAGTCAGATGTCTCAGCCATTCCATCCTTGTCACCATAACTGTGGGGGAAGACAGGAGGTAGTCCCTTTTCTCCCCATAAAAAGTGTCATGGCCAACACCCCTATACCAGAGACAGGTTAACAAGAAAGGAAGCATAATGTGTTTGATCAGAGTTTTACATGACACAGGAGCCTTCAGAGTAAATATCCAAAGACATAGGAAAATAATCCATTTTTATGCTTAGTTTCAATGAACTATGGGTAGCCATGTAGGAATGTGATTGAACAAAAAGAATGCGATCTAATACGATCAGACTGAGTGGGAAAACTCAGCAATGCCTGTCGGTTCATATACTTTTTGGCATTTCTGTGCAGGATTCCTTCCTTTCAGATCTGGCGTAGGCTGCCTTTGGAATGAGGATTTTAATTTCTCTATGGCCAGCTGTTACAAAAAAAGACAAGGGCAAGATAAGAGTAAAGTATTTTTAGACTTTATGGCTGACTTTGGGAAAAAGGGGTCCTAGTTTCTATGACCTGCCTTGGGAAAGAAAGATTCTAGTTTCTATGGCTTAGATGAGGGAGAGTGAGGTATGAGGAAAGAGGCAGGAGAAGGTCAGAGAGAAGCTTTGCTTCTGAGGCTACTTCTTGAGTCTTCACTTTGCAGTTTCATTTTCTGAGCCCCAACAGTACTATGCTGTTATAGGCAAAATCATGAATTCCATTACATTATGTTCAATTTTTTTTTTTTTTTTCTGTGTTAAATTTTAACCTGTATAAACTAAGGTAATGTTATTTTAGGACACTAAAAAAATGTTATTTTTTTTCTTCACTCACAGCCATTTTCTCTTATTTACCACGAATCGTGAATCATAAGAAGCTTGCTTTCTTATACACTTTCTAGTCCCTTTCAGTCAACTCAAATTTTCTCATGTCTTCCCATTCCCAGTTTCTTTATTGTCTGCCTCCGATCCTACCTTGTCTCTAAAGTTAGTCATTGCTTGAAATCAGATACCATAACTTTCCTATAATCTTTGATTGACTGTATCACAATATCTCTTGCTAGTAATATTTGCATATCAGTAATATTTACTTTCAAATTCCTGGGATTAAGCTCACAAATGACTATGTCAGAAAATCAAAATATATTGAAAGTCTCTTCTTTTCCCTAAAACTAGTCTTAAAGTTTTGAATGGAATGCATTGGTTCTACAAAAAGTCTTTCCAGGATTTTTTAAATTTAATTTAATCAGTTTAATTTAAATTTAATTTAAATTAAATCAGTTTCTTACTAGTTCCTTAAAAAAAGTAGTTTAGACATCTTTCCCACCATTGTGGGCACAAGCTTTCTTTTCTAAAACTTAATTTCACATACATTTTATAATTAAGTATTCTTGGAAAATTTAAAGTGTGATTAAAACCTACTACAATTCTGTAATTATTATAGTTCCTATTATTATTTTTTAAACCCCATTACACAATATTTAGGTAATATTGTTTGTTCCTCAGTTCATAGCACACTGTCTTTGGTTTAGTCCAAGCACAGGCTCTCTTTTACTTTCCCTTGCATCCTTTATTCTCAATCCTCTTGACTTCACCTGCCTCACACCACCCACTCCAATGTGTTTAATATAAATCTGTGAGAGTGAATGAATTTATATAATGCATGTAGAATTATTCGGGAATTTTAAATTTATATAAGAGTCAGTGACTTGTGAGTATAATATAGTATATCATTTTACAAATTGAAATGTGTCTAGTTACCAGTCAATTTGAACATCTGTTAATATACAGTACTAATTATTCATATTTATCCTTTTGAAGATTTTCTTTTAATACTTTTGTCGATTTCCCTGTTTTTAATTTTAGTATTTTAATTGAGGTCTTGATGATACTATTTGTACATGATAGATCTTAATTTTTTAGTTATCTTAGACATTTTAAATAATAATTCTGAGTCTATGATAATTTTGCTTAAATTTTCTTTTGTTGAACAAAAGTCCTTAATTCTGATACACAGGCCATTACTTTCCTACCTTATAGTTTGTGTTTTTTGTCCTTAGATCACAAGTATTCTTTGCTGCATCTTTCTTTTATTAATCCATCAAGATCTCTGTATATAAAATAAAGTGAAGAATTTACACATTTTTCTTCACATGGTAAAGTAGCTTCGCAAACACCATATAATATTTTATTCTTGTCTATTGATCTATATGGTGATATCTTATTTTGAGTAAATAATGCACTCTTTTTTTTTTTTTTTTTTTTTTTTGAGACGGAGTCTCGTTCTGTCGCCCAGGCTGGAGTGCAGTGGCCCGATCTCAGCTCACTGCAATCTCCGCCTTTTGGGTTCATGCCATTCTCCTGCCTCAGCCTCCCGAGTAGCTGGGGCTATAGGCACCCGCCACCACGCCTGGCTAGTTTTTTGTATTTTTTAGTAGAGATAGGGTTTCACCGGGTTAGCCAGGATGGTCTCGATCTCCTGACCTTGTGATCTGCCCATCTTGGCCTCCCAAAGTGCTGGGATTACAGGCTTGAGCCACCGCGCCCGGCCAATAATGCACTTTCATTATGACAGTTTTCTACCCTCGTACTTTTATCATACTTTTTAAATAAAATGGCCTTGTAGCATACCTTGGCTGTAGTAATGCACTTACTTACTTTTTAAAAGTTTATTTAGCACTTTTTATACTTTTGTTCTTTTATTTAAATATATATAAAATTTTGGAAAGTTTTTAACAAAACAACAACAAAAAGCCCACAACAGTTCATGGATTAAATAGGGAGAATTGACAGTTTTTGATATCAATTAATGCAACCATGAACATGGTATATCTCCTCTTTCATGACTATCTTAATTTATCATCTTTAATGAAATGTTAAAATTTTCATTATAATAAATATAGAAGTAGAAATGCTGATAAGCATATAAATGTGGTTCTCAGAGCTTGTGATGTTTCTTGACTGATTCATTATATTTTCTCAATGAATTACAAAATAAAGTCATCAGTTAGGAGTAAGGATGAAAAATAGGTCTTGGATGTTGAAAGAAAACTCAAAGGAACTGGGAAAAATTTTATCTTTTTAAATGGAGGAAGGATCTTTTATTTTGATCTGTTTTGTTGGGTGGATGAAAGCTGTTATCAAACATCAAAAAGTGTGTTATGTGAATAAGAATTTCAATTCTTCATGTGTGATCCTGGATGGTAGACCACAAGCTACCAATATTCTGTAACTTACAGGAAGGCAGATTATTTACTTTTATGTAAAAAAGAACATTCTCTTTTAGGGCGGTAAAAATCTTACAGGCTTTCTTTGAAATAGTGATAATAGAAGTGTTCAAAAAGTGCCTCTTGCTTGTTGGAATATATGAGGTATGCCAGAGTGGCAATTTATGCATAGATTAAGGGAATAAAAGGCTATAAATATCCTAATCAATGTAGAAGTGCAAGTCTATAATCTAATAATGATGTATATTCTTTCAGAAACTAATATTATAATTCTGAACTACCTTAGTCGACTACATGTTTTTTGCTGTTTGTCCAGAAGTAGTGATATTAGTGAATAGAGCCAGATTTTTATGCGATCAAGTAAATCACTTAAAGCACCTCATCTGTGAGCATTAATTTCTCAAGTAAATGTTTTAACACAAATGAAAGGATGGAAAGTCAGTATAAAGGAAATCTGTTTAAATTAATCTATGTTTTGGGAAAAAAATCATTATAATGCTCTAATTTCCCTTAATTTCTCCAGTAAAACTTAATAATGGACAAGCATTGGTTACTTTACTAGTTGGGTCTAGGAACATTATATGGAAATACATGGATTGGAGATTTCTGTGGAAATCTTCTAGTGATTTAGAACAAGGTCAACAAAGTATGGATTGCTGGCAAATCCAGCCTGTCAAGTCTTTTTGTAAATAAAATTTTATTGGAACTCATTGTCTACATATTGTTAATGGCTGTTTTGACAAAAAAAAAAAAAAAAAAAAAAAAAAAAAAAAACAGAATTGAGTAGGTACAACAAAGAGCATATGTCCAATACTCCTAAAGAGCCTTAAATATTTACTATATGGCTTCTTACAAAAAAATTTTGCCAACCTATGTTTTAAAACAGAAAGATGACAAATTAGCACATGTGGCACCAATGAGAACTATGTATAGTTAATATAAACATATAGTATTGACTCAAATATGGATATATGTTGAGACAGATATATGGATATGGATATATAGGTATATGTGGATATAGATAGATACATAGATGTGAATATGGATATATTATGACATGGATACGTTGCTTTTAAACCTGCATGGCTTCTTATTATTATTATTATTATTATTGTTATTTACAGGGTACTTGCTATGTGCTACATTTACCAAGCACTTTACATCTATATCTTATTTGTCATGAACATACTATTATCACCGTTCCTTTACAGAGGATAAATTATGGCTAAAGAGCAGAGTAAGGATATGGACCCCAGAGCTTTACAGCTATCAAATTTATTCTCCTAAACTTCATGTAGTCTGAGGCTAAAAAATACATAATACTAAATAAGGTCAAATGTCATCTTCTAAAGCTTAATTGACAACTTTGTCTTCCCAGATATAAAAATACACTATCAGCACTTTTTAAATAATTAATCCTCAGGTCATCTAAGCCATGAGTGGGAGAGAATTGCAAAATTAACCAGAAGGGAGGGCTAGTAACTACAAGACAAAGCATATTTCCAATTCTTGACAGAAAACATTGAGTTATTTCATAAGCAATTCCCTGTATAGAGGTGATGCTTGAATGAAGAGGAGCAAAGAGTGCAGTCTACTGCTTCAATTATCTGACTAAGGGAGGACAATTCAATACATAAGACCTAAGTACCAATTAGGTAAATGAGAAACATAAGCATGTTACACAATTTCAGGGCAGAAACTCACTCAGAAAGGCAACAGAGCTCTGCAATTGCAGGCTGATCTTCAGCCACACTGACACAGAGACCCTGGGAAAGATTTGACCCTTTGGAGATGATGTTGAAGGTTATTAGGGCCCTATTAGAAAGCCTGAGAGAACAACAATAGCATTTAAAGAGACTCTATAAATAAGGTTCCATTTTCAGTATAGATGAGATTATTTTTAAAAATACCATACTGAAAGACATTTTTATATTCAACATATTCAGCATTAGTTAAAATTAAAATTCTTTATTAACAAAGAGGCTGATATAGTTATACAAATTTTAGTGGAAATTTTTTCTCCGGCTGCCTTTGGAAAAAAAAAAAAAATCAATGACAGCTGAATCATTAACTATCCAAATAAAAATCTTCCTGAAAAAAACAAGTAACTGCAGTTTCCTAGATTTATGTACTATCTGTACCTCTGTTATTTTGTGTTTATATTAAACTACATTCTACTTTCCTAGAGAAAAATAATTCTGTATTACATTTTTTTGATCCTCCATAGATCCTAGCTTAAGAAGCAACATGTCCTAGTCAGTTTGGACTGCTTTTACAAATGCTGTAGACTGGGTGGTTTGAATAAAAACATTTATTTCTCACAGTTTCAGAGACTGGAAAGTCCAAGATCAAGGTGTCAGCCATTTTGGTACCTGGTGAGGGCCCTCTTCTTGGGTTGCAGATGGGTATCTTCTTGATGTATCCTCATATAGTGGAGAGAGAGATAACCTGTCTTATGTCTTCTTTTAAGAGCACAGATTCCATCATGAGAGTGCCACCCACATGACTTTATGGTCTCTATCACACTGGGGTCAGGGCTTCAGCATGTGAATTTTGGGGGAACACAAATATTGTGTCCATAACATCTGGCCTATGACCTCCCACAATTCATGTCCTTTTCTCTTGCAAAATACATTCATTTAATCCTAATAACCGAGTCTTGATGTGTTCCAACATCAACACTAAAGTCTAAAGTCCAAAATCTCATTTAAATATCATCTAAGTCAGATACGGGTGTGACTGAAGGTTTAATTCATCCTAAGATAAAATTTCCCGCCGGGCGCGGTGGCTCAAGCCTGTAATCCTAGCACTTTGGGAGGCCGAGACGGGCGGATCACGAGGTCAGGAGATCGAGACCATCCTGGCTAACATGGTGAAACCCCGTCTCTACTAAAAAATAGAAAAAAATTAGCCGGGCGCAGTGGCGGGCGCCTGTAGTCCCAGCTACTCGGGAGGCTGAGGTAGGAGAATGGCGTGAACCCGGGAGGCGGAGCTTGCAGTGAGCCGAGATTGCGCCACTGCACTCCAGCCTGGGCGACAGAGCGAGACTCCGTCTCAAAAAAAAAAAATAAAAAAAAAAATAAAATTTCCCTCCAACTATGAACCCATGAAAACAGATAAGTTATGGGCTTCCAAAATACAATGGCAGGACCGACATAGGATAGACATTTTCATTCCAAAAGGGAGAAATGGGAAAGAAATGGGTGACAATTCCCAAGCAAGTCAAGATCTAGCATGTAAACTTCGTGAGATATAAGGCTTGAGAATAGTCCCCTTTAGCTTAATGATTTGTTTTCCAGACTCACTTGAAGTGGCGGCCCTGCCATCCAGACCCACTAGAGTGGAAATCCTGTCTCCCAAACCTAATGGGGCAGAACTCCCACTTTCTGCACCCACTGGGGCAGTTATCCTGTCTCTATAGCTTTTCTGGGTGAGGATTGCATTCCCAGGACTCTACTGGACAGGGATCTGTCTCCTATAGCTCCAAGAGCCCCCACCGTGAAGGCTTTGGGAAGAGGCAATCTGGCCTGTTGATCCTTAGGCTGATTTGGTTCCTGGTACGGGCCTTCTTCCCAATTTGTAGACGCATGCCCTCTTGCTGAATCCTCATCTGGTGGAGAGAGAGATCATCTCTCTTTTGTCTCTTTCTATAAGGACACTAATCCTATTACGAGAGTCCCATCCCCATGACCTAATTACTTCTTGATATAGTTTAGATCTTGTCCTCACCCAAATCTCATGTTGAATTATAATCCCCAGTATTAGAGGTGGGGCCTGGTGAGAGGTGATTGGATTGTGGGGGTGGGTTTCTCATGAATGGTTTAGCACCATGCCCTTAGAACTGTCCTCACAGTAGTGGGTGACTTATGAGATCTGGCTGTTTAAAAGTGTGTGTCTCTTTTCTGTCTCTTGCTCCTGCTCTAGCCATGTAAAGTATCTGATTTTCCTTCACCTTCTGCCATGATTTAAGTTTCCTGAGGCCTCCTCGGAAGCTGAGCAGATGCCAGCATCATGCTTCCTTTACAGCCTGCAGAACAATTAGCCAATTAAACCTCCTTTCTTTATAAATTATCCACTCTGAGGTACTTCTTTATAGCAATGAAAGAATGACCTAATATACTTCTCAAAGGCCTTACCTCAAATACCATAAATTCAGGATCAGGGTTTTATGTTTGAATTTTGGGGGAACATAAACATTTAATCCATAGCAAAATGTATATGGTACATGCTTGGCAAAGACTAGCAGGAAGGATGAATGGATATTTGGAGAGATTAAGGAGTTTTTCCAGAAAGATCCACCTGAACAAACTGAAGCATAAATGACACAAAGGAATGGGAGAATTGGGTTGATAGGAGGAAACATATATCGCATGAATTAAGACTCACCAGTATTGGCAAAAGATGGCAGATACAATTGTGATATTCATTGTCATTGCTATTATTTTTGCAATATTCATGGCTACACAGAGTACCATATTGCTTAAAATGATTTAAGATATTCTCTAAGCTCTTAATGCAACTTTGTACCATGTTCTGCAGCTACAATTGCCGAACTTCCAGCTCAAGAGGGACGAAATGGATAATAAACAGATCAACCCCAGACTGGGTGTCTTCTTCTTAGAGCAGTAATAAATATTCTAAGATTTGGTATAAAATGAAATCAAATGCTTGAATGCCTGAGACACCATAAATGGAAGAAATCACTAAATCAAAATTTTTTTGGTGACTAAACTCATTCCCATTTTCTGAGTGTAAATCAGACACTTGAGCCAACCTCTGCAGGGTGTCGCTTTCACTCCACAGAGTCGCACTGAAGTAAAGCAGGAGCCTGACAAAATAATACCTGAAAATCAATATTTTCTTGTCAACTCTGAAATTTCCAAAGCCTAACTTGATTATAAAAATTGTTATTTAAAATATCCCCATTCCTTACTTATGAAGGCAATGCAAGTACTAGTAAAAGTAGACTAATCAGTATTGGCAAAAGATGGCAGATACAATTGCAATATTCATTATTTAATTTATTTAATTTCATTAAATTGCATTCCTCCTGGTTTTCAGAAAAACCAATGATATAGTCCCTTGAGTTTTGCCAGAAATAATGTTAAATAATGTATCTTAAAAATTATGTTTTAGCTGAATACATATCAGCTACCCAAACCCCACCGTAGTTTCCTGTGTTCAGCAGACAGGCCCCAGGAAACATCTTTGTGGGATGAAGAAGTTCATTTTGTTTCCGTAGGTTGCAACTTCATTCCTAGGATGTGAGTGGTGACTTGTTAGGAAAATTTAGCTTCATATTATTCAGGTGAACTTGGTATTTAATTTCACTACTACCATATATTCCTCTCTTTGATCATATTCATATTCATCTCAGTATCTAACAACCATATAAGATATAGAGTAGCACAGCAAACCTAAAGAATAATGCAAATATTACATTGCAATAATTGAGTAATTCATTCACCATTTACTGGGAACTATCTATATTCTCCATTGGAGACCAAAATGGAGAAGAATAATTGTGACACAGAACAAAACATTTTGACTGCCTTCAAAAGTTTGTAACATATTAGAAACATAAGGATATAAATAGCTATGTTCTAAAACTGAATGATATAAATTCTGTAAGTTAAATAATAAACACAATTCTAGGGAAGTTGCAGATAAAATAGACCAGATCTAAATAGAACACATTTAAGTTAGTATCATGAAGAATTTGAACTTGGTAATTCATGAAGAATTTGAACTTGGTAATAATCTTTCTGTATTAGAGATTGTGGAAGAGAATAATGTCTGCAGTGCAGTGTCATGAAGTGGTAATGTACAAGGAGTGTTTTGGGAACATGAGGATGCTTAAGGTACATGGTAGGGATTCTAGATTTCATTAAGTAAAACTTAAAAGCTAGTAAATGTTTTTGGCAAATTAATAGTATAAGTAGAGACATGCTTTATAAAGGTAAAACCTATAGGGAATAGAAAGCAGAAAGACAAAAAATTCTGTAGACTTCATGAAGGCAGTGATGTTTAGCTGTTTGTTTTACCAGTGTAGGTGCCCAATAAACTTTTTATTGCTCTAATGAATCAATTTCCCGATTTTGTGAGAGCCATGAAATGAAAGTACATTTTTATTTGTGATACACCTAGAATTTTTTTTAAATGTGCAATTGCACAGAGATAGAATAGGAGGGAAATACTCATTTTTTGGAAAGGAGTAAAAATGATTTAAGAGGGTTTTTGTTTGTTTGTTTTTTGTTTTGTTTTGTTTTTTTTGGTGGGGGTGTATTAGTCAGGGTTCTCTAGAGGGACAGAACTAACAAGACTGTTGTATATATAAAAGAGAGTTTATTAAGGTCTACTAACTCACACAATCACAACATCCCACAATAGGCCATTTGCAAGCTAAGGAGCGAGGAAGCCAGTCTGAGTACCAAAGCCGAAGAACCTGGAGTCTGATATTCGAGGGTAAGAAGCATCCAGCGCAGGAGAAAGATGTAGGTTGGGAGGTTAAGCCTGACTAGTCTTTTCACGTTTTTTTCTGACTGCCATTTTTGTGGCCACACAGGCAGCTGATTAGATGGTGTCCACCCAGATGAAGGTTGGATCTGCCTTTCCCAGTCCACTGACTCAAATGTTAATCTCCTTTGGCAATGCCCCCCAACACACACACCCAGGAACATTGCATCCTTCAATTCGATCAAGTTGACACTCAGTATTAACCATCATGGAGGTTGGGGGGTGTTTGTTTTGTGTTAAGTCACTTTGGGGCTCTTTTTGGTCCTTAATCATAAACATTTGGTAATAATTTAAATTGAGTAAGGAAACAATGAACTCATACTATGCAGATTTTTTTTCTTTTTCTTTATTGTTATATACAATGTATAAACATTTAAAACAGAAAACAGTAGGGATCCTCTTGGATCCCTAGGAAGACAGCAAGGAAGAAAGAGGTCCCAGAAACATTTTTTTAAGTATAAGACCTATCAGTGCTCGAACCAAACATGTGGAAGGTTTAGAGCCAGCAGAGAGCTGTGTTCCCTGGGGTTGTCCTGGCTCCCCCTCAGAGCCAGGACAACCCCAGGGAGCCCTCCAGTAGTAGCTAGCCCACACAGGAAGGACGCTACCAAGTGAAAATTCTACACCAGAGAGCATACCCTTCTTGATGGAAAGCAGGGCAATATAAAAGGGTTACTAAGAGCTCCTTCCTCCCTTGAGGGCGACAACTGAAGAAAAGGAAAGTAGTGTCCCATGTCACTCTGACCCCCATCCTCAGTTGTTCTGGCCCCGGATGACCTCATATTGGCATTTACCAGAGCCTGACCCAGCTCAGACCCTACCTAGGCCCACCAGTTGCCCAAAGTTCTCTGGGGAGGGGAGAGGAAGAGGCTGAGTGTCAAATCAAGCAGAATTTTTTTTTTTTTTTTTTTTTTTTTTTTTTTTTTTTTTTTTTTTTTTTTTTTGAGACGGAGTCTCGCTGTGTCGCCCAGGCTGGAGTGCAGTGGCGCAATCTCGGCTCACTGCAAGCTCCGCCTCCCGGGTTTACGCCATTCTCCTGCCTTGGCCTCCCGAGTAGCTGGGACTACAGGCGCCCGGCACTTCGCCCGGCTAGTTTTTCGTATTTTTTAGTAGAGTCGGGATTTCACCGTGTTGGCCAGGATGGTGTCGGTCTCCTGACCTCGTGATCCGCCCCTCTCGGCCTCTCAAAGTGCTGGGATTATAGGCTTGAGCCACCGCGTCTGGCCAATCAAGCAGATCTTTATTTGCAGTTGTCATTGGGGACGTTTCTTCTTGTTTATTTGTCTGCTAACCTGCTCTTTCAGCTGCGGGGCTGGGCACAAGACCTTAATGGCATCTGTCAGGGCTGAGAAATGATGGACTTGCCTGGCCAGAGCAGATTCCATTTTGTTCACAAATGTCTCCAGGTCATAGTCCAGCTGCTTGGTCTTTTTAGTAACTGAACGTAGAGACTGAGGTCCATAAAATACTTTGCAGAGAGAAAAAATGAAGCGAACAGGTTTTTTAAAGGTTCATTTCAGGGACAAAGAGATGGGATAATAGCAACCTAGGAAGGAGTGGGAGGAAGGATGACACTTCATTACTTCAGCATGGGCTGTTTCCTCCTTAGTTATGCAGATGGATAGGAAAGTTGAACTCATGTACTCAGCAGGTGCTGGCTCTGGGAAGAGACACAGTTGCCTAAACCGACTGTAATTCCTGCCACCCGTGAGGACTAAAAACCTGAGCCAGAGAGATCCCAAAATTGGGTCAGGAAGAAAGAGGGGGCATTACCCATGGAGAAACAGTTATTGGATCCACTTTTCACCTTTTTCAGGAAAACAGCAATGTAAGGAAATTAGCTATCTTTTTTGTCTTTTCTTTGCCTGAAAGAACAAAGACTGAAAAATATAAAATATGTTTTAGTCTCTATTTTGTTTGGCATGTTTATACCTCCAAATTCTTTAAACTAATGGCAAGATAAATGACCAACTTGCATAGTGAGAGAGTTCTCCTATCTGCCTCATTACTTTCTTCCTTTGTTGCTACAAAAGCATGTCTACATCTTAATCTCCATTTCGAGAGATGAAACTAAGGCCTAGACTTTCAGTCAACATTAGCATTCCCTCCTAAGGGGAAAAAAAAGAAAAAAAGACTGTTTTCTCACCTCTGTCCAATGGGTGTTTGGATGTAAAATATGTACGGAAGTCAAGACCAGAATTTGTAATTCTAGAACTATTGAAAAACTAATTGAGCAAAGGTAAGAGTTTAACAGACATTTTGGAAAATAATATGGTTGAGCCTATTTCATTTCCCTTTTCAAAAGTTGAAAAATCAAAAGGATTTCTTTTAAAATTCAGGTTACATCTCTACTTTTGCTTGAGGTTTATTATCGCTGAAAGACTGGTTTTACATATAAAAGTTTTTTGCTTAAAACATGCATGAATGGTTTCTGATTTCTTCTCATCCAGATATTCGAGAACAATTTTAGGAAGCACCCAACTTTACTGCATTGCATTTTCAAGTGTTCTTTCCTGACTTCTCTTACAGAGCCCATCCAAAATGTGCCTTCATGATGTTAAATACCAGTTGGCATTTTTAGTTTGGTTGGAATAGAATTGCAGAATTTTGCTTTTCTTAATTGTGAAAGAGGCAGATAGTTAACCACATTTTTTCTCCTTCTGCATATCTAAAAATGCATTCAATTCTTCAGCAAATATTTAGTTCTTTTATTATACTAGACATTGGAAAGCATTAATCTGAAGAACTAGTTACAGTTGAGTTTCCTCATCACAAGGTAATATCCTGGGAAAACTCTGATCCAGGAGCACTTTTCTGACTCCATTCAAACTATTTCCTGAAGGCAACTAGCAGATTACTTCATGACTTGAGGAACCCTAAAAGGTGGCAGCTTTTGCTGGCTCAGATAGGAAATAAGCCTTTTCAAGAAACTGCACTCAGTGCCAATTATAAAGCCTTTAATCAATTAATAATTACTGCAGCACATTATAATTTTCTCCATTATTGCTGCTCGAACTTAGGGGGAAAAAGTACATTTTAAATGGTAATTTAATGATTAACTGTAAAGTAGGTATTTAAAATCAAAGGTGCTGCTTACATTTTCAAAATCTCTAAATACATACAAACAAACAAAAAAAGTTCTTGTGAAAGTATACAAAATCTTTAAATGTCAAACCCCAGACTCATTTTAGACATGAAATTCATCAAAATATTTTCAACAAATACATCAAAGTGGGAAGAAATGAATAGTATTACTGAACTCATAGACAATAATCAATAAAAAACTTTTAAATATAATTTTAAAAGAAGATCGTATTTGCTTTTCAAAAAATAAGAAAATTATTTTAGCTAATTGGCTAGTCTGGCTTTGGCCAATGTACTTGATAATTTTGAGCTTTTTACACTGAGAGTAATGAAAATACTAAAACAATAATCTAGGGAGGTTGTGAAGCATATTGTCGGGAACTCTGTAAATCTTCTCTTTCTCTAAATATTAATTGATCATTTCAATAAAAGGTAAGGACTTTTTATAGTCTACAGCATGATTACAAAGTGAATGACTTTCTCAGTACTTCCTAACCCTTTAATTCATATGTAACAATTTAAATTTGTTTTCAAATGCCCTTAAGCACCTGATATTATTCTAGGATGCATCACTTTCAGTTGTGGCCCTCTAGTACCTGTCATCACAAAAGTAGCACAGAGAATGGAATATCTGAAATACCATTCAAAAGTATATTTTATCTATTGCATATAACTCTTTATATAATTATATACTTTTACATTTTATATACTTAATTATATGTATACCCATAATATGTATATATATGTATGTGTTTATATGTATTCATTTTTGCATTTCTTATCATAGCTACTAGAATCTTGTTTATTTTTTCACTCCAGCATCTGTAATTGTACTATGCTCCTATATGTTTTTGTATAATCATGTAATCACTCCATGTCATTTGCCATTTTAAGAGGCAATGTCTCCCTTTACCAGCCATCCAATTAAGCAACCATTCATTAAATATCAGATTTCAGGTTCACCCTGCCACATCTGAAGTACTTTGAAAATTATAGTGATATATTTTGTGTTCTCAACAGTTTACAGTTAGTGGTGGGTTAAAAATCTCTATAGAGGTAAAAATAACCATAAATAAGAAAGAAACTCAAGCAAAGTTTGGGATAGTCATAAAATTTATCTTGGAGCTCTTAGGGTTTTGTAAAGGAAGTTGCATTTTAAGTGTGTCTTGAAAGATGAATACTAAACCTGGCAGCATTTTAATGGATAAGTCAGAGTATCAAGAAATGGAAAAGTCATGCTGAGACAGAAGTTCTAGTGTGGCATCCATAGGAACCTGTCAATGTAACTGGTAACTGAAAATTAAGAAACAGGCCACATCTAGTGAAGAAAAAATGGAAGCTGGCAAGTTAAAACCAAAAGAGTAACAGAGATTTCCAGGTAAAAAGTGTGTTGATTGAACTTAAAGATGCTGAGAGTAGAGCCTTGGGGAAATGACTGTAATTAAATGGAAATGGAGGGGAAACAAAAAGCTAAGGTGAGTGAAGAGCAGGCAGAGACAAGAGAACTGAAGAGGACAATGCAAGAAGAAAGCATTTAAGATGATCAAAGACTGCAATGGCAAGACAATGACTGGGCCCACTGCATTTAAAATTATTAGGGCACTGATGAATTTAATGAAAGCTGTTTCAGTGGTACACTAGTGGTAAGGGTCAGATTACAGGAGTAGAAAGGCAGAATGCATTTGGGAGGAATGAGGGAGACTGGTCTTTAATGAAGTGTGGCAATAAGGAGAAAAAGAAAGATGGGGTGATAGATTGTGTTAGAAGCATAGTTCAATCAACATTTATTTTTACTTTAGTAAAATTAAACAGAAAGGGATAAGCCATTGTAGAAGAGTTCTTAACATAGGAGAAATAAAGGGGAAAAGTTGCTTGGAATAATCAAAATAATGATAACAATTATTTATTAAGCTCTTACTACATGCTAGGCAGTATTTTAATCACTTTATATAAAATAAGTCAATAGCCTTCCAACAATTCTGTCAATGTAAGTATTCTTGTATCCATTTTACAGATAAGGAGACTGAAGCTTGCTTAAGAGTAGCTAAATATCTTGCCCAAAGTCCCTGCTAGGGAGGAATAGAGATAGAATTTGAACTGAGACCATGTGGCTTCAGCCAAGCAGCTCTATAAACAAACCATTCTGCGGGTCTTACTTCTGCAGCCAATAATTGCCTGTCCTATTCTTTTGGTGAAAATGTTGAACATGAGAGAAAAATCAAATGCTTTTTCTTATTTATTCTGTGCTCTGCCCCATCCTTAGGGTCCTAGGTAATGTTTGGAATGCATCAGTCCCAACCTTCCTGTACTACAATAAGTGAATCAATTGCTTGCAATAATTTGAGGAAGCCTACGGTGTTTTATGAGCATTTCAAATGATTAGTAAAGTATGAAAAATAAACAGATTGTCTGGATCTGAATAGTGTTGAAAGATTTAATAGTTTCCAATATTGAGAAATTTCAACATACTGGTTGAAATCAATGAACAAGTTTTCCTTTTGGTGGTGGGGGGAAGATGTGGCACATCAAGTTTCTTGCATTATTTTAGGAATCAGTACTATACATGCAGTTAGATGACATATATAATTCTGCACCATTTTATTTTGGTCTACAATTATATCACTACTGTATTATATTTTGCTGTTTTAACAAATGAGCTCTGATGAATTTGCCTGTATTTACTCTAACTTTTCCTGGGTCTCTCATTTTCATTCTACTTATCCTAGCTTCTCCACTCCCCCACTAACTTCTATACTTTTTGTTTTATTGGAAAGTTCTCAGAGCCTTGGGCTCTTCAGTAGAAAGTATGGTATGAAGCTGGAAGATAAATAATACATCGGATCACTTCCACTCAATCCGGGCAAGTGACATTTACAATTTTAACAAACTGGAGACGTGATGGCAAATAAGAGAATATTTGGAACAGAGTAAACTTCAGTTACAATACAGACTAAAATTCTAAGAGTGTTCTTTCTCATTTGGCTAATATATGTAATTCAAGTTTACTGGAGGAACGTTCTCACTCAGATGCTAAAATGCACATCTGCAAACTATTCCCACAAAAACAATCTGAGCAACGCCCACCCTCAAAACCCTCACTGATTCTTATCATTTCTCTAAAGACAATATTTCTTTCTCCAAAGAGCAGCAGATATATCAGATGTCTGAGTATTAAAATGTAGATACACTTGCCTTTTAAATCTCACTCTAATCTCTGACGCTAAAATCAGCACACTGTGCAGCATTTTGAAGAGTGCTTTCTTTGGAATAATAATCCCAGTAGATGATCTGTAGGAAAAATAAAAGAGCTATCCTGTGACCATATTCGACTTGAGAAAAGCTGAGCACACCTGTCTCAGAGACTCACAATGCACATTAGCATATTAAAGGCTCTGGAAGTCCAGTAATAAGGAATTATGTGGGGTTTCTTTTTTGTTTAATTCGTACTTCCCAGGTTTATTTGAAAATCAAAAAACATTTTGCCCATAATTCTATTAAGAGAACTTTCTATAAAATGGAATTTTATTGGTGGTAGGTATTTTGTAGTATCCTTCCCATTCTCAAAAATGCATTTTGTGAAATTCCACATTCACTGATTTGCTCTGTATTTCTTAGTACAATAGCATAAAGAGAAAATTGAACATTCTTGAGTACTTATGTGTCAGTCATATCAATTTATATTTTTAGTAATAAAAAATGGACAAATCTTTGCAAAGTGTCAGGAAAAAGAACTTGATGTTTTCTTCTAAAAGCACTGCATCTTCATAGAGGTTTTAAGCTAACTAGCAGGAGACACCTGCATCTTATCAATGTCAATGCGAATGCCTCTAAAAAGAACACAAGCTGGTATGCACACGCGCATGCACACACACACACACGGCATTCAGTAATGCATTGAATGTGGCTAATTAATTTAAGGCAGCAATTGATTAGTATAAAATTGAGCACATTGGCTGAGACTGGGTCCATGATACAAAATCAAGATATCTTCAATTTCTTATATACTTGGAAATATATTTTTTCTTCTTCCTCCTCTTCTTCTTCTTTTTTTTTTTTTTGATAGGATCTCACTTTGTCACCCAAGCTGGAATGCAGTGCTGCAATCTCGGCTCACTGCAGCCCCTACTTCTCGGACTCAAGCGATTCTCCCACCTCAGTCCCCAAAGTAGTTGCGACTATAGGAGTGTGCTACCATGTCCAGCTAATTTTTGTATTTTTAGTAGAGATGGTGTTTCATCATGTTGTCCAGGCTGGTCTCGACTCAAGAGATCCACCCGCCTTGGCTTCCCAAAATGCTGGGATTATAAATGTAAGCCGTCACACCTGGCCTGAAATGTGAATTCTTTATCATTGATAATAAACACCAATGTCTCAAGAAAACTGGAGGCTTCAATTTGAATCAATTAACATCTTCACAATAAGGGTGCAAATAGAAGTCTAATAAGTGACCATGCTAAATTGACTCTCCCCTTTGATCACTGTTGAATGAAGGAAGATATCAAGTTTTTGAAGTACTAATCCCAAACTTAAACGACCTTAAAACTAAATCTTGATAGTTTTATATCAGTGCTGTGTAATTGCTATGCACTAGCAAATATGTGGAGTCAGAAGATGCTATATATGAAAACAATATGTCAGTGCTGTATCTTCTCCTGCAGAGGAATGTAATAGCAATGATCACTTTCGGCAAGTCCAGTTTTGCCTGCTCTACTGGTGAACAGCCAAGAAAAAAGATGTGTGCTTTTTAAAGGAAATTTGTATTTAAAAAAGAAGAAAAATCTTGTCTTTATGTTGAAGAAATTGTCCTTTTCCACTTACTGCTCTTAACCAAAATAATTATCTCTATTAGCAATAGTTCTGTTAAGTTTGTTTTGAACATATCCCTTACATTGTCTCTGCCTTTTTGAAAAGACCCAGAATGGTTTTTGAAAAGTATAATTTCAGACACCAGGGTGAATACTCCTCACCCTAAGTGCTAATCACAAAAGCTGAGTTCCACCATCATGTAATCATGCAGTAATGGCCATTTGGCAGTAGAGCCACTCTGAGTAGAGGGAGCTTCCGGAAGAGCAGTGCTCAGAGTTGATTTCTACGTATTATTCTCCAAAATATGTCATTTTTTTTTTCAAAAATGAGAGGAGAAGCTGTAGAATACATACCACATACAATTCACTATGTAAAATTTACCTTCTGGACCTAGAATATATTGTTAATAAGAATGATAACCTTGATCTTATCTTCATTAAATTGTTGAAAGCACTAATCCATTTAAGAAAAAATCCCACAAGTTTCTATTCTTGCTTTCTGAGCCTCAATGCTTATTAGGAACAAAAAAAGTAAAAAGCCAAATAGTGACAAAATTAAACAATTTCTTACTTGCTATTGATCTTTAGCTCTCTTTTCCATGGTAATTTCTTTGTATAATCAAGTTACATATATACACACACACACACAAACACACACTCACACACACGAATGCTTCACTACACAGTAGCATATGTGCCTGTGAAAACTGTAGGGGTGTCTCAAGAATACTGTTAGATTTAAAATACCAAACAATTTTCCTACCAAAGCTAATTAAAACAGATGTTTGTGAATATTGAGAAGAACTTTTATTTACATTTTGTGACTTTTCATATTAATTGTAGAAGTTAATAGTCTGTTTGATACTATTTTGGAAAATGTGGAAGTGAATTTAAAATGGCTTTCAAAAATGTGTTTGCAGAGTATGGAAAGCCATACAGACTTTTCAAATTTTATATGTGGGGTTTCTCCATGTTTCCCAGGCTAGTTGAATAGTTTTAATGAGGAGCATGCAAGGCAGTGGCAGCAGCCCGTGCAAATTATATTTATTTATATATATATATATATATATATATATATAAAATTTGAAAAGTCAAATTATGTATATATAAATATATATTCAAGAAAATTATGATAGTAAGTTGCATCTTATATGACTTGAAAACTATCGTTCAGAAATCTTAGCTCAAGCCAGAAGTCCTATAAGTTTTACTCAGACAATTCATTTTTTGAAAGTCATGGTTACCATTGCTAACATTTTGCCATGAATTGCAGGTTAGACATGTAGATCTATTTCTATGGTCTCTGACTATTGTCTCTTTTTCCAAATCACTTCGTGTTGTTTTCACTATCCATGTAATCAACTCTCAAAGCAGCTCCCTCTGCTGCTCTTATTTTTACCATCTATTTGTCTGAACAAATAATATTTTCTCCAAAAAACTTGTACATGTTCTAGTTATCTTTCCAACTAATGACTCAAGGTTGTTTGTATCATCTTGTAAAAACCAGTTTTTAAAGGAGATCTCCTTTGCCTCTTGGTATTAGGATTTGTATCTGTCACCATATTAATCTTTCTGATCCCGTTTCAATGACCAGGTTTAACAGTCATTTTCCCACTTTGAAATTATTTTGATTAATTTTTATCAAATTTTATTTCAAAGTTAGTTTTGGACTCTCATAAGTTATTGTCTCTCAATAAAAAAGATTATTTTCTCATTAAAACTATTCAACTAGCCTGGGAAACATGGAAAAACCCCATCTTTACCAAAAACAAAACAAACAAACAAACAAAAATTACCCAGGCATGATGGTGGCACTCACCTATGGTCCCAGCTACTAGGGAGACTGAGGTGGGAGAATCGCTTGAGCCCCACAGTCAGAGTTTTCAGTGAGCCAAGACTGCACCACTGCACTCCAGCCTGGGCAACAGCAACACTCTATCTAAAAACAACAACGACAACAACAAAAACTAATCAGCTACATCTCTTAATGAGTTTTGTTAATCTCTCAGATTTTTACTGTAAATCACAACCTTCATTAATCAACAGGTATTTATTAAAAGCCTACCATGTGCCAAAGCATGGGATACAAAGAGAGCAAAATAGAAAAAAGCTTCTTCTAGAGCTTTCGCTCCAGTAAAGAAGACAGAAGATAAATAATAAGTATAATAATATATTATATAATATAAGGTGGCTAAACTAGATTCAATTTGATTATGATTAGTTTAGGTGAAAAAGAATAAAACCTGGTAAAGTAGATTGGGGATGGTGCAGCAAGGAAGAAAATGTTTCAATTTAAATACTTTTGTGGGAGGAGCCTCACTGAGAAGGTGTTATTGGAACAAAGCTGTAAAGGCAGAGAGAAATGTTGCACTCAACTGGTGGTGGGAGGAGCATGCAAGGCAGCAGTAGCAACCCGGACAAAGGGGTAGGAGAGTCTTATGTTTGGCTAAAGGAGAGGAGGCCAGTGTGCTTGGAGCAGAGGAGAAAAAGGAGAGGGTGTGAGCAAGCAGAATCAGAGGTCACAGAAATGGCCAGACAACAAAAAGATTTTAAGCCATGGTAAAAAAAAAAAAAAAAAAAAAAAAGTTTACATTTCTTCTCTATCATGTTCTTCTGTCAGAATTTGATGGTAGGTATCCACTATCACATCAATACTGCAAGAAATTCCTGCTCCCAGCTCCCTGATCCTTCTCCTCCTCTCCCAGGTGGATCATCAAATTTCCCTCCTAGGAGGACCATCACCACAGAAAGAATAACTTTTGAAGAAAGGGAATAGTGAAGAGCTGAAGACAACTTACACTAATGAGCACATACCTTGTATAACTCTATGCTGCTTACTGTGATATATTTTTACATTATTTAGTGCTAAAAACTCTGAGAGGCAATCAATGTTCCTTTATTTACAGAGGAGTAATATGAAGTTCAGAGAGTTTATGAAAATTGTCTAAAAATCACACCACCAGTAAAGTTCCTACTTGAAAATCCAAAGAGAAAAACAACGTTAGATTTTGTTGAAAGATTTTCTGAAAGAGTGTCCGTAAAAATATGTTGAGAACATTTAAGAAAAGATAGAAAGTCAGAATATAGAACTGTTTTAATGGGGTAAGTCTGTGGTCTCCATCTTACCCACATGCAGCTCCAGTTTGTCATGACACAGCAGTCACTAGGAAACAACCTCAGCAGTAGTTTTCTCAGTAGCAAGGACAGTCCTGCTTCTAGTTTCCTCATCTCCCTAATTTACCCTTCCGGTTACTCTGCCTGGATCCCAGTGTGTTGTTTTCTTCCTCTGTGTCTCCAAAATTTTTGCACATGTCTCTTACTTCTGGATGTTGGTTGTGTATTGATTGAGTTGAATTGAAATAAATCAACATTCCACCCACCCTGGTCTCTTGGATCCTTGCCTATATAAGCAACCCACTTCAGTCAATGCCTTCCTTTTTGACTGAATAATTCTGGTCTACCTGCTCACATCAGAAACTCTTCTAAGCTCTTTTTTGTTGCAAAGCATGAGCCTATATGTGGACTTGCCTGAATGGATTTCATATACCTTTCCCCTATTGAGTGTCCCAAGCTTATGACTTCTTGCTTAGACAAACTTTGTTGTGCCAAACTTTGTTGCCGCTTTCTAATATGTCTCTTTCTAATCCCGGTCTCTCCAGTTGCTTCCTAACTTTTCATACCTACAAGGCTTTGCACCCCACCAGCAGTTCTCAGGGAATTTCTTACTGTTATTTAACATAAACTCAGTATTCTACTTAAGCAGATTAAGCACTGTCCTTAACCACATGTGGAATAAGATCACTTTTGCCTTTGTGTTATACCTTCATCCTTTGCCCTTAGCCTGAAATGCCCTCCATAAATACAGTTCTTTTCTTTCAGACTACATAAGTCTTGCTTTTCCTACCAGTGCACTCCATTCTGAGGACTTCTGTCCATTTTATGAATTTATTTTCTATGTTATGCTTGCACCACAGCACAGAAGAAAATTGACTCTGTTCTTTCTTGTATATGCACTTGTTTTGGTGATTGTGCCTCTTCCAAGTCAGTCTGCATCTCCTTGAAAACGAAATGAGTGATAGGTACTCTTCTTGATTTTTTTCTCCATGGATTATTGACATATTAGTAAACTAGTAATTCCTAACAAATGTTTGAAGTGTGAGTACTAATGCAGTCTTTTATCAAAGCTTTAGCAATTCAGCTTATCAGTTTATGAATATTTTGGCATATTCTGAATTTATTTTATTGATGTTTAATTCAAAATGGTTATTACTTATTTGCTTTTTTTCTATGGTGTATTAAAATTACCTACACTTAGAAATCACCTTAACATTTTTAACATCAAAAAATATAAATGTAAGAAATAGAAGCGCTTACAGATAGGAATCTGAAAGGAAGTAGGTAAGAATGTAGGGGACAAAATGACAAAGTTTCATAGAGTGATACAGAAAATAAAATCTAGCCTCATCTCACAAATGGTACCTGATTGGAGCTATTGATTATTGATGGGGACAGAAATAAACAACTTATCAAGAATTCTGGCTTCTTGCTGATGTTGTATTTCTCCGTCACATACTAACCATAGTAAAGGTCCCGTATTTGCTGAACCTAAGAGGGTTCAGGCTATGCACTATATTAGGCCACATAGAGTAACACATGTCAGGGGAGCGTACCTGAAGGATTAGTGGTATGTGTTTCTTACGTGTGTAGCATTAATTTTTTCTTCTCTGGAAGTCAGTATCTATTGGGGAACTGCCCTTGGCAGTTAGGATAGGCTGAGTCTACTGGGTCTTGTCCAAGATGAACATGGGATGGGGACTTCATCCTATTACTTCATTCCTTTGGCTACACTGTTTGCCCTAGCGATGGACATGTGACTGCAGGACCTATCAAAGCTTTGGGGGGGAAATTGATATTGATGCTGGAAAGAAAGAGCCTCAATCTTTCTGAGATTAAAGACATTAAGAATAATATGAGCCTGGTGATGTGGGATCTATCTTTACAATCACATAGAGAGAACCTTCTTGAGAGTAAAAACAACATAAAAGAAAGCATTACCAAGAAATGTAAAAGCTTATGAATTCTGATGACAATGTTTGAGTTCTTACCACTAGCTCCTAACTTCGGACTCTTCAGTACCTAAAACAGCAAATTTCCATTTTCGTTTAACTAGTTTAAACTGAGTTCCTAGCATTTTGAAAGCAAAGAATCATGGCTAATGCAGTTACCATGTGGCACCCTGCAGAGCAAAGAAGTAGTTGTATTTGTGTGATACACAGAGCAAAATCAGAAGGATCTCTCAGAATTTCTCTTTTTCTTACTCACTCTAAAACTGGGTGGAGATAAAAAAAAATCCATACTTTATGATTACTTGCAGAAAGTATAAAAGAACTACTTAGAGTCTGGGTTTCACAGAAAAAAAAAAAACAAATTCCAGCTAACACTTGACAGTAACAGCTGTACTTGAATAAGGATCACGTAAGTACTGTCTAAGTTTTCTAAATACTAACTCCAATAACTCACAACAGCAGCAATTTGTCATCCAGCATTCTTTCCAAGCATCAGTATTAAGAAGCTATCTTTGATATATTCTTCAGCACATGTCCACTTGCTGAAGATAGCATTTTTGTTAATTTTTTTCAACCAGATTGATGACAGACACAAAAACAAATGTCACTTGTGTATAAGTAGAGAGATGCTGAGCAGATAAAGTCAATTCTTCTATCACTGAGGAGGAGCAGTGATACTGACTTCATTTGGCATAGAATATTATTCTATTCAAGATTTCAAAATAAAAACTAGAAACTATGCTATAATCGAAGTGTGTATCAAAGAGAAAGAGGAGGAAAAGGATAGCAAATTTAGATCCATCAGTGTTTTCAAAGAGAATAATAACAATAATGACAAAAGCCCAGTCTACAGAGATTTCTTGAGGATGGATTCTGGAAATAAATTATCAAAATACTGAGAAGACTAACATTTTGCTTTGAAAAGTATTTTTTAATTTGAAAATAGCAGTTGCTTAAAATAAAAAATTATTAATTTTAAAGTTCAACATATGCTTCGTACTTGTGATGCAACTATGTGCTTATACTAAAAATTAAGTGGAAAACTAAAAGAGCTCCAGACTTGATGAATGCTGATGTTATAGTTAACTCATTTCCTTGACTCTTATTGGCATGGAAAAAATTTCAATCCAAGAGTATCTGCAATGACGGATCAAGGTACGGGTTCTATAACAATAAAATTTTCCGAAAGAGAGGAATGGAAGGAATGAGTGGTGAGAGGGCATCAGAGAGAACACAATGTACATAAAAGACCTTGTATAAGTTCTACTGTTTCTAGAAGACCAAGATAAAAGTCTGATACATAGTAAATTTTAGGTATCCTTAATTATTGAAATTCTTCTATCAATCAGATCTTCAAAATACATCTTGATTTCTGTTTCTAGCCAAAAAGTAATATGATAGATACCAGATTTTCTCTCGCAATGAAATAACCAAATAATTGACAAGAATATATGAAACAGTTTGGAAGACACTGGACATTAGGCAGTGAAGGATGATGATTCCTCAGAGGCAGGAAACAAGGGAGAAACACGCTGCTGCTTCAGCTTACTGCTTTGAGAGAGAAACTAGGCTGTGGGTTAGGGAGGTGAAACCCAAGTAGAGCCTCGTAGTCTCACTGAAGAAAGGAGGTGAACCTGACTCCGGAGGGAGCAAGGTGGTTAGAGATCACAAGAAAAAGTACCAGAAAGAAGAAAATGAGTGAGAGAGAAAAAGAGAGAGGTGTTGAGGGTATTCCCTGACATACAAAGTAAATACCTGAGGCTGGAGAATCACACAAAAGATGTAAACATAACTGTGCCTGGTATAATGGGGGATAATTAGCTCTGGACTGAGCATTGTGCTGGTTCCAATGAAAAAGTCTTAGAAACAAGATTCAAAAAGATCAAACTGTTTTCAAGTGACATAAATATAAACAAGAACAAAGCTCAAGAATATTCATAAGAATACAAGAGTATCTATCAACCAATCAAATAAAACTAACAACATATGCCGTCCAATGAAAAATCATTAGGCATACAAAGAAGCAAGAAAATACGATGCATAAAGAGGAAATAAATCAATTAATCAAAAACTGATCCAGAACTGACATGTGTTAAAAGCACCGTTAAAATCACTTCTATACCCATATTCTGTTTATACAAAAAATAAGACATGAAATATATTTCTTTCTATCTATCTATCTATCTATCTATCTATCTATCTATCTATTTTATTTTTAAAAGGACCTAAATGAACTTCTTAAGATAAAAACTACAATGTGTGGTGTGATGCACTGGATACAATTAAAAGTAGATTAAATTGAATAAGAAAAAATTAATATATTTGGAAATGTAGCCATAGAAACTGTCCATAATGAAACAGCGAAAAGAGAATTTTAAAAAATAAATCCAGCATCAGTAAGCTGTGGGACAATTTCAAACACTGTAATTTTTATGTAAGTGGAGACCCATAGGGAGAGGAAAGAGAGATAAGTTTTTTTAAAATAAGAAATGTAGATGGAAAATTTTCCAAATTTGATGAAAACCTAAGCCTGGTGAGAGGACTTTTTTTCCCTCTTGACACCGAATACAGGTATCTTTTCCAGTGATACTTCTCTAACTATCTGACACCATCTGGGTGTCCAAGATTTAATTCAATTCTAATACTCTACCTGCAATTAGTGTCAGATACCACAAGTTAGAGTTGAGTTACACCAGACTGCCCCCACTTTACACACCAATTACAAATCTGAGGACACATGTACTTTTGCCCAACTGGCTGCAAATAGGAGATTACCACTTCCCCCTCTTCCGGTTCTGTGATTTCCTGGAGAGGCTCACAGAACTCAAGAAGGCACTTTGTTATAAGGCACTTCAATTTGTTATAAACAATACAAGTGAATAGCGAGACAGTGGCACATAGGGTGAGGTCTGAAAGCCTTCCAAGCCAGGAACTTCCATCTCTGTGGAGCTGAGGTACACCACACTCCTGGCATGTGGATGTCTTCAGAAGCTCCATGAGGCCTGTTGGATAGGGGGGTTTTATGAATGTTTCATTACATAGGCATGATTGGTTAAATCATTAGCCATTCATGGTTAGCCCGTTCTCTAGCCCCTTGCCCTTTTCCAAAGACTGTCAGGTGGAGCTGAAAGTTCCAAGTTTCTAACTGAGCTGAGCAGCCCCCAGCCTGAATCTATCAGGGGCCAGCCAAAAGTTGTCTCATTATGACAAGTGACACTATTATTATCACTCAGGAAATTCCAAGGGTTTTAGGAGCTCTGTGCCAGAAACTGGGGACAAAGACCAAATATATTTTTATGTTACAACACCAGGAGACCAAAGATGTTCAATGAATTCTAAGCCCAATAAAGATTAAAACAACAGCAACCACAACCACGCACATTACAGTCAAATAACTAAAAACCAGTAAAGAGAGAGTAAAATCTTAATGGCAGCTAGATGAAAAAGACATAATACAGAAGATCAAAGGTAAAAATTACAGTAGATTTTTTTTTTCAGAAACTATGTAGGAAAAATACATTTTCTATGATTCCATTTATATAAAATACTAGGAAAAACAAACTAATGTGGGATGACAAAAGAAGCTGTAGTTGCCTGGAGGTAGGACTTATAGTGGGGAACAAAAGGGAAATATTGCAAGGGTACACAAGGAAACCTTTAGGGGTGATGAATATATTCCTGATCTTAAATGTGGTGATAATTCGATGGGTGTATTCCTACGTTAAAACTTATAAAATTGCATTTAAGAGTGTGCAGCTTATTGTATTATGGCTATTTCCAAATAAAGCTTTAAAAAAAAAAATAAAAAAAAGTATACCAATTTTTTTCTGACCCACACAGCACAATAGTTCCTATATTTTGTAGCTAAGTAAAGAAATAAAGCAATGTTAAAAAGTCTTGCCCAAGACCAATTAACAAAAAACCCACATCTGTCTAAATTCAACGGCTATTTATTCCCATTGTTTTTTGCTGTTACACAGACAAGGTTAGCAAATTCTAAACTTTATTTTTGACTGTAGGAAATGAAAATTATATACATGACGTATTATCATATGAAACATGCTCATTGAAAAGTATAAGATACCCTTAACGACAGAGATCATATACCATTTCAATCCTTTAATGCTATTTAATTTTACTTAAAAATAAAATAATAAATGAATAAATTAAATTAATAAAAATAAATTAAAATAATTTACCATATTTCTGAAGATAAGAAAATGTTTTTCTAAGGATAGAAAAGGGAGGAAGTGGCCTAGGTACAAGGGAAGGGAATGGGAAAAAAACATTCTATTTGCAAATAATTGAGGCAATCATCATCTCAGTTTGTGAGTTGCTACCTCCTAACTTATCTTCCATTTTCTGCTCATGCCTCCTCAATCTATTCTCCAGAGAGAAGCCAGAGTGATCTTTTAAAAGCACAACCAGATAATAGCACTTAATTGTTGAAAAGTCCCCCAATGTCATTTCCTTATGCTTAGAATAAAATTAAAACTTCTTACCCTAGTTAAAATCTACATGTGAACTGACTTCTATTTTCCACTCATCTCATGCTTCTCTTCCTCTACTTGCCTCCTTTCTGTCTTTTTATTCTTATTCTGCCTTGGACTGACTTGCACTAACTGTTCCTTTTGCCAAGATTCCTCTTTCCCTATATTAACATGGAAGCCTCTTTGACGAAACTAAGGTCTCCACTTAAATGGCTTTTAGTGACCATCAAATTGCATTCATCCAGTGAGCAGGCAGTCACTCTTTATCACATCATTTTACTCCAGCATTTCTCCATCAGAGGCAATGTGGCCTCCCACAGGTTATTTTTAAATGCTTAGAAAATTATTGAATGAATGTTGACTGCTGGTGGTATTTAATGGTAGATGCCACAGATACTCTAAACATCCTACATTGTGCAGGACCACACTCACATACACAAAATAGCAAAATTTTAGAAAATTTTAGTGCCAAATTTTAGAAAATTTGCTCTACTTACTTCCCTGCAAGGCGTGTATAATTATCTGATATTCTACTCTATGTTTACTTTTTTATTTTATTTTTTGTACCAGTGGGAACAGGGACTTTGGATGACTTGTTCACCCATATATTCCTAGCCTTTAAAGTAATGACTACACAGTGTTTTGTCATTCTGTTTTTATTTACTGACTGATTGAATGCCAACCACATCTTCCATTAAAAAACATTCTGTATAACTTGTTCAGTCTTTCTGCAACTGACCTCCATCATTAGCTGAAGGCATGTTTTTCCCAGAGTATGATTTGAGAATCCAGAGCAAGGGATCAACTTTTTGTTAAGTTTTCAAAGAAAAAAATGGTGTAAATGCCAGAAATTTTCAGGGTAGGTGGGTTGCCAAGCATGTGTTAAGAGTAAAATTATTTTCATAGCTTATAAAATAAATCTACTTTCTTAAATCTTTGGCAGGGTCAATGACTTGTGTTGAAATGTGCAAACTTATTGCATCTCTGATTTTCTGTCTGTCATGCTATAAATAAATTAACACTTTTCTCTAACCTGACTTGCTCGTACCTGTTATGTTTGAAAGGATATTGCAGTGCTGGCTGATGTTTTCTCTGGAGAAATGATTATTGGCCTCATTGTTCCAAGTAAAGGTAATAGTTTTTAACTGATTTTCTGTAGGGAAAGAATCCACAGGAAGCAAGGATTGTAAATAACGCTCCCCATTTAGGCAAATTATGATGAAATTTGAAGTTAGGAAGTCTATTCAGTAACCCTCATTAAAAACCTGATTTTGCTTTATTTTGCCCAATATCTGCTTCTCTCCCTGTGAGTTCCTTAGGTCTGACAAATTTATCAAAGGAAAAAACTCATGCCTGTTGAAATGAGGCCAAGTAATTTGCTTAGGCTCACAGAATGGTGGAACTAGGACTTGTCTTTAGGCCTTAAGGGAAAAAAGTACCAACAGGTTTATATGTGTTACTTCTCTGTTTGAGCATATTCATTTTAAGGAAGAGTTTCTAGGGAAAACATGCCTTCAACTAAAAGAATAATTAATAATGAGATGAATTTTAGACACAGAAAAACCCTCAGTGGATGTATTTGATAGCTGATGAAGCTTTTTGATGCCCATCACCCATACATATGTATGGCTCATTGGTACACTACTAACTTAGCTATATAGACACAGGCACTTATGGCTTCAAAGGAGTTTCCTTTTACTTTTTTGTGTGTAAAATGGCATTGATAGAGTAAATCGATTTGTTTCATTCTTGTTGAGCCAATGAATTCCTATCAGCAAGCAATATATTCCTCTATACCTATCACAACATCATACAATGGAAAGTGTTGATAACACTTACTTTATTGGTTTAAAAAAAGTAATTGCTATTGGCTATCATCTCTGTATTCATCTTTCTTCAATATAGTTGTCATTTCCTTCTTATAATTGTTTGGTAGTATCTAACAGTCTAACAAAAAAGATTGTATTCCATTTGTATACCTCTATCACAACTACCTTTTCAGCTAATGTTTCTTTTTCATAATGAGTGGGTGGGCATTATATGAGATATATCCATTATGTTGAGCACATGCACTCTTACAGGATCAGTACATAACAGGGACTCTATGTCCTGATTTTGTAAAACTGGAAATTTTTGAATCTTAAGTACTCTAATGTTTCTGCTTATCTCACATTGGAATTTACATCTAAAAAGAACACATGGGCACAGGGAAGGGAACATCACACACCGGGGCCTGCCAGGGAGTGGGGGTCTGGGGGAGGGATAGCATTAGGAGAAATACCTAATGTAAATGATGAGTTGATGGGTGTAGCAAGCCAACATGGCACATGTATACTTAGGTAACAAACCTGCATGTTGTGCACATGTGTGCCAGAACTTAAAGTATAATAATAACAAAAAAAATGCTGGAATCTGTCTAGTCTGTCCAGAAACATTTCAAAGATCTAGAAACTCACTGACCATGGAAAATCTGTCTATCACTGTTAGTGTGACATCACCAGAATATAATGATAACAATTGCTTTGCATACATTCTTAGTCATCAATGCAAGATCTACCAAGAATAGGGAATAATATATGGGGGAGTGGCAAGAAGCAGATGCAGTAATGATTACATTCTAGACAGGCCAGGCAATTAATTTTTTTGTATATTTATTCCTTGCTTATTTGTTCTATTGTTCTTTCGTTTAATTATCTTTTATTCTTTCATGTGACAAATGAAATGAACATTTGTTATGTGTGAATAAGACAAAACTTTTTATTTCTCTGTTATCAGCTGTAGCAAGTGTAGAGAGTTAAGAACAGACTTTTTTATTAAGCCTCATACATCATCATGTTGGTTCAAATTCGAGAAGGGCCAACCCAAATGATCCTTTCACAGAAACCAAAGGCTTAATGTGTTAGGGAAAAAAATATAAAATGCTTTAGAACTCTTTCCCCAGAGAGTGACACAATTTTATTCCCTAACATTCTTCCATAACACCTTATAACTCAAACCCTTAGCTTATCCATTTCCTCAGCTCCAGCTTCAAATATGAAGAAAACAGTACTTTTTTTGCTTGCAACAGAAAACCTTATGGATATTATTTTTCTTTAGACTTGGCTGAAGTTTTGTAAGAGGGATCAAGGGATTGGTACAAATAGGCAGACTCTTAAGCATACAGAAGGGATAACTAGTTTACTGGAAAGAGAATGAAATATAAGAATAAGGATGAAGAGAAATATGAGAGAAGAAGAGATGGACTTACTGATATGATTATTTTTTACATATTGTAAATTTTTTCTACAGAAAAACTGATTGTATTTTTAAAATGGCAGGCTTTTTTATATATCCTGTGATACTTTCAGTGCTATTTGAGGATAAATAATAAAAACAATATTTAAACTTTGTAAAACAAAATAAAATAAAAAGTCAACAACTGTGATGTTAGAAAAATGAAATCAATAAAATAAGGCAATATGTCTTAGTTCAAGTATTTTAAATATCGATAGTTGTGTTAGGGCATTCTTGCATTGCTATAAAGAAATACCTGAGACTAGGTAATTTACAAAGAAAAGAGGTTTCATTGGCTCACAGTTCTGCAGGCTTTAAAGGAAGCATGCTGCTGGCATCTGCTCAGCTTCTGGTGAAGGCTCAAGGAGCTTTCAATCATGGCAGAAGGCAAAGGGAGAACAGGAACATCACAGTTGAAAGCAGGAGCAAGCGAGAGTGGTGGGAGCAGGGAGAGGTGCAGACCTTTTTAATTGAGAAGCTCTCAGGAGAACTCACTATAATGAAGACAACACCCACTCGTGAGGCATCTTCCCCAAGATGCAAATACTTCCCACCAGGTCCCACCGCCAGCAGTGAGGATTCCAATTCAACATGAGATTGGGACAGGGACAAATACCCAAACTATGTCAGTAATAGCTTCTAACAGCCACGATTCACCTTTACATTTTTCAGTATAGGTGTATAGATTTGACATCTGTATAGATTTGGTAGGCCTAGCAAAATAGAGTACAAAATAGATGGGATGGCTTTGACAACAGAAATGTATTGTCTCACAATTCCGGAGGCTATAAGTCCGAGATCAAAATTTGGTCATGTTGATTTCTTCTGAGAGCTATGAGGGAAGAATGTGTTCCAGGTCTCTCCCCCTGGCTTGTAGATAGCTGTTTCCTTCCAGTGTGTTAGCACTGTCTTTCTCCATGCCTATGGCCTGGGTTCAGTTTTCCTTTTTTTAATAAATATACCAGTGATATTGGATTAAGCCCACCTTAATAACCTCATTTTAATTTAATTACCTTTTTAAGACCCTACCTGCAAATATAGTTACATTCTGAAGTACTGGGATTTAGGACTTTAATATATGAATTTCAGGGCTACCCAATCAAGTCTACAACAGCATCTAAAGTATTGTTACTCAAATAGCATTTATTAAAGAATTATATTTCTTTTTAGAAGCAGAAAGCTATTAGATATTAAGTGCAGCTTAACAATACTTGTAGATTAAGTCCCTGATCTTGGTGAAATTGTGTATAATGTACAGACACTCAGTAAGATATGGCACATAAATAGGATTAGCTGTACAGATCTATATAGTCACTGGGCTCTTTCACAAGGCAGAAAAGGAATGTCTGTGACTCAGGTTTACTCAACAAAAGTAATACTAAGAACAAAAGGATTCTTATTGTGCAAATGTGACAATAAAAACAGATATGCTGTGAGACATACAATGTGTAACAGTGAGTTACAGGCGTAAAGGAGATGTAAACAGTATTTTCTGATACCCATTTGAAACTTTTGTAGCTGGAACTATTGTTACTTGAGGAAGATAGTTTTACTAGGCTACAGCATATGTAGACAAATATATTCAGATAAGTTATAATGCTTACAAATGGAACATAATAGGGTTTTCACATGGTGCAGACCAATAACATATGGTTCTATTCAGAGAGACAGTAAATAATACATTGCTAGTAATGAATTCAGCCTGGTCAGAACAGAACCTAGCTGCTAACAACCACATAAACAGTAACAGCCGGTACTTTTGCAGGCACTTTCCTTTCATAATTTACTCTCTTGAACAAGGTGTGTGTGTTGGATGGTGGGGGAGAGGCAGTTCTTCCCCAGTATACTAAATAATATGTTATTTCCCTTTTTTTTTGCAATTTAAGTTTTTAAAGGAAAAACAATGGCTAAACTTGTCATTGCAAATTGAATTATGTATTATCCAGGTAAAACACTTCTTAGACCACTAAACAGGGTAGAATGTAGAAAGGCCAGAAAAATAGTCACAAAATCCAAAATGTATGATAGCAGTGAGAAAGGACCTGTGAGTGCTATATTGAGTAAATATGATCTTTACCTCATAGGATGAGACATATGTGTTGTTTCTCCAACTTTAAACTATTAAACTGCTTTCCTGGCTCTGTAGGTTTTGGGTTACAAAATAAAATTATGTTTTGTTGTTACAACACAATCCTTAACTGTTAAATAAAAATACCATAGGCACTGAACAATGTTTCATAATTTTAATCTTATTTTTTTCAATAAATTTTTAACAATGAAAATTTCTCACTGCTCTCATACAGTTTGGATTTTGTGATTATTTTTCTGGCCTTTCTACATTCTACCCCCTTTGGTGGGGTAAAATTGAAATTTCAATTTTATTAGTATTTTCCACAGTGCTTTATACATATTTTTACATGTGATGCTCATAATAACCCTAGAAGATAGGTGATATGGTTTGGCTCTGTGTCCCCATCCAAATCTTACCTTGAATTTTAATAATCCCCATGTGTCAAGGGTGAGACCAGGTGGAGATAATTTAATCATGGGGGTATTTGTCCCCATGCTATTCTCATGATAGTGAGTGAGTTCTCATGAGATTGGATGGTTTTATAAGCATCTGGCATTTCCTCTGCTGGCATTCATTCTCTTTCCTGCCACCCTGTGAAGAGGTGCCTTCCACCATGATTGTAAATTTCCTGAGGCCTCCTCAGCAATGCATAACTGTGAGTTAATTAAACCTCTTTCCTTTATACATTTCCAAGTCTTTGGTATTTCTTTACAATAGCATGAGAACAGTCTAATACAGTAAATTCATACCACAGAGAGTAGGGTGGTGCTATAAAGTTACCCGCAAATGTGAAAGCAACTTTGGAACTGGGTAAGAGGCAGAAGCTGGAACAGTTTGGAGGGTTCAGAAGAAGACAGGAAAATATGGGAAAGTATGGTACTTCCTAGAGATTTGTTGAATGGCTTTGACCAAAATGCTAATAGTGATATAAACAATGAAGTCCAGGTTGAGATGGTCTCAGTAGAGATGAGGAACCTTTTGGAAACTGTAATAAAGGCAACTCTTGCTATGCTTTAGCAAAGAGGCTGGTGACATTTTTCCCCTGCCCTTGAAATCTGTGGAACTTTGAACTTGAGAGAGATGATTTAAGGTATCTAGCAGAAGAAGTTTCTAGCAGCAAAGTGTTCAAAGAGTGACTTGGGTGCTCTTAAAATCATTCAGTTTTATGCATTCACAAAGAGATGGTTTAGAGTTGGAACTTATGTTTAAAAGGGAAGCAGAGCATAAAAGTTTGGGAAATTTGCAGAAAAGAAGAACTTATTTCTGAGGATAAATTCAAGCCCACTGCCGAAGTTTGCGTAAATAATGAGGAGCCAAATGTTAATTGCCAAGACAATGAGGAAAATGTCTCCAGGGCATGTCAGATGTCTTCATGGCAGGTCTTTCCATCACAGGCCCAGAGGCCTAAGAGACAAAAAGGATTTCCTGGGCTGTGTGCAGGGACTTACTGTCATGTGCAGTCTCAGGACTTGGGGCCCTGCATCCCAGCCATGGCTGAAAGGGATCAACTTATAGCTCTGGCTGGGGCTTCAGAGGGTGCAAGCCCCAATCCTTGGTGGCTTACATGTTGTGTTGGACCTGCAGATGCACAGAATTCAATAACTGAGGTTTGGGAACCTCTGCCTAGATTTCAGAGGATATATGGAAACCCCTGAATGTCCAGGCAGAGTTTACTGCAGGGCCAGAGCTCTGCTAGGGCAGTGCAGAAGGGAAATGTGGGGTTAGTGCTTTCACACAGAGTCCTCAGTGGGACCCTGCTTAATGTAGGTGTTAGAAGAGGGCCACCGTCTTCCAGACCCCAGAATGGTAGATCCACCAACAGCTTGCACCGTGTACCTAGAAAAGCCACAGATACTAAATGCCAGGTTGTGAAAGCAGCTGGGAGAGTGGCTGTACCCTGCAAATCCACAGGGCTGGAGCTGGCCAAGGCCATGGGAGCTTCCCACTTGCATTAGCATGGCCTGGATGTGAGACATGGAGTCAAAGGAGATCATTTTGGAACCTTAAGGTTTAATGACTGCCCTATTGGATTTCAGACTTGCATGTGATATGTAGCCCCTTTGTTTTGGCCAATTTCTCCCATTTGTAGAGGTGTATTTACCCAATGCCTGTACCTCCATTGTATCTAGGAAGTGACCAACTTGCTTTTCATTCTATAGGCTCATAGGCAGAAGGGACTTGCCTTGTCTTAGATGAGACTTTGGATTTAGACTTTTGTGTTAATACTGGAATTAGGTATGACTTTTGTAGACTGTTGGAAAGCCATGATTTTGTTTTGAAATGTGACTACATGAGATTTGGGAGGGGCCAAGGGCAGAATGATAAAATTTGGCTTTGTGTCCTCACCCCAAACTCACCTTGAATTGTAATTATCCCCAGGTGTAAAGGGCAGTGCCAGGTAGAGGTAATTAAATCATGGGGATGGTTTTCCCCATGCTGTTCTCATGATAGTGAGTTCTCATGAGATCTGATGGTTTTATAAGCATCTGGCATTTCCCCTCCTGGTACTCATTCTCTTTCCTTCTGCCCTATGAAGAGGTGCCTTCTGCAATGATTGTAAGTCTCCTGAGGTCTCCCCAGCCATGTGGAACTGTGAATCAATTAAACCTATTTCCTTTATAAATTACCCAGTCTCTGGTAGTTTTTCATAGCAGTGTGAGAATAAACTAATACAATGGGTACTGTTTCCTTTACTCAAAGATAAAACTGACCCTACCAGAGGTTAAAAATTTTGCCCCAGATGATATGAAACCCTGAAGCCCACATTCTTAATCACTCGTTTATCTATATTTTTATAAAATATATTTTTTTTACAAAGACATCTATAAGAATACATTTTGTGTTACCTCTTGGTATACTTCCTTCAAGTGCTAAATGGTTTTTAGAAGCCTCACTATGAAGAGTTACTTAAGTGCTATCTTGCATTGTCAAGGTGGTGTGACAATTATTACAGCTTTTCTATTAGATACCATGCTTATTTGCTTTTTGCCTGTTTAGCAAATATTTCTTCTTGTAAATAAGGTAAGGTCCAAAAGTTTTACAATAATATCTAATAGGAAATAATTTAATTGATTTAATTTTAGCACAATTCTGCTACATTATATGTAACAAAGCTATTTTCCAAATATCTGTGTCTTTATATTCTTATTTATGATGTCCTGATCTACTCGCATATAACTTAATGATCCTCAAAACACTCCTTTGATGGAGACATCAAAGGTATATTTTCCTTCATGTTGACTTTGAATTTCCTAGTGGCCTAGAACAAAAAGGGAAACAACTATTTTATAGGATTTTATAAACAACTAATTTATAGGGTTATAATATAAAAGGAAATCAAGATGTCAAAAGTAGACCTTTTCCTAGTGCTAAAATGTGCAAATAATTTTATCATAGGTCCTCAGCAAGTAGACATATTGATATGGCAGAAAAGGACCTCAGTAACATTTCTGATAAAAATATAATAGGAAGTTTCATAAGGACTTTCTTATAATGTTTCTCAGTGAAAACTGGTATAACACCAAAGCAACAGTTGTTAAAGAAAATTTTATGAAGTGCCAAGACAAGGCAGTCAAAAGGAATCATTTTATAATATACTGGCTGTATTAGTCTGTTCTCACACTGCTATAAAGAGCTACCTGTGACTGGGTAATTCATGAAGAAAACACTTTTAACTGATTCACAGTTCCACAGGCTGTACAGGAAGCATGGCTGAGAAATCTCAGGAAACTTACAATCATGGTGGAATGTTGAAGCAGAAGCAAGCACATCTTCACATGGAGGCAGGAGAGAGAGAGAGACAGTTAAGATGGAAGGGCCACACATTTTGAAACAACCATATCTCATGAGAACTCACTCACTATCATGAGAACAGCAAAGGGTAAATCTGTCCTCATGATCCAGACACCTCCCTCCAGGCCCATCCTCCAATTTGAATGAAATTTGGGCAGGGATGCCAGGGACACAATTCTAAACCATATCACTGATATATTCAGAAAAGAAACTTTAAAATAGCTAAAGAAATAAATGAATTTTCCTCACTTAATTTTTTATGATTATTATTTCTGTACATGAACTTCTGATAAGAATTAAATGCCAGAAAAGTCAAAGTTATATTATCTGGGCAGACCTGGGAGTACAGAATATATTGCTCAAGAGGACCCCAAGTCACAAAGGTAATATAGTAGGATGTTAAAATGAACCTTCAGCTGAATCCTAAAGAAACAGATAACAAAGTGAGTTGTAATTCACATCACCTTTATAGAACTTCTAATAAATGATTAACTGAGAACCAATTAGAATACTCCTAAAACTCTCTCCCTCCCTGTAGGACTACAAGGATTGGAAAAGAAGCATTTTGATGTGATTTCTTAGGAAAAGCTGTTCTATGTGATCCACATCCTCATTGCCATTTGATATTGTAAATCTTTTAAAATTTAGTCTTTTTAGTAGATGCATAGTAGTATATCAATATGCTTTTGCTTTTATATTTACAGAAAGTAAAAATGGCTATTTCTAGCATACAATTTTATGGCTTTTGAAAATGCATAGTCATGTATCCATGAACATAACCAAGATACAGAACAATTTTATAATTCTAAGAAATTCCCTCAGCTATCTGTCAATACTAAACCAGCCTCCCTTTCTCTACCCTCTTGGAACAACTGATCTATTCTTCACCTTGATAATTTTGCCATTTCTATAATGTTAAATAAATTAAATCATACAATATGTAGCCTTTAGAATCTATTTTATTTTGTGCATGTGTTTACATAAAATAAACTTAAATATTTATTTATGGATTTTGAAAACAATAAAACGTGTTTTAGATTCATCCATGTTTTATATGTATGAATAATTTTATTAGCAAATTGGATTGCATGTATTGGCAAATGAATGTAGCATAATCCTTCATGCATTAAAGGATATTTGGGCAGTTTCCAGTTTTTAGCAATTGTCAGTAATGCTAATAGAATCATTCACACAGTTGTTGAAATTTTAAGTTTTTATTTATGCAAGAGTGAGATTGCTAGATGACATGGTCAATGAATGTTCAGTTTTATGAAAAACTGAAAAACTGTTTTCCAAAGTGACCACACCATTTCACATTCACACCAGCAGTGTAGGAGAATTTAAGTTGTTCTGCTTCCTGACAGCACTAATATTTTTTTTTCTTTTTGTAAATTTTAGCCATTCTAATACATATACAGTGGAATGTCGTCTGAATTTGCATTGAATTTTCCTAATGACTACTTATGTGCAGCATTTTTTGATACACCTATTGACCATCTGGGTGGCTTCTTTAATAAAGGATCTGTTCAAATATTTTGGCCATTTAAATTTTTTTTAACTTTTTTTGTGGGTTAATAGTAGGTATATATATGTATGGGGTACATGAGATATTTTGATACAGGCATGCAATGCAAAATGAACACATCATGGAGAATGGGGTATGCATCCCTTCAAGCACTTATTCTTTGAGTTACAAGCAATCCAGTTACATTCTTTAAGCTATTCGAAATATAAAATTAAGTTTTTATTGGCTATAGTCACCCTATTGTGCTGTCAAATAGTAGATCTTATTCATTCTTTCTAAAATTTTAGTACCCATTAATTAACCCCACCTCTCTCCCAATTCCCCAGTGCCCTTCCCAACCTCTGTTAATCATCTTTCTACTCTTTATGACCACAAGTTTTGGTGTTTTGTTTTTATTATTTTTAGATACCACAAATAAGTGAGAACATGCGATTGTTTGTCTTTCTGTGCCTGGCATATTTCACTTAACATAACGACCTCCAGTTCCATCCATGTTGTTGCAAATGAAAGGATCTCATTTTTTATGGCTTAACAGTACTCCACTGTGTACATGTACCTCATTTTATTTATCCATTCATCTGTTGATGGACACGTAGGTTGCTTCCAAGTCTTAGCAATTGTAAACAGTGCTGCCACAAACATAGGAGTACAGATACTTCCTTGATATACTGGTTTTCTTTCTTTTGTGTATATACCCAGCAGCGGGATTGCTGTATCATATGGTAGCTCAATTTTTAGTTTTAGGGGAATTTCTTAACTGTTCTTTATAGTGGTTGCACTAATTTACATTTCCACCAACAGTGTACAAGGTTTCCCTTTTCTCCATATCTTTGCCAGCATTTTTCTTTTGGATATTAGCCATTTTAACTGGGGTGAGATTGTAACAACCATAGTTTTGATTTGCATTTCTCTGATGATCAGTGATGTTGATTACCTTTTCAAATGCCTGTTTGCTATTTGTATGTCTTCTTTTGAGAAATGTCTATTCAAGTCTTTTGCTTATTTTTGCCATCAGATTATTAGATATTTTCCTATATAGTTGTTTGAACTCCTTATATATTCTGGTTATTAATCCTTTGTCAGAGGGGTACTTTGCAAACATTTTCTCCCATTCTATGGGTTGTCTCTTCAACTAATAGACTGTATCCTTTGCTGTGTTGACTGTATCCTTTGTTGTGCAGAAGCTTTTTAAATTGATGTGATCTCATTTGGTTGCCTGTGCTTGCAGGGTACTGCTAAATAAATCTTCACCCAGACCAATGCCTTGGAGATAGTCTCCAATGTATTCTTGTAGTAATTACATAGTTTGAGGTCTTAAATTTAAGTCTTTAATCCATTTTTATTTGATTTTTTTATATGGTGAGAGATAGGAGTCTAGTTTCATTCTTTTACATATGAATATCCAGTTTTCCCAGCACCCTTTATTGAAGAGACTGCCTTTGCCTCACTGTTCTTGGCACCTTTGTCAAAAATGAGTTCACCCTAGGTGTGTTTATTTGTTTCTGGGTTCTCTATTCTGTTCCATTAGTCTATGTGTCTGTTTTCATTCTCATGCCATACGTTTTGGTTACTATAGCTCAGTAGTATAATGAACAGACATTTCTCAAAAGAAGACATACATGTGGCCAACAAACATGAAAAAAGCTCAACATTACTAATCATTAGAGAAATGCAAATCAGAAACACAATGAGTTGATACCATCTCACACCAGTCAGAATGGCTATTATTAAAAAGTCAAAAAGCAACAGATGCTGGTGAGGTTGTGGAGAAAAAGAATGTTTTCTCCACAAAATTCTCCTCAGAGAATTCTCCGAATTGCCAGAAGGAGGCTCCTGTTTTCTTCCTGGAAGTGTAAATTAGTTCAACCATTGTGGAAGAGAGTGTGGCAATTCCTCAAAGACCTAGAACCAGAAATACATTTGACCTAGCAATCCCATTACTGAGTATATGACCAAAGGAATATAAATCATTGTGTTATAAAGACACATGCACCTGTATGTTCATTGCAGCACTGTTTATAATATACTAGCAAAGTCATGGAATCAACCTAAATGTCCATCAGTGATAGACTGAATAAAGAAAATATGGTACATATACACCATGGAATACTATGCAGCCATAGAAAGAAATAAGATCTTGTCCTTTGCAGGGACATGGAAGGAGCTGGAAGTCATTAACCTCAGGAAAGTAATGTAGAGACAGAAAACCAAACACTGCATGTTCTCACTTATAAAGTGGGAGCTGAATTGTGGGAACACACGGATACATAGTGGGGAACAACACATGCTGGGCACCTGTGGGGAGGGGGAGCATCAGGAAGAATAGCTAATGGATGCTGGGCTTAATACATGGGTGATGGGATGATCTGTGTGCCAAACTACCATGACAAACGTTTACCTGTGCAACAAACCTGCACATTCTGCATATGTACCCCTGAACTTAAAATTAAAATAAAATAAAATAAAATAAAGACTCTGTAGTATAATTTGAAGTCAGGTAATTTGTTTGCCTTGGTTAGGCTAGCTTCGGCTATTCTGTATCTTGTGTGGTTCCATATACATTTCAGATTTGTTTTTATATTTCTGTGAAGAATGTTATTTGTATTTTGATAGGGACTGCATTGAATCTGTAGATTGCTCACTAATTCGTTTTTCTGCTTGATCCATTCTGTTATTAGAGCACTCCAATGTATTTTTCAGTATACCAAATACATCCTTCAGCTTCATAATTATTGCTTGATGCTTTTTAATTATTTCAATCTCATAATTAAATTTATCTGATGGAATTCTGACTTCCTTTTCTGTGTTATCTTGAATTTATTTAAGTTTTCTCAACACAGCTATGTTGAATCCTCTGTTTGAAAGGGCACATATCTCTGTTTCTCCTGGGTTGGTACCTGTTGCCTTTTTAGTTCATTTGCTGAGGGCATATTTTCCTTGATGATGTTGATTCTAGCAGATGTTCTTCAGTGTCTGGACATTAAAAAGTTAGGTATTATATTTATTGTAGCCTTCATTGTCTGGGCTTATTTGTAGCCATCCTTTTTTGAAAGGCTTTCCAGTTATTTGAAAGGACTTCAGTGTTGTGATCTAAGCTATTCCTGCTTTATGGGCATTCCAAGCCCAGTAATGCTGTGGTTCTTGCAGACTCTTAGAAGAATTGCCTTGATGGTCTTGGACAAGATGCGAGAAAATTCTCTGAATTGCCAGAGAGAAGCTCTTGTTCTTTTCTTTTACTTTCTCCCAAACATACAATCACCATCTCTGTCCTGAGCCACCTGAACCTGGGGGTATAGTGACACAAGCACTCCTGTGGCCACTACCACTGTGATTGCATAAGGTCAGACCTGAAGTCAACACAGCTCTGGGTTTCTCCCAAGGCCTGCCGTAATGACTCCCTGGCTACTGCCTGTGTTCACTCACAGCCTTGGGGCTTTATAGTCAGCAAGCGGAAAAGCCAGCCAGGCCCATGTCCTTTCTTTCAGGATGGCGAGTTCCCTCAGGCCCTGGCCGGGTCCAGAACTGCCATCTGAGAGTCAGGGACTAGAGTCAGAAACCTTAGAAATATACCTGATCTTCTATTGTATTCTGGCTGAGCTGGCACTCAAACTGCAACACAGTCTTCCCACTCTTCCCTCCCCTTTCCAAAGGCAGAGGAGCCTCACCCTGTAGCCACCACCAACCCTGGCCACAAGGAGAACTCTCAGCCTACCACTGATGTCCCCTTAAGACCTAGAGTATCTTAGGTCAGCTTGTGTGAATGCTGCCTGACCTGGACCTCACCATTGAGGTCAGTGAGCTCCCCTCTGGCCCAGGGCAGGTCCAGACATGCCACTCAGGAGTCAGCTCCTAGAATCAGAGAGCCCAAGAGCCCACTTGGCGCTCCAACCCCTGTGGCAGTGTAGGGACCTAAGGTGCAAAACAAAGACACCTTAACTTTTTTCCTTTGCTTTTCTCAAGCAGAAGCAGTATTGCCCCCATAATCATCAGCTGGTAATGTACTGAGTCTCACTTGAAGCCAGCAAATCTCAGAAGCTCACCAAGACCCTCAATGTAGTACCTGGGTATCCTTGCTGGTTATTCAGGGCCCAATGTTCCTTAGTTAGCAGGTGATGAATGCTGGCAGGATTGGGTCCTTTCCTGTAAGGCAGTGGGTTTCTTTCTGACACAGGCTGTGCCTGGAAGTGTCATCTGGGACCTAGGGCCTGGAATGGGGGCCTTTTGAGTCTGATCCATGCCCTGTTCTACTGTTGCTGAGCTGGTATCCAAGGTGCAAGACAAAGTCCTCTCCACTCTTTACTCTCCTCTCCTCAAGCAGAAAGAAGGGGCATTTTTTTGGAGCAGCAAACTGTGGCATTCTGGGGTTAGGGGAATGGGGATGCCAGCACTCTCTTGGCTACCCCAACTGGTATCTCAATATATTATGTGCCTCCTAGTCCAGTGTGTCTGGGCCTAGTTCATCCCTAGGACTCACCTAAGAGTTGCAGTCCTTATGGCCTAGACTGCCTTTCAAGTTTACTTAGAGACTGAAAGCATTTTGGCCATCAGTTGTGAGGTCCGCGGGCACTCAAATTCAGACCACTGGGATTGGCAATTCCCCTCTGACTAGGGCTGGTTTAAATCCTCCTTCGGTGGATGGGCATCAGCTGAGTTTGATCTGGTTTTCCTTTCCGCTCTAACAGGACAGCACTGAGTTTAATGCCTCGCAGTTGCTGTGGTCTCCCTCCCTCAGTGTCCAAAGATGCTCTGTGCACCACACAGCTTCATCCAGAGGGTTGGGGAGGGGTGGTATTGGTGATTTAGGACTGTTATTTTAAAAATCTCTTCAGTACCTCTTTCAGCAATATGAAGTTAAAACCAGATACTGAGAATACTCACCTGATTTTTGGTTCTTATGAAAGTGTTTTTTTTTTTTTTTTTTTTTTTTTTTTTTTCTGTATAGATAGTTGTCAACTTGGTGTCCTTGCTGGGGGAATGATACCTGGAGCTTTCTATTCTACCATCTTGGTCTCCTTCCTTCCTTCCTTCCTTCCTTGTTCATTCCTTCCTTCCTTGTTCCTTCCTTCCATCCTTCCTTCCTTCTTTCCTTCCTTCCTTCTTTCCTTCCTTCCTTCCTTCCTTCCTTCCTTCCTTCCTTCCTTCCTTCCTTCCTTCCTTCCCTTCTTCCCTCCTCCCTTCCCTCCCTTCCTTCCTCCATCCCTTCTCTCTCTTTCTCTCTTTTTTTCCCTTTCTCCCTTTCCTTCTTCCTTCTTTCTTTCCTTCCTCTCCGTTCCTTTTTGACAGAGTCTTGCTCTGTCTCCCAGGCTGGAGTGCAGTGGCGTGTTCTCGGCTCACTGCAAGCCCCGCCTCCCGGATTCACGCCATTCTCCCACCTCAGCCTCCTGAGTAGCTGGGACTACAGGCACCCACCACACCCGGCCTGGCCCATTTCTTAATTGGGTTGTGTGTTTTTACTGACTTGCAAAATTTGTTATACATTCTGGATACATGTTCTTTGTCTAACATGTGGTTTAAAAATGTTTCATTCCTTTTATGTAATTAATGGTGTCTTTTCCAAAGCAAAAGTTTTTGTTTTTATAAAATGTTGATGAAATCCACTTATTAGTATCTCCTTATATACTTTTGCTTTCTGAGTAATATCTAAAAACCTTTAGCTCAACCCACAGTCACAAAGATTTTCTTCTTTGTTTCATTCTAATTGTATTTATAGTAATATGATTCACATTTAAGTCAATGATGCATATTGAATTAATTTATATATACAGTGTGAGATATAGGTTAGAGTGGATAACCTTGCCTTCATCCTCATATTAGTAAGAAAACATCATTTCATCATTAAGTATGAGGTCAGATGTAAGTTTTCATAGAAGTCTTTGGCAGGTTGAGATAATTCTCCTCAATCCCAATTTTTATGAAAAAAATTAAAATATTGAATAAATGTTGAATTTTTCAATGAATTATCTGCATGTTAATATACCTAATATTGTTATTGTTGTTAATGTAGTGATTTATATAGTTTAATTTTTTTTGGTTACACAATCATCTTTTCAACCTTGGAATATACTGTACTTGATCATGGTGTATTATCATGTTAATATATCCCTAGATTGGTATACCAAAAATTTGTTGAGAGATTTTTGTGTCAATGTTCTTAGGAGGGATTATTTTTTCTTTTCATATTTTTAGTTCTGATATTAGGGTAATAATGTAATAATAGTGAATTGGATTTGTAAAAATGTAAAATGTAAAATTGTAAAAATGTAAAAATGAATTGGAGCATTAACCCACTCCATTTTCCGAAAGAATTTGTGTAGGTTTGGTATTATTCATTTCTTAAAGGTTTAAGAGATGTGATCTTGAAGTTTTCTCTGTGAGTGATCTTTTAATTGCAAAGTCAATTTCTTGCAATTGCATATACTAAATATTCAGATTTTTTATTTTTTCTAAATTGATATAGAAATTTCTGTTTTTCAAGAAATTTGTACACTTAAACTGCTAAACTAATTGACAAGTAGTTTGTCTTAATATTAGCTTAATAGCTATTTAATTTTTCTAGGAAGGGTAATATTTTTCTCCTTCACTTCTGATAATTGGTAGTTTGTGTCATCTCTTTTAGTTCTTTATTAGGCTGGTTAAGATTTATCCATTTTAGTGATCTGTTAAAGAACTAGCTTTTGGTTTCATTGAGTTTTCCTGTTGACTATTCATCTTCAATGTTAATAATTTTTAATCTTTACTATTTCTATAACTCTATTTACTTTAGCTTTTATTTGTTCTTTCTTTTCCATCTTGTTAAGGTCAAAGCTTACAATATTGCTTTGAAATCTTTTGTGTGTGTGTGTGTGTGTGTGTGTGTGAGAGAGAGAGAGAGAGAGAGAGATTATATTTTCTCTTGGCTTGCATAGTTTTAAACAAGAAGTCTGCAGTAATTCTTATTTTAGTTTCTTTGTGTAGAATGTATATTTTATCCCTGGCTGCTTTTTAGATTTTCTCTTTTCCTCTGGTTTTTAGCAATTTAATTATTATGTTCTTTTGTATGATTTTTATTTCTTTGTCTACTCTTCCTTGAGATGATTAACCTCTTATATTTGCTATTTTGTTGTATGCATCAAATTCAGAAACTATTCAACCTTTAATTCTTAATATATTTTTTCTGTTCCTTTTATGGGAACCCTAATATTTATATATAATATTTTTTATTATTCCATATATCACCTAGGCTCTGTATTTTTATTTGTTAGGTTTTTAGTATTTTTCTCTCTCTGCTTCAATTTGGAAATTTTATGTACTTTTGCTGTGCCTTCAAGTTAACAATATTTTTTTCTTTGGTGTTTAATATACTGTGAATTTCTTCCAATTAATACTTAATTTCATATATTTTGGGTTGCTTTGTAAATAATGTTCATTGTGTCATTTTTTTCTATCTTCCATTTCTTTCTTCATTATATTTATTTAGTAAAGACTTGAACATAATTATAGCCACCTGTATTTAAATTTTTTCTCTTATTTCCATTTTTTTTCATTTCTAGGTCTCTTTCTATTGACTGTTTTTCCACTAGTTGTAGTTCAAAGATGTCTGTTTCTTTAAATGTTTAGTCATTTTTAAAATTGGATATTGGACATTGTGTTGTTAAGGGTTTAGATTTTGTTTTGTTCTTTTAAAGAGTGTTGGATTTTTTTTTTTTAAACAGGCTCCTGTGTCACCTGCGAATTATTTTGGTCCATTAAACCTTGTTATTAAGCTTTAAAGGTAGGCCAAAAGGAGTCTTTATTCTGGCTTTTATTCAGCCATACAACTAAGGCATTAGCCCTTTGGAATCTCCATCAGTCTCTGATGATTATATTCTTGTTGATCAAAGATCAATGTCTCTTTACCTTGTTTGAGCTTTAGACATTGTTTATCTTACAAATGACCAGTTGTTTTTTTTTTTTTTTTTGGTTTTTTTGTTGTTTTTTTTTTTCAGATTTATGGGATTTTTTGCCTATGCAAGTACAGCATAGTACTCAGCAACGATAAGAAAACACATGTAGATTTCTGTAGCTTTTTGTCTATATGAGTTCCTTCTCTTTAAAACCTGCACCACTACTTCCATCCCCTTGGTCTACTGAATTCCAATCTCTCTTTCCTTGACAATGCAAGACCACTGGGCTCTAGTTTCCACCTATGTGAGCTTGGTGTCTGAAAATTGCATGAGATAGAAATCCATGAATATTAATTGTGGGGGTCACTGTGTTTACTTCTTTTCCATTAGAGATCAAAATTCTGTGCTTCTCACTGTCCAATGTCTGAAAGGGTTTTTCTTTTCGTTTTTTGTTTTGTTTTGTTTTGTTTTGTTTTAAACAAGTTTTGCTCATTCTTTAGTGGTTTGTGGCAAGAAGGTAAGTCTGGCCATTGTTCCTAAATATAATACTGATCTGAATGCCAGAGTTATCTTTTAAAATGTAATATTTAAAAATACATAATATTTAGAAAGGTAATGCTTTAAAATATTATAATACTTTTTAACTTCCATTATTCTAATAATTCCTCAATTTATAATCCAAATTCTTTACATGGAATACAAAGCCTTCTAGGCAATAACTTCTGTTTATAGCTCCAGAGTCACTTCTGCCTACTCCTGTGAAATTAATATTCTGGCATAACGAAATGTTCAGAAATCTTCAAGTAATGACAGTGCAATTATGACAGCATAACACCCTATATTTACCCCAAATGTAGTAGTTATCATACTTTATTGGAATTTCCCACTTATACTTTTGTTTTCCAATAAACTTTGAAAGGGAAACAATCTGCTTCACTGGTCAGAGATCTTGTCACAATATCCATTGAATGAATGTATAAATGGAAGAAAAGAAGGCAGGTAGGAAGGCAGGAAGAAAAGAAACAATTGATTTTGAGCTGATTTAAAAATTTTCCTTCAGTGTTCTCTGCTGGATTATGACAAACATGTAACAAAAAAAAAAAAATCAAAAGCTTGAAGTTTTTCTTACTAGTTATTGTTATTTGCTTTTGAAACCTGTTAGAATCATTTCAGTAGATGACTTCCATAATTTCATCTACCCATATACCCCCTCTTATTGCTCCATAAACTCCATTATTTCTGTGCTCTAACAACACTTCCCAGACTTACATTACTTGATAGACTTGTGGTATAGTGTCATGGAATTTTTTTTTTTTTTTTTTTTTTTGCTTCAAAATGAATGTCTTCATTAAATGTATTTTTCTGAACTTCACTTGTGTTATTCAGAGATTCATAACCTCAGCAATTTATAAATTACACCACATGTCTTTCTTTACCTGTTGCCTTTGAAAAATATTATAATTAAATTAAAATTTGTATATGCAAGTAGAACTGCAAAGTCTAAGGAAAACTGATAGAAAACTGTGCAGAATAATGGCTTCCAAAGATGTCCATGCCATAGTCTTCGGAATATGTGACCATGTTACCTTACATGGTAAAAGAGACTTTGCAGATGTTATTAAGGTTAGGAGCTAGAGATGAGGAAATTACTTTAAATGAAGCAGGTGGGCTCAGTTTAATCACATGAATCCTTCAAATTGAAAGAAGAAAACAGTAGAGTGATCAGAGAGTTGATGCTGGAGTATAGACAGTAGAGATTCAAAGTGGGAGAAAGACTTGACCCAACATTTGCTGGTTTGGAAAATGGAGAAAGGGGAAAATGAGTCAGGGAATGCTTGTAGCCTCTAAAAGCTGGAAATGGCCATCAGCTAACAGCCACCAAGAAAATGAAGACTTCACTGCTGCAACAGCAAGAAACTTAATTCTCCCTACAACCTGAAAAACAAATAAACAGATCTCCAGAAAAGAATCCTGCACCTCTGATACATTGATTTTAGTCCAATGAGATGCTGTATTAGTTTTATACTGTTGCTATAACCAATTACTACAACCTTAGTGGTTAAAAAGAGTAAAAATTTATTATCTTTCAATTCTGTAGGTCAGAAGTTCAGCACCGGTCTCATCAGACTCAAAGCAAGGTGTTGATAGGCTGTGTCCCTTTTTGGAGGTTATAAAGGAGAATTAAATTTTGTTGTCAGCTGAGGGACATTTTAGTTTCCAGAGGCCACACCTTTTCTTGGCTCATGCTCCACATCCTCCGTATTCAAAATCAACAATGATTGGTAGAGCCTTTATTATGTTTCATCTCTTTGACTCACTCTTCTGTCTACCTCTTCTACTTTTAAGAATTCATGGAATTAGTATTGTCCCTCCCCAAACTCTCCTTACCTCAAGGTCCTTAACATTATTCACATCTGCAGTGTTCCTATTGCCATAAAAGCTAGTCATTTTAGTAAGTACGATGTGTAAAACTCTGGAGATCCCATGTTTCTGGTTACCATAGGTTTCTGCTGGATTTCTGACATAAAGAACTGTAAGGAAATAAATTTGCATGGTTTTAAGTCGGTAAAGTTGTGGTAATTTGTTATGGCAGCAGTAAAATGCTAATACAAGTACCAATAGAATTTTTCAGATATTAAATTGACATGTGGTTAATTTACTGGTTTTAAGCAGTAAATTTGTGGTAATTTGTTATGGCAGCCATAGACAACTGATATAAGTACAAATACCATCTTTCAGAGATTAAATTAACATTTATATAGGGCTGTATAGTTCTAAGAGCAAGAATGACACATACATGTTCTAATTTAGTTTAGAGAGCTAAGTAGCCATTCACAAATGAGAGAATTAATGTAGCCTTTCAGTCATATACAAATCAGGCATGTAGGTTTTTAAGTTAGTTCTTGGTTTCATATATGTCACTCTGTTCTTTAGCAAGATATTTAATCTCTTTAACTTCTTCCATTACATAGAATAGTCTTATTCTATGTAATGGAATTTACCTCATAAGTTTAAGGTTAACTGTAGAATTTAAGAGAGCATATGGTTCCTTACACATAATAATAAAAATTTTACAAAAGTAAATATAATTTTTATTTATGATATGATCAATCATTGGCTAAATAAAAAGATTAATCTACCTTCTCTAATGAAATGTCAAATTTTCTGAATTTTCTATTATGTTGTTGTATTAGTTCATTTTCACTCTGTTGATAAAGACATACCTGAGACTGAGAAGAAAAAGAAGTTTAATCCTATGTACAGTTCCACATGGATAAGGATGCCTCAGAAAAATGGAGGCGAAATGGTGGTGGGAAGAGAAAAAAGAGGAGGAAGCAAAAGCGGAAACTCCTGATAAACCCATCAGGTCTCATGAGACTTATTCACTACTATGAGAATAGCATGAGAAAGACCAGCCTCCATGATTTAATTATCCTCTAGGTCCCTCCCACAGCAGGTGAGAATGCTGGGAGATACAATTCAAGTTGAGATTTGGGTAGGGGCACAGCCACACCATACTATTCTGCCCCTGGCCCCTCCAAATCTCATGTCTTCACATTTTAAAACCAAACATACCTTCCCAACAGTCCCCTAAGGTCTTAACTAATTTCAGCATTAACCCAAAAGTCCACAGCCCAAAGTCTCATTTGAGACAAGGCAAGTCCCTTCCACCTATGAGCCTCTAAAATCAAAAACAAGCTAATTACTTCCTAGATACAATGGGGGTATAGGTATTAGGTAAATACAGCCATTCCAAATGGGAGAAAATGGCCAAAACAAAGGGGTCACAGGGCCCATGCAAGTCTGAAATCCAATGGGGCAGTCAAATTTTAAAGCTTCAAGATGATCTCCTTTGACTCCAGGTCTCACATCCAGGTCATGCTGATGCAAAATGCGGGTTCCCATGGTTTTGTGCAGCTCCGCTCCTGTGGCTTTGCAGGGTACAGCCTCCCTCCCAGCTGCTTTCATTGGCTGGCATTGAGTGTCTGTGGCTTCTCCAGGTGCATGGTGCAAAATGCCAGTGGATCTACCATTCTGGGGTCTGGAGGACAGTGGCCCTCTTCTCACAGCTCCACTAGGCAGTGCCCCAGTAGGAACTCTGTGTGGGGGCTCTGACCCCACATTTCCCTTCCACACTGCCCTAGCAGAGGTTCTCCATGAGGACCCCTCCCCTGCAGCAAACTTTTTGCCTGGGCATCCAGGTATTTACATATATCTTCTGAAATCTAGGCGGAGGTTCTCAAACCCCAATTCTTGACTTCTGTGCACGTGCAGGCTGAACATCATGTGGAAGCTGCCAAGGCTTGTAGCTTCCACCCTCTGAAACAACAGACTGAGCTCTACATTGGCCTCTTTGAGCCACAGCTGGAGTGGCTGGGACACAGGGCACCAAGTCCCTAGGCTGCACACAGCACGGGGACCCTGGGCCCAGCCCACGAAACCACATTTTCCTCCTGGGCTTCTAGTCCTGTGGTGGAAGGGACTGCAGTGAAGGTCTCTGACATTACCTGGAGACATTTTCCCCATTGTCTTGGGGATTAACATTCGGCTCCTTGCTATTTATGCAAATCTCTGCAGCTGGCTTGAATTTCTCCTTAAAAAATGTTTTGTTCTGTTTTTCTTTTTTTTTTTTCTTTTCTACTTCATTGTCAGGCTGCAAATTTTCTCATCTTTTATATTCTGTTTCCCTTTTAAAAGGGAATGCTTTATTCAGCACCCAAGTCACCTTTTGAATGTTTTGCTGCTTAGAAATTTCTTCCGCCAAATACCCTAAATCATCACCCTCAAGTTCAAAGTTCCACAAATCTCTAGGGCAGGGGCAAAATGCCACTAGTCTCTTTGCTAAAACAAGAGTCATCTTTCTTCCAGTTCCCAACAAGTTCCTCATCTCCATCTGAGACCATCTCAGCCTGGGCCTTATCTTTCACATCACTTTCAGCATTTTTATCAAAACCATTTAACAAGTCTCTAGGAACTTGTTAAACTTTCCCACATTTTTCTGTCTTCTTCTGAGCCCTCCAAACTATTCCAACCTCTGCCTGTTACCCAGTTCCAAAGTTGCTTCCACATTTTTGAGTACCTTTTCAGCAATACCCCACTCTATTGGTACCAATTTACTATATTAGTTCATTTTCACGCTGCTGATAAAGATATACATAAGACTGGGAAGAAAAAGAGGTTTAATTGGACTTAACAGTTCTACGTGGCTGGGAAGGCCTCAGAATTATGGGCAAGAGGCTAAAGGCACTTCTTACATGCTGGCAGGAAGAGAAAATTGAGGAGAGAGCAAAAGCAGAAACCCCTGATAAACCCATCAGATCTCGTGAGACTTATTCACTATCACGAGAATAGCACAGGAAAGACAAGCCCCCATGATTCAGTTACCTCTCCCTGGGTCCCTGCCACACGTGGGAGTTCTGGGAGTTACAATTCAAGTTGAGATTTGGGTGGGAAAACAGCCAAACTATATCATACGGTCTTAATCATACGGTCAACATATGTAGAGCCATACTAGACATGGAATAAGATATAACCTTTTATATCACAGAGCTTATAACAAGAAAGATAAATGTTTTTGATTTTGTTTTTGTTTTGTTTTGTTTTGTTTTGTTTTTTTGAGACGGAGTCTTGCTCTGTTGCCCAGGCTGGAGTGCAGTGGCCGGATCTTGGCTCACTGCAAGCTCCGCCTCCCGGGTTTATGCCATTCTCCTGCCTCAGCCTCCGGAGTAGCTGAGACTACAGGCACCCGCCACCTCGCCCGGCTAGTTTTTTTGTATTTTTTAGTAGAGACGGGGTTTCACTGGGTTAGCCAGGATGGTCTCGATCTCCTGACCTCATGATCCGCCCGTCTCAGCCTCCCAAAGTGCTGGGATTACAGGCTTGAGCCACCGCGCCCGGCCGAAACATAAATGTTTTAAAAGTTGCTAACAATTAAATAAGTAATAGCAAGTATGTACATACGAAGCAAAATTAGTGCAGGCTTTTGTGTTTTGCTTTGCTAAATTTATTGGAATTATATGTAATGTCAGGCTCCTTGACTGGGTAGTGAGTAAATCAGAAAACGTTTCTCTTAGGAGATAATGTTTAAGCAGAGACATAAAGGATGAGAAGAAGAAAGCTGAGTGAATTGAAGGGTAGAGTGTTCAAGGCGGCAACTGGAAGTCAAGATCAACTGTGTAAGGAGAAAGCAGGTTATAAGGACTTTATCTTAGGCTATAGTTCTCATCTGAAACCCAAAGTTGAAAGCCATTTTTGAATGCTGTTTCTGGACCAGTGACTATTCAAGGATTGTATATACATAGTTTAAGAAAGAAGAAAAGTGAATCAGAGAAGTTAATTGTCTTTAGGAATTCAGGCATAAAGAAAGTGATTCCCAAACATAAGAGCAACCATGTACATCTACAGATGTGTAAGAAAGATGTGTTTTCTGAGCTCCTACAGTGATATGAGAACTGAACTGGTCATTACTATTAATCCTTCTTAAGTGACTTCCTTATTCTCACTTCTGGTTTCTATTAAATACCAAGTTAAGACAGAAGCATCAATACTTGAATATAGTAACCTGTCAGCATGGAAACAATAATTATCTGAATCAGTCTCTAGCATGCCTAACCTGTACATTGTAATAATAGTTAATATAATTTTTAAATTTCTGTGATGTATGATACAGTGTTCTAAGTATTTTACTTGTATTAACTCACTCTTCACAACAATCATATGAAGCAGGTTCTATTATCCTTACACATTACAGATGAGTACACTAAAGTCTAAATACCTGGTATAAAGCCACATAGCTAATAAATGGCAGAGCTGAGACTTCAGCCCACATAATCCAGTTCTAAAGCCCACATCCCTCATTACACAGTATGATAAATATGGTATAATGCATAAAAGAGATACTTATTTAATACCAAATCTGCTGGTGTACAAGTTAACAAGTTAATGGAAAATAATTACAATTTTAGATGTAAATGAACCATCCCAAATATATTTTATATCTTCAGTTACAGAGTATCATCTAGTAGTACATGGCAATGAGACCCTAATAGTGTATCTTCCTGCAGGGCAGCTTTGTAAAGTAGGGTGACATTCTGAGCAAGTTCTTAGAAAATGATTGAAATGGATCTACAAAGCAGTAGGCAATTATTGGCATATGTGATTATGTGCATTCCGGGCTGAAACACAGAGGCTCCTAGAATAATTTTGAGAATTAGGAGGCAAAATTGACAGGATACAGTACGGAAGGATGACTAAAGTCAAAAGTATTACCAAAGTTAATGCCAAGATTTCTGGCTTGAGCAATTAGATCATGATCAAAACAATCATTGATACTTGGAACGTGAGAGCAGCTGCAGATATGGCAGGAAAGGTAAATCTGGTTCTGGTTATGATGACTTGAGATGACTATGGGACATCTCAGTGCGGATGTTCAGTCAAATATATGTCTCCCAAATTCATAGGTATGAGCTAAATAGATCAATCAGGGACTTGTCAATATCAAGAGAGTAATGAAATATAAATGAATGAACAAGAACAAGATCCTCTGAAAGAGTGCACTGAATAAAAGAAAGAGGTCATAGAACAGAAACAATATTTGGGGAATGTGAAGATGTGAAGGGTTTTGCAAAAGTAAATGGAAATTGCCAGCGATGTGAGAATAAAACTAGTGAAGGATCATGTCCTAGAAATTAAGGAAAGATAGATTTATTTTGTAATTTTTTTTTTTATGAAACACACAGATACTCTAGAGGAATACTGCTGCTTTCACAAACACTTTTTAAATGCTACATAAAGTATGTTAAATGCCTTAGCAAACCGTAAAACCAAAACTAGATATCATTTAGTGGCCAACATAGAACTCTTTGTGGCTGGGGTTCTTATCAGAAATAAGTATCAGAAAGATATTTTAAAGTATAGCTATTTACTATTTCTCAGCTTCCTCTTTGAAGATGGTGATAATAGTGGCACCACTGAAGGCTTGTAGACTTTCTTCGGTTCTCTATTTTGTGAGAAAACTCTATCTATACTTGGAAGAGATTATGCACAAAGGAAAACTGTGGTTCAGATTATAGGCGGTACTTATCTTTCTTCTTCAAAATTGTATTTACTGTTTCTGTTAGGTTTTATAATATTGAAAGGGATCTAAGGTAACGTCCAGAGCCTGTTCTAACCCCTGCCACCATCTATCACTTCAAGATGTCAACAAGAATGGCAACTCTTTTTAAAGTTCTTTTCATTCTTCATGACTTTGAAAAACAAGTGACAACTTCCTCAGATGTAGGTGTTTAGTTTAGATTCCCCATGCTCCATCCTTACAGGACTTTATTAAATTACTCAGTGTCTTTGTTTATTTGTGTAATAAGTATTTATAAAGTATATGATGTTTTACATGTTACACTAGAGCTAAGGAAACAGAGATGAGCAAAACAGAGACTGTTGCTGCACTGGTGGAGAATGGCAAAACCTATGACTACTGGAAGGCAGTCATATCACAATGTGATTATATCTCATCTACATTTATAATCAATATGCTGGGGGATTAAAAACATATCACAAGATATAGGCTTATAATAGATACCTAAGATAGTACATATCCCTCGTAAACATTGCAAAGTCATGGTATTAGTGATGATTCTTACATCTTTAGTTTTCTATACCCCTTTAGCCTTGTCTTTCTCCTCCATTGAGGGGGAAAATTGAGTTATATTGCATGTATAAATGGAAATGCTCTGCTTTGCATTTTAAAGTACCATGCCAAAATCCTTTCCCCTTGAGAGGGGAGTGATGGGTAAGGGGATCTGAAGACAGGATTGGCTCAGAGCTACGCTAAATTACTTCTAAGGAGAATAAAGGAAAGCGAAAACAAACAAACAAAGAAAAACAGTGAGGCAGCCAAGCAAATTACAGACAACTAGTAAACTACAGGGTTTAGATCCTGGGCAAGCAACTCTGAGTTCCAAATCTGGAATTCAAGTCTGGTAAGATCAGATGAGAACAGAGCAAGAATGAGTTCAGGTAAAAGAGTTATTTGGGCCAGGCGTGGTGGCTCACCCGTGTAATCTCAGTACTTTGGGAAGCAGAGGCGGCGGGATCACTTGAGGTCACGAGTTTGAGACCAGCCTGGCCAACATGGTGAAACCCCATCTCCACTAAAAATACAAAAATTAGCCAGGCTTGGTGGCACTCAACTGCAATCCCAGCTATTCAGGAGGCTGAGACAGGAGAATCGCTTGAATTCAGGAGGCAGAGGTTGCAGTGAGCCACGAACATACCACTGCACTTCAGCTTGAGCAACAGAGTGAGATCTTGTCTGGAAAAAAAAAAAAAAAAAAGTTATTTGTATAAAAACAATAGAATGCTTAAAACACATCTTTTGGGAGTGCTGATTCATAGTGAATGTAAGTAATAAATGGCTTAAAGTACCTGATGTAGTATATCAGTGTTCCTCATAGTTTAATTTATATTTCATACCATCCTTACTTTATAATTTAAATTTTATTTTAAAAATTCTTGGATGTGAAGTTTTTATACATATATATTTCAATAGGTTTTACAGACACTTTAGCTTAGAGTATCTTCATTACAATAGTGAAAATAAGATAAAAAGAGCCAACTACCACTTCAGAAGTTTTAATTCCCCTTCTGTACAGCTAGGATTAGACAGATAAATGGAAAAACAACGTAATCATATATATTCTAAACACTAAAGGTTTCAATTAGCAAACTCATAGTTACCTGGAGGGCAGACCATGCCACAGTTAATAAAGACCCAGACACAGAGGTGCATGGGGGAACGTTGGGGGGAAATAATTGGAATGGACTTTAAATTTGGAGGGCCATAACTAAAATTTATTTTGTTTGTTTCACTAAAATGAACTTTCTTACTAGTTCTCCAACTTCTATATCATTACAATGGTTTTGGCAAGACAGAAAGGGGAAGATAAAAATAATATTGACTTTGAAAACAAACAATTTAATAGTAGCCTTGCTTCATTCCACAATTCCCTTTGATATGCACTGAAATGTGATTTTTTTCAAGGCCTATGTAAGGAGATGGAGGGTCTCCTCTCTTGAAATTCACAAAGGCTTATTCTACCTTTGCCATACTTCTGATAATTAGGATCCTGCTCAATGACCCAATGCTTTCAAATAAACAAAAATTCCATTATTAAACAAAGGAGACTTTATTTTCTCAAATCTCATTCATTTGGGGGTAGTCTTTCATCTGTTATTACATCTTTATATTTCTATTTTGCTGCTATTTTTGGTCACATAGAATGTTTTCTCATGAATATTTAAAAATAAAGATAACTTAGTTTGCTTTTATGAACACTTAACCCTTAGAGAGTCATAGTGATTTTTTCCAAGATTCATTGGGTGAGTTATAAATAGTGTGTACACTGTACCTTTCTTGGCAGCATTAATAATTCTGGAAACAGAAATATAGCAATGGTTAAATATATCTCTATACTTTTTTCAAGACATCTGACTTGAATCCTTGAATAAGGGTAGGAGATTTCCCCCAAAAGAAAAGTAACATTTAGTTAGGTTAAGTGTCAAGTTGCTAGCTCACACAGTAGAAAAGTCAATATGTACCAAGTCATATTAGTGAATTTCATCTACACTGCTCAGAGGTTGTTGAACTCAATTACAGAAATGTGCAGAGTCTATTTGATGTGTGAAGAGGTTAGAAGACCACAATCAATTAAAAAGAATACATGTATATCCTGTTCTGGGGAAATAGTTGTTACAATATACCTTGTTCTGCTTCTGCTTTTTTCTCTGAGTTTCCCTCCGAACATAGAAGAACAAAAGGTTGAATAATTCCCCAGTTTCATTTGGAATTGTTTTGTCAGCAATATCTTGTAGGAAGTCATGAAATTGTTGTTTTACTTGAATGAAGCCTCAGGCAGCTACAATTAAACATGCTGTATTCTTTTTTTATAGCAAAACCATTTGAAAATGGACAATATTTGGACATTTATGGAATTACAAGGGACCAGGCTGGGGAATATGAATGCAGTGCGGAAAATGATGTGTCATTCCCAGATGTGAGGAAAGTAAAAGTTGTTGTCAACTGTAAGTGTCATCACCTTTTATCAAGATAAGTTCTGAGAAAAGATAAAACACCTTGAAAAATTCTGACTGAAATTTGTGTTGCTGTTTTTAAGAGGTGGACTACTGGTAAAAATCACCTACTAACACTGAAGACGGGTAGATGTTGAAATGTTGGTTAAATTGTTTAATGTAACAATTGTCCCAGGTAAACTCACAATAATTAAGTTTGATGTACAGAGTGAAATGTGTTTAATATTCTCCTAGTTTCTGGCACTCTAAACCGTGATGTCCTTACCTCAAAAGCACTGTAGCCATATGCTGGTGTTTTCCTCATGAGCTTTACCTGAAGTGCACTAACACTAAATTTAAATGTGTAACTCCCAATCAAACCTGATGAAAATGAAGCGTACTGGTCTGTACTCAAAGAAAAGAGATGAAGTGTGATATTTCTGTTACTTGGGTGACTTATTTCTATTTCATTTGGGGAAAAAAAAATTGGAGAAAGAATTTTTCCGTAAGCATTGTTGTTAGGAAGTTAGAATATAAATTGGATACCTGCAGAACCATCAGTGCTAGTATGTTACACACTTTTCCTCAATGCTCCCACCACACTGATATAAGATGATTTTCCAGTAGCATCCTATTGTATATCTTATGATCTCAACAGCAATGACTGTTTTTACTTTTTTACTTTTCAAAAATCTCCCCTAAATCTTTATCTAAAAAATGTTCGTACTGTTTAACTTCTTCAAATAAAATACCTTTGGGATAATTGTATTTTACCCAAAGTATTTACAAACTATAGTTTTCATTTTTAAAATTCTACTTATTTGTCTTTCTGTATATGGTCCTTGCTAATAATGTGCATGTGGTATTATGTCACAGATCAGAAGAAATTGTTCCAAATATATCCAGAAATGTTAAAGCTAATCAGCTGTTGTTTCATATTAATATGAGTCTTTCAGTCTCATGGACCAAAAAATAACTTTCAAAACACTCCTAACAGTTGAGCTGCACACCAGAGCAAATCACTGTCATCAACTAACATTTGTCAGTGACTAATCTATAGACTTGGGGTTGAACTGTCTCTATTATACTGCACAAATGTGCATGATACCAAGTCAGGAGGCAGTTTTTGGAGTAGGATTTCTCATGGAGTGTTCTGCAAACAAATTGTAGCAAAATTGCCCAAGAAACTCATTAAAAATGGAGAACTCCTGCGACCCACATCAGCCATACTGAATCAGAATCCTTGGGGTGGGGAGTGTATGGCCTGGAAATTTGAATTTTAACAGGTTCCCACTGATTCTCAGGACTCTTATTGCAGAGGGCTACTGCTCATCCCTCTGGAACTCTCTGAAATAAGAGGTAACAAACAAGTAAAATTTCCTGATCATTCATCACTAGCCATGCTTTTCTGAATATGTGTGTACTGATTTTATTGTTTGAGGATTGAGGGCTTGGGAAGTGGAGGGCAGGGAAGAGAGACATATATTTACTAAGGAAAGACTATTTTTAGCAGCGAGCACTAAGAAATGAAAAAGCAGAGTAAAATCTGTCAAATAAACAAGGCACCCAGCCCAGCAATCCTGTTGAACTCCAAGACCCAATAGGTCTTTAAAATGATGTCTCTGATAGGGATGTAATTGAAAACCCAGCTGCAGTACAGATTTGCATGGGACCTATACTCCATATGTAAGCCACAATTGTTTTTGAATTAACACTTTTTATTCCTCTGACTTTAGTTTGTTGCCACTTATTTAATCAGATTCTCTTTTCCCTAGGCAAGTAGGAAATTTAGACCAAGAAAATCAACTTAAGGAGGCAGAAACTTGAGTAGGGAACTAAATAGATAGACGAGAGTCTATCCATAAAGCAAAAGAACAGAAATTGGGGATACCAGATACCAGGAACGCTGAAGAGTCTACAGCAGTTTCATGGATGCAGAGGGCAAAGACAAAAGGCAGTGTATTACTCATAGCAATAGCAGTAGTCAGAGTATTGTCATTTTCTTGCATCAGTTCCTTAAGACCCAGTTACTACAAGGTAATAAGATGAGGGCTAGGTGACCACTGTACACAGTGGGTTTATGTCATAGCTGAAGCACCCTGAGCTTTAGAAAACTCTTTTCAAAAAAAAAAAAATATGTAATGGCAGCAAACAAACCTGCCCTTTGCCATAGAGGGAGAAATTATCCTTATTAAACTGGATTGTAAACAAATCTGCCCTTTACTCCATAGGGAGAACTACTTCTGTCTTCCAAGACTGAAAAGATAGGAACAAAAGCTGTCAGTGTCTCTGCTTACAAAGTGTGCAGAAATGTGAAAGATCCATAGAGAATTCTCTTCTAATACAGAGTGGGAGCTGGAACATTTGAGGTAGAGCCTGAAGACATTCCATCCAGCTAACAAAGGTGCTTTAGTGGCTTTATGAGGGTGTCAAGACACTCTAGAATAGGTAGAGAAGACGACTTTGTTAATCACTTTAACTTAAGAGGGAAAACAGCAGGAAAAGGGGGAAAAGTTTAAAACAGTAGGGAAGTGCTTTTTAAATCATGACACAGGCTATCTTTTTTAAAAATGAATTTCAGGTAGATAAGTACAGTTATAAGTCAACATGTTGCTGCAGACATAATATTAACTTGTCTCATATTAAGAAAGTAGACCCAACAGGATTTTAAAATGATTTTAAACAATCAGTTTTGTCATTTGCTTCTCCTTGAATCATACCTTTGATAATTCACCCTTTTCCAAATGTTGCATGAAAAACTGTGCTTAATACTGGTTTCATTTACTACTAATTGTATTTAATTCTGATGCCACACATATCTAAATGATATCTCAGGTGTGAAGGAAATGTGATTGTGAGTATGTCTGAAAATGTTTCTGGTTATGATAAGGTTTGCAAAGTGTTAATTTTGTGAATTTGGCCCTTTAAAAGTCAAAAATTGAGAGCTACTTCTAGATTTTGCTGAGCTGATTTCCCCGAGGAAATTAGCCAAAGCCTACTGAACAAACTTTGGTTTGTCAAAGCCCAAAATTGAGCACAGTGGTCTATGTTACCAGCATGGAACTGCACATCCCCTAATAACCTGAAGATTCCCTAAAGGTAGTATCATGCCAGGTTCAGACGACCCTTCCTTTCATCTTTATTAATCAATATTGATTGTACACATGGAATTACAGTAGGTTCCTGAGTTATAATTTGAAGAAAAACTTTGTCCCTTTTCCCAAATGGGGTTCAAGATGAAATGTAACACATTTTCATAAATTCTGATAGATTCAGTTATGTGGTAAGTCAATTTGAGAAGATTTAGGTTCCCTGAAAGTTAGAAATGTTTAATGTTTTATTATTTGTCTAATACATCTGCCACATTCACTATATATAGAAAATATACATATATAATAAATAACATCATGCCTGTCACTGTGGATTTTTATTCAATTTAATTACATAGCAGTTTGGTGACGTAATTGATATAATTGACTATATAATTGATTATATAGATCGAACTGTTTGGTTGGTTGAATAAATCAGTTCATTTTGAGTTATTCACAGAAAGCCTTACTACAGATAGAAAGAAATTTGTAAACATTAATGCAATGGGTTATTTCTAAGTAGCAGGATCTTAGGTGTTTATTCTCCATGTCTTTATCTGTAACTTTTTCCTTATGTGTTTGTGTATGCGTGTATTTCTTGTCTACTTTTTAAAAAACTAAAATAATGAGAAGGGATCATGAGAATTATCATAACTAAACCTTGTGACACGTGTAAACACACACACACACACACACACACGAGAAAAAAAATTGAAACATTTGATTAGCTAAGCCAAAGGGAACTAGTGGATTTAGACTTGGATAGATTCCCATTTTATTTACATTCATGTTCTGTTCTTAGCAGAAGCCTAGTGGACACTAGGTTCATAGTTGTCATTGTAAATTACAAAATAGAAGATTGAATGAGTCTCAGAAAGCCCATGGATTAAATTGAATTGAAAAACAAAACAAAACAAAACAAAAAAAAACAAGACACAGGAAAAATCTTGTTAGAAAAGGGAAGATCAGAGTGAAAATCAAAAAGCTGATTTTTAGAAGTCAAGTATAGAATTTGAAAAAATTAGAAAGTGTGGTGAATCAAGTAATATAGATCTGTGTAGGAAAGTAGGATCCGAGGGATAAGAAATCAGCAAGGAATGGAAGACCTGCCCCTTTGATATGAAGATTACTAATAATAGTAAAATGGATGGGGTTCCCTAGTCTTGTGAGAGAGGCCATCTGTTCTCCACTCTGTTTGTATGTATTCTTCCAGTTAAGAGTGCCAGTTTTGGAAATGTGGGCCTTATGGTCAGATATAACTTACTATAATCATTAACGGATAACTTACTCTTCCATCATTTACTCGGCCTTTGAGACCTTGGGTGAGGTACTTTAGTTCTCTGACTCTCAGTTATCACTTCTGTAAATTCAGGGTAATAACACATTATTTATATATATTTGTATATTTATAAATGTTATAAATATATACATATATGTGAATGTAAGTGAAGTGACTCCAGAACGTCAGCTCTATGTGGAAAAGGATTTTGCTGTCCTTTGTACACTGATGTACTGATGCATTCCTGTTACTTCGAATAGTACGTGGTCCATAGAAAGGCGTCCAAAAATAGTTGTTGAATAAATAAAGGGTTAAATAGATTAGAGTCCTCCAGGTGAATCATTCTACTAGGCAAAATCGGGAAAAGATATTAGGTTTGCCTCACAATTAAATTTTTTTCTCCCAGGAAAATTAGTAGATGGTGTCTTGACTAATATACTTCTAATTATTTTTTTCTCCCCAAAATTTCCACGTGGATTCAGTAAAGATAACCTGAAATTTGCATACTGTTTTTACTCAGAGAGAAGCAGCACTAATTCCATTCTTTATAGATAAGAAAATTGAGATGCAGAGATATTAAAACATTTAATAATTGCCCTGATTTTCAAGAACAAAACAGATGTAAGTAAAGAGAGCTGCTAATTGGAAAAAAACAAAGAGCCAACCAGACTAAGGTGAAAAGAACTCTAGACATTATTTGAATTTTTACTCATGAAAGTCAAATCTAAATATTGACCATTTTATTTGGTGTCAGAAATTATTTTGTACACACGTTTTCAGTAAAATAGAGTTGATTAATTATTCCTATGATCAAATAAATAGTAAAGTCATTTTTGGGTGCGCTGTGAACTAAGTCTTTTATCCAATAAGTTACAAGCACATATTTGTGCATTATTTTGCATCTGCTACATATTCATTTATGCAAATATTCACGTTATCTTCCAATATAACTAGCTCCAAACATGTGGAATTGAATGTTCCAATTAGTATAACTTAGTACAATTATATGGAAGCTTGAAATGAGAAGCCACTAGGGAGTAAGAGGAGGAGGCTTCTAGGGCAATGACCAGTTTTTTAAGGCTATTCCTAAAGTTTTCTCCAAAACCTTGGGCAATTTAGGCAATATGTCACACTTAAGACTAGAAGAAATTGCAGATGACAAATGGCCATCACATTGAATAAAAGGAAAATCTCGGTATTCAGAGTTTGAGTAGGTCATAGATACTATCATGGGACTAGAAGAAAACAGCGTTATTTGAATTCATAGGCATCGCCTTAGTGTTTTATTTCTGGATCCATTTTATGCCCCTAACTTTACTTTTCATTTACTTCATCTTTCGTATCTGCTTGTAATTTAGGATATTCTGCTGTATTTTATGTTTCTTTTTAAGCTAATTAACCCTTATTTGGAACAACTCAGGGCATAAAAAGGCATATAGTTGTCTTTTAAATAAAGTATTAGTTCCTATACCATCTCTAATCATGACACACTTTGGTACATCTTCATTTATATATTCACTTAGTTATTTACTTACTGCTTACTATAAGAGAATCAGGGTGCTACAACCAGAGCTACTGTTTTTCAAAATTTATTGTCCAGGAAAGGAGAAAAACAAAACAAACCCATAGTTTTAATACAGTGTGACAAGTGCTTTGATAAACCAATCATAAGGATATAAGATATACACCAAATGTAGCCTTGGGGTTTCACTGAAAGCTTCTAAGAGGCCTTAGTGATGGAGTTTAAAGGATTAAATTGAATTGGACAGATTTCTCTTTTTATAAAAAAAAAACTAAGGAAAGAACGGTCTTCCAGACAGAAGAAACATCATTTGCTTAGCGTCATAAGAGTTATGGGACAGAATGTTGTTTGTTTAGTCGGGTACAATGGGCTGGGTTAGACCAAGAAACAAAACAGAAAAGAAGGTTAAGCATTGTGGAGGGAAGCAGGACCAGATGAGGTGAGAGTTAGTGAAACTCCATAGGCATACTTAGATCCAGTGTTTCATAATGAAAAAAGAATAAATTTGAGATGATAGAACTGCTCAGAGGTTATCTGAATATTAAACACATGAATTTAAATATTTGTATTGTTTACATTCACAAAGAATACTTGGAAGATTTCTGTTTTGTCATGGCAACAGTAAGAGAAGAGATTAAAACGATAATACTGAGAACAATGCCAGCCAAAAGAGATATGAGGAGCTAAGAAATATGAAGAAAAATTTCGAAAGGTACTGAACATTAAATATTAGAAATGTGAATAATCCCCCGAAAAATATTAAGTAAAATACTTCTTAACACAACAAAATTGAAAAAAAACTAAGAATTAAACATTTTTTATTCACCTTTGGACTTTCATGGTGTAAAAAGTTAACATTGAATTCTATGATTTCTATAATCCCTCAGTTGAAGTAAAACTGTTATTAAACATGCAGTTAAAGAATAGATGATTTTTTCTATTGAAGGAGACATAATTGGACCTTTGTTTTAAATGTTAGACATACAGTTCAATTAATGACTAGTGTGCCAAGACTATTTTTACTTAATGAGTCTGATATCCAGTTTAACTTAAGTGTATTCTCCCATACATTTATCTTTGTTAAGAGGATTTTTAGTGTTAAGGGTCTATCAGTGATCCTTTGCCTTTGTTCATGGAACATCAATATGCTTCTGTAGTAATGAAATATGCATATTTTTGTTATTTCTCCTTTTTCTAAAAGTGAAAAATAAAACAATGTCTTTCCTTTAATACAGGAGCAAATGCTAGATGGGAGCCTGTGTTTATTTTATTTTGTTTGTAGTTCTTTTTAGGTTGGCAATCATCTCTTCAAAAAATATACATGAAGTGATACGTATAATAGAGTTTGACTATGAGCTCACAGTAAGAAAGCAATTTCTAACAGGGTAAAATACTCTGGGTTGAAAATGACTCCATGCCAAACTGAAAAAAAAGGGATAAAGTCAAAGTCAGGAGAGAACAAGCAATGACAAATCTCAATCTCTCTCTCCATACACACACACACACACACACACACACACACACGTGTGTGTGTTATATATAACTCGTATGTGTGCATTTGTGATGGTGTATTCTTCTAGATTCATGTTCTAATAGCAGTCAAAGGACCAAACCCTGAAAATCATCGCAGGGTGCTTTTTGCCAAATATACTCTTCAAAATGATCTAGAAGTTTCAAACATTACTTTAGTCAGTACAAACATATAGTTTATAACCTGTATGTATCTAAATCCAGCTTTTTCAGCATGTTTCCTCTGTGCTTCCAGAAAAAAAGTGTTGCTTCAGTACATTAAGCAAGATAATTTATGGATTGAATTCTTTTAAACCAATATGTGAGAGCCATTTATAGAATGAACGACACTGAATTAATCCCCTTGGGTCTTTGCCATATCATCATTATTAAACTTCAGAGGAATTGCCAAATATGCTTATGTCTGACAGTGCACATGTTTGCGTGTTTTGTGTATGTGTATATGTGTGTGAAGGGAGAGAAGTGGAATGATTAGGGGAAGAGTATGGTAGAAATAGTATAAACAATAGCAGTATGTACAAGAATTACGGCAGATAAATTTGGAACAAAAGCATCCAAATTGTGGGGAAACATCGTTCGTACATTCAAGCTTGCTAGCTTGTCTTCACTCATTTCTTTCTTATTTATCTACACTCTCTATCTGTCTTTCTCGCTCTCATTAACATTTACTTAATGTTAATGATATTTAATATTATTTTATTTACATTTATTTAATGTTAATTTATTTACATTACATGTATTTAATTACATTTATTATATTACATTTATTTAATGTTAATTTATTTGTGACTGCTATATTATTTGTTTCCTCTCCTCTCTTTCCTCTTATTTCTACTCACATGTATAGTGATACTAAACCAACTTTTGAAAGACATCTATATAATGAAGATTTGTAATGAATTTTATTCAGTCACCTTGGAAACATTTTAAATATATGGATTGCCAAATAATCACTCACCAAATATACTGAATTATTCAGTTTATATTTACCTGTAAGTCAATGGGCACAACTGCTTTTACAAAATTTACTAGATGATAAGATTTTGAGTATAGGTATTACAGGATAATAAAAATAAAACAGAGGAGAAAGGCAGAAGATCGGAATTCTGTTTTTAATTCAGTTACTTAACTAATTATACAACTTTGGGCAAAAAACTTAAATCTAGGTCTCAATCTCCCCATTTAGAAAATGAGGAATCATTCTCTGGTACCACCTACTCCTGACATTCTGATGTTTTCCCGATAATTATTTAAGCTTTTTAGAGACTGCATGAATTCACCTCCTAACAGGCAGGGAGCAAAGACTTAAAGCCACTGTTTGGCTTCAGTGTCAAATGATTATGAATAATCTCAGACTTTTGCTTTATGAATTCTTTGAGAAATTAATAAGGATTATAATTTAGTTCTCTTATGCATTGTTGGCAAATCTGAGCAAACTTTTCATCCTTTAAAATGTAATTCATGTGAAGAATAAGTACAGTAATGAAGACATAAATTTCAGAGAACCTTAAAGTAGAAATTCTGTTTATGCAATGGAGTGTGAAAGAGGATAACAAAAATGGGATTTGGAATCAGGTAGACATGAGTTTTAATCTTAGCTCAGTCACTTATAAACTATGGAATATTGGCAAAATTAGCTAATGTCTCAGAGGCTCAGTTTTCCTATATATATATAAAAAAAAACTAGAGACAATTATAAGCACCTTAAAGATTGGTTGTGAACTTCATCATAATACATTTAAAACAACAAGAATGACTGGTGCAAGGCCAGTGACTTTGTATATCAATAGTATTAGAAAATAGCATTTCGTTTACATGTCAGCCTTCCTCTGTAGCCTGTGAACTCTTTAAAAAGGAAAACTCTTGGGAGGCTAAGGCATGTGGACCACCTGAGGTTAGTTCGAGACCAGCCTGGCCAACATGGCGAAACTCTGTCTCTACTAAAAATACAAAAATTAGTTGGGTGTGATGGCAGGCACTGGTAATCCCAGCTACTTGGGAGGCTGGGACAGGAGACTCGCTTGAACTTGGGAGACAGAGGTTGCAGTGAGCACTCCAGCTTGGGGCGACAGAGCAAGACTGTCTCAAAAATAAATAAATATATATGAAAAGAGAAACTCCTCCAGACTATGTAACACAGTGGCTACGAAGTCAGGCCCTGTAGCTGGGCACCCTGGCTTTAAATCCAAGCTGGGTCGCTTACGACCATGCAGACTTGGTCAAGTCATTAAACTTTGTGTAAGCCAGTTTCTTCAGCTATAAAATGAGAGCCTGAAGATTAACTGAGTTAATACATGAGAAGACTTAGTGCATATTATTATTCCCAGTACCTAGCACAGTGACTGGTAATAAATGTATGTTGATTGAATAAATAAATAAATATAAAATATGCACACCTAGAATTCTACAGTTGAAGATTGTTCATAAAATTGCCAAATTTCTTCATCTGATAGATGTATACATTTGAATTAGGTAGCTTTGGAAATTAATTCATGTAAGGGATCAGAATGAAACCTTAAAATCCTAGTTCTAGGTCTGAGACTGCTTTCACTATACTAGCCTGCTTTCATATAAATTGAAAAAGGAACCTAATTATTCTCAACAAACTGTGTAAACTAGAGAGACTTTTAGAAAGATAGTAAACTCTGCAGGATGAGAAGAGAGGATCACTGTGTATTAAAAGAAACTATTTCAATAACCAGAATGTGCACAGGTGCTAGCTGTCAGAATGGCTGACACTGAAAGTGCAGAACCAAGAAAGATAGGATTCTCAGTGAATAGAGAAAACAATCACAATAAATAATCCTTTAGAACGATGCTGCACTCAAAATAGGTTTGTTCACATGCTGTCTGAAATAAGAGCTTTTGTTTAATAGTGAACATAATGAAATCCCAGCATCATGCAGTCAGCCTGCTTGCTGCTACACAGAAAGTTAACAGCAGTGCAAAAAACAAACAAATAAAAACAAAACAAAATGCCCAATGTGCCAGGGGCATTAAACAGTTATGTATTTCATATAAAATGAAAGACGATAACAAAATTTTATTTAGGGCACTGTGGGTGTGTTCCATATTTATAAGATTCACTACTCTACTCTTAATGCCTTGAGAACCATATATATTCAGTCTACCAAGAACTTAAAAGCAGTTTGGTGGCAATTATAAAGAAAAAATATCTTAAGCATCCTCCCCAGTTGTTTAAAGGTTTAGGTTAGCAATTTAGATAAAAAGTATAAATGTTTAAGTAATATGAGACATAGTAGCCTAATACATATTAATTTTTTTCTGCAATAAATCATAATTTGACCTAGTCTAAACAAATAAGTGTTCTGTATCCTAGAACAGATGTTGAGAGTGTTTTCCACATTTAGTATAACCAGTTAGTGTACATTTACATAATAGGATGGAGGGAAGTATAGCAGTAATTAGCTGAAGTTCAGAAATGCTACATTTGTTAATGCTGTTTCATCTTTGTGAGCATATTGGGTTTGCAAACCCTTCTGTTTTTCTCTGTGGATGTCAAAAGGACTTTGAAGCTCCATGTAATTCACTTGAGGATGCAGTCTCTCATGAGTTGTTCTGTACTGAGAACAGCTGATGATTTGTGAATTCTTTAGGAGTCAAGTTGTGTAATTCTAAGAATTCAGTGTCCTGATAGAATTTTCTAGATTATCCAATGGGGTAAAGGTAATTTATCTAATAATGTTTTCATCTTCTTCCCACGCCTACTGTTTGCACTACATTGTCTAGCCTGGTTTGGGGTTAGCTTTGACCTTGTGACTGAGTTCTAGTGCAAGAAATGTAAGCAGAAGTGATATGGGCCACTTCCAGGCATGGCCTATAAAACTTCCCACGCATGCTCTGCTATGCTTATTTTACTTTCTAGCTAATGGGAATAGTAACCAATTAGCTTTCAGGGTGACCTTGAAAGCTACATGTTGAAGATAACAAAGCTGCCATTATGTGAGCCCCTGAATGATTCTGTGCAGCAGAGTATCCTTACCCCTACCCCATTTCACTCCCCACCTTTCACTAAACTAAATTATTATAGACTTTTAGGCTAGTGGGAACCAAACATTTTTTTTGTTGCCTCATTGTATGTTTGAGTCTATTTGTTTCCAGAGTTCAGCCTCCTCTGACTACTACAGTCAAGAATATAAGCCCAAATATAATGAATACAATAACAAATTTTGCATCTTGTCTTACTTCAAAATTTTTGGCTGAAAGCAATGATAAAAAAGCTTCCTGAGAAAAGTAGAGAGATAATGGATTTTTTTCCTCCTATATGAAGCATAGCACACCAAATTTATGTTTGCAAACTTTGTGAGTCATAGTGAAAAAAAAATTCTATGAGTCTCATGCCTTTGAGACTACTAATGATTTTGCTCAGAAACACAATTGGATTTAAAATAGCATCTGGCCACTAACCTCTGACATAAACTTTTCTGACAATAGTTTTTGAAACCAGTTAAGCTCAGTTGTGATGCAAAAAAATTGTCATAAACAAGATTTCATAAGTTTCTTCAAAAAAGTATTTAATTCACATTTATATATTATAAATTTAGAAACTGAATACCAATGATCTGGATATGAAATCTAAGATTATACTTTTTTAAACAGCAGTAACTGACAGATTTAGGTGAATAGAAGAATGGAGAGAAAAATAAATTTGGTGTGGGGAGGAAGGGGGAAGTAGAGCACACACATGGAGAGTCAATGAAAGCGTGCTCTGTGTTATCTTTCATTCGCTGAAGAAAAGTAACCTCGGCCCACGGTGGCTCATGCCTGTAATCCCAGCACTTTAGGAGGCCAATGCGGGCAGAGCACGAGGTCAGGAGTTTGAGAGCAGCCTGGCCAATATGGTGAAACCCCATCTCTACTAAAAATACAAAATTAGCCGGGTGTGGTGGTGCCTGTCTGTAATCCCAGCTACCGGGGAGGCAGGAGAATCGCTTGAACCCGGGAGGTGGAGTCTGCAGTGAGCCAAGATCACGCCATCGCCCTCCAGCCTGGGCAACAAGAGCAAAATTCCATCTCAAAAAAAAATAGTAACCTCAGTCAATTATTGAATTTGGTAATCCAAGAAACATAAATAATATCACTAAGTGCTAAAAGTAAACCCTATTATAAATGAATACAGGAAACATAAGCAGAAGTTTCTTTTTACTTGTAGTCAAAAAGGGAGAGAAATCCATGAAATATAAAAGTTGAAACACGCACAAAAACAGAAAAGTAAATGAAAACATCAGGCCGGGCGCGGTGGCTCAAGTCTGTAATCCCAGCACTTTGGGAGGCTGAGACGGGCGGATCACGAGGTCAGGAGTTGGAGACCATGCTGGTGGACACGGTGAAATCCCGTCTCTACTAAAAAAAAGTACAAAAAACCAGCCGGGCGAGGTGGCGGGTGCCTGTAGTCCCAGCTACTCGGGAGACTGAGGCAGGAGAATGGTGTAAATCTAGGAGGTGGAGCTTGCAGTGAGCTGAGATCCGGCCACTGCACTCCAGCCTGGGCGACAGAGCGAGATTCCGTTTCAAAAAAAAAAGAAAGAAAGAAAGAAAGAAAACATCAGTAATATAACAGACTGACATGATTAATTGAACACTAAAGGGAAAAATTACTGGATTTGCGCTTTAATACATTGGTATTTATTGTATACTAATATAATAAACAATGATATATTGCTTGTGTCAGACAAACCTAAAGCAAAATGAAGAAAAAATACCTTAAAGAATTAATAAAGATGTATTGAAGTAATTCAAAATAAATGAAAACAGATTAAACTTTTTTTTTAACTGTGAACTTTGAGAGAACACAGTACAAAGCCTAGTAATCTTCCCTCATGAGTTTATAACCAACTGAAAGATAGAAGCAGGAATATGACAAATTGAAAGCCACCCATATTATCGGGAGAATGGAGGGGAATCCATGTAGGTACCTCCTGAGAAGGATGGTTCTAAAAAAGGAAAGCACCAGGCAGCATTCCTAATTTCTTCTTCCAATTTAACACTCTGATACTTCATCTTCCTTTCATTGGAATGGCAACACAGGGCAAGGAGATTATTCTCGAAAGAGACTCTACATATAGAATTATGAGGTCAGGGAAATGGAAGTTTCTTCCCTAACAATCCATACTAGTAAACATTTATAGATGAAATAATATAGAATGTGCACACACACATAAATAGATACATACATACACACAAACATACGTTACTATGTGTTGTGTGTGTTTACATGAAGTCTTCTTAGAAAGACATTAAAAATATATACAAATGTACAAACGCTTAAAGAAAGTTTTACTTAAAAACTCTCATCCTTTGCAAGATTAAGTAGGAAAAGAATGAGAAAATAAAGAATTTTAATAATATTAGTAATATTTAATTAATACACATTTTAAATCTTTTATTTATTTATTTATTTATTTTTTGAGACGGAGTCTCTCTCAGTCGCCCCGGTGGCAGTGCAGTGGCAAGATCTCGGCTCACTGCAAGCTCCGCCTCCCAGGTTCACGCCATTCTCCTGCCTCAGCCTCCGAAGTATCTGGGACTACAGGCATCCACCAATACTCCGATCTAATTTTTTGTATTTTTAGTAGAGACGGGGTTTCACCGTGTTAGGCAGGATGGTCTCGATCTCCTGACCTCGTGCTCCGCCCACCTGGGCCCCGCATTTTAAATCTTGTATCCTCAGAGAGCAAACATTGTTGGTCTACAGAATTTTTATATTGCTTATCTACCAAACCTCAAAGAACTCAATACATCTTCCAAAGTGGAAATTGTATGAGTCATAATTTCTTATTCAAATTTAATAATATAAGTTTAAATCCTCAAAACACAAAAATAAGATCACAAATCCCTGAAAATTAAAAAAAAAATAAAAATAAAAAAAAAATCCTAAGTAACTTTTGATGGGGGTAGTTTAGAAATAGGAAAAGCAAATTCACTGAATATCAAAACAACCCAGAGTTAAGGAAAGCTGTACTCAGAGGCAAATTTGTAATTTTAATAGTCTTTTATTATGAAGAAAATGAAAGAATGCTATCAAATTAAGTATTTATCTTGAGAAATTAAAAAAAAAAAAAAGAAACTAAACCTGAGGGAGATTTTTCCTTTTGAAGTACAATGTGTTAGATACCCAGAAAACCACTTTGGACTTAAACAACTAAAATGCTGCATACAATTTCCAAAGTATGTTTTAAAGGCATCATTGTAATTTGCTGAGAAAAAAATGTAAGTTCTGAGCTGTAAAATTAATTGAAATGAGAACCACTAAGAGGTAAGAAAGTATAAAAATGATTTTTCTCTCAGAGTATCTAGTATACTCTTAAGTCTTTGAACACCCATTTTGATGACTGTGAAAGATGCAAGGAGAAGAAGATAAAGTCCAGGGATCTTTAAAACTAGAGGAGATCCCTTCGTGTTAAACAAAGACCCCCATGAAGGGCCATACCTTAGGATAAGAATGAACAAGAAATACATCTCATGTCTCAGAAGTAGATGCAAAGAGTATTTCCTGCCTCAAGTTTAGCTCTGATTTTATGGAAAAATTCTCCTTAGAAAACCTATAACCTCAATTTATCCAAAATAAGTCTGCAGCCTCTCTCAGTCCATTTTGAGTTTCCATAAAGGAATCCCTGAGATTGCATAATTTATAAAGAAAGAAAAAAAAAATGTTTATTTGGCTCATGATTCTGCAGGCTGTACAAGAATCCTAGCCCTGATATCTGTCTCTGGTAAGGGCCTCAGATTGCTTTCACTCATGGCAGAAGTCAAAGGGGAGCAATCACCACATGGAAAGAGGAAGAAAGCAAGAGAGAGGAAGGAGGTGTCAGGCTCTTTTGAGCAATCAGTTTTCCTGATAACTAATGCAACAATAACTCACTCATTGCCAAGAGGAAGGTATCAAGCCTTTCATGAAAGATCTGCCCCCATGACCAAAATACCTCCCACTAGGGCCTTGCCTCCAAGATTGGGAATTAAATATCAATGTGAGATTTGGAGAGGACAAACATTGAAACTATATCATAGCCATATATCCACATGTCATTTTTATTTTAATAATCTGAAAGCGTTCTTTAAATTTACTCTTGTCCCAAATAGGTGAAATCTGCAGGAAACTCACAAAACAGAAACAAAACAAAAACCTGATAAATCTCTGAAAAAATACAACTTCAATCTAGGCCTCAAAAATAACTCTGTAGGTAAAGTTCCATGCAAAATGAATATCTTTGAGGTAAAAATTACAAGACTTAAAAACCCTGTCTCATATAACAAAACACTTAGACATGAATAAGAATCAGTGAAAACAACAGACAAGAAAAATAAACTTTACAAAAACTTTTTGTAGAATTATCAGACATAAGTTTAAAGAAATCAGAGTGAACCTTGAATACGAGCAAACAATAAGCAATTTTGAATGAAAATTCCACTCCATAGAACTTCCAAGTTTGAAAATTAGAATAATTAAAATTAAAAAGCTTACAATGAAAAAATAAAGAAAATATGTGTTAGATACAGCTAAAGAGGGGATTAGCAAATTGGAAGATGGATATTACAAAATTATATGGAATGTGGCTGGATGTGGTGCCTCATGCCTGTAATCCCAGCACTTTGCACTTTGGGAGGTTGAGACGGGTGGATCACTTGAGGCCAGGAGTTTGAGACCAGCCTGGCCAACATGGCAAAATCCCCATCTCTATTAAAAATACAACAGTTAGCCAGGCATGGTGGTTCATGCCTGTAATCTAAGCTTCTTGAGAAGCTGTGGCATAAGAATCGCTTGAACCCTGGAGGTGAAGGCTGCAGTGAGCTGAAATCACACCACTGCACGCCAGCTTGGGTGGCAGAGCGAGACTCTGTCTTAAAAAAAAAAAAAAAAAAATTAAATGGAATGTTAGCCAGAGAAAACAAGAGACAGAATTTAAGGAAGAAAGTGAAGAAATTTAAAGAATAGAGTGTAAATGTCTGAAATGTATAAAGTATAATTCCATAAGGACATATTAGGACATATTAGAGAGTACAGGGATGTGGGAAATAGGCAATATTCAAAGAAAGATATTACTCAGTTTTCCAGATTTATTTAAAAATTCTCATTCTAAAACTGAGGAATTCATATAAATCCAACCAGGATTAAAAATAAAAAGATATGCACAAATATACATCATACTGAATTTGAAACAAGCCAAAGAAAAAGCAATGTCAAAACACCTTAAAAAAAAAAAAAAAAAAAAAAAGACCTGTAAAATAACAGCAAATATACTAACTGTTGAGTTCTCAGCAGCAACAATGAATGCCAGAAGACAGAATCATAGTAATACTCTTAGTGTTTTAGGATAAAACAACTGTCATTTTATTTTTATGTAGAAATATATGAAAAGATCTTTAGACAAAAGGCAAATAAGAGTTTGTCACAAAATGACTTTTACCATTTAACATAAATGTTTTCATTGAACACAAAATCTTATTTTCTTATTGTTATAGAAAGAATAGAACCTTGTATATTTTTACTCCCTTGAAGTTGATTATGTTATTGGGTAAAGAAATGTTAATGACACACATCACTTTTAAATAAAAACACCTAAATGCTGATATCTAAACATCCACCTAGTTCACAGACTTCATAATCATAGATGTGTATGTTAATATGCAAGTGCTTTTAAATTAGTCTGAAGTGCTGTGCCAACACATAGAAAACGTATGCACGGGAGAGTCACCTGGACCCACAGCCTGTTTTACAGGAATGTAAACTTTTGTTATATTGACACCTAGAAATTGTGGGAATGTTTCTTACTGCAGCCTTGGCTGCCCTATACCGACATATATTATAACACTCCTAAAACATAAACTTCTGGCAAAAGGAAGCCATATGGAAATCTGTTATATAGGAAAAGAAACTAGGCAAATATAATATATTAGCAAATAAATGAGTAAACCTAAATAAATATTAATTATATATTTTAAAATATCTAATCGGTGGGATGAAGCAGGCTAGAGCTGAAGTGTTTAGACAATATTGAAGACAGAAGGAGAGCAATGGTGTTAAAATATAGTAAAACAGCCTTGTGTCATTACGAAAAATGGTAAACCCATTGACTAGCTTAGGTAAAAAATTAAGACAGAAATGAACATACAATGGAAAAGGAGAAATCTAAAAGCTACTTTTAGTATTAAAAATAGAAAAATGAGATTAGACAAACTTCAGAGGATATTAATCTAATGTTTATTTGTGGCATCTTGTGAAAGTAGAAAATTAAAAATGAAATAGAGACAGAATTCTAGGTGCTACAGAGATTAAGTAGATATGAAGAGGTGGTCATTAATAACAATCAAATTGGGAAATTGCAATGGAATGGAAAAAATGCTAAAAATTATTTAACAGTCTCAAAAAGAAATAAAAAATCAGAATGATCCTATGTAACTAAAGATATGGAATCATTGATTAAAATAGCTTTCCAAAAATATGATTTAAAGCTCAGATGTTCTTATATGACAGTTCTGTCTAATGTTACTGGAATGTATTGTTAAAATTTACACAAACTCTTCAAGAAAATTTTTAACAAAGAAATAAAAAGAACACTTTCAAATAATTTTATGAGGCTCTAATGATTTGATAACTAAAATTATTTGAGATTAGAAGGAAATAATATTATAGACCAAATTCATTAAAAACTTGATTTAAAAATTCTAAACAAGATATTAGCATACTGATTCCAGCAATGTATAAAAATATTATGTTGATTTTAACTTAGGAGTACAATGTTGAGTTACAATGCATATTAAAAGAGAAAAACCATAGGTCATTTCATAGATTCAAGAAAAAAATTAATAAAACAACATATTTATCATAAAATCTCTTAGTAAACTATGAAGAGAAAAGGACTTAACTTGATGAGCATCATATAAAAATATCTACATTAAACATCTTAATATTGAAAAATCATAGGCTTTCTTTTTCAGATCAGGGAAAAGACTTGAACATCGGCATCTCATACTGAACCTTTAAATAGAGACTCTTACCATTGTAGTAAAAAGGAGAATAAATTAAAAGTATAAGAACTGAAAAAGGAAAATGAAAAGCTGCCACATTGCCTCTATATGTGAATGATTTATGTTCTGCATTGTGGATGATATCATGTTGTGTATTGTAAAACCAAAAAAATTATTTCAATTAATAAGAGTTTAGCAGTGATGCTGAGTAAACCAGCAACAATCAGAAATTATAATTTTTACATTTAATTTACAATGCAAATATATGTAAAATTTTATCTTAGAGAAAATGTGCAAATCTTTTATGAATAAAACAAAGATTATTAAAATGAATTTAGCCGGGCGCGGTGGCTCATGCCTGTAATCCCAGCACTTGAGGAGGCCGAGGCGGGCGGATCACGAGGTCAGGAGATAGAGACCATCCTGGCTAACACAGTGAAACCCCGTCTCTATTAAAAATACAAAAAATTAGCAGGGCGTGGTGGCGGGCGCCTCTGGTCCCAGCTACACGGGAGGCTGAGGCAGGAGAATGGCGTGAACCCGGGAGTTGGAGTTTGCAGTGAGCCGAGATGGCGTCACTGCACTCCAGCCTGGGTGACAGCGAGACTACGTCTCAAAAAAAAAAAAAAAAAAAAAAAAAAAGAATTTAAGAGATTTTAAATGAAAAGTATACTATATTTTTGATATGAAAACTCATTATAAATGTAGTAAAAGTATTGATTATCCTCAAATTAATCTGTAAATTAAATACAATTTCATTCAAAATTTGAACAGGTATTTTGCTGAACTTTAAAAACTGATTCTAAAATTAATATAAAAAAGCAAGAATTCAAAAAGACTCCATCCATTCCTAAAGAAGAATGGATAATTATACAATGTGATGTTAGCAGAAGGAAAGATAAATAGAGCAATAGAGAGACAAGAAACAAAATTATGGACAAAATTACAGCTGAAACTCCAAACCAGATCTGTTTCATTTCCAGTTCCTCCACATCACTTCCAGAGCAATCTTTACAAAACACAAACCTCATACCGTCACTGTCCTGATTAAACATCTTCAGTGGTTTTCCACATTCTTTGGGATAGAGTGTTAGTCCCTTGAACTGGCACATTTAGCCTCTTCTTGATGCCGCCTGTTTGCTCGGCTGCCTTTGAAACTCCCATTTCCTTCCTTTTCTCAATATGGTATCCCATCCAGACAGAGGTACTCCCAGTTCCGCAAATTTGCCATTTTAAAAGCTCTGCTTGAATATATCATGTTGAAGACTTTTCTCTACTTTCCAGTAATGGGCTAATTCCAACTCTGCTCTCAATACTCTGCCTAGTAACCAACAAGTAACTGTTGAACAAAATGTTGAACAAATAAGACAAAAGTGGCACATTCCTGATAGCCTGTTCACAGTGGAAGGAAATGTGCACTCATGGGTGTTGTATGCATGTGCAACTGAATACTTTGTTGTAGCCATTTAAACTAGACTTGTTCTGGGTGGACCTGCCAAGCAGTTAGTAAGGGAATATTATTAAATGTGTTGAAGGCCAGTCACTCAGGGAGTGTCCACATGTGAGCATTTAAGATAAATTCTGAACAAACAGTTCATTACTTACTGCATTATACTTGTTTTATTATAGAATAAATCACATTTTTACCAAGACATATAATTGAGTGATGAAAGTAATGAAGCTAAGCTTCATTGTAATGTAGTAAAGAGAAGAGCTATTAATATATTCATTTTACTTATGTTCATATTGCTCAATGTTCCAAATACATATATGAAAATTATCTGATTCAAAATTGCCTTTACCCCCTTTTGATTACCTTGAACCAAATATAAACAATGAGTTTCCTATCTTTCCTTGTAGTATAAGTATAATTATGCATATTTTGTAATTTGTTTACATACATTGTTTTGGAGGTGTGTACATACTTCTTTTTTTACCATGCCCTACAGATCTGTCATCATGTATCTGCATGTGCTCCATAAAAATAAAAAAAATAAAAAATAAAGTAATGGAATCTGAGGCTCAGTCCATCTCAGGACACAAATTTTGAGGCAGTTGTTCAAACTGACTTAAAACAGATAAGCTAAATCCAATTTCCTGTTAATAGTAAATCCTATTAGCATTTTCCATTACATTTTATAAGGCAAATGTTGATTTATGCTTGATAATCTTGATTCTTTCTTCACAACTCCACTCTCAGATTAACAAGATTTTAATGTCATACGAAGCTAGACTTCAAGTTATACATGCATTCCTCCAGCCTCACTAACTTTCTCATTTGTAAATTATGTTTAAGGACATTACTAAACCCCAGAATCAGCGTGGTCATGCTGAGACAGTGAAGAATGAAACACATGCTCCGTGAAACAGGCTTTTATTTTAATTTATGTTAAATTGTCAAAGCTTAAATTAATGAATAGCAAATGTGAACCTCCAAATGGGCTCATGTGGAAATATTTCTATTTGTGGTTATCTTTTTAAATTATATTAAGGGTTTGCTCTTTTGTGGCTGTAAAATAAATATGATAACTTTACACAAGAACCCAGTGTTCACTCAGTGAGTATAGCAGAAATCAAATAAAAGCAGCCATGCAACTCAAATTAAAGTTCAATATCATTAATTTAATTATAGTACATAATCATTTGACAGTGCTATGAATCGGATTTAAAGGATGATATTGTAATTGATTGTTAATCATTAAGAAGCATGAAGTAAAGATAATGCTGTCTGGGTGGTAGTAAATTACGATTTTATCCTATCTGGAGACCAGATTGTGGGAACAAATGGCTCCTGTCACCATCAATGAATCATGGAGGATGGAAATGGAAACAGAGGGCTGCCCTGTGAACATGTGGGACAGAATAATGACCATCATTATAGAAGGCCAACAATGCACCAGCTTGGAGCTAAAAAGTCTACATATATTATCTCATTTAATCTTTACGATAAACCAAGAGAGTAGGTATTGTTATCTCCATTTTACAGATGAAAGAAATGAAGTTCAAGTAACTCACACATAGTTGGTCATACACTTCATAATGGGAAAGGTGATATGTCTGATTGGAAAGCCCAGGCTTTAAACTGCAACTTACACTCCTTCCAGTGAAAATCTACCAAATGAGCTACCCTCAATCTTAATATGCTTGGTGATTGCCAGTCATGACACTTATCATTTGCATTCTAATAGCTGTTTGCTTAAAATGTCCTCCTTCACTCAGAATTTTTTTCAAATCTCTCTTCTCTCTCTTTTTGTCCATGTTCTATAAAGAGGGCTTAGAGAGTAAATTATTTTACATTTTGATCTGTTTTATCAGACAGCTGTATCTGACAAGAAAAGAGTAGTAAGCAAGGACTTATGACACACCCTTTGGGTTATATAGAGAAGATATAATGATTAGCAGTATGGTGGAGATATCTGCCTGGAAAATTTTTACCAAGCAGGACACCCAACAATGGTTGAAGGAAACCTGCTGCATGGGAAGTCACTCATAGTTCATTGTTATTGTTGCTGTTTCCTTGTCTTACAGCAATCATTTCATTTCACTGCTACCAAATTTGTATGGATTTCTATTGTTTGTAGCATACTGGTGTTTGAGGTTTAGCAAAGATATGAAATAAGGTCACAAGATCTTTTTTTTTTTTTTAACCAGATGATAATCGTTTTCAGTTGAGAATTAAAATTTAGAAGGCATTGACTCCCCATATTTTCATAATTAAACCACAAAACCTCTGAGGCATAATAGAAGAGCATTTTTCTTAATAATAATTTCCAGAATAATGATGGTCCCTAATTCACAGTATGTTCACACATACAAAAAATATCCTTAGTGGCTTGGAACACTTTTCTTAAATAAGATTAATTAAAATGTAGACCTTATAAAACACATACAAAATAATATTATTTTAACTCTCATAGTCATCCTACATTGTAAATGTTATTTTATATTGCAAACATAATAATTGAATTCTATAAAATTTGGTAGGTAACATGCTGGAAGTCAAATATGTGTTTAGTATCTGTATAGAAACTAAAGTCGGTCCAGCCAGGTGACTTCCACCTGTAATCCCAGCACTTTGAGAGGCCAAGGCAGGAGGATACTTTAGACCAGGAGTTTGGAGGCAGCAGTGAGCTATGATCACACTACTGCATTCCAGCCTGGGTGACAGAGCAAGGCCTTGTCTCTTAAAGAAAAACAACAATAGCAACAACAACAACAAAAAAAAACCTAGAGAGACTGAAATTATGTCCCTGTGAACAAGAATTTGGTTTCTTTTTCTATATACCCTATTCATGTTTGGTTTCCTCTTAGTAGTACATATCAGTTTCTCACTATCCCTTTGAAAACTACAATCCAAGTTCAAACTCATCAACCCAGATGCCAAGAACAGATTTTTCCTCATGCATGCTCTCTTTCTCTGTCTCTCTCTATGTATGTATATAGAGAGAGTGAAAGAGATATATATAGAGAGATAGATATAGATATACACATATATCTATATCTATTTATGTGTATATCTATATCTATATACATACATCTGTATATACCTTTCTCTCTCTTTGTGCTGATCTAGTGGTGAATGGGAAATTATTCTTGTACTGCTCCCATAGAAAGACTCAGAATGCCATGGATGTTTCTATGCAAGGACTCCTGGGTATTCATGCAAAGTGGGTGGTAGGTCTAGTGTCAGACCAGACCTGAGTTCAAAGGCACTTAACTCTATACCTGAAGGTTTACTTAACTGAATGCTATTTCCCTTTTTATTAACTGGGCATGCTAACACCTGCTTCAAATATTGCTTCTAAGAATTCATATATATATATATGTGACATGTATATATGAATAAACATACATTTTATATATTGCATATATATATCACATATATATCTATCACATACATATGTATGCAATATATACAACATCTTGTGTATATTCAGTTTTTCTTTATTCAGTGTTGGAACGTTACAAGCACTATTAGGTAGGGTGGTTAAGAATACAAAACAGGCAGGTTTCAAGGTGCCTACATTCTGTTGGATGAAAACATACATTAAACAAATATATACTATGCCAGGTAGTGATTCGTGCTATCAAAGAAAAGAAGTAAAAATTAGATAAAAAGTGATACAGAAACTCTATTTTACATAACATGTTCAGAGAAGCCCTTTCTGATAAGGTTACTTTGAGTGACATCAAAGAATGTGATAGAAAGAACATTCTTCATTGAAGCCAGTCTCGTCTACACATTTATACTCTTAACTCATTGAAAAGGCTAACTGGAACATCACACATTTTAGAATACAGTGCTAAGTACTGTATACATTTGTGTGTGTGTCTCTGTATGTGTGTGTGTGTGCCCTCCCAGCAAAAGCCTACAGAATATTTAAATTGAGCCAAAAGGCTTATGAAAATATTCACTACATAGAATTGTTACATAGCTAATGTAATACAAAGTCTAAACAGCATAGGCAACAAAATATATGTCATCTTTTATGAGTAAGGAAGAGTTCAGTAGGCTGTAAAGATAATGTCTAGTGAATGCAATAATACGTGCATGGGAAGTATCAGTGTGTGCTGGATTGAGATTGTCTCGCATATTTGATTCATTGATCTAATGCTCGTTTTGCAGTTCTCAAGGTATTTCTGCAGGTGGCAAATTACATAACTCATTCTTTGACTTATTTAAAATGGTGATGGATGTTGATTTTATATAGATGTTTGCATTTGAGTGGAAAGAAGTGAAACTTCCAGATAGTTTTAGAAACATATTTTATTAACAACCGAGGAAGAATATGTCTAGGTCACTCATTTGTCTGATAATAGAAGAAATAAGTGATGCTACTCAGCATATGATTTTTGATACATAAATACAATTTTCAAAGCTGCATTTTTAGTGTTAAGAAAGAAAATATTGAGAAATTATTTTTCACGTTAAATACTAACAATGGTATTCTTACGCTAATATAAAATTAATACTAATATTTAATTGTAAAAATTCAAAAAAGTAAGGTACAAAAGTGTTTTCTAACACTTAGTAACCTCTAAATTTCTCTGTAATTTGTTCTCATGTCTATGTTCTCCATAAAGACTGAGCTCCATAGAACTGTGTTTAGAGCATAGTAGAAGCTTGACAAATATTTATTCATTAGTAAAAAAAAAAACCATATCGTTAACAGAAATAAATGCATGTGGGCTTCTGCTCTGTATAATTACTATAAGCATTGATCTGATTGTTCCACATATTGTCACAAGTTAAATGTAACACGCCCATTAGTGTCCTAAAATAGATTATTTGAGACTAAAATTGATTGAGGATTTCTGCATTTTTGGTATACTTTTCTTTCAATATTTAAGGGAAAAAATATTCTCCCTTAAGATAAATAATGTTTCCAATTTTGAGGGAACTGATATTCATGAACAAACCATCCTAGATCCTATAATGCTTTATTAGAGTTATTTGTTTTCATAGCTGTCTTTTATATTAAATCATAAGCTCCAAAAAAGCAGGAACCAAGTTGTATTGATATTTTTCTCTGTATCTTCAGCATCAGACATAAAAAAGAAATTAAACATATTTCTGTTGAATGTTGAATGGATAAAGTGTGAACAAAGGATAATATATTTGGGCTCTCTTGTCTACACTTCAATGCCTGGTTAACTTTTTTACAAAGATACCCATTAGTATGATAATAGGATGATGTCCTGGACATAGTATATGGATACAGTTTTTTTTTTTTTTGGAGACACACTGGAGTGCAGTGACTCAATCTTGGTTCACTGCAGACTCCGTCCATGCTATTCTCCCGCCTCAGCCTCCAGAGTAGCTGGGACTACAGGCGCCCATCACCATGCCAGGCTAATTTTGTTTTTGTATTTTTAGTAGAGATGGGGTTTCACTGTGTTAGTCAAGGTGGCCTGGATTTCGTGACCTCATGATCCGCCTGCTTTGGCCTCCCAAAGTGCTGGGATTACAGGCGTGAACCACCATGCCCAGCCACGGATACAGTTTCTAAGTGGCATTTGTTGGGTTCAAATCCTGCAATGTCCTCAATATCCTGCCAAGTTGTTAGGTGTTGTATGCTGGACTCCAGTAATTTCCAATTTAACATACTCTCATCCTAGCTCATTCATGATGTGTTAGTTTTAGTGTTTTATAATTTATTGACACCAACTATATGTTTCTGATGTCAGTTTAGCTTTGTTTCAAGGAATAGCCCTGGGTTTATTGCTGTTTTTTTTTTTTAACTCTGTCAAAGTGCTTACCACAAGGTGCCAGTTTGAAACTCAAGTTTGGCAAACATTGAGCACTCCATCCCTTTACTGGGTAATCACAGAGCATATCCCCATTTTAAGGACATTGAGATATTTTGGAGTCTAGCACACTGATTAATTGACCCTGCCGACACCACCATTTTCCTTGCATTTATTAATTGATTTAACAACATTTATTGAGGATCTATAATACACCACTCTGCCAGCATCTGGATGTACAGTGGTGAACAAGACTGACTTGGTCTCTGCCTTAATAGAGTAGATAATCTTTGGAACACAATAGATAATTTTGGGGATGCATGTTTTTAATGCTACTCATGAGCATCTTATCTTTCTCAATGCTACAAAGATGTCACGTTTTAATTTTTAATGAATAAAATAATTTTATCTAATTTAATTTTGTCTTCACCCAAAGCATTCTTACTTAAAAAAAAAAGTGATAACATTGTGACTATGGTTTATATCCCCAAATTTTCTCAACAGCAAGGTATTAAATCCAGAAACCAGTAATGAACCGGTAAGCCTTCAATCTTTGAATATACTTAACTATGATAGCAGATATTTGGCATGCTCGATATCACTAATGTTACTTTCAATAATAGAGTTTTTAATATGGTTGAAATAGAGAACAGAAGTAGGGCTGGATGTGAAGGCTCACACCCGTAATCCTAGCACTTTGGGAGGCTGAGGCAGAAGGATCGTTTGAAGACAGGAGTTTGAGAGCAGCCTGGGCAATAGAATGAGAGCCGTCTCTTAGAGAGAGAGAACAGAAATAAAATATGCCTTCAAAATTTAAACAAAAGTAATAAAAACCCAGTGAGAGTAGTTAAATAAGATGATGTCTGGAAAGTATTATTAATGTGCTACCGGAGACCCATGATTGCCAAAGTAAAGCTGCAGTCAAAGAAGGTTGAATAGAATAGAGACTAGTGAGAAGAACCCTGGCCGTGGTATTTATCAGACAATCAGATATACACACTGTAATGGCAATCTGATGAAAGATAAAGGATGGCTGACCAAGATGGAGTTGAGACTGTGATGAACTTGGCAAGATGGCTGGCTTATGAACAATAACCTGGAAATCATTACTTGAGGATAATACCCTAAAATGGTTTTTTCCCCTTATAATTTTACTCCTGTTATTTCTTCTTTGTTTACATATTTTGTCTTTCAAACTCTATCATTTATGTTTTCTTTCTATCAATTTTCCCTTATTTCAGTGCATTATTAAAAGTATAACCCAGGTTTTGCCAGTTTCCTTCATTTTACCCTTTTTACCTCTTAAAGATAATGTTTACTAAGGGCAGTCTGAAGGTTGGTCTTCACTTTTTCTTCCTCTTTGGTCTTCTCCAGTGTCTCCAAGTGAGTTAGCCCTCTACTGCTAGGAGCAAGGTTGTGATACATTACAGGACCACAGTCTCTTATATTCTGGAACCACAACAAATCAAGTAGAATTAGTCTCACCTTTCCCTATCATATTGTCCCATCAACCTCAAGTAGACTAACAAACCTAATAGTGATGATAATATAAAGTTATTTTACTGAATAGTTGAAGTATCAAAATATAGCAATAAATAGGTATATCTCACATATTAAAATTTCACCTTCTTTGAGTTCAGTGTCCAACAGTGACAAAGTACTTTGAGGTAGACTCATGCTCAAAATGAAATTCAACAAAAAATTATTTAAAGGCATCAAAAAGCCAGTGAGGCAAATACTGTGTGTGTGTGTGTGTGTGTGTGTGTGTGTGTGTTGTGAGTCAGCATTCTGTAGCCTTTTTTATTCTAGGCATCTGCTGATTTGAGGTTGAGGGCAGGAGCCTGAGCATACCAATTTGAACACAGGGACATATCTGTGGACCAGAAAAAACAGAATTGTTGAAATTTTTTCAGAACTGAGGAGACAAAATGGATGTGTAAAAAATCACGATCCGAGAAAGAAAATACTGGTGAAGAATTAAGCCTGACACACAACCATCTTCCCTCTAAACATATGCCAGTTCTTAAGATGAACAAGACAGGAAATTAGAAACTAAATGGAAAGCCTGAAATCAAATAGAGCTTTCACCAATATTTTTATGCCAAATAGACAAGATTTATATTCCTGAACTACCAAGGGTAAGTAGTCAGGCTTTCATTTGGAACCCAGAGACTATGCCCTTGAGTGGGAGGCAACCAAAGACAATGTTGAAAATCTCAACCGAAACCTAATCAAGATTAGTTACAGTTGACTAAAGTTATCAGTCCCTCACCCTATTTTTCTAGCAAGAGAAAGGTGAACTGTTTTTGGAGGAAGATAATGTAATCTAAAGCATGTATGAGTTGTCATACACAATGTAGAACAGTCAATTAGAAAATATCATGCCGAATGACAGAAACAGATGGAAAAAATCAAGAGATTAAAAGACTGTAGCTATACAACCACACATAACACAGAAACTGGACTAATAGTGTGTATAAAGTAATTATGATGAATAGTTTCAAGTAAATAGATGAAATGATGGAGAATTGTATCAGCTTATTGAAATCTATAAAATAATCAAGAGGAAATTTTAAAACTGAAAAATATAAAACAGAAGTTAAGAAATTAGTGAGTGGCTTTAACAACATAGCAGACATAGCGGAAGAAAGGATTAGTGACTTGGAGGACAGGTCAGTAGCAAATATTCAAAGTAAAGCCAAAGAGAAAAACAATACAAAAAATATAGGAAAAAAATATGTCATAGTGCACACAGTAGCAATTGTATGTGGATAATTGGAGTTCTAAGAGGAGCGATATGTTGGTCCAGAAGAAATACTTGAAGAAATAATAGCGAAGATTTTTTCAAAATTGTTAGAAGACATGAACTCAAAGTTTCAACAGCAAAAAAAAAAAAATTGTATGAACCAGAAGAAGGATAATACATAGACATCTATGCTAAGTACATCATAGGCAAACTTCTGAAAAACAAAGACAGTGAGAAAATGTTAAAAACAACCACACACACACCCACAAACACACACACAAATGATACAATATCTTCAAAAGAACATTAATAAGACAACAAATTTTTCAACAAATCAATGAAACCTATAAGAATGTGGAAAGATAACATTAAATTGCTTAAAAAACACAAACTAGAACTGTATACTCCACATAAGATTATTCAAAAATAAAAACAAATAGGAATACTCTCTGATAAAGCAAAGCTGAAATAATACATCACTGGTAGATGAGCCCTGAAAGAAAAACTAAAAATGTTCTTCAGGCAGAAGAAAAATCATCACAAATGGTAACAGAGAAATGAAGGAAAGAATGAAGAATAATGGAAAGGGTAAATATGTAGTATATATAAGCAAATAATGACCATATCAAATACTAGTAATAATGTTTTAGAATATTAAAATGTTAACTAGGATTGACCGGGTGTGGTGGCTAATGCCTGTAATCCCAGCACTTTGGGACGCCGAGGTGGGCAGATCATGAGGTCAGGAAATTCAGACCATCCTGGCCAACCTGGTGAAACTCCTGTCTCTACTAAAAATACAAAAAATTAGTTGGGCACGGTGGCACGTGCCTGTAATCCCAACTACTCAGGAGGCTGAGGCAGGAGAACTGCTTGAAACAGGGAGTTGGAGGTTGCAGTGAGCCGTGATCGCGTCACTGCACTCCAGCCTGGGGAAAGAGCAAGACTCCGTCTCAAAAAAAAGTTACCTAGGATTAAAATACATGGTGACAATGACAAAAAAGTAAGAATAGTAAAACTAAAGTGTCCTAAAGTTCTAGCATTGTAGGTGAAATTGTAAAAGTAAGAATTGAAATTTAACTTTAGTAATTCAAGGCTGCAAGCTTGACTATCCAGAAAAAAACATCAAAAGACAGTAAAATATTCTAAACTAAAAAAGCTGTTGAGAAAGAATAACTTAATAAAAATATTTAGTTACTCTAATTAAGGTAAATAAAGAAGAGAAAATCGAACACAAAATAAGTAGATTTTAAAAAACAAGTCGAATTATGATAGCTGTATATGCAAACATTTTATTATATACATTAAAAGTAAATAGAATATACATTCTAATTAAAAGACTCTTTGTCCAGACACACTTTAAATAGCAGGATCCTGCATTGAATTTAAAAGCATAGAAAGAGATAGATCAAGAAACATGAACCAATAAATGTTGGTGTAATTTTACGAGTATCAAATTAGACTTTAAGGTAAGAAACTTTATGAAAAGAGAGGGACACATTATGAGGTCCCTCTCTTTTCATAAATGTGTAGAGGGGTCTACATAATGTGTAGAGGGGTCTACAACTAGGAATATATAACAATTCTAAATCAACATGTACTCAAAAACACAATCCTGCAATATATAAAGCATAAATTGATATAAGTAAAAGGAGATATAGGCAAATCCACAGTCATTTGGAAGACTTTCACAAACCTGTCTCAGCAGATAAATGATGTAACAAGCAAACCAAAAAAATCAGGAATCATGTAAAACAACACAGTCAACATATGTTGACACATGTCAAGATGTTAGCTCACGCCAAGCAGGCTGCTCTTGGGAACATTCCCTCCATTCCCGGGCTAGCTCTCCCTCCTTATATTCTCACCAAAAATCACAGGTATGTCTGTCTACAAGACTTTCTCCCCTGCCTTGGGATAAATGACAACCCTTCCACAGAAGGCATTCTCATTTTTTGTTCCTTTCCTGGGTTTCCAGGAAATATCAGTTGTCATCTAGATATCTGATGTTTTCAGGCTCTAGGTAAACGATGCACCTTAGGCCCCAAGATAAAGTGAATATAAGTCCTCTCAGTCAAGTTGTATCTTCCCACTACTGAGACCTGTGGAATTGCTATTTCCAGTACCAATGAACCTTTAATGACGTTTCTTTCTCAAAGGCAAATATTCTATCAATTAAAAACAAAGACTTATTATCTAATGAGCCGTAACCTTAACTTTTAATTCTCCTGTTTGCTCATCATTGTACTAAAAATTAGTGGGCTCTATCCTCCTCTATCAGCCTGGCAGTAACAAAAAAAATGACATTCCAGCTTGCAATGGCTGCTTCCACTGCTACCTGGGGAATGGCACAGGCTTTAATTACCTGGCTCTTCCTCTAATAAAAGAAGTTTCAGTTTCCTCTGGCCAAATATGGATCCATTCTTCTCCCACGAGAAAGAAGAACAAGGGTAATGGACAATTTACCAGCTGAATGAACCTCTGTGATAATCTGAGAGTTGTTCAGACATGTCCAGATGACACACACAAAAGATACTCCTATCAGGAAAATATTTCGTTAAACCAAATGAAAATAATGATTTCAACTCTTAGTTTCTAGCATGTATTTAAAAACAAAAAATAGATAACAGAAAAAATTGAGTATCTTGGCAAAAAAAGGGAAAAAACATAAACTGATATAATACATTTTTATGTATTATGACTGTGTTGTATGCTACTTTCATATGTATATGTATTAACAATATCTATAATAGTTAAAATGTGTACAGTGCCTAAAGTATACCAAACATTTTTATAAGCACTGAGCAAATATTAATTCTTTGCAACCTAGTATGACCCTTATTTTACAAGTGAGAAACTGACACTAGTGGTTAAATAGCTTGCCCACACTCACAAAGCTAGTGAGGTTAAGGAGAGATTTGAACCCAATAGTCAAGCTTTGGAGATTGTGCCCTTAGTAATTTTGCTATACTAAATTTAATGGTAAATTAAAAATTTTAGTAAGATTTGATCAAACAACACACTGTTGAGACATATTATTCTGGCTTCCTCTTTGCCTTGAACAAAATTACGAAGTAAAAGACTATTTTTTTAAGACTTTCTTAGAAACTCTGTACTACATTTTTCCCCATTTACACAGCTGTCTCTCACCAGACACCAGGGTGTAGAATTGGAGCTAGAACCCAGATCTCCCGATCCCATCCAGGGCTCTGTCCCTCATCTCACCAGATTGCAACACTGATTTTTCCATCTGGTGTCATATTTCTAGAGTTATCATTCACAGCCTCGCTTCTGTGTACTTCACAGACCATAGTTTTATTGCATAATTGCACAGAAGAGTTTAATTCATTACTGTTCTGAGAAACCAGATTTGACTGTCATTGTGGCAGTTTGTATTGAATTACTAAAAACATTCAGAATTTACTTTTCAACTGATTCACAAGAGTCACATGAAAGACTAAACTCTTGTGTTTCTAACCTTACACCTACCAAGGAATAAATTATGTGATTTTTTGCATTTGCTAAGATTCTATTTACTCACCTGTTCTGTTAGGGCAGGTGTAACATGGGGGAAATGCACTGCCTTCTCTGTACAGCTCTGCTCACATTTCTTTTGCCTTATGGACTTCATTTTATGACCAGATATAATTTTTTCCTGTAGAAAAGTATACTATAATGGTAGAAATGTTAATACCAGACAAAATATTTATTAATATATACAGACAGATGCTTGCAGAAAACTGGAAATTGGCTAAGTATGAGGTCATGAGATATTTTTCTGACTGTTTTTGTAGTTGGAAAATAATAGAATGGCTTTAGTAGAAAAATAAATCTTGGGTTGGAATGTGGTTTGCAATGAAACTTAAAAAATCATTCAAAATTATACTTTAAAGTATGATGAAATCCAGGAGTTATTCAGCCCTGTCTGCAGAACTTTTTCTGGTATGTTAAACCTTTGAAGAAACAACAAGATCTATACTTTGTGATAAATTTACAGAACAAAAGGAGAGTGAGCTTTCACTACTGAGTAGTTATACTGCTAGAAAGATTTGTAGTAAATCCCAATATAATTGCAGTTCAGACTTGAAATATTTAGCGATGGACATGGTATGTATGTTTGTGAAAGGCTTGAATGGTGTTTCCAAAGATAAACACTGCCTTTTCTATACCTCAATTGAAATAAAAGATCTGCAGTAACAGATCCAGGGTGGGTGTTTGTATGTTTTGTTTTCAATGCTGATTGAGTGCCTATGCTTTAGCTTCTAAAACAATTGACTGTTCTATTTCCATGATGAGTCTTTTTTACACATTTGCAACCAAGGGCTTTCTTAGCATGCGACTTCAAGAAAGGAATTATTTTCATTTGAGACCCATGTTTTTAATGCAAATGACTATTGTTAGAAGTGGTCTTAAAAATCCTAGAAAAGCGTTGTAACTATTTTCATAATATAAAAATTGTAAAAAAAATAGAACTATCACTTGCAAGTGAGTCATATATAATGCTCTTGAGTGATGGTAAGTTTTAGAAAATCAGATTCTCTGAAGTATTCACGTTCATTTGCACATTCACATGGAGGAACAGTGATAGTGTTTAATATGAGTGGAGGGTAACATGAAATGAGACAGTCGACTAAACTGTTAACTTCTTGAAGGTAGAGCCTGTCTCTAGTTTTTTATTGAATCCAAGACATAAAGCACGGGCTCTGTCAAATAAACAAACACATTTACTTATTTAAGAAATAAATGAGCCCTGTATAAGAATTTTGACTTTATCTTGTAGGCACCAAAGAACCAATTGAGGTTCAAAACAAAATGCATACTCTTAGAGGAGGATAACTAGAATGATAGGAGGTCTAGATTACATGTTCTATCTATAAGATACAATTAAATTAATTGTGAATAGTTATTCCAGAAAAACAAGGCTTTAGGAAGCTATAATCAGTCTCCAAATAAATGACGCTCTACTGTATGAAAAGAGGAATAAACACCAGTGTAGTTTCAAAGAAAAAATTGTAATGAATGGTTAAGAGTTTAGTGAAGAATGATGGAGCTCAATGTAAGGGAAACAAATCTTTCTAATTTAGAATTGTTCAACATTGGGACAGGCTGCTTATTGGGTGTGGGTGCTACGTCACTGCAAGTATTCGAGCAAAGCTGAAGGTGAGTTTCTCAAGTGGGGAAATCAAGTTGTAGTCCTTGCATCTATCCTCCTGTTTGTCATGTGGCAGGATCCAACACATGTTTATAGAACGAATATGGCACAGGCTTAATAGAAATCTCTCAGGGATGTTGTAACCCTGCCCATTTCCCCATGTGTAACACGTACCTCTATTTTCTTTGCAGGAACTCCACAAGTTCTCTATAATTTAAAGTCAATAGGAAGTACATTGAACTTAAGAATTTAACTGAAGTAAAGTGTATTTTTATCCCCAGACAGCTAAGATGAATGAAAATGGTGTGTAAAGAAAACTATAGTTTTAGAAAAATTAGCTTTATTATTGCAGAATATTATACTTTTAAGTGTCCTTCATTTTTCACATGAAAGTCAACCTATTTAAAAGTGTTTAATATATTTTCATGAATGATTTAACTTTGCAAATAGCTTTGGTAAATATTTGATATGCTGTTATTAAATTTTCTTTTGCTGACCTAACCTTTTGACAGTTATTTTACTTTGGCCTGATATTGTTGGACTTAAGTCATTTCCACATTTGGATAGTCACTCCAAAGAAAGGTTTAATAGAACATGTATGTTTATACCTTCTTATTAAAGGTTATCTATCCCAGAAACTTACATTTATCTAGATAAAGTAAGTCCAAATGATAGCCTACTGTTCTGCTGCAATAATAGGATCAGCTTAAACAGATCAAGAGAAAAAGCGTGTCAGAAACACAAAAAGATATTTTGTAAAATATACTCTAACCCTGCCAAAGATCGATCTATCTATCTATCTATCTATCAATCTATCCATCTATCTATCTATCTATTTTTTTTCCTCAAAGAGGCCAAATAGCACTGGAAGGGTTTTGACTGATAGTAAGGCAAAGGAAACTGATGAACTTTCACAAGGTTTCATTATAATTTCTGTTCAAAAACAAATTTAATTAATTTAATATTATTTATTTTAATACAAAATAGCAAATCCAACACACTTGTCTCCCTCCCTTCTCTTCTAAATCCCCATGGAAATCACACAAAAAAAGATATGTAAAAAACTTAAGAAAATCATAATAGTCTTGGTCAGGAAAGGGAAGCCGTGGAAAACTAGAAATTGTAAAATATCTTACAAGAAAAAATATTAGAAAAAATTAGATTGAATTGGAAAATAACAGAAATTACAGGGATAGGAACTACCATATCCAAATTCGGAAACATCATGTTCTAACCTGAGAATCTTCAGGCAAACATTGCGGTAATTAACGAAAGAACTATTTGTAGGTCAGCTGCCATGGTGGTGCTCCATTTGTTCATCCCACATACTTTCACTCAGTGTGAAGGCTTTGTATTCTAAGAAGAGAATTTTCTACATACAGTGAGCTTATGGTACAGATATGGGGATCTGAGAAAGGAGTAGTTTTTGAAACTGCCATATATGAATAGAAGAAATGATAATACAAATTAAATCACACACAAAAAGGAGGTCAACTATACTTGAGAGGGAAGCACGCTAGATGTTTCCATCATTGAACTAAAACCGACTCTTATTTTGACATTTAAGGGCCCCAGCACGTATGGCAGTTTTACACTCGTACATTCTAAAATGGAAGTGACCAGTCAGTATATTGCTTGTATAGAATCCATAGTTAACTCTCAAGAGAGACAGCTACCTTTCCAAGAGAGAATTCTGAGAAGCAGGTTTATCCACCTGCAGAGGAAAGCTGTAACTGTTGTCCAAATTCACGAACCTAGTCCTTTAATAATATGCATGAACAAGTATAAAACAATATTTTTGGTCCTAGAATTTCATAAAACCAAACTATCAATCACATATGAAGGCACGCGGAAATATTTTAAAATAGTCCAAGACAGAATTGAGCTCAATTTTCTAAAGAGGTACTCCAGTAAAATTGTAAAAGGCTATCAGAAAGAAGATGGCATGGGATAAATTAAAAAGTGACAACTGAATGAACTGACAAAAGCAAAGGAAATGCAAAAATAATTCAATGGGATTCCAGTAGAGTTTGGCATTTTGGAATATCTCTTCAGAAGTAAGGGTTTTATGACATAGCAAAACACATTTTTTCTTTTGTAATTAAGAATATTTATTCATAAAATGGCAAATATTGAGTTTGTTGAATTAAATTACTAGATTCAGCATATAGACAAAGAAGTAAATATAGTTTTAAAAATAAACATTGTACAAATATTAAAAATATAAAATAATAACATAAGAATTAAGATGTAGAAACTGCAATAATATGCTATTTCAAGTTGCACACGTAACCACTATAAAAAACAAAACAAACAAACAAACACGCTGGGCACGATGGCTCACGCCTGTAATCCCAACACTTTGGGGAGGCCGAGGCGGGCGGATTACAAGGTCAGGAGACAGAGACCATCTTGGCTAACACAGTGAAACCCCGTTTCTACTAAAAATACAAAAAAACAACTGGACGTGGTGGTGGACGCCTGTAGTCCCAGCTATTCGGGAGGCTGAGGCAGGAGAATGGTGTGAACCCGGGAGGCGGAGCTTGCAGTGAGCCGAGATCGCGCCACTATACTCCAGCCTGGGCAACAGAGCGAGACTTCGTCTGAAAAAAGAAAGAGAGAGAGAGAGAGAAAGAGAGAGAGAGACAGAGAGAGAGAGAGAGAGAGAGAGAGAGACTAAAAATCAAAACTGGTAGAAGTAATTAATTCCAGAGAGTGGGTAGATATTAGTGGATAGCAATACTTCAATATATTTTAGGTGTTTCTGTATAAATGAAAATTTTGTCATGTGTACGTATAAATTTTAATAAAACTGAACTAGTTTTAGTTACATTTTTAAAAGTAATCTATGATATACTGAGGGGTTTTGCATCAATATAATTTTATAGAAATGTTTTCAATGTGTATTTCCATTTCTATTGTATAATATTATATATATATTCTTGATTATATATATTTTGACATGTTATAATGATAATCACATTTGTGTTATAATTTTCTGTATGCTAAGTACTTTAAAAGTCATTTCTGATGGACAGGGTAATTATGCAATACATCCATTATTAATATTCTTTTTCCGGTGAAAAAATTGAGGCTCAAAAAACTTAAATATCTTATTAATAAATGGTGGAACCAAGGATCATCTATAAATGTAAGGTGTGATAATGCCTGAATATGCCTCAGTATTTGCAAGTTTACAATAGAGGGAGGGGCTATCCTCAATAGCTGCTTTTCAGTTCTGTTCTCCGTGCTTAACCACTTCCAAATTCCTTTACATACCCCTAAATCTGAGAACGATAATAACAAAAGCATCTATGCTTGTGGATAATTCAAAACCCTACTGGCAGTGTTATGATGTTTGTTTTTTTAATTCTTTCCCAATTATTGTGAGACAGTCCGTGATGTTCTTTCCATTTACTAATGAGGAAAACCGAGGCTTAGAGTGATCAAATAATTTGATCAGGGTCTTGCACCTAGTTAATGGCAGAACTTGGATTTAAACCGCAGATTTCTTCAAACTCTAAAACCCTGCTCACCAGTGTACTAGATGATACTGCTTCCCATAAAAAGCTCATTGACCATTTATTATATGCCAGGTATGGTGCTAACAACGTTAAATATATTATTTCATTTAATCTTTACAACAGTCTAAGTCTACAAAGGGAGGTTAAATCATTTTCCAGTCACACAGTTGATGAGTGGCAGAGTTGGGTTTGTAAAACCATCTTTGTGGTTCCTGAGGCTAAAATCCTAATCTCCATGATACAGTTTCCTCTAAGCACCTAGCCTGAAACTGTAGAACTACTAAGAAACAGAATAATTAGAGAAATATTTTCAGCTCTACTAATATAGTTAGGCAAGATGGTGGTATGGAAAGAAGGGACACAGAACTTAGCATCAGATCAGTTTGTGTTCTAATTTTCATTTTTCACATTCTGATTATCTGACTTTGAACATGTACTTATTTTATTTGTAACGGGGGTCATAATATTTATATGACAAAACTGTCAATATACATAATATACATAATTATGTATATTATTATGTACATAATATACATAATATTTGTGGCATAGGGTAGAAAGCCAACAAATTGTAATAATTTCTATTACATTTTCACTTGTCCGTCCTTTAGATAAACATCTCTACTAGAGTTTATTTGCAGAATGGAAAAACAGAGTTTGCACTAGATGTAAAATACTCATCCTTTACATTATACAGCTAAATTAAAGCATAATTAACTTGTCCCTGGTGTGGTGATCCAGCTGCTGTAATGTGCCTTATAAAAGACTACCACTAACAGTGTAAAAGCATTCCTATTTCTCCACATCCTCTCCAGCATCTGTTGTTTCTTTGTGATTCCTCAAGGATTTAGAACTAGAAATACCATTTGACCCAGTAATCCCATTAATGGGTATATACCCAAAGGATTATAAATCATTCTACTATAAAGATACATACACATGTATGTTTATTGCAGCACTGCGCACAATAGCAAAGACTTGGAACCAACCGAAATGACCACCAATGTTAGGCTGGATAAAGAAAATGTGGCACATACACACCATGGAATACCAGGCAGTCATTAAAAAAAGGATGAGTTCATGTCCTTTGTAGGCACATGGATGAAACTGGAAACCATCATTCTCAGCAAACTGACAGGAACAGAAAATCAAACACTGCATGTTCTCATTCATAAGTGGAAGTTGAACAATGAGATCATATGGGCACTGAGAGGGGAACATCACACACCAGGGCCTTTCAGGTAGTAGGGGGCTAGGAGAAGGATAGCATTAGGAGAAATATCTAATGTAGATGATGGGTTGATGGGTGCAGCAAACCACCATGGCACGTGTATACCTATGTAACAAAACTGCAGGTTTTGCACATGTATCCCAGAACTTAAAGTATAAAAGTAATAATAATAATAATAATAATAATAAAAGCCAAGATGTTCAAAATTAGTAATCTGTTAGATATGTGTAGAATTCCACAGCTATGGTTTATGGTTTTGTTGTTGTTTTTGTTGTCAGAATCAGGGCCTCATCTAGTTTATGTGAACACATTGATTGAATTACATAAACATAATTTCTATGAGCAGGTGCAGACCTAAGGATATAAAACTTTGTAAAGAGACGTTTTTTCTTTTTCAAACTTTTATTTTATATTTAGGGGTACATGTGAAGGTTTGTTATATAGGTAAACACATGTCACAGGGGCTTGTTGTACATATGATTTCATCACCCAGGTATTTAGCTCACTATCCAATAGCTATCTTTTCTGCTTTTCTCCCTCCTCTCACCACCCCCACCCCCGTCAAGTAGACCCCAATGTGTATTGTTTCCTTCTTTGTGTTCGTAAGTTCTTATCATGTAGCTCTCACTTACAAGTGAGAACATGTGGTATTTGGTTTTCTGTTCCTGCATTAGTCTGCTAAGGATAATAGCCTCCAGCTTCATCCATGTTCCCACAAAAGACATGATCTCATTCTTCTTTTATGACTGCATAGTGTTCCATGATACTATGTGCCACATTTTCTTTATCCAATCTGTCACTGATCAACATTTACGTTGATTCCATATTTTTGCTATTGTGAATAGTACACTATGAACATTAGTGTGCATCTGTCTTTATGGTAAAACGATTTATATTCCTCTGGGTATATACCCAGTAATGGAATTACTGGTTTGAATGTTAGTTCTGTTTTTAGCTCTTTGAGGAATCACCATACTGCTTTCCACAATGGTTGAACTAATTTACACTCCCAAAAACAGTGTATAAGTGTTCCCTTTTCTCCACAACATCATCAGCATCTGTTGACTGGTTTGAGATGGCATCTCATTGTGGTTTTGATTTGCCTTTCTCTAATGATCGGTGAGATTGAGCTTTTTTCCATATGCATGTTTGCCACATGCATGTCTTCTTTCGAGAAGTATCTGTTCATACCCTTTGCCCACCTTTTATTGGGGTCGTTTGTTCTTCTCTTGTAAATTTGTTTAAGTTTCTTATAGATACTGGATTTTAGACCTTTGTCAGATCATAGTTTGCAAATACTTTCTTTCATTCTCTAGGTTGGTTGTTTACTCTATTGATAGTTTCTTTTGCTCTGTAGAAGCTCTTAGGTCTAATTAAATCCCACTTGTCAATTTTTGCTTTTGTTCGTGATTGCTTTTGATATCTTTATCGTGAAATCTTTGCCCACTGCTATGTCCAGTATGGTATTGCCTAGGTTGTCTTCCAGAGTTTTTATGGTTTTGTGTTTTACACTTAAGAGTAATCCATCTTGGGGCATTCAACATCAGTACTCACAATTTGGCTATTGAAGAGCGGACTGAGTTTCAATCCTGTTTGTTTGTTTGTTTGCTTGTTTGCCTCTGTACAAGACACAATTGACTTAACTCTTTATGGTTGCCTTGCTCAAATAACCCTGAAGATTAAAAAATCAAAAACCTCTGAAGATTCAAAACAATTTGTAATCCAGTCTCAGAGAAGTTAAGTACTTGACTAGGGTTAAAGAACTAGTAAGAAAGCTGAACTTCAGTAAAAGTCTTTCTACCTCAAGCCTAATGGTCTTTCCATGAGGTCCGCTGCCTTCAATGATGGTTTATCAGATCGGATCAAGCATATTACAGAAAATCCAAGATTTAATAATCTGAACAGTTATGACACAAAAATAGTAATCAAGACCTTTAAGTATTTCCTTTTCAACTGAGACTCCTTACTTCACATTTTAGTTTTACTCAACAATTAGTTTGAATAATAGTTTTATGACCTGCCATAATGTTTTTACATAATTGTCAAATATAAAAATTCTAAGAAATTCTAAAAATTCTAAGAAGGACTGCAGTCTGCAGTTCCTCAATGAGGTCTCCGAAGTTATTTTAAAATATCTAAGATAAGGGTATATACTTTCTAGAAACCATCTAATTTTATTTGTACCCTTTTCTAATTGTCTATTAGTATTACTTTATTTAACTTTTAAAGAGACTTACTTTTAATCAGGGTCTTCATGTTAAAACAGTCACACCCAGAAGAAAAAGAAATTACATGCATGAGATGAAAGTGCAATAGACACCATTTGCCATAATAAACAACTCAGCAGTTCTTCAACACATGGCCCATATTAAGCAATTGAGAAATCTGGCACCTTTGCAAACAATTCTGGCACGGATTTGAAAATGCGGATTTCTGGATTCTTTGGCTCAGTTAAAAAAAATGTAGTTTATTTCTACCCAAAGACGACAATAATTATTGCCAAATTAATGAATAAATAATAAAACATCTAGATAACAGAAAGAAGCTCATTTTATTTAGAATATAATCATACATCAATTTTGCCCTAAACAAATAAACAAACAAAACCTTAACTTATGGCAATTGCTATATGTCACACACTATGCTGAGTATTGTGGATTTAGTGATAAATGAACAATTCCTGCCCCAAGGAGCTCACTCTCCAATGTAGAGTAAAAGATTGTAAAAACAACATTCAATATAATACAGGTATGCTTATGATATTTTGAATGCATAGAGCAAGAGGCAATTAATTATGTTTGGCTGGAGCTGTACAGGGATCATGGAAGGAGATGACATTTGAATTGTTATTAAAAAGATAAGTCATTTGGCAGAGAGAAAAAAAGAATGTTTAGCAGTGGGATTTTGGACAAGCCACTAAAACTGTTTAGGTTAATGTTACTACACAAGAGTACCAGAATATACAGTTTTGCTGCTGTGCTGCTATAGTTATTAATTTACTTCCAAATCTAGCTACAGATTTTGAAAACATTTCTTTTCTCTATTATGAAAGCACTAGTTAAGTATTGCAAATAGTTTGTTGTAACAAACTTTTTCCTCATTATCTATTATCAAAGGAGGGCAGTCACCAGGGAGGATCAAACCATCAAAACTGGCATATGTAAAGTTCATGGCTAGCGTCGCCAGCTTGCTGTTTGTAAGTTTGTTTTCCTACTTGTTGGCATCTGCTGCCTTCTCCTGCCAGACCCCAATGTTTCCTTGCCTTTTATGTTTGCCATTATTAAAATATGCTTTCCTGAATGATTTTTTGTTTCCAAATTAGTTTCTTCATGTTGGATATTTCCAATGAGAAAAAAACTAAATGTTGCTTTCTAAATATAGCAACCAAACTTTGGAGCATCTTTGTGACTTCCGATTTGGTTTCATAGGGACATAACGCAATGACAAAGTGAGCCTTCATGTTATTTATTAGTGTGATGCTTAGAGACAAAAATGAGAATTTAATTCCCCAAAGAACTGATGTTTCACAGAGAATTTTATTTTATTCTTGATCTTGAGCCTTTTTTCCAACACTTATTACACTTTTTGTAAAGGTCGAGATAGAATCCCTTTGAACCATTGTTAGAGCCCATTCCCAGAGATGGTTCCTGTGAAGAAACATGAGGTTTTGTTTGCCTTTTAAAGAATTCACCAGTTCTTTATACTATTGTGATTCACTGTCTGAGTGTAAAGCTATTTCAAGACATTCTTTGTGGACTGCTGTTTCAGATCTCCTTTATCAAACTACAGTGGCCCATGGGGTTCCTTGCTCAATACTCTTGCATCTTTCTTTATTCCATGTGACAAATCCTGGCTATTATTTTTGAAGCCAAACAGTATTATTAGATATCCATGCTGCAATATTATGACCTTTGGGCCAATTTTGGGACACCCAACCCATGTGTTAAATGAATTAGAGATATGTTGCAATTATTTAGAAAATCAAAATCAAAAGATCCAAGAGCCTAACAAGATGCATCCAGGTAATTGAGACTCTGAAGTTTTTACTTAAATTATCCATAGATATAGAGCATCAAATTCTCTCTTTTGGTGTTTTGAGGAGCGTTCCCCTTGTGGCAGGTCTGTAGAAGCTTAACAATAAAAGTTTTCATAATTTTAACAATGTAGAAAGCCTGAGTGTAGTCAACCCTCTCATTTTATATAGATAAAGAAAGGCTCAGAGAGGTTAAGGGATTCTTTCCTGTTAGAAAGAGAATAGGGGCTACCAGAACTGTCTTTCCTTCTAATGGTAAATTCTGCTTTCTTTACTACGTCATAAGAGTTTTATGATAATGACTCCATTTTTATATCACTGCAGCTGATACTTAAAATTAACAGTGGAGTTTGGGAAGTGGGTTGTGGGGATAAACTTTGGGGTCAATTATGCCCAAGTAAGAACTCATTTCTGGCTCTTAAATACTCTGAAGTTGGGTAAGCTTCACTTTCTTCAGTTATAAATGGAGGGAAATTCTATGAGATTGTTTGCAGGGTTAATAAAATACATAGAGCTGTTAGCATAGAATTTAACATAGATTAGCCACTTTGAAAAGGTAATAATGTGAATCTGCCTAATAATAATGACACTTATTGTTACTAAGTGGAAGCTTACTAGGGTGACTGTTTAGAAGACCTTGGCATGAGATTAAGTCACGATGTCCTGTGATAGACTGTTGTGGCAACTGTTACTTTCTCTCTGTGATGCCTTTCACAACTCGAGTGAGACAACCATTCGCATAATAAATTTCTCAGTGTCTTCTAGACTGTGGATTCTGAGTACCTATAGAACTCCATGAGAACAAGGACAGGTCTGTCTTGTTTACCATTCTATCTATTCCCCTCCAACCCACCCCTATCAAGTAATGTATCCTTTAGGATGTTGGTTTTGTAATTAGGTACTCATTTCTTCCTTCTGCAAAATTTGTATTCTGCATGTGTATATATTAATGCTGGGGAATTCCCAATACTAAAGGGGCATTCACTGTAGGAAGAAAGGCAGTTCACAAACGTCCTAAAATTGGATGCAAATATTTGTATGTAAATGTGTCCATGTAATTTTTATATAGGGAGTCTATTTTTTACTCTATCTGAAGGCTTTAGGTATAAATTGTTTCATTTTCATAGGTATCCCTGACTATTTCATACATGTGGTCTGATCACTTCTCTAAAATACACTTTTCTAGAATATTCTATGATTTTTCTTGCTTGAGATAGCTGTTTAACTTTTTTGTAAACTTCTTAATGGTTCAGAGCACAAATATAATTTTTTTTAGACTTTCCTCCACAGCAATTAGTTCTAGACTCTGCCAAAATAAAGATACTCAATAAAATCTCTTTGAATAAATGAATACAGGCATACTTAATAAATTCTTCTTTGAATAGAATTAAACTGTGTAGTTTTCATTCGATAGGAGGATTTTCAGTTGGACGTGGGCAAAAACAGAACTGAAATTTCAACTACAAACACAAAATTCAAATGTATATACACTGGCTCTGCTGGGTGATTTTACTTCAGTTTCACCACTGACTCTCAATACAAAATGTGTTGCCTTTTCAATCACTATTCATCTAGGGAAATTTTTTTCTCAGTGGGAAAACATTTAGTATTCCATTGCTAAAGCCATATATTAGACAGACCTCCCAAATTTATGTATTCATTGAAAACTAGCAACGCATAATGTCAAAACTTTATTTATGTGTAGAATGTATCCACTTGTTTTAAAAAGTATCACTTGTCGTTTCTGTCAGAATGAGTTCAGAAATTATCTATCACTTGACCTATTTGATATTAACCTACAATAAATCTTGTGTTCTATCTTATCACTGGCACTGCCTTTCCACACCCCACTGAATATGTTCAGGGTACAGAATATTCACTTTCCAAAAACCCGTAACAGATGAATGATATCAGTGTGAGTTAAGTCATAACCATATTTATGATTTATTTATTTTGAACATATTTTATTTTCTGAGCAGTTGCAGCTTTAGGAAAAAAAATTGTGCAAGAAGTATACAGAGTCTTCATATCCTCCCTCTACTTCCAACCCCTAGCTTCTGGTATTATTAACATTTTGTCTTCATGTAATATATTTGCAACAATTGATCAAACAATATAGGCACATTAATGTTAACCAAGTATTAGGGTTCACTCTTGGTATTGTACATAATACAGGTTTGGACAAATGCATAATGTCATATATCATTACAGTATGATACAGAATAGTTTTGTTGCCTTAAAATACTCTACATTCCACCTGTTCTTTCCCTACACCCAGCCCCGAGCCCCTGACAACTACTGACCTTTTTGCTGACTCCATAGTTTATCCTTTTCCGGAATATCTTATACTTTGAATCATACCAGTATGTACCCTTTACAGACTGGCTTCTTTCACTTATCAATATGCCTTGAAAGTTCCTCCCCATCTTTTTATTCCTTCATCGCTCATTTCTTTTAAGTTTGAATAATACACAGCCGTATTTATATAATTATTGTTTTCTCATAACAAAGAGAGTTATCGGAGGTGTCATGAAGTGGAAAGAATAGGACTTTGGAGCCTGAAACCATGGATTTTGAAAGTGACTTTGCTGTGTTTTAGCTGTGTGAGTTTGGCAATTTATTAAAGATCTTAGACTTCCGGGTTTGCTGACTTTCAAATGAAAAATATTAATATATATCTTGAAATGTTCATGATTTTAAAAAATCACATGTAAAACCATAGCACAGTACCTGGGCATGCCAGCATCAACAGAAGCAGGAGCTGTGATGGTGATAGAAGTAATAGTAACATGCATGGCATACAAAGATTCTTTTTCAGTGATAAGTATCTACATTAAATGAATATTACTTATTTTGTAAATTCAGATAGACTAGAACAATGACTAGTAATCAGATAAAGGTGTACAGTCAATTGATAAAAAACACAATAAATGAAAATCAAAGACCTCAATCTAATACAAAGAAATAAGCAAGCAAAGTAATGAGAGATGAGATGGAAAAAGAGCTCCCATTTAATACACATAGATGGCTAAGAATTTCTGAAATGAAAAGCTTTTTAAGTTGTTGATGTAACTTTTCAGTTTTACGAAAGAAAAGTTTGTGCACATGAATATTAGGCTATTTTGAAATATTTTAAATTGCTTCATGTTTTCTAAGTATGTGTATATGTCTTCATAAATATTCCAACAAGTATTTTAAAGACTGTAGATTAAAAGGAAAGTAAAGAGGTATAGATTCATAGACTGTTTACAGTCACCATTTCCTCTTTCTTCCTTCATCCCTTTTTTAAAATTTTAATGAATTATGTGCCTGAAAAATATTTGAGTTTTAAATACAGAAAAAAACCTGAAGAAAACAAAACATTTTTAAGCATTAACTAAGTCAGAGCTTTGAGTTCCCAGACCTGGCATCAGTGAATCTACTTTGAGATGGAGGCAGGGAGGTCAATGAGTCAGCGAATTCCTGTGTCTGACAAGATGATTTAAAATATTAAGTGCAAAGAGAAGAAAATAATTTACCAACGATAAGACCATAAAAAAGAACCCAAGATGATTTAGAACAGAGGGTAGCAAACTTTTTGTTGTTGTTGTTTTGAAATGAGGTCTCACTCTGTCACCCAGCTTGGAATGCAGTAGTATGATCTCCGCTCATTGAAGCCTCCGCCTACTGGGTTCGAGCGATCCTCCCACCTCAGCCTTTCATGTAGCTTGGACTACAAGCGCACACCGCCAAACCTGGCTAATTTTAGTATTTTTGTTAGAGACCGAGTTTCACCATGTTGCCCAGACTAGTCTCCAACGCCTGGGCTCAAGCGATCCACCGATCTCAGCCTCCCAAAGTGCTATAGGCATGAGCCACCACACGAGACCAGCTTTTTCTATAATGGGCAAAATAGTAAATATTTTAGGCTTTGTTGGCCCTATGGTGTCTGTTATAACTACTCAATGCTAATATTGTAGTATATAAGTAGCCACACATGTCTATAAAAAATGGCTATGCTGTGTTTCCGTATAACTTTCTTTATAAACATAGATGGCTAGATTTGACCATGTTGCTGACTTCTGATTTAAAAAATGAGAAAAAAGACTGGAATTAACTGGAAAACATTTTATTCAGTTTACAAACTAAAATGACTAAACAAATTACTTTTCACCAAAGACTGAGAAGCTGATAGTGTAAAAAACGATAAAGATTAATATTATGACATCATGCAAATAATTGTGTGAGAAGTAATACAGCTTTTTAAAGAAGTATTTCTCAAGCAATTGGCAGAAATAGACATTGCTGTTTTTGGATAATGGAAGAACGCAGATTTTAGAATTGGAATTGGGCGTATCTTAGTTTTTAATCTGGTCATTTATGGGTTTTATGGGAATGTTACTTATCCTTGCTGAGCCTTAGTTTCTCTAGCTGTAAAATATAAATAAATGCCACTTCATAAAATTGTTATATACTTGAAGCAAAAGAGCTGGCATAAAGCATTTAGTATAATTCCTGGAATTTAGTAAACACACTCAAGAAATTTACAGGGAATTATTCACTTGTTGGGTAACATAAATTTCAATATGGAAAGTTGAAACAAAAGTAATACTGGCACCTTACAAAATTGTAAGGATTAAATAATGTATGAAAAATACTCAGTGCGGTACTCGGCACCTAGTAAGTGTTTAGTTGATATTAGCTGCTGCTTATGCTGTTGTTGTTGTTGTTGTTGTTATTATTATTAAATACACTAATATACAGGATATATACATTCATAATGAGATCAACATGCACAGGATAGAATACGACAAATGTCTTGACAAAGGTACTGAAGTCACATATGATTAGGGGATCAGAATAGGATTCAGAGAGAAATGACAGCTGAGCTACCTGGCTAGAATGAAAACTATTTTAATTAAAGCAGCTGAAAGATATTAAAGATAAAACAAAGGATGAGAGCAAAAGAAGAGAAGCAAGGTTTTAATGGGTACATGCAATCAGCAGTAACTCAATATAATACTGTTTATAGATTCTACATTTCTTACTCAGACCTCAAAACAATCCCGTGTGCTGGATATTATCATACATCTTTGAGGAAAAGCAGTCTGGATTCAAAAAACTTAATGATTTGGCTGGGCACAGTAGCTCACGCCTGTAATCCCAGCACTTTGGGAGGCCGAGGCGGGCAGATCATGAGGTCAGGAGATCGAGACCATCCTGGCTAACACGGTGAAATCCCGTTTCTACTAAAAATACAAAAAATTAGCTGGGCATGATGGCGGGCGCCTATGGTCCCAGCTACTCGGGAGGCTGAGGCAGGAGAATGACGTGAACCCAGGAGGCAGAGCTTGCAGTGAGCTGAGATCATGCCACTGCACTCCAGCCTGGACAACAGAGCGAGACTCTGTCTCAAAACAAAACAAACAAACAAACAAACAAAACTTAATGACTTTTCTTAAGATCATACAAGTAACATGCTGATCATGGAATTGAGCTTCAATCATTTCTCCCATCAATGCAAGTGTAATATCCACTCTACCATACACACTCTCTACAAGCAAGTAGAGCTTAGTAAAGGCATAATCCCCCATATATAGGTCATTGTTACTCTTTGATCATGTAAATATATTTTACATCTCACATTTCATTCACTAATCACAAATATTTATATCTTTAATTTCATTTATCTTAGTTAAAAAAATTTTTGAGTTCCTAATATGTGTCAGGTACTATACTAAAGAATGGTATACATCAGAAAAGAAAAGAGATAAAGCTGTATTCAACATAGTTATGGGTTTCTGTTTGTTTTACTTTTAGAAAAGTATTTTTGAGACTGAGTTAGGTATATGGTATGTATACAATGTTAGTATTTCCCTCAGAAAAAAGCACAAACTAATATGTTATCTAATTATCATTCTACTGCTCTAAATAACAGTATGAAAACACTGATGCCCCAAAGTCATTACAAAGCAAAATTAGATCTCAATATAGCAGATTTTGGCTGACACTTACTTTTAAAATTTTGTTTTATCTTTTACACTACGAAATCACAATTCCATTTTAGAGCACATGGTGATGATATTGTATTTATTTTAATCAAAATTTACAAAAATACAACTTAAAGAACAAACCTTTATGGATAGAAAGTTTTCTTGAAATAATCAAGGTCAAAAAAAAAAAAAAAAAGAAAAGAAAGAAAGAAAACAGGTACACTTATGAGCAAACAACAGGGAGAAAACTTGTACGGCCTTTTCTTGAGAGCAGCGATGAAAACACAGAGTTTGTTTATAATAAGACAAATGCAGTCTACATTTCAAAATTGGTCATTTCTGCATTTATATCCTTGCAGGTTCAATGTACTTTTTAAAATGTGAAACTTGTTCTTACTAGTTTTCAGTCCTAAAGATTCATCTTCCATGGAACAGCTGGATCTAATTAGAATCCAAAGTTCTGATTCCACTTGATCTGATTTCCCCATCTGTATGGAGTCATTAAACCATAAATAGTGTAAGCTATAACTTCCAGTTCAAACCAGAAAGGAGCTGGCAATCACAGCTCCTGTTATTCAGGGGTCACTGAAATTTCTGTTGAACATCCCAGCATTTCCATATGGGCTGACTCAATCGTTTTGAATTTTTCCACCTCTAAGAGTATAAATGGAGAACCATGGCTTTTCTGCAGTTCATCTTTTCATTTCTTTTTATTTGAAGATACATACAAATCTGCAGTATCAGATTTAGGGATAAAATGTTCTCTATTATCACCAACACCTTATTGCACACTTTTGTTACTTATTTTGTTTTATATTCCATATAAAAGGGTATAATTCCTTGTATTTTCTCCTTTTTCCATAAATTGGGTATTTAATGGAATTATGTAATTAAAAATTAAGAATATAAAAGAGTTCATCCTTTGCCAATCCCATCATTTTACAGATGTAGAGACTGAGGGTCAAAAGTTATCTGACTTGTCTTAAGCTCACACATCAGAGACACAGGAATGAAGCTGCAGACTTCTGAGTTCTTAACTGGCATTTATCTCAGCCTTCAGACTGACGAGACTAGGAAACTCTGCCAAAGAGACCATAATGTTTCTCCACATTTATAGTCTGACTCCTTTTTATATAAGATAAGTTCATTGTCAGTTTTACAAATCAGAGAATAAAGAGAAAAATAATATTCATCCAAAAGGAATCACTGTTAAAAAATTTAGATTTTATGTTTCCACACATTTTCTGCATACTGTTTTTCACCCTTCCTGCTTTAATATATTTTATCTTGTTCCTAGGTAATTAACCAAGCCTCATGAGCATGGTTTTCAATAGCTAAATGGTATCTTGTAGAAGTGCACCACTATTTAAAACAGCATTTTATTACTAGATAGCTTGTTTCCAATTTAGTTATATAATAATGCTGTGATGATAATCCATGTACTTTGCTCTTTTGTACATCTTTGTGTCCTTAGGACAGATTCTTCGAATTGGAATTCTTGGGTCATCAGATATACATTTTAAGCCTTCTGATATGTGTTGCCAAATTGTCCTTCTGAAAAGGCTATGCTAGTTTAAAGTTATACTCTCAGAATATGAAAGTTTTGCTCTTTCTACACATACAACTAGTATTGCATATTATCATTTCCTAATAATTTCATCTTTGAGAGGTAAAATAATAGCATCTTATTTTAATTGGCATTACTTATGTTAAAAGTTAAACTGAACATTTTTTACACATGCTTCTTGGATATTTCTACATATATCAACAACTACAGAGAATGGTAAAATTCAGAAATTGTAGATAAGAAAAAGAATAATCAATTTTAACTGAGAAGATCAGGGAAAGCATTTAACTAGTCTTTAGGAGTCATTGGGTAATCACTTTGAAGTATGGAACTGAATGGAATGAATGAAGAAGTAAAAGAAGATTTAGGTTTCATTATGGAAAGATAATAGTGAAAACTGAACACAGCAGAGATATATAACAAATGAGCCAGAGAGACACAAGTAAGTTTCCAAATCCAGTCCTGTGAGCAATCAGCAAGAAGAGTTGTGATCAGGGCATCATTTAAAGGCCCACGGAAAAGCAAACTAAAGGAACAAGAAACAACCCAGCAATTTCTGTGATTGAACCATAGATCTTTAGAGTGGGAAGGGACCTTGGAGATGCTCTAACCCTTACATGCAGTTTCCACATGAGGAAACTGAGCAGTTAAGTGCTTTGCCTAGGGTCTCATCTTGTTAGAAAAGCCAGAAATAGAATCCAGGCCTCCTGATTCCCTTTGGAATGCTCTCTGTACAATTTTACAAGACAGAAACATCTTGAGGCAGAGTTTTAACATTATGCTTGTCCCTTGAATGAATAATTCAACTTCTGTGTAACTCAGTTTTCTCATCTTTAAAATGAGAGAACAGGACCAAATAAACATGAACATTCTTTGACATTATCAGAATTACTGGATTTCATCTGTGGATAGCTCACACTCAAGTTGTTTGTTTCCTGGGCCATGCTGATCTTTAAAAAAAAATTGTGTTTCCCTGCATATATGCTTTTAAATAGCTGAACTGCTTTCTTCTTCCCTGTGGTCAGGTAATTCAGAAACTGTTCTGGTTTTTGTTTTGAATTGAATTTTCTGAGCAAAATTGTTTCTAGGCCAAGATGATTTATAAGATATTTTAGACCCCAAAGCATTCTTTTAAGAAAGTTATAAACAACTGTGAATGGGGACAGGGCCAGTTGACTGCATATTTTTCTGGCTCAAGAAAAACTAGTAGGATATATTAAATATTATGTTTCATTGGAATTGAAAGGGTCCTCCATTGCTTTTCACTATATATAGAGATAGACTTTTACCTTCTTTCCTTACTGTTTATGCTTTTGTGGATAATATTTGAATGGGCTATGACATAACAGTTTGATTTCAGGGAAATATGTCAGTGGTGTGGCCACATGTATACTATAATAAGTTTACACAGTGTCACAAGCCAGGCTGTTTAATGTTTGCGGGTATGAAGTGACTACTGTAGTTCAGTGTGTAGTGTTAATAAGATTGAGATCATGTGTTCAATTCCTGGTTTCTTTCACTGTTAGCTACAAATAGTGACATTAGTCATAAAGGTGAATAAAGGAGAAACTGTAGAAGACTCAGTGTAAATCTATCTCTACCATGTGGAAACTGACAAATGAACAACAGCTCTCACATGAATCATTGAATGGTCACTGTGGCTTGTCAGGAGAGAGGAGGAAGCAAAAAGGAAAATGGCTTGCAGATAGTTCATCTGCTAACACCGTTCATCTAGTAACACCATTTACTTATGTGTGGCCTCAGATGTTTATTGTGGTCAAATGACTATTTCTTCACCAATAATAATATGAATAAAAATGTGGGAAAGACATAGTGCTTTCCTTCCTTGCTAAAGATGAGAGCAATGCAAATTCTATGAATTGAGCAAAATATTGGCAGATCAAACTTCTCACAGTTATTTGTAAGGCTATGTTAAGGACCCTTGAGTTGAAAAAAGAATGATTACTTTGTGTGAGCATTTAGAAACCCTACCAAATGTATTTGGGGACCCAGTTGGTTCTCAAGAATGAAAATGGTGAGAAATGAAACTTTCCTGTGGGTTAGGCTCAGGACTGAATAAAAGTTATGAAAAATGAATGAGATTGAGTCCAAAGAGCAACGAACACTTTAGGGCCACTATAAAGGATTCTTTTGGTTTTGCTTTTACCAATAAAGTAACTATTCCGTTGGCATATCTTCTTCTATAATGTGAATTTGACATGGCTCGAGTCAACACCTTCTAAACATGAAGATTATTTTTACTACTAAGATGAGATACTATATCCATAGTTCACTATTCTCTTAGTATTTTCACTCATAGTCTGTTTCTTAAATAATAATTATTAGTAGAAATATTAGTCTATGCAGGGACAATAATTTATATTAGAATTGTTAATTCAATTGTATATAAGTTGTCCTTTATTGATGTCATTGATAACCTTTCAGTATTTCTCTTGTAAAGTCCCTGAAGAGCCCTCTCAGTAATGCAGCAAGAAAAAAAGATCAGTTTTCTCTCTGAGACTTATCTATTGTTATTACCTCTGGTCAAGGATAAACAGACTCAGTTATGGCTTGCTGAGAAATAATACATGTATTTTCAAACATAAAGAGAGAAGCCATTTTTCAAATGTGTGATGCTCATTAATTATTTTTTTCATTCCTCAAGCAGATTGTCTTGCTCTCTGGTACACATTCTAAATTAGGGGAGCCAGGATGAACTAATGTGTTAAAAGTTCTAACCTAAGACCAATCTTTCTTTTAATTGTCATGTTCTATCGTTTTCAGGAAAAAATAGTTAATTTCTGGATATTTCTGGCAGGCTTCCTAAGTAACAAAGGTTCAGGTCAGTTATATTCAGAGCCAGTTATAAATTTATAGACTATGCTTCTTTTCCCAGAGACGATATTATGCCAGTTCAGGTGGCCTTCTAATTTATATACACTATCCCCTGGGAGATCAAAGAAAAGAAAATGAACTACTGTTTTAAAAAATTTGTATTATTCATAGACATGTATATTAATGTGTGTGTATGTGTTCATGCATATGTGTGTATATGTGTAAAACAATATGTGTATTCATGTACATATGTATTCAACTATATATGTGTGTGTATATGTATACATAAACAAGCAAATACATATATTGTTGGAAATGGCAAAATTCCCTCCCAGTTTGGAAAGACAAAAATATTATCATGGTAAACTTTCACATTTGGGGGCAAAATGTCACTAGTATTTCCACTTCTGTAAGGTAAGGGGGCAATAGAGGGAAAGGATAAAATTCTGAGAAGTAATTATTCTTCCCTAAGAATATTGTAATCCAAAAATACCTGTCTAGAATCCATGACCTATGCAGTGCAAGGCAGCCAAGCAGTGATTAAATATGGAACTTCCCAATCATTACTCAACTTTTCTACAGCCCAATATATGTCAGCTGATTAACCCTGATTGAAATTTAATACCCATTTTTCCTACTGTACCTAATCTGTCAAAGAACTACAGACAACGTGGAGATAAATGTTAGCCTCTTACTTCCGGTATATTCTTCAAACGTCCAGAAACTTTAGACTTAGTCATTTCCTCTGAAAGATGTTAAATCTTACCAAGAACTTCAAAAATGGTTCTACTTAATATTTTAAAGACAGAAAAAGTCCTAAGGTAATGATTTATTTCACTTATTCGTTACTGCATTATAAAAAATAATTATTGAGAGAAGATATTTTTTCTGCTGTGGGAATGAGAAAAATCCCCTTATTCAGGAGTATGTTGTATTTCTAAGACTATATTATATGAACAAATGTTGGTATCTGATAAATAGCACTAATATTAAGTGTTTATATTTCTTTCTGCATTCAAAGATTAAACTGTTTGAGAGGATTACTGCTGTCCTGAATATTTAGTATATTGAGCTGTCACTCTTAAACTGTATCATAAAGTTTTGTTTACATAACAGTCAACAAATGTCAGTGCATACTATGCATACTATGTGCAAAGCACTCTGAAAGTACTTACATTATTCAAAATCAGAAAATGTGTGGTTCCTCTAAAAATAAGTCCACAGTAGAGCATAATCAAAGACTTCTCCTAGAGCTGAAAAAAGCAAAACTGAAGAGCATGATGCAAACCTGACTTTTTGTGTAGGTTGGTTTCCGATTTGAGTTTGAGGGTGCAAAAAAGAACACCTTGATATAGATTGTCAAGGTAGCAAAATTATATAAAGTTTAGAGTTGTATAAATGTGTAAATTGTGTGAGGACAGTAAGTAGGAAAGCCAGTAGAAAAATATCTAAAGAGAGAAATTGTTTGAGGGGAAAAAAATACTCCTTTCCAGCAGACTTCAGAATACTTCATTTATAATAAATATGTGAACAGATAGTAGCCTGGGGAAGTTATTGAAATAAGCCCCTGGATAAGCATCTCTCTAGTACTGGAAATAACACAGGAGGCTTCTGGTCCCAGTGAAGATCCTTTCAATGTTAATAATAAGGATAATTACTTCTTATAAATGTTTTTCCAGGCTTGCTGTTATGCAATTTAATACTTTTCCTATTTAATCCTTACCATAGTTGACATCATTTTCATTTGAAATAGGTAGAAATTGAAGCATGTATTTTAAGTAACATTCTCAAGATCCCGCACACCTATTAGAGTTATTCAACAACTATGTATTGAGTGCTTATCACATGCCAGACAGTGTCTCACAGTCTTGAGTTACATGAATAAATAAAGCAGACCCTGGCTTCATGGAACTTCCACTTTAGCAAAAGACAGGCAATAAACAACTGGCATTAAAAGCAATGGAAAACAAGACAAGGTAAATGGTATATTAGAAAACAATAAGCATTGTGGAAAAAAGAGTAACGTAGAGAATGTAAAGAGCGATTGGGTTTTAGAAATTATGTTCTTAATGGTATTTTCAGTGTAGGACTCAGTGAGAATGTGATATGTGAGCAGGGACTAGAAGGAAGCAGGAAGCTGGTTAGGTGGCAATCTAGGGATTAGTATTCTAACCCTGGGGAAAAACTAGTGCCAAAACCCACAGGTCAAGCTGTTGTGACTAGAGAGGAAGTAAAATCAAATAAAGAATAGAAGAGTCAGTCAGGGAGTCACAAAGGCCAAAGAAGCAGCCCATAGGGACCAGTGTAGTGGTTTTAGCTTTTGCTTCCAAAGAAAAGTGGAATGCTTTTGGGCAGCAAGGACCTCTCCATTACCAGATCAATGGAATGAGATCTTAGCTGTACAAGAAAAGAATGCTCCTCCATTACTTTGGGTACCTTTCTCTGTGGCAGTGTAAAATTTTTGCCTCAGGAAGTTAATATCATATTTTCTAGAAGTAATAAAAACTGTCATCAATTGTTTATTGTTCACTTAAATTTGATTCAGTTTCTGCAAAATCCATAGGAAAGCTAATGAATGACTTCTATTAACTGTTTATAATTCCAGATCATATCAAATATTAGTCCTGAAGGCATTCTATTTACCACCAGACAAGTCTGGATTGTTTCTGAAGTCTTATTGGATTTAGGAAAATTACAATATTTCAGAGCCTGAATTTGAAGAAGCTTAGAGTTTACAAATTGCAGCAACCACCTATATGAATATACATTTGTGTTTGATCATGATTGGACTGGTGAAAATTTTAAGAATAGCAATATCTTTTTCTCTCTTTAAGGCTAATTCCTCTAGCCATCCTGCTTCTTAGGAGTGGGTCTTGGAAACACAGAGTCAACATAAAGGCTGATATATTTATTTCAGATAAATTTAGCCTAGTATAATTGAAAAGTCAGTGAACTATGTATCCAATGCAACTTTTGTTGCCTATCTTTGCAATGTCTTCCAAAATTTAACTACTAATTTTCCAGCAAATCATTTTTTTCTGGACTAAAGTACTCCCACTATATCACCAATATCATCACCATCACTGAGAAGATGTTGGCTGACACATAAGGTCTCTCCTGCCCAAACAGGTTGCATTAATGTACTCCGGTAACTGTGATCTATAGATTTGTTGACAAGCCTAACATCATGGCAAGAATATGCATGGAAAAACTTCAGATCGGGGAGGATAAGGGTAAATATTTGGGGATTTATGTGGTTTTATGCCATTTTGTATCACACTGAGGACAAGGCTGCCTACTTCATCAGGCTGACCTGTGTGCCCAAAGCAAGAATAGCTGCTCTGCCTATTTGAAGTGATTGGTAGCACCAAGTTCATGGTTTTACTCCTTTGTCTGGTCTTTTTATTCACCTTCTTTATTATGAACTTCCTTTATTCACTTCTGAATATACTTAGCCCTGCCTAAAAGTCTCAGTGATACTTACAGGCCCAATCCTAGACAAAAGGGTAACTGCCTGCCTGAGACTCTTACTGCTACAGCTCTCAGAAAAATAAAGACCACAAAAAATAAGTGAGATACACATTTAACTTTTATAGGACATATATTTATAAGTTGCCAAGATAGAATAAACATTTTTAGATTTCCCACTACACACTAAATACCAAAGAAACAACATGTTACTTGATTAGTTCTAGTGAGTCTACTGAGTAAACCAATGAATAAGCGAATTAAACAAAGCACCAAAAACCGTGCTTCCTTTACTGATTTGTGATCTCAAACCACCTTCAAAATATTTTATTCTTACAAAGTTGATCTCTTTCACTCTATTCTTTCTCTCTCCCCTGCAATTTTTTCTCCCTCCCACTCTTCCTTTTGCTCTTCTCTCTCTGTCCTTCTCTTTCTCTTTTCTTTCTTTCTCCACATTCAATGAATTACACTTCATTGATTCTTCCTTTCTTTCTAACATTATCAGCTTTATAAGTTATCTGCTTTCCATGGTTAAACATTTTACCATTAGCTTAAGCACTTTTATTCTCCTGGCCATGTTACACTCATTATTAGTAGCACTTACATATTAAACAGCTGAGAGTTTGGCAATGATGAGAGGCACAGCCCTGCCAACCTACCCCAGTGAGTGTAGCTGTGTCACTCCCCTGACCCACAGGCATGTTGGTTATTCTGATCCTGTCTCTCCTTTGTATGGAGGCCAGAAACTCTGCCAAAATATGAGATGATGACAAATGGGAACTTGGACAGAGCTATCAGGTAAATGTACTAACTCACCGTACTTCCCAAGGCCCCAAGCATATGGATCATCCTAAGGAAGAGCTTAGGGAACATAAATTAGTGAACCTTTCAGAGAAGACCAAATGAGTAAAACTGGTGCTTCTTGTTCCAACAAGATGTCATTCTTGTCACTCTTCAAGTAACCCTAGAATATCTGAACTATTCTTATCTCCACATATCTACTCAGACAGGGGCGGTGTGCTGCTGAAACAGGAGCTTTTCAGCATTGAAGTGAATTGTCAAGTCTGTGCTAGGTAGTGTGTACCACACCTGCTTGCATTATGCATGACTAGTTCTGCTTACTGATGTCATTCCCACTCTGCTTATGGTATTTTTACCCCAAATTCAAAACTGAGAAGGTGATATCCTCCCCCAACCCGTATTCATCCTTTGACAGTCTGGAGATTTAAGAAATGGAATGAATGTGCCTCTCCCAAGGGTTCTGTGCTCACCTCAGTCTCATTTGGTTGCAGATAAAACTCCATGACAGGAGGATCGGCTTAAAGAATACAGAGAAAACCCACCACTGGGTCACCATCATACTTTTTCATGCATTTTTGTGTGTTTTTCTGTACACAAAATATTTTTATACACTGAGGGACCTGCTTTATGGAAACTTCATTCTTTTTTAATGTAGTTCATAGAGCTGTACCTTCTCAACCTTTCGTGAATCTTCAGCAACTGTGTCATTTTTCATGAGATACATATGTATATCAGCTATAACACACTGTCAGTGAACAGTAGTTTTCAATCAAATAGGCTGTCAGTAAAGCTGATGCACTAACAAGAAAGCTGTCAAGCTGTGACAGCTGCTGTCTTTGCTACCCAAACAATCTGTTCTGTACTAATGGTGACTTGTGCACTCCCATTTATTATACAGTCGTAAAGAGCAGTGTCCTCAGAAACATGGTCTGAGTTAGTGCATTTACAGACTTTGTTGTGTGGTTTCTGCAAAATCAACATGAGCAGAATTTGCAGCTGGTTTTCTCTAAAAATTTTGTAGGAGTTTCTTTGTTTCAGAAGTTTTGGTTAATTGTCCAATGGTGAGGAGTCATTCACCATCCATCCCATAAGCCTCTATTGAGTTCTTACTCAACAGTGTCCAGAATTCCTAAGTATCGGGAATACAAAAAGAAATAAGAATAATGTCTGTTTTTAGCCATTCATTTCAATCTATTAATAGAGAAGATATTTGGTCACTCCAAGTTACAGTGGTTAGACATTGTGTTCTAGTCAGAAGCTCTCAATTTTTAATAAATAATAAATGATTTCTTAATTTTCCATTCTGAGGTTGAATATTTAAGTTCTTCTATATTCAGCTATTGAGATAATTTCCTCTAGTCTGATACTGAGTCATTAATAAAGAACTTTATTTTTCAAGTGACTGTCTTCTTGGGAGAGATTTAGATTTGTGAGAACATTTAAGAAGACTTAACACCAACTGCTTATCATGTTCCATTCCTTTTGTTAAGAGAGGAAATTCTTATCATTCACAGATACCAGGATATTGCATTCTTGTTATTTCCCTGGCTTGAATCAGTAGGGAAGGCCACAGAAGGGTATGAAGGGGAATAATTCCCTTTGACACTCTGAGATATCAAGGAATCCTTTGTTTCAGTTTTGAGGGAGCTCCATGTTGCAGGCAGATGAGAGGTCAGTGCCCCATGAGTCTCTACAGAGCCAAAAGTTGCATACTACACAGCCATCTTCATGGCCAAGATTTTCTGTCTTATTGTTTACAGCAGTGTGGCCACACATTAACTAACAGAATCCCAAGTTGAATGCATTTAACACGTAATTTGTTCCTGCACAGGAAAACCCATACCAGAAACTGTTGGCTGGAGAGCAGTTCATTCACATTGCAAATATTACTTGTTCTTAGAGAATAATAGAGAACATTTAGTAGGATCATAATTGTGGCAAGGAAAATATGACTTGCAAGAGCAGGCAACACATAAAGCTAAAATTAGCCATTCAAAAAAAGAAGCAGAGCAGTTGTGCTTCTATCCATGGATATTTGTTTGCAAAAAAGTGTAACAACCATCCTTGGGAGTAAAAGGAGGAAGTGTGTGTCAAGAAGAGTGGCCTGATTTTTCTCTTTGTAAGTCCTGATTGGTTTCACGTTTTCCCATCCCCTTCCTCCACCCCACTACTAATGCATCATGAAGACACTCTGGACGAAATGTACATCTCCATTCATGCTGCCTCTGGTACTCAGGTGCACTAATGACATGTGCCCATGTTGGGCCTATACCACATTACTTGGCAGGTCGCAAATGCCTGGGGCCCAAACACAAATGAGTAATGACTGGTGACTCTAATTTCTCCCCTCACCAGCAGCACAGTGTATATTCTGAGAAAATGTTTTAATCTACTGGTGTCCAAGGACTATGCCTCACCTTCATACTTCCTACAAACATGTGCAGAGGTGTGCACACACACATTCTTCCACTATGATTCAAGACCATCATGCAGACTCACCCACAAGCTGCCTGAAACAAGAGATTGAGAAAATATTGACAAAACATCTTCAGCAAGAGCAGCAACAGAGGAAATAGGAGCAGCAAACCTTTGTGATGAGAAACGGTTTTGTTGAGCCAGCTCTTTGTAGCTGCACGTTGAAGAATTGTAAAACTGCTCAGTAATCGCAATTCTGTTTTTCAGTTGACGAAAATCAGAAAGCACAAACTTACCTAGTTGACAAAGCCTGTGATTGGGCATGGGCATGGGGAACTTGTTTTGTGTCCTGTTTTTTTTTTTTTTTTTTTACCCTGAACATCTGTTCATCTTCAAATATGCAGAAGTATTCTCTGCAAGGATGGTCTATTTTTCTGTTTACTTACACTGTACTCTGAGCACCAGCACATGTGGCGGGAAAAATCAATGTGTGTTTCCTTTGACACAATGGTTGCAGCTGTCATGTGAGTATATGAATTTGGGGTATAGGCCTACTCTCATTTTTATTTTATTCTTACTTTATTTTATTTTATTCTTCCTCCTTGTGATAGGTGAAATGAATATGAGTACAGCTGTTAAAAACTACAAATAACTTTTTTCTCTTGGTACTAAGGCACTGTGTTATTATCTAGTGACATGTTTTGAATATGGGGAAAAGGGCATTTTAAAGGGGACTTAGAAAATAGTAACAGCTAGCACTGTGGACACATGGGTAACGTTATGGGAGATGCCACAGTATATTAATACTGTTCTTCTCTGAGACTGTGAAAGGTTATTAAATACAAAGGTTTACTATCCATAAGATAGTAATGATTTAGAATATGACCTTAGACACCTTACTTCTCTTTGCCTTAGTTGTAAAATGGAAATCATAATAGTACTTACAGAACTGTCGTGAAGGTTAAATGTGTTGGCACATGAAAAGTGCTTAGAATAGTTCCTGGCATAGACTACGTGCTCAATTGATGTCCCTATCACTGTGCAGCTCACATCCTACTTGAAGAATCAAGTTTCAAACAGAAATTCTTATTTTTGAGTTCCTTTCTTAAGCCAGACATTCACAAAATGTTTTATTTTTATATTCTCTAATCTTTACAACTCTACAAGGAAGAATTCATTCCCATTTTACTAATAATAAACAGGCTTATGGAGGCTAGAGAACTTGCTCAAAGACTCAGAATTTAAATCCATTCCAAAGCTATGACATGATACCCATGAACAGGTCCCAAGTGGTTCATATGATGTGAGCACACTGAAGAGCATGATAATGTCTCTGTGGAAGGATGTCATTCAAAGAAGAGGTAGTGGCATAATTGAGATGAAAATAATATTTTCTCTAAAATTAATTGAGCAGAGATAGCCATGTTTAAAGTGCTTGTGGAGGAATCCGTATTTTGTCAGTATAATGAGAATTTCTGAGTGAGGCAATTATGTATTTGAATCCAACTTATCAGCTAAGTGAACTTGGGAAGATTCCCTAACCTCTGTAGCTTCAGCTTTCTTATCTAAACGATAAAAATAATATAGCACCAGACATATGGGGTTTTTAAATAAAATAATGCATTTAGAGAATTTAGTGCTGTTTTGGTATGTAGTATATGCTTAGTATAGATTAATTATTATCACTGGTGTTCAGCTAGGGACTCTGTGACTGAGGTGAGATTGCATTCATAATGCCCAGAGATGTCCAGTAACGTGAGTTAGGTGACCTCTGCGTGCCTTCTCCATGCCTACAGCCAATGATGCTTCTTTGTCACCCTCTGTGTCTTCATCCTCTTTTTCTTTCTTTTCTTTTTATACTTTTATTCTCCTCCTCATGGTTTTAGAGAAATGTATAAATAGTATATATTGATTAACCATGATGACATCAATGTGACTGCTTCCCTATTCTAGCTTCTAATTATAATTACATATCATATACAAATTTTATATAGATTTTTTTATAATCCTCTAAGCAGTGGAACATTTAGACTTTATTCTGTTATTGCTGCTTTGCTATCTATAGAAATAGGGTTGCATGATACCAAATTATATACATTAAAAAATCATCACTTTAAAGCCCATCTCAGTTAAACTAACCCCCCCTCCTTTAATTTTATATTAGGATATTATGCTTTTTATGGTCATATATAATTGAACATACACTGAAACAATAACATGGTAAAAGCCTCTCTTTGAAAGGAGATGAATCTGTTTTATTCATCCATAAATACCCTAAAGTTCTAGGACATATAAGTTACTTAATGAATATTTGTTTTGAATAAATATGGAACTTGAAAATATGTAATAATATGCTGGCATACTTGGTATGATAGACACATGCACATGAAGGTAGGGAAGACCAAACTATAATAGTTCAAATCAATGATATGTGCTAAGGTTCATACACTATCGTACTAGAACCCCATGATTCTGGGAAATGTTAAATCCTATTTTTCACTCTCTACCTTAAAAAGGGAGAGCTAGTATAAACCTCTGTTGGTCTTCTTCATACCATAAATTTTACACAATAAACTGTCCCTTCATACCATTCCTATTCCATGCATAAATACTTGTAAGGATTTTTACACACATTTGCCCCAGTCTTTTCCATGATTTCAAAGTATTACACTACTATTAATATTATCAAAACAATACTTTGGGTATGTGGCAAAAGATTCCTCTAAGGACCTCCAAGAACATTTCAAACCACCATCTAGCTTGTTGCTAAGTGGAACACAATTCATGGTTATTATTAAGGTCTCCACTGAATAGCATTCAGTTATGAAAATAGGCATTTTGCAAATGAAAAAATGGCAAACTATATGACAGCCATTCCACAATAGTACAGGCATTTCTTAAAATGGAATATAAATACACCCTGAATGTCTGCAGCATATTGTTTGATAATGCCTGTTAGAAAACAATCAGGAGGACCTGATAGAATCTTATGGAACTTTTCCAGTGGAGAAGCTTGCTTTGGATGCTAATGATTCGGCGCTATTTCCTGTCAATCCATCAATTCATGATTAACCTGCCCCTAATAATAATTCCATACTTTCAGTGTTTTTCTCATCACATAGAATTTAATTTACCTTTCATTATCTTTGGCCTTCAAAAACTGTTTCTGCCATTTTGTGAATAAAAATTAAAACTAAAAGACATAACATAAAAATGAAGTGGTTTAATAAAGACAAGGAAGGTATGAAATACTCATTAAAGAACCTTCAGATTATTAATTTCCCTGAAACTAGTTAAAATAGAAATGAGTTTCTTCACGTCTCTTAGATATTTTAATTCCTTCTATTATTTACTTTCAATTTTGGCAAGGCCAACAGTATTTCTTCATCAAGACTTACTGTAATACATTTTTAACAAAATGTTTAGTTATTTGTGGGTCTACCCTAACAATACCATTCTTACAACTGCTATTCAAAAATATTTTAAAAGGATGCAACATTTATCTATTGCTATATAGTATAGCTTATTATATGTATATAAGAAAGATTAAAGTACTTTTAAAATACCAGTTACTTCTATTATTGATTTGTCTTTGAGTGTTTACTTGATATTTTTTAACTTTATAAACATCATTTTATAAAATGATAGTTATCCCAGATCTAGAACCTAAAATATGATAAAATATAGACAATAAGAAGCATTCTTAAGGTGTATATTAAAAGTAAGGACACGTAATCTCGAAATCTCATCCCACCCATGACCTCAATTAAACACTTTTGCATGGGTGACTCAAGTATTCATAACCCCAAGCTAGCTTTCTCCTCTAAGCCCTAGACCATCTTTCACATCTCTTCATTTGATATTGACTCTTCTCAAGAGCATATCAAACTCCATATGTTTTCAAACTGAAGTCAGGTTTACCAGACACCTGCTATTGTTAACCACGTACAGTGTGGGCTGGCACGATCACCCAGCCAGTTGTGCTAGCCACAAATTCAAGAGTAATTTTTTAACATCTACATCTTTTATTTCCCTCAGATCCAATCTATCCCCAACTCTCTCCATTTTGCCTCAAATACTTCTCTCAAACCCTTCTCATCTTGCGTCTCTACTACTGTAACTGTTTCTATGCCTCAACCTCAATGGCTGCAATGTCTTGACCGTTCTTTCCCATCCTTTCTGGCTCTCTTCCAATGTTATATTCAGGCTGCAGCCAAAGTGTTAGATTGTTTTAGTTTTGTTTTTCTGTGTTTGTGTGTGTTGGTTGTGGGGTGGAAGTGCGGGAGGTGGTTAAAGTCGGGAGAGGCTTCTTTGTTTTGCTTTGAACCAGTAATAATTAATGTGTATCTCCTTTTTCTTATATCCTGATTAGAACAGTGGAGACCACATATTATTTTCCTCCTATATATACTTGTCTTTCAGGTTCCATTATCCTGTGTTCCCCTTAATATCTATCTGTACTGGCCACTAAGATTTCATCCATTTTTCTGCAGATCTCTCTTCTACCATTTAATCAGCCCAGATTCCTTCTATTTCACTAATCATTGTTCCTCAATTATGAGACTGAAACAAGCATTTTCTTTCTTGACTTTTTGAGCAAACCTGATTTCTTATTCCTGCCCACGCCTTTAAAACTGCCTCTTAAACCTCTGAGTGTGCAGTAATATTATTGAATTGATTCTCAACCTTCATCCGTAGAGAGGGAATATTCTAATAATAAGGGCTCTAATTTTACTTATTAATAATATCTAAGAACCTTCTATGAAAAAAGCCACAATTTGGATTTCAGCAATGCAGAGCCATCTCCTAATACTATGTATTTAGTAAGTCTAGACACAACTTGAGACCACAATAATGTGGAGTGACTCTAAATAGCCTGTGGACAGGCCTCGTGTTTCCAAGGTTACCCCTTCATACTCTCTTCTTTAGTCCTAAAATCAATTCAAGGCACAAAAGAGAAACAGAATTTGTGGCAGCTGAACTAGCAGTTTCTACCTATTTAGGAACTAAGGATCGCTTTGATTAAAAGGATCTGGAGTTCCATCCTATAGCCTTGGCTGAAAAACATAATAACAATATGGGAGAGTGCTACCTCATCTATGTTACCAGGCCATGTGCATCAGCAGCCTATACATTAGGCTACACATGTGTAGCAAAGCATCAGCAGCCTACACATTAAAGTCAGCTTGGCTGGTCCCTGCCAAGGTCCCCTGGTGCTGCCTGAATTTGGCCATGGTTGACCTGGCTTATTCTGCCAATAACATTTTGCTGAGCCACCCACTGGGTGCACCTGCTCTTTATTTAAGATCAGAGATGGCCCACCTGCTTGCTCAGGCTGCACCTGTACAAAACCACCCTGTTTCTGTATTATTTATCTGCTCACCTGTAGAATAATGGTCACTCTGCCAGAACAAAGATCCATAAGCTAGTGTGAAAATCCCACGTGGCCTACGTCTAAGTCCTAAAGCTGCATTCTTGGTCAGAGCAGTTCAAAGATAGCCACATAAGTATAAAATAATCCACATGTTGTACCTGTAACTCCAAGTCCATAAAACACAGGTCCATCCCAAAACCTGTATCTATGAATGCTATTTTTTTCTCCTTAAATTCCACTCCTTGTTTATAAGTCTCAAGGTTTTTGGCCCAGTACACCAGATTGTAATACTCAGTCGAAGTGAACCCATCTTCCAGTCATAGACACAACTGGAAACCGCAGCCTTGGCTGAAAAACATAATAACCCCACATGGGCTCCCTGCTTTTGTACAACTTCCTCCAGGGAGACACTGAGAAGATAGTTATATCCTGCTGACAGCTGCGAACCAAGAGAAAAGAACGTGAAGGGGCCAATCTATAAATGCCCATTTCCTCTCATGTTCTTGCAAATACCAGTTGTTGTTTTTTCTTTGGATGGCAGTAAGCAAGAAGGTAGAGAGAAGCCAAAGACATTAAATGAAAATCGCTCCTCTCTCTTTAACTTTCCATGGGAATAAACATTTCTCCCCAGTTTCCATGTTTAGTTATTCTCTTCCCTCAGGATTTTCCAGTCTTTTTGAAACTGTCATAGTTCAGCCCTTGACTTCTGAACTGAATTGAGCCAATCTTCCCACTTTTAGACTCAAACTCCTCCATTCCATTCTTCCCAGAACATAATCACAAAAGATGGAACTTTAGGCCACAGAAAAATTACCAACAATACAATTAGTGAGCTTTTAGAATTGCTCAGTTTAAATTAAGAACCATAAACATTAAATCTGTGACTGCCAACGGACTGTAATATATAATTACTGAGGAGATGACAAAAAAATTTCTGTGCCGTCTACTGATGGCAAGGAGGTATAGACAACATACAAAGTAGTTATGAATGTGTGTAGCTCATAAGTGAAATTGGGCAAGTTAGGTGAAATTCACGGATGACAAAGAAATGGAGTAAAACTTGGGAGTGTTATGTATTAAATTAACACAAGCGATATGTGATTTGGCATGAGCTCAATTTGAAAGTAAAAAGTATACAGAATTAAATCTTACTAGAGATATTTTAAAGACATATGCAGTTATACCTACTTAATAGCAAAATACCTTATTAATTAATTCATAACAGTAATTATTCAGAAAATCTTGCCATAAAATCACTTAATGAATTGATAGAAGTTTTACCTATCACTTTGTTATTTTTATCTAGCCTGTAAACACAGCCTATGAAAGAAAAATAATTTTGGAAATGCTTTCCCGTAAGTTAACAGATTGCACAGTAGGAAAACTATAACTCATTCATCTGTTCAGTCAGATGACAAATATTTATTATGTTCAAGGCATAGTTCTAGCTGCTAAGGTATAACTGGTGTGTAGTAAATCCTCAATAAATGTTTTGTAATTTAGAGGATAAAATGATAACTAAGAAATAAAATTTACCTTAGAGACTATAATGTACTTATGGAGATAATAGCATAATTTTTAATAGCAGTGCTGTAATAATATGCTATATCAATCAATATTCAGTGTATATTTTTATGTAAATGTATAATATAATGTATATAAAATAATACAACAGTTTATACAATGGTTTTATTATTAAATACTACTAATAGCATAGAAGTTCAATAAAATCAGTTTGTATCATATTAAAATATCATAAACATATATAGATGTTGTCATAAGAGTAATGTTAAAGGTGAACTAGAAATTTGGGTACATAGTATACAATGCAATTATTTTGGAGATTAGGATATCCAAAATTGTCAGCTGATGACAAGTTAATTGTTTTTAATAAAAATCTTATTAAAATATACACATATATTTACATAAGCACATATATAAATGTATATGAACATGCATACATAATTACGTATGTATACATACACATCAAGAAAGAGATTATACTGATACAGAAGGATTTTAGGAAGATGTAGGTTCCATATTTACAGTTCTCTGCCAATAACTTGAATCAGAGTGATTGTAGTATTTATGCAATAGCACCTCATTTTCAAGGGTTTGTTATATGCCGTACCTTCCTTGTACTCATTTTTTATATAAATTTCCTCATTTAATTGCCACAAAAAGTCTTTGAAGTAGATTTTATTATTCCTGTATTACAGAGGTAGGAATTACAGTATTAAAACATTAACATACTTGCCCAGCATCCGGCTAGTGACTGGTCATAAGTTAAGATTCTAATTGAATTACTCCTTAATGCAAACCCCTTAATTGCTATAGTGTATGAACGTCCATATTCACAATTCACGAAAAACAAAAAGATTTTTTCGAAAAAATCTTTCTTGTTAATTCTTGTATGATCTTTGTCTTTCATATCCTCTTTTGTCTACCGAAAGCTAATATTACCTGGGTCGAGAATAAGATCATCTGGGGTCCAAAACTGTAGACTTCAACTAATAAAGTTATGGTTTCATTCACATTTAAATTCTAGTTAGTCTTGTTTTTCACTAAATGAACGTGAATTTTTATAACAGCAATATATTTCCATCCTAATTATCAATAAATATGTATTGATTACCCACTGGTAAAGCATTATAGTAAATTTCAAGGATGGAAAATGAATATGGAGCTATTTGTGTTTTTAATATAAACAACTCGCCAAAGAAATAACATCTAACACTTTTGGAAATGCATTATGCCAGATGGGAAGAGAATTCTTGTTGATAGATGACAACTATTCTTAATGTTTACAAAATGTGAGAATTATTTTAAAAAGCTGCATATTTTTGTGTTTAGAATGTAAATTAGCTGACATCTCAGAAAGCTACTTAGCTTTACTTACCCTAGCAGAAAGCTTCTAATCATCTGATATCAGGCTCTCTATTGAATGTGCTAACACACCTATAATATTTTAAGTAATTAAGAAAGAAATAATAATATTTACTTAAATATTTTTGAAATGAGCTTGGATAGTAATGAAGTTAGCTGTGGAAACGAATTAAATTTGATAAAAATTGTCAAAAAGCAAAAAAGTGGACACTGCATTTTGACATTTATAATTAATTCCCACACAAATATTTGTTTAATCAGACAATGTGGTTAATCACCAAGGTGAAATTGAAAGTTACCAACAGTGAATGCTGGTGTAAAAGTTAATAAATTCAGTTCATAATCATTATGCACATGCTAGTTATAATAATTTACTGTCCATACCAAATCTTTATAAGCATTGTAATTAAATATAAAATGCACATTAGAATGATAATGAGTAATTAGGGCAACATAACTAATATGCATGAAAGTCCCAAAGCTCATTAAAATGTTAAAAGACAAAACCTGTTCTACCTAGTGTTTTTGCATATTTTCCATAGCTAAATGAATGCCAGTAGAATCTTTGCATTGTTTTGTAATTTTTGGTTTTTATAAATTATGCATTTAAAACACCCTGGAAACATTTGTTTCAGTTACCAAGTGCAGGCTGATTTCTATTTTGGAAGAATCAGAGCCAACAAGACACACACACACACACACAGACACACACAAACACACACTCAAAACCCACATAAAAACAAACAATACTATTACTAGGCTACCTCGTCGGATTACTTTAGGACGAAGAACATAAAACCATAGTGTTTGTTGGATTACTTTAGGAAGAAGAACATAAAACCATAGTGGACCACTATTTTATGAGGCACACAGCAGAACACATTGGAGAGCGCTTTCAGATGATAGACCCAATGGGGAGCATCATCTTGACCAATCTTTACACTTTTTACAATATAGTTATGCCTCCTTCTACAAATTTCTATTTTTTAAAATGGTAAATTCAAATTAAGACACTGAACCCCCTTTAACACTTTGCCAAAATGATAGGAGAAGTAGGACATGTTGCTTCTAACATTTTTCAGGAATCATTCATCCTGTGTCTTTATAAACAAACACATAAACTGCTTCTAATAGGCCCAGTACACATAGAGTAACTTTCTAGCTGAATCATATCCTGCAGGTTACATTCAAACTGAGTAAATGATTTTAACTCCTAAATACATTTTGGATTCAACTAATAACAGATTTTTAGTCCAATAAATGCTTATTTTCTTAACAAGGATATCCATTTGAGCAAAATGTAGCTCTGTATGTCTAGAAGGTATAACATTTTCAGAGAAATTTTTAGCTTTACATTAAGTTAGAGGTGACATATACACAGAAATTGTGCTATTTCCATAGCTTTTTCATTAAAATTTATTCATTGAAAAAAATGCTCTGAGAAATGGAAATTATGAGAAAAATGGCATTGATGTCAATATTTGGTCATATAATAGAAATGCATTTATCATTTGTCAGTTATGTATTACACGAGCATTGTAAGACTATCCACGTTAAATTTTAACTTACTGGAATTTAACTCTATTCAATTTTTTTAAAAGTCTAGAGGTGATTTTTGCACATTAATTTTGTATCCTGAGACTTTGTCAAAGTTACTTATCAGCTTAAGGAGATTTTGGGCTGAGATGATGGGGTTTTCTAAATATACAATCATGTCATTTGCAAACAGAGACAGTTTGACTTCCTATCTTCCTATTTCAATACCCTTTATTTCTTTCTCTTGCCTGATTGTTCTGGCCAGAACTTCCAATACTATGTTGAATAGGAGTGGTGAGAAAATTCACAAGCATTTGTACACAGCAGTAATAGACAAACAGAGAGTCGAATCATGAGTGAACTCTCATTCACAATTGCTACAAAGAGAATAAAATACCTAGGAATACACCTTACAAGGGATGTGAAGGACCTCTTCAAGGAGAACTACAAACCACTGCGCACGGAAATAAGAGAGGACACAAACAAATGGAAAAACATTCCATGTTCATGGATAGAAAGAATCAATATCATAAAAATGGTCATACTGCCCAAAGTAATTTATAGATTCAATGCTATCCCCATCAAGCTACCGTTGACTTTCTTTTTATTTTAACAATGCCATCAAAAAGTTGGCAAAGGTTATGAACAAACACTTCTCAAAAGAAGACATTTGTGCAGCTAACAAACATATGAAGTAAAGCTCAGTATCACTGGTCATTAGAGAAATGCAAATCAAAACCACAATTAGTTACCATCTCATGCCAGTTAGAATGGGAATCACTAAAAAGTCAAGAAGCAACAGAAGCTGGTGAGGATGTGGAGAAATAGGAACATTTTCACACTGTTGGTGGGAGTGTAAATTAGTTCAACCATTGTGGAAAACAGTGTGCTGATTCCTCAAGCATCTAGAACTAGAAATACCATTTGACCCAGCAATCCCATGACTGGGTATATACCCAAAGGATTATAAATTATTCTGCTATAAAGACACATGCACACATATGTTTATTGCAGCACTGCTCACAATAGTAAAGACTTGGAACCAACCCAGATACCCATCAATAAAGAATAAAGACTGGATAAAGAAAATGTGGCACATATACACCATGGAATACTATGCAGCCATAAAAAAGGATGAGTTCATGTGCTTTGCAGGGACAGGGATGAAGCTGGAAACTATCGTTCTCAGCAAACTAACACAAAAACAGAAAACCAAACACCACATGTTCTCACTCATAAGTGGGAGTTGAACAATGACAACACATAGACACAGGGAGGGGAATATCACACACCGGGGCCTGTCGGGGGACAGGGGGCTCAGGGAGGGATAGCATTAGGAGAAATACCTAACGTAGTTTTAATGGGATAGCATTAGGAGAAATGCCTAATGTAGGGTTGATGGGTGCAGCAAACCACCATAGCACGTGGATACCTATGTAACAAACGTGCGTGTTCCACACATGTATCTCAGAACTTAAAGTATAATTTTAAAAAGTCTAGAGGATAAATTATAACAAGATCATAAAACTGTAATATTTTATAGACATAATGCATTCATTTATTGTGTTCATTTATTCAATAAACATTTTTAAAGTATCACCTATGTTTCTAATACTTGACCAAGTCTTAGGGAAACCCATAAGATTATGACATAGTATCAACTAGTTCATAATTCCACTAAAACCTTGAATTTCTCTAAGGCAGGAACCATTTTAATCTATCCTTGACCTCGAGCACTGAGTAAATAAATTATTAAAAGAAGAGACAATAATTCAGAACAAAAGTAGAGTGAATAGATGACATATAAAAATAGAAAGTAATTTTCAATTTCCAAATACACTCCCTGTGTGGTCACTGAAGAAATGGGAAGTCCTCCCATGGTGAGTTTCCATCACCCTTTCTTGTGAGCTCTCATAACACCTTCCTGAGATGCTAGTTTTGCAGACTCTTGGTTTGTATAGCACTTGCTCTCATTTTGGTTTTCACAAGCAGCTCTATTCTCTATGGTTATCTTCATTCATATATTATTCACATTGAATTACTGTGGAATCCACAATTCATTTTAGACACTTTATTTTCTCAACAGAAGATAAAACAAACTTTCTCTTTAAGGCAGACCCATAGAGCCCTCTTTGGCTTTGGTACATAGGAGATTTTGAGAATGAATAACTTTGGAAAACTCTACCTCTAAGTAATAGTCTGGACAATTCTTTGGAAAATACTGACTCCCCTTACCTTCCAAATGTAGATGAAGAGTATTTCTTAACCCCAATGATGACAGGCTTGACCATGTGGCTGCTTTGGCTAATGGGCTTTAAAGATATGTCAGAGACACAGGAGTGAGAAATAGATAATAATTGTTATATGTCCCTAAAATGTAGTGATTATTTGCCACACAATATCACTGTGTCTATAGCTGACTAAAAAATGGCATTAGTATAAAAGCGATCCATGATTACTTTCTGAGTCAAAATGTACTGGTAGGAGTCATAGACAAATACTACTTGAATTTTTTCTAGAGCTCTGATGCCCAGATATATAGTATTTTAGTGCCTAGTTATATAGTGTTACATGTGATATTTCATAATATATAAAATAAAAATTTAAAATTAACCATTTAGTTTCAGATAATCTGTTCCTTACCACAGCAGTCCCCAATCTTTTTGGCACCAGGGTGGTTTATGGTTTTGTGGAAGACAATTTTTCTATGGACTGAGGGGTTGGTGGGGATGGTGGAACTGTTACACCTCAGATCATCAGACATTAGATTCTCATAAGGAACATACATTCCTCACATGTGCAGTTCACAATAGGGTTCACACTTCTATGAGAACATGATGCCACTTCTCATATGACAGGAAGAGGAGCTCAGATGGTAATGCTTGCTACCCTGCAGCTCACCTCCTTCTATGCAGCTGTGTGTATAGTCATTTAAGTATAAAAAAAATTATAAGGTATTATTTCGCAGTGAAACAACAAAAATGTGAAAGCAGTATGTATGCAGACATTGCATTATTCATATTAGGAGCACACGATATGTCCAGCAGCAGTCTGTTGCCTGGGGCTTGGGGACGCCTGCCTTATCATATCTAAGTATTGTAACAAATACGTTAAATTTAAGTATATATAAAATATAGAAAAATAAGGCATAAAATAAATATTCAACTAAACACATATAGCCATTCATCCCTCAGTATCCATGGAGGGTTGGTTCTAGAACTCCTCAAGGATATAAAAATCTGTATATGCTCTAGTTCCTTATATATAAAATGGCATATTTGCATAGAACCTATGCACATCGTCCCATATGATTTAACTCATCTCTAAATTACTTATAACACCTAACACTAAATAAATGCTATATAAATAGCTGTTACACTGTATTGCTTTTAGTTGTAGCTTTATTATTATATTGTTATTTTTTAGTTCAAATATTTTTTTAAGCCTTCCCTGGTTAAATCCACAAATGTGGAACCCATGAATACAAAAGGTCAATTGTGTGTGTGTCTGTGTGTGTATGTCTGTGTGTGTGTGTGTGTGTGTCTGTGTTTATTCATGTAAGTATAAAGAAAAATACAAGGTATTATACACAGAAAAACATATCAAAAATGTGAAAGCAACATATATGCAGACATTGCATTATTTGTTTTAGAGTCACATGATAATGGGAATTTTAAACATGCAAATGGTAATGCTACAGAAATGCTCTACTCAGCAAAGGGGAATGAAATTATGATATCTTTTTTGGCATACAGGAAAATGTTCAACATTTCTCTAACATAAATAATTTCACGATTACTTTATTCTTTAAACAACAATAGCATTTTATTTTTTATTGAGTGCCTACTATGCTTCAGGCACTGGTCTTAGGACTTGGAATACATCACTAACAACACAAAGACTATTCCCTTGTGAAGTGTACATTCCGATGAGAGAGGAGAGACAATTAGCAATAAAGAAGTAAATATACACCATGTCAGATCGAGATTATTGGTATGGAGAACAATAAGGACAGTTAAGAAGTAAAGGATTGAAGAGTAAGGAAGTAGGATTGTTATTTTATATAGGAGGTCAGGGAGCACCTCCTTAATAAGGTGGACATTGAGCAGAGACTGGAAGGAAATGAGGATGCAAACATGACATGTCAATATCTGAGGGATGACTATTCCAGACTGAGGAAGTATCAAATAAAAAGACTCTGAAGTAGGGGTGCTCTTGGTTTGTGTTCCACCAATTTGAAACAGTCCAATATTGCTAGAGCAGATTGGACAAGGGAGACAATGGACAGAGGTGTGGTCACAGAAGTGGCAAGAGGATTGATCATTTAGAGACTTACAAACCTTTGTAATGAATTTGGCTTTTATTCTGAAAACGCAAGGGAAGTGAAGCATAGTTGTGTGTAGCAAGGATGTAGGATTTGTCTTGTTTTAACAGAAACACTATGGCTACTGTGCTGAGAATGATTTGTAACAGGAGCAAAAGCCAAAACCAGGAGGACCAATTAGGAGACTACTGAAATATTCCAAGCAAGAAGTAATGTTAGCTAGCACCAGCATGATAACTATAAGAGTGATGAGAAGTATAAGATTTCAGATGTATTTTAAAGGCAGAACCAACAAGATTATAGCATCTCTCAAGACTTACAAATGTTTCTTCATGACATTGATGAACTAGTAATAGTAACTGTTCATCAAATGCACAGATAAGCTTTGCAGGATCAGAGCAGTAATAGACAGGATCTGGTGACTTTGACTAAAAGGGCATTAAATAAGATTGAGATTATAAGGAGAGTATCAGCTGCATTTCAGAGCAAAATATATATGTATTCCTGAGCAAAATGGAAAGAACCCAAACATATTCTTTAATAATTTATTCATGTGCTGCTCTTGCTGACACGGAATTTCTGTTTTGTCAGTGAGACTTTTCCTTTCTTGATGTTCTCTTCACTTGTCAAATTACTTTTGCTATTAGGCAGAGTTTTCTCATACCATGTTATTTAATCATTTTAGGAAGGATGACTTTTTTTTCTCTTGTAAAACATCCTTGGCCCCAAATAAACCCATACTACTCTTTCTGAAAATTACAGTTTTCCTACCACCCCTCCTCCCACATCTTCTGATTTCTTTAAGATACACTATTTATAGGTAAAATGTCTCTCCTACTTTGTCTCTCATTCTTTTGCTCTTAGTTACTACTTACTGTGCATGTTCTGATTTAGCTTTCTTTCTTCATAAATAGAAGGGTCCAAAGCTATGTTTTTCAAATGAGAAAAAAAAATACCTCTCATTTCTACAACTACTATCACTTCCCACTAAGATTTTTTTTTTTTTGTCCTCCTTGTTTGTAAGTTCATGGCAAGTTTATGGATAAAGCACACTGGTTGCACAGTTACTACCTCTGCGGCTTTAGTCTTTGAACCATACAGAAATATTATCATGTTACATCCTCCAAGATGCAGGTTTGAGTAGGCAATTGCCGTGTCAAAATAAATGGGGCGGGGGTGAAAGTATGTTTATTTAATGGTTTAATGTTCATTTTCTTACTAGGGAATCTATATCTGTAGTTTTGGAAAATGTCATTCGCTTAACATATTTTCTGTAGTCTTGCTAAACTTCTGACGCTCATGTAATTGAAGGCTGGGTAGAGGCAGGGAGATACAGGTAGTTTACAATTATATTTCTACGACATAAATCTTATTTTTTTCTTTTCCTTTCAAGATACTGAAAGTTTTCTTTTTCTTTTTATAAGACAGTGTGTTTGGAAAGTAATTCTTTAGAATATATTAACAAAATGAATTATTCATTTTATAGAATTAATTCTAATAAATGAATTTTAATCAACTTTTAAAATGTTCTTTTTTAAGATTTTTGAAGGCCATAGTAACAAGAAGAAATTATAAACCATTCAGTAAGCTAAGAAATCAGATCCAGTTATTATTCTGAGAGGGCAGAAGTCATACTACCCCAAGGCTCCCTGCTGCCTTTGGATTTACTGTTAGATCTTTGGAGGAAACTGGCTCTGAAAACAGAGGAAAACATGATCCAGTGAGGACTGGCCTAAGGGAAGATCCGACCAATGCTATCCTCATCTGTTACCCCATGTATATTCACTGCCATTACTTTTTCAATTGATTGACTTCACCTATCTCGAATGTATATACAAGCCTGGCTCATTCACATTTTGAGAGATCAATGTTAGTCTTTAAAAGTGTATGATGACTTAAAACATAACAATAAACATCATGGAAGCTCTAACACCATACCTTGAATGATTAATATAAGTAGAAACATATTTTCATTAACAAATTCCAAAAAATGTTCTAATGTTTTACAGAGATCTAAAGAGTCTGCACTTTTCTAATCTTTATTTTTTTGAAAATTCACTAAAAATACTTTTTTATATAAGGAAGTTTATAACAGCTTCAGTATTAGGAAAAAATGCATTCAAATGTTTTAGGATTTGTAAGGTTTGTACTGAAGGGCAATTTTATTTACAAGACTGTGCTTGCTGAGAATAGAGATACATTCAGAGAATCCCAACTTTTACAATACTTGCAAACTTGTCCAATATATCCAAATCAATCACATACAGCTATAATTTCAGCATGACTGACAACAGAGAAGAGATCAGATCATGAGTAACTTGAAAGAAAGAAAGTTTGGCAAACAGCTAGGAAAACAGTGAACCATTTAATTCCTGTTGATACAGCTGATGGCCCAATAAATTTCACACATATTTTACAGTGGATGCATCACTGGAGTGAGCATTGCTGACTGCAAGGGGACAGCTACTTCAAGCTGTAATTTAACCAGTGCTAACCGTTGTCAAAAGAACAATATGAATTAATTCTGCTTTAGCACCAACAAACTACTCATAATATAACCCTTTCTCTTCTTACTGCACTTTCATTCACTTCATGAGTCACAGGTAACTCATCCATCCGTCCATCATTTAATGGCCTCTAACATGCACATACTCATAATCAACACAATATCAGATCATTTTTACCACAGTGTAAATGACTAATGCTAGCTTAGTAAATTCAACCCCTTGAAAAAGTTGAATATAATAACATTAAACTTGATATTAGGAAAATAATCTCTTAGGATAATAGTTTCAAACAATGGACAGATTGTTATTGAGGGTTTAGGGAGTTAGTGATGGAGACTTCACTCATCATCCTAAAATCAGAATTCGTATGTAGTCATATATCTCTGCTCTCTGAAAATTTGTTTACCAAATAATTTTGTTTTGTTCTGTACCTTTTCAATTACAAGGGAATCAAAGATCACAGCTTAGTACTCTGTCACATTGGATATTAAATATTTTTAAAAAACATTAAGGTCCAGTTAACATGTAAAATTTCACTTATTGTCTTTCTTGTGGAAAAGAAAATGACCTCATCATATATTTAATGTAATTGACATGATCTTTTATATGCCCAAGTAGTGTACCACCACAATTGCATATTTTCCCGGAAAGGATGCCTTTGTGTTACATACACTTTTCACATTTTTTCACATTGAACCCAAGCCTCTTATTTCATGTTCAAAGAGGAATACAAGGTTTGCCACATCTGCCTTTCAGAAAAGATTTTCTGGATTATGCTATAAAGGTAGGCTATGGATGGAATTCTGGGAGAGTAAAATGTGATATACTCATTCAGGTTTTAATTAAATTAATCACATTCTTTCAGTACCAAGGCAATGAATTTTTTAAAACTCATTTTTCTTTTTTGCCCATGTCTTATCATGATCCCATGCCTTTAAAGGAAGCAGGACTATAATACTCTATTCTCCAGTAATAATCCTAATTTAATAATAGCTAATGTTTTTATTGACAACTAACTCAGTGCAAAGCAGTAGGAAGCATTTTCCTTGAATTATTGTATTTTCTCCATACAGCAATCCTGTGAAGTAAGTGCTGTCTATTTTACAGGTGAGAAAACTGGGATTTAAAGGGTTAAGCACCTCACACAGTAAATGTTAGAGCTACGTTTGTTGGACTCAAAAACAATGCTTTTTTATTGCATTATTTCACCACTGTGTAAATGTTTAAGGTGTGGGGGAAGCTGGAGGTACATTATAAACTTGATTATTTTCATCCCGGTTGAATGCTGACCGGAGACTTAATTCAATGTGAAAGTCCTTAAGTTATAAAGATTGTGATTCAACTATATTTTGAAAGTTTGATTTTTTTAAATATTAACTTCTTTTAAGGTGAAACTAATTCATTAGGCAAAGACATATTTGCTTCATGAAAAGAGTTCATTGACCTTGTGATATGTTTCTGTGAGATCTATAACAACCTTTGAAAGATTGTCATTGTTTCCCACCCTGAGTTTCAACCTAACTTCAAGTAAGAAATTTTTAACGACCTATAATTGGCCTCCTATGAAACAATAATATATTGAACACATCCTATATTATGTATTCTCTATGAGATACTGAAAATCTTAAAATTTTTCCAAAGACTGTCCATTTGACCAAGGCTGCCTTAATGTAGTATATAAATCCTAAATATAGACTAAGGTCAACATGCTTATTTTCCACAGCGTTTTCAGAGCATGTGGGTTATGTAGGACTGATTTCTTCTCTGGACTCTAAATTCACTATTTCTCTATGGGCAACGTTATTTATACTGTTGCAGTATTTAACATGAAACATGTTACTACTGTTCTTCTCTGGGCACCCTTTTTTATTGTTGCAGTTATTTAACGTGGTGTCTTCATAATCATTCATCATTTTAAGGGGATAGGGTGGTGTTCAAATTCTTTTGCCATTGAAACTCTAAAGTTTCCTTTCCACTACCTCAACTTAGTAAGTATATTAAAATAATTGTTGGATTTTACTCGTTTTTAATAATAACAATACTCTGTACATAACTAAAGCTCCCACTGAGGATGGCACAAGAGGAAGAAGATATTTGTAGCCATTGTCATGTAACTAAAAATGAATCTTGATTAGGCTTGTTGGGTGCCAAGTGCAGAGGTTCTGTTTCTTGCATCCACAGAGCCTGGAGTTTTGGATGAAGAACTTTTCATTATCTTATCCTGAAATGACTAGCTAAACAATGCAAAGAAGTAATCCCACTGAGCAAATTAGAAAGGAAGGCTCTTCCTTGGTGAGCCTCTAACCACACAGGTATTAAATACATTGTGTTGACCCTTTCACTGCTGGCTTTCCCCAACATCTGTTTCTTGCTCTTCCTCACATCTGTCTAATAACATTCCTCTGAAATTGATTTTATTTCCACTCTGCAATTACTTCAGCTCACAGTCCACTCCAAAGGATGCTATTCTACTGGTGAATTTGAGAGACTCTAGCACTCACCTTCCTTGCCATTTTAATGTTATTGAAATATTACATCTAAGAAGAAAAAAAGGCTATATCTACAGAAAGAAAAACAGTTCTGGAAACATAAACACATGAAGATGCATAAATTTATATCCCTACTCCCAGTAAAAACAGCTTACACTGCCGGTGCCAGGCCAAAATTCACAGAGCAATGGAGGGAGTGCAGTGGCGGGAGAAATAGACTTGGAAGCAATCACTTAGATTTTTTCATTTGATCAACTTTCTAAGAAAGAGCCCACATGATTATTTAAAACATGGAACATTGTAGTGGAAAATGAGTGTTTCGTACAACTTGGGCAAACATATTTATAATTTTTTACTGTACAGCTCCAGTTGGAGATTTAATTAGTTATACTTTTTGTCAGGTACATCTGTTCCAGGGAAATAAATGACCATATCCTTATGGCACAAATAATTGAAGCCTTCTCCTTACATGAAATCTGTGAGTATATTATAGCTCATGAGCCCTTAGAAACCTCTTGAGCCAGAATTACAGTTCACCTTAAAAGTCATGGAACGCATAACCTATGATGTAGAATACAGCTTAGAGATCCACTATTCCAGTAATTCGACATATCCAGAATATATCCCAAGAAATATCAGACCCACAAAATGCTCAAATAAAACCTTATAGAATGCTGCGGTCACATAAGTTTGGAAAAGGGTCTGTCCAAAAGACAGCAGTCCCTAACCTTTTTGGCACCAGGGACCGGTTTTGTGGAAGACAATTTTTCTACGGACAGTGGGGTGGGGTGGAAGGTTGTTTCAGGATGATTCAAGTGCATTAAATTTATTGTGCACTTCATTTCTATTATTATTATTATATTGTAATATAGAATGAAATAATTATACAACTCGCCATAATGTAGAATCAGTGAGAGCCTGAGTGTGTCTTCTTGAAACTAGACAGTTTCATCTGGGGGTGATGGGAGACAGTGACACCCAAAGTGTGTTGCTTTTCCAGTCTACTCTATGATCTCATTTTGGTGGCTGTGACTGCAGAAGACCCTGCTTCACAAAGATAGGATGTTGGAAATGGAAGCAGGTTTTTCACTCCTTTGTGGCAACCCAGGATATTCTGCCTTGACTTTAATCCAGAACCTATGGAGATTTGAGGTTGTCCCAAACATACTTTTAAGGCCACAGTCATTTGCAATCTCAAGTAATTGAGTCTCTTCTGGCAGGGACAAAGTTGATTCACCTGGCTTATTCACAAATGGGTCACGGATCCATTCCTTCCCAGTTCGGGTGTCTTTTGTGATTGGGAAATAAAGCTCAAACTCTTTTGAAAACTGAGCTAGGTGATCATGCACCAGCTGGGAGAAAGAAGGTCCTGGCTCAGCCTCTTTCAAAATCTCTGCTGATGTTTGAAACATGTCAAAAATCTCAGTGTTCATTTGTCACCCTCATAATTCCAGTTTGGCTTTGAATGCAGCCACTTTATCTGCCAATTTGAACACAGTTGTCATTCTCTCCTGAAATGAAACGTTGAGTCCATTGAGCAGGTTGAATACGTCACACAACTAAGCAAGTTTTGTGAACCATTCTGTGTCACTGAAATGTGCTGCCATTGGTGACTGTGTTTCTAAAAGAAATCTCTGCAGTGGCTCTCATAATTCAAAAACTCTGGCCAGTGATCCACCTTTAGAAAGACATCTCACTTCTGTGTATAAGAGAAAGCATGTGTGCTCTGTGTCCATCTCCTCACAGAGCTGTGGGAACAGATGTGAGTTGAGGGCATGTATTTTAACGTGATTGGTAATTTTAATCACATTCTGCAAAATGATTTTAGTTCAGGTAACATTTTCCAGCTAGCTAGCATTTCTCTACGGATGACACAACGTGTAGACTTACATTCAGAATTGACCTCTTTGACCCGAATAGTGAAACCAGAAAGCTATCAAGTCATGGCGGCAACTCCGTCCACGCATATACCAACACAAAGTAACCAATTCAGTTTTCCTGATTTGTAATCATTCAGAGGCTTGAATAGTCCTGCAACTGTGGTGTTGGCTGGCAACAAAAGTGCACATAACACATCCTTCTGAACATCCTCCTGAAAAATATATCCCACATAAACAAGTATTGTTGCCTTGTCAACATCAGTAGACTCATCAACCTGGATTGCATACCACAGTGATTCATTAATCCTCTCTAACAATGGTGCCTTAATATCTTCTGCTATTTCATCTAGTTATGGTGCTAGCCAAAAGAGGAACACGTGCCACCTTTTGAACAGCAGCCTCTCCTAGAAGTTCACGGCAAATGTCCTCAGCAGCAGGCAGGGTCAACTCTTCACCAATAGGAAAGGGCTTCTTAGCTTTCGCAATGTGGTTAGTCATGAAGAATCACGCTCTTTAGTACAGACACATTTGATGAAGTGGTGACCTTCAATAATTGCTTCTGTTCTTTATGTTTACATATTTTTTTCCTTTTGAAAAACTCCAAAGGCTTGTCTTTTAATGCAGGGTGCTTGGTCTCCATGTGGTAAAGCAGTTTTGAAGGTTTCGTGGCTTTGTTGGATAGCCAGTCACCACATATGATACAAAGTGGGTTAGGAGAATGTGAATCACCTGTTACAATGAACCTGTAATTTCAGTAAGACTCTTGGTATTTTCTTTTAAATTCAGCTTTCTTTTGTTGGCAGTCTTAGGGTTGTTGTGTCTTTTCCCCTTTTCAAAGAAGCTCTCCAGTGATGTTTGGTTTTTACTCATTTTGGCTAGGGTTAGCGTGTGGGCTTACCAAAACTGTGGCTGAGACAAGTATGCAGTGTAAGAAAGAGGCACGGACAGAAGTGGTAAATAAAATAATGGGTGGGCCACATGCAGACTAAAGTCGCAGATTCTGACTTAAAGCCTGCCACCAGATATAGCTGTGCAATTGAAATACCTCAACTTATTTGCCATTATAAAGCCTGTCAACAGATGCAGCTTAATTGTTGCTTGCCACTCACTGATAGGGTTTTGATATGAATCTGCAAGCAATTGATTTGTTAATGGTCTCTGTGTATAATTCCCCTCTAACATTAGTCTGTATTGCAGCCACTCCCCAGTGCTAGCAACAGTGCCTCAGCTCCACGTCAGATCATCAGTCATTAGATTCTCATAAGGAGTGTGCACCTTACATCCCTTGCATGTGCAGTTCACAAAAGGGTTCACACTCCTATGAAAATCTAATGCTGCCATTGATCTGACAGGAGGTGGAGCTTAGGCAGTAATGTCAGTTATGGGGAGCATTTGTAAACACAGATGAAGCTCCATTTGTTCACCTGCCACTCACCTCCAGCTGTGTAGCCCGGTTCCTAACAGGGCCAGGGACTGGGGACCCCTGAAATAAAAGATTCATAAGACTTACGTGTACATCACAATTTCTAAGAAGTACTGTGGAAAGGAATTCTCTGGGCATTATCAGGCATGTCTGTACACATAGAATCCTTTTATTTATACAGAGTAATAGGGTTCAGAATCTTCTAAACTTGGAATCCACTGAAAATGCTCAGTCAATGCCAGTTAACTAAAATGAATTGATTCAGGTCCAGTGTGAGCAATGATCTATTTAATTGCATTCTCTCCTCAGTTTCTGCCTTTTCTATGCATTGGTGAATGACTTTCTCATTATCCTAAGGATTACTACAACCCCGTAGCTATTCTGCCCATTTCCTCTCCTGCCTCTTTGCAGACCATGTTCCACACAACAGACAAATAATCTTTATAAGATTTTAACTAAATCATGTCACTCTGCTCAAAATCTGCAAAATCTTAGCAGCTTAGAATAAAATTCAAAGCTTTTATCACGGGCTACTAGACCCTATAGAATCTGGGCTCCAGGCCCCTGCCCCACCTCCTCTTCTAGATTATTCTCACCTATTCTACTCAAGCAATGATTACCATTTTGCTATTTCTAAAACAGTGTGTTAAACTTAATCCTGTTAAACCTGTTTCCACCTCAAGCATGCTTTCCACTCAGGACCTTTGCCTTTCCTGTTTCTTATTATAATAATTTTCTTTTTTTTTTTTTTTTTTTTTTTTGAGACGGAGTCTTGCTCTGTAGCCCGGGCTGGACTGCAGTGGCCGGATCTCAGCTCACTGCAAGCTCCGCCTCCCGGGTTTACGCCATTCTCCTGCCTCTACAAATCGCTAAATGATTCCTTTTCTCACATCACTTAATTCTTTGTTCAAATATTACCTTATCATCAAGGATCTCTTAGACTGCAACATAGTAAATAACATATCTTGCTCTTCCTTTTTGTTTCACCCTGCTCTGTTTTCATCTTAGTTTGTATCACTTCGTATCAGCTCTGTGAGGCCAGGAATATTATTATTTTTTTCATTAATGTGATCCCTGATACAAATATTTGTTGAATCAACAAAGGAATAAAGAATAAATAAATGGATGAATCCTTTTCTTTTTGAACAAGTTATTTCCAAAAGATGCACAGTAATATGAATATGTAATAAGAATTTTTATGTCTCCAAGTAAAATCAATAGAGGCTTTCGGTTCAAGTTTATAATTTTAACCACAAAGGGATATCTGCATGAGAATCTTCTCCCCACATTGATTACTCCACAACACTTGGACGTTTAACTCTGTACCTTGCAAAATGCTCTTAGGACTTTTTCTTGTGCATATTATTAATGTTATTAATTTTTTATTCATTCTTTATCCATATTTTTCATAAGACATTTTAGGCATCTTTCCATTTTCGGTGTTCATCATAGCAACCCACAAAGCCCTAGATAACAGGATCATGTCCCTTTAACTTGTGTGGTAAAGCACCCAGTGCTGAGCCATATGTACACTGTACTGCACAAAAGCCTTTAAATGATGAATTAGATTTTGATTTCGGTTCATTACGCCTGGGTTTTCACACAATGTTCCAGATTTCATGCTTTTGTTTATAATGAGTCATGGCCCCCTTGACAAACAAGAGAGTAATTAAACTAACCAGGTTATCAATAGAAGCTTGTGATGGATCTCCCGTTGCATATGGTTATTTCATCTTCAATAATAGTTAGATATCATAAAAGATTACGGCCTGTTTGTGTGACAGGAAAGAGATTAAAGCAGGTGAGAACAATAGTGAAAATACAAGTTTACCTGTACCTGTTATGAGCAGTGTCTTAATAATTGACAGGTACATGGAGTTTTATTTATAGATTTTTAAAATATATTTCATTGACTTTTGTAGGTGACATGAAACTTTGCTTAACAAAATAATTTTAAAATTATGAAATGATTTCTTGTATTGTGTTTGTGAATATATATATATACACACACCCATATATACATAAATATGTATATATAAGGGTGTATATACATATATGTACATTATAAATGTTATACATATATGATATTATATATATAAAACCAGGTGTGTGTTGGTGTATATATATGTATCTATATTATCTTGTAACAGTTCTTATGCAAACATTTTTTGGAAATATTATTTCATTAATTTTCACCAATTTATTAGCAAGTACTTTAACAAAAATATTTTCCTTGCAATGTTTTCTAGAACTATAAATAATAAGAATAAAAACACCACAGAGAAATAGAAGTGCAATAATTTTTCATATGTTGAAAACTATATATTCAGTGTTCACTGAATATTGATAAAACATTAAACACTGTACTTTTTCATTGCTTTCCAAATAAATCAAAATATATCCACAGTGCACACTTAGGCCATATTTCTGAATGAACTAGTTTTTGTATCTTCAAGATTCTAGTTGTTGAATAATTTTCTATAGTGTTATTTGAAATATTAATTATAGTATGTTAAAAACTTGGTAGAAAAGGAAATGTTTATGAAAAGATGCATACATACAACTACTAGTGTTTCTCTCCAAAATTCTTTTTTTTTTTTTTTGAGATGGAGTTTTGCTTTTGCCGCCCAGGCTGTAGTGCAATGGCAGTCTTAACTCACTGCAACCTCTGCCTCCCGGGTTAAAGCGATTCTCCCGCTTCAGCCTCCCAAGTAGCTGGGATTACAGGGGCCCACCACTATGCCTGAGTAATTTTTGTAATTTTAGTAGAGACAAGGTTTCACCATGTTGGCCAGGCGGGTCTCGAACTCCTGACCTCAGGTTATCCACCCGCCTCAGCCTGTCACACTGCTGGGATTACAGGTGTGATCTACACTGTGCCCAACCCCCTCCAAAATTCTTCTATTTACAGTCTTTTCCATCTGAGTCAATAACCTTTTGGCTACTCAAGCCAAATTACATCACCCTTGACTCCTCTTTTTTTCTCTATGTCACTTCAGTCTGTCTAGAAATCTTATCAGCTCCACCTTCACAGTAGACCACAAGCCCAATAACTTTCCACCACTTCCACTGCTACCACCTTGACGTGAACCACCCACCTTCATTTGCCTTGCTTACTGCATTCCCTACTTTATCCCTAGACTTTTATCCTAGCCTCACTATGGACTTTTTTCAACACAGCAGCCAGAGTCATCTTTTCAAAAAACCGATCAGATTTTATCTCTACTCTGCAGGGATTCACCATTTGTCCTAGAATAAAAGTCAATTCCTTGAAATGACCCAAGAGGTCCTACCCAATCTTCCATCCTTTGTTTCTCTTTGGTATAAACTTGGAATCCACTGAAAATTGTTCTTATCTGCTCCTGCTCTCCTTTCTCTTGTGTCAGCCACACCAATCTTGCTATTTCTTAAACAAACTAGGCTAGCTTCAGCCTCAGTGTCTTACTGCAGGCTCTTCCCTCTTCCTACAAGGCTCTGTCTCTAAATATCCACATAGCTAACTCACTCATTCACATCTAGTTTTTGTGCAAATCTTAGCATCTCGATGAGGCCTACTCAGATTACCCTATCGAAAACTTCAATCCATTCCTTTCTCTGATTCCTCTTACCTTGCAACTATAAGGGTTTTGTTTTTATTTTACTGTATTGTTTGTCACCTTCTAACATTTTATTTAAACTACTAATTTGCGACATCTGCTGCTTATAGTCTGTCTCCCCATTTGTTAGCCCATCTAGAATATAAGCTTCATCACCTCAGGGCAATTAACTGCTTTGTTCCTTGAGAAATGTCTGGCACATGTTGACAGCTGAATAACTATGTGAAGGATTAAAAAAAAAAAAGTTATGCTGCAAAAAAAAAAAAAAAAGGTTTTTAAGCATCACACTGTGCTAGGCACTGTGCAATAATCTTGGAATATACAAAGATGAATCAGATATTTATCCCTGCCTTCAAAGAACTGAAAAGGAAGTCTGGCATACCCATAAATACAGTACATGATACAATGCAATACATTTCTATCAATACATGATAGAACGTTCATGGTATGAGAGATCCAGATATGCAGAGGAGGGGAAACTTTTTCTTGCTAGAGCAATAGGGAAGAGCATGGAGACACTGATGCCTAAAATGGATCTTGAATCTGTGGAAATGGGAAAAACAGCATTCAGACAGAAGAAACTACGTTAAAGACAAAAATCACTAAATTACTAAAGCATAGGGAGGAAGCAGGAAAAAACACAGAATATGTCAAGAGCCCAGGCTTTGAGTTAACACACCTGACTTCAAAGCCAACTTCTGCAACTAAGTAGCTGTGTGACCTTGACAATTCATTTAACATCTCTGAACTTTAGTTTTCACATTTGTAAAATTGAGATAATACCATCAAGCTTAGAGTATTTTTGTGAGAAAATGGAGAATGTAAAGCACCTAGCCCAGTGAGTGACTGGCTCCCTGTGATCACTCAATAGATGAGAACCATTAGTGCAGTGGAGTTGGACTGGAGTACAGATGAAGTGTTACCCTCACCAATGCCATTTTTCCAATAGGAAGGAAGGCCAAAATGTATTGCATTTACTCTGCACTCCCTGAAAACATTCATCTGTTGCTCAACTTGAAAAATGAAGCTGAAAATGACTAGTCTTGTATTTGAAGCATAAAACACTGAAAATATGATGCATTGGTCTATCAGGCATAATTTTGCTTCGAATATAGAAGGAATAAAAATATAAGTGTGTCATATTTCTGTTGAGGATTATTTGTACTTATCCACTAGTATTTGTTTGTTTGTTTCTTTTGCAGTTGCTCCTACTATTCAGGAAATTAAATCTGGCACCGTGACCCCAGGACGCAGTGGCCTGATAAGATGCGAAGGTGCAGGTGTGCCGCCTCCAGCCTTTGAATGGTACAAAGGAGAGAAGAAGTAAGGACTTTGTGATTATTACTGTGTTCTAAGCACTTTGAGATAATGTGTTTGTGTTTCAGATACTTACTTTAGGCAATTTCTTTAACTGACTTGAATGATTCTCAGCAGCCTCCTCTCCAGCAAGCAAACTGAAGGGGCCCATGTGGGAGGGATGAGTAGCTAATAGCATCCAGAAGAAATGTCCACTTTGGTTTGTGTGATCTCAGAAATGCCTGCAAATCGCCCATCACTGATGCATTTCATTTCTTCCCCTCCCTCCTGAAACACCACACCATTGCTCTTGCTGGCAACTCAGTTTATTTGGGAAGTAAACCAGCTCTTAAAGGACTTGAGTACAGCTTCCACAAGAGCACTTCAAAAGCAATAGGAATTACTGTCTTTGCCTGGCTTCCTTGATAAGCCTCAATCCTTTCACCTGCCTTATTCTCCCACAAGATAGTTTAACATTTTGTTGTATAGGACACTGTGTTTTAGAGATTCTGTCACTAAAGAGACTGTAAAGGAGATAAAATGCATGCCTAGAGGACTAACCAATGGGATTTTAGGGTTGCTCTAATTTCAACTCTGTGTGATTACTCCCTTGAGAAGACCCAAAAATCTTGGCAAGAGCTACTGAATAAGATAAGACAGGACTTGACAACTTTCTCTTTACTTTCAGCCAGTAGGCTCATTCAGACCACTTCAAATGCTGTTATCAAGCCAGCAAAAAAGTCACAGGACCCCTGTGGGTAAACTGGAGTCTATAATGCAGAGAAGAGGGAATTATCTATACTGTATAGATTCTGCATAAAAACTAGGGAGGAATATATTCAAGCAAATGCTAGGTTAAACCATATGGAATTCCCACTTTCAAAGTCAAAAAAGCCAAGTGTTGGCAATTCCATACTGTACAACGTGTGTGTGTGTATATATATGGTATACCATATATATGGTTTACACACACACACACATATAGTTTACATACTGTATTAGTCTGTTCTCATGCTGCTATAAAGAACTGCCCAAGACTGGGTAACTTATGAAGGAGAGAGGTTTAATTGACTCACAGTTCCACAGGACTAGGGAGGCCACAGGAAACTTACAGTCACAGTGGAAGGGGAAGCAAACACGTCCTTCTTCACTAGGCGGCAGGAGAGAGAAGTGCCGAACAAAAGGGGGAAAACTCCCTTATAAAACCTTCAGATCTTGTGCGAACTCACTCACTATCATGAGAACAGGATGGGGGAACTGCCCGCATGATCTAATCACAGCCTATGGCTCTCTCCCCCAACACATGGGGATTACAATTCAGATTAAATCCAGGATGAGATTTTGGGTGAGACACCTCCAAATGATATCATTTACTTATGTCATGGCTCATAATAAATTTCAGCTAAATATCTGAACAGAAAACTGGTGAAATTATATAAGGACTTAGATATTACCACAAAGGATAAGACTGTATGTGATACCAGCAGGTATTTTTTTTCTGGAACTGGAATCAAAAGATTTGTGGAAGACAATATCCCTTTTTACAATCAATCTTAATAATAAGGGAGAATATCCCCAGAACTGTCGCATTTCTTCTGACTGGTTTTGCCTAAAACTTTTTTTAGCTATTTTATATGCAACTTATTCTATAATTTGGGTTGTTCAATTTTTAAATTCTTTCTACTAATTTATATGCTTTTACCAATTCTAAATTTGCCTTTTTGTAGCTTAGTAGAAGACTCCATATTTTTATATACTGAGAATTAGGTAAACTGGTCTGTGGTCACTCTCATTTCACCCTACAATATTGTACATCTGCCAGTATAGCCTTTCTCAGATTTTGATAACCCAGGTTGAGAAGTTTCAGTTTGTAATTATCTATATGGACAAATATCCAGAAAAGTGGTTCTCAATCCTTTGTAAGTTATGGAACTCTTTGTTCATGTACAATCTTATTTGGAAGCCCAAGAAGTAATATTTATGAACACAGCACTTCTCTAGTAGATGCTGGGTAAATGGAGTCTCAATTCTACCTGTTCACAACCCTCCTATAAATTAGGACATCGTTGCAGGAGTCCCCCAAATCCCTGGTTCTCTACAAAACACTGTATAAATAACACTGACAGACTATTTTACATACCTTTCAAAGTCACTTTTTAATTTGTGTCATTAATTTCTTAAAAGCTAACAATCAGAGCTTCTTTGTTAAAGGCCATTTTGTTTCCAATACTTCCTGAAGCAATGTCCTGGATTTTTTTTTCTGCTCTCCCTTTTTTTCTTTTCTAAATTCAGCAACCATTGTCCAAAAAAAAAAAAAAAAAAAAAAGCTACAATAATCCTCGGTCCACTTTCTTGGCCTATAGTAAATATAGAAAAGGGCCAATTGGTGCCCACAATCATAGCTTCAGTGAATTTTTTTTTTTTTTTTTTTTTTTTTTGTGCTGTGGAGATGGACTACAGCTTTTATTAGATTTTCAAAGGAGTTCAGAACCATTTGCTAAAAAGGAAAAAGTAGATTGATTTTCCCCAATCAATGTCCTCCCCAACACACTCACACACCTAGAAAAATGCAGCTGTGAAAATCAAATGCACTTGTGAAAGGCAAGCATATTTTCAGTTCAGAGTGAAGCATACATTTATCATCTTTAGGGATATATTTGAGGCAATATTCAAATTCTCAAATATCATGGTAATGATTAATTTCCTTTCCAAACTAAAGTAAAGCAAAGTTGAGCATACGCAGGGAGTAGGAAAGAGAAGGATTCTGGTTGCTGAATGGTTGCACTCACTATGTAGATTGACCATAAACGCCCAGGCCATTCAATTATTTACTTCATCAAAATCAAAAGCTATTCAGGGACGGTGCCTTACGCCTGTAATCCCAGCACTTTGGGAGGCAAAGACGGGTGGATCACGAGGTCATGAGATTCAGACCACCCTGGTCAACATGGTGAAACCCCATCTCTACTAAAAATAAAACAAATTAGCTGGGCATGATGACAGGCACCTGTAGTCCCAGCTACTCAGGAGGCTGAGGCAGGAGAATCGCTTGAACCTGGGAGGCGGAAACTGCAGTGAGCCGAGATCATGCCACTACACTCCAGCCTGGAGACAGAGCAAGACTCTTTCTCAAAAAAATAAAAAATGAAAAAATGAAAATAAATAAAAAGCTATCTATTTAGCAAGCACCTGCTGTTGGACAGGTAGTGTTCTAAGTTACTAATATTTACCCATTTTACTCTTTTTTTCTTTTTTTTTTTTTTTTTTCTTTTTTTTGAGACGGAGTCTCGCTCTGTCGCCCAGCCTGGAGTGTAATGGAGCGATCTCAGCTCACTGCAAGCTCCGCCTCCTGGGTTCATGCCATTCTCCCGCCTTAGCGTCCCGAGCAGCTGGGATTACAGGCGCCCACCACACGCCTGGCTAATTTTTTGTATTTTTAGTAGAGACGGGGTTTCACCGTGTTAGCCAGGATGGTCTCGATCTCCTGGCCTCATGATCAGCCCGCCTCGGCCTCCCAAAGTGCTGGGATTACAGGCGTGAGCCACCGCGCCCGGCTACCCATTTTACTCTTAAAACAAACCTGTAAGGTAAATATGATTCTTAACTTTTGCCTGAGGAAACCAAAGCATAGAATGCTTTTAAGTAATTTGCACAAGTTCATGCAGTTAGTGGCAGAACTGGGATTTAAACCCAGGAAGTCTTATAAATCTTCATGCAGAGTCCATGGGTTTAATCCCTATACTATGGCACCCAGTGTAGGTCAAGGCCCTTAAGAGTCTATCGAAACTTATTTGAAATGTCAATGTGAAATACCAAGAGTAAAAGCATTCCAAGTTGTTTATGGATTTGCAAAATAAGAAACTGCACGTACAAACACTCACTTATAATTTCCTGATTTATTTAGTCAAGGACACAGAAAAATTGAGTCAAGAGGAACACAGCAGAAACAGATACAGCATGTTTCAGAGTTGATTTCTTGACCTCTGAGGTCTTTAACTGGGAACATGAAGCTGTCAGAGACCCTGTCAGAGAGGAACAGAGTTTATCTCTGCATGATCTAGAGTTTTGTTTCCTAGAGACTTTTTTTTTAATTTCAGGCTTACATAAATACTCAGAAATAACTTATATGATCACTTTACTTCTATGTGAGAGAATGTTTATAAATATTCATTTATCTTAAATCAAGATCTTCAAAATCAGCTCTTCATCCAGATAAACATAAACAAATAAACACAAATGAAAAACAGAGGCAGTGCCTGAACATCCATAGCCCTATCTCTGCCTGCAGTTCTTCAACATCCTGTAAAGTTCATTTCTGTGTGCTAACAACAATCAGCTTAAAACCCCATAAAAGAAAGACTGTAAAATTAAGCACAATTTAAAGAAAAGAAATAAATATATAGTTACTGAGGGAAAAAAACACTTTCCAGTTTCTTTGAATTCTTTTATCTCATTTATTGTTCAGACCTCTGTGAGATAAGATTTACTGTCATCAATTTACTGTTGAAAAAACTGAGGCACAAGAGACTTAACCTGAAGAGCATTCAGCTTTGCATGACCATCAAGACATTTTAGATGTGATAACCTCTCGACCCATGTTCTTTCCCTTGTTTCTGATGCCACTATTAGTTATCTATTGCTAGGTAACAAATTAACCCAAAACTTAGCAGCTAAAACCACTAAGCACTAACTATCTCAAGCAGCCTGTGTGGGTCAGGAATCCAGGAGCAGTTTGGCTGGATGGTTATCACTCAGTGTCTCTCATAAGATTGCAGTCAAGATGTCACCTGGTGCTACTCATCTGAAGGCTTGACTGGGGCTGGAGAGTCTGCTTCCAAGATGACTGACCCACACACCAAGCAAGTAGTGCTAGTTATTGGCAGATGGACTCAGTTAATTGCCACGTGGATGTCCCCACAAGTAACGGGCTTCATCCAGTATTAGTGATCCAGGAAAGAGCTAGATAGAAGCTGCCATGTCCTTTATAACCTAGTTTCAAAAGTCATACTCTCTCATATCCGTAATATATTATTAACTACATGGGGAAACCTTATTCAATATGATTTCATGTCATCAAAAGCATTTGCTAAATGGAACTTTGGATGCCCTGAAATTGTCAATGTGAGAGGGGACAGCACAGGGACATAAATATCAAGAGGTGAAAGTCATCTGATGCCATCTTCAGAAACGGCTCCCACACTCTCTCTCTCATGCATGATCTAAATATTTTTTATATTAGAAATATTAGTCATTTGGTTTTTAGTTTATTCCACCATGAGAGTGACTAATGTTATATACCAGTTATTAAAATATTACCTCTTAGGATAAGATAGTCATTTTTTATCATCACAGTTTCTTTCAGCACACCCGGAATGAGGAGTATCAATGGACTTAATTTTACTCTGTGTTTATTTAAGCCTTGGGAAAATTAGAGTTATAAACAGAGCCAAATATTTAAACTTTTTTCCTTAATAATATAGAAGGTTGTTAAGTAGAAATATACTCTTTATATGCATATGCAGTGAAAAGACAATTTCAGAACATCCAAAGTATCATTAAGCAAATGTTTTTGGTGATATGAAATTCAATTAATCTATTGTTTGAGAATAGTACGTTCATTTAGGATTAAGGCTAAAAACATGAATTGTAATATACTGGTATTTCAATAGGTATTGCTAAAACGTGGATCTGTATTACTTTGTGCAGATGATATTGCCATCTTGTCTTAGATGAGAATTTTGTTATTTTGTCTGCAGCTTTGAATTCTCTCCTCTTTTTCTAGATTACCTCAAATTCAAGCCTGAGGTCTAGAAATACATGCTTTCTGATTTCTCATGACCATTTTAACTGCTCTAGGCAAAAGCTCAGGCTTTTAGGCAACTGATATGTTAGCTTGATTTAGTCATTCCACAATATATACATACATGAAAACACCACATTATACCCTATACATATATAAAGTTATTAGTCAATTAAAAATAAAATATTAAATAAGTGAATAGATTTTAAAAATCATATTGTACTTACTTTTCTTGTTTTTAGGCAAACGGCTAATTGTAAAAATGCTTTTTTGGAAGTTTTCAGCTGCAACAGTATTTCTTTCCCGTTCCTCTATTATAATTTAATATAGGGATGAAAACGTTGCAAATGAGGTACATATAAATTACTCCCAGGAATGAAAAAGAAGCATATAATAAAACATTAAAATTTTAAATGTATTAGTTTAAAAGCTGTGTACCTAAAAAATGGAAAGTTTTGCATTTGGCAGCGTGGGGCCTAAAATATCTTGACTTTTAAGCACACATTTCAAACTTTAGCCTATTCACTTTTAAGTCATTCCTTATAATGCTGCTATAGAAAAAAAAAAATGTGATGATCTTTATCATTTTGCCCTGGTAAGAAGGGTTAGTTATCTATGTGCATAAAAGATGCATGCATAGACACGTACAAAATGTATGCAGGTACCAATCAAGAGATAGGAAAATACCTAAAGTCAACCATGTAGAAATATGCCATGTTCACTTTACACAGAGGCATGGTGACCTTTTTCAGTAAGGTTAATATTAAATTTCACTTTAGATAATGATTATTTTTCATTCTGGATTTTACAGTGGTAACATGAACTTGAGAAATCATAATAGGGTAATGACCATTCCTCTCTTCTTTTCTATTCTAAATATTTACTACCTGATTGTCTAAGCAGGCTATAAATTTTATGTGAGTATTCACTTTGCTGCAGGACTTCTCCCCTTCTTGTATTTTTGAGGAAACCAACAAAATGAGTTAAAATTTTTTTGTATGTAGGAAAATTTTGATTCCCCTTTCTTTACTGTTTTCATGCAATTTATTTATGTCAAAATTATGAATACATTACATTTGCATAGCAGATTATGATTTTCAAGGCTTTATTATGTGTGGTGACTTTGCAAAATGTTCACATTAATTCATTTACATAGAGTCAATTCTTAAGCATGGGGTGCTACATGAGAGAGAGAGGAAGAGAGAAAAAGCTAGATAGCACATATAATTAAATGGCATGACTTGCTACTCTACTGCTTCAAAAATACATACCATGGGAGATATGAACCTGGCTGCTCCTTCAATTGGTCTTCTTCATTCCCATATATCTCTGATAAGGTGAGCATCTCTCTATCTTTTTTATTATACTTTATGTTCTAGGGTGCATGTGCACAACGTGCGGCTTTGTTACATATGTCTGCAAGTGCCATGTTGCTGTGCTGCACCCATTAACTCATCATTTACATTAGGTATATCTCCTAATGCTATCCCTCCCCCCTCCCCCTACCACACAGCAGGCCCCTGTGTGTAATGTTCCCCTTCCTGTGTCCAAGTGTTCTCATTGTTCAATTCCCATCTGTGAGTGAGAACATGCAGTGTTTGGTTTTCTGTTCTTGCAACAGTTTGCGGAGGATGATGGTTTCCAGCTGCATCCATGTCCCTACAAAGGACATGAACTCATCCTTTTTTATGACTGCATAGTATTCCACGGTGTATATGTGCCACATTTTCTTAATCCAGTCTGTCACTGATGAACATTTGGGTTGATTCCAAGTCTTTGCTATTGTGAATAGTGCAGCAATAAACCTACGTGTGCATGTGTCTTTGTAGCAGCATGATTTATAATCCTTTGGGTATATACCCAGTAATGGGATGGCTGGGTCAAATGGTATTTCTAGTTCTAGATCCTTGAGAAATTGCCACACTGTCTTCCACAATGGTTAAACCAGTTTACAGTCCCAGAAACAGTGTAAAAGTGTTCCTGTTTCTCCACATCCTCTCCAGCATCTGTTGCTTCCTGACTTTTTAATGATCGCCATTCTAACTGGTGTGAGCGTCTCTCTATTTTTAATGAGGTTTCAAAGTTGAAAATGTTTGTTTAATGGAACACGGCTCTGAAACAAAGCCAACTACTATATCTAGTGCTCACTCATCAACAGTGATGTAAAGCAGGGGTCAGCAACATTTTTTAAAACATATATTCCTATGAGTAAAATATAAAATTTAGCAAAAACTAACAATATTTCCATACCAATTTTTACTTATGATTATGCATTTCTGAACTAGTGTATTCATGTATTAAATGACCTGTGACAGAGAAAATTTTTTAAATGAGGTAAGAATACAATACAAATGGACCTTCTGTTATTTTTTTCTCACACTCCAACTAGTCATTTTATTTTTACTTTAAGATACTTGCTTTCCATTTTGAAAACTATCGTAAAGTATAGTAGTTTGAAACAAGGAAGTTTAAGGAATTTTCAAGATTCATTTTAACGACATGCAAGTTTACCTTATATGCTGACTTCGCTATCTTATAACACATATTTTACAACTCACTACATACTATCTTACTCATTCCTTGTATAACTCTAACCAGTATGATGATAATAAAAACTGTATCTTTTGAAGGTGAAATGACTTGAAGGAAAGCACAGACCTAATTTCCAGACTCCTATGTCAGGATATCTCTCTTCTAGATTTTATTTTACAACTTTGATTATTCAGAAGGGACTAGAACTATATTCTGTTTCTCTTTTACTTTTATGTTATCATTCACAAGGTGGTTCTCACCACAGTAGGCAGTTATGTGCTTTGATTTAGAATACTAGAAATAACCTTATTACTATTTCAGATTAAAAGTGATCTTCTCTTCTAACTTCAGATTTCATTTTTTCATTCACCTGTGAGATAATTTGAAAAGTTTCAATTTTTCATTTATCTGTGAGATAAATTGAAAAGGAAAGAAAAGTTCCTGAATTGAATAAACTTGCATTTCTAGTGTTATCTCATGATTATATTTCACTATGTAGTATTATGTTTTTTTTATTTATTTCATTTGATGATATTTCTTTTAATAACCAATGTGGTCTCAGTACAACTCTCACTATGTTTGTGATGACTTTAACATTCAAGACCGGAGATTTAAATAAGTATATGAAATAACTGAAAGCATTTCAACTACTGGGAACTGAAGAGCACATGCCCATGTGAGACACATATTATTATATTGAAAACACTGGGTCAGTCAAACAAGGATGAAAGTGGGCCACCTCCAGTTTGCATCCTGTGACTTAGAGTGCAGGACTTGTCATAAAAATCAGCAAAATGAAATAAGTACTAAGTAAGAAAATTTTCAGGGAACCCTAAGCCAAGTCCTGAGAAAGTGCACAGTAAGAGCCCATTCAATTCAAATAAAAGGGTTACAGCATACTTCAGGGCAAATGTAGATTTTTTTGCTGGATGTCAAAGGATGAGCAGCATGTCCAAACATTCCACGGAGTTAAGAATAATCATGGGCAAGAGAAGAACATGATCAATGTCATGTAAGCACTATGCAGAAGGCTTTTAAATGTCTTGGTGTGCAGGATACGAAATCAAGTATAACAGGAGTTAGGGCTAGAAAGGCACCTTAGGGGAAGACGTGGAGGGTCTTAAATGTCACAAGGCATTTGGACTGGATTCCAGAGGTGTTGGGAAGCTATTGAGGGGATTTTCAAGAGTTCTAAAACAATCTAGTCTCTTTTTTGTGTGTGGCAGTAGTTTAATTTAATTAATTTATTTATTTATTTTAGATTCAGCAGGTATATGTGTAAGGCTGTTATATGTGTATGTTGCATTATGATGAGATTTGGGTTTCTAGGGTACCCAACACCCAACTAGTGAACATTGTACCCAATAAGTAATTTTTCATCCCTCACTCCTCTCCCACCCTCCCCACTTTTGGAATCCTCAGTGTCTATTGTTTCCATTTTTATGTCCATGTGTACCCATTTTTTAACTCCCACTTATAAGTGAGAATGCAGTATTTGATTTTCTGTTTCTGAGTTATTTCACTTAGGATAATGGCGTATAACTGCATCCATGCTGCTGCAAAGGGCATGATTTTATTGTTTATATGGCTGCATAGTATTTCACTGAATATATGTGCCATATTTTCTTTATCCAATCAACCGTTGACAGATGCTTCAATTGATTCCATGACTTTGCTATTGTGAATACTGCTATGATAAACATACAAGTGCAAGTGACTTTTTAAAATAATTATTTGTTTTCCTCTGGTAATGGAATTGCTGGGCCAAATAGTAACTCTGTTTTTATTTATTTGAGGTATCTCCATAGTGTTTTCCATGGAAGTTGAACTAATTTACATTTCTACCAGCCATGTACAAGCATACACCTTTCTCCACATCCACACCAACATCTGTTGTTTTTTTGACTTTTTAATAATAGCCATTCTGACTGGTGTGAGATGGTATCTCATTGTGGTTTTAATTTGCATTTCTCTGATGATTAGTGAAGCTGAGCATTTTGTGTATGCTTGCTGTCAGCTTGTATGTCTTCACAAAATATTTCTTAGAGTAGTTGGGAGAAATGAATGGGAAAGTTTAAATATGGCCTAGAGTACTGGATATGCAATTAAAAAGCAAGAGAGGAGAAAGGTAGTATTTGCCTATTTCAGTGACTAATTGGATATAAGGAAAGGAGAATTTGAACACAATTCTATGTTTTCCATCTAGACAACAAGACAAAAGCGAAGCCACTGGTTGAGGCTGGACCACAAGAAAAAGGTTTGGGAGGGGCCCACACTTAGTTTGGTTTGGGACATACTAGAATCAAGAAGTTAGTACTGCACACGCAGAGTCTGCCCATAAACAGCTGGAATTACTTCGTGTTTTAAAAATGCATGATGATCTTTCTAAAATAAATAATTGATCTTAGACTTTATGCATGAAGCCTGTCAGTGTTTCTTCACTGTCCCTGGAATAAAATCCTAATAACAGTGGGTGGTATATAGGTTTCATCATGTTCTGGCCCCTGTATTCTTCTCTGCCTATGAATCTTGCCATTCTACCCTCACACAACAGGAGCTGTAGCTATCCTGAAATATTTCCATTCCCAGACTGTGACATGAGCTCTCTCTTTCAGGCCTCTTCAAATGTTGGTTCCTTCGTTTGTAAGCTCCTTCCACACACATACCCATTCCTGGCTGCCTTTGCCTGGCAGCCTTCCACTACCTAGTCCTTTAGTCTCCATGGGGATGTCACCTTCTCCAGGAAAGCTACCACAACAAGCTTTTTTCTACCTGGGGAGGGAGCTCTTCAAACGTACCCTCATGGACTCATATCTAACAAGCACTTATTACACTAAACACAACTTATTATTTTACTTTTTCATCTCTCCTGCTAAGCTCTAATCTACCTGGAAATGAGGATTCTGCCTTGTTCACTATCATGTCCCCAATACATATCATGGTATTTGGCATGAATGATACACTCTGTTGGAAGACTGTGTTATAACCTTTTACTCAATATAAAATAGAGCCATTCTTATTTTAATACACTTTCAAATTGGTGAGAGACTATTAGTACAAATAAATCCTGTCACCTTAGATTGCAGGACATTGTAAACCCCATACACGATTAGAGAAAGGAAGCTGATTTCTGTTGCTCCATTCTGGCTTCTCAGGATTTTTTCTTTGTGAATATAGTTTCTGAGAAATGGTTGTGTTGTTATATTATGGGGTAATATTTTACATTAAAGTCATGGGCATATTGATATTAGAAAAATAGTTTAAGTGGTGGGGAGAAATGCAGTCATAGGTCAGGTTGTCAGGGATACAGGAACTCACAGCAGTCAGGGAAGCTTGACATCTGTACTGTAGCCATTGTTTATTTAATGTAGGGTTCAAAGGGAATATCCCCCCATGCGAATCAAACTGTCACGAGGAAAGCAGCCCAAAGGTCTCTAATCTAAAAGTATTAATTTCATTAAAATTGATAAAGTAAACAAGACATACATTTTAAATAGCTTAATAAAGTCTAGATTCATTAAAGTGTCTAATATATTATAATAACATTAATGTATTCAAATGCACAACTAAAGATAGATACCCCTTGGGGCTAAGACAGTGATGCATGATATTCTTCAGCCTGTTCCTAGGAATAAATGATATCATATTGTTTTCAAGCCTAAAGTATCAAGCAGCACATAAACCAGTAGGTTGCCATAGCAGCATATTCACATAAATTTTCATTTCTCTCTGGTATCTAGCAGTTCTTGCTCCTCCTCCTCCCTTTCACTTTTCTTTTTTGTTAAATCTGTGAAAAGCTTAGATGAGATTGATGATGCACATGTAATTGATACTGAGTTTGGCACATCTTGAAATCATGATGCCGTGATCTTTTCAGTCACTCTCCTAGATCTTTTCTTTAAAAATAATTTCCTGAGTGCTCAATATTTAATATTTTTCTGCCAGCTGAGAGGAAATGTATCTGTTCTAAGAAACAGACTCTATCATTGAACAATAACACCTATCATAATCTAGTGCCTACTGCATTTGGCATATATGTGCATAAATATTACACATTAAATATTTTTAAAAACATTTTAACATTAACACTTTGTGATTGGCTTCATTTTTCCCATTTCACAGATGAAAAAACTAAGAACTACAAAAATATAAAAACAAAATTCATTCAGACAAGCACGCAACAATTACTCTATGCCTATTAACTAACACTATAGTGCATGCTTAGAATACAATGAATAACAAAATCAACCTGGAACCTTGCCCTAACAGAGTTTACTCTAATAAGGAAGATGGACATTAATCAAAAATCACACAAATGTATGAAAACTTAAAACTGGAATGATGCTAGAAAAAGAAGTATTTGATGTTATGATGATGATTTGGCCAAGCCAAGCAGAATACAGTAACCTCATACCATCACTAGAACTTGAACTTTAGAGAGAATTTTAGAATTACTCTAAAATGCTGCTTTCTTGTCATTTGGATAGTTGCATTTTTCTTCCATTCTTGACTATATTCTGCATATACACTATGAGGAGGGACTTTCTTCCATCCAACTATTTAGTGAACCTCGAGGAAGAAAAACAAACAGTAATTGATACTGAGAGTGTGTGTATGTTGGAGAGAGTTTGAGCAGGGAAGGGGGGGAGAACCTATTGTACGTTTCTCATTTCAGGCTGCAAGAAGCCTGGGAGACTGACTATGGGAAGCTGGACACAGCTGCTCTAACAGGCTGCACTGAAAGACATGACTAAGCCCCAAATACATAGTCAAGAGGCTTCTGGTCCAGAGATATATCCAGATAACATTTTTTGTTGTTGCTAATTTTTTACCCATTAGACTCACCTCTTGGATCAAACCTGGCTTTCCTGTCCTGGGCGCCACATACCACTTGGCTATTTAGCTCTCTTGGTTTCATTCCCTGGCTTGACTCGATTTTCTGGAAGTACCCATGATTTCTGATTTAACTCTCCAAACTTAGATACAACATCCTGGTTTCTACTTAGCGATTTGAATGTCAATTGCTACTTTGGGAGGGCACCAGTAGTCAGAGGACCTATACTTAAATCTTGATTCTGCCACTCATCAGATGGTGCAAGATAAATTAACCTAATCATCTTAAATGTCTGTTTTCTCATCTATAAAATGGGACTAATAATAACTACCTCCTAGGATTGCTGTGAAGATTTGTTGATATGTACATTTCAACATGCTTAAAGTTTTCTGTGTGTCAATTTTTCACACTCATAACAACAAGCATTATTGTGTACAATGCTGAATATTTTTTTTTTTTTAATTTTGAGATGGAGTCTCACTCTGTCGCCCAGGCTGGAGTGAAGTGGCACGATCTCGGCTCATTGCAACCTCTGCCTCCTGGGTTCAAGCAATTCTCCTGCCTCAGCCTCCTAGGTAGCTGGGATTACAGGCTCCCACTGGGATTACCACGCCCGGATAATTTTTGTATTTTTATTAGAAGCATGGTTTCACCATGTTGGCCAGGCTGGTGTTAAACTCCTGACCTCAAGTGATCCACCTGCCTTGGCCTCCCAAAGTGCTGGGATTACAGGCGTGAGCCACCATGCGTGGCCACAATGCTGAAAATTTTTAGTGTGAGATTACTTCAACCATAAATGTATTAAAAACAGATAAAATGTCCCACATACATAAAGCATTGCTGGTCACACTGAAAAGACTAGAAATACAGTCTGATTCAGAGCCTAGACACACACACACACACACACACACACACACAGAGAGAAAGAGAGACATATATATGTGTGTGTGTGTGTGTGTATGTGTATATATATATATATTACTCCTTCCTTGAGAAAGGCATTATGAGATGTGTTGTGGAAGGGACCTGTATGCTATCTTAATGTCATCTTCAGATTTTCAGATAGAACTAAGGTCCTTGAGATAATAACTATGTCATATTTTTCCTCTATGGTTCCTAATTCTCTTTCAGCATAGAAGGCATTTAATCATAATTTGATAACCAAATAAAACCTCATTTCTGTTAAGTCCATATAAGAATTCTACCATCACTCATGACTTTTTCTAAATCTTTCTCTTTTGTTTTAATTTGAGCTGTATCTTTAGTTCACACAACATCTTGGAATTCTGCAAGCCTACAGTCCATTGCTGACATTAATATTCCTTGTCTTCATAAATAAAACTTTTATGATTCAAGGGTTAACTTCCCCCACCATCTACTAGCAAAGATTGATTAATAAGACCATATTAACCTGCCCACTCATATAAAGTGAATTCCAGTCTCTACAAGATTTATCATTATTCGAGAATGCCTCCCTCACTCTTATTCCAAGTTGTTCTAATATTTAAAATGTTGTCTGATACTTCTTAGTATATATTTCCTACATTAGAAATGAAGTCTTTCTGTGGCTGTTTTCATCTGCAAGTTGGTTTCTCTAGAGATATCTGTTGTTATTCCTGACCTGGAAAGACAGAGAGTGAACAATAGTCTTAAAATGTGGATTGAGGCTGGATTTATATATAAAATGAATGAGGTCCAGTGTGGCTGCTCCATTTATTAATATTTTTGCAATCTTAGCAATCGGTGCTGATGGCTATGTGGTCAGTTTTTTGGGGTGGTGTTGCTGCAGGCTCTCTTCTGGTGGTCCCAGATAGCTGCTGCCTGGAGGGAGGTTATGATTGTAAAGTCTGTGTCCATTTTGTGAGTAAGAAATATGAGTATCCCTAGTTATCAGCAGGCTTTCCATGTGCTACTTCTGACTGACGCTAGAAAATATAAGGGACTATTCTAATTCAGAACTAGTTAGTGGGTTGGGCTGTGTCACTTACGAGCTGACAGCATCTGCTGGCAAAGCAAATAGCCTGCAGTTCACAGATTTACGAGGCATTGGCAAAAGCCAGAAAGGAGAAGAGGAGTGAGAGTTATGGTTCTCAACGTGAAGCAAACTTCCACTGGTGTCAGAGAGTAGAGGACAGCACGGTCCACAGAAATAGAAGGATCTTATAACTATCTTCCCTATGATAAAAACTCAATGAAGAAAAATGACCAGGTATTTCCAAGTAGGCACCATATAGTACTGATCTATGCTGAAGAAATGGATGCCATATTTAACTCCGAGCTCCACGGAATTTGTTTGTCCTTTTTTTTTTTTTTTTTTTTTTTTTTTTTTTTTTTTTTTTTTTTTTTTTTTTTTTGGCAAGGAGGGGCAGATGTCAACAGGGGCTATAAGAAAGCATATTTCTTGTATAATCTAACTCAATATAAGAATGATTCTTTTTACAGAAACAAAGTTATAGACAATCATATTAGAACAAATCAATTATGTAAACAAAAACGTCATCAATTAGAGAGCTCTTTTATCATTATTTGGTTTTAGTCAAGGAGCGAATCACATTACGGTCATACAGGCTGGAGTTTCAAGGTGTGGCTCAAATTTATACAACCAGTAATTAAGGGTAGATACGTTCATATTAGCAAGGTCCCCACTGTGACTGAAATACCCTTCTGTTGTAAACACCCTTTTATGTGCTGGATTCTTCTCCTTGGCTCTGACCTTCTCAAGCACAGAGATCATGGGTTGCCCAGTCTTGTCCCTAGTCACTCAGCCAGCATAGAGCTCATCTTTGTAGCAAATTAATGAATATTTTCAGAATTGATTTGAATAATTGAGAAAGCCCATCTTCATACCCCAGAACTCTGCCGGAAAATCACAAAAGTACACTCTCTATAGACATATACACCATATCAGAAGTCACTCTCTCACAAAGTCAGCTTTGCAAAAGTCCTTCATCCAACCATCTACCAGATGAAGAGAGGTTTTCATGTGGTGTTTGAGGAGTCAGCACTTCTAAAACACACAACTACAGAAGAAAGTAAGCTTTAGATTTCTCTAGTAACTTCAGAAAAGTAGCTTTCCCTAGAGGGAAGAAAATTCCCTCAGGGAATGTAGTTTTCTTTTTATTGGCCATAATAACCTGCCTGACTGATCTGAGTAGCAGGTGTTGGAGCACTAATGCTCCACTCTGGTAAGGATGCACACGGTGCTGCTGACCAGAAGCCCAAAATGGGCCCACACATACAGAGTATGGATGTGCTGCATGATTCAGCAACATCTGTGGCTGTGCCTTCAGATACATTTAAGGGCAGGGAACTGGAAGCTAATTCACCCAGAAAGACAGCCATAAGGAACATAAGCATATAGTGTCATAGATTATCTGAATTTACTTCCCCAAGTCTTTCCCCTGGGTCTAGCCAGTTGAAAGCCCTGGTTAATTTCTCTCTCAACTCTTCAGCAGGAAAATCGTCCTGGTTTTGGTCAATGAAGCACAACAGGGATTTAGTAGTCTGGGGAGTTTCTGAGTCCTCTGGAGAATGTGTCTATAATAAAGATGTGGGTGAATTGATTTGTCATAATGCTGAAACTTACAAGTCAATGAAACTGTTTTTTCACAGAGCATATATACTGATTAGTTAAAAATAAAGTTGTTAATGTGATGCAGAAAAATATATAGTAATGACTATGGGAATTTAGCATAAATGTTGGTAGGCTTGAAATATGAGACAGAAGAATAAAAACTGCCATATCCATGATATTTTATACCCTATTATCTTATGTCAGAGTTGGAGATCATTAAATTTATTGCTCAAGCTAAAGCTTGTTCAATGTTTATTTAACTCAAAGTTTTATTAATCTGATTAAAGTTTGCATTGGGGTAAGCCAAATTCAGCTATTACATGAAATATAAGTAATTCCCAGAGTAATCAAGTATGACTGCTCATTTTAATTTGCATTTAACTACAGTATATTTCATCTAAATTCAGGTGCAACCCACATAGTATAATGCAAAGGAGTTCAAATTGAACTCTCAGAGGATGCCATTTATTAGCATTTTCATAATTAAAAAAATACAAAAACTTGAACACATTAAAGAGAAAAAACTACCATGCCATTTGGACTATCAGTTTACATAGCCTATGTTGTGATCAGTGTAGCTCCTTTGCAATAAACTTTGGGTAAATTGTGGAGAAGTTAGTATCAAGTTGACATACTCATTGTAAGAAAATTTATATTTAGAGAGACAATTTCTTGAAGAGGCCACTGAAACGGGCTTACCAATGCCTATGTTGGGGGAACATCACCTGGACACCATTGATCTTTGTACTATTTATTATGTACCTAGGATATCACTATTAAGTGCTTTGTAGGATTCAAATATCAGAGAAAGCATGTTCATTTAACCTCTCCTTTTGAGGAATTTAAAACTATTCAATTTATTTGCTTTGAAAAGGCTTGTGTGCATGGAAACTGCTAGAGAGAATAGTGCAAATGAAACATACAGAGAGAGAGGTAAGAGTCCTTTAAGATAAATTAGAAAAAGAGAGATAAATCTTCGGTTAGACCTAAATGAGGAAGGAAGAATTTGAATAGCAGAAATAGAAGGTACAAAAAAATAGGCTACAGATTCAGAAAAAGGGTGAAGCAGAAGTAGGTACAACATGCATTGAGAATGGTGAAGCCATGCCAGCCTATTTCAGAGTGAGGGCCTCTGGTGGTAAATCCAGAGACTGTTGGACAATTCGTGTGAATTTAGGTATAGCTGAATCCCATACTGAAGCCTAGAGAGTTTTAAAGACTTTCCCTGGCACATTACTAAAATGTGGCAGTGATGGGATTCAACTTTAAATGCTATCTCCAATACTATATGGCTGTCTCTTTCTAGGTTTAATGGAAGTTATCTATCTGGGTTGTACAAGAGTAAAGTGGTGTTGACTCGGAACTCAGAACCATCCTATCACAGTTGTAGGGTTAACTTTCAAGGGAATTATCTAATAATATCTGAAATGACCCAGACATACCAGCTTACCTAGAAACTATCAGTTTGTACTTTCGGTGGAATCTTTATATTTATTTCCCTTAAACTCCTTCCTGACTTTAGTAGATGAGATATTATTGGTGTGGTGTGTTTTATTTTCTAAGATATGTAACAGTGCATAAATAGGACATGCAGCTATCCAAGCTCAGTTTGTTATATAGCACAAATAATCCCACAGGAACAGTCTACAGCTGACATGCAACCTCACTTCCCCCAAATCTACTAATGTAAGTGAAATGTAAATTGCACCATTATCACGTTATATGCTAACGTCAGCGTGGTCGAATTGTCTATGGGTTGCCATGACAACCCCAGCTAAGATAAAAATGAAACTGGTATTCACAATACATATTTACCTAGAGCTTATTTTGTCTTCTAGGCTCTTCAATGGCCAACAAGGAATTATTATTCAAAATTTTAGCACAAGGTCCATTCTCACTGTTACCAATGTGACACAGGAGCACTTCGGCAATTATACTTGTGTGGCTGCCAACAAGCTAGGCACAACCAATGCGACCCTGCCTCTCAACCGTAAGTAATGCAATGGTACCAAAATGCTCCCAGGGGCCTCTGGGCCCCTATCCATCAGTAGAGATAAAATCTAAGAATAGAGTACGTTCATTTTAAAACTCAACCTGATGTGACACATTCCTCATATGTTGCACATTCCTTACACATGGAAACTTTGCCCCCAAATCATATCATTGTCCAAAGATTTTATAATCCCTGTAGAAGTCTACATGTATATAAAAAAATATGTTAGAGCTGAGAAAGGAAAAAAATACATGAATAATAGGGCTAACTGAAAAAATGTCTTCGGCTGAAGTCAGTAGATTTGGTGAGATTTTGTTGTTTTTTAAATGTATTACATAATCTTGAAGTATAGATTAACATGGCTTGAATTTGCTCTTGGTTGGTTTTCTCAAACATTCATCTTGGGATAGCCAGAATTTCACAAGCCATACATAAAATGAAACAGCAAGTAAATGATCATGGACAAAATATTTTATCCATATAGATAATATTTTTACTCAAAATTGTATTTTAAAATACAACTTAAGATTTTATTCAAATAAATACTACATTTCTAATGTATCTTACTTCCTAAGGACTAAAAACTAGTAAAGAAGCACAAACACAAGGATCGGGTAAAAGGATAGAAACCTCCACGAATGTTTCCTCCTATAATTAATTTTACTGCTGTTTAGAAGCTGAGGAACAAACAAATTGTTGCAGCCACAAAATATTCTTAATTTTTAAATCAAATGTTTCTCAAAATGTTCAAAGAAGACTAGAGAGAGTATACTGTCTTTTCAGTGCCACAAAGTTATCTGAATTATCCTTATCTCTTATAGTTAATATTTTGTAGTAACTTGACAAATGTATATTTGTCTTATGGTCCTGTTACAGTAAGCTATCTCTGAAAAATGCAAATATTATGTAGTTCATCATAGCTATCATTTCCATTTTGCAGAAATGGGGATGGGATATATGATGTTCCTACAACTTAAAAATATACTGTAATAAGTTTCCATGATTTATGAGCTTTACATTACCATAATTTAAGAATTCTGATGTGAAATAAAATATATCAGTTTATATCACATCTTTCATTATCCCATCCTAATATTCTTTAGTACTCAATTTGAAAGAAAAGCATTGCTTGCCATGCAATAGTTATAGTATAATATGCTTGCTTAAGTTCCTTCCATGAGGATGATTTATTTAGTGAAATTATGAATAATATAAACCACTGAAAATATTATAAAGCAGTGTGAATTCCAATTTAATGTAAATATTGATACTTCTTTGGTATATTATTAATATTTTAAATGGTTTAAGTATTCAAGCACTTGAAAGAATAAATGAATTAACACAGCAAAGTAAAGAAAAATTTAAGGCTTAATAACATATTAAGTTTTGCTATTTAAATTTTTAAATTACGTTCTGATTTTCAAAACTGAAACATTAATGAATGTGAAAAATTAGGAACAAACTCCACTTGTGTAAACATTTGTTTTACTCTGGCAATCTTAACACAAATGTCTGGAAATAATATAGTGTTGAAAAGGCTTCTAAACGTAGTGCCTTCAGAAGAGACTCTCATCATCTCTCTCTGCTACTGACTTGCTGTATGCTGAGGTGCTATTAAGTACGTACAATTTGATTAATTTGTCAACAAAGGCAAAATATGAAAATCTCATCTGTAATTATGAACATAGCCCTGGAAGTTTGGAAAAATACCCATATATTCAGAACCACTTGTACGACCTCATCTGAAGCTCTTACTGCCCTAAGCATTTTTATTTTGTCTTACAGTTATTTTTATATATATTCCATCTCTCCATCAAATTATAAGTTCTTTAAGAAGACAGGATCAATGTCTGATTAGTTATTTTATTTCCCATATCACCAAGCACAGCGCCTGCTATTTAATAAGCAATTAGTAAATCTTTAGTGAATACATGAATTAAACATTGAGTAAATGAATGGATGGATTAATGAATAAATAAATGAGTGAATGAGTTTTAGCTGTAGAATCTGTACTTGTAACCTCTACAGATACAAGGCAATATGACTGTAATTACAAATAGCACATCGTTAGCTTACTCTGAAACAGACTCTATTATTATTTTTTATATGAACTTGTTCATTTAATTCTCACACAATCCAAAGAGCTAGATTCTGTAATTCTCCTCTTCTAGAAAGGAAACTTAGAGAATATAAATGTGGCCGAAGCCAAAGGGTTAGTGACAAACCAAAACCTTAAACTCTGACAATCTGGCTTCAGATTCTAAGCTTTTATCTACAATGCCTACAACCGGCAAAGCACAGCATTAGATGTTGGAAAGAAAAGGGTTAGCAGGACTGGAACCCCATCCTGAAGGAGTTCTCAGATGAGTGAGAGGTGAGAAACAAGCAAGCAGGCAACTATAATGCAATATGGTCAGTGGTACTATAATGGGGCAGAGAAGATGCTCTTACTGTAGTCTTAAGGGTCATGAAATAACTTTCATGTAGAATAGCCAATACTACTATTTGAATTATAGCTAAGGTACAACTGAAAACATCATCTTAGCAATGACTATCTCGTTTTCTGGGGCAGAACTTTTCAGGAGCTCATTGAACAACAATTACGTGCACAAAGTATAGTGGCACAAATGAGAGAATGATCAACTCAGTCAGTCTCAATGACTCAGAGAAAAATATGGAGGAGATGCCCCTTGAGGTAAAGGTGATTAGGTTGAGCCTGGGTGTGGGAATGGTGATGGAAGAAAGAGAGAGGCAAGCACTCTAGTGTGGAACCGTTCACGTAAAGACATGGCAATATGAAACAATTCAATACATTTGAAGACACTATAGTACTTTAATATGGCTGGAATAAAAGGTAGAAGGAGAGTATTGAGAGATGAGGGTAGACAAGTTGGCAGGGATGAGGATGAGAGAGTTGAAATGAGTTTTGGCTGTATCCTGGTTTTGGAGAGTTATGGAAGGATTTTAACAAGGGAATGATACAAACAGATTTGGTTTCCAAAAGACACTCTTATGCATTGTGAACTGCTAAACCCAAATATTAAACTTTTAATGTTAAAGGCAAAATAACAATAATAATAGTGATACCAAAAAGAATAGCAGAGGTAGAGAATTGAGAGCTAATTAGGAGATAGCCATTAATGACCAAATCTGGCAAAAAATAAAAATAAAAAAGGAAGGGAGTTGCAAGGATCTAGATAACTGCTAATGTTTAGTTTGCATGAAATTAGCCAGAATAAGTGCATAAGAGAAGAATTGAGGCTTTCAGATTTTAGGAGGAGGTAGAAATTAAAGGAAAAAATTAGGTCATTTCTAGACATTTTTAGTTCAAGACAATGTCTAATAGGTAGCTGGGTATAAAGTCCAGAATGGAGACATAGATAAAGTTATCAGAATGGAGGTAGTAGTTTTAGCCATGAGAGTAAATGAGACTTCTCATAGAAGCCATGTAGAGTGAAAAGATTACCAAAGACAGAAATCCAAGTAAAATTAGCATCAAGGAGTGAGCCTAGGAAGAGAAGCATCCTGCAGAAGCAAGCAAATTCAATGTGAATGGAGATGCCTGAGGAGGGTTGGCACTGTGGAGAGCTGTGAAAGCTGTGAGAGCAGCCCATTTCAAGAAGAATGAAGAGTCAGCACTGTCCTGTGCTACATCCGCTCAGGGAACATCTGAAAATCAACCACTGTCTCTGACAGTTGGGCAGTTAGTTACTGGTGACCTTTGCCAGAGCAGTTTCTGTGTAAAACTGAGAGTAGAAGCCAGATTTCTGTGATTAAGGTTAAATAAATAGATGAGGAAATAGAGACATGGATAATAAACTGCTCTTTTCAGAGGTTAGGCTATGAAAAGGAGAAGACAAGGCTGATGTTATGCCTTGATGTCTAGCTGCTGGTCTGATTAGTATTCCTTTCTGATTAATATGGCCCAGCGACTGTGTGTGTATCAGCAGCTCCCTGACCTGCAAAGATACAACATCCTAGCATTTGATGAACTATACTATAGTGAACTTGCAATGTTTTCTGGTTTTCTGCAAGTTTCCATCATTTTCAGCTTGTTCACTTCGTTCTCACGTCTTTCTTGGGTCCCAGGGAAATAAGCAAATTTTTGATTTAACATGAAGACACCTTAAACCCCTTTATCTTCCATGGCCTGTAGGCTTTAGGCGGTAATTGTAAGAGAACCTATAATTTTAAGTAGAGGTTTTAGTAATTTCATCAATAGAATTACTTTAAATTACTTAAGGTAAAAATGTATGTTTTCTAAAAGAAAAAGAAAGCAAACTTTATGGTGGAAAAACTACAGGAAAGCTAGTATACAATGAAGATCCCTCATCCTCTAGATTTTCTGTCCAAAAATTCCTGAAACATTTCTACTTTGTAAAAAGTACAATATTGGAAGGGAAGAGAGGGAAAGACAGAGAGAATATTCTGCAGATCAATGTATATTAGCCCTCAGGAAAGAAGTGTTTTAACAAAATTTATAATGGATAACAGTATGCCAACTATTCATAGCAAAATTCTTATTAAATAAAAAATTGGAGATTCAAAGATATTTGTTATTTTATTGTTATTTTTCAGTGCATTTTTTGCTTCCTGAACATGAGCAACTAAAAAAAATGTTTCTTCCAAGTCTGTTCTTTAAAGACTATGAACTGAGTGGTCCCATCCTGCCATCTATGGGTTCAATTCATCAAATGTACACTATCACTTAAGTGGGAATTCAGTAATCAGTACAACATAGTCATTTCTATAAGTAAAACATGTTGTACACACTTTGTTTCTCACTTCCACAAAAGTACAAATATTTATTATAGGACACGTATTCAAAGACTTGCCATCTAAAGGGAAATAGGAGAATTAATTAAGATGGAAGAAAGCTGCATAAGCAAAGTGCTTAGAATTCACACAGCCTTAGTGTAATACAACCCTCTTCTGAGACCTAATACATGGAAATATTTGGTACAAATATTTGGTACAAGTCTCACTTTCGATAAAGACTCACTGCTTAAAGTCCCAAAATAGATAATGATAATATTGCTATGATGTGTGGATGCTAAACTCCCCTCTCAGGTGTTCCTAAAAATATAATGTCAAATCCTTTACTGTAATATGGGTTCTACAGGTTCTAATGATGCTATAGGGATCTCTCTCTCTCTCTCTTTCTCTCTCTCTCTCTCTCTCTGTGTGTGTGTGTGTGTTTTTACTCATGTATGCATTTATTCAAAGTAACAAAGCTTTTGTCTCCGAAATATTACACGTAAAACATTCAAAGGACCGATCAAAACTGTCTTTTCCCTGCCTTAGCAGCCCTGTGGAGACAATAATGAAGTCCCAATTTTAAATGCTTTATGCTGTCAGGGCTTTTTAACTTTCTGCAATGTCTCCTTTCATATCAGAGAAAATTTCTTCCCAGCCTGTTTAATGTGATGGACATCTCTTCTTTTCAGATAAAAAAGAAGTCAGTAGTTAGTATCCAAAAGGAAATGGAAGAGTCTAGAAGAAAGTAAAAATGAGAGTAATGTACCAGTTTTTCCCTGGTTAGATTTAACCGATGCAAGCGAACAGTACCTTTCAACTGATTTGTTGAATATGAAACTAGCTGTGTCCTTGCAAGTAATATTTCAGCTCTCTGCTTGCTTCAGATGTTCCCACATGCCAGTAAGCAATGGTACGGGCTCTGTTACTTTTGCCTATTACAGCGAACCCTGAAAGGTGATACCACAGATGTGAATGACTCATATTTTAGATAGAAATTTATCTCTCCTCTTGTAACTTAAAGGAGATAGGGTTTTCATTTTGGTTGAAAGAGGCAGTAATAAATTTAGACTTGGTGATTATTGAAGACAGAGTGCTGTGTGAGCTAACCTGCTTTATCCTCGCAGCTTTGAGATGTTAATGAGAAGGCTTTCCTGGATGTTCTAGTAATAAATATTTAACAAAAAGTAGGTTTGCAGTTGTAGGTAGAATGTGATCCAGGTATACAGGCCTATCTAATCGTTCTCTACCGAACAAAAATAACACACACAGACATAATCATCACACAAATCATGAATATACACAAATTTGCTGAAGTGGAGTATGAGTAAAGCAAGAGAATATTTTTCCTCCTGAATCTCATACCTGGAACGTGTATGTATTTTCAAGAAGATAGACACAAAATGGCCATTTAGTGGCATATGGGAGAGACAATAACCAGCAGGCTGAAGCAGTCAGAATGACTGTTGAAGTTTATGGTGCTCCAAGTCACCAAATTGCCTCTAGTGAAAACCACATATCAGTTAGCGGAGCTTTAGTTACGTTACGTTTGTCAATGCACAGAAATTGGAGCTAGACGATGTCTCAGATTTCACATAGTTTTCTTCCAACTTTCTTAAGCAATGGAACCCTTTATTCAAACCAAATAAAATCTATGCGAACTCTTAATGTATGACAAAGATAAAACTGGAGTTAGTTTGGTTAAGTTGGAGACAAATCTTATTTTCCTACCCATCATATTACATAGCGACCTTGAAGCCTCCCAAGATGTCATACAGTTCCAAATAATTTGTTTTGAAAACTTCTTGTCTAAACCAGTTTTTTCACTTTATAGGTGAGGAAACTGAAGCCCAAATAGGATGAGTCAGAGTCCAAAGTCAAGCAACATAACTAGGGTTAGAATTTCATTTTTACTACTCTTTTTCCAGTGCTTGTCCCACTACACAGGTGGAACACCAAAAGCTTTGAATCAAGAAGATCTGAGTTAAAACTATAATCCTTCATGAAGGATTGTAGATGCTTTAGTCACCTGACCTATAAAATAGAGGAAAATAAATTCATTTTATAGGATTATTGGGAAGATTAAATGAGAGGACGTGCAAAATCGCCAATACACTACTAGTCTAAAACAAGTGCCTAGTAAATGCTAGTTTCTTTTTCTGTCCTTCTCATGTATAATTCAAATGTTGAAGGGTAAACACAGGCAAGCACAGGTCTATATAACCTGAATAACTGTGTAACTTTATTTCACTGGATAGACAAATCAGCAGCACCGCTTCTTTGATTCATTTATTAATACACTATGTATATCATTATGATATTGTCCTTTTTATTAGAATTATTAATTAAATCAGCCATGCACATAAGCATTCACTTGTCATGAGTAAACAAAAAAGTGGAAAGGTTGTACAAGATTAATTACTCTACTGATGTGTTTCTCCCAGGTTAAGAGACAATTTGACAGCGGCATCTTCAAGCTACTTGTACAGCACATACATTTCCCACGCTGACAAAGGGTCAGTAAATTCGGAAGGGAAAGGAAGCTTTGGTATTTGGTGTTGTCATTGATCAGCCTTGAAATATGACTTGCTTATGAGGATTAGGTACCAAAAAGATATAGAAAAATAAATTAGAGTTTCTAAATTAATCACAAAATTTTACTAGAAGCCCTACACTTGGAGTCAAACTGGCCTTAAATTGGAGAGCTCCATAGCAATTAACTGCCTGACCTCAGCATACCAATCTACAAAATGAGGAGACTAGACTAACTAGTCTCCAAGTTACCTTTCAGCTGTAATGTTTTCAGATCCTAAGAAATCTGTTCCTGTTTAAAACATAGTATGTATGTATCGATTGTTATTTTTTAAAGTTAAACTTACTCTTTAACAAAGTAGAAGTGCTGCCAATATTTTTACCTTGTGTATATTTTTGTTATTGAACTCAAAATTATTTTTATTTGACAGAAAAATGCATTTTAATGTGCTTGTCTCTGTAGTGAGTTTCCATAAAACTTAGCTCAAGAGCACTGCCGGTCTAATCATTTTGTCATCTCTATACAGCATTTTACTCTCCAGAGAAATTTCCTTTATGTTCACAGTTGCAACAATCTTGGCCAGTAACCTATGAAAAAGGCACTAGAATAGACATTCTTGCTTGCTATTTTATTTCACACAGCTCTAATCCTGTAACTAATTAGGCCAAAATGTGACTTGAGTATATGGGGTTGTGACTATTAGGGCTTTGTAAAAATGAAAACATGCCAACATTTCCAATCAAATAAAACATATCAACAGAGTCTTTCTTCAGTATGCCTTTCCTGATCATTTCTCTCGCAAAGCCTTTTGGAGGTCCTGTGAGATATTTCTTTCCCAGCACTTCTGAGAAGTTTCTTGGAGCATATCCAGCATGCACTGTGTTCCCTGTAACTGTGACTCCATCTAAAGTGAGATCCAATGGTTTGAGCACATAATAAGGTGGCAAAGTCTGGGCTACTGTATCACCTTCACTTCTTTGCTGTGATTTCTTTCTCTGAAAATGGAAATGTGACCCCTAATAAAAGATCCAGGAATATGTGTGAACAAAATGATTATTATGAAGTTCTGAGTACCGTTATGATTAAACTTCCTATTTCTCCTTAGAGTGAAACATAGTTAATAGGGTGCTCCACTAAATGAAAAAGTAAATTGAAATTGGCTCTTTTTTTTTTGCCATTCTGATGTTCCAGATAAAGGTAAAAAGAGGAGGAATTAACTGTGAAAGCAATAATATTTCAATGGGCCACTCTTTCTCCAAAGCACTGTAAATTCAGTTTTAGTATCCATAAAACTGCTAGGGAAAAGACTGAAATGGCATGTCTTCATTGAATGTGTCTATTCAGTGTGGACTGGATTTCCTTTCTTTATAAATGTAATTCAGTTGGGATTTCTCTGCAGAGATACAAATTATCTATCCACACAGTATATGGCTAAATAAGATTTGAATAAACCAAGCAAGGCTTGCTTTTCACCTATGCCCTGGCCAGGCATTTATAGTAGGTTGGATTTTCCAAATTTTAGCTTATTTTTAAGCAAGACTTCTCTTTCAACAGTTTTAAAGAAATGAAGCAACTTCAGTTTCCTAGCTCTAAAATGTGTTTTTTAGATAGTTGCACAATCTTCAGTTCCTTTCTTTGAGTCAATCCAATTAGTGCATATGTGGAGCTGCTTAATTAGTGAGGCAGATCATACTTCTTGCTGAAGAACCACTAAAGTCACAATCAGTCCACTTAGAAGGAATTCCAAGTCTTCCAAAATACTTTCTAAGACAAGAGTAACAACACGCTTTCCTATAACTGGCAGAATAATAGTATATGCTCTAAGAATTAGTGACCACAACTATAGGGAAATTTGTTTTTTCTCAAAAAAATTATAACTCCTTGGGAGCACTGTAGTTTATGATCTGCGTATAAACTGTAGATAATAACTGTAATCAAACTGACTAACATTAACTAAGTAAACACGTTTTTTAGGAAGACTTGCATAAGCGATAGATGCACATCAACTCTGCAGGCTTGACTCTGCTGGAAAAGGATACATTGAAAGGGTTTATTTCTCTCAAGCTAACACGTGCTTGTTGGAGGCCATATTTGACATCCTTTCTTACACCCATTTTGCTTCATTCTGCAGAATCACCTGTATTTCTCTAACATTCTTCCTGCCAGCAACACCTGAAAGAATGAGCATCACATGCTAAAATAATCTAAGGCTGCCACATATCACCATCATGAGAAACTTTCCATTTATTATTTTCGTTTCCTGGTTACTATGCTCCTTAATTCTTTTCTCTCTCTTATTATAGTGATTGTCATATATTTTTTAAAGTTTTTTATTTTAAGTTACTGACTCACATTAGTGATAGACTCTTACCTGCTATTTATTTATTTATTTTTACCTTCTGTATCCTTTCCTCTTATTTCTCCTTATTTCCTCTTATTTCTCCTCAACTCCAGGACTTCATCATCACCAAAAGAGACAGATAGATGCTTCTCTAACCAGGAGTATAGATTCAGAACGGAACCAAACAGCCTCTGAATAGGCAAGCCTGAAATTGCTTTTGAAAGCTTCATCACCGATAATGTAATCAAACTTAGCTTACCCAAAATTGATTTAAGTTGCAGCCTAAGGGCCAACCTTTGACCAGGGCAGCGTTCACACTTGCATTGATTCTGCCTGCAATTGAATTACTCAGGCAATTCTGTGCGCTTTTAGCTTTAGCCCTGGAGTGCAAATGGCCAATTTGGGAGGCAACTTGCTTGTGCTTGAAATTTGCAGAAAGATTTTCTCATACATTTCTGGGGAAAAGCAGGATTACTTTTTAAAAATATTATCTTAGTCACAGAACTCGCTGCCCAAAGCACATTTTGTTTCCTTGTTTTTATATTTGTTTTGATTTGAGAAAACTTTGTTTCCCCCAAAGAATCTCTTCTGACTTTGGAAAGATGAGGTCTGCTCCTTCCATATGTGTACTAAAATTTAGAGGAAATGAAAATTAATGAGAAAGAATAAGGCAAAATAATATGCTGCTATTAGATAGAGGGAAAGGCCAGAAACACACTGTATTTTATAGTTCTAGGGGCAAGAGTTAAAAAAAAATATGGTTATGAAGCAAAATAATACTCTGTAGGTCTGTATAGGATTGTATTCTATGACATATCCCTCCCTTTCTTTCTAAAATATTTTATAAGACTGGCATGAAGAAACATGACAAGATGCTTTTCTGCATCATAACAGTCTTTCGTTAAACACTTATATTTTCTATAGTTTTTCCCTTTGTACTGTATATCAATCGTACATTATCTACCCTCCTCACAAAACTTCTTTCATTTTCACATAACCATACCATCTCTATGTGTTTATTTTACATAATTATAAAAAAGATTCAATTGTATACCTTGCAAAAACTTCTCCATATTTCTATTCAGTCTTCCTAAGTAATATTTTATGGTTTCACTATGATACATTTAGTGGTGAATTGTTAAATATTTAACTGAAGTAAAGGACGTGTATAGGTTGGGCATAGTGCCTTGCTCCTGTAATCCCAGCATTTTGTGAGGCTGTTGCAGGTGGATTGCTTGAGCCCAGGAGTTTAAGACCAGCTTGGGCAACATGACAATACCCCATCTCTACAAAACATAAACAAAATTAACTGGGTGTGGTTTCCTAGCTACTTGTCATCCCAGCTACTTGGAATGCTGAGGCGGGAAGATCACTTGAGCCCAGGAGGTCAAGGCTGCAGTGAGCTGAGATCATGCCACTGCACTCCAGCCTGGACCACAGAGTGAGACCCAGTCTCAAATTTAGGAAAAAAAATGTGTATAATGAGACTTACAAATAATAATAAAATATGCAGTTATCTTTATTGTAAATTCCATATAGTCAGTTGCTTCTCACAGATTCTTTCACTGATTTTTGGCAGAATCTTGTATCTGTAACCAGCCTATGATTATAATCCATATATGTGACATGCATGATGTTGCATATAGAGCTGTATTCTACTTAAAAGGATTATTCTAACTTGAGTAAGAGATGGTATTTTTATGATAATGAGTTAGATGAAAATAACCTGTGCAAATTTTTTGCTGAATCAGAGAATAGTTTTGGAATACTCCAAGAAAATTTCCCCAATTTTTTGTGTCGACGTTAATGAAATGGCCACAGACATGACACGTTACGTTTAATCCCTATTAACATTCACTTCATCGTTTTCTTAAGTCTCAACAATCAACTAAATAATAAATCAACCTGTAACTTGGACCTTTTGCCAGTTTCCATGGTATAAACATTCCCAACATGGCTGATTTCAAACTACCAAGTGATGTTACTGAATGCAGAGTTGGGAAGAGATGTGCCATATCACACACCATTGTATAATATTTCTACAATGCAGAAACAGGGATGTGAGTAACCTGAAGATTATAAATAATAGTATGCTGTAGTAAAGTAATTTGGAGGTAATGAGATTTGAATAGTTATTGCATTTGTGTTTAGTATCATTTATTAATTCTAAACTTATAGAATTTAATTTTAATAATGGCTGTATTTAATAAATAAATAGCAGAATTTCTACAAGTTTCTCAATTGGCCTTATAAGCTAGTATAAGCCAGCTTTAGCATGCCACTATCTATTTGAATGACTATAAAGGAGAAGACAATTTCTCCCCATGTAACCTACATGACTCTAGACAAATTACATAACCTCACTTATCTTCAATTAGTCTGTCTGTAAAATGGAGTTAAAGGAGTAATACCTAGCTCACATGGAGGTAGAATAATTAAATAAGATAGACATAAAGTGCCTGGCTCCTGGTAAGGATTTATACATTATGGCCTTTCTTTACCCTCTTATATAACTTCTATGCTCCACCCCCCCCCCCAATATTTATATAGTTTTCTTCACTTTATTTTGAGGTAAGGATGCTTCTATTCTGCATCTCCAAATCCATATAATGACCTCTGGCAAAATTATGATTTTATTTTGTCTCTATGATAAACTCATGCCTACCTAAATATTGTCACATGCATGCCACATTTCTTGTTTAAATTTGCTGCAACACAAACCATTTCTTTCTTACAATTGACTCTTACTATGCTTCATTCCCACTCCACAGTAGATTTTAAGCAATATTATTCATTTATTCCTAAGGTATGAGATCTCAGAGGATGCTTATTTTGCAGTGTCTTTATTCTATGAAGCCAAGAGAGAAAAACATATAACATGGTCATAAAAAGCATTCACATATTAGGGCGTATAAGCCTGCACATTAACATCACAATAGGTTCCAAATCTATTGTTATCTTTCCTCTAACTTGGCCAGAGTCAGGGGAGGAGGAATTTATATGTCAAACTGCTTTGAAATAGGTGGAATCAGTTCCCTTTTATATCATCCTCTCCGCTACAAAATAAAATATATGTGTATATATATATCTTTTAAGTAGTTGCATTGTTTTATTTTCTGATTCTTCCTAACTTCTTAGTTATTTAAAGGAAAAACATTTGTGGGCTGCATGCTTGGGACATAAGATTGACCAATAATGTCATAACTTTAAAACTTAAGTATTTTTTCACGTATTCAGTTTATTATCTATATGCCAAGTCGCATGCTGTGTTGGGAATACAAAGTTGAGCTAAAATAACTTGATTCATAACCTTTTGGAGATTGTCAATTTTGAAAGGGAGGTTGGCAACACAAGCAATTATCACAAAGTGTAATTAATTCTTAGGGGTGATAGAAAGAATGACTAATATAAGTGAATAATAAAAAACCCATGTGGCTGGAAAACAGAGGACAATTACAGGTAAAGTGGACAGAGCTGGGTGAAAAGAAGGGCAGATGATAGCTTCTAAAGTGGACTTGCAAGGAGATGTAGTAGAAATGATATGAGCCAAAAACATATTTTCATATACTATTGCTAGCTTTTAAAATGTGAGTGACAAATGAACAGTGATTACTAGAATACTGTAATGCTTTGGTTCATAAGATGTGTCATAATGCATGTGAAATAATCCCAGTTACTAAGATGAAGCCTACTGTTAATCTCACCTTAAATTCTCTATGACTTTTGATACTCCACAGACAGTGCACTTATTTATCTTCTCCTCATATATTTCTGGAAAATCAGATATACTTGTGCCAATTTTTTCTTAAAGTAAGAGTAAATTACTTCACTGTTGATCTATTATGCTGATCAAATAGTAAGATAATAAGTACTGCGCTATTTAATGAAATGTTTAACCTTTTTCTAATATAACCTTCCCTAACTTTTTTCTAGTACACTGTTAGTCTATTCATTAATTCATACCATATTTGTTTGGTCTAATCTCCTTTTCCTTCAAATTATACAAGATGTTTCAAGAAGCCCCCCAAAGACATTTATGAGCAAAATCTTTCGTCTCTGAGTAAAGTAATACAGTTAAATAGTCTTGCCCCTGAGTGAATCCATAAAGAATTCCTCTATATAGATATATAACAACTGTCGTCTGATTAGAGAATTGTCTGATTGATAATGGCATGATAACAGCTGATTAATAAGTATTAAAACTGATTTCAGTGACCTGGAAACCACCCCATAAAGATAATTTACCAATTCAGCTACAGATTGCTCTACCCAATGAATTACTAGCCATAGTATATACTGTCACCAGCCCCAGATCAATGAAGAAATAAGTTCTCTAAAGAAGAACTTGCCTTTGTATGTTAGTTGTTTTTTGTTTCATTTTGTTTTGCTTTCATTTCTAATAACTTATATCTCTAGTCACAGCCTACCATCTTAAAATTGGTTATAATAGGAGCCTGATGAGAGAGCTGAGATGGCTTAGCACAAATCCAGCATCATTGTTAATCAGCAGGTATAATAAAAATGTTTATGTGTATTATACCCTACTAACTGATGGGTGTGAGAAAAGAGAAGTATTAGGAGAGAAGTATAGCAGCCTTTATTTAGTATGGCTCCTGTAAGATCAGACTTAGTATCTAGGCTCAATTAGAGAATAAGAAAAGGCAGAATGTAACACACTGCTATATCTTGATACAGATAATCATGACTTCAGGAGTTCAGAGAGAGTGTGTATCAGTACTGGGGAAAAAATAGCTCCAAGGGAGTATTCTGCTGATGGTGATTCAGAATCATTATCTTCAAATATAAAGGACAACATTATTATCTTTTGTGATTTAACAATAGTTGAATTCAACGTGAGATAGGCCTAGCTTTTAACAGTTTTGGAAAATATTATGTTATGTTGTTGTTGTTATTGTCGTTGTTTACAAAGGAGAGTTCAGCAAAGAGACAAGCTTAGACAGAGGATGCTTTCAGACTAGAAATTGGTCTGATTACCACATAGATGGATAACAGAAAAAATCTGGAACCTATTATAATATTTTGAAATGACTATTTAAAGTGCATGTGCATGTATATAGCTAGATTAAAAATCACCCAATGTTGATTTCAGTTCTTTATGGCCACTACTATGTGTATTGATTGTAACCAACCCCTTCTAAAAGACCAGGAGATACATAGTCATCTGGGTTTCTGTTTATATTTCTCACTTCAGAGTGGGTTGGCTCCTCCTCCAATTGTTGACAGCTTTTTGAAGTTTGCAGCCGTGTTAGAGGCTTCTTCCTAGGTGATCCCTTAAAGCTATAAAATTCTAGCCTGACTTCTTTAAGATAACTTCTGCAATCTTAATGTCTAAAACAAAGGTCTAGAAACAAAAGCAAATTATTTCATCTACATTTTACTTCACCATTAAAATGCTATCGAACCCAAGTGCTTAGAGACCCTCCACCAAAAGGCAGGAATATTCCAAGAACTAATTTATCATTTTTTATTCATTAACATTAAAATCCTTTGAGACTTGAAAAGAACTGACAAAAAAATTACAATTCTGTGAATAACTTTCTAGACAACTTCTCTAAAGCATCTGTGTTAGTTAGAATTAGAAACAGTAGCAAGTGACAAAACCCAAAATAACAATGACTTAAACAACTTTATTTTTCTCTCACATGGAAGCCCGCAATAGCCAGTTCAGGACTTGGAATAGCATCACTGTATCAAGGACGTAGCCCCCTTCTATGATTTTGTTCCAGTTTGTAACATTCATTCCTAGGGTTATTTTTTGGTCCAAGGTGGCCACTTCAATTCAAAGGATCATACCTATACTTTAGACTGTAGGAAGAAGAAAAGAGGGAAGGAAAAGGTCTCATCCCCTCCCTTTATAAATACTTCCCCAAATCTGTAGACATCACTTACACTTATGTCCCACTGACCTTTACCTACATGGCCACACTTAGCTGCATGGGAAGTTAGAAATTTTGTTCTTCGCTAGCATTCTTTGCCAAAAATTGTGGTTATCTTATTATAGGAAAAGGATATAATAGATATGAAAAGAAAACCAGTAGTCTTTACTACAGTCTACCTATTTGTGATGCAAATATCTAGGCATGCCCTTCCTTGTCCATATAGAACACACTCATTCCTGTCAAAGATAGAAAACTATAGTTTCTTCATCAAGATTCTAGATAACTGAGGACTAGAATCTCTGAGTGATTCACATTCTTCTTCATCAGCCTGAATGTGACACGCTGTCTGATGATCTTTCGGTTAAAACAAGTTTGTGTGTGTGTGTGTGTGTGTGTGTGTGTGTTTTCTGTCATACACAAGCCCAACATACTATGGTGGAATATGAACCAGAAAACTGCAATAGGACTCTCATTCTGAGAAGAGGAGGAGGAAAACAAACAAACAAAAAAGAACAGCAGTCACTTACACACCAATGATCAGATCCTGCCAGTGGGAAGAGTCAAGATTCACTTTTCCAGCAGTACAGTCTGTTGCTTAGATAACTTCATGGGCAGCCACTTATTCTGTGCTCTGGGAAGAACTCTCAAATTTTTTGTCCTCTGTGGCTCTTGCCTGTGTCCTCTGGAAGTTGTTTCTTGGACACTATGCTCCAGGATCACTTATCAAGAAAGCACTGGGGCTGGGCAGCTTGCATGGCCCATTTTGCACTGTTGCAGACTGGGGACATCTTTAAAGGTTGAACATCTACAATAGTAGACAAGGCTTGTGGTTTCTTTGACGAAACAATTTGCTCAAAAACCTAGTAGCCTTCCAATACAGTTAACTTAATTTGTTAATAACATTAGGGAAAGCTTTGTTTGTTTGTTTGGGTTGGAGTCTCCCTCTGTCACCCAGGCTGGAGTGCAGTGGCGGGATCTCAGCTCACTGCAAGCTCCGCCTCCCGGGTTTACGCCATTCTCCTGCCTCAGCCTCCCGAGTAGCTGGGACTACAGGCGCCCGCCACCACGCCCGGCTAATTTTTTGTATTTTTAGTAGAGACGAGGTTTCACCATGTTAGCCAGGATGGTTTCGATCTCCTGATCTCGTGATCCACCTGCTATGGCCTCCCAAAGTGCTGGGATTACAGGCGTGAGCCACCGCGCCCGACCGGGAAAGATTTTTAAGTAGAAAGGGCTTTGAATGCTGATAGCACCAATGCCTCACTTACTATCCTCTTTGTTTTCTCTCAGCCAAACAGCAGTTACATTGAGGAGATCTGAACTGGTGTGCTTGGTTGGAAAGGCAATATCCTTAGTCTTGTCTGTGCCCTCAAAGTTCACAGACTTCCCACAGCAAGTGTGTTAGTCTTCTTTGATGTCAAGGTTTGTAGCTATTTCTCTACGGCTTTGGTTGGAGACAGAAGCAACTGACTTTTTCAGTGTTACAATATATAAATTACCAGGCTCTTAATCAATTTAGATTGTAGGGAGCATGAGCTCCTCCCTTAGCAGAGGTATGTATATTCCTTCCTCTCTCTGTAGATCAGCTAGCACTATACTGAGTTTATGAGTGAAAGTGGAATAATGCGGGCCACACATATGAGTGCTCCACATTCTCCTATTCTTCTTCTTCCCTGAAAATTATCACATTACAGATTTAGTCTCAGAATTATTTTGTCTCAAACAGCAAACAAATAGTTGTTCTCCTAAAGATGTTCACATTCCATAATACCCCCAAATGAATAGGGACCTAAGAATTATCAAAATTAAATGGACCCAGGGATAATCAAAATGGTTTGTGCATTTTGAGTTCAATGAGAAGTTAATTGTCTTCCCTGAATAAGGCATCATGTATACACAGAACATATGCACATCACTTGATGTAGAATAAGTATGGGCTAAGGGAAATAAATTATTAAGGCTTCTAAGAGGTTCCCAAGTCCCTTGGGCTAAAATAGAACATAAATTTATTGGTATGTGCTGTATCTTGTAATGATGGGACAATAACAAAGAATTCCTAAGACATGAATGCTGTTTCTAAGTCACTAATAATCTATCAACTCCCATCACCTACTTCATTCCTCTCTCCTCTCCTCATTTTATACATGAAGAAATTATCCCAGAAAGAAAAGTTAGTAACTATTCTTTGGCATAATTTGTTAATGGCAGAGCCTTGGTAAGAACTCAGTTTTCCTAATAATTTATTTTTTGCAACTGTGCTAAAAAAGACTAGAAATCTGAGTCAATAACTGCAAAGCATCTGAGATTATACCCTACTTACAAGCTAATGTTGTTAGCTTGCCACAATCTCATGGATGCTGGTAGAAAACACAAGACTCCTGGGTCAGAGATATAAAACTTTATTTCTCACAGCAAAAACAATAGGCAGAAAGTCAACATGTTTGCGTCAGTTTCCTAAGCCTCAGCTCCCATAGGGATAGCATGGCTAGCCACTATGGATGCGTGTACATGCAGTAGTTTCTGTTACAAGAGAACAATATTGAGTTTAGGGAATCTAGTATTTTGCAGAAGCCAGTTAAGTAAACCTGCTGTTTTTCTCAGAGGAAGACATGACTTCATCCTGTAAGAAAAATGGCCTGAATAAAAGCATTTACTTTTTATCCTCTACTTGGGTCTTTCATTTTTGGCATTCCCAACAAAACAGGTAACAGCAAAGCATGCAGCAGTGCAAGAGACCCATAAAGGAGTGTCTCCCAGTAATCTGCAGATACGTAGAGATAAAAATGGTAGGTGTACCCTTTCAAGGGCCACACTCCATTAAATAGCTAGGCTTTAGGGGAATTCTGGTTGAGTCCCAAAAGGGCCTTTTTAGGTCACCAAAATCTAGATTCTGGGTCTCTATTTCAAAAGTCTAGGGAGTCTTTCTTGTCATCTGCCTAGGACTTAGCAGACTATGATGACAGACTGACACTGTCTAAAAAGTATATGAGACTACAACATATATTCTGAGTAGACCCTGGAATATCAATTTATTAATTTATAATAAGAAATTGACTTGGTTTATAATATTCATATTGGCATGATCAGCTCATCCTGTTCCTAAAATGAACTACAAGAGAAGCCACATCAAAGTCAGAAGTCATTTTATTAATTCATTATGATAAATCACTGAGGACAGAAAATTGTTGAAGTCTATAGGATCAGCCATTTTTTCTCTGTAGTTAGACTTGTAAAGGACACCAGATCACAATCAGAAGGTTGCTTGGTGACCATGGAATCAGAAGAAGGGGAGATAAAGAAATCCAACATTTAATGGCATTAGCCTAAAATCAACATTGATTAATTTGTCTCAAAAAAATGGCAATTTTGCCAATAGGATTAAATATGCATAATATTCAATAATTCTGACTCCCGTTTCTCTGAGTGATACATACATCATATCAATCTTCAAATTCATTCCTGTTCCTTCCCCAATTTTCCTCTGTGACTTCCCTTTATCTGTTCGTGTAGCTAACCAGATCCTAGATCTCCGCTTCCTTTCCCTTAGTGTAACATCAAACCTAAAATAGCCATACCCACATTAAGCATACCCACAGTGTTTCCAAACCAGAGGCAATGTCATCATGTAATTTCGTATGTGGGAGGGGAAGCTCCCCAGCACAAGGGGATTTTCTGCAAAACCCTTATGCTAATAAGAGTTCTTCCTCTGGAGGTTTCTTAAACTAGGCTTATCCAGGAGCACTTTCCTCGCCAGTCTTCACAATAACTGAAAATTGCCTTCAAGATGATATTAGGAAGTCAATCTAAATGGTCACCCTTTATCGACTATTCATTGATTAGTCTTCTAGGGTACCTTTAAGGATGTAACAAACCAGAAGCAGAGGTACTATGTTTGTTCAGTTATTAGTGTCTAGCACAATGATATGTGGAATCAGGCATTTATTAACTAGTGTTGTTTCCATAGGAATAACTCCAACATGGAGTAGATTAGTACACTTACGCATTTGCAAAATAAACTTGAACACATAGAGATGAATTTAAATGAATATATATCCACAAGTCTGCTATTTAAAGCCTCCAGACCTCATGCATACATGGCTGACCCCTATGCTGGAAATCAATGCTTAAGCAGGACTTTGCAGTGATATAAAATGCCTAGCAACTGGCAACACCAGGTGCTTTGCTTTTCTCAGTAGTGAGAAAAGAGTTAATGTGCAGGGTACTGTTGTTGAGCATATTATTTTCTGTTCGGAATACTGAAAATAAGTATGTGTTAAGAGTTTGTGCTCACTTTAGAAATAGAAACCCTGTGAAACAGATGATAATGACGTGGTCTTGATCTGAACAGAGCCTTACATTTCAGCTGTTTACTTGTCCTCTTCCCTAGGAGGAATTAGAATTTCCTAGAATCTCAACAGCCTGCTTTCTGCCTTTGTTTAGACTTGCTGTGTGTTGCTTTCCGTAGTTGTGATTAAGAAAAAGGAACAGAGATCAGAGGGGTCAGCAATGCTTAGATGGCTTGTTAGAGTTTTAAACTCTAATGAATAAGTTGTGGTAGGGCTAAATAAAGCCTATTTAAACCCAGAAATCATCAGTATTCTAATATAAAAGACAAAGGCTAATACTCAGAGCTAATTTGAAAAATTAAAACTCCAAAATATGGCCTAAATATGGTATAAATTTACAGAACAAAGAATTGTCTGTCAGCCCTGCCTAGTTTCAGTCTTATACTTGATATTGTGTGAAAATTAGCTTAAAAAAGAGGCAAGGGCTCCCTCTGTCACCCAGGCTGGAGTGGCACCATGACAGTTCTCTGCAGCCTTGACCTCCTGGGGTCAAGCCATCTTCCCACCTCAACCCCATGGGTAGCCGGGACTACAGGCGCATGTCACCCTGTCTGGCTAATTTTTTTTGTATTTTTTGTAGAGACATGGTTTCTCCATGTTGCCCAGGCTGGTCTTGAACTCCTGGGCTAAGGCGATTCACCCACCTGAGTGTCCCAAAGTGCTGAGATTACAGGCATGAGCCAGGTCTCCCAGCAACATTTTAAAAACTTTTTGGTGATGATGTTGTTGTTGCTGGTTTTGCATGTTTTAGCCAATTACTTTGTTTGACTTGCATCTTGGCAAAATCAATTTGGTCAATCATATAGAAAACTGCTATTTATTTTAAAAAATGGTAAATCAGACTATGATTCATAATAGACGTACTTGTGCTTCAGAGAATTGTGAGAATAGTCCTGTACTGATTAAATAATGTGATGGTGCCTTTCCTGAATATGCTTTGCGAAGCAAATAAACACATATGGCTCCTCCATTTTTACTCTCAGAAAACTTTAGATATGTCTGTCCCAAAATATATTCATGAATAAGAAGGAAGTGATGATAAAATGCTATTCATGGCTAAAATGTGTCCTACTTTCTAATACGAATTTTCACAACATATCTGAGTTCTCTACTCATTAATCTATGTTTCATGCAGAGTTCAAAATGAAAACTTGCTTTTACTTTCTTATATACCATCAGTTTAATTTTGCAATTGGCTCACATACCTGGAATCAAAGATAGACATCAGTCAATGGTGCCTTTTTCTATCAATTGAAAAAGATAAAACCATACAAACAATAAGAACAACAACAGTGACAAAAGCTTTTGACTAAGCCATAAGCTACAAGAGAAATACTTTGTTAATTTTCCATTTTTTCAATTTGGTTAAAACTTATGTTAATTTGCTCTTATAAACTCTAATGACTTGTTTGAAAAATTTAATTGTTATGCCTTCATGTGCTTAATGGAAAGAAATGGCTAGAGATATCCAGTAACATTTCAGAACATTTTTCTTAGAAAGTAATAATAATAATAAAAATAATAATAATAAGGACCCAGTATAAACAAACTTTATAAGTTTATAAGTACTATTAAGGAAAAATTTAACTCTAGCATAAAATAATTTGACCACTGGAAGTATGCATTAACAAATAAGAGAAGTATTTATAATACAGCGATTTCTGTATTGCATCTTATACCTAAAAGATAGACTTGACTATTGGGCAGTAGCCATATGTCACTTTCCAACTTATAAATGTGGGTAATTTTATTTCTTTTAAAATCATACAGAAACAGTCTGTCACTCCAGTTAATGTACCATGGGCAGTTTTTCTAAGGTATATAAAAACTCCCAATGAGCTATAGTTTTAAGCAAGGAGCACAAATTTATAGTTCTATAGTAGTACCTGTGGCATTTGGGTATAAGCATGCATCACTTGTCAAAGAAAATGCTATGTACAAAAAAATCCAAGCCTATACAACAAATTAGAAACAGCTTCTTGTTTAAAAACACATAAAAATTTATTAAAGGATTATCTCCTAGAATTCTTTTAAATCATGGACTCCCCTTGGAGAAGTCCTCTGTGTGTCAACAGATTATAAGAAAATGACTCGCAAATTATCTTGCATTGAAACTTTTTTGTTGTTGTTTTTAAGGAAATAGGCATCAAGAAATTAAGTAATAGATCACAGTCATAAAACTAGTTAGTGGCAGAAATGAAGCCAGAACCTTGTTTTATATAATTCAGTGATTGTTACTCTATAACCACTACCACTGGAAAAGAAGCCCAGCGCTTAAGTCACAAAGGGGAAATGAAGTGACCCCACTGGTGAGCCACACTTGTGTCTGATATCTCCTAAAGGTCATTTGAAACATGGTTCAAGTCACCCCTTTACAACTCAGCAAGGAAGAGAATCCCTCAATGACTTCACGTATAATGACACTTTCTGTCTTCTCTTGCCAAGAAGTCACACTGCAGCGCTCTCCTGAAGTAAACCAAATAAAGTCTAAGCACCAGATATTTATTATCTCGATTCTGCATTTAGTGAGGGCAAGAACCTTGTGTAACCCCAACTAAACTGAATTGTCTTGTTTTACAAAATAAATAAATAAACTTTAAAACTTTCAATGCCCAAACAGTAGTCTAGATCATTACTGAACTTTTTAAAGGATATTTTTACAGAAGAGATGCCAGATTATTTCAACAACAATAATGGATTTATTTATCCCTGAAATGCACTAAGCCTCATGTTAACTGCTCAAATAGAGTTTTTTCTCCCATCTAAGCTCAAGCTGTGCTGGCTCTATTTCCTACTCCTTCTTTCCCGTTCTTTCAGCCCCTCCTTCTACCACCAGATGATAAGTTTTTTCTTTCTTTTTCGGTTCGTTTCCTATGTGAAGTGATTCACTTATTTATCTAAGATTCTAAAATTTATATATTATCCCTAACAACAGACAAGGTTTCTGTAGGCTTAAAAAGAATCCTTGCTGACCGGGTACAGCAGCTCACGCATGTAATCCCAGCACTTTGGGAGGCCAAGGCGGGAGGATCACGAGGTCAGGAGATCAAGACCATTTTGGCTAACATGGTGAAACTCTGTCTCTACTAAAAATACAAACAATTAACCGGGAGTGGTGGCGGGCGCCTGTAGTCCCAGCTACTCGGGAGGCTGAGGCAGGAGAATCATATGAACTTGGGAAGTGGAGGCTGTGGTGAGCTGAGATTGTCACACTGCACTCCAGCCTGGCAATGAAGTGAGGCTCTGTCTCCAAAGAAAAAAAAAAAAATTACAAAAGGATCATTGCCCCTGTGGCAAGGATATTTTAATATATACCTATACACACATACACACACACACACATATATATGTATACATATATACACATACACACACATACATAATTCTTATAATTTTGTTTTATATGTGCATAAACACATATATACTCACATATATATATAATTTACACACATATATACACCCACCATATGTATATATACATAATATATATGTATATAGATGTATATATGTGTATTTTTTCCGTATATTTTTATTTTCAGGTGTTTATTCATGTTTACATTTGTACATATTTTGGTGTTATTTACCACTGGAAATTCAATACTCAGCCAGAACTTGTTACATGGTAACTTCAATAAACACTTGATTGATTAGTAATGAACAAATTTCTTATTTTCTGAGTCTGCTCATCTGGAAACATGGATAACCTCCAAGGTCCTCGGGGACTCCTGGAAGCCTAGCCTTCTTCCTGCTTTCCCAAGTTCTCTCCCTGGTTGTCAAGAGAATCTCTCATAGGTAAAAGAACAGAAACAGTGGCACATGGTCTGTACATTTACCAGAAATGATTCTTCACTAAATTTCATCATACTTTGTGGTTTAAGATAGGGTTCTCTGATATAGAATGCATATCCCCCATCAAGCAGATTTTAAAAGGCCTCTAATACACCGATTTCACAGAGGGGTTAATAAAATGACCTTACTAAAACAGCTAAGGAAATCAATAATTCAACTGACAATAAACAAAAGTCTTTTCTCTTGATACACAGAGTAATTGAATAGATGGGATATAAATGCTGTCATTTTGTGAATCTTTGAACTTATACATTGCATCGGTTGATTGTCTTAGTTTGGGCTGCTATAAAAAGTACCATATACTGGGTAGTTTATTAATAACAGAAATTTACTTCTTATAGTTTTAGAGGCTGAAAGTCTGAGATTAAGATGTCAGGTTAGGGTGAGGGCCCTCTTCCGGGTTGCTAACTTCTGGTTGTATCCTCACATGGCAGAAAAAGGCTGAGAACATTCCTTGGGGTCCATCTTATATAAAAAAAATCTCATTAGTGAAGCTCCACCCTCATGGCCTAATTGGCTCCCCAAAATCCCAGTTCCATAACCATCACATTAGGCTTTAGAATTTCAACATATGAATTTGGGGTGGGGTGGGACACAAGCATTTAGTATATATTGCACTGATATACTTTACTGTGAGCTGAACAATGCAGAAATCAATTATAAGATGAAATCTCGAATGAATAACAGAGAAAAACGAATTCTACATATTTCTATTATATAGAAATCAGGCAATAGTAGAGCAAATGCACAGTTTACCTGAATTTTATTCTAAGTATCATGAAATCCAAAAGCAACTACATATAAATAACCACTACTACATATAAATAACCACTACTAGTAAAAGCAATTAACTGTTCAAAATAAGCACAGGCTATTAGATTGAAGTATAGGTAACAGAAAATGTTTACCAATTCCTATACCATTTCTGTCTTTTGCTAGAAATATTATTTTTGGAAGAGTTTTCCCTCAAGACATTTTTCTAATACTCAGCTACCGCATTCATAGCAGAATCTATATAAAAATACACTTTAAAATTGCCTTAAACGCTGCAATACTTAATCCATTTTTATCTCAAGCAGATAGTTTTTGGAATATGATGGAAATAGAGGTAAAAATAAAAAACACACACACACACACAACAAAAAGAAAAGAAAAGAATGTGGGTCTGCATTGGTCTAAAACTCGAGATGTATTTTCTTCTGTCAGTTTCACTCTTCTCCTCCAATTTTCTGCGGGAAACCAGAAATCTTATTCTAGATTTCTGCTATGGTCTAAATGTTTATGTTCCCTCAAAATTCATATGTTGAAATCGTAAGCCCCAAGGTGACGGCATTAGGAGTAGGCCCTTTGGGAGGTGAATAGATCATAAATAGGATTAGTACTCTTACATAAGAGGCCCAAGGGAGCTTGTTTACTCCTTTCACTATGTGAGGACACAGCCAGAAGGTGCCACCCATGAGGAATGGGCCCTCACCAGTCACTGAATTCACCTTTATGTTGGACTTCCCAGCCTTCAGAACTATGAGAAATACATTTCTATTATTTATAAGCCACCCAGTCTATGGTGTTCTCTTACAGCAGCCCATATACACTGCTATTTTTTGTTCAGGTATTATCTATAATGACATGATCAGAAATGGGAAGTTGCTGAGGAGATCATTGGGCCTGCATAGCCAAAAATATTTACTATTTGGCCCTTTACAGGAAAATTTTGCTGACCCATGTTTAAAAGCATGGACTTAGAATAGACAGATCTGGTTTCAGGCCCAACTCTGTTACTTACTAGCCTGTTACTTAATCTAGAGACTGAAATACTTATCTCATGAAGAGTAGTCTTTCTATGAATAAATGAGAAGATGCACACAACCACCATAGCAATTACCTGATGGAGAATAACATTAAATAAACACTTTTTTTAAAGTTAGCTAAGAATTTTATTTCTAGTTGCTGTCTTCTCTGTGCCTCAGTTGACTTATACATGAAATACAGAAAACACTATAAAATGTTTTACTTTAGCTTGTTGATGCATTTTTCTCATGACGTTGAAAATTAGGATACTTTTTAAATTATGCATATTGTTAGAAATCCATTCACCTAATTATCTATATTAGTTTGCTAGGGCTGTCATAAAAAAAATTACTATAAATTGGGTGGTTCAAAACAACAGAAATGCATTGTCTTATAGTTCTGGAGCCAGAAGAAATCCAAAACCAAGGTTTTGGCAGGGTCGTTTCCTTCAGGAAGCTTGGAGGGGGAATCCATCCTATGCCCATTTCCCAGCCTGTAGTACTTGCCAGTAATTGTTGGTGTCCCTTGGCTCATGGCAACATAACTCCAATCTCTGTCTCTGTCTTTACATGGCCTTCTCTGTGTGTCAGACATTTTTTTAAATCAGGGCATATATTTTTAATATTTGACTTACATGTGCACATAGACCAGCAAGAAGAGACTAGCAAATTATTCAGAATAAAAAAAGAAATTTAGAAAAACTTACAGAATGGTATAAATCTATTAAAGGCTCCTATTGAAAGTGTTCCTAAGAACATTATCCTCTCCAACCTAGTCTGGCTCCACTGGTGCCCTCGATATTATTCTCTGCTTTTCAATATCTTACCTCCATTGCATCTATCATATTTATTTCATATCCCTTTCTTCCTTCAGCTGTGTGCTGTTTCTTTTTTGTCTCTGCACTATACCTGGTAAAGAAACTGAAGAGTCAGCTGGCACTCTCTGCAGGTTCCTGTTTGCATGCCAATACTTGTTGCTCTGTCCTATTTAGAGGGCCTGAGTTCCTGATGAGGAAATGTGCTCTGCAGAAAGACCAGCACCAGTTTGGCAATCACAGAGAGAAACACTTATTTTCCCTGCTAAGCAAATAACTTATTACTGAAAAACCACTAAGAACTGAGATGAAGTCTGTTTACAAGAAATGACATGAATCATAAAAGTCTTAGCCAGGCTTAAACTATTGTGTATACATACATAGAAGCATACACAAGCACACAAACTCCAGCTGCTTATTTTTTCCTTTTCTTTTCCTTTGAATATGTCTTAATTCCCTAGTAACCCCAAGCCAAGGATTAAGTCAAGTAGGATCTCAGTAAGAATCTGATCCAACCCTGTTTTGGACAGAATTCACAGAAAGGCTTGAAGCTGGGGAAACAGGGATTCCTACCAGGAACCATCAGGGAGTGTTTGGTTTACAACCATTTTATTTTATCTGGTTACCTCTCAAGAAATGGGCCTTTGACTGGTTTGGGAAGAGGATCTCAGTACTGGTTCTTCGCCTTAAAATATCATGCAAAATTTGTGTACTCACCTAATGATTTCTAATTGATAGTTACTCTTAACTTCCTCTTTGAAGCAATATGATACATAGTAGAAAAGGATGAACCCTACAACTGGCAATTTGAATACTTGGTTTTTAACCATGTCTCTGCAATAAGTGACCTTGGAAAGTAACCTAATGTCATAGGGCACAGGATGAGATTATCTCTAAATCTTTTTATAGCTCTGAGTCAGTGATTAAATGATCTGTGAGTTCCAGTTTTATCCTTGTGAAACATAATTATAAATAGTCAATCATATCCATATACTAGTTGCTTTGATAATTTTATAAAAATGACTGGCATCCAGAATTGATAAAACATAGTCATTTATAAAAATTTTTCTTATTTCTTTGAACTATCAACAAGAATTGTGACTAAATTTTTGGTGTTTTCTTAGTGTATAGAGCACATCTTTGTACATACCAACACTAAGAGAGAAGACTGAGACAGGGAGGAGAGAAGATTGAGATAGGGCGGAAATATGAGTAAAGGAAGCTCTGGGTTTTGACTTTTTAAAAAATTGAGGTCCAAAGGAAGCAGAGCTTTTATTTTTTCTTCTTTCATGGGTATAAAAACAAATACAAGAAAATAGCAGAATGGGGAAGATAAAGATTGTGGAGTCACAGAACTGGGTCCAAATCCTTAATTCACTACTTAACATATGTATGATTTTGCCCAGTTTGTGAGATTAAGTTCTCTAATTCTTAAATGTTGGAAACAAATACCATGAGTGTATGTGGTAATGATAATGTAAAATAACATACACACATTCCCTAGCAAGGGGCTAGTCATCCTAGATCAGTACTTCCCAAACTTATCTAAAGTGCAAACAGATCACCTGAGATCTTGTGTAAGTCAGATTTGAATTCACTACTTCTGAGCTGGGGCCTGAGAATCTGCATTTCTAACAGTCTCGCAGGTAATGCCAAAGCTCTGTGTAGCATGGGAAAAGGCATTTGATAAAAATGTAGAATGCCTTTTGCCTTTATCCTTCCATTTCCAAGCATAAGTACATATTTATTTTGAAATGATAGAGTGGAAGGTTGAGTTTGTTTTTGTTTTTGTTTTTTCTCTCCCTGATCAGTACGCCTCTTCTGTTCCAGTCATCTGTCACCTATAGTCAGGGCAAAGGACACCAACAGTGTATCATTTTCAAGTCATATTGTGTCAACTTGCTGGGACAAGTTCTCCAAACTTTCACAGAGCTCTGTGATCCTTCCTTTATTTTTTTTCAGCCATCACCTCCAGTTCACAAATGTTAGATTTATTTATTAAAGTCTTCACCCTCTTTTCCACTAGAAAGGCAAGATTTCCAGTGAAACTCTTTTCTTTCACTTGTTCCAAACTTCTTTCTGTTAAAAACAAATATAACAACGACAAAAAAAAAAAAAATCTTTCTCTTACATATCTGCAGGCTCATGACTTTACCATTTTTGTGCTCTTCTATTTCTCTAAATGATAGCAAAGGGCCTAGCAACCATTTACTTGTCTTTCTAGTTCTTTCAGTCAATAATAGATTGTAATTTACTCTCCCTCTGTATGATTGGAGCATATTTTAAATTATCCATTTAAACTTGATCTGTAATTAAAATTATGTGGGCATTTGTGACATTATTTTGCAAAAATGCTCTGTGGACTTTCTCTGATCCAGCTCATGGAGTCCAGGTGCAAAGCAGCATAAAAACACTGAGGGAAAAATCAACCCTATCTTGGGTTCACACACCGTCCATTTATCTGCCAGCTCACAAGCAAAATTCATAGATGTGTCTTTCCAGGAGATTAAGTATCTCCCAGAGTCAGCAGGAAATCTGAACTGTTATCTTATTGCACTTAAATAAAAGGCAGTCAGTCCTCCCTCTCTCTATTCCAATGTATTTCATGGAGCACAAGCACTGTTTTATAAGCAAACAAATATATGCCATGTAAGATTCTATTATTATTCACGAATACTCACTTACGTCCCCATAAGAGGATTACACATTTATACCCATTTTTAAATGATGTGCAAGACCTTCTTCCTATTGACATTGGTGGTCATTTGACTTGCTTTGGCCAATGAAATCGCAGAAGTGATGTGCACCACATCTTAGCACAGGCTCCAAGAACTACTAATAGTTATGTCTCAGGCTTTCCTTCTGCCATGAGAAGAGCGTGAGCCAGGTAAATGACATGAACCTGACCCTAGAATGAGGAAGACACATGGAACAGGAGCAAAACTGCAGTTGAACTGTCAACATGAGCAAGAAATAAATTTTATTGTTGGAGTCATTTAGACCTTGACAGTTATAACAGAATAACCTAGCAAAAGCTGATCAAATCAGTGCTTTTACCTACACAAATGATTTAAAGGAGAGGAGAACAAAGCCCTCAATAACAGAAAATAAAACAAGCTAAATATCCAACTAATTTCCTACATTTTTAAAAGGCAAGAACTAAACAATTACATTCTTCCTTTTGCCTTAGCAAATCTGTGCTAGGAAAGGCTTACTGATTTCATCAAGATTCTAGTGCCACTTAATTGAAAGTACCTGCTTTTCAAGTTGGAATGAAAATGACGATGAGGTATTAGATGAGGACAAAACCCAGATCATTAAGATTTGTCAGGTGTGTGACAGGGTTAATGGTAAGCAATGTAATATATTTGCTCTTCATGTTTTAGAACCAGGAAAAATACCAGGAAATACCTGAAGATTTATTTCCAGTGTTTTAAAGAAGGAAATAAGATCTTTCTAGATTCTAGGGCAAATTCATGCTTTCAAATGGTTATCAAGATAGTGATACAATAGGTAATAGAGCAGAGTAAGTTCTACTAAGAAAGTTTATTTTTCCTTTTCTCTGTCTATTATTATTATTATTTTGCCCGATAATCTTTGCTGTTTATTAATGACAATCTGAATTAAACCCTCGGCACCTACATTGTCATTAGAAAGATTTGGGCTACAGGGCAAGATAAAGAACTTTAATAAGTCATTATTAGCTGATCTTCATGCTTCCATTTGATTCCAGCCTACATACCAGCAGTGGAAGAGATTCAAAAATGACCTCTAAAAAAGGAATTGCAATTGAGCCAAAAGTATGGTGACTCATAAGTTTTCTTTACCAAAAAAAAAAAGAAAAAAACTCTAGCAAAAAGGCAATTTAACAGTCTCCTACATCTCAGTGATTCATGAATGCTATATTTATGCATATTCATGAAAGAAAGATCTTAAAAGAATACTTTGTCACTTTTTTCTCCTTTTGATGCAGGCAGAGCAGATACTAAAAGGACACCTAAACCATCTGTTCAACTCCAAAAACTCTAGAACTCAACTTATCTGGCCATACAGGACTCTTGAATGTTCAAGCTTTCAGGATTTATGGTTGTCTTTAGCTGTTTGAATACCAAAATGCATGGAGAAACAATGATATAAAATACTTAGCACCCTAAACATCTCCATTTCAAATGACTATTTGTTTTAATAGCTGTTTTATTTTCAAGATACAAAATTTTAGAATTATCTCTTCAAATTTGGCTTGAGATTGGCATTTCATAAATTCGAGTGAGTACATAATTTTACACAGTTCAGCAAGTATCATCTACTTATCTTTAAAGAGCAAAATGCAATAGAACTAGTGAATGCCAAAAAAAAAACCCTTTTAAGCAGCGTGATCTCATAGTTTATCATCCAAACTGTGGAAATTTTTAGAGTAAAAGTAGGCCCTATTAAAATTATATGAGAATTGTCTCAGGCAAACCTAGATGTATAATAACATGGGCTATAGAAAAAATTGAAATTTGAATGTTAAATCAAAATTAATGAGACATTGATCTTTGTTAGAGGTTTGCTTTAATCATGTTTATGATAAGCTTCTTAAACTTCCTTGGTCTCCTTATTGGCTAGCAGAAGGCTGGGACTATCTAAATGGTTTAGTGAGTTTGATAGTTACCTCTTCTAATATCTGATTTCATGATCATGGTTAGGATGTGCTATGGACTTTATGTACATCATATTATTTGGTCCTTAATGCAACATTATGAAATAGTTTCCCAATTTTTCAGAACATAAAATTGAGTCTCAGAAACAGTAAATAACTTGTCCAAATTCATGAGCAAGTGTGAAGTGGAGCCTGATTGAAACCCAGTTCTACCTAGATATAGCAAGATACATTATTTCTTAAAGCTCTTGAGAATTTTTCCCTTTAGTCTTGCCTTTAGAGGGATAGAAGGCAAATGCCAGGAAAATCTTTCCTACTTCAGGGAAGACAATGGATATGAAGCTTATCCTTTATATAGTATTACACTATGTAAAGGATATCATACATCCTTTCTCATTTAATGGCTTTTAGAATCTTGGCTGGCCTTTTAAGAAATGCAAAATGATCACTTTCATGAGATATAAAATGTTTATTTGAGAGCTAAGAGTAATTCTAATCACCTTAACCAAAACCCAGTATGACTCTATTGGAAAGAAAAGGAATTTGTACTCACACAATTTGGAGTTGAAATATGCTGGGTGACTTTGGGAAAGTTGTTCTGCATCTCAGAATTCTAATATCCCAATCTAGGATGTTAGATTAGATATTAGATAGTATTTTTCTTAGAAAATTGACTTAATGACAGTAAATTGGAAAAAATATATATATAATGGAGAATTACACAGGGCCTGGGTTATATTAAGGCCATGCATAATGGGCGTTAGTTTATTTGTTTTTTCTCCTGATAGCACCAAAGGATTTCAATGTAGACATTGGGAAGAGTAAGAAATTTGAAGAAGAAAATCTGAGTTTAAGTCCTAGCTACTTATTAGCTTTTTAACTTTGAGATAATCTTTGAAGTTGAAATTCCTCATCTTTAAGTGGAAACTATAAGAATAGGTGTCTTTAATATCTCTCAGGATCATTGTCAGTTGCAAATAAAAGGAACAAAAAAGTTCTTCATGAATGATGCCTTTCAAATATAGTTATTATCCTGGTCATGATGATGATAATGATGATCTGGACTAGTGACTAGGAAAATATCTGTGTAGTTGACAATCATATACACTAGACTTGAAGTGAAGATGATGTAGCTGGTCTTTCAACAACACTTAGAGAACCACTGAGATAGAACATACTTGGCAAAGGGAGAATAGCAGAATATAAGGTTGAAAAAGCAGGTCCAAACTAAGATCTTGGAAGCTTTTAAAGAATAAGAAATAGGCAGAGCATTTGGAATTTTTTTTTTTTTTTACCAGAATGGTAATATAAACTATATTGTGATTTAAGAGGTATTAGCGTGGACAAGTGTGTGCAGATGATGATGTTCTGCTGAGTATTAGATTGCCTGTAAATAGTATATTCCATCTAGAGCAAATCCAAAGTCCAACCTGGCAGGCACTTCACATACATGTTTTAGGAGTGGAGTTTGATTAAAAGTTTAAAGTGTTATTTAAAACTTTTTTTCTTTTAAAGGACCTTTCTGGGAACTTTTGTGGTGATAGAACTATTTCGCATGGTACTGTCGTAGTGGATATACAACTGTGTGCATTTGTCAAAACCCATGGAAATGTGCATCACAAAAAGTGAACTTTATTCTATAAAACTTTTAAAAATTAAACAGGATATTAAAGAAACACAAGATGGAATGCAGACTCTGAGAAATGAATCTGTGTAACAAATGAATCACATAACCATACTGAAACAAATGAGGAAGAAAGGAGCTGATCTAAGTAACTTTGTGAAATTATCTTTTGATTTGATAATGTAAGACTAAAGATTAAAAATAACTGTATCATAATTGGTAAATCCATTTCTCATTGGATTATGTTTTACAGTTCTGAAACTAATATTACATGTATACTAGGGTTGAAAAATAAGAAAAATATAGATAATAAAAATTAGCTTTCCAACTGCCTAAGAAAGAAATTAAAAGTAAGCAAAGCCAAAATGCTAGAATGAACCATATGGTGTTTGACTGGAGTTGGAGATACCAATATGAAGTCATGCTGATATATACACATATATGCATACATATGAATATATATGTATACATATTTACACACATAAACATATGTGTGTGTACATATATATACACACACACACACGATACATAAATAAACATAAATATATGTGTATACAACATAAATAAACATAAATATATGTGTATACATGCACTGGTATACATACATGCCTTCCCTAACACTATCTACTGAAAAGTTTAGAAGTACTGACTCCTCAGTAGTGACTAGTGCAACTAGTACCCAGAACTTGGTCTCTATTACCATTCTTCAATAATAGAAACCAGGAATCTTTGGAGAAATAGCTAATTCTGGAGCTGGGCAGGGAAAATTCAAGATGAGTCTAGAGCATCTGGTGGTGCTAGGATGTAAAGAAGTGCTCAAGAAAAAAAAAAAAGAAAGGATGAGGTGCATATCAAAAGGACACAGACATAATCTAAAGAGCTCCAAATGGTCAAAACTGGAACAATTTAAGCTACAAAACTGGAACAATTTAAGCTACAAAATAAATATTGATGGTGTTGTATTATAACTGAAAGAATAAAATAAATATCCATGAGTACATACTGATATAAACTATTGAATACATATGTGAATGACATAGAAGGAATAGTCTTCCAGAGGAATTCCAATTAATAAATATAGGAATGAGGGAATACAGAAACACCATCAGAACCCCATTGTAATAATTGCAGCAAGTGATATTTACTGATGTATAATGATATCCCAAATAAATTAGGCCAAATTTTAAAGAGAAATAGGATATCAGTATTTCCCCAGTGTATCTCCCTGATGAATATGTATTAATTACTATGGCAATTTTAATATGTTCACAGGTTCTTTGATAATATTTTTATAAAGGTGGAGCTTAATTCCTATCCCTTTGAGTGTGGGGCTGGTCTGAGTAGATACTGATACTGAGTAGAGTATGGAAAAAGAAAAATAGTCACTTTACAGTGGAGAAATATGACAACAAAAAACAGCTTAACCAAATTATTAAGGTTAGCATCACCAGAAGTAAGATACATTAATGTAATATATCCCTAATATGGTAGAAAGAGAAGGGCACATCAGCTCTGTGGTATTCCTCTCTCAAATACATACGTTCAGTCGAATCATGAGAAAACATCAGAGAAATCCAAATAGAGGGGCTGTCTGCAAAAATCCAACCAGTACTCTTCAAAGTGTCAAGATAATGAAAGACAGTGAAGAAACATTACAGACTAGAGGAGATCAAGAGACATGAGAACTAAATGCAATACGATATCCTGGATTGGATCTTGGAATAGAAAAAAGACATTATGGGAAACATTTGGGAAATCTGATTAAATCCACAGTTTAGTTCGTGATATTGCACCAATGTTAATTTCTTAGTATTGAAAATTGCATTGATAATTCATAATTGATATTTGATAATTGTCCCATGTTTATTTAAGATTTTTACCTTAAAGGAAGCTGAGTGGAGGGTATACAGGGACTTAGCTTCATCATTGCAGTTTCTCCCTAAGTCTAAATTTACTGCAAAGTAAAAAGTTAAAAAGCTCTTGAGATAAGGAATTTGTCTTATTAAAGTAGTGAGCAGATTAATTTAGTTCAATGAGATTAAACAACTAGAGATATTAGGAAGGTTTTCTCAATACTTGCTTTCTCCCTCACATTTATTTTCTCCAAGTGCATGATGTTCATTGTCACTTTCAAAGCATTCTAAAGTTGACATCCTTCTTCTCCCACACTTCTTTATCACAAAGCTAACATTTGTCTGGAAGAAAGCCTAGTTTCCCAGACTTCACCATACTCCTTAAGTATTACCAGTTCCAAGCCCTCACATGGCAGTTTACTCAGGATTCAAGGCTCTGTTGCCTTCCTATCTCCCTACAATCCCCTTCAGTTATTTTGTGGTTGTTTTTCATATGTGCTCTACCAACGAAAGGCATTTGTGTTCCAAAACAAAATGTGCAAGATGAATTATCTCTACCTTAAAGGGCTAAATCTTTACAGACTATCAGACTTCACAGTATTTAGGTGGCTGTAGTGGGAAAGGCCTTTCATGAATACTTCAAATAAATCCATAGAATGTTTCTAAAACTATTCCAACTCATAGCCTTTCTAATTTAAGGGCATTTTCGTACTTCACAAAATGCAATCTCCACATTCCTATTCACTTCACGCAAAATAAAAATTTTACATCTGTTGAGGTGTTTCATTTTGCTATTTTACACATCTGTTGTTCTGTGACCCTTCTTGTTAGACCCATTTGTCACCATATGTGGTCATAATAAAAGACATGAGAAATAGGTTAATTGAACATTTACAGCTACCTTCAAAAAGAATATATCCACTCCCCTCCCAGTCACGGTTTATTTTAGGAGTGTAAATCTCCCTCTCTCTTTCTTTGTGTTTTATTTTCTCTGAGTGTGGCAGTGTGAGTGAGTTTTTGTGTCTCCATGGACTTGTGTGTGTGTGTGTGATTACAAAATAGGTAAAAACCCATTTGAAAACATTGTCGCCAACATGAATAACAAATTGTTGCACTTTGATGGATTTTCTTAGAATGTTGTGTATATCCAAGATAATGTGTGCACCAGGATAAATACATTATCATAGCAAATGCTTCTAAAATTGCTGAGTAAACCATAACATTCAGTTTGACTTAATGGTCACATTGTTTAAATTCTTCAGACGTTCAAGAAATTGTTTCTCTTTAACTGAGCTGTGTGTACCTCTCTTTTCAGCAAACTTTTTCTACTTTCTGTCTGGCCAGTCCCTTAACTAGCTAATGAACCAATTGTTTTAGAAACGTAAGGCAGAAAAGTTTGCAGAAATATTTCATAAAAATGTGAGTTACATGCTTCAGATGCTAAAAGCCAGCAGGGAAACCCCAGATTTCCTTGCAAAACAGAGAGATTACCATTGTGCATTAAAGTTTGATGAATCTGAGTGCTCAGAATACATCCTCAAACTATTTTCTTTTCATTTGAAGAGAATAGGTCTAGTAAATGACATATCATGATATATTAAATAATATTCTCTAAGTATGCCAAGTTCAGAAGTTCATACCATCCTTTATGCTCTAGTAGTGGCAAGTATATTCGTCTTATTTTAGATTTGTATTTTTTTAGATTACATAACGTCATAGAAAATACCTTTTACTAAGTTTACTAGCTGATATGTAATAACATTACCAAACAGAAACCTGAGAAAAATCTGGAGGATATCCTCAGGTATGTCTTCTTCAAACCTATATATTACTAATAGGTTGGGGACCAGTTAATGGAAAATGACTTCAGTGAGGGTGAAGGACATTTGAAGATATTCTCAACTCCTTGGATTACAGGAAACAACAAAGGGTTATCAAAAGTGATTTCCAACCACTCAAAGATGGAATACATACAATCTTACTAGAGCGTGTTTATTATCTTTCAGTGGATCTTTGCTGACCTTATGTTCTCAAGTGACTTATGAAAGAAAGATAATTTGACACAATGTCAAACTTTGAAGATAGAGACTGGCCAATCCTATGCTCTGTGCATACTCAGCAGTGCTCTTATCAAATCATCAACTTTTTAGAGTAGTAAGTTAATTTTCTTCCTCCTTATGGGCAGAGAACACATGCATGTCATCTTTATATATCCTGTGCAAGTAGTAAATGTTCTAAAAATGTCTATTTTTAGGTAACAAGTAAGATCATGAACCAAGATTCAGAAAGGAAATTACCCTCTAGGGCAGGAAGGGTAACATGACACGTGGGCGGCCCCTTCCCAGTCCTCTCTTCCAACACACATTGCTACTTGGAATTCTTTGCTACTTAGCCCAATTACTTCCTCCAGACATCTACTATCAATTCATCGGAGTTGGTATGTAAGGAATACTTATCTGCCTACAGAGCTTTAGGAATGGCTAGCTGTTTAAACCAGGGTTTGATGTAAAATACAGGCAATCTCTAATTTGGGAGTGAGGGGGATTCACGGCAGCAGTGGCCAACTAGGGTTTCTCAATCCATTACTCAAAAGACTAGTAACTCATTGTCTCAAATTGAATTCCAAGTGGCTGCTCCTCAGGAAGGCAGGTATGCCAACTACCCATTTATTGGAGGAAAATAGATTCCTTTTAATGAGCACTCTCAGAAAGGATGGAAAAAAGCAAGACCGTTGAGTGTTTTGGGGATCACTTCTTGGAGTTTTTCACTGGGTTACTGATCTTGAGTTGAAAGTTCTTGGATTTGTGGTACTTTGGTGCTCTAAAGCATCCCCTTTAAGTGTTCTCATTCTAATCTTCCAGCAGGCTCTACCTGCAAGGCACCTTGGATTCCAGCAACTTAGGTGAAATCTAGAGAATAAATTAAAGATCTTCATGCTCAAAATGTATTCTTTGATTAAGAGAAATAATAAATTAGACCTCCAGTTTTTATTCTAGAGTGTCCAATTTTTTCTACCAGGAAAAAAGAGGAGAGTAGGTTCTGTGAAGAAATCATATTCAGGAATAGAAACTTAATATTCTATCTTGTGTTTTCTGGAGCTTGAGGCCAACAACAGGGTGCAGGAGGGTGAAAAATTCCAATATAATAGCAGACTTTCTGGTTGCAAACTCTTCACCCCTTGAACAATTAAGTGTCTCATTCTTCCTTAATGCAGAAATTCTCTATCCTGTCAACTGAAAAATACACCCAGGCTGAACAGGTAGCCTACTGATAGATAACTAATTAGCCCCTGCTAACCAAAGTGCTAAGAGAATAATATCATTCTTTGATTTTTATATTGATATTCCATTCTAAAAAAAGGTGTCTCCAATTTGCAATATAATATTGTCCAATTAGCAAATAATATTATCTATGATTAGCACTTGATTGACACCTGTCTGATTTACACTTCTTTGGTGCCCAGTTTTCCAATAATAGTAAAACAATCAATGTTCTATAATAGAAATCTTGGGGGCTAAAATGTTAAGTAAATTTATTTATAAAGTAATAAACCCAGTTTTATTTAATTACTCTAGTATCTAATATATCTGAAAGGCATAAAGATGAAAGCAAAACAACAAACTTATTTCTTTTAATTCTCAAAAGTATTAATTAAAGCAATGGATCTTCATTTAGGATGCTGACTTAGTTATTGCACTAAAAAACTCTTTTCTGTAAGCATAATTTACTATTAACTCTCATTTTTTAAATGTTCTATGATGAAGATATTTTCTATCATCAAAAGGAAATATGTTAAATAAGAAAAAGATTTTGTACTTAAGTGTAATTATTAGAAGTGTACTAATAACATAAAAATATTGATGCTATATCTACACATGCAGACAAATTTGAGTTTAGGCAAATAGTAAATTACTTTAAAAGCCATCACCTATCAAATTTTTTCCAGGTTGGCTCATGTGAACAACCACAGTCTCAGGTGAAATTTTTTTAAATTATGCACAAACAGATGTGAAATTATCTGTGTTTAATTCCTCGAAAAGGATGGATACTGTTAGAGCAATATATTTCAGAAGAATCATTTCTCAGCTATGAATTGAAAATATCTCCATTGTATCAGCCTTTTTAAACCTTTTTATCTAAAAATTTCATCTTTAAGTCAGATTTCTCCACTCATGACACATTCTGATAGTGTCTGGCCTACTTCTACAGCTTAAAGAGTGTTCATTAAAATGAAATACATTAACATGTAAGCCACAGATGGGGAAGATAAAATTGCTTTAAATAACTACCAAGGAAGTAGGTGTAAATGAAAACAGTTATAAGTTGGAAATTAATTCAGGCATTAATACTTTGATACCAGACAGATTTCAGGCTTGGCAGTTAATTATTCATTCTAAAATGCTTGAAATAGCCTTATTATTTAAAGACAGAAAAACTTAGAGATAAGACTGGTCATTCAAAAAGAGGCTAGATATGAATCAAAAGTTAAGATATTTTGGCACTTGCCGTTAATAAACATTTGCTATAGTAAGAAATGCAGTTCAAATATAATCTTATTTCTAGAAAGTATATACTCAGTAGAATTTTTAATAATAGAAGGATAAAAGAAAGAAGCAGGAAATTGCCTTTTTTTTTTTTTACATGTTTACAAGCTGCCTCAATTTTTCTGTGGAAGGAAATAGAATGTAAATAAATAAAATCTGTGTTAAAAATTATAAGACTAGAAAGGTCTCTATATGTCCCTATTTATTTAGGTCAAATGCAAAGAAATATCTTTTCCTGGCAATGCCATTTCTCTGCATTGTCAAGGGATTGGGCAGTTTCAATTGCTGAATTCTCTTGAGAATATGCTGTAAAGCAAATTACACTTTTGCCTACTTACAGAGTCAAAGAAAAACCAGAGTTAGGCAGTAGTTAAAGCAGTAAACACAGATTTTATTCAGGAACTAGTGCAAGAAGGAAAAGAGACCTCATTATGGAAGTGAGCTCAATTCTGAATATAGTGTGGAATATATAATGTCATATATACAATACTATATATACAATTCTATGTAGAGAGAGACTATACAGAATATATTCTATGTGTATATACAATATTGTAATATATTCTAATATATTACAGTCTAGGCTGTGGTCTCAGGAGCTAGTGCAGGGGCTGACCATGGCCACAAGGTAGTATATGGAAGGAAGTATGAATTTGTGGGTCTACACAGGTTTACAACCTGAATGAGAGTGTGGTTGTAAATCTGTGATCCTAGTGTCTATATATATATATATATATAAAAAATAGAAGGGCCACAGGATAAGAATTAGTGGAAGAAAAATTACTAAGGGAAAACATTAGGGTTAAGGAAGGTGTCTGGTTAAACAGACCTAATAATATTCTCGCTAAAGGCAGACCAGGCGATTACATATCACCTGGGGAAGATAAGCAATTAAGAATTTGATCAGATATCAAGTGATGATAGGAAGAGTGAGAGATTCTCTCCAATCTAACTGAGCAAGATTCCTGCTACAACTAGGTGCTTCAGGGGCAAAAAGGAAAAAATGCCTATAGGGCTTAGGAGAAGGCTGACTTTAGTTAGATCAAGGAAAGAGTCTTTGTCAATATATAGTGTATTCTAAAAAGAAGAAGGAGAAAGACTATTTTTAATTAAAGATATAGAAATTTTCACACTTTGGGCCCATGTTTTGCTACTATGCACATGAATATGAATGGATTATTTTTAAGCTCCAAACCCTTTCTATAGAAAAGGAGGTGTATTTTTTAAATGAAATTGCAGAAGAAATGTTTAAGATCATCTTCCCAGGATGGCCAATGGACTTTATATCAGGTATAAAATCACATCAATTGGAGTCTCTGCGCAGCCCTAATACTGAAAAGGGTTTTGAAACTGACATCCTGGCCAGCAGGAAAGAGCACCGTGATTGATTAGTGATGTCTAGCATGGGTGGGAAAGGGAACACTAATAAATATGTTATTTTTCCTGATTTAAATTTTTCTTTGTATAGCTGGCTAAACAAAGTTAAATAAGTTACCTAAGATCTTAAAAATAAATAAATGCAAGAAAAGAAAAGACCCCAGGTATCCTGATTTGCCGTCTTTGTTTTATATATCACACTGAATTTACCTGATTATATTTTTTGTGTACGTATTCATATACTAGAAACATTTGTGTGTATACATACATGTATGGCTGTCTGGATATGCCTTCGAAACATTTAACCATATGAATAGTTCATTAGGCCATTATTTCTCAATTTCCTGTCTCATTATTTATTTAAAAGTAAGAGAAAGTATGATTGAAAGTCCCCCAAAACTACAGTATGTTTGATTTTTCTTTCATAATTGTCTTTAATGGAATCTGATATTTTCCAGAAACTTTTAATGTTCACATTTTTGATGAAATGAAGATGATTGTAAAAGAATCATGCTTGAATTTTTGTGTTAAGGTAGGAGAAATTCCACTGGCAATCCCGATGGAATATGCAATGTTACTTAAGTACTTATAAACAATATCTGTAGAAATTATTCTTAAGAGCATAAAATGTAGAGTACCATACTATATTACACTAAATTCTTTTTATAATGCTGGTCTCAGAGACAACATAATGCCCATGATGTAGGTGTTCTAAGTTATTCTCAAGAGATGCATTATACACTTAAAACAGTGAATACATAGGGCTTAACTCATAGCTTGCCCAACTCTATCTTGCTCAAAATTTGGCATGTTTCAGTGTTGTAGAAAGAAACTAAATTCCTTAAATCCTTTCCTACAATTTGACTGTTGCCTTTATCCTATGGGTAGATTTTCCTACACCAAGGAAAATTGTGGTCCAATTTATCCTACTAAGTGATCTAGATAAGGAGCGGAATGTGGATGTTAGGAGGAAACTCCTAGACACTAGTCTAGGCTGTGGTCTCAGCAGCTGATGCAGGGGCTGACCATGGCCACAAAGTCATATGTGGAAGGAAGTATGAATTTGTGGGCCTACACAAGTTTACAGCCTGAATGAGAGTGTGGATGTTCTATACCTGTCATCCTAGTGTCCCTGCCTGAAGGGCTGGATTCAAGTCTGGAGCAGTAGACAGGAAAAAAAAAAATGGGTAAGTAACAAAGAAGTCAACTCTGAACCTTGCCAGGAGCAAGTGTAAGTTAGGAAAGATCCTTTAAAGAAATGCTGCTTCCAGGAAATGGAAGCACTGGGAACTAATAAGGGAAGGCACTCTTAAGGACACAACATAGTGTCAACTGTAAAATATTATGCCATTTATAGATCAACACAACTGAAAACATCTATGAGTGGCTGGAAAGGTATATCAATAAGAATGAGAATGAAATGATCATAGATGGAGAAGCTAATCTGTGCTGAACTTGGGGGATCCTCACAACACATGAGGGGCAAAGGATGGTGAGGCTAAAAATACTCAAAGACTGTCTACTCCACCATTTGGACTTGGACAGTAGAAATGATTGCCCACAATGCTGTTAAATTCATGAAGGAATGGGTGATTTATAATATAGCTTACTTTTGCCATCCTACCATATAAATAAGGAAGGAAGTATAGATCATTGGAAACATTCCTTATTATTTGATTGTGCACTCCAGATCCTGGTATGTAAGCCCTGGCACAGATTAGACATGCATTCAATAGATTTCGACTGAAGTTTATTGAACACTTGCTATGTGCCTGGCTCTATACTAGAAGCTTGAGCTTTCAATGGCAGTCAATTGCTGACAGGGTCTCTCCTCCCACTCAACTAGGGGATATGAAATAAATATTTAAAACAATCCATGAAAGAATGTTATTCAGACAAGGTAGATATTATATGACTCTCCGCCTCTCTTCAATCACTACTGGAATTCTCTATGCAGTGCTTAAGAGCATAGGGCTTTGGGGTTTAACAGACCCAGGTTTAGATTGATCCAGTTTCACTACTTTTCAGGTAAATGACCTTGGAAGATCGCTTTACTGTGCTGTGCCATAGTTTCCTCATCTATGAAATAAATATGTGTTTTAAAAATATTTAGAGAGTCTAGTGCTTGGCCAGTTTTGGCTCTCCTTTCCTTCCAGAAGCACTTGGGAAGATTTTAGACAAGATCATGTGACTTTTTCTGACCAATGAAATTTTGAGCAATTTTGAGTGTGGGACTTCTGTGCCAAAGCATGGAGGAATCAGTGCATAACACTCTGTCTCTTTCCCCACCAAGCTGAACAAAGAGAACTTTTGTTCTTTCCGGATAATACACTAATAAGACGGTTAATCTGGTCTCAGAGGGATATACAAATATGCATGTAGCATGGCAATAAATAAACATTTGTTATGTTAATTCCCTGAGATCTTAAGGTTGTTTAAGATCTGAAGTAATGTCTAATGTATTCTGACTAATATATAGGCCTAGATTAGACAAAATACTTGAATTGCTTAGCATAATGTTTAGGATATAGTAAGCACTCAATAAATGCTAGCCTTTGGCTTAGACATAGATGGTTTCTCTGAAAATGTTTAATTTTATAGCTCTGGTGTCCAGAAGGATAAAGTTGTAGACACTTCTCTAAGTATAAGAATTCTCCTGTTCTCAATACAGGGAAACTATCAACCTCTATCCACACAGACTCATATGAAATGACTAGCTCTTTCTTTTATTTAAATCACTGTACGTTGACAATATTTGCTGTACCAAAGGGGCTCATGTTATTCAGCTCTACAAAGTCGCAAATAATATATATTTGAAAACAAGTGGTAGCTGATGTAAGCACCAGATGGCTCAAACATAAAATCAAGGGAGCTGCTTTTAGCTCTACCCCAGGGCTCTTAAAGCCGCCTTCTCAGTGCTCCTTTATATGTTGTAGTTTATTTCTGAAGTGACAATAAAATTGGGAACGGCAGAATGGAAAGGAGCACCACAGCCTCGGCATGTTTTAACAATCTGCTATGCATATGAGATGAAACGTTGCCATCACTAGAATCAACAACATCTTGACACATGATTCAAACGTCAAGAATATCCAAGAATGTAAGATGTCTTTGAAACAGCGACAAGAAGCTGAAGTCAAATCCAGATTGGAGCCCAATGCCTAAAAGGATCGCATTTCCTTTTTTCTGAAGGTTGACAAATTTGTAGAGCACAGATTTAGCCTTGGGGACTGAACCTCTGAGAGATCCATTATTATAATTATTTGCATTTGGTGGCAGCATGGAGGGTGCCTCACTTAGTGTGAAGGTATCACAGAGAAGTGTTGTGCCCAAAGCAGCAGAAATGTTGCTGTTCAGAGAAGTTACCAGCTACAGAAAGGCTTACTGTGCCTACAGAATCAGCCCCATCTCCAGAAAATAAGTGATGGAGCTGTATTAGTTACGTTTTGATGCATAATAAGTATCCCCAAATTGTGCAGCTTAAAACATCAAACATGGTATCTCAGTTTCTGTCGGTCAGGATTCCAGGTGTGGCTTACCAAGGTGGTTCTAGTTCGAGGTCTCTCATGAGACTGTAATCAACATGATGGCTAAGGCTGTGGTTTCATGAGTCCAGATAATTTGTTTCCAAGATCACTCAGGATGGTTGTTGGTAGGAAACCTCAGTCTCCCACTATGTGGACTTTTTCATAGAGCTGCTCACAACAGTAGCCTTCTTCCAGGCTACTGATCAGACGTGGTGGGCAGTGGGTGAAGCACACAAGACACAAATTGCAGTGACTCTTTTAATTCAGAGCAAAGCTATATACCAGCACCTCTTCCACATGCTGCTGGTCAGACACACCGATCCCAGTACGATGATGTGAATACCAAGAAACCAGGATCATTGGGAGTCATCTCAAAAGCTGGCAACCACAGATGTCATGGCCGCATAAAACTGGTAAAGCAGTGCTCTCCCCTGCCTTCTTATTTTTCTCTGCTGGGTCAGTTTTCAAGATGTGCATGAAATCTTCACTTCTGTCTGGGGCCACACTGATATGAAAGAATATCCTATTTATTAATCTCTCATTTTGTAAATCTTTTGACATCTCGAAATATCTTTCTCTTTCTATTCTGTTTCTTTGGTGGGCTATTCTCATTTCTAATTTTCTTCAAATGACATTAAAGCTGCAATGTTGTGAGTCCAGTGTTTAGAAGACCTCCTCTCCAACAGGAAAGACACAAGAATAGACTGTGAGTCGCAGAAACAGCCTACCCCTGTTCCACTCCGGTGACTTTGCTAAATTGCAAAATACACATGCTCTCGTTTCCAATTAATTATCCCCTAACAAATACTTCCCAGTCTATTGTCTCTGTCTCTTGACAAATGAACAAGTTAGATGGAGAGTACCAGACAACAAGAGAAGGGACTATTGCTTGGAATTCGCAGTAAAATCAATGAAAGAAACTTAGAAGAGGTTAATAGGGAGCTATTCATAAAGGGTTTTCCTCTTCCTACTTTAACTATATGGAAACAAAAAATATCAAAACTTTCTGGAAGAAAAGGAATTTGGTGGACACAATTGTCCCCCAATTCAATAAGATCATAAGTGTTAGAAAATTTGTTTTAAAAATAAAAGTAAAAGCAACTTGAACAGTGATTAGAGTCTCAAACCAACTTGCCAGCCTCTCTCTACTTTTACATCATTATGATCCATCTAAATTTGTGGCCTGATTGGGAGCTAGAAAAGATATATAGAGGTGGCAACCAATAAGGTACCTCTTTATATAGGAAACTGACAGTAGATAATGCAGGTCTTAACCTACATTGTTCTTGTTCCTCAAGTTCTTCAGGCTTTCTTTTCTACTTAGTTACACTGAGGGCCACCCCTTACCCAATACCTTATAAGAATCACTGCTTAAGTGTTGAGTACCCAGGCTCCAGAGTCCAGACCCTCTTTATTTGAACTCTGACTATGGCACTTACTATCTATGTCGCTTTGTACAGGTAGTCAATTTCCATATGCCTAGTTTACGTTTCTTTAGTAATGATGGTAATAATAGTACTGCCAACTTCTCTGGGTTGTTGTGAAGATTAAAAGGGTTAATGTGTTTAAATCACCTAAAATTTTATCTGGCGTGTACTCAATGCACACATACTACTATCATCACCACTTTTAAATACCTATATACCTTCTTTATTTTTTGGTAATATTTTAAGGTTTTTTGTTATCATATTTTTATCTTTATTTCAAATAGTTTGTTGTGTGTCCAATAGAAAGCATATGCTATCTTATTTATCTTTGTACCCTAGCACACTGTATAATACTTGGCATATCATGTGTATTCAATCAGCTTTTGAATAGATAAATGCATTAATTAATAGGTACATCAAGTTGCTTTATTCTTCACTGTCAAATTTTCATTTTACCCTCTGTTGAATAAATGAGTGTTTCTGGAAATTGTTTTTGCCATGGATATTCCTTATGTATGTAGATTTAAGAAAAGGTTTGATCAAATCACCTTTACACTAACTATAACCAAAGGCTGGTTATATAACTTTGTGATTAGAAACACTTGTGACCAAAGAGCTATTGTGTCAATTAAAACAAACAAAAAACCCCCTAAATATTACTTTTCCTTCTGGTAGTTTACCTCTTGTCTGCTTATCAGATACAGATTTCTTTCCACAGATATAACCATTTGAACCATAGAAGTGGTTGAGCCATAATATTTCCAAGTTGGATTACATCATGGATATCATATATTTAGATTGCTAATTTTACAGAGAGGAAAGTAGCAAATGATGCCAAAATTACACAGCTAATTAGGATCCAAAATATAGAAATATGTGCATAGGAGGAGTTAGAGAGAAATTCCATTCTCACCAATGCTAGAGTTCTGCTTCAATGGGCTACTTCTCTACACACAGCCTGAGTTTTCCCCTCGGGCATGAGTTCTTTCTATAGAGGCAGCTGCCAGTATTGCCCTGCTCCTTGTCGCTTATCAAATCCATAGAAAATAGAAATATTGAGAGATTTGGCACACAATGAATCATATTTTGAAAAACATCACAGTCCACACACAGCTAAAAAAAAAGGAAGAGTTAAGAATATGGCTCAAGAAGGTGACAGAAAGAGACAGAGTCAGACAGCACAATAGACAGAGATAGAAAGACAGAAGATATAGAAGACGGTGGGCAGCCTATAAGACTGGATTTTTAAAAGGATATTAACACACTGAAATCAGTAAAAGGTATTGGCTTCCAAAGGAGTTTAATCACCTCGAAACTAGGGAAGTTCAGGAGAGCATTTCTTGCCCACAAAACCTATTTGGAAGTTGCTATGAAAGCCAGAAAAACTCCTGAAAAAGGAGGGGTATGTAGGTTGCCTCTATCTAAGAAGCATAAAGCACCCCTTGTTCCTTCTGTGGGGCTGGTCAAAGGCAGACAAACAGATCCTGAATTTCAAATTTGGGACTTACTTGTTCTCTAAGTCCAGCATGGGACCTTGTATCCCACACCACTCCCCAACTACTAGATGAAGTGCTACTTTGGGGCAGTTCTTTGGGGTTTTTGTTTTTGTTTTTGTTTTCTGATTTTGTTTTTTGGGTTTTTTTGTTTTGTTTTTGTTTGTTTGTTTGTTTGTTTGTTTTTGGTTGGGGGCAGGCTGTTATCTCTCAGTCATCTAACACAGAACTCAGCATATAATAATTAATAGTCTTTCTGGCATGAAATAATGAATGAGATGCTTCATTGAGCCAGCAGCCAATCAGCTGCTAAAGCAAGAGACCTGCCCAGGCAGCCAGGAAACCTGAATTCTCGTCTCAGTTTTAGTGGAGGAAAGAGCCCGGAAAGAGTTTAGGTTAAGTTGCTCAAGGCTGCATAATTAACAATCCACAGAACCAGAACCAGGGTAGATTTCCAAGTTTCCATTCTTTGCACTGGACCTGCTGTATTCTTATAAAGTAAATTGAACCTCAGTGGAATTATAAATGCTTATCATTGATACCATCTCATCCATAGCTACTCAGACTGCCTCTCCCCCATCCCCCCAACAATCTCCTACACTGGGCTGTCAGACAGGAGATAATAACTGTACTGTCTAATACATAATGTGTATATAATCTGTTGAAGTTACATTAATAATAACTACTAACATTATACTGTCTTTTATGTGCCAGCCACTAAGATCTTTACTAAAATTACTAAAATCTTTACAAAAATTACTTCATTTTCACAATCACCTCATGAGGCAAGTTATTGTTTTCCCTCTTTTATAGGTTAGTAAACTGTAGCCCAGAGAAGTATTTAACGTACTCAATGTCACCACTGTAAGATAAAATAGGCAGATATTACTTAGATTTGCTCAGTGACAAGGTGGAACTCAAAGCATTTGTGACTAGACCAAAATTACCAAACTAGTAAATGACAGTACCTGTTCCCAAACCCTAGGTTTCCAGCTTCTATCAAAAATATGTTTTTTCTCCTATCACCCTTGCCCCTAGACACTTTTGATGCAAAACTAATATTAATTTAACAAAAAATATATACTACTTAAATGATTTAGATAAATAAACAATGAACAGATATTACTTAAAACATATACTATTTCAGCAAATAGTTGAAATATTCAGTGAGCTGGATGGAACGGAAAGCCTACAGGTTGGAGAAAATCTCAAAAGTAACTGCATTTTGCAAGGCAATATCTAGATAAGGTTGGTTTCCGGCAGTTGCCTCAATGAATGCATCTCCCTTATACACAGCTGCAGGGGACCAGGGAAGTCAAACAAACAAATAATGTTTTAAAAAAAAAAAAACTGTTTTGACTTCATATGAGGCCTAAAAGCTCGTATGATTTTAAAGGCTAAACATTCTATCCAACTTAACCACTTAGTGCTTTTTCCTGGATTCATTTCCCAAGAGTTTAATGTTGTGTGCATAAGAATCACTGTCTTCACTGAAAGATGTAATTTGGTACAAGTGGTCATAACTGAGATTTTTCTCAAATGGATAAATTTAAGGGGACTATTAAAGGTCTTTATATTAATATCTACTGGAAGATCTAGACCAAGCAAAACCTAGATGTGTTGAGTTTGATACCAGTTTGTTCTCTAAAATCAAACTTCACTGAAATCACATATTTCTTTTATGTATGTACAGTGAATTGTGCAATTAGGACACACTTATGTCCAACTCATTATGCCCTCCCACATTATCTTTCTTTCTGTTGTTAAAGAATCATTTTGTAACTAAATAGCGGGAGAATAAAACATTTAAAATTATGGTCAGGGAAGCACATATCTTGGTCAGACTCTACTATTTCAATTTGCATAATAGAAATTGCTTTAACTCTTGAAGAAAGGTTTTATATGCAGATCAAGCTGAGACTTTCATTGGCACTTCATAATAGAACTCTTACCATCTTGAGATCTGATTTCAACTATAAAAATGTTTCGTTGGGATGTGTGAGTCACTACTCTCCATGAATCTTCCTGTTCCAGCAGATTTTGGGGGGGTTGTCACAAGCACATGATGTAAGTATGTACAGATGTCCACACCAAAACATACATATTTGCAATTGTACATGTGTTTTTTCATTTATCTAGTAAATATTTGCTGAGTACCTACCATTTGCCAAGACTGTTTCAGTTATTGAGAATAAAATAGTAAAACAGTTCCTGACTTTATGAAGCTTACAGTCTGAGAAAGACAGGAACTACATAAACAAAAGTGGCTTTTCACGTCATATGTACATACTCATATATCATATACACACACACATAGTGGCAAAGTTTTCCAAAGTTAAATGTGCTCCAGAATTGGTTGGGTCAGGAAAAATTGCTTGTGGAGCTCTTGATCTTTATTCACTTGCTCTCATTGCATCATGGAGTTATGAGGAGCAAATGTTATCATAGGAGTGACATTATGATACCACCTGCCCTGGCATATTGCTAAAACCACGTGGCTCTTTCTGATTTGTCATATTTAGAGTAATGTTATTGTGGTGAAACATTGCAAAGATTTTCTTCTTCATTGTCACTCGACTGGGAGTGAAAAGGCCAGGCTTCTAATTCCATCCCTGCAGTATACTGGCTGTATGATTTGGGCATATCACTGTATCTGCTGGGGCTTCATTTTCCTTCTCTATAAGAGGAAGTGATGGAATCAGAATACCTTCTAAAATGTCACCAGGCTGTAACATCCTCTGCCTCTAGCTTGAATCATTTACCTTAGTACCTCGCTGTTCATGCCCTGTCAACATCTCATATTCTCAACAGCATGGCCTAGTACAGAATGTGCTGTTGCTAAACTTGTCAACAAGCTCGTACCAGCAAAGAATCCATCTGACTTCCCCTTCTGGTGTTGTCTGTCACCAGCCTGGACAGAGCATATGATTTGAATATGGAAACTAAAGTTTACTATGGCGGTTCTCAGAGAGGCTTTTTCCAACACCTTGACCATTAGAGGTTCCCCGGCTTCATGCTTCTGAAGCACCTTGCACTTATTTTTCATCGTTCTTACCACATTGTTATCATAGAAGTACCTTGGACTTATTTTTCACAGTTCCTACCATCGGGACTTATTTTTCATAGTTCCTACCATATTTCCCACCAATAGTGTCAATTATGTAATTGTTTTGTTGTTTTTATTTATGGTCTCCCTTACAGTACATTTTACAGAGAATTTCTTATTCACTCTGGTATCAATAGCACTTAGAATAGTGTCAGGAAAATGGAATACACTGAAAAGGTGCATTTAAAAAGGAATAAATAAGTCCAGAATAATCTGATTTGTCAGTGTGGCAATGATCAAGCAGCTCTTCTGTAGGAAAACCTCCGTGGTCACCCTTCATGGCTTTGCTCCCGGCCTTTGGTATTTTTTCCTAGCTGAGACAATAGTACTGCTGACCTTTGGCAGGCCTGGTTTTCTGCTGGCGTTGGTTTCCCAGAAAGCTGTATTGTTGCTACATTGCTTCAAGTACAGCGGTGAGACAACTGTAGTAGCACATATTCTGACAGTCCGTTCTGTTCCTGCTGTTCCTTGTGGAATCTATCCTTACTCACCCAACTTACAGAAACTGCATGAGGTGAAACTTCCTTTAGTGCCTATAACGCATGTCCTGTAGCATCCTTGGCTGTCAGAGAGTTTGCCATCGTAGACCATTTCATGCTGCTCAGCAGCTCAACTTACTATTTATATATCCCCAAAATGCAAAGCCAATACTCCAGCGATAGCTGTCTTCCACCCTCAAGCTGCCTTTTTATTACTCATTTTCAACTTCTTTATTTGTCAGTCGTCTAAAATGTACTGCTCAAATAAGGCCTAAGGACGGCTAGAAATTAAGGACTTTCTTCTATTATGTCAGAAATTGTGGACCCAGATCAGAAATGAGAGATACAAAAATTGGTATCTCCCTGTATATGCCAGTCACTGTGCTAGATCTCTCATCTTGGTTATTCTATATACATATACATACATATATATAGTTTATGGCAGAGAACTGCAACCAGGTCTGCCTGATTCTGCTATAGTTTGGATATTTGTCCCTGCTTAAATCTCATGTTGAATTGTAATTCCCAATGCTGGAGTTCGGGCGGGGTGGGAGGTGTTTGGGTCATGGGGGCGGATCCCTCATGGCTTGGTGCTGTCTTTGCAATAGTGAGTGAGTTCTCATGAGATCTTGTCTTCTAAAAGTGTGTGGCTCCCCGACCTTCACTCTCTCTCCTTTGCTCCCGTTCTCACCATGTGATGTGTCTGCTCCCGTTTTGGCTTCCACCCTAAATAAAAGATCCTTGAGGCCTCCCTAGAATCCAAGCAGATGCTAGTGCCATGCTTCCTGTATAGCCTGCAGAACCATAAGCCAATTAAACCTCTTTTCTTTAAAAATTACCCAGTCTCAGGTATTTCTTTATAACAATACAGTAACAACCTGATACAGATTCCAAGCATTAACGACATACCTCACATGATTAAGTCTTAGTAAGAGTGTCGATATGAATTTGCCAAATCCCCTTTTAGATTCAGCACGTCAAATTGATAAGTAATGTATTAAATCTGTGGAATGGGTATTTCAAAGCATCGGGTCTTTTGCCAACCCCTTGGAAATCTGTCAAAACTCCAGCCAAAAAAAAAAAAAATCAGAAGCAATAACTAAAAGCCATTCCTCTCTATAATCATACATGAGGAAGAATTGTAAAGAGCTAACAGGTTATAATTCAGTTCCTGGGAGTAATGAGGGTTTTCTAGATATAAGGAAATAAATAGTCCAACTCTTAATTACCAGGTGTCTAGGCCCTGTCTTTCTTTGCATGGCATCAATACAATGGACTTTTATAAACCTATCAGTTTCTTTTGGAATCTTGTATCCTTGACCACATTCCCTTTATTTTTATTTACATTCTAATTTGTACTAGAGAGAAAACCAAGTGAGTTTGCTGAAAACTAAGACATTTATTCTTCTGTGATAATGGAAGAAAATAATACCACACTCTCATCAGATCTTTTCCAGAGATTAGTATCTATACAATGATGAAAGTCAGTCTTTAGCCTCAGAGCGCTGTATGAAATATTCACTAAAACCCAAAGTTCTTCAATGCACTTTTGACTTAATGCTCTATTTACTGAAGTAGATAGAAACATTCCTATAAGTCTGGGATAAACATTTCGTTTGGCTGTAATTCATAGTTTGGACCAAAATACTTCCAAATTGTTCTTTCAAATCTCATCTGGTAGGAAAATATATTGGAGTAACTTTGAATATAAGTATAAAGTTATTTTATTAATTTTATTAAGCATAGAAATGCACCAGTTGTTATTAGTACTTCTTTTTTACTACAGGTGATGTTTTTCTAACTCAAAACAGAATTGGCTTTTGATCAACTGAGAGGATGTTTTTACATTCAAAGTAGTTTTGACCTATTAAGTATGGCAATATTTATACTGTCTTGGGATACTTACCAGGATGATAATAAACACGCATCTTTTCTTAGTTTTGACATTGGACTTTTTCTTCAAAAGAATACTGGTGGTATATGCATATAGAGATACTTATAGGAACACTGTAATCCTTAGCCCTCTGTGAATCTTCCTTTACTCCATCATATGCACACACCTACTCAAACACCTCCAACAATAGCTTCATGTAGGGACAAAAACTTCTTCTGCAAAATAAATGCAGTCTATCTTGCGCATTTGTTAAGTCACAGGGAAATTTTGGTTGCCGAGTACAGCTAATGTTTTCCTTTGTAGGCTTTCCTTTGCAAACATTCAGAAATATTATTTTGCAATCTGTTTATTAGATTAATAGAAATGGTTTTCTGGAGGAAAAAAATTACTTTTAAGGCTGAATTATATGATAGTCACTTATAAGATGAAATATTCATAATGCTGTGATGATTTTAAAGTAATTTCAAACAGAACATAAGCTAACATTTATAAGGTGATGCTTATTTGCTCGACAGTCACTGTGCTAAGTGATTTGTATGCATTGTCTCATTTAACCTCACTACAATGTTGAGTGGTAGATATCATCATTATCTCCACTGAATACATGCACAAACTTAGAGAAAATGAGGGGCTTCTAAGTATTGGAGCCAGGATGTGATGCTAAGTAAGTTTCCTCCAGAAGCTCTATTATTAACCACTATGCTAAACCATCCTTTAACAATAACCATGTGATGGAAACAAAAGTAACCTAGTGAAGCATTTGAACCAACTATTATAAGCTATTAATAATATATAAGAAAAGTGAAAGGCAGAGCTTCGCTTACAGTCACACACCTAAGATCAACAGATGGGATAGAATCTGAGTCTTCTGACTGCCAGGACAGTGCTGTCTGTATTAGACAGTCATAACTTGTGGCCTCTGATGTTAGCTATAAATACATGAATGCTCACAGATCATGCATTTCTTCTGCTTAGGGCAAAAGTGTGATTTCTAAATTGTATTCCAGGCACAAAGTCTCTGCTATTCCAGTGCTCTAAGAGGCTTGACGTTTACTTTATGGGCCTTCTCATAAAGGTGAAAAGTAAGGGTCATCTTCTTTGCCTTCTGTGTCTAACTTAGCTCACAGTTTGTCTTCTGAGGCTTCATCAGCAATAACCTTGGTCATTCCAGGGCAACCCACTCTCATTCTACTGTGAAAATGACATTGCTTCCATTCCACAATGATTGGGAGTCAGAGCTTTCAGATGAAACCATGGCAACCAAAAGGATTAATTTCTGCTGTGTCTCAATAACACAATCATGTTATCTCTCAACAGTCTAAAAGATAACTCACACACACATCTACTGTATAATAACTCAAAGATAAAATAACAACCTAGAAACCAAATGTAACCTTCCAAAATACATAGAAATGAAATGGTTTGATACTGAACAATTTTAATAATATATTGTGTGTGCAGAGTTATAAAACAATAATTAATGTGGTCTATAGAGAGGGCCATTACAAATGTTTCCTTCTTGTAACACATTGTTTCCTCAATATCTTGTTTTAATAGAATTTCCTTCTATCTGGCCAAAATTACATTTACTAAAGAAGTAAAATCTTATTTTACATGATACCTTATTTTCCCACATAACTGTTGAAAATGTCTGTCTTGGTGAACTTCTCTTCACCTCTGTTTTATGTACAATTAAAACTATCCCTTTGCTAAGGCCATTCCCCACAGTAATGCAGTAGCCCACAGTGATATATTCCACCATTAGCCTTGGCATGCTCACTCTGACTCACCACATAATGAGACCCATAAGAAAATCTCACTGAGGACCTTTGCTGTTGCTCATCAGAAAAGCCTACTTGGCACCTCATGAAGAATATTTCACTGCTTACAAGTTAGTGACTCCAACGACAAAACAGGAACTCAAAAACCAATCAATATAAAAACAACAAAGTTCTTGAAAGCTAAGTAATTTCTGGTTAAACTACTGTTTTAACAGAATAGAGGTTTACAAGTTCATGATGCTTATTTAATCATGTAATTCTGTTATGCTAACATCCTCTGAACTATCAGATGAGTTGTCCCTCTATGGCATCAGGGCTTATACAGAAGCAGATAGCTATATTCGGTGTTGGTTTAAAATGTGAAAACAAGATTGGAAAATTGTGTGTAAACTCTTTTCTCCTGCAAAGTCCATTATGATAGAAATCTCCAGGAATTAACATTGAATTTGCCTCTCCTCCAGTTTTGGTGACAAAAACTATTCACTTATTAGCTACCTTTAATAAAAAGACCCTATTGTTGAGGAAGCTACTAGTATTGAAGTCTTATATGATCCCTTGCATAGGAATGTCTCCATTTAAGTAATTATAGATATAATGAATGTCAATAAGATATCTCTTCTGGAAGGTAGAGAATGGGATGCTAAGACATCCTAGCATAGTATTTCTCTCATCTCTACTCCTTATTACATGTGTGACTATGGACAAGATATTTAACCTCTCTGTGCTCCATTATCTTATTTGTAAAAGGGGAATTAATGCTAGTATCTACCTCATAGAGTTGCTGAGGGGAGTAAATGAGTTATGTAAAACATTTAGTTACGTAAAACATTTAGGACTGTGTTTGCTACATGGTAGGAGTTTGATAATTCCCAGAATTGTAATTAATGTAGTTATAATAATGACTTGTTACAACAGCTGTTCATGTTCAATAAGTAGTTTCTGAAATACTGAATCAATGAACTCTGAATAGTGTAAGGAAATCTATAGCAGATTTATTGGCTCAAGTTAGTTTAACTATTACCTGCACTGTATTTTCTAAGTAATAAAATATCATTATTTTCTTTTACAAAAGAGCTTGACTATATTAAGCCAGTGGGATCATTCTGATCTGTTTAGGGATATAAAGGGAGAAAGTTTAATTTTAAATATTTCTTGTATGTGTTAAAAATACTTGCCTGTAATTTGGCACAAAATTCCCATTTTAGGAGTGCATTTGTCCTTCACAAAAATTTTAAGATTTTGATCTATAAATTTATACTCTAAACTTTTACATGAATCAGAACTGTTAAAAATACTCTGGATTCTATAGTTATCTTCTAGCAACAAATATGACTCCCAAATTGTCCTAGTCCACTTATGTTGCCGTAAAGGACTACCTGTGGCTAGATAATTTACAAAGAAAAGAGGTTTATTTGGCTCATGGTTCTGCAGGCTGTGCAAGAAGAATGGTACCAGCATCTGCATTTATGAGGGTCTCAAGTTGCTTCCACTCATGGCAGAAGGCGAAAGGGACCCAGTGTGTGAAGAGATCATGTGGCAAAAGGGAGCAGGCATAAGCTTCCAGGCTCTTTTCAACAACCACTTCTTGTAGGAATAGCGAAAACTTACTCACTCCTGGGATAATTACATCAAGCCATTCATGAGGGATCCACTTCCATAACCCAAACACTTCCCACCAGGCTCCACCTCCATCACTGTACATCAAATTTCAACATGGAACTTGGTGAAGCAAAACATACCATATGCAAACCATGGCGCAAATAATTACCCTAAAACACAATATATTCACCATCGTATAGTTTGAAAAAATCAATGTCTACATCGTAGGTAGAATTTTGTTATTTATATAGTTTCCTTACTCAAGCCATTCTTCTTTGCTTCTACTTGGTAAGGTTACATTTTCCCTTGAGTCTAACTCTCTACTTAATTTCTTCTTCATTGTTTCATATGCAAATTTTTCCATTCACTTCTATAAGCAGTAATAACAAATGACTACTGCTACTCACTGTCACTTGGTTGTTTATATAAAGTACAGTATCTTTAATCCTTCCAAACCCTACAAAATAGGAACTGTTATCCAAATTAGATAAATGATGACACTGGGGGTTGGAAAGATTCATTAACTTCCTTTCTACCATGCAGTGAAACAATTGGTTAGGTTTAAGATCCCATCCCTCTTTTATCTGAGTCCTTTCTAACTCACTGAACTATCTCACATCAAGCAACCTAGCTGACTCATCATCTAATGCCTGTAGCACCAGCTTTTCCCAATCTCTTTGTTTTGATCTCACTTTGGTTTCTCTTCTGCTTCATCCTCATCTAGCCCTGTGTGCAACCCTGAATCTCCAATTCAACCAACATCTCTATTCTCAGTTCTTGTGTTACATAAAATTACCTCACCAGGAATTCTACTTTATCTTGGCCTATGTGGGGAAAAAATCTTGGTTTGACTGTGAGGCTGGAATTATAGAGTGGATCCTGCACGCAACATAATTTTTTATGCAGTAAATTCCTGTATTCTTTTAAAAGCCTTTCTATGAGACAATGTGGCTTTACATAAGCAATTTAGCTCTACATAAGCAAGCACAAAGAAGTTCATTAGGATAGCTATTTGTTTCTACCATCCTTTTATTGAGATGAAGTTGTAGTCCTATGCCACCCATCTTTTTCAATGAACTCTCAAATCAGCATTAGAAATTGAAAACAATGGGAGCCAAACAGTCGAGGAAATTGAAGATCACACGTCCAAGTTACTGAACATAGAAAAGCCTGTTCACTGTCCCATTAAATTTAGTTTTCCCATGAATAAATATTCTGATTAAGCTTCAACCTTTCAAGCCATTTTATGCTTTCATTTTTTTGAATTACAAAATGTTTTCATTTGAGTACACACTCTTAAGTATAAATTAAGATGTATTATATAGCATTAAACTAATTTAACAAAAATTTTAATTATTTTGAAGTTCATTTTTAAAAATAAAAGTGTAATAGTCACAAAAAAATTTTAAGAGACTATTGCTAGCCCACCAAAAGAACAGTGTTCATTAGAACATCATTTCTCTGATATAATTTTTTTGTTTAAAATTTTCTTAAATTTTTATAAATAATGAAATGTGGGGATAAGAATGTTCTAATGTTTTGCAACCTGACATTTTATAGTCAGTAAGCTCCATGAGGCCTGGCATTTCTAAGTGTTTTATTAGCACCTATGATTTCAGCTCGTAGAATATTGCTTAACACATACAAGGAATTTAAATATTATTTGTGAATGTAATAATTGCTATCCTTGCAAATGGAAAATGGAACAATTCTCATATCGTTAAGTAATCTAATACAGACTTGCCTTAGTAAGGTTCTACTTCTCAATAACAACAAATCACAATGTCTGATAGATGACTGGACTTTTGAATTTTTAATTGCACCTTGTTATCCAATTAATTATTTTCCATTTGAGAATACCTTTCTTCAAAAGTATATTATTTCATGCCAGATCTGTTGTGACTTAGACTATGATCCTGCCAGCTGTCAGCTAGGCTATCTTGCATGATCCATGGCCCAGAACAGTCAGAAAAGGGTCCAAAGAATCAGCCCTGCAGAATGGGACACATGTAAACTTAGTCTCCCACATACCCACAAAAGATGTCTTTTGGACAGCTCATTTTATAACTACTGCTAAACTAGGGTTTTATTACTCAAACCAATAGTTCGACTAAAAAAGGAAGCAATGTGAGTTCACTATTAACTGGAATTGGTCATTGCCACTGCCTTTTCAGAGAAAAACCAAGAGTTCCAAAGGGACTGGAAATTCTTTTTTTAAAGAAGGAAGGGTTGTAGTTTTGTTTGTTTGTATGTTTTTTGCTCTGCAACATCTCTTGTATGTCATGGGAACATAGTTGAACAGAGGAGAGTGCCAGAGGCAAGATTTTACATAAAAATCTTTGCTTTTACCTCCCACTGCCACACTTGCTGTGTGAAGTTTTAAGAATCTAATCTGGTTTTCTTACTATTACAGAATTTCGTTATCAACTAAGTTAAAAAGTAGATTATCTGTGTGAAATGAGCGCTGAATTAAGGATCTCAGGCTACTACATTAGAGTTTCTCAAAAATGCAATGTTTTTCTGGTATTTACTTTATTCCTTAAGAGAAATTGTTAATATCCTTCAGGATTGCCAGTGATGGTGTTTAGTCTTTGTATCACTGCTACTTTCAATATCACCATCATTTAACATTTCAAAAGAAACAGTTCTTTTAAAAAGATAAGTTTAAAAATAGAAATCTTAAATACAACTATATACATTGTTTAAAGCACCATAGAATTTATTTGTTAGATACTTGCTGGAAAATTATATTGATATTCCACTGATTCAGATATCCTTTGATTTGCCTGAGACATAGCCAACAGTGCCTTGTAGGCACACAAATATATTCCAGGTAATTTAAAACATGTACATGTTTGTGTGTATATGTGTGAGATGTATAGTGGTATATGCATGTGTGTGTATATTTACCTTCTACATAAAAACATAAAAGCAGACATAATTGGTCCTCTAAGTGGCCAAGTTTAGTAGGTACATTAGTAAATTTTGAGATTTTTGTCTTTGAAAAGTTATTTTGGGGCAATTTGAGCTTTATCCATGATTTTTATTTGTAGAACATATTAAGAAACAACATGATTGAAAGACTTTTTAAGGAACTGACATCCTGTCTCTAGGAGGAAGACATTCTACATGTAGGTTTTAATAGTTTACTACAAGGAAACCTTGTAAACTGTTGATTGGGAACTCTAAGGGCATGTCTTTAACCTTAGCACAGCAGAGCTTGAAGCTGTAGTCTAGAATGTGGAAATGACTCCTACATGTTGCCTCAGAATGAAAGATGGCCTAATATCAAAGTCAGTGATGGGGTGTTGTGTAAACTTCACAAAATTGGATTTTGGTCAATTGTGTCCACGGTCAGGGAAGTCTTCATATCAAAGACCATCTGTGTATATGTTGCATGACTGTTGATTGTCTCATGAGTGTTTGTCTTTTATGTATGATTAATACACAAAATGTTTTTCTTTTCTTTCCTTTTCCCTTTTTGTAGAAATTATTGAACCTACTACCTCTAGTCCTGTCACAAGTCCAGGTCAGTATCCACATACATTCTCAAAGTATGTCTGGGTACTTTTTCCATTAAACAAGACCTTCTCATCATTATAGAAATAAACCAAGTTGATTATGGGCCGCCTGCTTGCGGTACTGCTCTAATGTCTGTTACTTGTCCTCGTCTATCTGTGATATGTCCTTCTGTTGGATTTTGTGATCTGACCCTGATTTGAAGTTTACATCTTCGACTTCATTCTGTAGGGCATATGCAGTAAATATGTGTTACACTGTAGAATAGTTGCAAGGTGATTAGCTTCTGCAATGCCTTTGCAAACAGAGCTGTAGAGAGTTTACAAGGTTTTTGGAGTAGCTATTAAAAAACTGTTTACTATGGTTTGGTATTATATTGTTATAAAATCATTACAAAGCAAGAAGGCATTTAGTGCTTCTAAAGGGAACAATAGCTAGGGGAAAACCCATACTTCTACTCTTGCAATATTATAGTAGGAGATTTTGGTCTCTTGAAACTATCAAGTCAAAGGACTTATTTCAGTTGTTGGGCTTTATTTTCAGATTGTTCCTAATTCAGCCACAAATACTCTGAAAAGATAGGCCATTGCTATAAGTGTGTTTTTAAAAGCTGTTTTCAACTGTGAACATTTCTGAGTGACATGAAATCGAGATAAAAGCAATTGATATTAGAAAACAACCTTTATCTCGTTATATAGGAATTTAGCAGTTCATTCTGAATGTTGGCTGCTGGCTATTTGAAGAAGAAAGTGGAAATGCTAAAGTTATTCAACTTTGAAAAGTTCATAGGGATTTCTTGTAACTGCTGAGTTAAAGGATTTGTTGGTGCTGCCTACCCATAAAGAGGTATAAGTTAGTTAAATAGTTGTTTCTCCTCTCATTCCAGAAATGGCACTAAATTTTAGTCTAAAACAGGATTTGCTGATCTGAGAAACTAAGTGTTTTAGAAATGAAAAAAATTCTATCTCAAATTGTAATCAATCAAAAATGCTTTAAATTGCTTTAGATGATTATGAATTCCCCCCACCCCAAAATGAAACATGTTTGAGCAAGTCTATGATTATATATTTAAAGAATCTCATAATATAACGCTTTCTGGTCAAATTATAGAATACTTTTTCATAACCTCTCAAACTGAAGCATATTGAGTGATCTATTTAAAATTATTTTATAGTTGATGCATACAAAGTTTAAGTTATGTGATTAATAACAGTTTCCCATTTTATAGGAGTTAACAGTCTCTCAAAGTTGAGTGTCATATTAATATAATTAGAGCCAGTCATCATGTGAATCTAATTTTTCTTTTAACTTATAAAGACTTATTAGGTGTGATTCCTACTAATGCCTTTGTCCCCTATAGATTAATATAATCTCAGGTTCGTATGAGATCATAATCTTGCTAGTAAACTTTTTGATCTTCTTTTCTCTATCACGTTTAATGAGGATATTAAGTAATTTCCATATATCTATGTCACCTGGTGGGTTGAAGTAAAGATTGGATAAGTTCTTACTTTCCTTTTTTGGCCATTGCCCTAATTACTGGTTGAAATTCTCATAAATTAAAAGGACACAGTACCTTTCTTATCTACTCAAATAAAGGATAGTAGAATGCAAAATATTTTAGGAAGTGGTACCTGGTAGCATTCAATAATAGCATATTTGCTGACTTCATTTTTTGGAAAAAGTTTTATTGATAATAGGTATAGTGAGATTATTTTTCAGTATGTTATTTATATCAAAAGAGCTTTCCATGGTTGGGCTTCTTAGAAAAAAATTCAAGTCAAGTTACTTAACCACTCTATACTCAGAGTTTTTATTTGTCAAATGGGGCAGGTGTACAGTAAGGATAGCACCTAGTACATGGAGTTATTATGAAAATTGAGTAAATCAATATTGGCAAAGTAACTGTAAGTGTTCCTAGTACACAGTATGATAGAAGTGTAGGTTAAATTTGGGGGAAAAATACACACACACCGCACACCTCCTCATGATGTCCAGATATGGAAAAAGTTTACTAATGTGCTTAAAGGTAAAAATGTGGACTGTTTAGCCTTTCAAGCACTCTGAGACCTATTAATTGTTGACTTCTAAAATCCCCAGCAGCAGCCATTATATCCCAAAATTGGTCAATTTGTTGCTAGGGTTAAATGTTTGGAAACTATGAATGCGTGAAAAGTAGTCTAAAATTGAATTTCTTAGCACTGCAATCTTTAAGAAAAGATAATATAAACTTCTAAAAATGATTATTGTAGGAAAATTTAATAAATATGTGTTGAATTGAATTGAAAGATTAAAAACAAGTGCAGCTATAAATGAAACTCACCCTTCATTAGTTGTGAATTTGTTAAAGGCCTCCAGGGAACAGTTTGGCTAGGCAAGGATTTAAAGAGTATGTGGTTATAGCAGGACTGAAAGAGTGGTATAAATGATAAACAAAAGCTTTTAAAAGAATGTGCAGTCTGCTGAGCGAGATACAAAGGAGAAGGATTTAGCAATATATAACTCTGAGCAAAAGAACATTAAAGGCAGGTGGGAAAATAATTTACTCGATGAATAAAATCAAACTACTAAAAGTTCCAGTTGTTTCAAACAAAGCTTTAAAAAATGTTATCTAAATGACAATAGTAAATGAAAATTCTCACAAAAGTATTCAGGAGATAATAAATATTAGATTTGCAAACTACCCCATTTACTGCTTCTACGTAAGTGGAAAAAGAGAACGTAAAATAACTCAGCACAGATCTCATATTTCCTAATATTACTGCCAGAGAGTTAAAGCAGAGATAAAGTGGATATAGTTATGAAAATATTGGACACACTGAAAATAGATTGAAGTAAGTGGATTTATATCATTTATGTTCATAAGTTCTGAAGAAATGAAGGTCCTGAAGTCATAACTTATGCTTTATATATTCTTGACAAGTCAGAATCTGTTTTAAATGAAGGGAATGAAAATTGAATTATTAACATCATTATTCAAGAAAAGGCTATGAAATGTAGTATGTAATAAGAACAAAAGAAAACTATTATTTGATCAGTCTCGGTCTCAGTTTGAAAGGTAAGGGGCGTTTTTCATGATGAATGAGATATACAGTGAATTTGAAAATTCATACTACCTTTATTGTAATTGCTGTGCTGGACTATAAGTTATTCTGGACAATGGTCATTGAGCTAAAAATGCCTACCATCTCTTACTAAACCAGTATGACTTTATTAAATTACCTAAACAATTTCCATTTACTTTTTGAAAAAAACAAACATACATTCTTGTGATCATCTTTGAAGTATATTTTAATATTTATGTTGGACTTTTATTTTAAAGAGTAAAAAGGAGCTTAAGGGTATCTACTCTGAATAAAACAAACTATTAATCCTAAAAGTATTTATTGGGTTGCCTTGTGTAGCCTGTCTGTCTGAATACATTACACAAGTACTCTATGACCTTGAACCCAGCAGTTCAAGACTGAACTTCCCAATCTAGATTAAATTCACAATAATGCCCTAATGCTGGTTTTATATTCCTAGGTCATAATTATCTCTAAAGCATCAAACTAATAAACTAAAAAGTTAAAATTGTAGTCCTACCTGTATTCACTTAGCTTCATATAGATTCAAAACATGTAATAAACATTAATTTGTCTAACCATTTTTAGTCTATAGGCAGAAGATTAAAATTAAAAATTTGTTTAATGCACCACAGATACCCCACCTAGCACTTGTCCTTACTTTGTCCCTAGAAATAATCTTTAGCAGTCCTCAACTAAAAATTTTTATTCTGAAAATGATTTAATCTTTAACTGAATGCTGTTGTTATTCATAGTAAAATACATGCTTTATTTATATGTCTTTGGACAAATGGAGAAGTAGTTTTAAAATACAATTCGTCTATATCTAAATATAAACCAAAAAAAGTCAGTGTAGACTCTTCAGTTGGACTTGTACAGTGTCGGTATTTTAAAATGGCTATTATTAAGCAAATTGTACCTATGCGTGTTTTAAGATCATTTTTAAGTCTATGAAACAATCTAGTTCCCGTTGACAGTCAAAGGAAAAACCAAAACAATTTTCTTTTACCAGCGGTCACTGAGCAAGTATACATCCAAACCAATATTGAAATGCCTACAGTAATATCATCAAGTGTTTGCCTCATTTTCAAGAACAGAACTGTTTTTGAAAAAAACATAATTTAGTGTTTGTAAACTGAATTATTTAAATTCACCACAAGATAACACATTATGTAAACACATTCCACTTTAAATTGAATAAATGCTATCTGATTCATGTACTTAGCAAATAATTTTTCACTTTGCTAGTTTACTGGATTTTATTAAAAAGGAAAATGTCTTTGTTTAACTTACCCTAGGAAGCTCCGTTTCCTATTTCCTGTGAAGGATATAGTTTGTCATTTAGCAAAGTTTTATTGAGTAACAGCTGTATCAGGCACTGGGTACTAGAAGCATAGGTTATTATCTTAAAGGTGTTTATAACCTATAAAAGAGACAGACATATGTATAACTAACCATTACTTAATATAATATATTCTATAGTTTCAGACTAAAGAAAAATCAGACAATTTTGCCTGGGGGAAATATTTACATTTATGAACAGAATCTTCATGGATTAGGCATAGTTAGCAAGAAATGGGAGTACCACAGCAAGCAAAGGAAATACTTAAAAAGTCAAAATGGTAGAGAATGTAGAAGACTAGGGGTAAAAACTGATTTAATTTCTGTATCTTTATTATCTAATACAGTGCTTAGTATTTAGCAGGTCTTCCACGTATGCCAGATGATTTCAGCAAAAATGCTGAACCACTTAGCAAAGCGTTTGAACCAAAAAAATAAATACAGAAGTTAGTTTCCTGACAAAAGCTACATAGCACTGTTTGCTTTACATTAGGTTGTGTCTAACTTTCATCATTTAAAAAAACTCATCTAAAAAGAAGACAATACAATAAAAAACAAAATTAATTTTCTACCAAAATTAATTTACTACCAATATTCACTCTCTTGCAGTTTATAGATAATAGAGGTTTCTAAAAATGTTTTTTATGCTAGCATTTCCTATGCTAATTGAAATAGGATAATACACAAACTTTTAAATTGTCTCATCAAGTTCTATGCTAAAAAAAAGTCCACTTGTCAATAGGTTATCTTTCCTCAATAAATGAATAAATAAATGAATGAATGAATGCTTTTGGAAACCCATAAGTAGTCCACAGAATTATAGCATAAAAGGAATCTCATAGATTGCGGTAGTGTACTCTAATAAATCTCATTCGGGAATAGAGAGGGGTGAAAATATTCAACTATCAAATAATCACACAATAGCAAAAAGGTTGGGTGATTTATCTGTATGTTTACTAAACGAAATTCAAAAATCTTAATGACTAGACCAAATGCATATACCTGATTACCCATGGATGGATGGATGGATGGATGGATAGATGGGTGGATGGATGGATGACAGATGAATGGATGACACACTTATTTGTGGTTCATAGAGGTAGAGCTTTAGAAAAGTGGGGAAATTGGTGGAAGTTGGGAGTAAGTCACCTTCTGTAGTTTCTGTCAGTTCTCAGAAATGTATTGAGCATCTGAATGTGTCAGACACTGAACCATGCATCAGAGATGCAAAAGTGATTAGACCACTATTTGTTTTCGTGAATCTCACATTTCAATGAATGACAGGGACATGGAAACAAAACAGATTTATATAATACAATAAGTGCTATAAGAGAAATATGTGCAATGCACTCTTCAAACTCAGATATAGCTTTAAAAATATAATAAAAGGCTTTCTAGAGGACGTGATTCATGAATTTGGTAGCTTAAGCAAAAACCATTCTAGACAAACAGTTCAATGTGGACAAAGGGACAGAGACATAAAAGAATATGGTGTGTTTGAGGGAAACTTCAAATGATTTCTGGAGTGTAAACTGAGCAGAAAGTGCAGTGAGCCTGAGATAGTAGACAGGCTGGACCACTGAAGGACCTTGTGTTCCTTGCTGTAAGCTTAGTCTACTTACCCATAGGCATAGGCTGATTATGAGGCTTCCTATGTAACTCTGAGATTCAGGATCAAGGACTAATTAACATGAATAAGACTGGCATCAGATAAGGTTATTATATAATGCCTGGAAAGAAATGATGAAAACTTTATATGTGATAGTGATAGTAGGAAAGAGAGAATGGGACTGATTCAAGAATTATTGAAAAGGCAAACATATCAGGGCTTCCTTGCTGATTTGATTCTGAGGACAGGGAGACAGTGAAACAAGGATGACTCCCACCTCTCTCCATGGATGGTGGGGTACCAACCAAGATAGGCGAAGTACCATAAATGTCATGCCAAATGTCTTGGACTTTATCCTCTTGTTTGGAACAAAAGATTCAGTGTTTTGTTTTACTTTGAACAGGAGAGTACTATTACTGTGTGTATTGTGCAGATATAATTCTGTAAAAGTAAGAAAGTTAAGAATGAGAGTGAGGAGGCATCAAGCAAAGTCTATGAAAGCACAGTCTCGAGCTACCAGCTTGGTGTCATCACTTAGGAAATGTTTACCTGAGAACAAGCATCTCCCTACAAGCTGGGAAATCAGCTCCTACAAAATAGGTGTTAAACTTATGGTATTATTACAAAACTTATTTTAAGGTTTGTAGGGATTTTTCCTGATTTAAAATAATCAGGCTTCCATTATTCTCTGATTGTTAGAGTGTAAAAAATGTGAGACAGCTCAGAATATATTTCAAATCCCAATTAATAAGCCTGAATATAATGAATTCAGATATTAATTATAATTATCCATAATTAGTTGATTAATTTCCAGATAAAAGTATAGCAGAAAACCTATGATGTAATTTAGAATATGATGCTCATTATTTAAAAAGATAAAAAAAAGTAGGGTGCTTTCTAATCTCTGTTTCTCACTATTCAATTCTTTCTTCCTTAACATATCTTCAGCTCTGTCTCAAAATATTATTTTAGGCTATTTGGCTTATGATTTACTCTGGGCTCAAAGTAATGTGCCACTACAGATATAGATCAATGCTTCAAATTCAAGCACTACATGTACTAATCACAAGTCTTTAATATGTTAAATCAAATGATTATTATATAGCATAAGTATTAAAATGACTGATGATTACTATTACTCTGCTTTATATACATAAAATAATATAGACTTTATAAATGTGAGTCCTAATTAAGTATATACCAGGTATCTTGTACTATCTGATTATGCAGCGGTATCACAGTTGCCAAAATACTTAATACCTTACATTATATTTGGAGGTATGTGTCGGCCACAACTCTAGATTGCAAGATTCTTTAGGGCAGGAAATAAGGTTTTTGTGCCTTGTAAAAAAAAATCATTCTCTATACAGTGTCTGAAAGAGTGAGTGCAGCATGGTAAGAACTGAACTCACCACATAAATGTGTAAATGAATGAGTGAGTTAATGTGAGGAGGATTTCAGCTGGATGGGAAATCAGAAGAATTGAAATACATGTCTTTATAATGTATATTTTAAATTAAATAAACATTGATTACTGCAAGTCCAGCATAGAGGCCAGATTTATAATGGGAGAGCATTTCCAAAATATATCTGCATAAAAGGAAGGGAACCAAAGGCTGGTGGAAAATAGAATTTCCCCCCAAAATCCCTATGAGAAAGGGAAAAATTTCTTCCTCACCTAATTATTTCTGGTTTACCAGTGGAAAGAAAGAAAATAGAAGTTAACAAAAGACAGCCCTACTGGCTGAACACTGATAAGATGAATGTGATTGTGTGTTGCACTTAGGAAACACATAAGATTTGTTGAATAAAAGAATGGATGGGTGAATGAACGATTTCCTAGGTGTATTACTTTCCTTTTGTTGCTGTAATAAATTATCATAAATATGGTGGCTTAAAACAACACTAATGTATTATATTATAGTTTTGGAAGTCAGAAGTGCAAAATCGGTCTCCCTGACTAAAATCAAGATGTCAGCAGGGCTGTGTGCTTTTCTGGAGCTGTAGGAAAAAATATATTTCCCGCATTTTCCACCTTCTAGAAGCTGTCCATGTTCTTTTGCTCATGTTCCTCTTCCATCTTCAAAGCCAGAAACGGCCACTCAAATCTTTCTCATGTCACATCATGGTGACACTGACTCTTCAGTCTCCCTCTTTTGCATTTAAGAATACATGTGTTTACACTGGATTTACTTGGATAATCCAGGATAATCTACCTATTTTAAGGTCAGCTCATCATAATCCAATCTGCTGCCTTAATTCCCCTTAGCTACATAATGTAATAAATTCCCAGGTTTCAGGAATTAGAATGTAGACATCTTTGGACGGTCATCACTCTGTAAACCATACCAGGTGAACAAATACTTCCTTTTTCCTACATCTAATATTTTCCCTCAGAACCTACCAAGCTTCCTTGAATTGTTCCAATATTCAGGTAATGAGTCTAGAGTACAAGCTATTAGAATATTGAATTTTATAGTAAATGTTTATAAGCAACTATTTTACTATTAAAAAGGTAATGATATTCATTGAAAAGATTATATTTATCAAGCCATATTACCAACAATTTTACAATATTTTATCAAACAAATTGGTTGATATCTCACACACACACACACACACACACACACACACCCCTATTTAAAAAGAAGACGCCAAGATCTTAATGTAAAATACAAATCCCAACTGGCCCACTGATAGTTAGCGAAGACATCTATAACAGGAAAGAATCATAAATGCAAGTAAATCTTGAAACAATTAGAGTTAATGAGTTTCGCTCTAATAAATGATTAGTCTTTCAATAATACATGTAGGAAATAGTTTCTTTCCTGGACACAGGATCCTGTAAAAGCCAACAAGCAAATGCCTGCTTGTGGTTATTCTAAGTAGGAATGCATACATTTTAAGTTGGTCTTAATTTTAAAATAACAAAAGCAAACAGAAAATGAAAAAAAATGGTTTTAATGAATGTTTTGCATTTAGAAGAATAAGGTAAAATTACTTAGAATGTGAGCCCTCTGATTTTTGCTTTTCTCTGTCAGTCTTCCTAGCCCAGAGCTTCTCACTATACTAAGGATCCCAAATAATGCCTATAGTTCAAAATTAGCAAATTTCATCCAGTTATTATTAGTGGATCAGTGCTAAACTGATGCATGCCTACAAATATGCACTTTCCTAGAGATATTTGTATTTTAAAAGAAGCTTCCTATTTAACCCTAATTTATTTCTAATGATGGAAATTAGAAACAGGCACATTGTGGGAATATTAGTAGACAGGAGATCCTTCCTGTTGCCATATAAATTGTTAAATCCAAAAATACAAATGCTTGGACTCTGCCTGGTCATCTGGCCAGCATCAGTAGCTGACTTTGTGTCCTTATCCCGTTGTTTACCTTAAATAAACTAAGTACATATTTTGCAAGTGCAAATAGACAAGACTGTTTTGTGCTTTGTTTGAAGGTGGTAATACTCATACTCATATCTCAAAGTGAGTTATAGTTTAAAAAGTATTTTCAACAAACATCTGCTTCTCAAAAATAATCTTACAATATATGAACAGGTAAGGAATTTGAAGTTCAGAGAGTCTGAGCAACTTACCCAACAACCCAGAAATTCAGCAAATATTTTCTGTGTTAGGGATCTTCCTGCACTATGTTAGGATCTTCCTGCATATGTAAATCTTATTTACGTTCTTCTCCCATCCTCACAACAACCCAACAACCCAAACTTATCTGCTGATTGGCTCCAGGAAAATTATCAGGGAGGCCCTGTTTGGGCACTTTTATTCAGTAAAATGCTAACCAGTTTTCTTCCTGAGGCGAACCAACCATCTTTTGTTCATTTAAACAAACAACAAAACATGCCATCTTTCATATCACACTTTGAGTCTTAAAGATTTTTGTGGTTTTCAAAAGACCATTGGCTGGCTCATGGGCATAAGAGCATAAGGACTTTATGCCTCTGATCATGCAGCCAGGCGATCAAAATGTTTCCAATTCATGAAATACTAATCAGGTTTACTTACCGCTTTTTATTGTATCTGGCTCAACAGGGCATTACAGTTATTAGGCAAGCATACATATGAGCATGTGAGTCTGTACCTTTACTGTTAGGCTTGGTTTTTAAAAGTATTGTGCCTGTGTGTGTGAGAGAGAGAGAGAGAGAGAGTGTGTGTGTGTGTGTAAGAGAGAAGGAGGGTAGAGGGGAGGAAAATAGCAGCATTTTATCTATCCGTTTTACAATTGATGATGGCAACCTGACTAGGCCCACACCATGAATAAGTAATTTGTGATTACTTATTTACTTAAAATTTACTTAATTAGAAGTAATTTCTGCTACCAAGCAGAAATGATGGTACATTTCACCAATCTTTGTACTTCATTCATAGCAGTTTTTTTGGCCCTTTTCTGGCCTTACCTCTTTTGCTACCACTCTCCTCCACTTAAACCACCAAACTTCCTTGATTTCATGATTACTCTGATTTTAAAATGAGATTATACTCAGACACAAAGGTAGTCATCATACGTGGTTGAGTAGAGAGTGAGGACAAATTGGAACTGTCCATTTTCTAATCCAGTGTCTTCTCTCTTGAAATTCCTTAAATTCAAGGATTTATATAAAATTTTTGCATTAATGCATTCACTCAACATCCCTTGCCTAGTGTATATTATGTACTACATACTGGGCTTCAAATAAAAATAAATATTAGAATATAAGCCTAAAATACAATGGTGGAGTCAGGAATGTATTATATCCTTTTAAATCCCATCATGCACTAGAAATTCTATTTATCATATTTATTTAGAACCAAGGACATGTGTGTGCACCTGTAAGAGCAAAGCACTTTGATAAATATCTTATGTTTTTATTTTTGACTTTGTGGCTTTCAAAGGCTTTCAGTTCATTGCTCATTTTATTTTCTGAATTTGACAGAGAAGAGAAAATTATGAATAGATATTTATGTTATGTATTTAAAGATGACTTGAAATATTAATATGTACAAATCTCATCCCCATGTTGACAACTATGCTTTTCATAGCCAGCAGAATGCAGTCACTAGGTGGCACCTCTGGGCTATATTCTCTGCTGAAGACTCAAGTGTTCTTTCCATAGACTGATTTGTGTGTGAATTTTGTAATATCTTCTCCCCTCTTATAGCAACATTTCTTCAGACTATTATTTGTACTAATCCCTTAAACAAGAGTTGCTCCTATAGACTTAATAGTAACATATTGAAACTGTTCATACCTACTGCCAATTGAAAAATGAAAAATGTAGTCCTGTTTCCTGATTGTTGAAACATACTATGCCACACAATCTGTTTGTATTTAAATTTCCATTTGTTTGGGACTGAGTGAGATAGGATGATGTATTCAAGAAATATAGTACAGTGTGATTAGGACACTCTTACTTATTCAAAAGGTCTGAAGTCAAGTCAGTTATGTTTAGGGCTTCAGGCATGTCTCAACTCATTCAGAAACATTGATGAAAAAGATGTGGCCCCTGTACTCAACAAATCTCATTCCACTGGTAACATAGACTCTCTATAGTGGAGTGATTGGGCTAGATAATCTTAAACTTTCCTTTCATCTCTTAAATTCTATGAGTTTCCTATAAACAGGGTGCGAAAAGTCTGTGGATCTAAATCAGCTGTGAAATTGCTCTGGTATCCTTATAAGCTTAGTTAAATTGACCGTTTTCCATTCAGCTGGGTATATAATGCTTTTGTACTTGAAATATCTACATTGAATCTAGGACTTTAGAATGAGGAAGACATAAATCTCTGACCCCTAGTAAGAATCCCTGGGAAATAAGCTCAAGTAAGAGAAAAGAACTCTTCAAATTCCCAAATTAACAGGCTGCTAATTAAAATTCCCTAGAGTGATAATGCACAGCTAACTTGTCCCTTACTCCGGCAACTTGCAAAAATCATGGATCTCATGCAAACACAGAAATTTTCAGTGGGTTTATCTAATCACAGATTAATTAACCTTCAGTTCCTGCTGGATTGGGGTGGAGTGACAGAAGGCACCTGGTGGCAAGTAAAAGCAGGGTAACTTGTACCTTCTTAAGTCATATTTGAAATCACCTTCCCATTTTCTCCATCTGCTCTCCTGTATTGTCTTTCCCTGACTCAGCCATGCCTATGACACTAAATAGAAGCTAAAAATTAGTTGATTGTACATGTTTTTACACAAGACAGGCTTCACAGTAGGTAATGCACGGGAGCCGAAATGAGGTACTATTTATTTGGGACATCAGTCTTCCCTTTAAGTGTAACGAGCAAAGACTTAAACACAATTCTGAATAACCAAAAGAGGGTTCTAGGCTTTTGACCTGAATTACTATCTAATTAATTAATTAATTATTGTAATTAAAGAATGTATATATTAGTCCATAACCTGCCAGTAGGAATTACTGAGACAAAACTATTTATTCTCTCCCTCCATTAAGCCCTGTCCAAGACAGATTTCTCTGGCAGGCAAAATGCAACTGAGTTTGCTTCGAAAAGAGCAATGGATTCTTGAGACTACATCTGATTCCATGCTTATGGAGGAATGTTATGACAGTGGCGGTAGGTCAGCATGTCTCCACAGCATGTCAGCATTGCAGTGGAATCCAAACAAAAGGCATTACTATTTATTACACAATTAGTCTGTGACAGACACTGTGTTAAATAATTTTAAATCCATTTTCTCAGTTAACCATCATGACAACCCTAACACTGGTCATTTTCATCCCAACTCACATAAGAAACTAAAGCCGAGAGAACTAATAAGTATGGTCAGAGTTCATCTAACTCCAACTCCTACAAACTTAAAAATTAAGCCAGTTTTTCACCCCACATTCTCACCCATATTTTTAGGTATCCAAAAATTCTATGAAAAAAAATTGAAATTTCATATTTTTTATTAGATAATCCTTAAATAATCATTGTACTAGATATTTTTTAAAAGACCTTTCCTTAGCTGTGAATAATGAGCAAGTTTTCAAAATCCCAGGTACACATACCTAGTCTCAAGTCCATAATTTTTTCATATTTTCCCTTTAAAAGGTATTCCTACACATCTCAGTTTGGAAGCCACGTATCAAAATGGGCTGCCTAAGACCTCAGTGTGCATTTGACTTTGTGATTCACTTGCTGTGTGATCTTCAGGAGGCTACCTAACTTCACTGAATCTCAGTTTCTCCTATTAAATCAGGATGAAAACATATACCTAATAGGACTTTGAGATATTTTAAGAAAAGGTCTGCAAATTCTATGTATTTCATAAACGTAGACATCAGATTTAATATTGGCTTGCCTTCAGGAGAAAGATGTTGATCCACCGGAGTTTTTATTATATGTTTAGGAAATAGCATGTATTCTTTAGCCTGTTCAGAATTTATGCAGTAAGAGTACCTTATCCAATTTTATCAACTCAAGAAAAAATAGGTTTCTGGTCCCACAAAACTGAGACCTAGATCATAAACAATGGCACATTCTCTAAGATGAAAACTACCCTGTGTGCTTTTCCTCATAACTCACTTCTTTGAGAGGTGGAGGTAGGGGTAGATTTCTGTATTCCTCGAACAGAAAATAGGTAGAAAAATATATTCAGCAAACTGGTGAACTAAATATGCCTAGTTAACACCAAAAAATCTCATATTTTAAGTTTTTGAATTATTATATGTAGCATAATTACAAGGAATTAAAATTGACTTCTGTAAGATTCATCTAAATTCACCCTTTCTAAATTGTATGTATAATTGTATCCATAAACTGTTCTGTCATGATAAATTCTTTAATCTGCCATCTTGATTAATGTACGATAATTATGTGGTATTTCTTCTTGATGTTTTATATGTAGTAAAACTGTTAGTTTCTTTATAATCAAGGTAAATATATTAGTTTCTATAGTATCTTATCCCTATAGCTTATTTTATTTACACATTTTAAAACTTTGGTTAGTATGGCTGGGTGCGGTGGCTCACGCCTGTAATCCCAGCACTTTGGGAGGCCAAGGCAGGTAGATCACGAGGTCAGGAGTTCAAGATCAGCCTGACCAAGAAAGTGAAACCCTGTCTCTACTAAAAATGCAAAAGTTAGACGTGGTAGCGGGCATCTGCAATCCCAGCTTCTCGGGAGGTTGAGGCAGAGAATTGCTTGAACCTGAGAGGCAAAGGTTGTAGTGAGCTGAGATCGCACCACTTCACTCCAGCCTGGGCGACAGAGCAAGACTCCATCTCAAAAAATAAATAAATAAATACATAAATTTTGGTTAGTATTTATGCTTTTGTTTCTAAGTGCTACTTAATTTAGGAATATTATGCATAGTTTTCCTGTCAAAAGATGTTGTGCAAATTTTGCCTTTAGTTCAGCCTGTGGTGCACAGTTGAATGTAATACATACGCTGTACTCAAACTAGATAGCATAACATTTAAAATGTTGAAAATATAGAACAAGAAAGAGTACAGATTCTTTTTCCTTGAGTACAGTCCTGTTATCACAAGATAATCTGCTTCCATTTTCACTTTATTTTAGCAAAGCATTATGTTAATATTTTTTAAATTATATACTTTTTAAGTAAACTGTAGGGGCCAGCTGTTTTTACATTTAATATTCCCAACAGAGAATGTTTCATATCAGAAAAGATCCATTTGAATGTAATTGACGGTTATTTTAAAAACATAACACTGGATTCTATAGAAAGAAAGAAATATTTGTATGTTGAGAGGGTAATATTGGTTTTATTTGAGAATAAAGACTATTCATAGTACTTTAAGTGAACAAGATATTCTGGAGTTTCTCATGCATCGTATCATTTACTTGCATCTAAAATTTCAGTATATATAACTTTTTACACATTTCTAACAAATCTGCCTAAGTTTTCAGAATATAATTATACTATAGGTTCCATAATATGAACCTAAACTGGATGTATTCTTTGACTTTAATTCTAAAATTCTGACATAGAATTTGGCCAATTTAAGTTTGAACATAAAGAAATATGGGCCTCGTTATATTTTCTCAATACACAGTTATCCAGATCAGTTATATTTAATATTGACTTTGTGTGTCTTTAACTAATCTTTTCAGTGCAAACACAGCTGCTGATACTTTGTGACTATCAGAATATTAACAAAAGAACACATTGCTCTTTGATTCAGCTTATCTCAACACAACCATAAAAGCAGTTCCTGTCAGATGATTCATTTCACAACATCTTGACATTGATCTACATAGAATCAATAAGTAAAAATAATGCTTCAATTCTGTGGAACTTCTAAGGAAGTCTCTGGGCTCTTAGAAGCCTACACTCTTTCCACTATGTTTAGTTGAGTCTCTGATGCACAATTGAATATAATGTACATGATGTGTAATAGTGAAATAAAGGCTTTAGAAGACAGAGGGGAATGTATATATTTCATAGCAAATGCTGGTCTTGTAACATATTTTGAAAGAAAATGGTTCTGTTGGTCAACTAGATTTGGAGTCCCTGAATACGCTATCACTGTCTTAAAAATTCAATTTATATATGAAAAACTAATATTAGAGATTCTGATAACTTCTGCAATTAAAAGCATGATAATCTGTTTAATTCAGGATTCTCAAAACTTACTTGAGCAAGGAATACTGCCTTTCCTTTCTTATTAGTGAACATCCAGTTTGCAGAGCATATTATGCTAAATGCTGGTGTCAACTGCAGTTAAAATAGTGAAAAGCAGTCAAAATGCTCTGTCTTACCATCTCTTCTCCAAGGCACCCTCTAAAAGTTCCTTGTAGCCTGGATCTGCAAAATTATCAAGCTAACCCTGCAAGTCTGCCCTGGACTTACAACATTTTAATATAGTTTCAGGCCACAAGAGTTTTACTAACTAAATCTTGCCTTGAGAGACAGTTCACAACCTGAGAAAACTATGAGTGCATCAAGGTACCAATCTTCCAGTCTGAGTGTGTCTTCCTTTTTCAAAATATTTGTTCTCTGACTATGAGAAACACACATTCACCCGCCCAAACCCAAAGAATGGACCTGGAGACACAAAGAATAGCGGAAGTGAGACTTTTAATAGCAGTCTTGCAAAATCAGGTGTCTAGTAGGCAGGCACACCTGGGGCGGTTACAGTAGGTAATTTATATCCCAGCATGCAAGTTCCTCCCCCAGTTCCTCATTGGTCGAGTACTATGGGGTTACAATCTTCCTGGATGTCGCCTAAGTTTCATTATCCCCCTTATAAGGTTATACCCCATCCACTTCTCTGCTTAAGTTTCAATTTCCCAATAATGAAACTTTTCTCTTTCATGGGCTGACCCCTCCTCTACATTTTATTCGCTTATCGTGACCTTCTAGCTGCATGAGCCATGTGGTTTGTTACATTTGCAGGCCGGCTGGCATTACTTAGATTTATCATGCTTTGGAAATGAACCATTTAAAATAGTTTCTTTCAAATTGCCTCCTCTTCTCTACTTACTTTCTTTGGCCTCATTTTCATCTAAACCCTTTTGGTTCTTGAATCACTCTAGAAGTTGTTTGCTTTTTTCCTTATAGGAGAATTAGTTTAATTTGGCTTTTAATAGTAGCAGGTTATTTTTGCTGGTAAGTTATGGGCATTTGTTTATTAACAGCTGTTTTAATTAATCTCTGTGCTAGTCCCCTTACACAAGGGCTAATACAACATCCCACTGTTGTTAAGACTCATGCCACAATTATGAGAGCTATAAGGATTGAAGCTACCCTGTCTTTTTATTTTCCAAACCAACCTTTTAGCCAACCCGTTAATGGGTCATTAATTCCAGCATTTTCTGCCAGTTCATTGGCTAGAGTTGTCAGACCTTGTAAAGCTATTGTGATGGTCCCATCTGGGGCAGTATTGTTGGGAATGAAAGTGCAACATTTCCCACCCAACATAACACATATGCCCCCTTTTTCTGCTAGTATTATGTCTAGCGCAAGCCTGTTTTCCCAAGCCATTTGGCTGGTGGCATCTAACTGGCTAGCCACTCCTTTGAGGGCATCCCGAGTATAATTGATTAATCTCTGTTGATTATAATAGATGTATTTAATTCAATCCACATTTTCATTAACAGCTGACCACCAGAAGAGTGCTGACTTAAACCCACCAGCTATTTGGTTTCAGATCTTAAATTTATTAGGCACCCTCCTACAGCCTCCTATAGAGTTCATATATATATTGGGATCAAAAGAATTTGTTAGATCTCTCCAGTTTCAGCAGCCATGTGTATTTTTGGGTATTTTATGGAACGCCAAGGTGAGGGGAATGGCCAATTGGACTGAAGCATAAGTCCTGGTCCAGTTGGATGGTAACAAGTTATGAAGGTTCCTTTTCCCACAATACCACCAGACATTAGCCCAGGGTATATGGAAAGCTGAGTAATTCCCATTGCCTGACTCACCAGTGGTGTGTCGGATGTGGGTACAAGTCGAGAGTTATCCCACAGGCTTATTGAACTCTGCCTCCTGCCTAGAGAGTCAAGAGGAGTGATTCGTATTTCCTATAGAGAACTAAGGGATTACTCTGGGATCTGACCTCTGCAATGTGGGAAAGAGCAATGACAGACTCTTACGAGTCTGATTTCCCCATGCATCCTTGTCCTGGTATAGATCCAATATGCATTACATTCCTTTAGGATTGGTATCTCATCCTAGGGGAAACAGAACCATCTGTGGCTGAGGTCGTCTCACAGCACATGCATACCAGTTACTCTTCTTGAGGGCTTGTACTGAAAATTTGATCCATTTGACCCAGGCATTCACATCCCTATACCCTGTTTCAATTTCTAAGGTTCACCTTTACTTTATTCTTATCCTTTTACAGTTATTATTTGGTGGATTAAAGTATTTATTAGGGTTTGGGGTTGGAATAGTTCCAGGCAAATGGGAGGTTGAGTTCTTAATTAGTTTAAGAACAAATAGCCCTAGGGAGTCTTCCCCTGTGATGTCTGCCCCTCACCCATATACTCGAGATGCTACTTTTGGTTCTTGATTTAGAATGGCTGGATTGTTAAAGGTGATGAGTGTAGGAATGCATTCTAAATTCTGGCAGTTATCTGGCGGGGAGCCCCTGGACAGGTGCAGTTTATTCTTTAAGGGTGTCCTGCTTGGAGTTACCCGCCCCATGTTTACTATCCAACCCTGAAACTGGGTAGTCCACCATACAATATCCCAGCTGGGGCAGGGTGATGCCCTGCTGTAACAGGGCAAAGATATTTATCCACCTGCGAGAGCTATCTCTGATTTTCCAAATTCCCACAAGGTAAGACCTAGAAGGCATTAAATTTTGTAGTTTGGGATGCTATCATTTTGGATACATTAGTTACCAACCTGATTGGGTAGGGAGGAGTCCCCTGCCAGTTTCCATTTTGACCTGCTGCTTTTTGTATAGTAGCCCATCCTAGCCATATTAACTTTCAGAAATGGGGCCAGCTCATGTTTTCTTTTTAGATTTTTCTCAATGTTAACTTTAAGAGTTCCTCAGGTGACTCATGCCCTTTCCACTGGTTTTTTCCTTCCCTCCTGGGGTCTCTTTTCTCACTCCCTTGACTCAAGTATGGTGAGTCCACTCACTTTCAGCTGTTTGCATGGCTTTCTTAGTGGCCAGGAGCACTTAATAGGGACCTTCCCTGCTTGGGTGGAGCTCATTTTCTTTCCAAGTTTTAATTAGCACCAAGTCACCAGGCTGGAAGTGGTGAACCACAAACTTAAGAGGCTGAATTTGAGTCAGCAGTCCTTTTAACCTAAGGGATAACAGGGTGGAAGTTATGGCCAGAATATAATTTATTAAGAACTGATTACTGGTTTCCATAGTAGAGAGATTTGTAGCTCTGCCCAACTATGGGAGCCCATATAATAACTTGTAGGGAGACAATTCCAAGTCTTTTTTAGGGGGGAGGGGACTGTCCTAATCCTAAGAAGTGCTGTTGGGAGACATTTGGTCCAAGGCATTTTAGCTTCTAAGATTAGTTTGGTGAAATGCTTTTTGAGAGTTTGATTAATTCTTTTTACCTTTCCAGAAGAAGGGGGATGCCAAGGGGTGTGATAATTCCATCTAATTTGTAAACTTTTTATAATTCCCGTTAATGCCCTTGAGGTAAAGTGACTCCCATTGTCCAAATTAGTATTTTTCACCAGGCCAAATCTAGGTACAATCTGTTCTAACATTATTTTGACCACATTCCCAACAGTGGCTGTTGGAAGGGGAAAGTAAATAATTTTCCTACTTTGGGCATTTCTGTGAAATTTACTTGAATGCTTTGAAATGGTCTTAGTTTGGGAGGTCTTCCTCCCATAGCCTGTTTTTTAATTATCTTTTTGTTTATCCTTTGACAAGTTACATAACTTTTGCATACTTGTTTAGTGAGAGTATAAATCCCGATACACCCATAATTCTTAAGTATTGCATTACACAGAGCCTAGGGTCCCTAATGACTCCCTTTGTGTAATACAGACATTAGTTTTTTAATTAGGGGTTTCTTTATTATTTCTTTTCCATTAGGAAGTACCCATTTCCCATCTTTAGTTTGAGTGACCCCTATCCTGTCTAACTCTTCCTTCTCCTTTCTGGTAAACTGGAGCCGTAATACTTCTTTAAGGATGTCTGGTATCAGGCTAAATAGTCTAATTTTTGCCTTCAGGGAGGCTTGCTTAGCAGCTTTATTTGCAAGCCTGTTTCCTACAGCTTTTATAGTGTTCCCTTTTTGATGACCATTTACATTAACTATGGCTACCTCTGCTGGAAGCAGGAGGCTTTTTAAGACCTGTTTGACCAGTTCCCCATGTACGAATTCTTTCCCCTCCTATTTATTAGACCCTGCTTTGTCCAGATTTTTTTTAAGTGTGTACCACTCCATAGGCATATTTAGAATCAGTATATATAGTATCTTCTTGACCTTCAAGGAGCTTTAGGGCCTGGTTAAGAGCATATAATTTTACAAGTTTGGGTTGACTAGCCATTAGGTAATTTACTTTTCTCATGTAAGCAGTGTTTATTTTCATCAATGACAGCATAACCATTATGTTTTTTGTTTTTTGTTTTTTTTAATCTATCACTTGGGATGACCCACTCACAAACAGCCTTATCCCTAAGGCCTGGTCTAACTTTGGTTTTGTATTTTATCATATATAAATAGTTATGGTCTTATGTTTTTCATTCCCCTCTCATTTCCATAGGAAACTGGCTGGATTCAGGCAAGTATTTGTAGGTATGACCAAATCATTTTTTTCCATTATTATGGCTTCAAATTTTAGAATCTGAGAATCTGTTAACCACTTCCTGGCTTTTTGGTTTAATATATTCCTGACCTGGTGTAGGGTGCTTAGTATTAGGACCCCACCAAAGGTTAGCTTTCAACTCTCCTCTACCGACAGCACTGTGGCAGCTACTGCTTGCCTATGTTTGGGCCACCCCCAAGAGACAGGATGGAGAAGCTTGGAGACAAAAGTAACAGGTTGCCTCTTCCCTCCCTGAGTTTGAGTGAGCCCCCCAAGGGCCATGCCCTGGTCTGCTGTTACAAACAGATGGAATGGTTTTTCTAAAGATGGGAAGGCCAGGACCAGGGCCGTAATGAGGGCCTGCTTTAGCTCTTTCATTGCCTGAAATTTCTCTAGGGACCATTGCAAGGGATTTGGTTCCTTTTTCAGTAACTTGAGATACAGATTTTTTGTCTTTTAAACATATGAATCAATCCATAACCTTCAGTAGCCAGTCAAACCTAAAAATTTTTGGAGTTCTCTCCTTGTCTTAGGCAAAGGCAGACCCACTATTCCCGATATTTTCTCTGGGTTTATTCTCTGCTTCCCTTCACTAAGCAGATGTCCTAAACATTTAACTTTTTTTTTCCCTACAAATTGCAATTTGTTCTTAGAGACTTGCAATCCCCTTTCTCCTAGGAAATTAAGTAAGCTTACAGTGGTTTCTGATACCTTGGCCCTCCTCTCCCCAGAAATTAAAAGATCATTTACATATTGTAACAACTGGGTTCCCCTGGAAGGCTGGAATTCCTCCAGGACTTTTTCTAAGGTCTGACCAAATGAATTTGGGGCTTTCATGAAACCTTGTGGCAACACAGGCCGGCAATAATGTTGTTTTTCTCCCAGTTATAGGATTTTCACATTTAAAAGCAAAGAGGTCACTACTCCTAAAGTAGAAGGGACTGCCCAGAATGAGTCTTTTAGATCCACCACACTGAACCACTTCCGTTTTTAGGACTATCTTACTAAAGAGGGTATAGGGTCTAGGTACCACAGGATGGTGGGTCTGGACAATTTGATTTGTCTAAGCCCTTAGATCTTGCACCAATTTATAACACATTAGGCTTTTTGACTCTGAGAATTGGAGTTATTGTATCGTGACATGCAGGGTTCTAATAGTCCTTCTTCAATGAATCCACTTATTACCGGTTGGAGACCATTTTTCCCTTTAATGGAAATGGGACATTGTTTTTTGCAGACTACTTGTCCTGGTTGTTTTAGTTTAATCTGTAAGGGTATGATTTTTAACCCTCCTCTCTTGCCTTTCCTAACCCACACAATAGGATTAATTTTTTTTTCCTCCTCCTCTGTTAGGAGGCCCATCACTACTTTTATTTGTCCTTCCTCTGTTCCAGATCCTAATCCCAATCTCACAATCAGGTTTTGACCCAGGAGGTTAGTTCCTGCTTCAGGAACATATAAGAGTGACCCCTCAGTTTGTTTTGGTCTCAATCTAATTAACATTTTCTTGAATATCGGAACCTAAAATCCCTCCCCTTTGACCTTCGATACTGTCAGTTTTTCCTTAGAGACTTTTGTACCCCTTGGTTGGTGAATTAGGGAGGAGCAAGCCACTCCAGTATTAATCAAAAATGTTACTTCTTCTTCCTCAGGTCCCATCTTCACATTTATTAAGAGTTCCTGGTGGGACCACTCAGAAGGAACCCCTGAAGCCCCTAGTCTTCATTAATGGTTATGAGGGGGGATGCCTTTTCTTCTTATTTCCATTCAGGACATTTTTCTTTTAAAACTCCTGGCTTTCTACACTTTTAACATTTACTCACTGTCTTAGGAGTTTTCCCCTGCATTTCTCTTCTTTCTCTGTGTTGAAATCTGTCATTCCTTTTTCTCCTTTGAGGGAGATCTAGATCTAGCCTTTTTTTGGACTACCTTTTCCACAGTAGAAACTATGACTTTTGCTTTTTGTTTCTGCTTTTCTTCCTCTCTCATTACAAAGACTGACTGAGCTTCCTTCAGTAATTCCTCAATCAGTTTCTCATTTTATCCATCAATCTGTTTTTGTAATTTTTTTGTAATGTTAGGCTAGCTCTTAGTTACAAAGTTAATCTTTAAGAGGCCTTGCCCTACTGGGTCCTCTGGATCTAATTTGGAGTATTTTTATTTATTTATTTTTTATTTTTTATCTAATCTCTGAACCTCTGCAGGAATGCAGAGGGTGTTTCCTCTTTTTCTTGTTGAATCTCAAATGCCTTTGAGACATTTTGTGTCCTGTGAGTGAGCTCTTTGATTCCTTAAATTATTAGTTCCCTGAGGTCCCACATTTGGGCCCAGTCCCTGGGATCACTATTATCCCTTCAGGATCAATATCTGGAAATTTTTGTTCAGCTGGCAAGACTTCTTGCCTGGAGCGTGTTGCCTTTCCCAGATGGTTATGGCTGCTTTCCTAATGTGAACAGGATATTTATGACAGACATCATTTCAGCCCACATGTAAATGCTGGGTCCTAGGAATTGGTCCAGCTGGTCTGCTAAACTGAGGGGGATCGTCTAGGAGTGGTTTTATTTTCTTTATGAAATTCCTAATTCCAATACTTGTAAGATGAGCACTTACAAAGCCAATCTCTCCCTGTCTGTGGGAACTTCCCTAAGGGTGAACATGCTAGATGCCTGCTGTGTGGAAGGGATAAGGAAGTTCTCAACATCCCTCTTACACTGTTCTAATTCTTTTCTTAAATTTGTATGAGGATTTAAAGAAGTAGTTGGTTCGGCTCCCCCATGGTCTCCAGGTATTTCTTCCTCTAACCCTCCTGCTGCCCCTTGATCTTCCTGTTCCTTGTTTTGTGAGATATATGGAGGAGGTAAGCATGATAAGGGGTCCCAGGGCTTTTCACTGTGTGAGGGCTTTTTACTAGGCTCTTTTACTCCTTCTTTAACAGGAAACATGGGGGTGCTAATTCCTTGATCCAGCAGAGAGTGTAACCTATCTCTTCTTTTGAGGATGGGATTTTATTATTCACATGGAGAATTAAAGCTTGGCATACCCAAACCTCATTTGAGCCAAACTTAGGCCAAAAGACCGAAGGGTTACAAGTGGGTCTTTGGACCAGATAAAACAGCAATACTTTATTATCTTTTACTTTTCCTTGTCCCTGGTTTGAGGGTTGTCCCTGCAAACCTGCAGGGTTCTCCCCAATGGACTACATACGGGAATGTCAGAGAGAGTCTCTTTGACTTCCTCTTTCTATTGTTCCCTAAGCTTAGAATTTCTGTTTCCTTTTTTCGATCAGTCTCTGTGTCTGAGCTTTTCCTCATGTACTCAACCCTCCCTACTGGAGGTTTCTTGCACACCCCAAGAATCACCCCCTCTGTCTCTGGTCATTTCTCTTGTGGGAGAACAGAACCGTGGATTGGGACTCTGCACTTGCTTCTTATCTAGGATACATCTCAGTCATGCACACACTTGACCTATGAACATGCCTAACCCCCAAGCAGGACTAATAGTCCAATTTTCTTACTTTGGCTCATGCACAAGGTTGCCTGGTTGCCATGTTGCCTGCTTTTCTCCTTGTGTTGCCTCTGCTGCCTCCTGAATAACAGTCTTGGGTTTGTCTATGGAGTCCACAGGGAGCCAGGAAGCCCAAACAGAGTGGGCCACCTAAATCAGGTGGGATACATCTCCTCTGTCTGCCATAGTCCCACTCCATGAAGGCACAGAGATCCTGGACAAGCCCCCAGATTTGTGAGAAACACATTTTCACCCATCCAAATCCAAAGAATGGACTCAGAGACATGAAAAACAGCGGAAATGAGACTTTTAATGGCGGTCTTGCAAGATCGGGTGTCTAGTAGGCAGGCACACCTGAGGCAGTTACAGCAGGTAATTTATCTCCTCGCTTGCAAGGCCCTCCCCTAGTTCCTCACTGGTCAAGTACTATCGGGTTACAATCTTCCTGGATGTCACCTAAGTTTCATTATCTCCCTCATAAGGTTATACCCAGGTCCCCTTCCTTGCATGTTTCAATTTCCCAATAATGAAACTTTCTTCCCTTTTATGGGCTGACCCCTCCTCTACATTCTGTTCGCTTATTGTGATCTTCTGGGTTCATGAGCCATGCAGTTTGTTACATTTGCCGTCTGGCTGCTGGTACTTAGATTTATTATGCTTTGAAAATGGACCATTTAAAATGTTTTTCTTACATGACCAAATAACCATTGGGCACATCTAGTTATATATTCATGTTTCCAATTATCTGAAGTTTAAGTAGAATCAATTTTATTTCCTCCTTGTTTATTTCAATGTATTTTGCCTTCAGAAAGTTGGAAAAAAAAGTCAATAGAGTTCCATACACACAGCAAGATATTTATCAATGTTTAACTTTTGAATATATAAGTAATATGCTTTATTTCAACAAATAATTTTGTGCAATTTATAATACTGTAATAAACTCTATTGAGGGCAAACATATAAAAGAGCTTTACATATATTTCATTCTTCTTATCTGTAGTTATGCTGCATGAAATTTCTTAATGTTTATAATTTTAAGAACATTGTTTTTTCACTCTCACATTATTGCAGATTTTGGGATTCTTTGACATGTCACCAGTGAGTGGACATACTTGTATTGACATAGAATCATCGATATCTTTAATTTGTAGAGGGCCCATAGAAATCTGCTATTCTTTATTTTACAGATAGGTAAACTAAAATTTGCCGCCTCTCAATGACTTTTCTAGGGTCATGCAGCTCTTGGTAGCAGTCAGGTTATAGAACTAGGTTTCGCATTTTCCATTTCAGGGTAAATCCATTTTATAACAAAGAAAATGATATTTGGGCCTATCATCAATATTTCAAACTGTGGAATCTTTCACACCCCAAATTGCATTTAAAAATTATGTTAAAAATATTACTTCATAATAAGATTTAAAGTTCATTTCATTCATTGAATCACAATTAATGCATAACAAATAATGCATTAGTTTTAAAGAAAAGATCCCATCATTTAGAAATATAAATCAATTGTGTATATATGCCAAGTTATTAAAAAGTTGTATCTTTATCAGATATCAACTTATTGTTAAATATCTAACAGAAATGTTTATGTGTACACACATGCTTGCACATGTGTGTATACAATAAATAGATACATTGACAATTTGATATTCATTCTTTGGTATTATTTGCATATTAATGTCAATCTTATTGTGAAATAAGAAAAAACCTGTGACAATTTTAAAGACCACATAAGAAAGTTACAATACAATGTTTCAAATTAGCATGTTTAAACATACAGTTGGCTCTCTGTCTTTGTGAGTTCTGCATCCGTGGATTCAATCAACCCCAGATAAAAAATTTTCAAAAAATAAAAAATAATAATACACAAATTATAATAATACAAATAAAACATGTAGTATAACAACTATTTAAAGAACATTTACATTTTATTAAATATTATAAACAATCTAGATATGATTAAAAGTATATGGTAGGCTATGCATTGGTTATATTCATATACTACACCATTTTACATAAGGGACTTGAGCATTCATAGATTTTTGTTATTACCAAGGGTCCTCAATCCAATCCTCCACGGATGCCGAGGGATAACTGTACCATTATCATTATAAACATTAAGTGCTTTTGAGGATAAAGTGGCACTTCATCTGATGTTTATAAGTTCAAAAAGGTTTACACAGGCAAAGAAGATCATTTATGTAATGTAAGGAAATTGATTAATTCCAAAAATCAAGATATTACACTTATCCAAAACTGAATTTTCACTTTTTAAGTCTTGTTAAATAATAAAAACTAGAGTCCTGGTGGGAAGTTCAGACTAAGATAAAATAAAGAAAGTGATTATTGTCCTTTTTTCATTTAGATGATTCTATAGGTCATTAATTTGGCCATACATAGCTTTATTCATTCTGATCCTGACCTGACCCTCATAACTAGAAAAAAGCTTATTTAAATGAAGCAGTCATTGACAATAATATATCCAACATAATTGTAACCTAATTAGCTTGTGACATGGTGAGTTAAACAAAACTTAACTATAGATAATTTTCTTGAGGTATATTTATATATACAGGAGAGAGATCATAAAGAAACTGCACAAACTAATTATTTTGGTATTTGATTTTTTGAATTCATAAAATACCCTCCATTCAATAAGCTTTTTAATTTGTGTTTCTAAAATTGAATTTTAATTCAATAAAGAGAAGCACATCACACATTATTCTGATGGCTATGATTGGCAGTTCGATAAGACTCAGTGTTCAGGTAAGAGCAGGTTAAACAGTTATTGGCCTATACATTGATTACATTTATTATGGTGAAATATTTAAATTCAGGTGTTTCAATAAAATGTGGTGCACATTTTATTTTGTGGGTGAATTATTTTTCTATCACCAGTAGGTTGCACTAGATCACGAATGACAAACGGGTCTCATTCTCCCTGCCTAGTCTTATTGATTGGTAGTGAACATCTGGTGCACAGGTTAAGAAGGATCATGTGGCTGTGTCAGGGCTCAGGAAGAAATGATACTGGGATAAGGTTATAATGTTTCTATCCTCGGGATTATAAGCAATCATGAGGTCAGGAACTTTGTGTTCTTTGTCACATTTTGAGTGCCTATAATAATTCCCAGCATATGTTAAACACAAAGATATATATAATAATATATATATGACATGTACAATTATATATACATGTTATATGTAACATGTATATTTATATATAATTATGTGCAATATATACATATATAATTATGTGCAAGGAAAAGAGGAAGAAGAATGGCAGAACACGTGGTACATCTTGGCTTTCTCTGCACTAGGTGATTGTAAACTACCAAGATCTGTAAGTCACAATCCTCAAGCATGTGTTGAAATGTAACCTGGTCCATTTTTAAAAAGAAATTTCAGAATGTAAAACACAAAAACTTGCTTATACACATGGAAAGATATAATGAGTCCAACAAATCCCAACAAGAGGCCTGATTTTTAGAAGACCATTCTGTTAGACACCTAATGAGGGTTCATTTTGTCACATGGAAAATTATAAACTCTTGCTGAAAACTAACGTTACTTAAATTTTTTTAAAAAGAGAGAAAACGAAGAAAGTTGAATTCTGAATTTTTGTCAAGGTCTTTTTATGTATCTTGCTGCCTCAGAAGTCAGTAGTCAGCAGAGGATTTCTCACTGGTAGGAAATGGATTTGCCTTTCAAGCGACTTTGGATAAAACTGGTCGCCTCCAAGAGATGAAAATGATGGAAGCCAAGAGACCTGGCAGGCAGCTCGGTACTGGGCACCCCTACAACTATCTCTACTGAATATATTCCCTATAGTGAAGTAGTGACCTTCAGGTCTCCTATGATTAAGGCAAATGATCTTATGAGTGGTCATAAGTGTGCACATTGATTGGGCTTGGCAGATTGCATAATCAACTGCAAATTGGCTCTTGGAAACGACTGGCTATATCCAGTGAGCAGAAGAAATGGAAGCAAGGGGATCTGGCAGACAGCAAGTAGCCATAGCAGCTGTATGAGTTACATTCCCATAACTTAATGATGAGGAGAGCCAAGCCTGGACCTTTCATAGCTGTGCTTTTCATTTCTGATATTTGGAGGAATTGCAGGATGGAGCTGCACACCCGAGCAATTTACCCTCAGGGTAGCAGTAAAGCAGAGTGAAAAAGTCTTACTTATATTGCTACATCTCTTGAAGTATGATACATGCATCCCTTTTCTTTATATCCAGAAGAAAAGCACAACATCTGCTCTACTGATAATTGCAAACCAGGCTTCTCTGATAAAAGGATATTAATTTCCACTTCATAGATTAATAGGCCTTGGGAAGTCAACTAGTCCATCACACTATCTTACTAAAGAACCCTTCCCAAACCAGAAGGAAGTGTGTAAAAGAGATATAGGCATGTTTTACAATATTATAATTTAATGCTATAAAATTAATCTGAATACATGCAGCGATGAATTGCTAAACCATTCTAAGACAAGAGTCTACTAGATGACCATTACCTTTCAACTATTAGATGAGCTCATATTTTCTTGTTTGTATATTTTATTAGACAGAACAGGCTCAGACTTACAAAAAAAGTTCCAATTCAGCAAGTATTAATGAACTCATGTTGAGTTTTTAGTGATATGCAACAGCCTGTGGAAGCTATTAGCTCCTAAGTTTTATTTCAGCATACATTTGTTTCTGCAATGGAAAAAGCGAAATGATGTCTTTTAAGAATATAATTTAGCATCCTAACCTGACTAAAACATATAAGATACATAGTTTTGCAACCTGTTTTGAATAAAACAGATATCAATAAATGGAAAGGGAAGTTCTAATCAGAAAACACAAGTGTTAGGTTTTATTTTACCTGAAATATTTGTTTGATCTATGTCTCATCATTTTTTCATATGCTGCATATGTTTACACCTGCAGCATATTAAATAAACCTTTTAAGTTGTGTTTCTAAAATTGAATTTTGCAACTGTGCATTTTTTCAGCATTCTTTCCATTTAGCTTCTCAAAAACTGTAGATTATATACTGAAAACACACACGATGAGTTCGTAAACCACCACAATTTAGAGAAACAACGTACCACTTCTACACTGGGAATCAATTTTCTTGGAAATAATTTATTCATCTGATCTTATAAAAGAGATCAATAACCCTGTTTCAAAAAGTTCCTTAAATCATCTTAGAAAAAAGTGTATTTGAAAAAAAACCTATGGAATTATAGTAAAGGTTTCCATTTAAAAGAGAAATACATGTTTTAAGCAATTTAGAATGAACACTGAAATTTTTATCTATATTTATGATATACACACATATGTGGTAAAATTTCAAAAGACTATTTGAACACAGGAAATTGTAAAGATTGTGTGCATTGCTTACAGAATGACAGCATCTCTTTTAATCAGAAAAGGTAGTTTCTCTTTTCTTAAAAAATCAAGAATAGAAACAATATCTACTAATTGATGAGCACTTACCAGTATGTAAAATACTAGCTGGCATCACTTCAAATAGAGATGCATTTTGTACTGGAAATTTCAATATTAATAAACTCATGGCCCAATTATTTCTAGTATACTGAAAAGGGATAAAGTTATGGAAAGTGGACACACCATACTTTGCATATCTGATTCATAAATGCTAATGTTTCAAACAGAAATCAGATTAAGCACATCAAAACCTAATGCATTAATTTGATTTATCAATTTTCCACTAGTGAAAATGGATGTTAAGAAAGTTGCAGGTGGCTTAACTAGCTACAAAGGGGTTTCATGGAATATGAAGACTGCTTAAAAAGTAGAGATTTACACATTTATCCCATTGATAGGTTATCATAGAACTCTAGCAGGAGGATCATGAATTCTTGCCTCGTCACTGATCTATTGCACATCCCCCTGGCTCAGCCAGGCTCTGTAGTGTGATTTTAGCAGAACAAGAGATAATCAAACATCCTGTTTTTATAGAATTGTCCCAATTTAGGGTCCTTCAGGGCCCTCCAGGATGCCTATTTGAGATGTTTTTCTTTCTGAAAAGCATTATCTAGGGAAAGAAAAAAAAAAAAGAATGTAATCTGTCATAATCTTAGCCCAAGGAAATATGAATCCTGGTCTCCTTACAGTTCTCAGAGAAGTAAAAATAAAACCAAAAGGCAAGATGTTTTCCACAAGGAAAGGATATCAAACTTCTGACCAATGACTACCTTCCTTCTTTCTATCCCCTTTTCTACCACCTGCTGCTGTACTCAAGCCAAGAATCAACGCATCACCATTTCTGATTTCAGAACTTTTCTGAGTTCCTATGAATATCTTTCTCCAATTCCTTCTAGTTCTGGAGGCCAATGTGAGCCCATTTCTGCCATTTTAATTCCTCTATCCCTTCTGATTTCTTATTTCCTGCTTCCATATTGCTGTACTTATGTGCTGTTCATGACCACTCTTTCTGTTTTCTCTCTGTCTATTTAGAGTATCTCACATCACTCAGAATTATCCATTTATGCTAAACTTGACAGGGTCACCACACTGACTGTTGGCATCTTTCATGCAAAAAAGAAATAGGAAAAAAATATAATTAAAAAGAAAACTACCAGTCACAGGCAGAGCATATAGACGGTCTTTCTCGCATAAAATTATAAGATGTGGGAAAGGCAGATACCTATTCCCAAGGTATGAAGCCTCTGAAATAAACTTCTATCAAAAAAAAAAATTGCAACAATGATCAAATACCATCATCAACTATTCATCCCTGGAGGGTTGATGACACATTTTCAGTGCCTAGCAAGTGCTTTAAAAAATGTTGACAGAACTGTTGAACTCTTTTGTTAATACAGTGGTTCTTTAGGAAAATTATTGCTGCCTTCTTGCCAGTATCACTACCATCCTCTCTTCTTATACTTTTTCACAGCATTATATAGTCTTCTCTCTCCTTCTTTTATTGTCTTCTGATCTCAGAAGTTACGAGATTACTAAATATCCATGGTACCCAAATCCAAACCTTTGTTGGTACTTATTGTAAAGTCAGCTTAATACATTACCTCCAGTGATCTATGTCTGTGACAAATTTTGTGATATTCAGTATACAGTTGACCCTTGAACGATGCAGGGGGTAGGAACAGCAATTCCTCGTGTAGTCAAAAATCTGTGTATAACTTCTTTTCTCTTCTTTTTTTTTTTGAAATGGAGTCTCACTCTATTGCCCAGGCTAGAGTGCAGTGGTGCGAGCTCAGCTCACCGCAACCTCTGCCTCCCGAGTCCAAGCGATTCCCCGGCCTCAGCCTCCCAAGTAGCTGGAATCACAGGCCTGTGCCACCATGCCCAGCTAATTCTGTATTTCAGTAGAGACAGAGTTTCACCATGTTGCCCAGGCTGGTCTCAAACTCTTGACCTCAAGTGATCCACCCACCTTGGCCTCCCACAGTGGTAGGATTACAGGCATGAGCCACCACTCCCAGCCTGTGTATAACTTTTGACTCCTCCAAAACCTAATTACTAAGAGCTTACTGTTGACCAGAAGCCTTACCAAGAACATAAACAGCCAATTAAAACATATTTTGTAGTTTATGTGTGTTATATACTGTATTTTGATTACAAAGTAAGTTAGAGAAAAGAAAATGTTAGTACAAATCATAAGAAAAAGAAAATATATTTTCTAGTTATTAAGTGGAAGTGAACCATCCTAAAGGTCTGTATCTTTGTCATCTTCGTGTTGAGTAGGCTGAAAGGAGGAGAAAGAGAAAGATTTGCTCTTGCTGTCTCAGGGGTGACAAAGGCAGATGTAAGTGGACCTGTGCAGCTTAAACCCATGCTGTTCAAGGGTGAACTGTCAATACATAGATATTTAGAGGGAAGGAATATCAGTGAGGGAAATAGTACTTAGAGAATGCTTCAAGAAGGAAGTGGGTCTGTGCGATGAGTTTGACCAACTATGCAATTTCCGAGAATGCTCCCCACAAGACTGTCCTCACTTCAGACAGAAGTCATAAAGTTCCTGGGTCCCCAGGACCACTCGCAGTTCAGACCAGCTGGCTACAATTTAATGGATTCCAATGACTAACTTGGATTTGATAATTCACTATAAGGACTCACAGAACTAATTGAAAACTGTTATAGTCATGATTTATCACAGGGGAATACAAAAACTCAGCCTAAGGAATAGATACCTAGGGCAGAGTCTGAAAGAGGTCCAAATACACAGCTTCTGGCTGTCTTCATCCTGTGGAGTCGTGGATGGTGTTACCTCCTCCTTGCCACAATGTGTGGCAATACACAGAGAGTTTGCCAATCAGAGAAGCTGGCTCAAGCCTTCAGTGTCCAGAGTTTTTACTGGGGCTTAATCACACAGTGCTGGCATTGGCTGCCCTCTAGTCTCCTGCCCCTCACAAAAGTCAGGCAACCTTTACTCATCAGTTCTTCATGAGATTAGAAGTGATATAGCATGGCCTCAAAGTCCCCATCATAAATCACATTGTTAAATGGTCTAGTAGCCAAACACACTAGCAAATGAAAGCATTCCTATCAGGCAGGACATTACAGCAACCTAGAGATCACCTCCCAGTAGCTGAAGGGAAAAGCCAGACCTCTCTTTGGATGAGGTGAAATTCCTTATAATACTGTCTAAAACTGAGTGTTCAAGGAAAGAGAAGATAATTAGGTAAAGGTAAGTCACTTCAGGCAAAAGGATAAACATAAGAAAAGAGTTGGAAATGTGAGTGAGTGAATGAAAGAGGAGTCTAAGGAAAGGATCCCATCCCAGCAAATATGGGATATGCTTTAGGTAGCTGAGATAAATAAGTTGGACTAGAGCAAAACACATAAATTCTGGATGGCTTTTAAAGTCGGGTAGAACTCAGGGAGAGAAGTATTGCTTTGACACAATAAAAGCTTGAAATATTTAAGATGCTTGAATTCAGTTGACGATCAGCATAATGAAAAATCTGTGTAAAGAAATTGTGAAGTATTGCCTTTGTATTTGAACAATATATTTTACATAATGCTAAAAAGTGTAAAATACCAATAGGAGGGCAATCAAGATATAGAGGTCTAAAATTTATATCAGATTCAATTATGGAACCAGTGTATATTCAACCAGTTTTTAAAACATAGGACTTAGAAAGACAAAATAGTTTTCTTCAAAGGCTTGATGAGATTTTATATTTCAGGGAATCCAAACAAGGATTCAAGAGAGAAAAATAGAGCAAGAAAGATATAGACTTACCAATACAAGGGGAATTTTCCTATCAATTAAAGTAATCTACAAAATAAGATTTTTTGAAAAATTGGGCTTCCCATCAATAAGTATTTGGGTAGTAGATGGGTATTCATCTACATTTTGGGGTTGATTTGTAGAGATTGTTGCATTAGAGGTCAGCGTCTCCCTATTTCAGAATTCGGTGGGACTTTGAAGTACACAGGATGATTTAGATGAGGGAGAGCCTGGATTCATAGACATCTGCTAGGAAATTGCAGGAATATAAGTATAAAGTGATCCAATTTTGGAGTAGGGTGATGGTAATGATTGTAGAACAGAAGGATAAAAGAGATATTTCTAAAGAAAGATTAACAGAACTTAGTAAATGGCTCGAAGGGGAGTATGAATCCAAGAAAAATGCAAAGAATACCCACCTTTCAAGCCTGAGTGATAAGCTAACTGTGCAACAGCTAGGAGAAATAGAATCATCACAATGGAGAACAATTTTTGGATGAAAGATGGTGATTTCTATCTTGAGCATAGCAAATTTGAAATAAAAGGACAAGCCCAATAAAGGATGCCTTATAGACTATGATGAGAGGCAAGCTACTTTTGTTTTCATTTTTTACATATTTTTGTTATGGCACTTATAACAGTATGTCTGTCTTTAGAACTGTTTAAATATCTGACTCTCAGTGGATTCTGGGATTCTTGAAAACAAAGTCAAAGTTTTATGCATCCTTTTATTTAACCAAACCATCTTTGTGTCTTGCACATATTCAGTAAATATTTTATGCTAAGTTATTTAGAGATAAAAATCTGAGTCAAATCCACGTGTATAAAACTCAAGATAAAATTGAGAAAAAAATAACAAGAAGCTACTTACTGTTTAGAGAAGGGAGGTAAAAAGAGCTGAACCAGGAGCCGTAGATGGTGAAGAAATGAGAGAAATTGAGATTGTGAATTATTATAAACTCTTGAAGATACAGGCTTCAAGATTAAGTACCTAGCTAACTGTGAGATCTTTATAGTGAGAATGGAGAAAAGGTCCTTTTTTTTTTTTTTTTTAATAAACGTTTAATTGATGGCTTTCAAGAGGTACTGACACTATTGTAAATGGTTCATAAGTTTCCATTATAAAGAAAATTTATCCTGTGCCCAAGGGATACTTAACAGAGGCAGACAGGCTCCCTCCCTGTGAGTCTCTACTTCTTATACTTGAAACTCTTACTTGCATTTTAGATTGTGTTTCACCCTTGCCCTATCTCTTAGTCCATCCCTAATGCTCTCATATGATATAAACTAGGTAATTTATAAATAATAAGCATGCATTTCTCATAGTTATGGAAGAGCAAGGTGCCAGTAGCTTCAATGTCTGATAGAGGCTTCACTGCTGCTTCCAAGATGGCACTGTGTCCTTGTACCTTAGAAGGGCAAAAAGCGGGAGACAGCTCTGTGATGCCTCTTTTATAAGTGAATGAATCTCATTCATAAAGTGTGAACCCTCATGACCTAATCACCTCCTAGAGGTTCTAGCTTCTAATACCATCACCTTGGTGATTAGGTTTCAGCATATGAATTTTGGAGGGACACATACATTCAAAAACCATAGCACTCTATGAAATGATAGAAGAAAAAGCCAGTGGGCACATTCTTCTGTCTTATTTTCTGTTTTATACATTATTTTCTGTTTATCCATTTTGAAGACATAGCCCTTTGGGAATGAGAGAACATTTGCTACTGCAGTACACACAGACTTGAAATGTGGAGAGGCCGGGCTGGTCATGGCAAGGCTGGATGACATTCACACTAGCATGAAGAGTGAGAATAAACACTCTGCTGTGAGGTCGTATTTTCATTTCAAAAAAAAAAAAATCAAGCCCTGAGGTGGTCATTGGAGGTTCTAAAATGTGTCTTTTCTTGCCTCCTCCTCCATCATACTACTTTCATTTTATCCATTACTTGCTTGTAGTCACTTCCATTATTTTCATCTCTAGCCCAAATGAATACATACATACTCCTTCACGTGTCCTGAAGTCTGTGATGATGTCAGATAATGTTAACCTCCTTGCATTGAGTACAGTTGTCCCTTGGCATCCTCAGGGGAATGGTTCTCAGACCTCCCTTGGATATCAAAACCTGAAGATGCTCAAGTCCCTGATGTAAAGTGGTATAGTATTTGCATATAACATGTGCACATCCTCTTGTACACTTTAGATTATCTCTTGACTACTTACAATGCCTAATACTATGTAAATGCTATGTAAATAGTTGTTTTATTGTTTAGGGAATAATGACAAAATGTCTACATGCTTATTACAGGTGTAATTTTTAAAATATTTTTGATATCTGAGTGGTTAAATCTATAGATTCAGAACCCAAAAATATGAAGGGCCAATTGTATTTATTTAATAAACATTAGATGAGCACTTGCCATGGTAATTGTGCTAAGAACTCCTGTGAAATACTTAACTATGTGTATCATTAAGATGCTTAAGATGCTTTGCTTAAGCAAAAAGGAAACATTATTATTTCACCTAACAAGAAATTAGTTCTAGAGTGGGTTAATTCAGCAACTCAAGGAACCAGTTCTGTCCAGTGTTTCAGCTGTGTTCTGTGAACGGCCCTTAAAATCCCAGTTGACTTTTGCAGTCAAAGGCTTTCCATGCAGACACATCAATGACCAAAGGAAGAGAAGCCATTTTTTCTTCTGTGTTTCTTTTCATCAGTGAAGACACATTCCCCAGAATCCTCAGCAGTCTTCCCTTTCACGTCATTGCCAAGGTGTGACTCAATCATTGCCAAGACGGAGTCACATGCTCCTTTGTAAACCAATCACAGGCAAGAGGTATGGCATTACCTAGAATGGTTTAGACTGTTGGGAATTTACGTTTGAATCAATGGGTCTGCCAGCAAGGAACAATATATCTAAAAATGTTGTGTTAGAATATAAAACAAATCAATGAACAATCTGAGAAATAATATTTATTTATGTCAGCCTTTTTATCCTTTATGTTGTTTTTTTTGAAGAATGTGTTTGGCCATGTACACTGTAGCATGTTGTCATAAGCACTCTTTACATCAAAGCCATGAGATTTCATATTCACTAAGTGGGTACCAAATGCATATTAGTCCTAAATTGTATTTCAAAATTTAAACAAATATGTAATTGTTATTGCTACCTTTGGGTGGATTTCATATGATATTAATATAAGCTCAAAGAACACAATCCTCCAGAAGAATGTAAAAATAATACTTCTGTATTTCAGAACAAGAAATTAATGTCTTCTACAGACATCATATTGATAATGTCAAGATGATGTTATAATGTAAAGAACAATGCATAGCATGCATCTATTCAAACTATGAGTCATACAATTAAATTTTAAGTGGGTTATATAGATTAGCACTAAGTGATAATGCAATTCAATTTAATTCATGGATTAACATAAGGTTAATACTTTATTCGGGGTGAGCCGGGGAAGGACTTTTTTTCTCTCCAGAAAGTGCAGTCACTCAGTTTCATCCTCTTCTGTGATGAATTGAGAACAATGTAGCAAATCCTCCTCCTTTACAAAGGTTTGAGCTTTTGTTTTCTGCCTTTCCTAATTTAAAGTAACTTAAATTGGCTTGAATGGAAACTTCCAGGGTATACTCTGGGGAAATAAGGCCAGTTAGACAAATTTGGGCTTAGTGAGACAACTCTGTTTAAGAAGGAAAAAAAAGGAAAGAAAAACGCTCTGTTTAAGCAGAAAAACAGATTTTGTAGTCTGAAAGACCTGACATTAAATCATGACTCTACTAGTTACTAGCTATGTGGATTATTAACACAGCCATGTATTAGTAACACAACCTTTCCATGGTTTCGTTTTCTCTTTTTTAGAATAGGAAAAAATACTCTATCAATCAGTGTTTTTGTGTGGGAAACAACAGAAACCATCATGAGAAACTTATACAAAATGGGATTTATTAGAAAAGTATCCTAGGAGTTGCAACATCAATAAGAGCCTGGTGAAGCAGCCCTAAGAATGGGCAGGGAACAAGGGAACACCGGAGGGCCAAGAATTAGAAAACTGGAATCTCAGCACGAAACTGTTTGGGCCACTGCTACTACCTTGGTTGTTTTAATAACCTCCAATCTACCTGGGAGATTTAAAACCTCATGAAAGAGCTCCCAATTCGCTGAACATATGCCATTATTCCTGCTCCCTATGTTGCCTGAGATGGAGAAAGGGAATATTTGCCTCATTTGGCTTACATGGTAGAACCTATTTATCTTTAATCCGTCCACCAAGGCTACATACAATGGGGAAGAAGTAATTCTTCAACAGGAAAAACAGGCTATGTTTATGAGCATATGTCATTTGATCTTCACAAGAACCCTATAAGGTACTTGAATCTCAGAGAACAGACTTAAAAGGTCAAATAATTTTCCAGTCACACAGATAGTAAGTAAAATAGTGGAGCCAGTTTTCAAGTCTAGGTCGATTTGTTTCCAAATTATATAGTATTTTCAATTATACCACACCATCATCTTTGTGAGAAGAAAAACCTCTAATTTTATTACATCTTGAATTGTATAATACTTCTGCTTGCATTAGTAGTTGCAGGAAACAGACAGTTCAAGATAAGGATCTCAGATGGGCAATCTGAACGGTGTTTGAAGTCAGTGAGGTCAGGGTGCGTCTGTTCATACTATAATAGAAGAAGGGGTATAGGTAGCTTATGCTACATGGTGACAAGGATATTTGGTTAATATAGCTAAAAATAGGATAACGAATCTGATTCTGTGAGTTACTGAATGGCAATGTAGGTAGAAAGTTATTCCACTGTTTGGAAAAGAACTCTGGAAAATGGAATGATAACTTTGAAGATGATTCAAAAACATTCAGTACCTCAAACCTGATTTCAGGATCTCAAACTTGAAACAGTTTAGTTGTGGGTCAAATTGCAGAAACTGCTCTGATCTCATAAGCAGCAAGTGACTTTTTACAAGGCATTAGAGTTTAAAAAATTGTTTTGGAAAGGTCTGTGATAACAGGCTCTAGGCTAACCAGAATTAGCTCCCAGAACATTGTATACTTTCTCACCAAGGAAACTACTACCTTGGCCAATATAAAGAAGCTGGATAACTTAGGAAGTCCATCACAAAACTGTTGCCTCTGGAAAAAAACTTGTTTTAGACTCTTGAAATCAGCAAGCAGTAACCAGCACTGTGAACTCGAGACCCACACCCATACCTGTAAGATTCACGTGAGCAAAAGGGACCCACCCACCACTGCATCCTTCCCTGCTAAACAAGTCTTGAGCATGCACATCGGATTTGTGGAATATAAATCACCTTTGAACATTTAATTCCAATGGAGTCTGGGAATGTCATTTTTTAACTTTCCAGCCTCTACAGCACAAGAAAAAACATTAGAAGGTTGTCGGAAAAGCTACCAAGTAAGCTAGTTTATTCTGTCTACCACATGTTTTTAGAAAATGTGTATTTCAAAGAGGAAGAATACAGGATTAATTGTTGCAAATGTATTATATTGTAAAGAAAATTAATAAGCCAATAAACTTCATAAATTTAAAGGAAAAGTGAATTTTGCATACAAAAGAAAATATTTACTCATTTTTTACTGAAAACAAATCTAATGAATGCTAGGGTGTGTGTGCTTCATAACAAACTACTCGTAAGCAAAATTTCTGAGCAAATCATCATTCATAGCTCAGTAATATTTACTCTTCAGCTAGCACATTATTTTCACTTTGAACCATGCTGAGCAGACTTCATATTAGTCAATTTGGCTAATGTTACAAAAATGGAGACAAATAGTGTGGAACAGAGTGTGCAAACTCAAAGAGGCTTGAAAGATCTGGATTATGAGCAAGTAAATGACTCGTGGAATTTAGAATAACAATGTGTAAAAGGCATGAAGCTCTGGGACCAAAATAATCAGAGGGGCTACAACTTTAAAGGGTTCAGAGAACAAAGTATACATCAGGAAAGAGCTCTCGAGTGATTACAGATATTATACTAAAATCATCTGCCTGGGAGACAGCTGTGAGGGAAAGAGGAAAGAAAGTGGCCCCTCAGTTGATGGAGAAAAAGGTGCATCTTCAGATGTTATTGTGACATTAGACAAAGTGTTAGTGTGTAGGATTATTTCAGCAAGAACTCCTGATTCTGCTCTGCTGGGCTGTCATGTTGATTACTAGGGATTACGTCCTAAAAATGTGATGTGGTCTTAAAAAAAAAAAGAAGACTGTATATATCTTTTTTCATTTTTAAGCAACTTAAGTGGTGCAAAAAATCTTCTATGTATTGTGTCTCTTCCTCTCGGTTTCTTATTTCTCTGTATGGAATAGAATTGCTCAAGATGCTTGCAACTGCTATATCGGCCTGCTGTTTCAGACAATCAAGTAGACACAGTTATTTGCTTGATCGGTGTCTCCAGTTTGTAGTATGGAACACTGTAAGGGGAACAAGTAACTGAAGATTTTAGAGACTGTATGAATTTTTAAAATAATAAGAAAAATAGCCTTGTTAGGTACTATTTACAGTATTAGTATTATTATTAATATCATTTATTGTCTTGTTATTGTTGCCAGGAACCATGCTAAATACTTTACATAAATTAACATATTTGCTTTCATCTCTAGCTCTTTCCTGGTTTGCATTTAGGAACATGAAAAGGCTGAAATACCTGTTTAGGACTCCTATGATAGACCCTTAGACAAATATTACATTAAGAATCAACTTTCTAACAGTAGAAGCTAACCTAGCAATAGAAGGATAAAAAGGGTAAGATCTACTTTGTGTTTCAAAGACAATATTTGAATCTGATTGTCACCTTGTTTGAGAATGTGCTTACAGTAAGTGAACCATCAGCTAGGTTATGAGGAAAGCTGTCCCTCCTGGTCCTTTCGTATTCTTCCCAAGTCTAAAGAGATGGGTTGAGTTTTGCCCTCTTCTTTCACCATGAAAGTTATATGGGGGAAAAAAAAGAAAATATTTGCAAAAGACATCATATAAAGGAATGTTACCCAAAACACGTAAAGAACTCTTAAAAGCCAACAATAAAAACATAATCTGATTTTTTTTAATGGGCCAAAGAATTTAAGAAACATCTCACCAGAAAAAATATACAGATGGCAAATAATCATGTGAAAGATGTTCCACATCATATGTCATCAGGGAAATTCAATTTAAAGTAACAGCGAGATACCACTACACAGTTACTAGAATGGTCGAAATCCAGAACACTGACAACACCAAATGCTGTAGAGAATGCAAAGCCACAGGAACTCTTATTCATTCCTGGTAGACATGCAAAATTGTACAGTCACTTTGGAAGACAGTTTGACAATTTCTTGTAAAAACTAAACATATGATCCATAAATTTGCACTCCTTGGTATTTACCTTAAGGAGTTAGAAAATTATGTCTGCACAAAATTTTTCACACATGTGTTTACAGTAGCTTTATTCATAATTGCAAAAACTTGGAAGTAACCAAGATGTCTTTCAGTAGGTGAATGAATAAATAAACTAAGGCATATAAAGACAGTGGAATATTATTCAGCACTAAAAAGAAATATGCTATCAAGCCCTGAAAAGACATACAGGATGGTTAATTGTACATTATTAAGTGAAAGAAGACACTCTGAAAAGGCTACCTACTATCTAATTCCTATATGTCATTCTAGAAAAGTCATAACTATGAAGACAGTAAAAAGGTCAGTGTTTACCAAGGATTGGGGAAAGGGAGAGATGAATAATCAGAGCACAGAGAATTTGGAGACAATGAAAATACTCTGGATGACGCTATAATGGTAGAAACTTATTATTAAGCACTTGTCCAAACCCAGAGAGTGTACAATACCAAGAGCAAACCCTAATGTAAACTGTAGACTCTAGGAGACAATGATGTGTCAGTGCAGATTCATAGGTTGTAACAAATGTACCACTCTGGCGGGGATGATGATAATGGGGGATGCTGTGCATAGGGGATAAAGGGGTAAATGGGAAATTCTGTGTCTGTCATTCAATTTTGTTGGGAATCTAAAGCTTTTCTAAACAGTAAAGTCTATTTTTGAAAAGTTAAAAATACCCACGAAGTTTTATGATAAAAACAATATGGCCAAAGATGAAGAGCATAAGAAATAGGGTGAATTTGCGTTTCTTCCTTTCTTCACCTCCTCACACACACAATTATCTAAACTAAGCAAAGACTAAAATTATCAAGGTCAATCATCTCATGGGAATACCCTCAAGCTTGGGAACAATTATTTATTTAGTAACTTTTGTGTCTGCTGTTAAAAAACACTGTCGATATTTTTATTTGCCAAAACAATACCCAAATTATCATCTCCAAATATTACGGGTTTATTATGTTCTATTCAAATTTGGAAAAATTTGAACCAAATCAGTGTAGTATCACAAAGAGCTCTCAATGAATTGGAAGTACTTTCTTCTATTTGCATTTTACTCACTGTGATTTTGCAGGTATCACCTTCATTCTGTGGGCCTCAGTTTCTTCATCCCTGTAAAGAAGGAGTTAGACTGGAAGACTTAGATATATATGATCTTATACCAATTTGCTCAGCCACAAAAGCATGGAAGACTATTAATACTATTGGACAGAGGCTGATAATACATTTTGAAAAGGAAAACCTACATTGTGAATTCAGCAATAAATTATTGTCTTAGAACTTTTCAGTTGCACACTCTTTCTGGTAATATTCATTAAATTAAAGGCTATTTGTAAGTTTCCCATATCTTGATTTATTCTTGTCTGAGATTGTTTTCTAAGGGGATAATCTCATTTATGATATTGCCTTTTTAAAGATGTAGAAGCATTATACAGAAAGATAAATTTGTACTGCCAACTAAATGCAAATGTTCACTATTTTGAAGGAACACTTTCAAGGCTTTATTTTATACAGATGTATATGGAGATTCTTATATATGTAAGGGTTACAGGCAATAACAATAAATAAAATTAGTTGACCCTGGAGATGAAAAAAATTTTAAAAATCTTGCATGAAGGGGAATAGTATTCCAGTCATACCAGAGGTTAACATCCAGCTGGTATTTCATTCATGTGCCTGAATCTAGTCACTTTTAGATTGTTCAAAATCACCGTGAAAATTGGTGTAGATAAAGCCTATTTGAAAAGCTGTAATAGAATGAAAAGCTGATATTGCAAACTAGTTCTCAATCAAGGCCTAAAATCCATAGTAGATTAAGTAAAATAAGTAGAATATGGTAATAGTTGAGTTTACCTAAAAAACCCATATGGTTTTCAAATTTATACTCCTCAAGGGCATACCAGTTATTTTCCAGAGAATACAGAAAATAATCTATACGTTTTTCACTCTTTGCTTCTAGGGAATAGGAATCTAGGTGAAAAAAAATCCTTAGTGAAAATGACATTTTAAAAACCTTTTTAGATACTGCTATTATAGAAATTACTGTTAAATGCTAGGCATTTTCATTTATTTTATGTGTTTTGAAACCAAAAGTCAGAAAGTCTTAGCTACTTAAAATCAACTACTGACAGTTGCCTTTGAACAGAGATGGAACACACCTGACATCACTGCTGCAATGCTGCCTTTCATAATTATGGAACTCTTTCTTTCCCTCTGAGCCTGAACATGATATTAGACTCTCATTATGGCACACCTGGCAGCCACTACCAATGCATAAGAGTCGGCATTGAAGATAAAACCTATGAGCCACATATGACTTCCAAGTTTGATACCTTTGTATGGATAGATCTACATACACATACATGCACACGTGCCTACACACACAAATGCCTCATTGGAGTGCAGTTTAGTCATTGTAGCTTAAGCTGTAATACTCACACCATCATCTCTGTTCTGAATTATTCCATTATTTCCTAAATGAGCCCCATGTTACTATGCTTGCCCTCATACACTCTATTCCTAACTTTTATAATATAACTTATATTATGTCATTCCTTTCCTCAGAGCTCTCCAGATGTTCCCCCTTTCACTTAGAGTAAAACAGTCTACAAAATCCTACATGGTCTGGCACCATCACATTTCTGCCTTCATTTTCTAGTTCGCTTTCTGTTTGCCACTCTTCTTCAATCAAACTGGGCTTTGTGCTATTCCTAGAAAATGCGATGCCAGGTGGACTCTGTCTTGTTGCCTTTAATATACTGGCTGTTCCCCTGCCTGCAACATAACTTCCTCCAAATAGCCACATGGCCTCTCACTGACTTCTTCAAGTCTTTGCAAAGATGTCCCCAGTGGGTGTGCCCTATCCTGGCTGTCCACTTTCCAGCTGCATCCCACCGACCACTCTTAATTTCCCGTCCCTGATTAATGATTAATTCATTTCTTTATCTCACTTATACAGAATAATTATTGTATTTTAATTGTCTTTGCCCTCCTCAACTAAAATGTAAATTTCATCAAAGTAGTGCTTCATCCATGACTTTGTCCCCAGCACCTAACACAGGCAGTATATAGTTAGGTGTCAATTATTTGCCGAATTAATGCACATTTGATACTAATGAATTAATAGCACTTAGGCTCACAGGAACTAAGGGAAGTACATATGTGAATCAGGCATTCAGATTAACCTGATAAAAATAACTTCTATTTGCCTTGTGCAGTTTGAAGACTTGCTATTTTGAGGCTTTTAAAAGTAATAAATATCACAACATTGTTATTTCATAATAAACAATATCAAAACCCTCTAATGACATGAATTCTCATGGCAAATTAAAGAAATGAGAATTAAAAATGGAAAAGCAGAACATAAAAAATATCTTAGTCATATCATTTGATCCTGGGGTTTGTTTAAAATAGTGATTGCTTTCTTGGCAAGTGTATGTGTATTTTTTAATCAGAAAAGATTTTGTGAGCCAGGTAAACATATTTCTTCAAGCTTTCCCACCACCTGAGAGTTTGTTCTACTGTGTTTAGAAAGATTATCTGTGGTAGATGTTTTTTTTCCTGCCATGTTAAAAAAAAAATCTATACATGCTAGTTGTTTCTCATCAATTCAGCCCAAAATATGTTTTTGTTACTATTTCCAAAACTAGTTCTTTAAAATTAATATAGTTCTGCTTTGGCAACAATGAAGATGAATAGCTATTTGTGGTGTGGATTTTGTTTCTGTCTTTGACTATTTAGTGTAGAGAGATATCAGTATGAAGAGTTAACAGTGCTTAAAAAAAAAAAGCAGGGGTTTAATCTTCATTGCTCTTGTTTCAGTGTTTCATCAATATCAAAAGATCTAGTGCTGGTAATGAGATGGTACATTACTCCCAAAGGTCAGTGGTTTGTGATTTGCTCTAGAAATTGGGCTCCTGGTCTTCAGAATTAGGCTAGTTTTCAAAAACTGGAGTACAGAGAAAGTGAGAAAAATAAAGCTTAGAGAATAAAAAAGAAAAAAAACAAAAGGAAAATTAATAAATTTTAAACCAAAGGCATGAATGTAACTTTAGCCTAAAAAGTGACTAAAAAGCATTTCTGCACCAGGCAAACAATAGAAATAGAGAAAGTAAATAATTAAACTAAAAGTTCATATTTTAAAAACAGCATCTCAAAAAATGCTTAAAGTAATAAAATGAGAGAGAGACTAAGAAAATCAGTGCCAAAGATTCTATGTCATCTGTTACCAAAAATGTTTACAAAGTGATTGTATTTTGAAAGAACATACAATCAATATGCAATACTTACTAAAGTCTTAATTGGTGGAAATATCTAGACTATTCATATAAAATCATGCTCCAAAGAACACCAATTGACCCAAGAATTTCATTTTATTTTAATATTCAATAGGTATGGTTCAATGTTACCATTGTTGCCATTTTAAAGGGGAAAATATGAGGAAGGAAAGAGATTCACATGTATATATACTCAATACATGTGGACAAAGCCAACAGATGGACTGCAGTACTCTAAGCAATTTAGGTCCTGAAAAATCATCGTGTAAAGAGAATGGCTATAGTAGAGAGAAAAGATTACAGTTTTTAAAAGTATTTGTCTATAGAAGCTAAACCTACCAGAATATTTTTTTCAGTTCCTTCAAATAGGTGAGCACCAATTGAGCACCCACTATGCCAGGTTTTGGAGAGCTTCTGGGGGAAGGCAGGAAAGGATAGCATGGAAAGGCCTGGGCCTAAGCTTTCCAGAATGCTTTTCCCATTGACCAGCTACGTGACCTCAAGCAAGAGATATATCCATTTCCTTGCCTGGTAAAGGCCTAATAATGGAGTTATGAAATGAAATCATTATATAAAATAATCATGCAAAACATTTATAAAGATGTTTATCTTTTAATAAGCATTAGCTATTATATAAAATAAAGGAACTAACGTTTAATAGAATCAGACTACAATTTGGATGTGAAAAGTGCAGATCAGATTCAGTATCCAATCTTTAATGGTTATATGATTTTTAGGTGAGTTATTTCACCTCCCTAAGTCCCTGTTTTATTAATTATAAACTAGGAACAAGTATTCCTATTTTTCAGGGTTCTTTGAGAGAATTAAAGATTAGGTATGTAAGGTATTAAGCATAATTCTTAGTGTGGCCAAGATTTGTAAAGTAAGTTATTATTGTAAATATCTCTTGTTTCTTGGGGGGCATAATTCCACTTTTCTGTCAGTGGATTCTGAGTCAGCATAGTGGTATAGATAGAAGTAAGGTCTCTGACAACAGACATCATGTGTTTTAATATTAATACTACAACTTCATTCACTCAGTAAATATGAATTGCTTATCTACTGTGTGCTATCACTGTTCTAAACTTGTAGTACAAAGATTCATGCCCTCATGGAGTTCCCTTTCTAGCAGAAGGGGACAAACCATAAACACAATTAATAAGCAAATCATAGAGAATCTTGGAAGATTATAAATGCTATCTAAAGAAGAGAGAGAGAAAAGGAGAAAGAGGAAAGGAGGAAGGGTAGTGGACAGAACAAAGTAAGAAGTTGGGACTTGCAGTTTTCCTTATTAGTTACTTATTACCATCAAGCCTTAAGCAAGCTACTTAACCTCCATGGCCTTAGTTTCTTCATCTCCAAAACTGGGAAAATAATGCTGCCAAATTCAAAGGATTGTTTTGAGGCTTAAATGAATTTTTCCAAGTAAAGAACATACAGCAATGCCTGGCACATAGTAGACATTCAATAGGTATTGGCTATTACTATTACTATTGTTATTAGGAGTTAGAGAAACATGGCCACTGTAATTACGTGGGTAGGTTAAAATGTAATTTATCAACTTCATTGTTTTAGGGCTATACTAATTATCCAATTTCCACTGTTTCAAAGCCTTAAAATGTTTACAAGTGAGCCCTCCATGAAAATTTCATAACCAAGTAAAATTTATATGAACCACATAAAAGAAGTACAAGTATTTAAAGCATACTAAACAATTGTGTAGTTGTGATTTATTTCAGGCAAGCAATCACGGAACTACTAAGAAACTTTAATAAGCAACAACACCACAGTAGATAACAAAATCGATAACAATATTAATTGCATATTGGCAGGGAAACAAAGATTCCCTACAAACCAGAAGCTCTGCTTTTCTCATGAATGAGAGAATACAAATAGTTTAAAGTATATCTAATACCTATAAATAAAGATTTTATGCAAGAGATGTTTAAGGCATAACTCAATTGAACTGGGATTGGTGTGAAAACAGTTTCCCAGAAGCAAAGTTTTCTCCCTTAAGCGTATATTTAGCTTAATTGCCCATCACAATGTAGGATTAGGTGTCAGAAGGACCTAATAGAAACGAATAAATAACACCTAGATGCCTATCAAATATTTAGCCTGTCTGGAAGAGAAAACAAGCAAGTGGGACATACTTTTATAATGACTTTATTCTACTGATTGATTCTACTGGATAGTGAATTTATTTGGATTATATCCAACCAGCTAAAATGGGATGCTGGTTTTCTGATTTGTTTTTTCAGTCCCCTGTCAGGATCTTGCTGTAGTGTGTAAGTGAGTAGGAGAGATGCAGCAGGTGAAGCAAGGAGTGGACAAGAATGAGTCAGTAGGAAACGAATCCAAGCCACCAAAAAAGCACAATGAAAAAATATTTGTGCTGCATTGACTGTTGAGCACAGCTCATCAGCCCTTGTGATAAGTTAAGATTTGTAAATTCATAAAGCCCGGTGAGGTTCACTAATCTACACGATTTCTATAATGGTAAAGTGAAATGTTCATTTCTGCCTTATTCATATAAAAAACATTTTATTCATAAAGTAACTTTTATACTTATATTGCACATTGCATAAATTTTAAGCAGTGATTTGTGAGACTGTAATGACTATACATTTAAGTGTCAGATGAAACCTTAAAATGCCTAAGAAAAGGAATATATTGTCTGTGTAACTGCGTAGACCCAGAGGCACTGAATTCAGGTGAAGTTTGATGTAACTGCTCATACAGTGTCACTCTATGTGCCACTGAAACATATTTTTTTCCCTATCTATCGTCCATGGTATCAGCTTCATCTCAGGCACCACTACTAACACACAAAAACTCTAATTCCTTCTCCATAGCAGCAAAGTAATAACCCAGTTACAGTCCTCCCATTCTAACACAGTACCATTGGGGGAAAGAGGGGAAGAGTATTGCTTCTAGATTCTCCTACAGATATTGTGGGACTTGCTTTCGTTCTGTGACCTAAATAAGTTCATTAACTATTTACTATGTCCAGAGGAATAGGATATACTGATATGTTAAGTCAGGCAGGGGACCAGTCCTACCCGAACAGAAGAATGCAGTGTCCAAATAAAAATATCAACATGCTGTGGGCAAAGGAGAAAGAGACAGCCACTAAGAAGGAAAAAAAAGAAAAAATCCTTTTCAAGGTTTTAACCTATCAACTACAAAAAATGTTGTTTTGTATGACAGTGGAGCGTGTCAGTGTATTCACAAATAATTATTGCGTCTGTGAACTGTTTCTTATGAGGCTAGAAAAGTGGGTCTAAGTGCTAGGCAATAAAATGCATTACATGTCATGCCAAGGATCTGAGGTTTTGCACTTGCTATTGGGGATTTTGAAGGACTTTAATCAAGAGAATACAATGTTTAGCCTTTACTATTTTAGAACAGTCCTAGTACCTTTATTCTGTACACACATGTGTGCACAGACACACCAGTAACTGTGTCTTTTAATAGCAAAATCAATGGTACGAGGGAGTGTCATTTCCTACAAAACAAAGTAGAATGGAACAAAAGACAAAGACATCTTGAGAGAAAGACATACATTCATCTATGAAAAAGTACTTAAACAGACAATCTTTGGCTTTTTGGGAAAGAAAACACTGATAAAGTAATACAAGAAAAGTACAAGATCATAGCATTTTTTTAATTCCTCATTCCCTCTGGCTTCCTACAGGTTTTAAGCTTTATGTATCTTTTTTTAAAAAAATCCAAGAGTAAAGTATTGTTGTCTGACTATTAAGATATCTGTTCAGTCTGTTTGTAAGTAATTTGAGATCGAAGGCCAAAATGTACACAGAAAACAGCTATAATGAAGCAACAATAATCTGCTAAATGAACATAAGGCATCAAACAAAAGGGCCACAGAGTTTCAAGCAAGAGATTTACCTTCTACAAACCCGCTTTCTTTAAAGCACCCCACTCCCCATCTAACATCAACCACAGCTAACTAAACTAAAGCAACTGCATGCTTTTTCTCATCAATTCAGTAGACATAACTAAGTAAAAGGTGAAAGAGGAAGTCTCAGCAAAGCAGAGAAGGTAGCAGGCAGCCATGCTGCAGGCATAAACAGTACTAATGTAAGGCAGGAATCATGGACTTAGGAGGAGGTGAGAGTCAGGAAATGTTAACTTGCCTTCAGCACCCTAGCAGTCTCATGGGAGACAATTAACGCAGTGTCACCAAAAGCAAACGTCAGCCTTTGACCAGTCCCTGTGAAAGGTGAAAAAATAGCTTTTCATGCATAGTTGTCAAAAAAAACCCTGCTGAACAAAAGCATCTGCCAAATTTTCTGCTGTAGAGGTGGATTTCCAGTGAAAGTCAACAAAATTACTGCTAAAACACATATAAAAGTAGTCTTTGAAATATCTACCAGTTACCTTGTGTTATCAATATTAAGCAACGTTGCCTTTTTTAAAACACTTTAAACTGCACTGGTTAAGCAATTTTTTAATATGTGGAATATTCATCAAAATACGTAATTAGAATTAAAATTGATTTGTAGACAATATTATTCTCCATGTACATATTAAATGTATAATCAACAACACTTTTCCTTTGTAGACAAGCTATGGTAAGAAATATAAACTTATAATTGCATGCATGAGCATGCCTTAAATATTTTTATTTTACTTGGTATAACTTTGAATGGTTCCCAAAACCATCTTCAGTTTTGGCAATTTGCTAGAAGGACTCAAAGAAATTGAAATCTATTGTACTCCTGGTTATGCTTTATTACAGCTAAACAGTACACATTAAAATCAGCCAAAAGAAGATGGGCAGAGTCCAGGAAAGTTCCAAACATGGAGCTTCCATTGTCTACACAGAGGTCAAAGTATTAATATGTGACATGTAGTCCCAGTATTAGTATGTAACGACATTCTTGAAGTATTGCCAGATGAGGGAAGCTCTCCTGAACCTCAGTGTCCACAGCCTTTGTTGAGGCTCCATCATGTAGACACAGTTGGCCACCTAAATGGCTAATCTGTTTTCAGACCCTCAGGAGGTCCAGCTGATACCCTGTGACTCAAAGCCCACAGCCTAAATCACATGGTTATTATGACTTAAAGCTCCCACCCCACACATTACTTCAAGATTACCTCCCAGAAGCCAAGGTCAAAGGTCAGACCTCTGTTTGGAAAAGGTTAAATTATTTACACACCTGATAAAATATGAATAGTCATATATTGTTTATTTTATTGATGTTAATTTTTGTTGTCAAAAATGACAATTGAAGGTAGAAAGGAAAGATGCAAGTCAAGATATAATTCTACAATCTTTTAAAGCTTCAGTAGGGTCTTCAACTTCTTTCTTTCCTGCTGTTTAGTTATAATATGATCAGATAACTCATATTTTCTTTAGATAAACCGGTCTGATATCAGGAAAGATTGATAAGATTAGTTTTATTTTAAAAAAAAACATGACACATATTAAGAGTATTTAAGTGATCTTTAAAGAAAAATGTAAAAGGAAGAAAAAACCCACATCAGAAAACCATCTTACCACAATCTCTGGGCAGAACTCTCAAAAGATAAATCACATTTATGAACACCAAACACATATTACTATGATAGGAGTCTAAGTTAGTTTTGTATATCAAAGCCTAAATGCTTTATACAAGTGAACATCAATGAAATAAATAATTACTGAAGATACAGTCTTTAGAAAAAAATGAGAATAAAATGTAGCACTAAATTATTAGAATATAAATTAAATAAGTTCGATAATAAATTTTTGCCAGAGAGAAAGAAGGAATATAAGCTGTTAATTGATCTAAATTTTAAGCTGAGATTAGTCCCTTAATCCAATAAAGAATAATGTTTTTTCTTAAAGACATTCTCAGGACTGTTTTATTCTGGCTTAAGCAAATATGTGTGAAATCTCTCATGCTACTTCTAAAATTATTAAATTAACATTATACTTAGATATGCTAAAATTGTGGCTATAACTTTTGTTGTTGTTTTAATTTCTGTAATTTTGACCAAAAGTTTACATGGGAAAATATTATTAATAACATTTGTTGCACCCACATGAAAAAAATTACAGTTACATATTGTTAGCATACAAATATATCAAGTATGTTTTATTATCACAAAAATCTCAGATTAACATAACTAATTCTTTATATTTCCTTTTTATTTGGAAGAGATATCTTTTGTAACATAAACTTTGAAAATTTTGCAAATATGTTTTAACTTCTTTGAAGAAGTGCCTATTATTCAATGGGGTTCAAATCACATTTTTCAAATACTCAATAGCCATGTATGGAAAATAATATACTTTATTTTTTAAAAAGCGTGTTATTCAATTATTCAGAGGAGTCCGTGAACAATATAGTAAAATGCATGTCTGCACCAATCAGGCTTAATGAATGTTAATGTTTGCTATTATTTGCTTCCAATCTCTTTTTCTGATAACGTTGAAGTCCCCGTTATCCTAGTCTCCTACACCACCCCATCCTGAATTTAGGTTGTATTTTTTCTAACCATATTTATATGTACCCATAGTGAATACGTATTTTAAGATAGATGCTGTGTTTTTAAATTTTACATGTTCTTTTCTATTTCTTACCTGACCTTTGTTGAATTTCTAACTTTTTATTTCAAATATTTTCTCTGTTAATGTGGAAGCTATAGATTTCATATTTCTGTTCTTTTAGTGGTTTCTCTAACATTTGAGCATGCAATGTTAACTACAAATTTTTCTAACAAAGCTTAAATAAGTGTAAGTAAATGTTCAGTAACCTCTTCCCAAGCAAGATGGATAACCTAGTATGGTTTATTTATTCTGTTTTTTGTTTTTGTGTGTTTTGTTTGCTCATTTGTTTGTTTGAGATAGGGTCTCACTCCGCCACCCAGGCTTGAGTGCAATGGCACACTTTGGCTCACTGCAACCTCTGCCTGTCATGTTCAAGCAATTTTCCTGTCTCAGACTTCCAGGTAGCTGGGATTATAGGCACCTGCCACCATACCTGGCTAATGTGTGGGGGTGTGTGTGTGTGTGTCTGTGTGTGAGTGTGTGTGTATTTTTAGTAGAGATGGGGTTTTGCCATGGTGGCCAGCCTGGTCTCGAACTCCTGACTTCAACTGATCCATCCACCTCGACCTCCCAACAGTTCTGGGATTACAGGCATAAGCTACTCCACCTGGCCCTGAGCAACTTCCTCTCTCATTGTCACATATAGACACAGTCTCCCTCATGCTGTTTTAAATTTTTATTTTGCCATTTTAATCACACACACACATGCACATGCACACACACACATTTTCCTGTTTTCTTTATTTACTCCACAGTTAATTAACTTTACAAAAATAAACCACTTTCTGTGTTCCCTATTGTTTCTTTCACCTTCCCTCTGGGTTAACTTTTCTTTCTGTTAATAAGTATTTTTAGTTTCTTTCAGTGAAAGTCTGTGGGTGACAAACTTTCTTACCCTAAGTATGCCTGGAAATTTGTCCAGGATTTTTGAATGATAGTTGTGTTAACCCAAAGAGTTGAACTGTCAAAGAGCACTTCTGCACGTTATAGATCTTACCCAGTGCCAAATTTTATTAATGATTCAAAAGGTACAGGCAAGCAGTAGGCTCAGGCAAGACATTTATTTCCAACAGGAACTAAAGACCAAATGCAGCTTCCAAAAATTTTTTTTCTTACTTTGGGATGTGTTTTCATTTCTGATGCACAGAATAGTATTAAGCAATATATGCACACTAGTCACAAAGGAAGCCATTAGGAATTTGGAGCTCTTTTGTTTTATACTCTGATAATTACAGGGATAGGAGAATATTTTGATGACTACCACCCACTGCTCCCCATTCTCCAGAAAGCCATGCCCTGTACATCCAGGCTCATTGACAATAAGAAATCTAGTTACAACAAATATATCCTACAAAATATATGTTCTCAATAAAGACTCCCTGTCTGTAGTAAATACTATTTTTATACTGCATAGAGGTCTGTTGAAGGTCATTGGCGTGGTTATAAGGAAGTACACTGAGGGTCATTCATTTTCCCTGGATAGCCTCCATAAAAAAGACCAAGTTGCAAGTATAGTATTAACTCTTTTACTCCCAGTTGTTTTATGACGTGTAGAATTCTGGGTTGACAGGTTCATTGGTTGATTTTTCCCTCAGTACTTTGAAGCTATAACTTCATTATCTTCTGACATCCACTAGTTGCTAATAAGAAATTTGCTGTCGCTCTAAATTGTTGTTTCCTTTTAGGTAATACATGTCCTATTTCTGTTAGCTTTTAAGATCTTCATCTTATACTTCTTTGCAAGTTCATTACAATGTTATAAAATATCTAAGTATTTAATTTCATTTATTCTGACTGGTATTGAATGCGCACTTTCAATCTTAGTACTTATATGTTTGATCCCGGCAAAGTCGCGACTGTTATCTTACCAGGTATTACTTACTTGTTATTCAATTTTCTTCTGGTGAAATTTCTTTTAGACAGTTGCTGAAGCCTTTCAAACTACCCTCTGTTTTTCTTAACTACACATATATTCAGGTACATACATTTTTTAAATTACTTTATCACTCTCACTCTGAATTTCTCTCATAGTTCACTTTTTTCTGTCCCATTGTTTCATAGTTAACTTTATCTCATCTTTAGTCTTTTAATTTTTAGGGTTAGAACATCAAATTATTTTATATTTTATATATATACTTTTATGTAATATTTTATATTTATACTTTTAATTTTATTTCTGCCTGTTTATGTTTTATAATTTATTTTTACTTTATTGAATGGATGTCTAAGTGATACCTGGGTCTGAATTCTCACTGAGAGAATATAAACATACTCTCTTCGCATGTATCAGAATGAAGCAAAAATAGATTTTGTTTCCCACCACCATCTGTCATACAGTGTAAGGAAAGGTTTCTGATGCATCACCTTTTCTAAACAAATAGAGACCAAGGGAACTTCTATAGATCAGTCAGCTTGGTTCTAGTGCCTGGAAAGATAATGGAGCTGTAGATAAATCAAGTTGCTTCCAATTTTCAAGTCCCTAAAATATCTTGGAGTACTAAGAAAAAATCAATATGTCTTTATGAGACACAAGTCCCGGTAGCCCAATTGAATTTCATCTTTCACACCAAAATCATGATCCTGGAGGGTGGAGAATCAAAGAGTTCATCCATCGAGATTTTAGTAAGGCTGTATTTAGGCAGGCCTATCAGTAAACAGTGGAAGAAAGGTACAAGTGAAAACTCAAGTTTGTAAATATCTCCAAATTAGGAACAAATGATAGCCAGTCAGGACAATTTTGTAGTAGACGTATTTCTATTTCAATCAATACCGTTCCATTATGTCAGCCAATATCCCTTCCATCTCTTACTACTTCTATCACTGCCTGTACAGACTCAATGATAGATCTTAAAGTAAAAAGACTCAAAGAGATCATAGACATCACCCAATCTCAAATGTTTAGTTGTATGTTTCCTATAAATGTTGGTTCTAGTGAAAACTAAACTGAAGGGGGATTTCAGTATGAGAGGACATGTGATCAGAAGACTTTAGATGACTGCAGAGATTAGAAGTTTGCCCAGAAAGTCTGGAACACAGAGGAGGTAAAAGGGAAGAATAGAGAGTAAGATAAGAAAGACAGCTGGGGGTCAGCCTCTGGAAGGTCAGAAACACCAGACTGAGAAGTAATGCCAGGACGTTGTTCTGTTGGGCAGAAGGGACTGTGGAATACTGGCTCCTCAAATGTCACTGACACACTCTGTTGATAAAGACAGTGCTGAGTTTGTGGCTTTTCTAGGTAGCATAGGAGACTTCCTTAACTGATTTGGTATTGTTAGGGGCAGGGAAGTTAAGGTCAGATTTTATTGAGACCTAATATTTGGTTAAAAGTACATCTTTATTTTATTTTTATTTTATTTTTTTGAGACAGAGTCTCACTCTGTTGCCCAGACTGGAGTGCTGTGGCGCGATCTCGGCTCACTGCATCTACTGCTTCCTGGGTTCAAACGATTCTCTGGCCTCAGGCTCCTGGGTAACTGGGACTACAGGCACATGCTACCATACCTGGCTAATTTTTGTATTTTTAGTAGAGATGGGGTTTCACCATGTGGGCCAGGCTATTTCGAACTCCCGACCTCAAGTGATCTGCCCACCTAGGCCTCCAAAAGTGTTGGGATTACAGGTGTGAGCCAAGGTGCATCTTTAAATGTGGGACTTGGTTAGGATTAGGTAAGAATCACAATATAATAATTTAAGATTGGTGAACATAGCAAGAGAATATTTTGAGGATTTTGAGATGAGGAGTTCAAAAAGTCTTAGGACATAAACCATTGATGTTTTATTGAAGAATTGATGTGTCTCTCAGAAAGCCCCTGTAATGAACAAAACATTTAATTTATTTATTGGGCAAGAGTCTTCTTATATTAATAAAGACAATGGAATAGTAATGTCACCTTAATATAGCTAGTAAGCTGTGTAGGAATTTATTCTTGAACAGGAATATAACTTGCTGAGAGTTGTGTTTTAAAAAGATTTTTCCAGCATTTATGAATGGAATAAAAAGATATGTGATGGAAAACAGCATTAGCTGGGAAATTGTTAGCAATAGCAATTAGTAAATGTGCCTGAATATATTAAACAAAATGAGGAGAGAAATAAAAGGGAAATGAAAGTAAAACAAACAGCTAGGTGGGTTGGTAGTGGTAGGGCGAGGGAAGGTTAAAGTGTATTAGTTAGAAAGAAACTCAGGATGTTGAATTTTAAATCTGAATGACTATAGCTGACTCTTCTAACAGAAGCAGATCCTTCTCGCATCTTGTATGACATTTGCACCTTTCATTACACATTATTTGAACACTGCCTGTGTTATTTCAATGCTTCTTAACCCTGGTTGCAAAATAGAATGCAAAAATACCAAGGCCTGGCCCTACTACAGAACAATTGAATCTGGGCATGAAATTGACAAAGATCAGGCAGTAAAAGCCCTCATCTCTCCAAAACTCTCTCTGTAGCAGTAGTCATATGAAGTCTGAATATACATTCAAGAGATAGATCCTTAAGTTAGATTATCTCTAAAAATAGCATATAATTCATAAATATCATTAAAGAAGGAGGATGCTGAATTTTCATTGTTTATATTAGTGTTTTATGAAAACTCTTTTAGGAATGTTCTAGCCTAATAGCATCTCATGTCATTCACATAAAAGGTCAGCATTGAGAGGCATATTGTCAGTGACCATTCCTTAAGCTACAAAGTACTTAACAGATAAAAGGGTTGCATTTTGTGAAATCAGTATCTGTAATAAACATGCAAAAAATAAATAACTTCTATAGTAGAAAAAAAAAAAAAAGATCGGGTCTGGGCCTCAGAATTCTTTGAAAGCTGCCCAGATGATGTTGATGCATTCTGAGTATATAGAGCCTAAAGAGGAACACTAACATCTAATGTTTGGCCCTTGACTTCAAGAAACTTAGACCTTGGTTGGAAAAAACACATGACCAGTAAGGACCACAGTCCATTTATTTCACACAAACATTTGATATGGCCAAGCCTTTCAGGACTATCTGAGATTAGGAGGACTAAAAAGACTTTACTTTTCAGTTCAAAAATAAATTTATATGTGTCCATATTTTGTAATTTTAGTTAACATATCTACTCTTTGTTGGGTTATATTAACAAAGTATAGTCACCACTATTTCAGTGTGGAAAAAGATCAACCATACTTTTATATACAGTGATTACTGAATTAACTTAGCATGCTTGACTTGAGCCTCTCAAAGGCACATTACCTTTTTAATAATTTGTGGACACGAAAATTAATATATTTTAATATCTACATTTTCACCAGATATACCCTTCTTCAGAGAAAGATCTATAATCTCTGCTATTTCCTCAGTAATTCATAAGTTGTCCCTTTCACTCTTTCCCAGGCTATCTCTGATTGTATTAACCAGGCTGCAGACAAGGTCTCAGCTGGGTCTGCAGTGATGTAAGTGCTTCTGATGAAAGGACTTTTTCCCCAAGATAATTCTAATTCAGCTTATTGCTTTTCATTTGCAACCCCCTTTTTCCTGTAGATACTAAATTCAACTGGAAGATTTTCTCGTCTCACAAAGTTAAACATCTGTTAATGAAAAATGACCAGAAGTAAAGTACTTATTAGAATTTAATTATAGAGAAAATTATGTTTTTTTAATAGTTTACAATGTGATCCTGCTTTCTAAAAGTGGTGCGCTCTATTTTACAAATTTCAACTTTATCCCTATGCAACAACCAAATTATCTTAATGGGTGTCCAAGTGACAAATTAGATGAATGCCTTCCCCCTGAGTAATTTTCTGATAAAGACACATCGTTTAGTTGCAAGATGACAAACTATGTGTTCAAAGTGACAAATCATTTAATTAAAATTTACAAGCGGTTAAATACTGTTTGACCCAAATGGAGGCTGTTATCATGAATCAATTTCAAAGGAGGAACAAGCTTTTCAGAAAAATCAATCCCAAATAACTATAGCACTTTGAACATATTGTACAACCTCTTTACGATGTTTTTGAACACCTCTTCAGGTTAGCGGCAGTTTTTACCTGGTTCAAACAGAATTTCAATCTAGTTGAAAAGAATTTGAGAGTTTTACTTAGTACTTAAATGCTATTCAGTTTCATGAATATTTAATATCACGTTCAATGTTCAAGCAAAATGCTCTTCTATCTTAAGAGAAAATAGCTAAAATTTTGATGAGTTATGGCTTTTTATTGCATATACAGGCCAATGGAAATTGCAATCATCTTTCATGAAAAGGCTGGGTAGTTTTTATTGTTTGAGAATAAGAGTGGTCATTGCATTTACTTACTAATACAGTAAATGTAAAATTGCTTAAGTAACATGCTTTATTATTTATGCTGCCAACCACATAATGTGAGGGTAGTTTCATAAAAAATATAAATTAGAGAAATTTCACATGCCAGCAGGCTGTAGATCTGTTTTATGGCTCTGACTTAGCAGGTGCCCTTCTATTTTAGTTGTGCCCTGTAATGAAGTACATATTTAAGCAGTATTGAAATTCAGATAAAAATATGATGTGTATGAGGAAAGTCAGTTGCTTTCCCCAGTGATGCTGTACTTTACAAGCTCCATCATTAGTAGTTAATGACTTGGGATTCTTTTCATCAACTCAACTCAGCTTTTTGCTCATCTAATTCCATGCCAAGGTTGATAAGGTCTCAAAAAATGGATTTGCATGATTTCAGTAGTAGTATTTTTAATGCTGGTGGATTCATCAGGTATGCAAGACACACCTATGAATAAGAAAATTCGTTAATAATTAGAGTTAGACACAGCTCACAGCACTACTGACTAAACTAACAAAATAAATCAAAAGGACCAATGAAACATCAATATAATCATATAAATATATATACCATTTCTTTCTCCAAAGACATTAAATTTGGTTTAAGGAAAAGGCAAGTAATACTGCTGGATCATTTTAAGTTGTTAATATTATATTTGTATAACATTATTTTGAATAATTTGAATCTATTTTTATCTGTCCCTATTTTATTGTCTTGTCTTTGGAAAATAAAGTAAGTTTTCCACCTTTAGCTATGTTAAAAGATGTAATAATTAGGCATGTTGAAAAGCACAGGATTTTTCAATAGAATGTAATAGCAATTTATTATTTACAATGTGCTCTATGACTCCATTTAAAATATAGAAAGCCAGTGAAGTTTGATTTATGAGGACAATTTTCAGTGGTTACCACCAAATACTTAGGATTTAAATGTGCTATATATAAGTCAAGAGCTCATTTGCAATGCCAGATATCAATTGGGCAGATAGCTATGATTTTGACAAGCAATTTGCTTCAAATAGAAGAATATTTTGTAAAAGGTCAAAAGTATAAAATATTTCATCCCCAGTTGAAATTAGTGGTTCAGCTAATGTCTATGCTGCTGTTTACAGTATTCTGAAAGACATACAACCTCTAATTATCTATAGTCATAAATAATTTTCAAAAATGCAAATGAGAAAAATTCTATCAAATTAAAATAATTAGTTCACTAGTTAAAATTTCCTCTCATATTAAAAACCTCTTTTTAAAAAAGTATGACACTGAAAAATGAAGGAATCCTTTAGGATATTGTTACTAAAGCGTTTTTGAAATTTGACTTTGAAATACAAGCACAAATGATAGATAACGTGTAGTGCAGATTATATGACTTTCTAGGCATTCATTTTTTCCTTCTTTTTCATTTCTATACAATGACACCTACTTTAGCAAACAAATAGACTTCAGGCACATTTCCCTCACATCTTAAACACTTCTAACACAGCCTTGGGATTCATTCACATAACTCTAGTTCTAAATTTAACCTACTGACTAATCTCACAAAATAATCCAACCTTCAGCTTTGAGCCAAAATGCATGACTTCTGAGAAAACATAGGCCAATTTTGTTTTATTTTTCATTCATTTAACTTTATAATGTATGTGAATATGTTTTTAACATTGCTACGTAAATGTTGACAATGGACAGAAACGAAATCTTCTGGCCATGACATATAAAACAAAAATCCATAAAAATTATGAGAAAGCTTCCCAGATTTGTGTAAGAGCCGGCTCAAGGTTAACCCACAATTTATACTACAGAGCTGACAATCTTGTGTGAAATGCTGTCTGAATCTTTAGACCACTCTGCAGAGCTGGATTTAAGCTCTGCTCTCATCAAGTTTTATTAAACAAGATCAACAGTTCAAACTATGGTCCATGGACCCCTGTGGGTTTCCACCCATGCTGCATCTTCAAGACTTATCTCTAACCCTTTTTCAAAACCCTTGCTTACTCTCCTCTATGTATACCAGCCTTCTTGCTGTCTTGGTTATAAGCCAAACACGCTCCACCTCAGTGCTTCACACACTCTCTGCTTGCAGCATTCTTTCTCCAAATACCACATGACTCTTCTCCTCCTTTTTGTCAATCATGACGCAATGAGGCCTACTCTGACCAGGAATGTATATGGGCTGCACTTCCCAGTATTCTCCATCACCATTCCCCAGCTCTATTGTTTCCATAGTGCATATCATATTCTAACATGCCACATATTTTAATTATTTATTATGCCCGTGGTTTATAAACTATCTGCTCACACTAGCACGTACATTTCAAGAGGTCAGGGATTTGGGGGTGTTTTGTTAAGTAAATGCATGTCCAGGGCCTCCAGCAAGGATGACTTACAGAAAATAAATATTTACTGAATGAATGAATGAAAGATAGTAAACACATGCTTCAAGTCCTGGATATTGATTATACCTAGGAATATATCATTTTAGAATATTGCTACAATACTATTACTTCTTTTACTAAGGGCTATCATTGGTGCCTACATAATGTGTGCAAGGCACCGTAAACTCTCTCACACAAATCAACATATTTCTGTTCACTGTCCCTGTTACTTGCGTATTATTGTCACCATTTTACAGGTGAAGGGGCTGCAATTCAAATAATTTAAGTAGTCACACATCTAGAAAATGGAGAAATCAGAAATAGAGCATGGGTCTGTCAATCTCCAAAGATTTTACTATTAACCATTAGAGAATACATAAAATGCTCATCTCTAACATGACTTTGATAAAAACTGCTCATAATCATTTTTTTCTTAATATCCTTTATATATACACTCTAATTCAAGGACCTATTATTTGTCACATGAACTAAAATAATAATTTTCTAACTGGTATTTCTCCTTTTCTCTACCCTAATCCATTCATCTTCCTAAAGTACGGCTACAATCATGCCATTAATATGATCAGAGTCCTCCAATGCGTCCCCATTATGTGCATATTCTCTTTATTATATAATTTCAGTTTACTCACCAAGTGATGCAGCTTTTTCTCTCCAAACACCACCCCAGTAAGAAAACTAGACTTCAAGGTACTAGTAATGACAGGAGGGAAAAAGGTCTATTATACTAAGTTAAGTCCTGCATCCAACTTAATGGGTTCATGGATACCCAAGTTTTTAAAACGTTATAGCCTCAGAATCATCGTTTCTTCAAAAGATTGTTGTTCTTTTTCTCCATATCAACATGTGTGCACATTGTTAAAATGAATTACAGAAGACTGGGTAGATACAGTATCTGATTATAACTATTTCCACGGTGACAAGGACAAAGAACCAAGTTGTCTGCAGGTTGCAACACTACTCAGATACTGAAATAATTAAGGAGATAACTTAGAATCAAGTTAGCAGCCACACAGAAAAAACTGCAAGCTCCATCAGGGCAGAGACTGTCACATTCACTGCTATATCTTCAGCATCTAGTGTAGTGACTGGCACAGAGTAAAACTCAATAAATATTTGACTCTGCTGTTTTTGTCTCTATTGTTCTCACTGAAACTCTAATTTTTAATTGTTTTCCATTCTGTACACTATAATTATATTAACACTGCAGAAAGTGCAGAAAATTGAAGTATCTATTAAAATAAATGGTATAAATTCTGAAAAGTGTGAAATGGCATCCAAGCATCCTCAGACTTAGACTTCCAGATGAAATCCAGTAAAGGATTTCAATGCTATTCTCCACCTGGAATCTTGAATACATTTCTGAAGATAACTGATGTAGATTTTCTTAAGAAGGAATGAACAGCCAAACTCTACTCTTGCATAACTGTGTACCACTGCCTTTGTTACTTCAACTAATTGAGATAAGGTTTCAGTTTGTTATTATATTCGACTCCACTGTGTAGACTTCTTTCAACACCAAGAGGCTGCAGTTCACAGTGTGAATTGTTCTGTCTAGTCAAGAATGTACACAGGGGTGAGGCAGTATGTTATATTTAATTATGGAAAACATATTTTCCCAGACGAGTTGGTTCACAGGTCCTCCTCATTTTCTGTGCTTTATGGTGGGGAAACCTCTTTCATTGATATACATCTAGGTTTTGTATGGCCAGATTTTGCAAGAGAACTGCATTCTTGGGAGGATAGGATACTCTGTAATAAAAACTCAATCTTTCATTTTTCATTTTTAACAGGTATTTTAAAATTATTACTTTAGCTATTTTGGCAAAATTAAAACAAAATGGAATGGTATTCATGTGGATAAAGCTATAATTCAATTAGATATTATTTGTTGCTTCTCTTGTGTTCCTCATAACTCTGTCCTTTGATGGACGCTCTCTAGCTATCTTTATTTTCAGTCCACTTTACTTTCTCTTTTAAACTTACCATGGTACTAATGACAACTAAAAACCATTGCAGTCTTTCCTAATCCAACAGATTTGCCGTATTCTCTTATTCATTGTGAGCCATATTTAAAATCAGGGTTTACTCATGCCTAGCAACATGTAGCACTTTTGCATCCCTGACTCGATTATACAACACTGAGTCAACTTTGACTTCAGGTATTTTTTTTCCCCTTTTCCTTCATGAAGAGGTTAGACAGCAAGCTGTTGACAGAGGACTAAAACTTGACTTTAATCTTGTTAACTACATAGCCCTCTTTACAGATGTCACAAAATCCAACTGGGATTTTAAAGTAACAGCAGCATCCCAGGAAAAGATGAGTCTAACTCCAACCTTTTCCATGAAGAAATGCCCCAGCCCTGAGAAATCGATTTGTCTCAGGATTCCTGATGATACAATTAATCTAGCATAAGCTCCATTTATTATTTTTTTAGTATCATTTGGGGTCCTTGCTCTCTAATTAGATTGTAAATTCCTAGAAGGTTAATAAGAGTCTAACACAGAACCTTGTACAAAATATGTGGCTGCATCATTTTGTCCCCATGTAGACTTGCTTTGTTTTTGAACTATGAATTTACTTTCAATGTCTCACAATAAGAAATGCATAAGACAGTGCCCTAGGAAACTTGTTCACTACAGCCTAAGAAATAAAGTGGCAGCCCAGTTGTAGCAACTATTTAAAATTGACTATGACCTTCTATACTTATCAGGATGGGCAGTAATAGTGCAGTAACAGAATTTTCAGGTTTGCATTTCTTGCTCACATTACATCATTGTTGCACAGGCCACTGCTTCTTGTTGCCTTACCCATGGACTCAGGAACCTCTACGCATTTATCTTGTCAGTAGTTGCCACAGTAGGAGAAAGAGAACTTGGAGAATCATAAACTTCTCAAAGTATCTGTTCAAACGTGACACACAAAAAAATGTTTGTTCCCATTTCATTAGACAAAGTGAGTCATTTGACCTTGCAAAACTTCAACAGAGCAATTCTGTCATGTGCCTGGAAGACGAACAAGAATGTAGTTATCTCCCTAATGAACAGAACAGTACCCTATTTAAAAATGTTCCGCCCCTTCCCTGCATTTCCCAGTCTCCTTTTTACTGATTAATTTTGCCCATAGCTTTTGTCACCCTTTTACATAAAATGCATATGCTTTATTTAAGTATTATGTTTACTGCTCTTTCCCATCCAGCCTGTGCTGTAATTTACATGAAAACAGACATTTATCTCTTCTTTGTTCAACCAATCCAAACTCCCCCAGTGCCTAGAGGAGTGCCAGGTACATAAGTAGCATTCTATAAATAGTTGCTGAGTAAATGCATGATCCAATAAAAGAACAAAAGAAATACCCAGGTTCTTACAACATACCCACAGCTAGCTTCATCTGATTTTCTTACCATTCCTTTCCCCTCTGATTTTCTTGTACAGTTATGTATTATCAAATGTAACTATAAACACAAAACTATGCACACATACGTCCATAATATATCTTTCTAAGTCTTCTTAATTTTGCCAACACGAATTAATTATTCCTTTTGAGAAACACAATAATAAATGAAATTTGGTACCAAAACATGTTTATCACTTGATTGCCTGATTGTTTTTAAGAAGCTGCATCTAAATAATTTTTTTCAGTGGCCTTTATATTCTCTTATAAAGAAATTGTTGGGGTTATTGTTTTCAACACATCTTAATGGCTCCTCTAACTGCACTTCCAGTGTAATCTCCGGCTTTTAGTACAAAAGCTTCTCTCCCTCCACTCCCAAGGTAAAATCATTTGAAGTATCTTCTTCTATGATTGGCCTGATGCTCACAGTCACCAGGCTGGTAGGGGGTCATCCTGCTGGGCAAGGTCCTGCTTTCTAAGGCCTGCTTTGCACTACAAAAAGAAACTACCTTGGGAGCACCTATTAGTGCTTGATTTTCCTCTTTGCATCTCCATTGCCCTCTACCTGGCATGCTATCATGAAAGGGCTCTTCTTCTAAAAGGGTCTGTTGAATTTCCCAAATACCAGCTTTAAAATCTTTACTTGATCTTAAAAGAGTTGTTCTATCCTGAGAGAGAAGAATAAAAGGCATCTCTAACAAATTTAGGCCATTCCCACTTAAGGAACAATTACAAGTTTCAGACTATTTCCCCCTCAGTGCGTTAGACTACATCATTGATTTTACTTATAAGTAGATTTTATTTAAAGTTGTAGATGCAATTATCTAGTTCTCTAATAGTGCTAATAGTTTTATAACACTTAGTTTAAAAAGGATAAAGGTTAATAAATTAATTTATCTAAATACATGTATGATTTAGTAATTAAAATAAAAATCTCAGGGATGATAAAGAGCAGGGTTCGAATCCCATTCTGCCAGTTGTTCTGCCAGTTATTCTGCCACTGTGGCAAATTGGACTGTTGACTGACCTCTTTAAGATCCCATTCCCTCATGGACTAAGGGGCCTGTGAAGATTACATAGGAAGAGTTACGTAAAAGCCTTTATAACAATGCCTACCTCACAGCATTTAAAGAGAAAATGACCTTGGCTGTATTCTCTCAACCTCTTTGTAGCTCTCTCCGTTCATTTATACTTCCTCTCCCCAGTAATAAGTTTGTTTCAAGCTAAAAGTCCATCTTTTCATCAGCCATAAATGTACATTGCCTCTTTCCAGGGCCATCGTATGGATATTTGATATTGGGCACATGTCTGAGATTCGTTTGTGACATTTATACAAGTCAGATGGGAAGATTAGACATAAGCTAACAGTGTGTTCCTCTATCAACATTTGTTCAGCCTTCTGTGGGAAATACCAAGAGAACTTATTAGAGTAATTTGCAAAATTTTGTCGGCCAGTTTGCTTATTCAAATTAGAAACTGATTATGCATTCAGGCTTTATAAAGAGAATAAATGAGTTCAAACTTCTTCAACAAAAATGAAAGTAAGACCTTCAAATTTGGCAATCATGACCAAATTCAAGGTATTAATTTAGTTATGCAAATCTTAAAGACAATCATTTAGAAGTGATCTGCATTATTTTAAAAAGTATGCATTAGGATAATGTATGATGTCTTAAAAAGAAAACTTCCGTGACATGATAGATTGGCAAAAAATTTTCATGCTATTTTTGTTAATTTGGCCAAAGACTTGGAACAGCTTCCCTTCATGGAGAATAACAATAGACAATTAGGTTTATTATCCATTAAAGAGTTTTACGGTTGATATTGCAGATAGGTAACACTGGATGAACACCCATTGATTGAAAATAAAACAACAGTTTTTCAATAATAAAGAAGACAAGTAAGCCCTGAGTGGAAAGTTCACCATTCATAACAAACACAAGACGGATGCATTTTATGTTCAGAGACCAGCCAGCTTCAAAATAAATTATTTGGCAATGATGTGGGATAAGATTTTGTTAAAAGTATACAACTGGAACTAAACGAAAAACAAAAACCCTTGTACTTTATTTTTATCATTAATATATTTTGTTCAGGCCCAGGCAAATTGCAAAGTAGGCAAAAGCATTCATTTGTTTCTGGCATTTTCTCCTCTTTGTCTTGTACCTGATGTCCATATATATTTCTTCCAACTATGGAGTGCCTTCTGACATCTTTCTCCAGGTAACTGCAAAATTTTCCCTGCTTTGGCCAGGCGCGGTGGCTCAAGCCTGTAATCCCAGCATTTTGGGAGGCCGAGACGGGCGGATCACGAGGTCAGGAGATCGATACCATCCTGGCTAACACAGTGAAACCCCGTCTCTACTAAAAAATACAAAAAAATTAGCCGGGCGAGGTGGCCGGCGCCTGTAGTCCCAGCTGCTCCGGAGGCTGAGGCAGGAGAATGGCGTGAACCTGGGAGGCGGAGCTTGCAGTGAGCCCAGATAGTGCCACCGCACTCCAACCTGGGCGACAGACCGAGACTCCATCTCAAAAAAAAAAAAAAAATTTCCCTGCTTTATCATGCCATCTAGACCTACCTGAGATTTCATTACCTCAGGACCCTATCATAGGCTTGATGACAGTGAGTGAAATATCTAATACTTATTGAGAAGCCCTTTACTCAAGATACACTAAGGATCATATTATCTCATATAATATTGAAAACAATCTTATAAGATAGATGCAGTTTTTAAAATCCTTATTTTATAATTGAGAAGACCAAGGCATACAGAGATTAATAAAATTTCCCATCAGGGCTTGAAGACCACAGTGAGAAAATGTAGCTGCCTAGGGTACAAAATGTAAGATGGGAGTCACTGTCTGAGCTGTGAGTAAGAACCTACTTAAATTTTGTACCCTAGCCCTAGGTGACTTGTTTGCCTTACCTTAACCCAGGTCCTATCATCCATATCACACAAACAATGTCTGAAACAACTGAAGCAGTACAGTCTGACTGCAGAGTTTGTGCTTGGACTGATGTCAGCAACACTATCCCACCACAGAAATGCTACTGGTATTGATCAATTCACAGCTCACAATATGTAATTTTTTTGAGAAAACATCATTTCCAGCCTGAAATATGTGTTACTCATTCATTTATTCAACTAATGTTAGTTATCTACTATAATAACAATTCTGTGCCTACTTAGTAATGTGTACATCGAAGGGACAGAAAAGATATGGTGCTGACTTTTATAGCACTAAAAGATATGGAAGTAGAAGCAGACATTAATGAAGTAATCATACAACTGAACATAAATTGCAGCTGTGACAAGTACCATGAACAAATACACGGTACTGTGATTGTCAATAGTACTGATATTTGACCTGTGTGGGTATTCTTAGAAGGACTCTGAGGAAGTTATGATTGAGCTAATATTCAAAGGATGAGGAAATCACTATGGGAAGGAACTAAAGGAATTCTAAGCAAGGAGGCAGGTAGGCATAGCCTCATGCATAAGTATACAATGCAGAAAGTAGTAAATTGTGCAAATAAATAATTTGGGTGTTCAGGTTGAGGGTTCTGGCAGGACACAGTTACGGCCTTTAGCATGGATGTTAGTGGATGGGCAGGATTTGAACTTACTGACATGGGACAAGGAGGCCATTCTAGGCAGTGGGATTAGTAAGAGCAAAGAGATAAAGGTAAAAAAAAAAAATAAAAAGCTTAAATGGGTACAAAGGAAAGTTTGCATGGATAACGGCATGGTAGGTAAGACATAAAGAATAAGTTAGGACTAGATCATCAGAGGATTTAAATGCTAGCCCAAGTTGATGAGCAGGAGAAAGTCTTTGGTGTCTATTAAGTGTGGAAGTGGCATACTTAGAACTATAAACTTTAATCAGTAAGCCTCATACTAGAGGAGAAAATAAAAATTAAAGTATGAGATTACTTTCGTCTCAGATTAGTGAACCATTTGGGACATTATCTTGGAATCTATAGGGAGACTTTGTTTTTTTCTTTTTTCCTTAGAAAAGTGTTAGAGAAGACTTTATGGAAGAGAAAATCTTAAAGTTGTTCTTTTAAAGTTAAGTTAGCTGTTAATTGGAAGAAAAGCCATCCGCAAGTTGGAATAGTATTTTCCAAAATATCAACTAAAAGATGGTAGGGGACAACTTAATTTTTACTTAAAGAAAGATGTTTAAAGCAATGGAAAGCAATAAATGAGACAAGAATTTTATTTTATTTATTTATTATTTTATTTATTTTATTTTTTTAATGGCCAGAACTGATAAAAAACTTGAAGCTCAAACTCTAGAACCTGTTTTGATTTGTGTGTCAGGGGAAGGTTTTGGGGAATGGGGAGACATGATCAAAGAGGCAGAGAAGAGATAACTTTGTCAGAGACATATGGAACTGATGGAAACTGGGAGATACTGAGGCATGAAAGCTGATAAAGAAAAAGTTAAAGTCATTTAGCTAACAAATGACCAAGTTTTGGGTTTAATATAATTATATGTCAAAGATGTATTTGATTAACATTTGGAGAAGGACCTAGAAAAATGTGTCCCGTGTTACCATGAAGAAGTCAGATTCCTTAATTTAGTCATTTACCCACTTAATGGATATGTATTATGTGCCATAGATGCCAGAAACTGTGATAGGAACCGGACTCACAAAGTTAGTAAGACGAATTCCAGCCTCCAAGATGCGTATAGATTACTGGTATGGTCAAAGTCATATCAAAATTGACCAACAAGGAGACAATCTGAATGAAATTATACAGAAATAGCAATGCAATTTGACATTCAAAAATTAATATTTAATTAGTACCTGCTATGTGAAAAGTATAACTATAGCAGGCACTATTATATAGGTTACTGTTAAATATGCAGCTTACTGCTAGTTATCAAAGAGCCTACAAGCTATTTGAGTTTGCAAGGCACAAATACACAGTAGGTTAAAACAGGACAATGTTTAATGACAAAGGAATGGTATGTATAATAAGAGTTTATGGAAATGTAGAGCATTTACAGAATATAATGGCAGTAAGCAATAACTTATTGAGCAGTCAGGTCTTAGGCTACACCTTGATGGAACAATGGAATTTGCATTCAGCCTAGCCAAGAGATTCACATTATCCTGGAATGAATAAATGAGCTCCTCAGAGCAGCAATGTGGTACAAGGAAAAGGACTCAAACTTTGCAGTCAAATAGATCTAGGATAAAAGACTTGTACATCTGTGTGATTTTTTTTGGAGACATAACTTCTTTGAGCCTTACCTTTCTTATAAAATAGGAAAACTGGCCAGGCGTGGTGGCTCACGCCTGTAATTCCAGCACTGGGGGAGGCCGAGGCGGGCGAATCACGAGGTCAGGAGATGGAGACCATCCTGGCTAATACGGTGAAACCCCGTCCCTACTAAAAATACAAAAAAATTAGCCGGGCGTGCTGCCTGTCGCCTGTAGTCCCAGCTACTCGGGAGGCTGAGGCAGGAGAATGGCGTGAACCTGGGAGGCGGAGCTTGCAGTGAGCCGAGATCGTGCCACTGCACTCCAGCCTGGGCGACAGAGTGAGACTCCGTCTCAAAAAAAATAATAATAGGAAAACTAAAAATATGTCTTATTTCACATAGTTGCTGTAAGAACAAAAAGAAATAATTTATAAAAAGTCAGGTCCAAGCATTTACGTATAAAAGTGTTAATGTCCTCGCTGAATTCACAATATAAAAACTTACTAAACACTAATCTGTGTAAGGAGAGAGATGCTGTCTCTCTTGCTTCCTCTTTTTCCTAGGACCTTGCATAATCCCTGAATCATACAAGGATAACAAACAAGCGATGAATGACGGAAAGAATTAAAAGTGGATTTGGGTGTCATGAGCAGATCTATCTTTACGACAGAATTCACATAGAACAGAGCTGAGAGAAAATATTGAAAACTGAAGTAGAAGCTTGATACTATTCTTTGGATCTTAGCTTTACCTTTTAGGCAGTAAAGCATCATTGAAAGCCCTTAAGCAGGGGATTGACAAGATGAAGTGGTACATTATGAAAATTATTCCGGCAGCCAGGTAGTGGGGAGAACGGAGGAGGATTTAGACCACATGAGAGTGGAACCACTGGTGGGGTGGGGTGGAGAATGTGGTAGAGAAAGGGTAGAAGCGAGAAGCCTTGTGAATGAAGAATCCCAGGACCCAATGGCTGATTGATGAAAAGAGAAAAAGGAAGGAAGAGATGTGAGGACTCTCAGATGTCAGAGGAAGGTAATAGTATTTCCAACAGATACCAATCAGGGAAGCAACATAGAGTGAGCAACAACCATCTTCCCAGAACAGGACACATTCAAGACTAAAGCTAGTAAAGTCCCAGGCAAACTGAGACAAGTTCGTTCTTCATTCCATTTCACCCAACTGGACTCAAATTACCAGCATGCCAAAATAAAAACATTTTTAAAACTGTGGAATAGCAGGTATAGAAATGCGCAGAAAATATCAAAAAGAAAAAAAGAAATTGACTTAGCCCTGTAGCGATATATGGCAAAATATAATAACATATCCATTGGTATTAATTGTACTGATTTATGTGTGTCTTATGAGAAATTAGGGGAATTTTTTAAATTTTCTTTGCTTCTGAACTTTCCATAGAAGTTTGTGTAATTCCAACATAAGAACTCTCCTACAAGTATGTCATGATGACTCGCCATGAGCCACCCATTGTGGGGAAGAAAAAAATGATTAAGGTACATTTACCTGCCTTTCAAAATAGTCAGGACCCTTGTAGTCTGAGCAGACCTGGGAATGCCTTGTTATCTGAATAATGTGCTTTCTACTGGTGCTGTGAATAAAGAGGGAAACAACAGTAGGATGAATCCTTCATTCCAGGGAAAGTACCCTTACTGAGGCCAGGTGTGATGGCTCATTGTTGTAATCCTAGCAGTTTGAGAGGCTGAGGCAAAAGAATTGTTTGAGACCAGGAGTTTGAGACCAGCCTGGTCAATACAGTGAGACCCCATCACTACAAAATAAATAAATAAATAAATAAATAAATAAATAAATAAATAAATAAATAATTTTTTTAAAGTGCCCTTACTGTAACTTAGCAATGATTCCCTTCTGTGGACCAGGTTTTTCGGAGTACTTTTAGAGTCTCAACATACACATCTCTTTGTTGTACCTAAGCAAGTACTTAACTATATTTTTAAACCTTAAAGAAATCTTAGAAGTCATCTAATTTAACTATAGTTTGAAATTTTGGTTATATAGCTCTATATCATCTTTTATTCCCATTTATTCAGAAATAATTACAGTTACATGACTTTGTTGAAAAAGTGCATGTTACGATTATCTGTATATTGTGGAAATTCTGAACCAACTGGCATATCTAAGGAGCAACACATGATATAGCAGTGAAACATACACTGTAAACTGAAGTCTTATGTCTTTTGGCTTCTGAGTCACAGAAGATGTAAAGGAGACAAGAAAACAAGTATATAATTAGACAGTGATAAATCATAAATTAAGAATTTTAACTTGGAGACATAAAAATGTAATAAACTGCCGATAAAAGTAGCAGCCTGATTGTCAAAAGACTTTTTTTTGTTTTGTTTTGTTTTTGAGACAGATTCTTGCTCTGTGGCTAGGATGGAGTGCAATGGTACGATCTCAGCTCACTGCAACCTCCGCCTCCTGGGTTCAAGCAATTTCTCTGCCTCAGCCTCCTGAGAGCTGGGACTAAAGGTGCCTGCCACCACACCTGGCTTTTTTTTTTTTTTTTTTTTGGTAGAGACGGGGTTTTACCATGTTGGCCAGGATGGTCTCGATCTCCTGACCTTGTGATCCTCCTGCCTTATCCTCCGAAAGTGCCAGGATTACAGGCCAGTAATCCTGACCAGTCAAAAGATCTTAATTCAGGTCCTACCTTTGCTTAAAGCTTACAGGGTGAACTTAAACAAGCTGCTTGATGATATTAGACTTTCATCAGATCTCCTACATTTGTTCATTCAGTCATTCAGTCATTCAATACTTATTCAGAGAGTTAAGAGTAAGGGAGTATAGGTATTATGTAGCAAATAATGTATTAGGCTCAAGGGCAGGGTTTTTAAATCTCAGCACTATTGGTATTTTTAGTTAAATAGGGAATTTCTCCTAAAATTGTAGGAAATATTGACATATTTGTACAAGAACTGGTTCTTGGAGACTAAGTAGAGGAAATAATTGATAGCATCTTCAGATTGCCATAATTGGACCCAATGAATCATTTCCAACCAGTATTCAAAATGTAAGTCCTTGGTAGACACTCTTGCCGCTCACTTACATCTGTGCCCATCCCTAAAGTGATTGCCGTGGGATCTGCCTGGCCAAGCCTGGGGAGTATGCCAACTGCCAAGCTGGGGCTGGAGAAGGATAGGGGCAACCTACAAATTATGAGTGGGAAATAATGGTGTCCTGAGGAAAGATGCTAGGCAAGATAAAACCTCCAGTGTTCACTATAGTATTTTATAAATCCTTTTTGCATTTGTTATTACATTTTATCCCCCAATCTGTGGTATAGGTAGGAACATCTTATGAGTCATTTTCTAAGCAAGTCAAGAGAAAGGAGTGATTTGTCCAAGCTTACATAATTAGTAAGTGATGGAGCCAAAACCTGAAGCTGGACCTTCTGGTCCCAAATGTTATACTCTTTCCATTTCTCATAGTTTCCGCTTGAGTGTTTTCTACCCAACTCAGGATGTAGGGATCCACATTGTAAGAGTGGAAGGTAAATTTTTTAAAATCCACAAGGAAAACTGGATATTTGGATAAATCATAAATTATCCATGTCTCAGAAGCAAATTAAGAAGCATTTCAAAGAAGTGACATGATCGGATGTCAGAAGATGATAAAAAATGTCACAGTAGAGGTAATTGCTTTGACAAGTATCTATGTAGAAGATATTATTGACATCCAAGAATCTTTCCATCAAGTAATGGGACAAAGAATTGAATTAAATAGAAAAAAAGTTGGATCCACAACTAATGACAATAGACAATGTCACCATAAGCTCTAAAAAGGAGAAAAGCAGAAAATCCACTCTAGTAAAAATTGCTTGAAAACAAAAATTCACAGGAAATGCTTCAAGTTAGCGACAACTAAGAGTAATTTAAATTGTCATTTGATGCCAATGAACAGAGAGTTGCTGCTAAGGTGGGTGGAGAATAAATTAATACTAGGAATATTCTTGAGAAATGAAGACATTAAGTCTATGGAAAAAGATTTAAGTTCAAAAATAAGAAAGTGAGCTCATGAATTAGGGCTGAAGAGAAGAAAAAATGTAAAACGACTGGTTTTTACATTTACAGTTAGATGCCAGTGTTTGTGGGTAAATGTGAAACTAACATTTGCAGCGTAATTGTGCCTCAGTTTAGAGTGAAGGAAAAGGCAGAGGTTATTTCTTTTGTATACAATTCTGATTTCTCATCTTTTGACAACTGAGTGTAGGGCTTTCTCCATTTAGTACTGTTCCCCGTCAGTGAACAATCTGCTCAGAACCATTCCAGAGTTCATGCTGATCCTTATTAGCTTTTCATTTCCCTGGGAGTTTCTCTCTGACACAAACAATACTTTCCAGTTACAAACAATTCTGCAGTATAAAATATCATCGAGGGCAATAGCACTTGCTTGTATTTCTTTTCCCTACATCTTATTGAAAAAGCTGCTGGTGTTATTTCAGGTCTTTCTCCAGACTGGTAAAAGTTGTAATTCCACCAATGATAAGTTGATTGGTCTCTGGTTTTTCTATTTCTTGCCCATCTTGGCATAAAAAATTGGACTAGTCACTGTTGTTTTCCTATGAAACTAAATGCAAGATTATTTATATCTTGGGCATTGAATGACATTTTACATTAAACATGCTATGTTGAGTATTATGGCTTACTTACCACAGGGCAAAGTATTTGAGAATTTCAAACTCTATATCCAAGGCTTACCTAATATTGCAACCCTGTCGCTGCAAGCCGGGGACACTTTATCATATAATTAAAAGAGCTATTTCACTGAGACCCCACTGCATGTCCTTGGTTGCAACTCAGGTAGAACATAAAGATGACACAGAACATATAGAAGATTAGTTGGAGAATATTCTGCTCCCTGAATCCATAAAACACGTCTCTGAATTCAAGCCTACATCATCTGCCCTTAAAAAGTATAATAGCTTCTTCAGTTTTCAACTGTCACTGCATTGCTGTACTTTCAAAAAGCTATTGAGACACTTGGAGTATGAAAGATGCTATATAAATCCAAATTTAATTCCATAGTCTTCCAGTAATTTGCCTCATAAATACTTCTTGGAGTAGTGAAATACTTTTTGGTTATAGAAATAAAACTTATGTATTCATGACCTATGTATTATTTCATCTTCATGGAAGTCAAAGGACTATTTCTGTGTTTATGCTACTGAAATAAATTTGTTATAGGTATTTTTATAAAGGTTGTCAGTACATGTTACATTGTTGTTGGAGGTGGCACTATTATCTGTTGCGGATTTTTCTGCAACTACTGTACTTTTTAATGCACATTTTTTAGTCATTTTAAGTGAATTGACTGAATTTTTGTTCATTAATAACTACTTTTATTTCTATGAAATCTCACAATTTCACAGGTGTTTGGAAATGTTGGCATAACCTTATGGTAAGGACAAATGAATGCGGGGAATGTCAACCCAAAAAGGCTTCAAATCACTGCCGAGGAGACAGTAGGAACCTTATTTGGCTTTGAGAAAAGGACATGGATTTAATGATTACTCAAGTCCATATTTTTTCCAGTGAATTCTGTCTTCCCATAATCTTTTCTCACTCTAAGCATGTCTAGAAACAATCCTTTTATCTTGACACAAGGAAGCCCCTGCTGTATCTGGAACATTAAATAAGAAACTTCAACACTTTTGTTGTAAAAGTCAGAAATCATTTTGAAATCTTGTAGCAATGTAGATTGCTACTTTAACAGGAAAACTTGTTAAAACTGTAAGCAAAACAAAGCCGCTAAGATATTCTGTCAAATGCAATGTGTAGTGATACCATTGAGGATTATCTTTGCATCTCTGCACTAGGAAAATCTAAGGATATGAGATTAAACCATCCAATTAGATGCTTAAAAAATAAAAAAATAAAAGGAGATTCATGGCAATCATGAATGGATGTGTGTGAGTGTGGATATGTGTGTTGGGGAGTTTACAAATGGAACAATTTATCAAGTATCAGGAACTACTGTTTATCTCATAGTAAAATTACAACTATTTGCAGTGTAACATGAAAGACTGTCTCATGATGTTATAGTGGAATTGTATTCATCTAATTTAGCTATTAAGTTTGAATCCCTACTGGTGCTGGAGGAAAAGGTGTGGGTGCAAAAGTATGTGAGATATGGACCCTGTCCTAAAAGAATGTAAGCTCTAGTGCAGATTATATGTGCAAAAATAAAATCCCACTTGGGATTCATTGTTTTCAGGAATACGTACCTGAATATAGAATAAGATTTTCTAATATTTTTAATGAACCTAATCAGGTTTAAAATATCCTATTTCAGAGGAAATTTAAGTACTTGCTTTTATAAAACTGGTGGCATAATTTTCACACTGTCTCCTCAAGGAAAAGAACAGAGCTCTGTCCATTGCTGTATGCACAGTATTGGCCTCAACTTCAACAGCTAGTCCCTGTGGAATAAGCAGTGATACCACCTTACATGCCTGTAATCACAGCACTTTGGGAGGCCGAGGTAGGGGGATCTCCTGAGGTTAGGAGTTTGAGACCAGCCTGGCCAACATGATCAAACCATGTCTCTACTAAAAATACAAAAAATTAGCTGGACGTGGTGGCGGGCACCTGTAATCCCAGCTACTCGGGAGGCTGAGGCAGGAGAATCACTTGAACTTTTTCTTTTGTTTCTATACTTCCCAGATAATCATTAATGATTAAATATTACTTATAGTGTGAAAAAATACACTTTAAAAAAAAAAAAAAGTAACATTGACTCTGGGTAACAATAGTGTAGCCTCCTCATTGTCTTCTATGTTTTTAAAATATTTGACTGGTGTAATCTCTAGTGTACTGGAATTCAGAAAAAGGTCATATTCTAACCTCCTCTCCTCCACACTAGTAATCACTTTTCATTTGTCAATCAATTACACCAATGAGACACTTGGAAGATGCCCCTCCCAGTCCCAGAGTACTTGAGTGCTCTCTTAGGTAGGACAGACAGGCTTGTTCAAAATAGAAGCGCGGTGGCTCAAGCCTGTAATCCCAGCACTTTGGGAGGCTGAGACGGGCGGATCACAAGGTCAGGAGATCGAGACCATCCTGGCTAACATTGTGAAACCCTGTCTCTACTAAAAAATACAAAAAAACTAGCCGGGTGAGATGGCAGGCGCCTGTAGTCCCAGCTACTCAGGAGGCTGAGGCAGGAGAATGGTGTGAACCCGGAAGGCGGAGCTTGCAGTGAGCTGAGATCCGGCCACTGCACTCCAGCCTGGGCAACAGAGCAAGACTCCGTTTCAAATAATAATAATAATAATATCATAATGTCAGAAGTTCTTAAACTGCTCTAGCATATTCTAACAAAATTCTGTTTGTTTGTTTTTTTTTTGTTTTGTTTTGTTTTAACTTTAGCTAATTCTACAGTGAAAAAATGATCCCAGGAAAGAACCAGTGCAACTAAGAGGCACCCAGTAGTGCTACAGATTTTTTTTTTTTTGAGTCAGAGTTTTGCTCTTGTTGCCCAGGCTGGAGTGCAGTGCCACAATCTTGGCTCACTGCAACCTCCGCCTCCTGGGTTCAAGTGATTCTGCTGCCTCAGCTTCCTGAGTACTTGGGATTATAGGCATATGCCACCATGCCCGGCTAATATTTTTTTGTATTTTTAATAGGGACAGGATTTCACCCTGTTGGCCAGGCTAGTCTCGAACTCCTGACCTCAAGTGGTCTGCCTGCCTCAGCCTCCCAAAGTCCTGGGATTACAGGCATGAGCCACCATGCTCAGCCAAAGTTACCCTTATTTTCAACACCCAAAGATAACCACTATTGACATTAAATCTCTAGTAGTCCCTCTAAAAGATGTGTCTTATGTTTTAATTATAGATAGTATTTACAATTTAAATGATACATTAGAGAGTTACAATTACCTTGTAATACTGTACATTGCTGTGCCACAGATTTTGCTGTGCATTGGATTAATAGCAGATAATTTGCTTGTAAATAGTAACATTCTAGGCCAGGCGCTGTGGCTCACACCTATAATCCCAGCACTTTGGGAGGCCGAGACGGGTGGACCATGAGGTCAGGAGTTCGAGACCAGCCTAACCAACATGGTGAAACCCCGTCTCTACTAAAAATACAAAAATTATCCAGGCCTGGTGGCACGCACCTGTAATCCCAGCTATTCAGGAGGCTGAGGCAGGAGAATTACTTGAACCCAGGAGGCAGAAGCTGCAGTGAGCTGAGATCGCACCCCTGCACTCCAGTCTGAGCAACAGAGTGAGACTCTGTCTCAAAAAAAAAAAAAAAAATCTATATAAAATTCCAAAAATGTCTTAAAATTAGTGAAAATAAAACATGAATATAAAAAATAAATTTATTCATTAAAAAATTCATGGCTTATATCACTCAATGAGAATACAAGAAAAATTATAAAAATCCAGCCTCACAAGAACATACTAAACAATGTGGTCTAGGATTTGGAGTTCTAAGACATGAAATTGATCCCTGAGTCCATGTAATGATCATATAACCTCGAGCATATCAATGAATCTTCCCAAAGCTTAGTTCTACCATATATAAAATGAAGATAATGAAGATTTCTTTGAAAACTTGTTGAGAATTAAATGATATAATGTACATGGAATTCTGTTTTAAACTTTTAAAGTGTGACTCAAATGACACTAGCACATAATTTAATAATTTGAACTTAAAATTTATTTCTTAAATTCAGTTGTTAAAATGAAATTATAGTTCTCTTTATCTGCCATTATGTAATTGTTCACAGAATGTAACTTAAAGTGAGTACTACCAACAAGAACTGTTTTCCAAATTTAAAAATTTAGAGATAGCATCTATGCTCAGATTTGAACATCAATAAGCTGACGCCTCTATCCAAATAGTAGCTCTGAATGCAGTTTTGTTTTATCTTTTCCATAAAAGTGGATTGTGAAAAATTTGTAAAACTTTAAATATAGGCACCACTGAATATAGTTTTAGTCAGTGTAAATAGTGTCAAATCAAGTGAGGTTAGCACTTTTAATTGGGCTAGCTTCTATTGTGAAACAATAAAATCTTCATATGAATGAACTTTTGCACTAACTCTTATACCCCTCTCAACCTAGATATTACAATAGTGAAAATGAATTCTGATATGATCAGGTTAGGGTTCATAGAGTTGAGGGAGCCACTGACTGTAGGAAGTATCTCTTACTTCCTGTGAGTAGCGCAGATTATGTCATCATGCCTCAAAGTAAGTTGGACACAAAGTATGAAAGCATTGTGCTTTAATACCATCTCAACGACAGCCTCAGGTTCCTCTTTGACAACTCAAGTAAATTTAACAAAGATGTGGCATCAAACCATATTACAAGCCTCTTGAAAGAGACGGAAATGAGAAATATTGAGATTTTATCCTATGCCATTTTACTGTGCAGTTGTCACTGAAATCAAAGATTCCAGAAAGCTCTTTCTGATATGACCTACAATGTTTATTATGGTACAGTTTGACCTAATTGTATAAATTACATCTAAGTGGAGGAACACCTTGACCTCCTTTGTGTTTTTGTCAGACTATGTTTGTGGTAAGCCTGCCCTGAGTCTATTGGGAGACTTTGCCCTACTGCTTGTTCTCAGAGCTTTCTGCCTTTAGAATGTTGCATCATCTTCTCTAATCTCTCTCAGTCACTTTTTTTTTTTTTTTTTTGAGATGGAGTCTACCTCTGTCTCCCAGACTGGAATGCAGTGGTGCAATCTCTGCTCACTGCAACCTCCACCTCCTGGGCTCAAGAGATTCTCCTGTCCCAGCCTCCCAAGTAGCTGGAACCACAGGCGTATGCCACCACGCACGGCTAATTTTTGTATTTTTAGTAGAGATGTGGTTTTGCCATGTTGGCCAGGCTGGTCTCCAACTCCTGACCTCAACTCATCCGCCCGCCTCGGCCTCCCAAAGTGCTGGGATTACAGGCGTGAGCCACCACACCCAGCCTCAGCTACTTCTTACCAAGAACTTCTCTTATCTGTCAGGACACAAGCAATAATGCTCACTCTCTCTCTTTTTTTTTTTTTTCTTTCAGAGCAGGTACTTCAAGTAGCCTCTTCTTCTAAGCTCTATTAAGCCTCATTTCCATCCTTTTCTTTTAACACTGAGCAAAGGTGCCAAACACTAAAATTTCTAAATAACTTTTCAATGACTGGAAAACAGTGTTTCCCTTGGTCAAGTGGTAGAAGAAAAGTTTATACAGTCTTTCTCCTAAGTCAGTTTGTTCTCTCCCATTTCATTCAACCCTGTGAAAGAATAAAAAATGCAAGTATATTGAAGAGTTTCCTCTTCCAGTCCCCAGAACAAACTTATGCCTTTATTCTTTTTCTTTCAGTTTTTTCTTTTTGTAGGAGAAATAATTTCCATAGTAAAATTTTGGTTGTTTAAACTACTTTGAAAAGAAAGAGGATTTACAGAAAATAATATTTCATTCATTCATTCACTCAATAAATTTATACTGGGCAATTGGTTAAGCTCATTCTAGTTATTGTGAACACAAAGATGAAGACAGCATAGCAAATGCTTCATAGTCCCTTAGGGAGAAAATGTATAAATAGGGAGATAAATTCAAGTTACCTTCAAACACTGGGCAGTACAGAGGATGAAACTAACTGTACTTAGGAAGATCGGGAAAGTCTTTTCAAAGATGGCTAAAGTATGAATAGAGATTTAAAGGAAGAGAAGCCTCCAGCAGGTAGAAAAGATCAGGGTAAAGTCATTCTAGGTACAGAAGGGTTGTACTCCCTTGCTGTTCACAGAACGGCAAATAAAGTCAAGTAATTGCATGGAAAGCAGCAACCATATTCTTCACAGCATCATATGGGACTAAAAGCCTTGAATTATATCCTAAGACACTGGAATATTTTGACCTGGGAAATGATTTATATCAATGGGCATTCGTAAAGATCTCTCTGGTAGCAGTTCTTTGCCCTCTTTGGGTGGATTACACGAGGGGTCCCCAATTTTTTTGGCACCAGGAACCGGTTTCGTTCGTGGAAGACAGTTTTTACAATTTTTTCATGGACTTGGCGAAGGTTGTTCAGAGGCATTAGAGGCTCATGAGAAGTGCTCAACCTAGATCCCTAGGTTCCACGCTCCTATGAGAATCTAATGCAGCCGCTGATCTGACAGGAGGCGGAGTTCAGATGGTAATGCTTGCTGCCTCTCCTGCCGCTCACCTCCTGCTGTGTGGCCCAACAGTAGAATAGATAAAGAAGTTGTGGTATATTTATACAGTGGAATCTTATACCGTGATAAGAATGAATGAACTCCAGTTACAGACAAAGTCATGAATGAATTTCACAAACATAAGATTGTATGAAAGTTGACCAGACACAAAATAATATTACAGTATTGTTTGAGTCTATTTATTTAAAGTTAAAACATCGGCACCAATAGAAGTCAACATAATGGCTACTCTCATGAATGAGGCTAGTTACCAGAAGTAGGATATAGTGGCTTCAGGGGTTTGAGTCAGGTTTCCTTTGCGAACATTTATCAAACTGTACGGTTCCAATTTACGCACTTTTCTAATGCATTTCAATTTAAAATGTACATCGGAAAGAAAAATGAAGTAAAATAATATGAGTAACCAGATTCTATTATGAACATACACAGTCTAATATTGTCAAATTTAATTAAAATCTAGACATGCTAACTAAATTTCCACTTAAATTGGTCATAGGGATATAATCCATTTAAAACATTGTGAGCTTTGAATTATTTCCCTTTCTCAATAGTATTGTGTACAATTCTTAAAAGTCAATCTTGTCAAAAATAATTCATCTTACCTACTCAAAATAATTGTAAAGCCTTGTTTCATAATTCTGTGAAACAATTCACTATTTCATGACATTTAAGAAAGTGTAGCTTTTTTCTCTCTTCTAAAACGACATGAAACCTCCTAGCTTTGTTTTCTGAGACGGTTATCTTAGAACAAAGTAAACAGAAATCTGTTTGGTACACAACTGATTTGAAATGCCTCCTATTTCCTCTTCTTCATAGTTTTCTGTTAAATGACTTCCAATGAGTTCATCTCAAATGAGGCAACATGGCTACTAGAAAGGCCACATGAAGTCCTCCATGCTCATAACTCTCTACAGCAATTTGATTTAAATTTTATTTTCTGAGATGTCTTCACTATTTTAAAAACAATAATAGTTTTCATTTGTGCCCTTCTGACAATTTCTGAAAAAGAGATAATTTAATATGTAAAAAATATGACGAAGAATTTGAACATAAAGACATGTTACAGTCTCTTCATCTTTCTTTTTGTAATTCCTATAATAGAAAGCTAGGTCATTCTGTGACAGAGGTTTAGCACCGGAATATCACACTCAATAGAGCATTTACTAAATGTCCTTGGGAATGTCCAGTAGGTCACATAGCTGAGATTGAAGAATTGTACTTGACCACTGGCCTTCTCCCATGCAGGTTCCCATCAGACAGCCAACTGCTTGCTGGAAAGTAAGAAGACGCATATTGGGGCTTTCTATTTTTACTTAAAGTCATATGCATTTTCTAGGTCTTATTTTCCCAACTTCATAAACTGATTTCCTCTCAGGTGTCTGCAGTTTAGATTAAAGTTTTTTTTTTTTTTGTCTTGAGAACTTTATTAGGGTTAGGAGACTCAGGTGCCAGTTGTGTCAGAATCTAAGCAGGTCACTTACTGTATCTTCAGGCATCATTTCTAAGTCAGCCTTTTATAGTTCATCAATCTGTTCCTCTAAAGCTTTAAATCCTCAACTAACTTCAAGTGTAACACTATTTAGAGAATTTTTTTTTTTTATCTCTAGGGCTCCATAGAAAATTCTAAATTTTTCTAACTATATTGTCCCACTATCTATAATCTTTGCTTTAGGACAATTTTGACAGTGTAAGCTAATTTTAAGGGAAAAAAAAGGATTGAGCTTGTGTTCTGACCTCAAATTTGTATTTTCTCCTTGATGTATTGCAGTTTCTGACAAGACAAGATTTAAGATTTTCCTCATGATAAGTCTTAACCCCAACTAGAGGTTCAATGAGCAGGCTGCTAGAACCCTTCTTGGGTAACCCTAAAAGTGTATTAGTGTTACTGCTTTGTCATTTCCAGTTTAGCTCAGAAGCCAAGAATATTTGTAGAAGTTATTTTGTCTGTAAACTGCATTTATTTATTGTGTGTGTGCATGTTTATGTGTTATTATTGGGCTCCCATTCAAGAATGTAAACTCCATGAGTACAGAGATTATGTCCATTTATATGCCTGAGCTGTGGTATCTCCAATGTCTAGAATAGTGCTTGGCACAGAGTAGTTGCTCAAAATATATATTCATGATTTCAAGAATATTAATGTGTTAGAATGTTAGTTTGTTGCCTTTTGGACAAAAACTGTGTTATACTGCACTTTACATATCATGTCATGTGACTACTTATAGCCTGTTGATGGAAATATATTGTTGTCTAAACCAGGGATTGACAAACTTTCTTGAAGAGCCAAATAGTAAATAGTTTTGGGTTTGCAAGCATTAAAATCTCTCTGACAAATACTTAACTTTGCTACAAAGACTTAATTTTGCAGCAGTGGCAGAAAAGTAGCCACAGAAAATATGTAAATAAACAGGTATCCAGCCCACCCACCTCTTGTTTTTGTTTGACCCTTGAGCTAAAAACAATTTTTAGATTTTTAAATGGATTTCTTATATCCAAAGAAGAATGATATCCCATGTGTCATGGGATATTGACATGAAATAGAAACGGAAATCTGAATATTACTCCCATCACCCTTGGGATATTATTCTTCTGGAAATTATAATTTCCTTGTTAATAAATAAAATTTTATTGCAATATAGCCATGCCCATTCATTTAAGTATTATGTAAAAGTGCATTTGCATTCTAATGTGGAGTTCAGTATTTGCAAGTACTAAGCAAACTACAGAGCAGAACCTCTTAAAAATAGGCTAAAATGATAAGGCTTTTTCTTTTTTTCTTTTTACATTTTCTGGTCATAACAATCTCCATATCTTCAAAACATATAAAAGTTCAAAGCTTAACTTTTGGGGGGCTTATGGCTCCTACAATTATAACATGGCAATGGTAACAAAGATAGAAAAATATGTTACTCTATGCATATTAGTGAGATCTGTACATGTAGAACAAAATGCTTAGTTACCTATAATAATTGATTCAAGAATCAGATGCATAAGTGATACACACATGTGATGCTAAAGAATCATATAAATCAATCAGGCTAGGTTTCTCAACTCTCTATCAACTTTACAACAATTCTTTACAATGTAATGGAAATTAGCTTCTCACTTTTATCCTCTGATGCAGTTGAAATTGCTAATGAAAAATCTAGAAAATCTGGACTTCAGTTAATCACGACTTGGCTGTAGATTATTGTGTTCTATAAACTGTAAAAATCAAATGAGCGTTACTTATGTTTATTTGAAAAAACTAAAGTATGTTTCTCACAAATTATAAAAAAGCTGTTAACATTAGGCAAAGCATATTCAACTGATTAAAATACAACAATATGAGCTTTCTCTAATTAGAATATGAGCTTTAGGAGGACAGGTATGTTTGTATCCTCAGTACCTAATAACTTAATGAAAGAATTAATGAATAGTGCTTACAAAGCCATTCATTCATTCATTCATTCATTCATGGTGCATCTGATCAAGAAATAATCATTTGATGGCTATTCTGCACTTGTACTGTGAAAACACAAAGACATGTAAAAAAGTGCCTCTGTCCTTTAGCATCCTTTTCACTGAGAAGATAACATATAACTAAAAAAAGTAGACATAACAGAAAGTTTAAATATTAATTTAAAGTAAAAGGCATTAGATAGCAATGTATTGTTAGGTGCCAAATAAGTAATACAGGAAATAAAGGCTACAACAGTTATGAAGTGGAAGGATCACTGGGCTCTAGAGAGGTCAACAAAAGCTTCCTGATAGAGGAAAGAACTATAAAGACACTTAAAGAGTGAATAAACACCCATTGTATCCCCAAAATATGCCCATATATTATGTAGCAATAAAAAATTTATAAAATCATCCTGTAAGTATTTGATAAATACATCAATAAGTCTAATGTTTAGACAGCTAAAGTGAATGAAGAACACAAATAGGTAAAACTGCCAGCTTTCTGGACGCTACTCCTAGATTGACCAGAAGGTTCAAGGTGAACAAGTATCTACTCAAAGGCAGAATAATCAATTCTGCCCTCTTTCCACTTATCCTCCACCACTGGCTGAGCCTGAGTGTACAGATCCACAAAGTAACCTAAGAACAGTAGAGTCTAGAGCAGAGGGGCAAAGTGAGCACAGGATTATCCCTGAAAATTTGGATCCTTAAATATTCGGGAAGATGATTGTCCTCAATAACCTTCAATTTTTTTCTAACAAACAATCAAAGTCAGCAGCAACCTTCTCTCAAAACAAGGTCTAGTAGAGGGATTACTACTGTTGTCTTGGAGTTACACTCACCTGTTTGTCTTAAACTTTTTCAACATGACCAATTATTGTTTCCCTGCATCTTTAAAAAGTTGTTAGCATTTTGCCATGTGAAGTGAAAATGTTCAATTTTATTTATTTATTCACTTTGTATTTTATTTATTTATTTATTTATTTTTGATACAGAGTCTCACTCTGTCTCCGATGCTGGAGTGCACAATCTTGGCTCACTGCAATTTCCGCCATCCAGGTCCAAGTGATTCTCCTGCCTCAGTCTCCTGAGAAGCTGAGATTATAGGTGCATGCCACTATGCCCAGCTAATTTTTGTATTTTTAGTAGAGTTGGGGTTTCACCCTGTTTCCAGGCTGGTCTCAAACTCGTGACCTCAAGTGATCCACCCACCTCAGTCTCCCAAAGTGCTGGTATTACAGGCGTGAGCCACCACACCCGGCTGAAAATGTCCAATTATTTAATGATGGAAAAATTTTCCTGTGTTGTTCATTAATGATAAAGAAGAAACATTTGAAATCCAGTTTAAAAAAAAAAAGTAATGTTTCTTTACCATTGTGTTTTTAAATGTTTCATATTTAAATTTTCATGTAACATGTGGAGTTAGTATTTGCAAATGCATTTACAGAGAGGTTTTTTTTCAGGGTGAGTAACAGAGATGTGTTTCCTAACATGTATTCCCTTTATGATTCAGATTCTTATGGGATGCAATCACCAGCAATATTTTTTAAATATCATTTTACAAAGTACATTCACCTATTTCAGCTACCAATTTATATATTTACAAAAGTCAACATTGTGCTAAGCAAGGATACTATTAAATGTGGATAATGTAGATTTATATCTTCAAGGAATAAAAAAGTACAAACTATGGTGAGAATAAAATAATCTTCTATAATTTTGCAGGGTTTTCCTCTCCTGATTGAACTATCTTTTTTGGTAAATGCTTGGCTATGTAGTGTTCTTGGTAACAAAACAATACATGAAATCACCGCAGTTAACCCTTGAAGTATCTACCAAACAACCAAGCTGGGCTTAGCAGGAAACATTCCATGATAGATAACATAAATTCCCGTTTTCTAATAGCTGAAAATCTAGTATACGTGATAACATTTACTCAGATAGTAATACAGAGGAGAAGGGGATTTTAAAAACCCTTGATGATGCCTTCTCATGTCACTAAAAATAAAATTTTACTTCATTACTGTTGTCTATAAGACTCTGAATGATCCAATCACTCATCATCCAGCCTCACTAGATACATTCTTGATCATCATAGTTCACCAAGTTCTTTTGTGGTCTAGGTTCAGAAATGACAGATTGCCATTTCTATGTCATGGCACTTGGCAAAGCGAATCTCATGGCTAATTCAAAGTCATGAGGCAGGGAAATACATACTGCCCACAGTGGGAGGACCCTGAAAAAGTACATGGCGAAGGGTATGGAAGAAGGAACGGCTAAAGAATTGGGGCCAATAACCACCTACCACACCAGATTATGTGCAAATTATTTTCTGTTCCAGCCACACTAATTTCACATTAGTTGATAACTTTACTTTGGAGTGATTGTTGACCACCCACACATTGTTTATGTGATTCACCACATGGCCACGCATTATGCCTGGGAGAAGTGCATTTTGGCCTCATTTGTACTGACAAGTGTTTTGGACGTATGTCTCCCTGTTCAGTTGGACGTGCCTTGAAATACATCTGTCATTTATAACTACCAAAAGCCTCACCTACATATCTACACAGTGTGAGCACCCTATAAATGCTATCTTTTAATGGATTGCTTTATCCTGTTTTGATCTGTGAGTGACCAATACATTTTCATGAGTCTGATCATTTGGAAGCATTAATATTCAAAATCTTTCTAAGCTACTCACCTGCATCAGTTAAGATGATTGAGACTCTAGGACTGATCTAAAACCAGACACACAAGACTTTGTTCTTTCATTTCTATAAATATGACAATTTTAATTTCGATGACAGAAATAAACTCCTAAGGCAGTGTCTCTCAAACTTTAATGTGCATTTGGTTCACTTGGGGCGTCTTGGTAAAATGCAAATTTTGCCTCAGTAGCCTGGAGTGAGACCTAAGAGTAGGCCTTTCTAACAAGGTCCCAGCTGAGGTTGATGCTGTTGATGCCTGTGCCAAATTGAATGGCAAATGTCTAAAGGAGTCAGCAGTATCCTTTATATAAGAATAGAATCCTTATCCATAAGTGATATAATAACTGCATTTAAGAAAAGCAACAAGAAGTGACCTTAAAATGTCGATTATTATAACATTTTGTTGGTATATCATGGGCCAGTTTTATGTGCTGAAAATTAGTAGAATTTATATTTTGGAAATAGATCTCTAATCCAAATAAAACCATATTCATCAAATAGCAATTACTTTATTGCTGTATTGCAGGTTCTGGTTGTAGGCAATGAATGCAGATTATACCTGGATGAGTAAATTGAATCAATGCTCATGAGAATTTATAGAATTTACTGGTAATTCAGTATTTCTCACATCACAGTAAATCATCAGTTTTGGTGTTCATCACTAACATAACGTACTGATTTACTTAGAGAATAAAATACAATATATTTTGAGTGAAGATACTTATTCTTTTATTCATTTGGAAATATTTAATACATACTAGGATATTAAATGGTGGTAGTTGAAGATAAAACAATGATGATGATATGTGACACCTATTCTCAATGGGTTCATAAGCCAGAGAACAAAAATGGGTAATGAAATAATAAAACAATAAAATAATACGGGAAGTACTATCTTCCTTAAGAAATGAGCAGAAGTGCTAAGGAAGTCTGTGAAAGGAAAAATTACATGAGACTGAAGAAAAACAAGAACAGACCAAAATTTATGTATATGTATATATGACAGAAACAAAAGCCTGTATGTGTATATATATCTAGATAGATATCTAGATATAGATATAGGCATATGTGGAAAAAGAAGAGAGACCAGTAGAATGATTAAAATAAAAAAACAAGAATCCCTCAGCCAGAGTCCCATCTAGAACCTTTAATAAAGCATGGTAAGGTACGCATATGGAATCAGTTTTGATGAGAAGTATTTTCTATCTTCTATGTATTTTAAAATTTGTGCCAGACACAGTGCCTCATGCCTGTAATCTCAGCACTTTGGGAGATCACGGCAGGTAGATTGCTGGAGGCCAGGAGTTCAAGACCAGCCTAGGCAACATGGTGAAACTCTGCCTCTACAGAAAATACAAAAATTAGCGGAGTTTAGTAGCATGTGCCTGTAGTGCTAGCTACCCCGGAGGCTAGGGTAGGAGGACTGCTTGATCCCAGGAGGCAGAGGTTGCAGTGAGCCAAAATCACACCACTGCACTGCAACCTGAGTGAGAGAGTCAGATCCTATCTCAGAAACAAAAACAAACAAACAAAAACGTTATTGAAGGAAAGGAAATACAGTGAAATTTCATTTGAGTTCTAGTATCACCTTCCACTTTTGCTCCTACTTGAATATTTACTTTTCCCACCACCTTTCTCAGTTTTGGGATTTGTAAATGAGTTGGTCTTTAATATACAGAGCTCTATTCAGAATCTATTACACCCCTCCCTATACACTGCGTGGAAAACACAATGATTTGGAGTAGTCTTGAGAAGAATAAAAATAGTGATAGAAAGTGGAATCAGAAGCAAAGATTAGAGAAAAAAGGGTTGGGGGATTTACTCATCAAGAAAAGATCACGGGGGAGCTTTGGTTTTATTTTGAATTTTGGACTGGGAATACTGAACAGTTATTTGCTGATCAGAATAGGGCAAAAAGAATATGCTTCAGTCAGACACTTAAGTAAGCACCTGTCCACATTTGCCTCTGGCCAGTATAGCTTGCTCCTCCTGTGAGTGTACCAAGAGCAGGGCAGGTTTCCACCACTCGGTCACTGGCCAGTGAGACTTGCCAGCCTTCTAGACCAGCATATTCAGGTTCTGGCCATAATAGGATCAAATGGGGCCAGGTGCTCTCTCTCAAGAATGTCTGGCCTCGTCTCACTTTTGATAGTCTGTGTAAAATTTCTAGGTTTCTTTGATAACCAAAATTGTGAGCTTGGATAAAGACCAGTTCATCACAGCACAACTAAGGTTACTAAGGCCATTTTCCGTGTTTGGTGCTCTAAACAAATACAAAATGCTATTACGCCTAAGTGCTTTTTCGACCTAAAAAATGCCCCTCAAACAAACAAACAAACAAAATCCTAAAACACCTAAAACCTCTCTTTATTGCCCTGAAAGTGGTTCTTCATTCTTCTTTTCAGTGGGATGAAAAGGCAATTATGTTTGTTTAGAGAGCTTATTATTATGCAAAGTAACTTTCAGCACCACACACACAAAAAATGAAGATTCTGGGATTCATCACATTTGAAGTGTCATTATAATTTGATACAATTGCATTACAATAAGGAAAGATTCTAGGAGTATGTATGTAAGTACCAATGTACTTTTTCACAAGAAACATAAGGTCCATTAATTCTTGGTGCCAAACTTAAGCATAGCCAGCCCCAGATATCAGAACGCCTGTTATTTTTTCATTTGTACACCACCAACCTCAGCAATCTTTGACTAAGGGCTTATAAAGAATATATATATATATATATATACATCCTCAAAGCCATCCAAACAGTTTACATGAATTGATCTGTTACTATTAAAACTCTCAACAAGCATTGTAATTTGGCAGGTAACTGGTTTAAACCATAGAGCAGCAGCTGTAGCTAATAGAAACATGCAAGAACAATGTCTAGCAAACCATGCAGCCCCTGTGAGAAAATATCTCTAGAAGATACTGCTAATAATAAGAATTCTTGAGAGGCCACTAAAAGGCAATGTTGCTTCATGAAGTGCATATTTAATACAGCTCTCCTTCCTTTGGCTTGAAAAGAATCATACTTCTCTTTCTCAATATCTGACCTGGGAGGGATCACCTTGCCTGAAATATAGCATGAGCACTGCTGACACTTCAAACAAATTTTCTAAATGTCTCTTAGACAAATACAAATTAAGGCATTTAATGTTCATGGTGAAGTCAATTAATGACACCCTTTCTTCCTTCCAAAGATCTCATGCTTAACCTGACCTCTTCCGCACTCACATTTTTCCAAGTAAAGAATATAAATACGTAGATGAACAAAACATTTCTAAATGCAAAGTAGAATATTTGTAAATATTTTCATAAGAAATTTAGCATAGAAGCACCTGAATTTCTTGACTTGCTGATATGTTAGCACCATTAATTTACAATGTGACCATTACTTACTATAGGTAAGACTTCATCCATTAGTTTTATAATAATTATTTGAATAATAGCTGTATTGAGTTATAATTTACATGTGATACAATTTACTTATTGAAAATAGGCAAGTCAATGGTTTCTAGTAAATTTATAGAGTTGTGCAACCATCACCATATCAATTTTAGAACATATTACCTATAAAAGAAACATTTTACCTTTTAGCTATCACTCCCTAAAAACCTGTCGTCCCATGTATTCTTAAGCAACTACTAATCTTTCTGTCTCTATATTGTTGCCTATTCTGGATCTGTCGCCCAGGCTGGAGTGCGGTAGTGCAATCTCGGCTCACTGCAAGCTCTGCCTCCTGGATTCACACCATCCTCCTGCCTCAGCCTCCCGAGTAGCTGGGACTACAGGTGCCTGCCACCCCAGCCAGCTATTTTTTTTTTTTTTTTGTATTTTTAGTAGAGACGGGGTTTCACCGTGTTAGCCAGGGTGATGTCGATCTCCTGACCTCGTGATCCACTCGCCTCGGCCTCCCAAAGTGCTGGGATTACAGGTGTGAGCCACCGTGCCCGGCCATTATTCTGGATATTTCATATAAATGAAATCATTAGGTTTTATAATTATTTTTACTAATTAACTAAATTTAAGTAAATATATTTCATACTCTTAAAAATTATTCTTTTTTCTGAGCCAGGTGTTATGTGCCTGTAGTGTTTATAGGGTTATGATTATAGCTTACATTTAAAGCTCTATGAATGCAAAGGTAAGAATACACATTGGTTCTTGAACAACATGAAGAGGCCCCAAGCCCCTAGGCAGGTGAAAATCTCCCAAAAAACTTAACTAATAGCTTACTATTGGCTAGAAGCCTTACTGATGACATAAACAGTTGATTAACACATATTTTATGTATGTATTATATACTGTATTCATCCAATAAACTAGAGAAAATAAAATGTTATTTTAAAATCATAAGCATGATAAAGTATAGTTACTATTAGTGGAAGTGGATCATCATAAAGGTCTTCATTCTCATCATCTTCACATTGAATAGGCTTAGGAGGGAAAATAAGTTGGTCTTGATGCCTCAGGGGTGGCAGAGGCAGAAGAGGTGGAGGAGGAGATAGACGAGAAGGCAGAGAGGTAGACACTTGATGTAACTTACAGAAATACAACATAATTTCTGTCTGAGTCTTTTGCTTTCATTTCTCTCAAAATATTTCCATATGGTACAAATGCTTTCTTCTCCATTTGCTTTAGTTTCAGTGATTGTATCATAGAAGGGTTAATATTATAAAAACAAACAAGCAAAAATCAAAACAGTCTTAAATAATCAAAATCCTTCTGGCAGATTGTCTAGTGTCAATTTGTTTTCTGGCACTGATTCATCTGCATCTTCTTCCTCATTGCCTGGCACTGGTTCAGAAGCACCCATCTCCATCAAGTCATCTTCTGCTAATTCTGCTAATTCTTCTGGTGTGGTATCTATTTGTTCTTAAATTTCTCCAAGATCTTTGTCTTGAAACCCTTTATACCCCCACCTTTTTTTTTTTTTTTTTTTTTTTTGCCATATTCACAATCTCTTTCATTATTTCCTTGATTGCCGCTGTTTTAAGTCCTGTGAATTCATGTACAACATCTAGACACTGTTTGCTCCAGCAGGAATTTATTGTTTCTCACTTGATGACTTTCACAGCTTTTTCTACAACAATGATAGCATCTTCAGTGGTGAAATCCTTCTAGATTTTGTTGACATTCTTTGTGTTGGAGTTCTTTTCCATAGCATTGGCAATCCTTTGTATAGAGTACTGTGTGTAATGAGTTTTAAAGGTCCTCATGACCCACCACACATGCAGAAATGTGAGTTAGAAATGTGCTGAGTTAGAAATGTGTTGAGGAGGAAGCAGACCACTTTGATGCCTTCCATGTTTAACTCATGGAGTTCTGGGTATTGCCCAACATCAAAAGAATTTTAAAAAGTAGTCCCTATGGGCAAGGTACTTCCTGACTTCAGGGACAAAACATTGATGCACCTCTTCCAGGAAAAGTGTTCCCATTGTCCAGGCCTTCTTTCTGTGCAATCAAAAGATGGCAGTAGCTGTTATTTTTTTTCCCTTCAAGGCTCAGGGGTTGGCAGCTTTATACATAAGAGCAGTCCTGATCATGAGCCTAACTACATTCGTTCAAAATAGGGAGTTAGCCTATCCTTTCCTGCTTTAAATCCTGCTGCTCAATTCTCTTTCTTACTAATAAATGTCTCTGTGACTTTTGTTTTCAGAATATGGCACTTTTGTGCTCATTAAACACCTGTACAGACAGATATCCTTTCTCCTTAATGATTTCCTTAATAGCATCTGAGAATTTTTCTGCTACCTCTTGGTTTGCAGAACCTGTTTCTCTCTTTACCTTGGCATTTTTTTATACCAACTCTCTTTCTAAAGTTATCAAACCATCCTTTGCTGGTATTAAGTTCTCTATGTTTAGATTCTTCACCTTCCTTTTGCCAATTGTCATGTAATAACTTCAATTCTTCTCTAATCATATTAGAGACTAAAGGTGTGACTCTCTTATAGAAAGAAGTCCTGCACCCATATAAAAACTGCATTTTCAATATGACATAAAAAGGTATTTTGCAAAAAGTACAATGTTTTTGCCCCTGCTGATGTAGATATAATAATGGTTTCAATAATTCCCTCTTGTCTTTTTAACTATAGTAACAAAAAATCCTTACACTGGATTGTTTGTCTTGAAGTGGCAGTCAACCACAGTTGCAGTACAATTTACAGTACATATCAAGCAATTCGACTTTGTCTTATAATGTCATGACTTTTGTTTACTTCTTGGAAGCACTTCCAGCATCACTATGGCACTTCTTGTGACCCCAATGGTATTATTCAAAGCTTATGATATTGCACTAAACATGGTTGAAAATAAACATAAGAACCTCGAGAAATCACTTTTTACTACAATGCATAATTTATTGCAGAGATGAATTTCTCCCACAAAGATGATTACTACCACACAGTGTATTAAGCAGATGCTTATCACTCAAGCTCACCACAGTAGCAACAGGAAGTGGCTACAAAATTGTCACAGTACAACAATATGTACCACAGTTAATTTTATGTAGTTATCATTTAATACTGCATCTTTACATTTATTTATTTTCCCTGGACTGTGAGTAGCACTATGCACAGTCTGCATAAGTTTAAGTTTTTATAATAGATTTGTCTATGTTTTATAGTAGTAAATGACAAAATAGACTAGTATCTTCATATATTATGTGCATTCATGGCATACTTTTTTCTTTTTTTTTTCTTATATTTTACTTTTTATTTTTACTTAATATAGTTTGAATTTATCCCCTGTTGCTAAGTATTCTTCTACATTTTTCTTTTTCTTTGGTTACATGAAATCCCATTATTTGAAATTATGATATACATAGATATATCTCATGATTACATATATACACATACACACATACATATATAACCATTTTCTTACTGATAGGTATTTAGATATTTTCCATTATTTTATCATAAAAAATAATTTTTCAATGGACAGACAGGTAAATCTATTTTCACATTTATAATAATCTTCTCAGAGTAAATTCCAAGGAATGGAATTATTGGGTCAGAGTGTACATAATTTTTAGGATTTAAGCCTCCTAGAAAGTTTACACTTGGCTGGGGTGTGGTGGCTCACGCATCTAATCCCAGCACTTTAGGTGGCTGAGGCAGAAGGATTGCTTGAGGTCAGGAGTTTGAGACCAGCCTGCGCAGCATAGTGACACCTGTGTTTGTTTGTTTGATATTTCTAGGCTACACAGTTTGTCTGCCAGTTTTTTTTAAACTGTTGCAAATCTCCAAAAAGTTTCTCAATATATTTATTGAAAAAAATATCTATTTGTAGGTGGACCCACATAATTCTAATGAGTATTGTTCAAGGGTTAACTGCATATAAACACAATTTGACCAGTCATTGAAACAAAGCTTGTTTCTAACTTATTAGCTTATTACTGATTTCACAACCTCAATGCAACTTCAATTATTAATATGTAAAAGTATATTTTGGTAAAACATATTCCCAATTGTTTCTGTTTGTTTATGAAATTATTTTGAAACATAGAGAAATACCAGTTTACTACCAGTAACAATAAACTTCGAAGCTTATAGAGAAAGATAATCTCTCTCTCACACACACACACTGTATGATATGGTTTGGCTCTGTGTCCCCACCCAAATCTCATCTTGAATTGTACTCCCACAATTCCCACATGTTGTGGGACCTGGTGGGAGATAATTTGAATCATAAGGACTGTTTTTCTCATACTGTTCTCGTGGTAGTAATTAAGTCTCAGAAGATCTGTTGGTCTTGTCAGGGTTTCTGCTTTTGCATCTTCCTCATTTTCTCTTGCCGCTGCCGTGTAAGAAGTGCCTTTCACCTCCTTTCATGATTCTGAGGCCTCCCCAGCCATGTGGAACTGTAAGTCCAGTTAAACCTCTTTTTCTTCCCAGTCTCAGGTATGTCTTTATCAGCAGCATAAAAATGAACTAATACACTGTGCTTCAGGAATCGTATTTCTTTATTGCCCAGGGATATTTTGGGGCAGTGTGAAGCACAGGGACTGGTGTCCACTTTGAAGATTCCTTAAAAACAGTGCCCTAATGGGTAACTATGTGAGATGATAGATATGTTAATTTGTTTGACTACAGTAACCATTTCACTATTATCTTAGTTCATTCATGTAGCTCTAATAAAATACTTGAGACTGAACAATTTATAAATGAGAGAAATCTATTTCTTCCAGTTCTCGAGGCTGGGAAGTCCAAGATGAAGGCTTTATCATTTTGTTTCTAGTGAGTACCTCTTTGCCATATCCTCACACGGCAGAAGGCAGAAGGGCAAAAGGGAAGACCTGCCACTCAAGAACTTTTACAAGTCATTAATCTCTTTACTAGAATTCCATCTCATAATTACAGATTCTAAAATGTTCCACCTCTTAATATTGTTGCATTGGAGACAAAGTTTTATGGGAGGCAAGGCCCTTGACCCCCCAAAATTTCAATGATAAATCAACTCATAATAAGACAGATTATTAAGAGAAAAGACATACAAATCTATTAAGCCATGTTCATGGGGAGAATCACAGAGGATTCTTCCAACAACATCCAGGAGCTTATATATCTGCTTAAGAATGGGGGCTTGGATCCTGGTAAAACAGGTTATAAGGTGGAGGAGAAGAATAATTATATTGAGTGGCAATAACTGATTGCCTGGATGAATTATTGGATCAAGGAACAGAAACTGACTTGTAAATAGTTATCTTTGGAATTGAAATGATCCTTCGAGTCAGTCTTTATCTTAAAAAAGGGTATATTTTTTAGCCTTTGTTCCTTTAATGTATAATGAAATAACAGGGAGGGGAAGAGGAACAATTGTTCTCTTTGGTGCCTCAGTCTCATCTTTACATAGATAAGCGAAAAGTCCCTTCTAGAGCTTACTGACCTCTCAGAGTTTTTAAATCAAAATACTCATGATTACAGTGAGCCAGATTTTGGTGTAAAACTTCCTGCACTCCTTCAGTTGTAACATGAGTTTTGGAGGGAACACAAACACTGAAACCATAGCAAAAACTATGTATAAGTATACCAAAGCATTACATTTTGTGCCTTAAATTTGTACAATACAATAATTTCTTTTAAAAAAGAGCAACTGCTAATACACATGCACTATTATCTCTTTGTTAGAACCATTGCTATGGGTTCTTGTCTCTTTTGCTTCCCATCTTCCTTTAACTTAATCTATTCTCTACCACAAAGAGTCTGAATGATATATTTAGAACATGTCACTCCTCTGCTCAAAACCACCCAATAGAATCCCATCTCATTAAAAATAAAATCCAAAGTTCTCTCTGAGGCCTATATGATGTTGTCCCTTGATCTACGACATCATCTCTTATAATCACTTTCTCAGTGGACTCTCCTACTCTGCTCCAGCCATTCTGGTTTTGTTGTTGCTTTTGAACACACCAAGCATGCTCCTGCCTCAGGGCCTTAGAACTAACCAGCTCTCTGCCTACCACAATTTCACAGTTTCCCCTAATTATTTTCATAGCTCATCTCATTACTTTATTTAAATCTTTATGCAAAGAATTACTTTATTTAAATCTCTAGCCAAAGTCTCTAAATTTATTTTCATACATAAAAGAATACCCTGCCCTCCCATTCACTTTCTAGTCCCTTATTCTGTCTTTTTAGAATGTATCACTACTTGATGTTTTATTTGTTCATTTGTTTGCCCCAAACATAAATTCCATGATAGCAAGAAATTTGTTTGTTCATTGCTATATCTCTAGTGCCTAGGAAGTACCTGGGTTATTACTCAGTATACATTATATTTAATAAACATCTGTTGAACGAATGAATGAATGAATGAATGAACAGATGGATGGATGGATGGATGATTGGATAAATAAATAAATAAATAAGTATTGATCCTCTTTCCTTCAGATAAATAAATCCAAATTAGAAATGTGGAATTTCTATAGACTTACTTTTTCTGAGTTCAATTCAAAATATTCATTCTGTTTTTAGGGCTTACAGATGAGCTTCAGCCTGAGTAGACATCTTTCATCTCTTTTCTTCTTCCATTATTGTACACTTTGTTAGAAAAACTGGGAGCTATAGCCGTTTTTTACTTTATACAAACTGTCCTTTTTGTATATCATACTGTTAAATAAACTGAATTTATGATTTATATCTTCATGGTATTTCCAGATACATTTTTACTTGCTTTTCAATCAGTATTTGTGGGATTTTAATACATCTAAACAATGCCAGGGAATACATATTTATTGCCTGATCATAAAGAAAAAGTTCTTTCTTTAATTCTTATATGGAGAGTCACAACTATTTAAAAAAAAAAAAAAGCTATAAGACATACCACTTCAGAAAATTTAGCAAAATGTGAATTATACACTTTCTGTACTGCCAAGCTAAAACTTATAGCCAACTCTATACTGTAAGAATGTTGGAAAGTCTGGATAATCTAAGGGTTTTGAGTGAAAATACAGTATGACTGCTTTAACTAATTCAGTACCATTAAAAAATCAAAACCGTGAATTTTAATTTTACATAAAAACAAGAGAGAAAAAGGCACATTACATATTGCAGTCATCTAGTTGAGCCCCAAGCACAAGAGCAGAGAATTGCAGAGGAAGGATACGTTAGGGCAATACCCAGCAGAGGCCAGGTCACACTGAGGTTTACAGAGGCAATGCAGAGAAAGGAGCTGAGTCTCAATGAGACCTTAGAGCCAAGAGCAGAAAGGAAAAGTGTCTTTGAGCCTGGATCCAGGAGCTATAATGGCTATAGTTTGCCAGACAGTGCCAAACAGAAACAAAAATTCAAAGATGAGTTGCCCAATTGTTCTAAGAAGATACTCTCGTCTTCCATACTGCAGTACCAGGGACTCTGCAGTGGGAGGGAAGGCTGGCACTTTTCAATTATATAACATTTATTTTTGCCTCTGCTTATCTGCCCTAGGAGGCAATTACCTTTCTGAGAAGAGAGGCAGGGGCTGGCAGAAGGCCTTGAACATAGTAGGCAGTCAACACATTTGTTGAATAGTAAGTCTCAATTATCCTCCTTCCTCTCACCCTGCAGTGAATCCTTCATAAATAAGTATGGATAATCCACAAAGTGTATTTTTACTTTAAAACAAAATACATCTCTTAAATATTTCTCTTACAGAGGCACTTTGAACTGAAAGCAAACACAAAGTTTCCATATGAATACTATTTTGAGAAAATGTTAAGTTCACCAAACAGCGATTTTTAAAAGTGGAAGGGCCTTCTTAACCGTTACCACAGTATGTCGTCCCTACCCAATGTTTTCATTGCCACTATTTGACTACAGAACAATGAGGTATGGATGGATCTAAGACTGGCTGGAGAGGTCCCAGGGTGAGAACAAAATGGAATGCACTGTGCACTGGGCCTAACAGATGGAGAAAGCCTCTGATGGATGACTCTCTGGAAGCATCAGAGACCACTGGCTCTGGGTGACTTGGCTCAGGCTATTAGCAAAAAAGAAGTTTGATTCAAGCCAGTTTTTTATCGATAAGGATTTTACTGTGCAACCCCCACCGAGCATTTGAATTCGAAATGAAATGTAATTTAGACTTCGCTTAATCTTTTGGACTTTTCTTGTTTTAATTTTACCTTTTGTAAAAATAACAAAAACTGCTGATGGTACATAGAGATTTGTATTCCTGACATGTAAAATAATCCATTTAAATACTTCGTGCTAGTTCCTTCTTTCGAAATAAGTTCTTCAGGAATTTAAGTTCATTGAGAGTCAATATAGGTATGTTTGCCAGTACCACCAGCAGTTCTAGTCAATGTGGTTTATGAAAAAAAAATTTAATAAGAACTCTAAAATTATCCCAATGTAACCTTTTAATTAAAGAACTAAAAAATTATGTATTGATCATACCAGGGTTTCTTCTAACTTCATACTGGCTTGTTTGTGAAAGAAAAGTCTTTAAAAAGGCTACCTGTAGGTGATGAAGATTTTTAAAGTATTCTTTTCTTCCTTTTTATTAGAGAAAATCCAAAGGGAGTTTTAAAATTTGTTTCTTTGTGTATTTTTTTAATGGTGGATCTTATTCTAACATTTTTTAAACCTTTACATTTGTTGCTTATCTCTGAGGGGCAGCATTGCAAAGTTCCTAAGAACAAAGATTTTAAAATCGCATTGACTGGGTTAAATCTAGGCTCCAACATTTATGTGTCTCAGTTTTCCCCATTTATACAATGGAGAAAATAATATAGGCTGTTGTGAGGAGTAAATAAATTTATGTAATAAATTTATATATGCGAAATTTTTAAAACAGACTTAAACACGATAGGTCTAAGAATATAAGAATCAGCTATTCTGATTATTTTGTCCTAGATTCCAGAGGTCCTGAAATATGAAATTATTCATTATCTTTCAGCTATGCATTTTGCTGACAGCACATTGATATCATGTCCCTAGCATTTGAATTTATTGGAGTTTATACTCAGTGCCTTAACACAGCAGTTTTATAGATAAATGAATATGAGTTTTTGTTTGTGTGAAACATTGATTTGAACACTATTATTACACAGGTACTATTTAGAATGAGACTTAACACAGACTGCCTTTATAGCAGGTGTGAAATCTTCAGCCCACAGGCCACATATGCACCTCAGCTTAATGTCATCTAGCCAGAAGGCAAGCACCCAGAGCTGGCATTGCCATTTGTACCTTCTGCTATGAAAATACAAAAGGGCATTTGCAGTCTTTATTATCCTACAAACATGTAAACTGGGGCTGTTTCCCATCCACCTCACTTTCTGCCATAATTAGAATTCTCAGTCTTCCTCTGCCCTTTCAGTAAGTGTCTTTGTGTGCCTCTAAATGTTGCTATGCATAAGGAGAGTGTGTGTGTGTGTGTGTGTGTGTGTGCGTGTGTGTGTGTTATCAGCCTCTCAGTGTGTCTTATATCCGGGTGCATAGCTCCCTTTGAGCACATCTCTCATTATTCTTTGTCCTACTGTATTTGTTGGTCATTCTCTTTGTATGGTTCATAGCATATGTAAGTTCAGCATTCACTGCCTTTCTTTACTCTCATGTGATTGTCTCGGTCTATCAAAATTCTAGAATGCTAGAATTAAAATGGAATATTGTGCTATTTTACAGTTGGCACAATTCCTTAATAAAGACCCAAAATTTATATTTATTGATTACTGAATGTATTGAATAGCATTCTTACTTAACAAATATTTAACTACTTACTATAGGACAAGAACTAGAACAAGAGAGTTTGTTTTTCTTACTCTCACCTTTTAAAGGTGCAGAAAATACCATACATTTCTCTTAACTAAAACATAGCTAGTAATTTAAATATCTTTTAACTTGCTGATTTATTATTGGTTAACTCTTCCTAGAAAAAGTAAAGGATTTCCTGCCTTTCTGTAATATATAAAGTAAGAAATTAGTTGTGAAAAGATGTATATTAAGATTAGATATATATTTCCAAATAGATTGGAGTGTATTAATGCAGGTAAATGCAAATCCACAATAACAATGAATTTAACTTTAACATCAAAGGACTACTTCTTCAGAACACAGGAAGGATGAGGACAGTCTGTGCATGCTATTGGCATGGCTATTGACTTAACATGCTGTGCAATCTGGATCACAGGTTTGTCTTCTAGCACACAGGCAGAGCACATTACAGTCTGGGTCATGTAGGAGATTTCTGTGTTTGAAAAGAAGAAAGTTTCTAAATTTTGGCTCAGAGAAATATCCAGCTACATGTATGTGCCTTTATGCTTATATGTGCCTTTATGCTCACATCGCCAAGGGAGCATGCATACAGGTACTGACATTTTTAGGTCAGCTAACAAAGCAAACACCAATTATTCAGGCAATGAGCCTAAAGAGACCTCAAGGACAGAAGGTAAGAACCAGTGAAAGCTAAAATATAGATGAAGAGGAACTTCAACATGGCTGCTGTGTGAGCTTCCTGCTCCCTTACTGGCATTTCTTTGATATGGGATTTTCAAAGCAGGTGCTATTCTTATTGCAATCACATTGTCACACTCCATTATGAGGAAGCAATTAAGCCCATAATAAGTGAAGAGGTGATGTTTTGTGGTTTTTTTAAATCTCACATAACCGTTGATTTGTTAGCTTTTGAAAACAGATAGGAATTTTTCAATTATACCCTGCAAAATACCTTTTCTCATTCTGAGCGTTTAAAGGCAAATGTATCTTGGATCCAGTGCTTTTGTGTTTACAAATCTGGATATGATTTAGTAAGCTTTAAAGAGATAGCAAGTACACAGTAAGGAAATCAGATTTACATAATTTTCTGCTTGCTTACAGAACACAGCGGTTGAGATTATCTTTTACATTTGGGAAGACTGTTTTAATATGATAAGATGAAATACCACCTACAGTACACTTGATCTTGCTAGTTTGACTTCTTAAAATAAATTACAGGCTGATTTGTCATCGTGACTTTTAACATAAATTGCTATATAATCTAAAGGAGCAATTCTAAAGGAGACTGTCTTTTTACCTCATCTACATAAAAAGATTTAGGTTATTTCTACATTTATTCTTTTCTCTGTGCAATTTATTTGCTGTAACTTTACATGGCAGGAACTACAAAAATCCGCATTTTGTTCACTTCATCCATTCTTCTATTCATGCATGATAAGTAGCAACTAGCAGCTTAAATGGAGAAATGGCACAAGTAAAATAAATATGTTCACTTTACTTTTTGTAGGTAAAAAAGTGTTCTTTAAGGGGAGGTGTGTGCCTTTTTCTCCCATTGGAAACATAATTAAATTGCAACCTTGGAGAAATAAGATGAGCTAAGGCATTACTCATTATCTTTTACACTATGTATGTATGCATATATGTATGTAGGTAGTCTTGCAGTTTCAATAACTGCTATAAATAATGAGTGTCATAGTCCAAACGTCTTTTAGCTGTAGGAGTGTGATTGCTGGGAAAAGAGGAGGTAGTGCTAAACCAAAGGACCCAAGGGACCCTCTTATGTAATCATGAGCCTCAGGGGAATGTTTGGTGTTTTTTGTCCTGATTTTTGCTTTATGCATTGTGAGCATTAAGCTTGACTAAGCTTTCTGTCACTGTCTCTAAATTACATTTGTCCAAATTTGCCATGGTTCCTATTTTCTGTATCATCGGTATTTATTATTTGACCACAAAAGAGTTAGAAAATGAGCATGGTTATATGCTTTCCAGGATTAGTTATTCATTGAGAAGTGTTCCGACTCAGGTATTTTACATCAAAAAAGTGTGTGGAGGGGTGCACACAGGTCTTCTGGTCAAGCTTTCTTACTGTATTCTGTATAGAGATTACATATATGTATGTATTATCTTATTCAGGGCTCAGCATGAAATTGGAGTAATCCCAGATTTATAAGTGGATGATGATTATTGCCTTCCAACTCAGTGGAATAATCGTACTGACCCCCTGCCTGGAGTCTCTGATTGGAGCCTTTGTTTTTATTGTTTTTAATAGTTGGGGAAAGGTTTGTAGAAAACATGAGTAACACATATAGCATAGGATTATATGATGTCATCCATACAATGTCATCTCTGATGCTGCTTTCAGTTTAAACAAAAACTCAAAGATAGACAAGTTTAATGGGAGATTTATTTGGAATCATAAGAAAGATTCGGCCTTGCCTACCTCTTCCATGCTTTAAGCCTTCCTGCTCCAGGAAGAACTTCTCAGAATAGTCCAGCCCACTGTGAAATACTCTTCTCGAAGCTAAGAGCACGTATTATGTGTGCTGCTCAGTCATTTCATCTTGACATGTCTTTTCTTTTCTTAATTTCTAACTTTTGTCTCTTTAACCCTTCCTGCCTTTCCACAGTTTATGTGACATGCCCCAATATGGAACAGATTGTTAACTTGCATTTGCTTTCTATTGCTATGAAACAATTACCAGAAATCAAGTGGCTTAAAGCAACACAAATTTGCTTTCAGGTCTGTAAGTCTTGTGTAATATGGCTTAACTAGGTTTTCTGCATATGGTCTCACAAAGCTGAAACCAAGGTGTCAGCTCAGCTGGGTTCTTATCTGTAGGCTCTAGGGAAGAATTACTTTTGAGCTCATTTGTGTTTTCAGGATCCAGTTCCATGTGGTGGAGGGACTGAGGTCCTCATTTTCTTGGCTGTCAGCAGAAGACTGCTTTCTGCTTCTGAAAGTCACTTGCATTTCTTAACATTCCTCTCAGTTTTGAAGCCAGCAACAAAAGGCCGATCCCTGTCTGGGTTTTTAATCTCTGACTTTTGCCACCAGTGAAGAAAACTGCCTGCTTTTCAAGACCTCATGTAACTGGGGTAGGCCCACCCAGATCATCTCCAGATTTTAAGATCAACTAACTCGGAATTTTAATTACATCCACAAAATCTTTCACTACAGCACTTAGATTAGTGCTTGACTGAGTAACCAGGGGATGGGAATGTCTGGGGAGGAAAGACATCTTTAGAATTCTTCCTACCACATTGACCATGGTGCATTATCTCCTGTGACACTGAGGTAATTCTGTGCACAGGTAGATACTAAATTCATTTATTAAATGAATCCACAAATGTATGAACAAGTGAATAATAAAGATAATTTTGTCAGTCAGATATATCATCATGCAAATTACAAATAGATAAAACTGAGCCTGTAGGTGAAGATGATTTTATTTTACCCAAATGCATTCATTTTGGGTCATTATACTTAACCTTATGTCTATGATTGAATTAATTAATCATGGAAAGATTTACCATTCAATGGTGAGAATTTGTTTATCAAATGACAACAAATTTTAAAAGGTTTTTTTTTACTTTAAAGTCCTAACTATTAGCATCTGAGAGTTATGCCTTAGTCTCAAAGTGCTTTTACAAACTGATGTGTACATTACAAAGCACAGGCACAAACATTGTCTCCTCTAACATTCACAGTAGTCTATAGTGTGACTATAGCCCCTATATAGAAATTTGAGGCTCACAATGCTGCAGTATTTTGTTGAAGATCTTAATTCTTTGTACTCACAATGTTCTAAATGCAAGTGATTTTGCAAAAAAAAAAAAAGTGGGGGTGAGGTGGGTGAGGAGGAGTTGGTCATAATGATATAGTCAAAGAATTAAATGAAGAGATTAACAAAAAAAAAATTCTGGCCAATTCTTTATATGCCATGCCCAAATGCTTGATAATTATAATGTGATTGCTATCCCACCTTGTATTTAACAGTGGAATTATGTATCCTCAGGAATTGCAATAGTAAGTTATCTACGGCAAGTAGAAGAGACTAGTTTTTCCCACATTTTGTGAAATGCTGAAAAAGGACTTCTAATCTCTACCAGTGAAGTAATGTAAAGGTAATATCTTCAAATGAACAACATGCAACTACGTTTGTCTCTAATTAGTATCTATGAAACAATGACATTCATTTTTCTCTTCCATGAATTTGTAGGTTTCTTTTATGTTTTAAAAACAGCTTTTTAAAAAAATTCATTTTATTTTCTTGGGACAAAAAATTATTTCAAGAAATGCTCTGTTGCCCAGGCTAGAGTGCAGTGGTGCAATTAGAGCTCACAGCAGTCTTGACCTCCTGGGCTCAAGCAATCCTCTCATCTCAGCCTCCTAAGTAGCTATGGTGATAGGTATATGCCAACACATACCATTTTTTAATTTTTTTTTATTTTTTGTAGAGATGGGATCTTGCTTTGTTGCCCAGGCTGATCTCGAACTCCTGCGCTCTAGGGGTCCTCCTGCACTGACCTCCCAAAGTGCTAGGATTACAGGTGTGAGTCACCGGGCTCAGCCAAAAATTGCTTTTTGAATCTGTACTTTTCGTAGTTCAGTGATCAGGAAATCAAACTGTATTTACAGACTCAGGATACCTGTTTCATAACTTAAAAAACAAACTCGAATGCAATTCCGTTGCACAATATGTATTTTAAGAAGGATGTTTATAGGATAATTGGAATTATCAGACTTGTATAATTTAGTAAACATACCTAGGAATAGAAAAAGACTCAAAATGTCCAATATAAACAGATGCATTTGCAGGGCTCCAAGATCAATATGTTTGTGTCTCCTATGCTGCTTTCAGTCATAGGATTCCCTTGACCTCTTCTTCCAGCATTCTTCAAGTTTCAATATCCTTTCCAACAGTCACTTTGCCTCTTCTCAACCACTCCCTTCCACTTACAAAATCCTTTCTGTAATATTCCACATCTTATTTCATTTTACTTTCAGAAAACAATAAAAGAAGGCCTTTCTTCAGTTCTTTTCCTGTAGCCGCTAAGCCTAGATTAAATCCGAGGTGATTTTCACAGCCCTATAAGTGACTTTGAGCTTGACCTAGGCCCCTCTTTAGCTTTCGACTATGAGATTTCAGAGGAATTGTTGCTTGTTCCTTAAAGAATATAAATGACATTATGACAGTCTTAAATAAGAAAAACATTCACACAAAAACCATTATGACAAATTGAGGAATATTAAAGTAGTCAATTTGTGCATTTCATTGAACATTCTGAACCATACAAATTTGAATGCAGTTTTCAATATACAAACAAGCCAGTTCTGTAACAATAGACAGTGTCATTGTGTATCAGACATTATGCATAGTGCAGCCAGCTGCATCAAAGAGATGGGGGAACTGGGATTTGTTTTTAATGTTAAATTGAAATCCAGAAAAATTGTTATTGTCACTCTGTAATAAACAGGAATGTGGCTTAATGAAAACCTTTATTTGTATTGGTGAGTTCTTTGTTCCTAATTCAGAAGTGGATAACGCAGTTCTTTATAAGTGGGTAGCTGCCACAATGCTTAAACTTTGCAAAATATCATCTTGTTCACATGTGAAGAATATCAGAAGAATAGTTTAAATAGTATAGATAAGATATAGTTTAATATAGGAGGAGATTCCAGGAAGCTTAGCAGGAACATTCACAGTGCTTATTATATCCTTCTTATATCCCTTTGTCTTAAAAAAATGTGTAACAAGGAGATATTAACATTTAACATCTTTTCTCCCTTTGGTGAAGGGAGAAAATAATCATCTGTTTTTTCTAATTTAAAGGTTAAAAAATTACACCCAAGTGCAATTATGTATTATGTAGCCCAAACCTTTTTATAATGATATGTTTCTTTTTTTTTTTTTTTTTTTTTTTTTTTTTTTTGAGACGGAGTCTCGCTCTGTCGCCAAGGCTGGAGTGCAGTGGCCGGATCTCAGCTCACTGCAAGCTCCGCCTCCTGGGTTCACGCCATTCTCCTGCCTCAGCCTCCCGAGTAGCTGCGACTACAGGCACCGGCCACCTCGCCCGGCTAGTTTTTTGTATTTTTTTTTTTTTTAGTAGAGACGAGGTTTCACCGTGTTAGCCAGGATGGTCTCGATCTCCTGACCTCGTGATCCGCCTGTCTCGTCCTCCCAAAGTGCCGGGATTACAGGCTTGAGCCACCGCGCCCGGCCTATAATGATATGTTTCTAAGAATACATCAAAATGTATGGTTGCTTTTTAATGCTTGCTTTCTTTAAGTCTTACACATAAACTTGCAGAGAATTTTAGAATTTTTCTTGGCAATCAGAATGATGTCAAATGTTACTATTAATTGTGAATATAAGTAAAGTTAGTGTGAAATGGAAAAATGTATGTTAGAACACGTGTATTTAAATGTGGCTTTTTTATTTTATTAGCAGTTACTCCTAGATACTAGTGTGCTAAGAAGTACAGAAGTTACTCTGATAAAACCAAATTGACACATTTATTGTTTGTAAACTATACCTTTGCTCTCTAGGAATATATGGTTCTCTTAATTTTTTTTTCCATTTTTCAAGTTTTTGAGCCCTGGCCTGAAGCTTGAATAATAAGCCAGAGCTGCTCCTTCACTGGAAAAAAATTAAAACCAAAACCAACAACTAAATTTTATGCAGAGATATCTGAATGCTAATTTTCTGATTTCATGTGTACCTTTTAGCAACTGATGAATCAAGACACAGTCTAGTCATATAGCTGAATGTTGTAGATGCCTACTCTTTTGATTCTAGGCCAAGTTCTTCTTACAAAAATAAATTAGCCATTCATAACAGATTTCTAATATAATGTTATTAAAATATCACTAATATTGAATCAATACATATTTATTATGAGCTCCATATGCTTGAGGCGCTAAAAAAGTTCAAATTGAGCACATTATGAAAGATGTGAAGAAAGTATGTATTGACTATAGATCTTGGAAATTATTTCCAACATTTAATATTTCAAGAAATCATTATATCACTTCCAGCATGTATATAGAACACACTCATTTTGTATTTTATTGGTTGAAATGTCTAATTAAAGAGGGGTCTAGAGTTTGGATAATTTACTAGACTATGGAATTATTTTGATCATATTATATTTAGAAACATTTTAAGATTCCTATTTGCTACCTTAATATTAATAAACAATGAGCATTATAAAAGCATGAAGCAAAATACTAAATAAATTCATGTGAGCAATGCAATATTCTGGTAAGGTCATTAAACTTAAAATCTGGACACTTGCACTAATTCTCTGTGTAGCTCTTTCCTCTCCAGACTTGAGTGTCTTCTGGCTATAAAACGACATAAGCCTAGAATGTCTTTCTCTAAATAGATTCTGATTTAGTTATGCTTTGACAAAGGAGAATAAATTCTCTCAAAATTTCTTTTAACTCTGGAATTAAAATAACATATGATTTTGTAAAAATCATTTCCTTTTTTCTGGTGTAGAATTTTTTTTTTTTTTTTTTTTTTGAGATGGAGTCTCGCTCTGTCGCCCAGGCTGGAGTGCGGTGGTGCGATCTCGGCTCACTACAAGCTCCGCCTCCCGGGTTCACGCCATTCTCCTGCCTCAGCCTCCCGAGTAACTGGGACTACCGGCGCCCGCCACCTCGCCTGGCTAAGCTTTTGTAATTTTAGTAGAGACGAGGTTTCACCGTTTTAGCCAGGATGGTCTGGATCTGCTGATCTCGTGATCCACCCGCCTCGGTCTCCCAAAGTGCTGGGGTTACAGGCGTGAGCCACCGCGCCCGGCCGAATGTTTTTTTTTTCTACTTGACTTCATAGTTCTAAAAGCTAAGAATTAGGTGTTGTTTATCTTTGTGTATGTATGAGTGCAATGCCTAACACATAGTAGGCACTCCATAGCACTTGTTGAATAAATAATGTGATTACTAGTGGAAAAATCAGTTACTCCTAAATTATAATTTCCTGACTTATGTAAGTCTCAAAGATCAATTTTCCAATCATATGTTTAAATGTATATATTAAGGTTAAGTAATTGAAAGTACTGCTAAAGTAGAGGCATCTCTCAATAAAATAAAGGTGTTATGAAATAACAAAACTTTTCCTAATGTTTTGTGCCTGAAGGAACTATGGATATAAACTTAATGCTAATAAACTGAAACATTTATTAATGCAGGGAATACTATTTTTTTACAGTCAAAAACGATTTTAAACAGTAATGTAAATGGCCAAATTTGCAATATCTATAAAAATGAGCCAGAGGTAAAGTGTTTTGATGTAATGGTTTAAAAAGTGCATGCCTCTCTCTCTTTTTTACTATCTTGACTAGTGTCTGTCTGAATTCAGTACTGGCATCACTGTGCACTTTTTTTGTTTTTTTCTTTTCATCCTTTTCTGGACTCTTCTTTGGACTAGAATTCCCTAATATCTGATTTTTGTGTACCTGCCCCCAAAGTCCTTCCACAGCAGTTATATTTCTCATTTTCCCATTTTACAAGTTGGATAATCTTAGGCAGCAATAGAGCCTTGAGGAAAGAACATTTCAAGGTTGTAGAGGAGAGGAGTATTTTATAGTTGAAATCATAATAAAAAATAAGAACTATGAGTGCCTTTAAATATTTAAAAAATACAAGAGGAGACAAAACTTTCATTAAGCAGTGTTGCTGGTATAGCAGAAACCAAAATGATGATAGTGTAAAACAGTGGGTGATATTCCTGGGATAAAATTTATGAGGAAAAAAAAAAAAACATTTAATTAAGATTTTAAGACCTGGTTTTGTTGCTGCTGTTGTTGTTAAGAGTATGTGCCTGCTAACAGTATAATTAATGCAAACCTCATAAAAGTGACACTAACTGAGAGAATTATCAAGAGCCAAGAAGAATAGTGGCAAAGAGAATAGATAACTGTTTACTTTCAACAGATTTATTTATCCAAATTAATTTTCTGTGCACCTACTATGTGCAAAGCACCATGAAGCGTAGGGAGATATGAAGTTGCAGTAGACACAGTATTTACAATGTATTGTTTTCCTTTTCTTTATACAAGCTTGTTGTCTTTCTCTGGATACCCCTAAAATGAGCAGTTTTCTTGTAGGTGATTATTTTGGGAAGGAATTTCAAGGAACACTGGTGGGTGATTGGAACAAATAAAATAGGGAGGAAGGGGAAAAGGGAAAGCCAGTCCAAGAATACACTACTGAACTGGTACTAGCTGTGCATAACTGGACTCCATCCTACTAGGGACCCTCTGAGGAGTCCTGTAGAATATACTTTAGAATTGTTTGCCCTGCACACAACCAGTTGTCATAGCAACAGCTAAAGTAGAAACATAATGAGAAGATGTAAGGCAAAATACAAAAATTGTGTGAAACAAGTGTATTTTGCAAATTTATCTCATATGGAAATAAAAAGAGCAGTTATTTATTAAGCCCTTATTATATGCAGTCACTGTGATAGACTCTGGGGAAGAAGAAATAAGAGGAAAAGAAAGATGAAAAAATACAATTCCGGCTCTTTAGAAACTCGAACTCTAGGTGAGGAAGCAAGTACCTAAGCAAGGCCTTGAGAGAACGTGAGTTACAATGAGACCTCCAGGGAGGGAGGAAGTAAGGAAGAGATCTTGGTTATTACAGATGTAACACCGAACTTGCTTCTTAAGGAGAAATATGTCAGAGGTGGGAGAATTGGGAGGAAGTAGAAGAAGGCAATTCCAAGTAAAAGAGGCACGAACTGTAAACCCAAGGAGCTAAAAGGCTATGGTTTGTTCAGAGCATTGAGATCTTAAAGGAGCTCCATACTAAAACTACAAAAAATTAGCCGGGCGTGGTGGTGGGCGCCTGTAGTCCCAGCTACTCGGGAGGCTGAGGCAGGAGAATGGTGTGAACCCGGGAGGCGGAGGTTGCAGTGAACGGAGAAGGCGCCACTGCACTCCAGCCTGGGCGACAGAGTGAGACTCGTCTCAAAAAAAAAAAAAAAAATTAGGCACAGGTGGTTTACCATTTTTCTTTCTTTCTGTTTTTGAAAGTTGCATTCTCTACCACATTTTTTCCCCCGTGAACTACAACTAACCAAGCTGTGAAACACTACTTGCTTCTTTTCTCCAGTTTGCTAGGAGAAAGGTCTATCTCAACACAAGAGTCAACAGGACTATCCAGTAAAACATCACAGTGGCATTCCTCAAAAAATAAAAATAAAAACCACTCTACCCTGGAACACAGAATAGTACATGAGGAATAGCAGGAATAGCAGGTGATCACTGAGCATGTATAGATACTTAAGCATTATTTGTTTAGTGGAGGAGTTTTCTGATCTGCATTTTTAAAGCTATGCTTTAGAAGGGACATATATTGTTGCTGTCATTGTTACTGTTTCAAATTTCTAGAACTCTGAGATACACACGTTCTGCTTCCAACAACTGAACATTTCTTCCTGGGCCACCATAGGGGCTTACATTGGTACTTCTTGTGTAAACACTAATACATTTTCTAAAGCTATCATTTTAAGAAAATTTAATCAACACTTCAATAAACACTTCACTTAGTTGTCTCATTTGCTTATCATAACACTAGGAGGGATAATTGTATCCCCTTTGTTCAACTGAGAAAACTGAGGTGCCAAGATGCTAAGCTAATACCTCCTATGCTTGATTGTTAAGAAATATGGCCTCCACCCATAAAAAAACCTTTCAAATAGAACTCACAGACAACAGCAATTATTTAACAGGTCTCTCGGGTGTGTGTTTATATGTTAGTAAAGGTATAACTCTATATTTATGATATGATGTCTTGAGAGGCGTCCAAGAAGACAAGATTCGTCTTTTCAGAACCAATGTTACTCTACTGTGGTAGTCAATATTTCCAAGTCCTGAATTCTTGATTGATGATACTATCTTTCCTATCTCATTTTTCTTGATCTCTATAGTAAAACCTCATCCTAATGCATAAATTTAAACAATGTATCTATACTTCAGTTCTCTGTAGTAAATAGTTTGATGGTGCGGAACACTTGATCAAATGCTATGAGTCATACAAAAAAGTAGTCAAGAAACTCATACTCTGTAGAAGAAGATGCATATGAGAGTGATAATATATAGGTAAAATATAGGTGAAGTATAAGTAAAAGCTATAGGAGAAAAGGGGACTTGGCAGATTAATTTAATCAGAGTTAGGTAATAATTCAGGGAAGTTACATAGAAGTGGAAGTACAGAGAATCAGAATACCTGAGTCCTTGTCTTATTTTTGCATCTAATTTAAGCCCATTGTTCATTCCCTATTAGCCTCACCTCCTCATCTGTAAAACTAAAGGATGGCACCAACTGATCCCCAGTATTCAGACTTTTTTCAGGTGCTAACTTTGTGAGCAGGTGTCATCTGAGATGGGCACTGAGATATGAGTACGGTTTCAACACATACAGACATAGAAGCCCATCTCAGATGAAGGCAAACTGCAAATACACAAGTGCAGCAACGTGTCCTGAAAATGGAGAATTTTCTGCCTGGGGTGACACATGCGCAAAGTGTAGCAGAGTATCAGGTATAAGGTTGAGAAAGTAGCTTGTAAAAAGTTTACAGAAGGTCTTACATTCCATGCAAAGTCATTTGGATTTTATCAAGGATTGTAAAATAGCCAAAATATAATGGCAATGATTAGAGAATCATTGAGAGGAACTCAAAATCAATCTAGAGTGTAACAAGTGGAACAATTTAAGTAAATCAGAACTACAAGGCCAGATAATCACTGGCTTTCATTTCACTGGAAAATTGAAGAACAAACAAGCAGACAAAATTTAAAGGTAAATGGAATATTCAAAAAATGGAAATGATCAAACCTTATGAAATTCGTGATCCTTAATTAATGCCAAAAGAACAATATTGCAGACTCCAGAAAATAAGCTAGTTTAGGTAACCTTCCTAACACAAAAAATACAAAGAATAAAATGTAGTAAACAAGAAAACCTGATCATGAAACTCCAAGTTTAGACACCCTATATAAAAACTTAAATAATTTCACACCCACATCCCCACATGTATAAGATCTTAAAAACACATTCAACTTGCAAAAATGTTTTCTGGTTTCCAATTTCTCCCGTGTTTTTACCACACTAGCAGTGTCACAGTGAAGACACAGCTGATGGCAGTGACTATTAGTGACCTTAAGAACACAGCTGGATTTCTATTTTTATTTCTGTAAAACCTTCTTTTCTTCAACTAAATGATGCCCTAGAGGCCCAAGCTAAAGTCTGTATAGTAAGGGCAATGTGTATTGTATTTTGTGCAAATATATTTCACACAACAAAGACAGAGTTTAAAACACACATCCACACACCCACACATCCACATACACACCCCAAAATATGTCAAGACTTTTATGTAAAAATCCATTTGCAAACCAGCCTGGTAGGAGTTGCCATATCAAGTTCAAAGAACCATTCAGGGTCATACAAAATTACCTGTATTTGACAACACACTTCAAAGCTACTATATATTCATGTAAATTACTTCTGAGTTTCTAAAATAGAGTAAACAAAAAAATTCAAAACATTTAGAAGACATTGATGAACAATTCAAGCTTTGAGACTTTATTTCAGCAACTAGGAAGGATAATAAAAGACAACAGAATTTGTTTCTGTTTGGATGATTGCTTCCTATTCTCCTTACCTCAAATTAGAGGTAATAGTTTTGGAGAGTTTCATCTGGCTATATGAAGATAAAAGCATTTATCTACAAATAGGCAGATTTCTGAATGCGGGTAATAACCAAGGCAAACATATGTTTAAAATTCCTAATGTAATTGATGCTGAGTAGATAGCAGGGTATATCGTGAACTTTGGCAAAATGGTTATTGAGTAAACAGAATGGAACTCGAGGACGCTGGTCGCCCAGAGAAGTAGCTCTGTAGTCGCTAAGAATAAGTTGGAAGGAAAATGCCACTAGTTAGAAAGAGAGAGAAAGGAAGTGTGTGACTTCTCAACCCATTCACCTCATTGTTTATAACACAAAAATTGAGAGATTTTCTGTAAAAATGATTATTTTTATGTTTATCAAGTTATAGTCTGTCAAAAATGATGGAACTACCTGAATATAGACATTCAGGTTTTTTGTCAAATGAAAAAAAAAAAGTTAGAATAATTATCTAAATACAAATTTTTCTATGACCTTTGGCCTCTAATTCAAGAAAAGAACACCAGTGTGCACTTGTTGGCCTGACTTCTTCTAAAGAAGACAGACAGGAAAGCTGACTGACAGGAATCTGAAGCCATTTATCCAATTTTAACATTCTTTCCCTAAGTGCAAGAGGAGGTGACTGTGGTAGGGAATCCTAAATTGTTACTCGACCACACTGAGAGCTAATTGAAAAGAGGACCATGGTATGTTTACCTCTCTGCACTCCGGGAGACATGGCACAATGAAGGTGTGTTTAGTAAACAAACAAACAGAAAATCTCTACATTGGTCCCTACAACATGACAACTGTGCTACTCAGGCATTCTTCAACCCTAAAGTTGAGGGGGAGAAAAAGACCCCAGAGGGTCTACAGTACAGGAGCATGCAATATTCACACAAACAAAGCTCTCTTCCTAGAAATCGCGGTGCCACAGACGGGAGGTGATACATGAGAAGATATAGCATGTCGGTGCTGTATCTATAACTCAGCACATCTCATCTTAGGATCTGGACCATTTGATTTCACCAGAAATAATGGAAAGGAGTGTAATTATGTCACCTATGTGAGACCTGCTTGATTCTTCCAGATACCATAATGCAAAGTTATATGCCAGTGGAAAAGCATATCCCATCTGCTTCTTTTTCTCTCCTAATCTTTACCCAGTGTTTAAGTAAAATTAAGTGATACAAAAAAGGGAAGTGTAATCTGAGCCTCCGGATATCCCCTGCAGCTGCTGATGGTGGAAAGGGGTGGATATTGCTTCAGAGAGGATTTAATTATCTTTTGAGCAAACTCCTCCCACAGTATGTAATGAAACAGGATCACACTGCCAATTGGATCTAATCAATGGTGTTTAATTTCTCAGTAAACGTATGTGTTCTCTATTTTGAGTACACATTAATCACCCTCTTCTGCATGAAATGTTATTTGGGTGTAAACCATTTGCTTCCCATTAAGGTATATGCTTCCTCAGGAAAATGTAAGTCGAGGCCAGTTTTGTCTTACAGAAGCAGAATTAATATAGCTTTAGTAACTCTAAGATTGCAACAGAAATCTTAAAAACATGACTTAAAGCTAGTTTAGTTAAAGCTTGAGTAATTTAAGGAAATTTTTAGGCAAGTAATTCGTATTGTACCAAAACTAAATATTTCATAGTTACATTTGCTGTTGCCTCAAAATACAAACTAGAGCAATACAAGGGAAAACTGCCAAAACAGAAAATAATATGCAGCAGCTGTGGTAATTGGTAGTGAAAATCATAATTAGAAAAGATGTAAGATATGTGTTAAAATCCAGAATAGGTCTTCCTGTTGACAATGGGAAGAAGTCTCAAAGGCTTACACTCCACTCAGCCTGGGCACTTTTGCTTCATACCTGAGACAGATTCTCTAAAAACAAACTCGTCATTAGGTCAGCCATGAAACCATTCTCTAAATTTCACTCACCATACTGTTCTCTTTGGCAAAAGAGAAGAAAAGGAAGAGGTCATATCCTCTGACTTTGAAGAAATTGCAAATCAGAGGAGACTGGACAATTATCTAGCTATAAATTGCATTAAATAAAAATCCTCCCAAAGTCAAGAAAAAATAAAGAATTAATATTTTGTAAGCAAAAATGAAAGACATCTTTGCAAGACCAGAGAAATAGTGATTTAACCAAGTGTAGATTAAAAGTTAAATTAAATATACTTCTTCCATGCAAAGCATCTCAAGTTAAACAGAAAGCTCTGTGGAAACAGGAACCATTTCTGCTTTGCTCATTGCCTCTGAGTGCCTGGCACATAGCACACACTGAATTTGTTAAAGGAATAAGTGAATGAAGAGTGTTTAGATCATCCTTGAAGGAGTATTTATGCTTTGTTAAGTGCTGTACTGGGTGGTTTATACATAACAACACATTTAATCTTTGCAATAACTTTTGAGATACTACCAATCCTCATTTGCAGCTGAAGATACTGAACTCAGCAAAGTTAAGAAACTTGCCTAGGTTAGTACAGTTAGAAAGACATGGAATTGGAACTTGAACCAATGTCATCCAGCTCTACAGTTCATATATTATATACAATGTCATATTTAAAGACTAGAATGTCTTAGCTTTACTAAGAACTAGAAAGAATGACAGCCTGTTCTGTTGTTTGTTTTAAATTCTGATCTGCAAATAGAATCAGTCTCCCTTACATACTGCGTTTTATTTTCTTTCTCTTTTTTTTCAATAAAATGGTAAATATAATACAATCTAATACATTGTTCAAGGGCTGGGTATTCTCTCTGTATTTGTTTTAAAACTTCAACCTTTTGTTTTCTTTATCCTCTTCCTTTCTTTCTCGTTCTCAATTTAAACTTTTCTTCTCTTTTTTTCATTCTTCTCCTCAAAAACAATTAAGCAGGTCATAAGAAAGAAATAGGACAATTTCATTAAACACTTTGTCTTGAGGGTGAGAAATCATAGGAACAGCTATTAAAATAGGATAGTCTATCAAAATGGCCTTGAATTAGACACATGCATATTTAGGAATATTATTTCACATCCAATCCAATAAACATCAATTGAACACATTTGATATAAGATACAGATGCACATATAGGGAGGAATGTTCCATAACTTCAAGATGTTTATATTTATATATCACATATATATAACTAATTATAAGTTAAGAAGAAAGAAAACATTTCTGAAGTTAGGTATAAGCAGAAGACTAATAATTTTTCTTAGATTGGTGATGGTCTCATGGAAAAACTGGTATTTTTGATGTTTAAGGATGAGCAGGACTTTAATATGCAAAGAGGAATAGGAAGAAGGCTATCTAGGTTTAAGGAGGTAGCATGTGCAAAGGACATGGGGTAATGAAACACTCTATGTTCTCAGAAAATGGCTTGTATGACTAGAGGGAAGAAGTGGTGTGAGTCTGGATAAATTGACTAGAACCAGATGGCAGAGGTTCCTGAAGTTTTGGCTTCACTCAATAGACAATGGGGAATACTTGAATGTGAGCTAGCATAGGCTTTCCTTTTTTTTTTTTTTTTTTTTTTTTTTGAGACAGAGTCTTGCTCTGTCGCCCAGGCTGGAGTGCAGTGGCACGATCTTGGCTCACTGCAACATCCACCTCCCGGGTTCAAGTGATTCTCATGCCTCAGCCTCCTGAGTAGCTGGGACTACAAGTGCATGCCACCAGGCCCAGCTAGTTTTTTGTACTTTTAGTAGAGGCGGGGTTTCGCCATGTTAGCCAAGCTATTTTCGAACTCCTGGCCTCAGGTGATCCACTGGCTTCGACTTCCCAAAGTGCTGGGAGTATAGGCATGTGCCACTGCACTCGGTCAGCATAGGCTTTACTGTTGCCTTTCCTAGTACAATCTATTGTCTACTGAGTAGCCAAGTGATCCTTTAAAAATAATCAAACTCTCCTATGGCTTCTCATGTCACTTAGAATGAAACTAAAGCCCTTGCCATAGCCCAGATACACCTCTGATCACACGACCTATCCTGCCTAATTCTACTTAAGGTAAATAGCAGCATGATATTGAAAAGCAGCTAAAAACTTGGCAGAGATCCTTCAACAGGTCTGGCCATCCCAGAGGCTCAACTAGATGTCTTCTAAGGAATTCAGGCTTCTAGCTTGGACCTATGGGTTCACCTATGCTGACAGTCTTTTGTGGCAACAGTATGATGTTATAAAGTTCAGTACGTGCTCTGTTCCCATATTATCCACTTAATGATCTGTCTTCTTGCTCAAAATACTTAAGGGAGGTAGTCTGACCTGTACAGGTCAAAGTATAATGAGCCTGAAACTAAAAGAAGAAGAAAGATTCAGCAAAAATACGAAAGGAAAAGATGATACTCTCTGACAAAAGAAGTCAAAGTATTTTGTCTCCGTATAGGTTTGTGGTAACTGGGGGAAATGGATGTGAAGCACAAACATTTACTGAACACCTATTAAGTACCAAACTCTGTGTTCAGTATCAAAGATAAAAGATATATATAATGTATCTTTGCTTCAAGACATTCTTGACCTAAACAGGTTAAGAGTGTAAGTATATTACCAGTTACTAAGTAATATGGGGGAAAGGTGATAATGCTTAATTTGTCGTATGGGATTTTCTGAAGGTTTTTTTCTAAGTGATATTTCAATCCAGTCTTGAAGCTAATTTCTAATAGCTAATAGTTATTTTCTTAAGATCAAGTAGTAGATTTGCATTTAACCTAAGAAAATCTATTGACCCGAATAATACTGAGGCCCTTACCTTTAGTATCATTAGCACTGTTCTTCAAATAATTCAGCCAAACAGTCGTAACACACACAAACCACACATAATAAATGCCAGCTAATGGGAATAAGGTTGCATAACAATGGCATGCCCCAACAATGGAATGTTATAGAGCCATTTTAAAAATGAGATATGTGTGTACTAACATATGTATATCATTGCATTTTGTAAAAAATAATTGTATTTGTAACTGTTGCTTAGATTACTTATCTGCCATGACCCCCTAGGGAGTCCTCCCAAGTTTGTATATTATCCTTCAAATTCCATATACCCTAATGTCCTATATTTACCTATTTATTTATATCCCCAACTAGAATAAGCTCTTCCTGAAAGAGAGGATTGGGTTTTATTCATCTTTGCCTATGTGAGGCTTAATTCAACCCCATGAACATAATAGACATTCAGTAGATAGTTAAAGAGTATGATTGATGACATATAACTTGACATTAGGTATCTGATCTCACATTAGGGTGACTAACTTAGATCTTTGTGTTTTGGTCTACTGATTATTCACATTTGCTCCACAGTCTATCGCCTGTAACAACTGCAAGCTAATAATTCATCTTGCAGTTTCTAGTTTATTTCAGGACTGATATAAGTATTATATTCACAAACAAAAAAAAGTATATACATTTGTGGCATCAGTGAAAAAATGTATGCTATTTTAATTGTAAAGTAATAAATTTAAAATACTCTATTGGTAATATCTTTGTTATGTTTAAGACAATAGGAGGCTGAGTGGAAGAAGATACAACTACATTGGGGAAGGCAGAATTAAGTAATAAAAGGATCATACCTATCTTATTAGGTGCTACATTGCCAGCACTTAGGAGACTGCTTGGTACCTAGTTCAATTAAAACTTGCTGAATGAATGAATGAATGAATGAATGTTACTATAGTACATTTTCTAGCCTATAATCATGTGGCTTGCTGCAGAAGAGATTCCATTTTGAAGGACAGAAATACTCATTTTGATTATGACCCATTCATTTGATTGAGTCATTTACTTAGACATTTCTTGAGCATCCACTATATACCACACTTTGCCAGATTTTATATCTGGAAACACAAAGATGAATAAGACATGACCTAGAAGAGTTTAAATCTGTTGGAAGAAATGAATATGTAAACAAATATTTGCAATGCAGTGTGATGTTACATAACATATAATATATATTTCATGGTCTCATGACACAAAAGGGGTAGTCAGCTCAGTTTGTTGGAGAAGGAGAGGGGATCCAGGAAAGATTGCCCAAAAATGCATTTTAAAGGATGGATAAGGAGTTTTGAGGGGCCTTGATAATCTACTCATTTAATGTTACTACTTAATTTGTCATAACAAAAATAATTCATCTTTGCTTTTTATGCTTAGCTTTTAAATTTTATTTCTTATTTATGAAACCATTTATATGCTTTACATATTATTGGTCTTTTACCATTATGCAAGTTTTATTACACTCAATTTTCTTGAAAAACAATTCTAGCATAACTTTTATTGAGAAAGTCATATACTAAATAAAGATTTATTTATATTTTTAAAATATTTTTCTAGGTCTTGAAAAAGGGAAAATAAAGAGTTCCATAGCTTTAAATTAGACTTCGTATGTATCAGAAATTGAAAAACTGTCTGTACAACAATAGGCTTACTTTCTTCATCTTTTTATTTTTAAAAAAAACTCATTTGTAATTATATACATGCATTAAATCGTTAATTTTGCTCTCTGTTTATTAAAAAATAGTAGTCTCAGTGCTCAAATCCCACTCACCTGGAATCAATAATTGCATTGTCAAGGAAACTTCCCACTGCAGGGACCAATGTATCTTTCATCCCCTTTAATTTCTTGGAAGTGTAAACAACACAATTTATTCTTCTTGTTACAGAGTAATATAGTCATTTGTGAAAGTTTCATTAAAACTATCTGCTGGTAATTCAAACTCAGTGTGACTAAACCTGCTCCTGGATTTGAGTTATAAATTTAGAAATGAAGTAGTCGATTTCTTTGCCACATTATTCAATTTCTACTAGGAAATAGTGCTTGAAATCCAGGTTTCATTAAGAAAAGGTGGCTAAAATATGTTGGTGGGTTTCTTGTTATTGCTATTGTTATTATGATGGTAAATGAGAATCAGTCTCAAACAAGTCCAAACACGGCTGTAACATTTAATTTCCGGAACACAATATAATTTACATACAAGTAGGCAACTATCCTTTCATAAACAAAGTGGTACCCCTTCAGAACACTCCAACAATATCCCAAACGTGATGAATTTTCAGGTATTCAGTGAAAATTCAACATAACCATTAGCCAAGTACCATGTGAACTTCCCCATATATAAGACTGTAATCTTTCTGATGTGTAAATGTAGTCACACATTCAACTCTCCAGATTCTTCAAAATATCTTTCAGTATAAAAACCTAGTCCCTTTTTCATTACAGTGGAAGTCATTCTACCTGTCTAGAGGTCTAGTTTCAATTCCCTCCACTTCAGGCCTCAAACTTCATGGTCCAGCAAGACTAAATCTACCTTTACATTCTACATGATACACCTTGCTCTGTCCTTTTCTTATGCCTTTGAATATGTTGTTTCTTCTACCCACATGATAGTCTCCTTTGGTAAAACTGTATTTGAAATCTCCCTTGCCCAGGCATATTTAAAAGCACAATTTGTCTGTGCTACTGCGGTATGCACATGCAACTCTAATATTCCCAGAATTGTATTATAATTGTTTGAAGATCTTTTCTTACCAAAAAAAAGGCTTTGGAAGGGACAATATTCTTGTTTTTCTAGCATTTAGTACAGTATTTAGCTAATAAAACACAGCTACATATACACGCATGAATGAATATTGTCCACTAATACAAATATTTACAGTATGTATAAGAGGAATAATAATGTTAGTAGCTTTTGAGTACTTAGCATGTGTTTAGTTGATGTAATATGCTGTATGTGCTTCATCTCCAATTCTCACCACAGCCGTGTGAGGTGGATTATTTCTATTATTTTCATTTTGCCCTAAGAAAACTGAAGCTCTGAGAAGTTAGCCACATAGCCCACATATTGTCATGTAGCAGAATCAGATATGAACTTAAGTCTGTCTGACTCCAATGTCAGTGCTTTCCCCAATGCACCCGGCTACCTTTTGATTATTGTCAAGATCCTGGAAGACACAAATTACATTTTGATTTAATCTTTTCCATTTCTTTCCAGCTCCAAGTACAGCCCAGTATGGAATTACCGGGAACGCTGAGGTTCTTTTCTCCTGCTGGTACCTTGTGTTGACACTGTCCTCTTTCACCAGCATATTCTACCTGAAGAATGCCATTCTACAATAAATTTAAAGACCCATAAAAGGCTTTTAAGGATTCTCTGAAAGTGCTGATGGTGGATCCAATCTGGTACAGTTTGTTAAAAGCAGCGTGGGATATAATCAGCAGTGCTTACATGGGGATGATCGCCTTCTGTAGAATTGCTCATTATGTAAATACTTTAATTCTACTCTTTTTTGATTAGCTACATTACCTTGTGAAGCAGTACACATTGTCCTTTTTTTAAGATGTGAAAGCTCTGAAATTACTTTTAGAGGATATTAATTGTGATTTCATGTTTGTAATCTACAACTTTTCAAAAGCATTCAGTCATGGTCTGCTAGGTTGCAGGCTGTAGTTTACAAAAACGAATATTGCAGTGAATATGTGATTCTTTAAGGCTGCAATACAAGCATTCAGTTCCCTGTTTCAATAAGAGTCAATCCACATTTACAAAGATGCATTTTTTCGTTTTTGATAAAAAAGCAAATAATATTGCCTTCAGATTATTTCTTCAAAATATAACACATATCTAGATTTTTCTGCTCGCATGATATTCAGGTTTCAGGAATGAGCCTTGTAATATAACTGGCTGTGCAGCTCTGCTTCTCTTTCCTGTAAGTTCAGCATGGGTGTGCCTTCATAAAATAATATTTTTCTCTTTGTCTCCAACTAATATAAAATGTTTTGCTAAATCTTACAATTTGAAAGCAAAAATAAACCAGAATGATAGTTAAACCATACACTATCTCTAAGTAATGAAGGAGCTATTGGACTGTAAAAATATCTTCCTGCACTGACAGTGGGGTTTGTGAATTTTGCCCCACACTAACTCAGTTCTTGTGATGAGAAACAATTTAATAACAGTATAGTAAATATACCATATGATTTCTTTAGTTGTAGCTAAATGTTAGATCCACCGTGGGAAACCATTTCCTTTAAAACGACAGCACAGTCCACTCAAAGGATTGCCTAGCAATACAGCATCTTTTCCTTTCACTATTCCAAGCCAAAAATTTTAAGATGATTTGTCAGAAAGGGCACAAAGTCCTATCACCTAATACTACATGAGTTGGTAAGCACTCATCATTAATTTTGTTTTGTGGCAGCTAAGTTAGTATGACAGAGGCAGTGCTCCTGTGGACAGGAGCATTTTGCATATTTTCCATCTGAAAATATCACTCAGTTGATAGTCTGGAATGCATGTTATGTATTTTAAAAGTTCCAAAATATACTATAACAGGCATTCTATATTGGTATGTAGCAGACCAATCTCTAAAATAGGTAATTCTTCAATAAAATCTTTCTATATAGCCATTTCAGCTCAAACAAGTAAAACCAAAAAAGACCATCCCTTATTTTTTCTTACATGATATATGTAAGATGTGATCAAATAAAGACAAAACACTAATGATGAGAGTATCTTAAGATATACTAATTATCAAAATATTGTGAATGTTAACTTATTTCTACTATACATAATGAAAACTACATTTTTGAAGGAAAATGCTGTTACTCTAAACATTAAATTGCAGGAATAGTTTGATGGTTTCACTCTTTACTAAAGAAAGACCATCACCTTGAAAGCCATTTTACGGGTTTGATGAAGTTACCAATTTGAGTACACCTAGATTTCTGCAAATAGTCCCCTTTTACAAGTCATAACAACAAAGATCCTACAATAAAATTAGAGACAAGAAATTTTGCAGTGTTTATACATATTTGAGATATCTAGTATGTTGCCCTAGCAGGCATGGCTTAAAAACTGTGATTTTTTTTCTTCAAGTAAAACTTAGTCCCAAAGTACACCATAAATCAATTTTAATTAGAAAAGTGAATCTTAAATGAGGGGACATAGTATACTCTTTCCACAAAATTGCAATAATAAGGCATAAAGCTAGTAAATCTACTAACTATAATAAATGTATGACATTATTTTGATTGATACATTAAAAAAGAGTTTTTAGAACAAATATGGCATTTAACTTTATTATTTATTTGCTTTTAAAAAATATTCTTTGTGGAATTGGTGAATAAACTACAAAATATTATTTTGTATTGCAGCTTTAAAGTGGCACACTCCATAATAATCTACTTACTAGAAATAGTGGTGCTACCACAGAAAATGTTAACCATCAGTACCATTGTTTGGGAGAAAGAAACAGTTCAAGAATGCGTATTATTCAGTGACCGCTTTCCTAGAGTTAAAATACCTCCTCTTTGTAAGGTTTGTAGGTAAATTGAGGTATAAACTATGGATGAACCAAATAATTAGTTCAAAGTGTTGTCATGATTCCGAATTTGTGGAGTCTGGTGTTTTTACCATAGAATGTGACAGAAGTACAGTCATAGCTCAGTAGCTATATGTATTTGCCTTTATGTTAGAAGAGACTTTCTTGAGTGACATTTTTAAATAGAGGAGGTATTCACTATGTTTTTCTGTATCACAGCAGCATTCCTAGTCCTTAGGCCCTCGGACAGAGTGAAATCATGAGTATTTATGAGTTCAATATTGTCAAATAAGGCTACAGTATTTGCTTTATTGTGTGAATGTATTGCATATAATGTTCAAGTAGATGATTTTACATTTATGGACATATAAAATGTCTGATTACTCCATTTTATCAGTCCTGACTGTACAAGATTGTTGCAATTTCAGAATAGCAGTTTTATAAATTGATTTATCTTTTAATCTATAACAATTTTTGTTAGCTGTTCATTTCAGGATTATATTTTCTACAGGTTCCATTTGTGGGACTCCTTTTGTTGCCCCTATTTTTTTTAAAAGAACAAAGAAAGAAAAATAAGTAGCAGTTTAAAAATGAGAATGGAGAGAAAAGAAAAAGAATGAAAAGGAAAGGCAGTAAAGAGGAAAAAAAGGAAGGGTGGAAGGCATGAAGGAAGGAAGGGAAGAAGGTAGGGAGAAAGAAAGGATGAGAGGGAAGGAAGAATCAGAGTGTTAGGGTAGTTAACTTACACATTTGCATTGTTAGTTTAACTGCAAGTGGTGTAATTATGTTTTACAATGAGCACATTTGAAACGTAAGTCCTATTACACCATTGAGTTCCTATTATGCAGCAATTATATAATAAAAAGTATTTCCCAAGTTATAGTAATGTGAGTGTTTTTGAGACACTAAGAGATTTGAGAGAGAGAATTTCAAACATAAAGCCACTTTTGGGGGGTTTATAACTTAACTGAAAAATTAATGCTTCATCATAATGTTTAAGCTATATCTAGAAAGTAGACTGGAGAACTGAGAAAATTACCCAGATAATTCAGGGCAAAAAAAAAAAAACATATATATATATATATATACACACACACACATATATATATATATTTAAATACCCCTATGTTTGAAGTCAAAATACTCTGAAAAACTGAATTATCAAAGTCATTCATCTACAATGATCAAATTTACTGAATAATTGTTAATTTATCCATTGTGCTTAGCTTTGTGACACAGCCAAAAGTTACCTATTTAATCTTTTCAATAAAAATTGTTTTTTGAAATCCAGAAATGATTTAAAAAGAGGTCAGGTTTTTAACTATTTATTGAAGTATGTGGATGTACAGTATTTCAATAGATATGAATATGAATAAATGGTATGCCTTAAGATTCTTTGAATATGTATTTACTTTAAAGACTGGAAAAAGCTCTTCCTGTCTTTTAGTAAAACATCCATATTTCATAACCTGATGTAAAATATGTTGTACTGTTTCCAATAGGTGAATATAAACTCAGTTTATCAATTAAAATATGTATTTGACTCATTTTAAAACTCTATTAGTTTAAGAGAAAGAAGGAAGAAATAATAATTTGAAGATATTTCTGCTATTCTCTTTACTTCCTGTATTACATTCATCTTTCTGCTTACTCTAAAGCAGTACACGGTAAAATTTTTAGATGCTACAGTTTCAAAGGACTCCACGCTATATTCTTTCTTGCTGTTGCTAATTCCTAAAAGGTTTGATGAGCTGAACTCCATCTAAACTAAAAATAAGTTTTCTGGAAACATTTTATTATTAATTATTTAGAACCTTTACCAGGTAAAATACAGCAGAGTTAGCAACAGAGACTGATGATAAAATTCTGATGATCTTACAGGCTAAACAACTGAAAACTCAAATGCTTGTAAGAGCCAGGCAGAGTGTAATTTCTTAAGACAGCTGGGTATGAAACAATGGGCACCTGAAGGCATTCAGATGCAATTTCCTTAAAAATACTTTGGTTTCCAAGTAAAACATGTTATTTGACTGAGAACCTTTAGTTTGTAAATACCGAACCATAATACACAAATGAGATCTCACGCCAAATGAATTCTTCAAGCCCTCTTTCCCATATCTGTTCCTCTATGATAGTCAACTGAATAAATGAGAACAATGTGGTAGATAAAACAACAAACCATAAAAAAGATTCATGCTTGGTTTCATAAGATATTTTCAAATATAGGTATCATTGCTATTCTGAGAAACCCAGATACACCAAAGCCCTCCCTCCACAAAAAATGGGAAACGTTTTAATAAATGTCTGATTTCCCCCACAGCTTCATTACTTCTTCCCTTTTCCACATCTATCATATCTATCTTGAATAAATTACATGACACCAACAGAAACATCAAGTATCAGACACAGAAAACCAGCACATGAAACAGAGCTAGTTTCCCTCTCAACAGAATAGGGCAAAACACAGATGCTTCCAAATCACATCTAGGTATACAGAAAATAAGTATTCACTTTAACCTGACAGTCAGAAATGTAAGTAAGAATTTGTAGAGATAATTTTCCAAGGTAACTCATTCAAGTTAGAGGAATTTGATCCAAACATCAGTCAATGTACTCCCTCTGAACTCTCCAAGAAGCATACACCTTCACTTTTACATTCACTGTTTTTCTAGTAATTCCAAACTTACTGAAAAGTATTTAAGAGTTGGTATCACTGGTGGAAAGAGAGCAATTTAGCAAACAAATAAATGCTTTCCAGTATTCCTAGAGAGAAGGAAAAGAGGAATACATTTCATTCTTCTCCCCAGAAGCTCTACCCACAGTCATCCAAAGGCTAGACCAATCTCTCCCAGGGATTTCCTTCAGTCTAAGAAAAGTGCTTCATCTCAGAGACAACTGTGGCAACTATAGTTTTGCCCAAAGGCTCACAACTACCTCTACCTTGCATTTTACAATGGAGCACTTTTGCAAGTGTTACTATTATGGTTTTCTCAACACTTTCAAATACTTAAAGGAGAAAATATTACTGTCACATATTGATGATGAAAACAAGATTCAGAAATTTTGAGTCACTTGCTGAAGATTATACTTCAACTAAGTGGCAGATCTCAGCCAAATATGCAATGCAAAATATTCCAAATTTGTTTCTAGTCCCACACTACCTAGGAAAAAGAAAAGCATATAATCACATTGTTAGCTTTATAAACAACTATTTGTATATTTTTATTTATATATTTATATAAATGTAAGCACATTTTAAATATAAATATACATATTTATGACATCCTTGTATTTTCCAATACCTGCAGAGGATATGAGATTTAAAGTCTAATCAGATTGTACATGTCATCTAAAACTTTGGAAATGTGAAACTCACAATGCAGTTACCTTTGGACACACAGCCTTGGGTTGTATTAGATCAGTCACACCAAGTGGAGAATCTTGTCATAATCACATATATCTTCTTTTTGTATAGCATTTTGCAAAAGATGTGTCAAGTTTGGGATAATCCACTAAGACTATTCTTCAGACATCTGCAATCAACAGAATTTTTGGGGAAATGGAGATCAAAATACATACACACTTTTTTTAAAAAATCACAACAGAATACTGATTCTAATCTGAGAGATGTTGTTTGAGCCCATTTATATTGAAACACTAACATGAACATCTGTTTGTGCTGGGACAGTAGAACAAGAGAAAGATTCTAATTCTAGAAATTAAATTATATGCAACCTAAGAAATATATTTGTATTTTGTTTTCAAAATGTGAACATAATACAAATCCTATGGATATCACCACTTAGTTTAAAAAACATAAAAAGTGTGATTTTCATACACTTATGAAATGAATATGTTAATTCATTAATGAAGGACCTGATAGGACATTACAACCAGATAAAAGGATAATTTAAAGAACATACACATTTATAGGTCAAAAACCTTGAAATTAATGTACTAATGGAGGCAAAACTGGCTTCCAGAGTGAGGAGGAGAATTCAATGGAATCTTTACCCCTCAGAATTTATTCCCATATCTGTAGACCAGAAATATTTTGCTTTAGTATTATTTATTTACAGCTTGAAAAAGAGTTCAAATATAATGAAAAATACAGAGGCTCCAAAAGAATCAGAATCTAGTAACCTGAAAAGGTGTGTTCCAAATAATTAGTGGTTTTTCATTTCAGCAAAAATTATTCTCTGCAATGAAGGGACATAATTTTTTTTTCTTTTTTAGACAGAGTTTTGCTCGGTTGCCCAGGCTGGAGTACAGTGGCTTGATCTCGGCTCACTGCAACTTCCACCTGCTGGGTTCAAGCGATTCTCCTGCATCAGCCTCCCCAGTTGCTGGGATTACAGGCACGTGCCACCACACCCTGCCAAGTTTCGTATTTTTAGTAGAGGCAGGGTTTCACCATTTTGGCCAGACTGGTCTGGAACTCCTAACCTCAAGTGATCCACCTGTCTTGGCCTCCCAAAGTGCTGGAATTACAGGCGTGAGCCACCGTGCCCAGACGAGATGTAAAAAATTTTAAAGCCATTGAATTAAATTCATTGTTAACATTTTGAGCTTTGATAATGTAATTCCTACTTTATTGGCTCAAAAAAAAAAAAAAAAAAACCAAGTTACCTATATATCTAATAATCTATGTTTTAATTACTCCTTTTCTTCCTTATCTCACAAACCATAATCCAATAGTCTGGGACATATGAAAGAGAAAGTAAACAGTCACAAGAACTACCTTGCTTCGAGAATCCACGTTGTTGAAAAAATAATATATTTTGGGCACTTGTTAAAAAGAATTAACAGAAAAAGTCTTTTTTTTTTTTTTTTTTTTTTTTTTTTTTTTTGCTCTCAGGAACATTTAATTCATGGTATAACAGGAATTTTATATCAAAAACAGTAAGAAAAATGAAGTAACAGTTGAGATAGCAGTATTTTGTCAACCAAATACTATAATGATGAAAACATTGCAAGAAGCTATAGCCAGAACTGAGTGTTCTGCTTCCACTTAATGCTAATGAGCCCAGTCCTAGCACACATCTTGGTTTGGTAGAAACTACAGGAGGTAGCATGGTTCATTAGACTTTCAAAACTTGAAAATGTTAAAGAGGGTGGTTTCCCTCCTTCATTTCAAATGGATTGCTAAAAGCACTGGGCTATTCCTTGGTGGAACTTTGAATTTGCCAGTTTCTTCATTAATTTTGACCTTTTTACATTCAAAAAAAAGTTAACTTTACATTAAGCCACTGCAGACTTAGACCTCCTGCAGTTGTGAATTGTGCTTAAACAAGTATTCAAGCACATGAATTTCTCAAGAAAATTTGGGGACCGTATCTGAGAAAAAAAACTTGTAAAATATTCGTTGAGGACTATAATATGCTAAAACTAAGGAACAAAATTCTCTTGATTGTTCTAAAAATACTTAGTAAGATCCACAGAACTCTCACATCGTTTTCTAAGTAGTTTCATAAATGTGGATTATGGTTGCCCTGAAACTTGACATCTCCCTACCAAGTACTTGGCAAGTGACCTGGCAAAAATGTGTTCAATAGCTCATTTTTGACATACTCCTTAAGAAATCATTGCCAGAGATTTGAAACTGCTTCAAGCTGATGTCTGTTTCAAAACAAAACACATACTCACACACAAATACAAAATTGCATTGCTATCAGTGATCTGGAAAATAAGCTTGCAAGCTGGCCATGTGGTGTTCTGAATAATTTTTTTAAAGTAGAAGAAGAAATGACAACAGTGCAACTAACAGTTTCTGTTTAAGTTTTATTTGCTAAGACGTTAGCATAAGGAACATCTTGTGATTTAATTAATCAGAAGATGGCACCTGCTTTAAATACTGACATGGAGAAAAGCAGATTTTTTAAAAATTTGGAATAAAATTAATGTCTTATAATACATTTTTCTTGTTGATAAACAACTAAATTATACTTTGGAATGTCTTACTGTCTAACAACTTTAAATGTTGACAAGGAGAAAGACTGGGTTTTGTTTTTTTCTAATTTCAAATAAGCAATTTTTTCCTGGAAACATATATTTCTAATTTATAGATAAACTAGTATGTGTGTTCAGAATTCCTATTCTCTCATTATTCAGGTTTCAAAATGTATTAACAAAGTTTTTATGGTTTTATGATAGACAATTAGCTCTCTTTCATCAGGTAACGTAAGAACTTGTATAATGGTATATTAGTTTTCACACTGCTGATAAAGACATGCCCAAGACTGGGCAATTTACAAAAGAAAGAGGTTTTTTTGGACCTATAGTTCCATGTGGCTGGGGAAACCTCACAATCACAGTGGAGGGTGAAAGGCACGTCTCACATGGCAGCAGGTAAGAGAAGAGAGCTTGTGCAGATAATCTCCCCCTTATAAAACCATCAGATCCCATGAGACCCATTCACTATCAGAAGAACGACCTGGGAAAGACCTGCCACCATGATTCAGTTACCTCCCACCAAGTCCCTCCTACAATCTGTGGGAATTCCAAATGAGATCTGGGTAGGAACACAGCCAAACCATATCATTCCACCCCTGGTCCTTCCCAAATCTCATGTCCTCACATTTCAAAACCAATCATGCCTTCCCAACTGTCCCTCAAAGTCTTAACACATTTCAGCACTAACTCAAAAGTCCACAGTCTAAAGTCTCATCTGAGTCAAGGCAAGTCTCTTCCGCCTATGAGCAGCCTGTAAAATCAAAAGCAAGTTAATTACTTCCTAGATGCAATGGAAGTACAGGCATTGGGTAAATATAGCCACTCCAAATGGAAGAAATTGACCAAAACAAAGGGGCTACAGGGGCAGTCAAGTTTTAAAGCTCCAAAATGATTTCCTTTGACTCCATGTCTCACATCCAGGTCATGCTGATACAAGAGATGGACTCCCATGGCCTTAGGCAGCTCCGCCTCTGCAGCTTTCCAGGGTATAGGCCTCCTCCTGGATGCTTTCACCAGCTGGCATTGAGTGTCTGTGCCTTTTCCAGGTGCATGGTGCAAGCTGTTGATGGATCTACCATTCTGGGATCTGGAGGACAGTGGCCCTCTTCTCACAGCTCCACTAGGTGGTGCCCTAGTAGGGATTCTGTGTGGGGGCTCCACTCCACATATTCCTTCCGCACTGCCCTAGAAGAGGTTCTCCATGAGGGCCCCACCCCTGCAGCAAACTTCATCCTGGGCATCTAGGCATTTCCATACATTCTCTGAAATTTAGGTGGTGGTTTCCAAGCCTCAATTTTTGACTTCCGTGCACCCGCAGGCTCAACACCATGTAAAAACTGCCAAGGCTTGGGGCTCCACTGTCTGAAGCAACAGCCCAAGCTGTACCTTGGCTTTTTTTTAATCATACCAGGAGCAACTGGGAGGCAGAGCACCAAGTTCCTAGACTGTACACAGCAGATTGACCCTGGGCCTGGTCCACAAAACCATTTTTTTCCTCCTAAACCTAGGCACCTGTGGTGGCAGGTGCTGCTGCAAAGGTCTCTGATGTGCCCCGGAGACATATTCCCCACTGTCTTGGTGACATTCAGCTCCTTATTACTTATGCAAATTTCTGCAGCCAGCTTGAATTTCTCCTCAGAAAATGGGATTTTCTTTTCTATCACATTTTCAGTCTGTAAATTTTCCAAACTTTTATATTATGTTTCCCTTTTAAAACTGAATTCCAGCCTGGTGCAGTGGCTCATGTCTGTAATCTCAGCACTTTGGGAGTCTGAGACAGGCCGATCACCTGAGGTCAGGAATTTGAGACCAGCCTGGCCAACATGATAAAACTCCATCTCTACTAAAAGTATAAAAATTAGCAAAGCATGGTGGCACATGACTGTAATCTCAACTACTTAGGAGACTGAGACAGGAAAATTGCTTGAACCTGGGAGGCAGAGGTTGCAGTGAGCTGAGATCCTGCCACTGCACTCCTGCCTGAGTGACAAAGTGAGATTCTGTCTCAAAAACAAAACAAAACAAAACAAAACACTGAATGCCTTTAACAGCACCCAAGTCACCCACCTGTTGAATGCTTTGCTGCTTAGAAATTTCTTCCACCAAATACCCTAAATCACCTCTCTCAACTTCAAAGTTCCACACTTCTCTAGGGCAAGGGCAAAATACCACCCATCTCTTTGCTAAAACATAACATGAGTCACCTTTGCTCCAGGTCCCAACAAGTTATTCATTTCCATCTGAGACCACCTCAGTCTGGATTTTATTGTCCATATCATTATCAGCATTTTGGTCAAAATCATTCAACAAGTCTCTAGGAAGCTCCAAACTTTCCCACATTTTCCTGTGTTCTTCTGAACCCTCCAAACTGTTGCAACCCCTGACTGTTACCCAATTCCAAAGTCACTTCCACATTTTCAGCTGTCTTTTCAGCAGCAGTCCACTCCTGATACAAATTTGCTATATTAGTCAGTTTTCACAGTGCTGATAAAGACGTAGCTAAGACTGGGCAATTTACAAAAGAAAGAAATTTATCAGACTTACAGTTCCACATGGCTGGGGAGGCCTCACAATCATGGTGGAAGGTGAAAGGCACATCTCATATAGCAGCAGAGAAAAGAAGAGAGCTTGTGAAGGAAAATTCCCCCTTATAAAACGATCAGATCTAATGAGACTTATTCACTATCATGAGAACAGCATGGGAAAGATCTGCCCCCATGGTTCCATTACCCCCCACCAAATCCCTCCCACAATACATGGGAAATCAAAATGAGACTGTATGGGGACATGGTCAAACAATATCAAATGGTTTCGATTTTATGTTGAGGCACATTCTCAGGCTAGTATCATTTCAAGAAGAACCTGTTATTTGTTGATTTTGGAAATTTTAAAAATCAGATTTAATTTACACTGAAAAGTGGTTGACCTTAACGTTTCTCAGATAACCTGAAATGTTCATGTGGCATTCATTCATTCATTAATCCATCCACTTATTTGACAATAAAATGTGATTTAGGTGGCCTCCGAAGAGCTGTCTAAAAAGAATTATCTGGTAGAGTTAATCTGGACATTTAGAACACCACCACCAAACTGAAGAAAAAGGCACCCATTTCTCTAATCTTTTCTCTGGGAAGCTGATTTCACTTTTAAACTGAAAGTGAGAAAGGAAAAGGAAGAAGAAAAGAAACAGAGGGGAAAAGAAGAGAAAGAGGAAGGGAAAGAGAGAGATTAATGTATATTTTCTCCTAAGAAAGGCTTCTTTTGTGTGTATGGGTGTGTGTGTGCATGTGTGTTTCCTGTTGCCTGGATCTATCATAAAAAGCAATGTCTTCTCTGGAATGGGGCTTCGGTTTCCACATTTACAATTAGTAAATACATATTACAATTAGTGATATGAATAAAGACTGTTATCCTATGTCTTGCAAGTTGTCATTCCTCCTGTTTCTTTAAAACTTTCATTATTGTTTACATAAAATTAAATTTCTACAATACTATATTATACTCTTTTCTCAGGAAAATACAACAACATTCCATTGCATCACAGAATGCAATGAAAAAGATAAAACTTCCATTTCTCTGTGACTTTGATACTAAAAATGAATTCTCCTAGTCAATTGCTGAAATTGTTTAATAATAAAATCTGAATTTGATTAGGTTACCATTTTCTAAACATGCACAGTAAAAATAAAGATTGAGATCTTCTTCCCGAGTCCATTGCACGTTATGCACATGTACCCTAGAACTTAAAGTATAATAAAAAAAAAAAATTGTGATCTTCTGTAATCATTAGTTACAAGCTTTGGGTGACATTTAAAAAAAAGAAAAAAATCCAAAAAGTCTTGAAAATGTAACACTTTTAACTTGAGCCTCCAGAAAAATTTTAAAATGTTTTCAAAAATAGATAAAACTAAAACTTCATTTTAAGGGTTCTTGATTTTTCATAAATCTGTAATATCAGTGTATTCTCACATAACATACTCTATCAGTTCTGGATTCAAACAACAGAAAGATTGGCCAAGTTGAAAAAAAAGAATTTATTGGAAGCTTCTTGAATGGCTTTCAAGAAAGAGAAACTTCTGAATGATGGAAAACTTCAATAGTAGGATGGTACTAAGATAGGAAATGCAGCCAGTAGGCAAATGTGCAGCTAAAGTTGTGCCACAGAAACAGGTAAGGACACCACGTTGATGGGATTCACACTACTTCATGATATTGCACCTTGGCATAATGATTTTAAGCTGAATACATTGCGAAGTGGTAGGCGCTGGCAAGACTCTCTGTCCTCCCACTTTTCCTTGGGTCATGAGACCCTCTTATGAGAAGTGCCTTCTCTATGATCAGAGGAAAGGCACATCCTTATCTCTAAAGACAAGAAAAGCCTAAAGGAATCTGAACAAATAGGCCTTGGTAAGTTTCCCCCAGTTTACTACTGTATTAGGCTATTCTTGCATTGTTATAAAGAAATACATGAACATGGGTAATTTATAAAGAAAAGGGGTTTTATTAGCTGGTGGTTCTGCAGGCATTACAGGAAGCAAGTTCTGGCATCAGCTCAGCTTCTAGGGAGGCCTCAGGAAGCTTACAATCATGGCAGAAGGCAAAGTGGGAGCAGGCACATCACATGACAAAAGCAGACACATCACATGGTGAAAGCAGGAGCAAGCAAGATAGAAAGAGTAGGAGGGAAGTGCCACACACTTTTAAATGACTGGACCTCATGTGAACTCAGAGCAAGAGCTCACTTACCATCAGGAAATGGCTGAAGCCATTCTTAAGGGATCCCTCCCCATGATCAAAACAACCCCCCACCAAGTTCCACCTCCAACACTAGGGGTTACATCTCAAAGTGATATTTGGAGGGGATATTCAAACAACATCACTCTACCCTGGGTCTCTCAAATCTCATGCCCTTCCCATATTTTAAAATACAATCATCCATTCTCAGCAGTCCCTCAAAGCCTTAACTCATTTCAGCGTTAACTCAAAAGTCCAAATTCCGAAGTCTC